>NC_091086.1:21777500-23218750 GCF_032405125.1 Capricornis sumatraensis
AGGACTCCAATTCTGAAAGCCTGCTACACAGGGCAAGACTATTTTGATTTTGAGAGTTACACATTATCCTTTTCTGCAAAATATAGACTTAAACTGGTATCTCCACAGTATTTTTTTTTTTTTCAATTAACGACTGTACCCCAAAGGCTTGTCTATATGGACACCCCAGGCAACTAAGTTTCTGGGTCTTCTTCATGTTATACATTTTGATTCTGAGACTTTCTTCCAAAAGACTAGATTTCCACCTTTTAAAAAACTGATATTGGTGTTGGCAAGACCGTTTAATCTGCATAAAAGAAGAAGCATTCATTCCTATCTGCTAGAGAAGGAGGGTGAAACATCTAGTTCAGTTTTAGATGGAAATGAATAGGAATTTGAGGATGTCTTACTTTGTGTTATTTAATATCTAAGTTATATTAGCTTTTTTGCCATTTAATGATCAGCTTTTATTTATAGCTCTTAAGCTGACCGTGTGTTTTGCTCTTTGATTCTGACGGTGAGCTGGAGAGATGAGCCTGGTAGGAAGCATCTCTTCAGAAGTTATTCACTCTTGGGGTGAGAGCAGAATCCATCCTATCCCAAGCATTCATTCAGGTTTTTTTGCAGCGTTGTGCCCACCAGGGGATGCACTGAGTCTATGACACTGAGACTGGGGTCAGGCATCTGATGCACTCACCTACCCTGACAAGAGGAACGTGCTCACGGGAGTGGGCTTCGTTATGGTCTGAAGCAGGACGGGGATAAATGCATGCTTCTAGGGGACAGCAAAGCTTCTCGGCACGTGTCAATAGCTCCTGTCTCCATTTCCCCACCTCCTGCTTCCCCTTCCGCTCTCCAATCTGGACTTCTGTCCCTACCACTCTGCCAGCTGCTCACATCACGGTCACCAGGAACCTCTCTCTCACAAAACCCCCTGCTTCTCTTACTGGACATTTCAGTAGCATTGGACACAACAGTCACATCTTCCATCTTTTTAAAAAAATGTATTTATTTATGTATTTACTTGGCTGTGCTGGGACTTAGATGCAGCAGGCGAATCTTTAGTCTCAACATGCAAACTCTTAGCTGGGGCATGTGGGATCTACTTCTCCAACTAGGGATCAAACCTGGGCCCCCTGCATTGAGAGGGCAGAGTCTTAGCCACTGGACCAGCAGGAAAGTCCCCATACCTTCCATTTTGAGACACTTTTTATCTTGACTTCCAGGGCACTCCAACCCTAAATTCCTGGCTCCTCCTCAGCCGTGTTGCCTGGGTCTCTCCTTTCTTTCTAAACATGCTCAGCCCGGAGCTCTCTTCTGTTGTCTATTTACCTCTCTAAGTGAACTCACTCAGTCCCAAAGTTTTAAATACCACCTCCACGCCAATGATTTCCAAATTTAAATTTATAGCCCTGACCTTTCCTCTGAGCTCCAGGCTTGTTCCAATGGACATTAGCTTCTAATGGATATTAATGGATGCCTAAAGAAATCTCAAAGTTATTATGTTCAAATAGAGCTTTTCGTTTTTTGCTCTCTCATTCCCCAAAGTGTGCCTCACCTAGACCTCCTTGTTTCCTGTCAAGGCGTTACCGTCCGGTCAGCTGCTCAGGCCAAAGACAAAGGACTCCTGTTTGACTCTTTTCCTTTCATCTCCCACCTCCATGTCACCCTCTCCAACCTTCAGCCCATCTGGAAATCCTTCTGCCTTCACCTCTAACATAAGCCAGTCCTACCTGAGCAACTGATTTCTCTCTCGCCCTCTAAAGTCTTCTCCCACATATTTAAAAACACAAATCTCATTCTCCAGTGGCTTTTCACTGCAGTTTTGAATCAAATCCACTCTTATCCGTTACCTCATGAGGTCTGGTTGGGTTAGCTTCTAGCTCCCTCCTTGACCTTATCTGGCCCTGATTTTCCACCCTCTCCAGTCTGTCAGATTCTAGAACTCACCAAGCATGTTCTTGCCTCAGGGTCTT
Organism: Capricornis sumatraensis; assembly: GCF_032405125.1. Classification (NCBI taxonomy): domain Eukaryota; kingdom Metazoa; phylum Chordata; class Mammalia; order Artiodactyla; family Bovidae; genus Capricornis; species Capricornis sumatraensis. The sequence goes on from NC_091086.1 coordinate 21,779,456, forward strand.
GGCACTTTCTTCGCCTTCTGCCCGAAATGCTCTGCCCCAGATCTTTGCAGGGCTAGTTCCTCTTACTATTCAAGTCTCATCTCAAATATCACCCCCACAGAGAGGACTTCCCTGACCACCCAAACCAGCTGCCTTCTCCTTGCCCTGGATGTGACATGCTTGTCCTGTTACCCTTTTATATTATCATCTTTGTACAGGTACCACTTTTGTAACTATCTTGCCTGTTATCTTATTTGTCACAAGTCTCCTCTATAAATTCCATGAGGGTGTAGCACTGTATCACATCTACTTTACTTCCTGAGGTATCCCCACTGCCTGATACACAGGTGCTCAATAAATCTTTGTTGAAAGAGTAACCGTAGTTCAGAAATAAGTGTGAGAAACAGATTGGAGTAACCTCCAACTCTTACTTGGGGCAGTTTTACTGCAATGCGTCAAATTACAAAGAGGCATAAAGCTTTGAATGGGTATGAGATTTTTCTTAAAATCCAGACCTCTTGAAGGTATATAATTTCATTTATAAAAGAAAATTTCAGGTGATGATCTCCTTATGTAACTCCTTAACCTGGCACTTTTAAGATTTGTGGTTCTCAACATTGGTTGCCTGCGGGAATCACCTGGCTGGCTTGAGTCTCATGCATAGAGATGCTGATATTATGGATGTGTGTTGTAGCCTAAGTATCAGTGGTTATTAAAAGCTTTCCAGGTGATTCTAGTACGCGACCAAAGTTGAGAATCCTTGTTCTAGGAGATATTTTTGGACCTCATGAAATGTTTTTCCAAAGCCCATGAAATCTGAAAAATAGAGCAATTTGTGTTAGAATCTAGTATGTTAGGTTTCCACAGCTTCTTATTCATTAATACAAACACGGTAGAAAATGCCTATTTTATCCTGGTTGAGTTTCAGTATCACCAATGACAGCAGTCTCCCTAAAGCTGAGAAGGCAACAAAAAAGACTGAATGCATTTCAGAAGCAGTAAGAAGAGAACTGAATTCAGGTAGGAGATGATGTTCCACGCAAAAGATAAGAAATGAAGGGATTACATATGTGGCTCAATGGAGAAATTGGTATGAGTATCTCTTGGACCATTTCAACTGATGGAAGAGTTCTCAAGGATGACAACCAGGGGATACTCTGGCAGGAGGAGAGATTACCTGGTAACAGCAGTATCGTGTTAGTGGTGTCTTGGGGAAACGACACAAGAGCAGTGGTCTCTATTTCAATCAGTATGTGTATAGGATGAAGCTATGAGAAAAGAGATTCAGAGACACGAGAGCAAAGAACAATCCTGGAAGGGCGGGCGTGGGGGGGGTTGTCTGATAAAATCAGTGATTCAGGCTGCAGCGGAGGCTGATGGAGTAGCACATGTGAGACAAACCCCCAGCTACCCAGACGTACCAGAGCAGAATGGCCTGGAAAGGAAGTGTGTAGGGCCTGGGAGGATCAGACTCCTCAAAGAAGGTCGGATGTGGACTAAAGGTAACAGCAGTGCCCCTGGGACCGAAGAATAGAGAAATTTTGTTTCATTATTTCTAGAGGTATTTGAGCAGCTGATGCTTTTACTTTGTGAAGTAGGAGACTAGATCATCACTCTTTTTACTCATTGTTTTTAAATGGAAATGGCCTACTGAATACTTAGGAAAGCAAACACAGATGCTCTAACAATTCAACTTCCTGAAACAAAAGGTTATTATTTTGACACTTGAAAAGGTATTTACACAATTTCTTCTAAGAGTAAATGCTCTTTATAAAGCCCATTCTGCCTCTCTCTGCTTTACAGAGGAAGCCTCATTGTTCTAGGGAGTGCTTTCTGTTTCGGTTTATAAAAAACAGACATGGGGCTGATACAACCCAGGTTCAGCTTCAGGAAAAAAGGATATTGCAACAAACTGTGGTAGTGCTTGCATGGTTTAGATAAAGATTTTAACAATGATAACATTAAGTCATTATACAGCTCTTTCCATTTACGGCTCCAGCTCCATTTTTCTTATCAAAATTAGCCTGACTTTTAGTATAAACTTGTCTTGGGTGAGCTCCTTTCTTTAATATTTCTGAAAGGCAGTGAGTGTGCCCAAAAGATTTATGAAACAAAATTTTTCAAGACCTAAGTTTCTCTCTAAAAACAGCACTTACCAGTAAGGAATTTTTATACTTTAGCTGTGTGGATATGTACATAGCAAGAAAAGGGGTGGTGGGGGGAGCAGAAACCTAGCAGGTAGGAAACCAGAGGATAGAACAGGAGGTGAATTTCCAAGACGATGCACATTTTAAACACTGTCTCATATTAGTCTCTTTACTACCCCAGTGTTATCACTACAGGGATTCTGTAAATTACCTACATCCCTTATGTGGTTTGAAAAATGAGACTATCTCTAATTCTTACATTGAAACATACTTATGACACAGGGACTCAAATTCATACATGCAAGAACAGGCCCATCACACACAGGGACAAACAAGATCTATTTTTAAAGGGTGTATGAATCTTTAATTTTGAAATCCCAGATCGGGGTACTAGAAGCCTCAGTGCCTAGCACACACAGAAGTGCATGATAAATATAGGCAGAATAACTGAATGAACAAGGAGGGCATTTCCAGAGTCCGGCTGACAGCAGCTGTGACCCTGCTGCTTGGGGTGACTCTTTATGCAGCGGAGCTGGACTGGAACACTAAGGAGAGTGTAACCCCTCAGACCTCCAAACTTGGGAGACGGCAGATAACAAACTCCCCAGGTGCAGTTTTGCTTTCTTCTCATTCTTCTCAAATTGATGTCTCCAATGACTTTTGAGTCATTTATAAATTAAAAAAATGAATACATGTATTTTTATAATAGCTTGTAATTTCCTTAGAAACCTGTCTTATGAAGTTTTTTTTCCTAACACTGCAGGAAAATAGAAAAATACAGATACATCTTTTAAACCACTGTTGTTTTGCAGGAGACATTAGTCCTTTCTTTCACTGTTCAACATTCAGCCTGTCTTACCTATTAAGAGATTCCCCATTATCAGTGGTGCTGAGGGGTCACAATGTCCTGCTTCCCATTATGGAAGCTGATGCAGGGCAGTCACTCTCTCTTTACTCCCTGCAGCCAGGGTGCTAGCCGCACATGACCAGTGGGGCAATCCTTCCAGGCCTCTGAAACTCAAGGGTGACCCAAGAGGAAGGGGTGATTAGGAGTCATTTGGGGCAGCAGTGTCCATCAGTGGGATTAGCCAGGGCAACATCCTGGCCGGCCTGTTTTTGATATGTAGCCCATATAGTCTCCTCGGTTTACATCTATTTTCTGCGCCCTCCCTCACACTACCCCATTTGATTGTATGATCTCCCCATCAACCTTCCAAAATATCCTTCTATTTGCTTATGATGTCCAGAGCAAGCTGCTCTTGCTTGCAACAAAAACCCAAATTGATATAATTACTGACCAATAACAGAGCAGTTCCTGGCAGTTATTATAAAATGAAGGGGGAAGCAAAAATGATAAATTATCAAGTAAATTTGAACCACATTCAGATATTATTTATGTTCTTCCAATGGTGGCACCAGAGGAAGTCTAGTGGCCTGTGAGCCAAGAGGTCATGAGTTCAAGAACTGACCTTGCCATTTACTATGTGACCTTGGGTAAAACACTTAATCTCTAAGAATCTCCATTTCCTCACCTACAGCACAAGAATAAATCCATCACAGAGGTATGTTCTAAGGACAACGGGAGACTATTTTTATCATTAAAGGAGTCTTAAATCTTAAGGCTATTTTTATCACTCCAGGCCAACAAAATCTCTTCTATAGAATCTCATCTTGTCCACCAGCCCAGTTCAGTCGCTCAGTTGTGTCTGACTCCTTGTGACCCCATGGACTGCAGCATGCCAGGGTTCCCTGTCCATCACCAACTCCTGCTCATAATCCACATCTATTACATATTTCCTAGTTTCTTCTTTGGCTTCAAATTCTTGTTCAAAAAGTACTTTATATTATTATTTCCAGTGTAAGCAATAACGCATAAACTAAGTTAAAAATATGAGTGGATGATTTCCTTGTTTCTTAGTTCAACAGCTGAGTTTATATTTGACCCAACTGAGGCCACTGCCCTACTGAAAGACATACAGAGCAGAGCTCAAACCATAGTTTGTTTGCCTATTGATCACCACATCCTTCAAAGCTACCGTTCGAACTTTGGCTTCTACCTAAAATTTGTGACTGAAACATGTTTTCCCAGTTTCTTGATGTCATTTAGTATAGAATTAAAGTCCTGCCCATGGAAGCTCTTAGTGAAGTCAGTCGTGTCCAACTCTTTGGGACCCCATGGACTGTAGCCTACCAAGCTCCTCTGTCCATGGGATTTTCCAGGCAATAGTACTGGAGTGGATTGCCATTTCCTTCTGCAGGGGATCTTCCTGACCCAGGGATCGAACCCGGGTCTCCCTCATTGTAGACAGACACTTTACTGTCTGAACCAGCTTTCTGGTCAAGTAATGCAGGCACAGCTAAAGGAAGACTGTAGAAACTGAGGCAGAAAAAGGCAGGTGGCGTGATGCTGGCCTAGCAAGGATTACAGTCTGAAATCTGGTCATTGGTCTTAGATGATGTAACATAAATTGTTTCCGGGCCGCTGATGTAACTCTTCCAGGTGAGGGCAGGAAAAAGAGGGGAAGAAGAGAGGGTCCCACGTTGGGGCTCCCCCCATTGCCAAAGCCTGGGAACATCCCCTTGAGGAAAAAGGAAGGGAGACGCCTTTTGTTTGCTTGGTGAACCCTTTGTCTATGCCAGTGGTTGTCAAACTTATCTATGCATCTGAATCACCTGGGGATATTTAATAAATTCTGGAGCCCAGGCCATCCCCTCTACCCTTAAATCAGAACCGTTGAGGATGAGACCCAATCCCTAATATATTTTGAAGTTTCCCAGGTGATTCCAGTTGGCAACACTGGAATCCAGTGTGGGAACCACTGGCCTATGTTGTTCTCAGATCCTGTTTATGTTAATAAAGCTTGTGAATTGCAACCATCAATGTCAAAGTTTCTTTTTCCCCATTCCTCTCCTATTCTTAGTTCTCGTGAACTTGTCTGACAGCAAAGGTCCAGGTACACTCTATATTTTATGCTCCAGGTACACTCATTACATTTTATGCATATATATTGTTTTGTATTGAAAACATTTCTAAAAGCCTAATGACTTTTATAATAGAAAAATACTTGCCTTAAACCCAAAGTCATTTTCTAACGTGACTGCGTTTATCAGTGGCTCATCATTTCTCTAAGGCATTTTTTTCTGAAATGAAATACTCTATTCTTGGTGTCAAATCACAGAGGAATTATTCCTGAGTGCTTGAAATAATACTCTTTTTTTAGTACTGAAATGGCAGAAAAAATACATTTTCTAATCAAAATATAATCTTCCAAACTATTTTTATCATTCCCCTCCCAAACTGTTAAAGCTATAAGCTTGTACAATTCTATTTTTCTGGATTGCCACGAAAGTCCTACCAATATCACAAGGAGTTTTTGGTTAAGGGATTTTGGAAAAAGGAATAATAATAATAATAATAGCTGGCACTTATGAGGTATTTGACGTTTTGCTTAGTGTTTTACCTTCGTCCCATCATTTAATTCTCACAGATATTATAACTCTTACTTTTTGCAGAAGTGGAAACTGAGGCACACAGGGGACGACGATGCTGTGAGGTCACATCACACACTTAGTAAGTACTTAAGTTATTTTCTTCACAGAGGCATGTGTGAATGAACAGAAATTTATAGAGCAATTGTGTGCAAAAGGTGCACTAAGTCCTTGCACTGATGTCTCTCATTTTATCTTTATAACTGCTGACATACAGGCAAAAAATATGACAGGATGCTCTAGGGAAGAAGCACAGATCAAAAGCCTCCTGGCTGTCTCTCCTCCCGACTTTCTTGCCCCTGCTTCCTCCCTAATTATTCTTTCCAGTGAAATGGGGGCAGTCCCGCCAGGACACACAACAAATACTGCTGGAGAAATGCTTTCTCCTACTTTTTCTCTCTAGATCAGTAGTTCCAAATCAGGAAAATGAACGAGTCTAAAGCAGTTTTGAAGGTAACCTAGAGGACAAGCAAAGCTTCAGGTGTTTTTTCTTTTTTCTTTTTTTGCCTCTAGCTGCCCAGTGACTAGAAGAACCACCACATAGACAAATATGCTTGTTTTTGAGATTATTCTACAAGTATGATCAAGGTGTATATTCAAGATAGCATGTGAGTCAATTTTCCCCCTTTAATGTTTAATACAGGATATTTAGAAAATACACACATATGTATAAAAGAGAAAATGAAAATAATTTACCCAGAAAGGAAAAATTATAAAATTTTGGTGCCTATCTTTGCAATTACATCTAGCTGTATAATTTTTTAAAAATATTTCTTTGGCTGCTCCAGGTCTTAGTTGTAGCACTGGAGATCTTCGGGGCAACATGCAGGATGTTCAGCTGTGTCCTGTGGGATCTATTAATACTTCCCTGACCTGGGATCAAACCTGGACTCCCTGCATTGAGAGTATAGAGTCTTAGCCACTGAACCACCAGGGAAGTCCCTAGCTATATAATTTTCTTTTCTTTTTCAAATATGGGTCATACTGTAAAACTGTTTTATAATCTGTTTTTTCCACTTACTGTCATTTTCAAGGTTTGCACAGTATTCTAGCCTCTAGGTATAGTGTTATTTATTTAATTAATCTTCTACTGAATATTTAGATCACTCCTATTTTTTAACCATGACAAGTAATTCTATAATGTACAGACACACATTTTTGCAGCTTAAAGGAAACTTGAAAGAAAAAGAAAGTGAAAGTGTTAGTCTCTCAGTCATGTCTGACTCTTTGAGACCCCATGGACTGTAGCCCACCAAGCTCCTCTGTCCATGAGATTTCCTAGGCAAAAATACGGGAGTGGGTTGTCATCCCCTTCTCCAGGGGATCTTCCCGACCAGGGATTGAATCTGCCTCTCCAGCATTACAGGCGGATTCTTTACTGTCTGAGCCACAAGGGAAGCCCAAACGAAACTTAGAAATGATATAAAAACCACAGTCTGGAGTAGTCAAAGGATTGATCAAAATTACTCAGTTGAAAGCTTGGCTGAAATTGATTACCAGTATGGACCTCATTCCTCTACATCAGAGGTTCTCAACCCTGCAGAAAAATTTAAAAATATTATGTTTGGGCTTCACCTCCAGACATTCTGATGTAATCAATCTGGGGTGTGGAATCCAGCTATCGGTATTTTCGAAAACTCCTCTAGGAAGTCTAACGTGCAGCAGAGACTGATCCCCTGCTCAGCACCATGGGGCTTCAGGAATCAAGAGCACACAGTCAGGTGTCCTGGAATCCTCTCGGCACTCACTCCTGCCCGTTAAAGGGGGAACATGAACACTCCTACGATTAATTATTCTTTCTTGAGCTAATAGCACTCGAGTGTTACTCTGGTGACTTCTTAGTCAATTTTCATGGGATATTTGATCTTGAGAGCTGAAAGACCAGTGCATACTCTTATCACTGCTCAGATTTTAGAGAGCTTTGAATGTTTGTTTTAGAGCCAGTACAGGGGAAAGGCCAATGAGCAGCTGCAGCTGGAGGGAAATCTGAGTGTCTTTGGCTTTTTACCACGTGTACTCAGAGCTACAAGGCCCTTTAGCATTAGCCCCAAGATCACAAAGGCTCTGATTCCTTCACCTGCCTTGTTGTTTGGTTGCATCCCCCGGCATCTCCAGAAACTCTGGGGTGGTGTTTCTGGAAACTACTGGTAAGAGTGTTTAAACAGCACCATTAAAGCTATTCATTCGCACAGTAAGCTGGCCTGAGACTTCGCTGCCCCAGGTCCCAGCTGTCCCATACAGGTGCCAACTGAATGAGAACTCGCCACCACTGCCATTGCCTCTTCCTGGTGGAGTGCAGTTGGAAACTGACTGTAACCTGAGGCTGGGGAAAGTGAAGCTCACCTCCCTCCTCCAGGTCAGAGACTGAAAAGTTAGGAAAAGACTGCTCACTATGTCTCATGTTTATTCGAAGAAACACCTGGAAGCAAAGTCAGTTGAGCTGCACAGCTCTAGCATTTACTGATTTAGCTTTCGGTTCACAGCCACAGGTTCTATCCCAAGGCCTGGGAGGGAAAGTGTGCAGGGAGCACGGTATACATAGAATCCTACTCTTAGAAATGACAGAAAAGTGCCGGCTTCCTTCTTTCTTGTGGTAGATTTGTTCCTGGGGCCTCCCCGCTGTCCTGGCTATGATGTGGGTTCCTCAGACCTGTTTAATACATCAGAACACCAACTGAAAGGAACGGAGGGCATCCAAATGGAGCACGTGCATGTCCGTTTATAAGAGAAAGGAATCTGCCTGGTCTCAGGTCTGGTTATCCAGAAATTCCTTAGAGACAGACAACAGGATGACTGGGGAGTGGTACCTGGGGGTGGTGGACAGGATCAGGGACTAGAAGGCAGAAGACCCGGCTTCTCAGTTTACCCCTGGCACTCACAGGCTGTGTGGTCAAAGACCAGTCACTTCACCTCTCAGAGCTTTAATTTCCTTATGTATAAAACAGGGATAATATTTCCAGCTCACAAAGGTATAAAAAGGATTAGGTGACTTAATATTTGTGGCAGCACTTTGCATCCTGCAAAGCAGCAGATATCCATACTGACAGGGCTTCTATTTATTCAGTGAAGGATGAGTGCACCTCTCAGGGGCCACTAGAGCTCCACAAAATCAAGGAATGTTAGACAGCACCCACTTTAGCTCTAAAGGCAGAGGCCCAAAGAACCCCTGCAATGGTAGAGAGGGGAACTGTCTTCATAAGACTACTTGGGAAGTCCCACTAGCTGTTCTTCCAATTGCTTGCAGGAGGGGAGGGATGGCTAGGGGGAAGGGCAAGAGAAGCATGGATGATCTACTGAGGCTACCTTAAATCTTAAGTCTGGAAGGGACATGTTGTTGAGTAAAAGAAAATACCTGATGTAGGTTCCACACTCTTAAGCAGAGAAAACTGATCAGAGAATTACACCCTTTGCTAGGAATTCAGGAATAGCTGTCTAGAAATGTCCTTGACTCTTTCGTGCAAACTGACATTTGTCTGTATTTGTATACGGCATCCTTTTTCAGTTAAATCCGAATAGCTACTAAATCATATAAGTAATAGGAAATCAGGTTAAGAGAGTATTTCCCCCCCTTAGGATCTCATTTAGCTAAAGTAAAATATGTATGTCCTATATTTAGCTTTCATGTGGAACTCAGAGTCTGCTAGATATCTGACAGGCTATTTGTCTTGATCTTGATCCTAATAAGATCAATGGGCTCCTGTCTGATACAAAAGAGTAATGGTGTGAGCTAGATGATAATGTAAATAATTGTCTTGGCAAAAGAGAGCATCTTTCAGGCCATTTGACTTCAGGATACATGTACAAATATTATAATTTCTTTCCTTAGGTTGAATTCTAAAAATGTTTAACATATTCCTAAGGCTAATTAAATATGTTTGACCTTCATTAACTAACAATTCAAGGCCAAAATATACATCTCTGTTCTTCCTATATTTGCTAGGGTTTTTTTACGTTTCATTTTGTTTAATGAGGTGACAGATATTAGTGAGTTTTAATACTCCAGACAGAAAGCAACAAAGAAGTTAAGAAGGTGATACAGTTACTAACACAAATACAAAATGGTCACACATCCTGGCATCTCTCTAATTGTTCATATCCAACCTTCTGTAAATATTCTGAGCAAGCAAGCAGGTGATAATTAACAGAGGTAGCCACTAATGGCCGAGGGCCACTTTCACTCAGCAGACTTTTCTGTTCACCAACATTTAAAAATTGTGATAGCTCACACACAAACGTGAATTCCTGGATTCTCTTTTTAAAAAGCCACAAATATGGCACATTTGGCCCACCTTTCTGCATGGGAATCAGCTATCAGTGGAGCCTGGTGGCAGCCTGCCTTAGACCCACAGGTGTGGACACTCCAGCAGCCCCCGCCCCCTTCCCCCACCACTTTACTCTTTCACATCGCCTCCTGGTCCCTGATGGATCTGAGTTTGGAGAGTTGATTTGCACAACTGCCTCCAACCTTACAACTGCATGTTCCCTTTTCTTTTCCCTCCAGCTTCATCCTTTTATCCCTCGGCAGTGCCAGCTCCTTAATCAGCACAGCTCCCAAAGAACTAATCACTTCCTCCTTCCTCATTTTCTTTCCTCTTTTCCAGCTGAATCATTCTCCTTTCTTGCCTCTTTCCCCCTCACATCCCACAGACTTTCTTTCTCTGAAGTTGGAGCCTGCCTTTATAACGGTGAAGCATGAAAAGCAAGACTTTCCCCAAATGAACTGGGATGACTTGTCTTTCGGAAAGATTACACCTAAACAGACATTTTAACTTGTTTCACATTTTCACATCAGATCCACGATGGTGCCTGTACAATAACCTAATAGGAAAATTTTGAGAATCATTCAAAGCTACTCTGAACAGACTTGGTAGCTTAAAACATATTTCATCCTCAGAAAACAAAAAGATTGAATCCATGAATATAAAAACAGTTGAGAAGGCTTGTTTTCTGGAGGGAACATTTGCTGAGTGATTTTGCATTATGGTGCATGCTGTGGCCTAAAATAATCTGAGCAGTTTCCTCATTATTCAATGATGGTACAGTACGCAAACAGATGCAGCCATTTGAGCTCAAACTTCACATAGTAAGAAAACAAGGTTTATGGCAAAAAACGTTCATGAAAGTCACCCAGCTTGGAAGATACAGCCATCTCCTTTAAACCCTGTCATCCTCCATGTAGTGACTCTGAGGTGAGGGGTGGCTGGGTCCTGATCCTGACCACGTGCTGATGGACAGGGACCACCTCAACTCGCCCCTCTGACTGTGCACAGAGAGAAGTCTCCTCAGATGTCCACAGGTGATCCGCCCACAGCTTCTCTTGGAGAATTATGAATTCTGGGGCTTTCAGCCCTCTGCTATGGTGAAGGCAGCTGACCCAGTATAATGCTGACCTTTATGTGTCAACTTGACCACAGGATGCCCAGGCATGTGGTGAAACCCTGTTTCTGGAAGAGATTAGCATTTGCATTGGCACAGAGTAAAGCAGGAGTGAGTGGGCACCATTCAACCCCCTGAGGGTCCAAACAGAACAAAGCGGTGAAAGAAGGTTGAATTCGGTGTCTGTCTGAATGCTGAGCTAGGATATTAGTCCCCTCCTGCCCTCAGACTAGGACTCACATCATTGGTTCCCCTGCTTCTCGGGTCTTTGGACTCTGAGTGGATTAGACCACCACTTTCCTGGGTCTCCAGCTTGCAGATGGAAAACTGTGGGACTGCTCTGCCTCCATAATTGTGTGAGCCAATTTCTCATTTTATATTACCTCCCACCCCCACCCCAGCCCCACACCTGATTGTTTCTGGTTTTCTGGAGAATCCTAATGTGCCCCACACTAGGGAGAGATCTGGCACTCACTTCTCAGTAGGGTGAGTGTTTCTCTCTTCCACTGTGAGCATATTTGTGCTCATCCAAGCTACACATCCCCAAATCACAACCACAGAAAGATCCTGACCATTACCACCATTTGCCTCATCTGGTGCCTGCAGGAATGAACACTCAGTTGTGGTCCTCAGATGGAAGGTCTTCCTATTTTCGAGCAGGACCCAAATGAGGACCATCACAAAACCAAAACAAATAGATTTTTATAAAAGTGCTAGTAAGAACAAGAACATGAGTCTCAAGATGACTTATCCTTGACTCACTTCCCCAAAACTCACTTCTTACCACATTTTCTTCTTACAACAGTGGGTTTTTTTCAAATACCCCCCCCCCAAACAGAAATAATGACTAAACCCCCAAATGTTTGAAATGTGTGACTTAAGAAACATGAATTATACATGATTATATACCAGAGGTAATTTTAGGAATTAATCTGTTTTCTACCTAAATGTTTCCTACATCAGAAATATTTTGGTGAAGGTGAGGGGGAATCATTCACTCTTTGATTCTAAGACAAGTAGGAATTTTCATAGTAATGGAATAATAGGAATATGATATTGAAGATTAAAAAATCAGAAATTGTCCATTTACTGATAATGAATATCTGAGAGAGGAAAAAACTATCAGTTTCACATAATTCCTGAGCTCAGGAAGTGGATGGCAAGAACGGAAATAAGAATTCCAAGCCATGGACTTGTTCATGCAGGGTTGACACAAATCATGAATTTCTTTAAAAAATGCAGTATCTGTAAAGTATACCAAAATGAGGTATGTCTGCATACAAAAAGGGAGAAAACTTCCAAGCCAAATTTGATGCTTCAAAATGAGACCCAGTGAGGGAATAACAGGGCCTAAAACTTAGAGCCTGAAGCTCTAAGAAGTTATCAGTCTGGTGGAAATCTGGAAATCCCATTAAGGGGCCGATTTAGATAATTACTGGGTATTCCTATTTTAAACTTCATTTGTGGGGAAAGCAGGAGCTCTTTTGGGTTTATTGACAAAGGATTTGGGTACTCTAAGCAGTGATGCTTCGAGACTGGTCTGGTAATCTCTTCCCATTCTTGTCATCTATGAGTCCTTCCCATCTTTTTGCCCAGCCTCCATGTTACTTTCCTGAGTGGTCCTATCATCCAGCACCCAGTGGGAAGCTCTTTCTTGCGCCTCTCCTCCAAAGTGCTGAGTGGGCACCACTCCCCACCCTTATCTGCAGTTCTCTTGCCACTCCTGTGCTCACTCAGGTGCTGGCGTGGAGCTGGGCAGCCCGTGTCACTGCGATATTAGAGCGTCCCCTCCTCCAGTGCGCTCTGCGGAGAAGAAGTAGGTGGTTTCTTGAAATCCAGAATTCAGCCTGCCTCGACCTGGTCCAATATTTCTAGGACTTGAGTAGGGAAACAGACCAGAAAAGGGGTGCCCAAAGATGGAGCAATCTGAGGTAGACCCAGTATGGAGAGAGGAAGTCTGAAAAATTTGGAGCCCAGAGAGAAATGCTGAGGCCTGGAGAATGCAGAGCTGAGATCCATTCACATTCCACTGGCGGCTTCAGCAAGGCCATAATTTTGTTATTTTTTCCCTGCCTGCCTGTTTTCTTCTCTTACTAGCTGAGGAAACCTTAAAAACCCTCAAGTCAGCTGTGTGCTGGCTGAAGAGGTCCTTGTGCTGAAGTGAGTCCAGGGAAGCAGAGAGACTCTAAGTGGAAATAACACTTTATAACAGTGGAAGGGAAGGAAGGCAAGGTCGGCCAATCCTGGGGCCACTTGGAGAAAGAAAGGGGCTGCCTGGGGAAACAAAACAGCCCCATGTAGTGTCAAAATAAAGACTCAGGCACTAGAAAGACCTATGTTCAAACCCCAACCCTGCCCCAAATCTTGACCAAATACCTCAACTTGTTGAACTAAATGTACTACCAAAAGGAAATTCTAAAAATATTTAGCATTATGGGTGCTCTGGGGAGCTTCCAGATGAAGTGTGGAAGCTCTGGCACAGGGGTCCCCCACTCCTGTGTGAGGAACCAGGCTGCACAGCAGGAGGTGAGTGGTGGGTGAGCAAGTGAAGCTTCATCAGTATTTACAGCTACTCCCCGTCACTCGCATCAGCCCTGAGCTCTGCCTCCTTTTACATCAGTGGCAGCATTAGGTTTCTGATAGGAATTCAAACCCTACTGTGAACCGTGCATGTCGGGGGTCTAGGTTGTAAACTCCTTATGAGAGCCATCCAGAAACTATCCTTCCCCCTGACCCCAGGGTCCATGAAAAAATCACCTTCCACAGAACAGATCCCTGGTGCCAAAAATGTTGGGGACTGCTGGTCTAATCTCAAGAGTCAGCCTTGGTGTCTTATTGGCTATGAATGGGACCACAATCTTGGACCCACAAGGGCCAAGTCACTCGAACCACAAGAATCACCAGGACCACTGTTCTGACATGCTTGAGCTTGTGAAAGAATCCCAGCTCCCACCTACCTAATTCACAGTAGGCTCTATGATTAGGCTGGTCTCTGCTACTCATGGGTACAAGCATTTCTTAGCCAAAATAGCTCCCTTTAAGATATTATCTCACTGGGTTCTAAGTAAATATTATTTCAGATGAACTCATTTAATCATGAAATAACACAGGCAAAGGGGTACAGCACACAGCTGGTTCTCAGCACAGTGAAACTCCTAGTTCTGTTTCTCCTTGGTCCAAGACACACAAACGGTGTCTTTTCAAGTTTACTCACAGCAGAAACCTCAAAGACACACGAAAGAGGAAGGGCTTTACTCCTTGCATCCAAAGCTCTGTCCAGGTGACGTCCCGCCCTTAATGAAGTAGTCTTTCCTGGCTACACCCACCCAAGCTGAGCTGACTGCCACCTCCTTTGTGCCTCTCCTACTAGCTACACGTTTCTATTATAGCAGTGATCCCACTGTTTTGCAATGATTTGTTTACATGTCTGCTTGTTTACACAGATGCTAGGCAATAAGCTCCTTGAAGGGCAGGGAATGTGTTGTATTTCTTTTCTTATCTCCAGAGCCTTGAACAGTGGCCAGCCCATAGTAGGTGTTCAATATTTAAGGAAGAAATGGAAGGACTAATAAGCCAAGAAGGAAATGGGCAGGAAGGAGGGGTAGATGCTAGGGGATCTCCTCCCACTACTTTCTCCCCCTCCAACACCCCTTACCTCACTTCTCACATCCAAGCGCCCTACCCTTCCTCCTGTCTCCCTAGTCTTGCTAAAGTTCCCCTATCCTGGGCCTCAGGAAGCATCACTTTGGCTTACAGATTGGGAAACTTTCGTCCTCACTAGACAGCTAATATGGACAGAGATGTATATAGGTCACAGCATGAGAGTCATATGATTTATTCCTGGCCAACAGGATGTTCATGGAAGTTGTTACGTGAGACTTTTGACAAAGCTTGCTATTTATTTATTTATTTTTAATTAATTATTTATCTGGCTGTGCTGGGCACGTGGGATCTTTAGTTGCAGCAGGTAGAATCGTCTTCTTTTTCTTTTTTTCTTTAGTTTCGGCTAGTGGAATGTTTAGTTGTGGTTTGTGAACTCTTAGTTGCAGCAGGTGGGATCTAGCTCCTTGACCTGGGATTGAACCCGGACCCCCTGCATTGGGAGTGCGGAGTCTTAGACACTGGACCACCAGGGAAGTCCCCTGAAAAAGCTCTTTTAACAGAGACACAATTGTCTATGTCTTTGCCTTTTGCTCTCTGTCCTTCCTACTTGGAAGCATGGAGAGAATTTCTGGAGCTGAAGCACCAATCTTGGCACTTAGAGGAAAAGGCCAGATTATAGAAATCTCAGGCCTGATACCTTTAAACCATGAACCAATGTGTGCTATCCCCTATGACTGGGTTTATAATTATGCAAGAAAATAAACCTGTATCTATGAAAGTCACTGAAATTCAGCCTATGTTTCTTGCAGCTGAAGTCAATTCCAAACTGATCATCTAGTCCTTCTTTCCCTCAGACATGCCAAGGCCAGTTCCTTTTAGAACCTTTACACTTGCTATTCCTTCTGCCTGAAATGTTTTCCTCTTAGCTCATCACATGACTCCTCAAAGTCAGATATCAAGTTAGAATGTCACCTTCTCAGATGTCACCACATCCATCATTCTTTAATAATATCATCCTATTTTATTTTTTCCACTGCTTTTATCACTCTCTGAAATGCTCTCTCCTTTCCTTGTTTCCTTTTGTTTTTGTCCATTCAGGCTGCTATATCAAAATACCACAGACTGGGTGGCTTAGAAACAAAGGAAGAAAGTGAAGTCGCTCAGTCCTGTCCAACTCTTAGCGACCCCATGGGCTGCAGCCCACCAGGCTCCTCCATCCATGGGATTTTCCAGGCCAGAGTACTGGAGTGGGCTGCCATTTCACTGTGAAATACATTTCTGTATTGGAGTTTTGGAGATGGGAAATATGAGATCAAGGCACAAAAAGGTCTTGTTTGGTGTGAGCCTTCTTCCTGGCTCACAGCCAGTGCCCTCTCTGTATGTTCTCACTGGTAGAAGGGGTGAGGGATATTTCTGGAGCCTTCTTTATTAGCACACTAATCCCATACATGACGGCTCCATCCGATGGCTTCAGTACCTTTCAAGGACCCACCTACCAGTGTCATCACACTGGGCATCAGAATTTCAACATAATAAATTTTGTGGGGACACAAAATTTTAGACTATAGCTCTTCTTGATCATCCCTACCATGAATGCAGGGACCTTCTCTATTTTTTCAGAACTGCTGTGTTTCTGGCACCTAGAAAAGCACGTGGCATATGGATGCTCTATGAATAGGTCTCCAGAAAGGAAGATGACTTCCAGAGCTGGAAATGAATATGTTTCCTCACCGAAGATACTGTCACATGTGTTGAATAGGTTTACAGTTTAGGAAATTATGGGTTAAACACCATTTATGTCCCGACTGCTGTATATAACACCATTTACATGAGATAATGAGTTTCAAGTTCAGTCTCTCTTAATGAACTCACAATGTTGATCATAGATCATCTTGAAGCTTATACCCATATCCAGAAAACCCTGCCTCCCTACCTTCTATTCCTAATATAGCTCATCAGATTTTTGCTCCTTGGTGGAATTTTTTTCTTTGATTTAAAATAAAGTTTAGAAAGTAGGATGAATTGAGACAGTAGCACTGACATATATACACTACCATGTGTAAAACAGCTTGTGAGAAGCAGCTGTATAGCACAGGGAACTCAGCCCAGTGCTCTATGTTGACCTAGAATGCTGGCTTGGGGGTGGGGGAGGCTCAAGAGGGAGAGGATATATGTATACTTATAGCGGATTCATGTTTTTGTATAGCAGAAACTAATACAATATTGTAAAGCAATGATTCTCCAATTAAGAATAAATTTAAAAAATAAAATTTAGATCTATTTTTTTAAAAAACCCACTCCATTTCTGGTAGATTTTTAAACATTGATTTCTTGAATGTCACTACTTATCCTCCTTGTAGGCCTTATTCTATTTCACATCCTGCTGTGTGAAAATTATACTCAAACCCTTTCAAAGGCACCTTGCCTAACTTCCTATCCTCCCAAGTGGTTCCTGAACCTTTAATCTTTTTCACGGGTCCATTTAAAGGCAGAAAAAAATATTCTTATTCACTTTGGGACCCTCTAATCCACTCTGAATTTCTGTGCAAGGAGCATGGCAGACAATGAGACTGCAAGCAAGACCTTGACATTTAGGAGAGTAAATTATTTCTTTTAATAGATGGAATGGGATTTTTCATCTAGAAACCATAGATGTAGACTTGATAGAATGGGGCCATCCCGCTACACACCCTTAAGGACTAAAAAGCAGACTAGTCTGAGTAAGCAAAGTATGTACCAGTTAAATGGTAAAAGTTAAGTCCAGGAATACAGACTGGGGACAAAGGTCATGTGTTGTTTCCCCATATTTGCTCTCTCTCTTTGCCTTAGTGTTAAGGTCCTTCTTTTATTTAAGGTGGCAGGGATAAGAGAATACTTTTTCCTTGTCTCCCTCACAGTGAGATGTGGCCACATGATGCAGTTCTGGAAGGAGTTCTGTTTGGGTCTGCGGAAAAAGAGAGGACCCAGCTGGGAAGTGGCCTTTCGTCTTCCACCCTTCTTCTGGTCTGGAACTGGGACTCATGGCTGGAGCTCCGGTTGCAATCTCACAGCATAAAGTGAAATTGATGGAAGCATGAACAACAGGCAGCAGAAATGCTCACCTGTGAGGCAGCATACCAGTTCCAAACTGGCCATTCTAGGGCTTCTTTTCTGTGGCAGAATAAACCCTGGTGTCTTTAAGCAACTGCTACTTTGAATTTTTGTGTTCAGTATAACCAAATGTAATCCATTTTTATATAAATGTTCACATAGCAAGCTTTAAAAAATATCCCAATGCCTAGGCTGCCTCCCAGATCATCTAAATCAGAAACTCTAGGGATGGAATTCAAGCATCAGCAATTTTTTAAAGCTTCCCAGGTGACTACAGTGTGCAGCCCAGGTTGAGAATCACCGCTTCAGGCTGACAGGCCTTATTTTCAGCATGTTCAAGAATCTCCTCGGGGGTGGGGTGGTGCTTGTTTAAAAAGTTGGATTTCCAGGCCTCGTTCCCTAGAACTTTGGTTCTGTCAGTCCGAGGGCACCCCACATAATTCTGACACAGGTTAATGCATGACTCCCATTTAAAGAAACACTGCTTTAGGCAATGGAGCATCTTTGAAAGTTTTAAAGCAAAGAAGTGACAAGATCAGAGGAGAGTTTTAGCAGGATTAGTCTGGATCTAGTGAGAGACTGGAAGGAAGAGGTGAGAGACCAATGGTGAGGAGACCAACTGGAAGAGCTGATGGCCTGAGGGGACCTGATTCTGAACTAAGTGGGTGGCCACAGAAATGGGGTGAAAAAGATATACAACAGATGTTGGAAAAGAGAAAACCGCACAGGACTTAGTATCTGACAGAATAAGACCGTGGGAGACTTTGAGATACTTATTTTTAGTAACTGAAGAATATGCTAGGGGTCTGATGCCTTCTGGGTTAACGCATCCCCCCACCTCCAGCACACACACTTTGGCTCAGACTCAGTTAAATAGCTGTAGATTGTTAGCGTACTATTTATCTACACCTGCAAATGTTAAGTTGATTTTTGTTAACCTATTGTAACTAGAGTTTTCCATTGGATTAGAAACATTACTTGTTAAAGCAGCACTTCTTTTTAAAGGCTTAGACACATTATTCTAATGGGAATCTATTTCATACATTTTAGTATTTATTTATAAGTATATATACTATGTGTATGAACAAGCAATATATATATGTGTATATATGTATATAGACAAGCAATTAAATGTTTTTCAGGAAGTTTTCACTTTTTTTTTTAAAAGTCATGTCTTCTAGAGCAGAGGAAATAAAGAACTGTGAGGTGGTTTAGTTACTGCTCCGGAGTTTGCTTTATATAGGTATCTTTTTGGATGAGACGCATCTAAACTGTCAAGGGCTAAGTGTCTAAAAAATGGTTTTTAAAAAATAATCTCAGTAGAAAATGGTTGTTTAACTACTCAACATAAAGTGACCAAATAGATGTTAGGATGATATTTATCAAATAACGTGAAACATGATTACCTTCTGAGTAATTCTAAAATACACATTGCCCACTAATTTCTTATAAGAATGAACATCTATGCCTCAGAAATTGATCTTCAGTGTGTTCTTCAAGTCCTCTCATTTAAAAACCAACATATTGGTTTTATAGTTATAAACCAGAAAAAATAAAGTCAAATGTAATAGAAATATAAAATGTAAGCTAATGTATTTGCTCATTTTTTTTCTAAAGTCTGTATCAAGACACAATTTTTTCCCTCTTATTAAAGTTTAGTTAATTTTTAAATTGAAGTATATGACACAATGTCTTTTAAGAATAGATTTAAAACTACCAAGTAAACTTAAGGAACAAACAAGGTACACATTTCCTCATGAGCTTGGCACCTGGTATAAGCATGAATTAAACACAGCCTTGCTCTCTTGTACTTCACAGAATAAATAATAAAGTGATGAGGAGTTTTCCTAAAGTTTGTTTTAGATTTAATTTTCTCTCTAAATTGAAACATCTATTAGAAAGCTTTAACAAGGTAAAAGTCATTAGATCTGACTTTTACCTTTACCTTTACTTATTTACTTATTACAAAAATAAAAAGCCTAAACCTCAATAGGCCATGGGAGACACGTGTCTAGATTCCCTATCACACGTGGTTTGGTTAGTAAGAATAACACTCTTCTTTAATTGGGTGTGAGTCAGTCCTTTGGCACTTGCTCCTGAGTACAGTATCAATACCACTGAGGACCACCACCTACTCCCAGCCATGCAGATCTGAGAAAGTGAGCATCCTATATGTGGACTGTCAGGTGCCTAATATTCGATGTATTAATTACTACTTCCCCCTAATATTCTTTCTTTTCTGCAGTTGATTTTGCTCCACCTTCAGACATCAGTAATTGAATTGGTTAGAGCAAAGTGCTAACCATACTGGGAATTCTTTGTGAACACATACATCCATTTCATACAAAAAGTATCCTATTTCATGGTCACAAATCGCACCCCAATATGAGCTGCAGTGTTGCAAATGATAAAACACTGGGTGCTGGGAAGTGCAAACGTGTTGAGAAAGTATGCAGATTGCTGCCGTTCAGTCACTAAGTTGGATCCGACTCTGTGACCCCATGGATTGCAGCACACCGGGTTCCTCTGTCCTCCACTATCTTTGCAGATAGTGTTGGGCCAAAACTCCATCCCCACCAGACAAAACAACCCAAAATATGCATTCTACTGCAGATGGGGGAAGGAAATTTGCTGTGGGTTGAATTACCCTTCTGGGTCCACACCCCTCCTCCCAAATTCATATGTTGAAATCCTGACACCCCGGATCTCAGAATGTGACCTTATTTGGAAATATGTTGGTGCAGGTGCAATGAGTAAAGTTAGCTTGAGGTCATACTAGTACAGTAGAGTGGGCCCCAAATTCAGTATTACTGATGTCTTATAAACAGGAAAATCTGGACACACGTACATAAACACAGAGAAGATCGTGTGGAGTCGGAGGCAGAGATATTTCAACAAGCCAAGAAACACCAAAGATTGCCAGCAAATCACTAGAAGCTAGATAAAGAAACAGTCTTCACAGGGCACTAGCCTTACCTTGATCTTGGGCCTCCAGTCCTGTGAAAAAAGAACTTTTCATAGTTTAAGCTACTCAGGTTGTGGTACTTTGTTACTATAGTCCTAGAAAACTAACACTGAATTGTCATTATCTTAGATGGATAGCATATTCTTTTGGTGCAGATATAACTCACGTTTCACTATCTGACCAGTGAGAGTTAAAAATTTAAAACCCCAGCATTGGTAATAGGAAGAAAACATAAAGGACAGTGTGGGTGACCTGGCATGACTACAAACTAGGCTTCACCCCAGGCCTCCTCTATAATGTGGATCAAAGAAAGCTGAGTGAGCTGCCTCCGTAGTCACCAAACACCCCTTCTGCTTTCTCACCAAACACTCCTTCCGCTCTCCATCACCCCACGTAATTGCTGCACCCTCAGGCAAAGTGCTGAAAGGAAGCACCCTGACTAAGCTGCAGTGTGGATTCTCCCTCTCCTATCTCAGTATCCTAGCAAACAAGACAGGAAATGGACCCATCGGGACACTGGAAAAAAACAGCAGGAAGGTCAAACAAGAATCAAATACAACTAAAACTGACCAAAAGAAGAAGAAAAGACATGAGGAGAGATACAAGGAGAAAAACATAGGCCTGGCTGGTCAGGAAAATAATTGCTGAAGGGAAAACCCTAAAATCTGTGAATATGGACCCCTAGGATAGCCATTATATTGTTCCCGGAAGCCATTAGGAGATTTAGATTCTTCTTGTGATCACAGTGTGTTCACATCCTAACATTATTTCTGGAATTCAATCATCAAACTTCTGGCATGTGCTTTTTTTTTTTAATAGCTCAGTTCTGTAAAGAAAATCTATGTGATTCTTCATGAATTAACATAGAACACTAGAATGATAAAGCCGGACAACTCAGAAATCATTCAATTCCATTTTTCAGGTGTACAGAGAATTTAACAGTCTCATCCAGTGTCACACAGCTTATACCAGAGTTAGGCTAAAAGATTTTGTAACTATTATGATTTATGAAGGATCTAGGTTGATTTATATGAAGAAAATAATCTTAAACCTAACTACTTCTGAACCTTCACCTCTCCATAGTGTTTTTAACATATTAAAGAAGAGGTCTTTCAATAACCATCTGGGAAATTTCAGCCTAGAAAGCTTTTCAGAACATAAAGTAAGAAGCCTAGGTAAACAAAAATTTATTCCAGCTGAAATATTTATTTGAAAACTATTTGATGGATATATATATATATATATATATATATATATATTTATATAAATGTATCTGACTACCTCAATTTTAAATGTTTTGTTAATAATTACAGCAACACTAATATGAACTTAATACTAGCATTTGCTGGATGCCAGGCAGTCTTCTAAGTGTTTGATGTATGTTACTTTACTCAGTTCTCAAAATACTGTATGATTTGGTCCCATTATTCATCAGCCCTATTTTGCTGATTAAGAAATTGAGGCAGAGAGACAATATCTTTGCCCAAGGTCACAGTATTTGTGAGTAGTAAGGCTGAGATTTGAACAATGGCAGTCTCGCTCCAAAGTCTATGTACTTAACCACCACACCCGACTGCCATTTACCACCCTGTGAAGCAATTGGTGTATCAGTTTGCATGTATCCCTAGTTAAGTGGTGAAGCCAGGATTTTATCCGGGCTCAGATGGTAAAGAATCCGTCTGCAATCAGGAGACCTGGGGTCGATCCCTGGGTCAGGAAGATCCCCTGGAGGAGGGCATGACAACCCACTCCAGTCTTCTTGCCTAGAGAACCCCCATGGACAGAGAAGCCTGGGAGGCTACAGTCCATGGGGTTGCAAACAGTCGGACATGGCTGAGTGACTAATCATACAATCTGATTTAGAGTCAGTGCTCTTTCCTAAGGCAGCTATACTGCCTTTTATAGTAGCATACTCAAACCTCGCTTTCACTCTCATCAGCAGCCACTAACAGAAGGTCGTGGTGTGAAGACCCAGAGCAACATAGACACCATAGAAGAATATAGGACAAGGACTCCTAATCACCAACCTGCCAGCCACAGCATGAACTAGAGGGTTTGCTAGAGGATATCGTCTCCTCTGGTCCTCCTAGCTCGTGCTCTTCTGTCTTCACTCTCAGGAGACGATGTGGTTGATGGAATAGACGCTAGACCACGGAGCATGAGGCCTGGGTTGCATCCTTAGAGCAACCTGGCAAGGGCAGAGTGCCACTGCCGGGGTAGGCATCACCCAGCTGGCTCCCTAAGTCTTCTCAACTAACTCAGGAGTAAGCATGACAACTGGCTTACAAATGAGGGAACTGAGATTCAGAGGGTTAAGTAATTCCATCAAGAGCAGCAAATATGGTATTCAGAGCAGGTCTGCCTGACTATGAAATCCTCATACACACTCGTATGACCAAGTTGCTTCTAAAGTCACTTTAAATCCTCCAAAACTCAGATTCTGCAAATATAAAGGGGGGATATTTTGCTAACTCAGTACTCTCTGTACCTTGGAGCCCTAGGGATTCTTCAAAGGCATCTCAGAAGTCATTTTTGGAAGGAAGTTCAAGGAGACAGGGCCCAGAAAGCCAGCTACCCCTGTGCATACATGCATGCACATACTCACACACACACAGAAACACCGAGCAGGGCCCCGCTTAGCTTTAACACCTAGGAGAAGATCAGCATGGCGAAGGCACAGTAAAGAAAGAAAAGGCTGTACCCAAACGTCTGCTGAACTAAATACAATCTGAGAAAGTGTTTCCCTTGTGTCTGTGAAGAAGGCCTGCTTACCCAAGACCAGCTAGTGAGAACCACACTCTGAATCTTCTTCTCTTGTGGTCACCATTCCTTGAGGACTTCAACTGGTCAGGGGTAGAAGCGATATAGCATTTGTGGCTTAATTCTTTTTTTTTTTTTTTTAACTTTTAACCCAAACTATATTCCTCCCCAGAGAAACAAATTGGTGCTTAGATGATCACTATCAGGCAGGCATCTTGATGCATGCATGGAGAGCCAAGCTTTACTTTATCCCATCTCATATCACTCTCACTAAAAACTACATATGTTGAAAAGAATAAACCCAATGAAAGGCAAGTGTTAATCATGGTAACAGTGATCACACCTTTTTAAAAACACTTATTGCGGTATCCTTTACATACCGTAAAATTCACTCACTCTAAGTATGCAAGTCATTGATTTTCAGAAAACATAGTTGACAACTATCACCCTAATTCAAATTTGGATCATTTCCATCACCCCCAAAGATACCTCAAGCTCATTTGCACTTACTCTCTGTTCCCACCCTAGAAACCACTAATCTGCTTTCTGTTTCTCATAGATTTGCTTTCTCTGAGCATTTCACTTAAACAGAATCATATGTGCTATTTTCTGACTGTCTTCTTTCATTTTATGTACTCTTTTGGAAGTTCATCTCTTGAGCACGTCTTAGTACTTCATTCCTTTCTACCTGACTTCTTTTTGAATAGCAGCATTATACGGAGGGAAGATCATGGTTTTCAGAAGCATGCACACCTGGGGCCAGATTGAAGTACCACTTTTTAGTTGTGTGACTGGGCAATTTGCTCAACCTCCCTGAAACCAATTTGTCAAATAAAAATACTAATCCTTCCCTCAGAGGATTATTCTGTCAATTAAATGGATTGTACCAGCAGACAATGGGCACTCAAGAAATCTAGTCTTTCTGTCTACATTCCCCAGGAATCATTGCTTTTCTTACTCCTGCATCCAATTGTAAAGTGAATCCTTCAGCCTCCCTACCAACCTTCACAGGAAGCCTGAAATGAGAGCCCGCATAACCAGCAATATCAGGAACAGAATTCCACCCAAGGGAATCACATCCTTCATTAATGGGGTCCAGATGGTGATGGGTTTAAGGGATTTTCCTCAATTATCTTGCTGTCATTTTCAGAAAGGTTAAACTCTATCTCATTATTTTAAGGAGGAAAATGTTTCAACACCAGAACATTCAATAGAGTTAACCTTACTTTTGCAAGGCTCTAAGAACAACCCGTTTTCCCACGAATCCTTATAAACCTGCCCCAGGAACATTCCTCAAATAACATGTAAGCAAGTAGTGAAAGGCTATAATTCCCTGAGTTAATAAAATTCACCTCAAAACCTCAAAACTTAACTGGTACCCAATAGCTGCAGACTCTTTTCTTTCCTAAACCTTTAGAAGAAACTGAATTTCACGTGTGTAGCAGAATAATAAACTGACCTCCTTGTTCATTTCTCCAGTACATCTTATCTGATTAGAACATGATCTCAATTTGAGGTCCAGTTCAAAGGAATCCTGGATATAAACCCATCATAAACTGTTAGACACAGTTTACAAAAATGCAGTTCCTTAGCTCTGAGCATAAAACTCTCTGTTCTAAACCTGTTTTTCCTTCCGAACCATTGTTTCTTTATAGACTTTAATCCACCATGATTCCTTTTTGTGTTTCTGATTGTTTTTCTCTCTTCTTCTCTGATACTTTTCACAGCTGTATTTCCTCCCCAAAATCCTTAAACGCCTAGATTCACTCGCAGATTCACTACAACATTAGCACAAGAGTCAAACCAGAACTTCTACTGTGATATAATCAAACTGATAAAGACAAACATATAAAGGCTAAATCCAGACTGAATCACACTTAAATCAATGTACCTGCATAAAGATTCCTGTGTTTCCTTGCTCTTTGTACTTATCTGAAATAGGAACTGTTAACAAAATCCACAATTAAATTTTCTCCCACTATTGAGAGATCAGGAGGAAGTGAGTGTGGTCTCAGGAGAGAAGTTTTCACTCACTGTCTTATCACCTAAAATAGGCATGAGAATCCATAAATGTGATAAAAAGAATTAAAAATAATTGGGGAAAGGAGCAAAAGCAGCTTAAATTTAGTTAAATTTGTGAATTTCCGCAATCCTGAAAAAGTTTTTCTGAAGTTCAAACTTCCCTTTCATATGCTACAGTGAAGAGAGTAATTTATATCCAAGACTTTATTTTAGGGATCTTATTTTAAATGGTATCATAGGAATTTGACTCATGGTATAAATAGTAAATCTGGGATTTAGCAAAGATTTTTGTGCAGTACATGTTTAGCAGCAGATGACAAAATAATCTTGAGGCATGATGATTTAACTTCACTTTGGTGCAAAAACATCTTAAGCCTCAAATTCCCAAATGTGGCCAGCATACTGAAAGTTAATTTTGAAAAGGAAAAAAAAAAAGACACTTAATGACCCAAATATTCAATATATATACAAAAATCACACAACTTTTGGATTATAATTTGGCCTATAGTTTGTTCATAGCTCTCTAGACAATCCTGATCTCAGAGTAATTGGTTAAAACCTGGCATTTGCAGTGATCATCTCTGAGGCTTTGATCACTCTAAATATCCATTGTGTGCCAGCATTCACACATCATATACATGAATTATCAAATAAAGCCAAGAGCCTCCTACCCCGAGATGGCAGCAAGTTTTTGGTGTGCCTGGCGGGCCATTTCACAGCCTTTGGTTCTTGTCTTGTGCATTTCCGCCCGGAGAGAGGGGCAGCTGACCGAGACGTCCCCAATGGAAATGACCAATTCTCGGTACAGGGCCACTTGCGTGTTGAACTCTTGCACAAGCTGGAAAAGAAGCGAGTTTCTTTCATAAGACATTTATCAACAGAAAGTTTGCTATTTTTTCCTACATAAACAGAGGCTGATTTCACTGACCCCCAAGCCACCTCAAATCTCCTGCTAAAGAGCCTACAGAGTGTTTAAAGACTGGGACACAAAGATTGTTGTTCTCTTTGTCCAAGGCAAGTGTTTATTTTTCATCCCTAAGTCTGGTCATGGAAGTTCTATTTCCAGACCTACTTGCTCCCATCCGTTCAGACTCAAGTTTCTGACGATCGAGAGCATATTTGGAGAGCTACCATGCCACTCCCAGGTCACCAGAGAGTAATGCTGGCAATTCTCGCATAGAATGTTCCCCTCTACTACAGCTGGGATGTGAATTTGAATTGGCCTGTGGGTTTCAAAAGGCCAAAGGTGGGTTGTATTAGGCAATCCGTTCACTTCCTGCCAGACCACTGAACAGTTAGGGCTCTGGTGTCTGACAGGAAGACCCGCCACAGCCTCTGCGCTGGAACCTTCCTCCCGTCCGCAGCGCCCTGTGCGTCCTGTTTGGGTTTGTTTGCTCCTGTCTCCCCACAATTCAGCACTCTTACCTTCCTAACCCCCCCCTCCCTGGTGAGCCAGCCAGTTCACCGAGTCTTTCGTATCTGCCATGCTCCGAGGGGTTAGAAGGATGACCTACAACCGCTGCCCCCAAGACAATCTCCGCGGCACTTCTTGGCGGGTCCATGACGACCCAGGTGTCACCCCGAATCTGGGGGACTGCAGATTTAAAAATAGTGCATGTACACGTGATCGGCATGGAGGAGATGAGGGTGGCGGAGTGGCTGGCACTCAGGCGAACGATTAACGGACACGATTCCCCCGCATCTCCAAAGGGAAAAGAAAAGAAAGAAAAAAAAAGAGACGCATTTTCCACCTACCATCTTGCAATCGTCCAGGGCTCGTTGGCTTTTGTGGGCGATCTCGGAGCCGCTGCCCCTGCGCTCCCAGTCCCCGCTCTGCAGCGGGGGCTTGCTGATCTGGAAGATTGAGGAGCGGGTGGACCGGCTGGGGCGCTTTTTGCGCCCATTCGGTGCAGAACTCATGCATACACATCCACCAAGCCGAAGCCGCTGGTGCAGTGCGCCCCGGCGCGGGCGGCCCGGTCGTTGCCCTGCGAGCCGCCGCCGAGCAGCCGGAGCTGGGACCGAGGCGCGGCGCTCACAGGGTTGGGGCTGACTGCGCGGGTGGGTAACCTTCAGCTTGAAGGAGAGCCGGGGAAGCGCTGGCTGTGCCGTGCAGCATCGCTTCCACTAGCAGCGAGGAAGGGGCTCGGTCAAGTTCTGCTCAGCAACACTGCCGGCCCTGTCCCGGGAGCTGGGCGCTGGCGCGGGCTCGCACCGCTTTCCGCTCGGCATGGATCGCAAGGCTGGGCGAGAAGGAACACGCCGCCCGGCGGTTCCGAGTTTCCATTCAGATGGACAGTTTTCAAAAGCCTG
Source organism: Capricornis sumatraensis (assembly GCF_032405125.1). NCBI lineage: Eukaryota > Metazoa > Chordata > Mammalia > Artiodactyla > Bovidae > Capricornis > Capricornis sumatraensis. The sequence continues at coordinate 21,807,200 of NC_091086.1, forward strand.
CGCTGCCAGGTGGAGGGGGGCAGGGGGTGGGGGTGCAGTAGGGAGAGTGTCGCTCTAGCTTCGGGTGTCTTCCCACGGCGGCGGCGCTCCCCTCCCTCCCCAGTCACCAGGCCTGGAAGGGCTGGCTGTCCCCAAGCAGGCAATTGGTTCTAATCCGCTGTCTTGATCCCTCGTCTCCACGGGGCTCGCCTGTTTGAGGATCCCAAATGAATCCGTGGCGGGACTGGCAGACGCAGGGAATCAGTCCGGCTGACGTGGTTCGCGGCCCGGCGCATGGATAGGATGGGAATACTAATGTGATCCGTCCATACAACCCCCTTCCCCCTCCAGGGCTTATGCACTTATCCAATCAAATCCCCGGGAACATCAATTGCAATATTACTTCATCGGCTCTATTATTAGAAACGAAAAGTGTCATCAGAGTGGAGCACATTGCCACATGCTGGGACCTAAACCCAATTCCAGATCAACCAGTTTGGGCTTGAGGCCCTCGCTGTCAGAGACGTTCTGGGGCCACAGGTGAGCGGAGCCCAACGAAAAGGAAGTGAGATTTTTACCTCAGAAGGAAGATCTCTTGATAACAGTATCTTAAAATAGTTTTGTTTCCCTGGGTTTTGTTGTGTTTTTGTCTTTGTTCGGCACGTACAGGGAGGGAAACCAGCAGCGGCGGGAGCAGAAGGCAAGAGGCCTGCAGTCAAACTGGTCCTCCAGCCATGCCATCCCATCCTAACTAGTGAAGTTCCTGGTCTTCCAATCCGGAGGCTGGGTACCCAGCTCTGAGAGTTTCCCAGTGGGGGTCTGAACAAGAGCCAATAGGCCTCCCTGGACACTGGAAATGCTCAGTTCTCCTCTGTGGATCTCAGTGACCCCGAGGCCAAAGGAGGTGGCCCATGAAAGGGGGCCCCTGGAGCGAGTTGCTTGGCCATTTAAGTTCACCCTTACCACTGACTTCCTAAGATTCTTCTGGAAGGAAGAGAGCTAGTGTGGGCATTCAACTCCAGTGCTCTGAGAATGCTTGTTCCCATGAACGGTTTGTTTGGAGGGGACAGATAAAGAAGTCTGTCACAGGGGAACTAGTTACGTGTTCAAAAACCTAATGAAGAACAAGACGGAAGTTTCTAGTCAGTCTCTTATGGAGTTATAGAGGGTATACAGAGAGGGAGAGCCAGAAATAGCCAGAAAGGCTAACACCCTAAGAAGACGTTTCTAGATTATTATTATTATCATTATTTTTTTTTGCAGGATGGATAAACATAACAGGGTAGTATAATAAGAAAGATATGTGTTTTTTGTCCTCAGTTCCTGATGCAGAGCTCTTAAAACTCTTATTTCCTCAATAATAAGGGTGATACGGGGCTTCCCAGGTGGGACTAGTGGTAAAGAATCCACCTGGCAATAGAAGAGATCTAAAAGACGTGGGTTTGATCCCTGGATCAGGAAGATCCTCTGGAGAAGGAAATGGCAACCCACTCCAGGAATCTTGCCTGGAGAATTCCACGGACAAGGAGCCTGGTTGGCTACGATCCAGAGGGCAACAAAAAGTTAGACATGACCTAAGCGACTTAGCTAATATGTGCAAGGGTGATAGGAGCCCCTTGTCACCAGAAAGACCAAGCTTTGATTAGGCATTTGGAACTTTCAGCACCATCTCCCAGCTTCCACAGAAGGGAGAGAGGCTGGAGACTGATTTAATCACAAAGAGAATCAATTATGCCTACATAGTGAAACCTCCATTAAAAACCCTAAACGATGGGGTTCAGGGAGCTTCTGTGTTGGTGAAGACATGGAGTTGCTGTGAGGGTGGCATACTTAGAAGGGGCATGGCATCTCCACCTCCCCACTCCCAACCTTACATACCTTACCCTACACATCTCTTTCTGAGTCATGATCTTTATAATAAACTGGTAAGTAAAGTGCATTCCCAAGTGCTGTGAGTCATGCTACCAAATTATCAAATCTGAGAGGGGTTTTTGGGAACTCTTGAATTAGTAGCCAAGTTGGACAGAAGTTAACTGCTGCTAACTTGGGGTATTGAATTGTAGAGCACTCAGTTGCTTTTGGAGAGTTGGAGAAATAGTGTTGAAAAAGAATCCACATACTTGTTTGGAGGGAAAAAAAAACCCTCACGGGGAATATCTGGATGGATATTCAGCTGCATTTGCATTGTTATTAAGTCACTAAGTCACGTCCGACTCATTGAGACCTCATGGACTGCAGCACTCCAGGCTCCTCTGTCCTACACTTCTCCTTGAGTTTGCTCAGATTCATGTCCATTGAGTCAGTGATGCTATCTAACCATCTTATTCTCTGCCGCCCCTCTCTACTTTTGTCTTCAATCTTTCCCATCATTACAGTCTTTTCCAATGAATTGACTTCACATTAGGTGGCCAAAGTATTGAGCTTTAGAAACAGTCCTTCCAGTCTTCACAAAAGATTTAAAATCAGTTTTCCCTAAGGCAGAGTTGAGGAGAGAAGCACCAGCCTCCACTCCAAACTTTGAAGTACAGCAGCTGTCTTCCAGGTGTTTAGATGGTCCAGAGACCAGGGTGAAGGGGTTGCCTCTTGGATGAGTCTCCACAAAGATAGGAAGATAAAGAGATTAACTGTTAGCCAACTCTGACTGTTCCTTGTGCCCCTCAGTCTCAATTTTCTCTCTCCTTCCTGTGTGTAGGGAGGAGGGAATGGAGAACACATTAGAGGGTTTAGTGAAATTTTCTGGGATCTGGTGAGTGGTTGGGATGCTGAAGGAAGGTACAAGGAGGTGAAAGAAGGATAGATAATATTCATTTGTAAATTCATTTAGTTCAGTTCAGTTGCTCAGTCATGTCTGACTCTTTGTGACCCCATGGACTGCAGCACACCAGGCTTCCCTGTCCATCACCAATTCTGGGAGCTTGCTCAAACTCATGTCCATCGAGTTGGTGATGCCATCCAACCATCTCATCCTCTGTCATCCCCTTCTCTTCCTGCCTTCAATCTTTCCCAGCATAAAGGTCTTTTCCAATGAGTTAGTTCTTTGCATCAGGTGGCCAAAGTATTGGAGCTTTAGCTTTCAGCATCAGTCCTTCCAATGAATAGTCAGGACTGATTTCCTTTAGGATGGACTGATTTGATCTCCTTGCAATCCAAGGGACTCTCAAGAGTCTTCTCCAATTCTACACTTCAAAAACATCAATTCTTAAGTGCTCAGCTTTCTTTATGGTCCAACTCTCACATCCATACATGACTACCAGAAAAACCATAGCTTTGACTAGAGGGACATTTGTCAGCAAAATGATGTCTCTGCTTTTTAATATGCTGCCTAGGTTGGTCGTGGCTTTTCTTCCGAGGAGCAAGCGTCTTTTAATTTCATGGCTGCAGCTACTATCTGCAGTGTTTTGGGAGCCCAGGGAAAGAAAGTCTCCCACTGTTTCCGTTGTTTCTTCATCTATTTGTCATGAAGTAATGGAGAAGGCGATGGCACCCCACTCCAGTACTCTTGCCTGGAAAATCCTTGGACGAAGGAGCCTGGTAGGCTGCAGTCCAAGGGGTCGCGAAGAGTCCGACACTGAGCGACTTCACTTTCACTTTCTTGCATTGGAGAAGGAAATGGCAACCCACTCCAGTGTTCTTGGCTGGAGAATCCCAGGGACGGGGGAGCCGTCTATGGGGTCGCACAGAGTCGGACACGACTGAAGCGACTTAGCAGCAGCAGCAGCTGCAATGGGACCGCATGCCATGATATTTGTTTTTAGAATGTTGAGTTTTAAGCCAGCGTTTTCACTCTTCTCTTTGACTTTCATCAAGAGGCTTTTTAGTTCCTCTTCACTTTCTGCCATAAGGGTGGTGTCATCTGCATATCTGAGGTTATTGATATTTCTTCCGGCAATATTGTTCCAGCTTGGGCTTCACCCAGCCCGGCATTTCACATGATGTACTCTGTATATAAGTTAAATAAGCAGAGTGACAATATACAGCCTTGACATACTCATTTACCAATTTGGAACCAATCCATTGTTCCATGTCCAGTTCTAACTGTTGCTTCTTGACCTGCATACAGATTTCTCAAAAGGCAGGTCAGGTGGCCTGGTATTCCCATCTCTTGAAGAATTTTCCAGTTTGTTGTGATCCACAGAGTCAAACATGGAGAAGGAAATGGCGACCCACTCCAGTATTCTTGCCTGGAGAATCTCATGGACAGAGGAGCCTGGCAGGAAACAGTCCATGGGATTGCTGGAGTCAGACATGACCTAGCCACTAAACAACACAGTCAAAGGCTTTGGCATAGTCAACAAAGCAGAAGTAGATATTTTTCTGGAACTCTCTTGATTTTTCTTTGATCCAACGGATATTGGCAATTTGATCTCTGGCTCCTCTGCCTTTTCTAAATCCAACTTGAACATCTGCAAGTTCTCGGTTCACATACTAATGAAGCCTCGCTTGGAGAATTTTGAGCATTACTTCGCTAGTGTGAGATGAGTGCAATTGTGCAGTAGTTTGAATGTTCTTTGGCATTGCCTTTCTTTGGGATTGGAATGAAAACTGACCTTTTCCAGTCCTGTGGCCACTGCTGAGTTTTCCAAATTTGCTGGCATATTGAGTGCAGCACTTTCACAGCATCATCTTTTAGGATTTGGAATAACTCAACTGGAATTCCATCACCTCCACTAGCTTTGTTTGCAGTGATGCTTCCTAAGGCCCACTTGGCTTCACATTCCAGGATGTCTGGCTCTAGGTGAGTGATCACACCATCATAGTTAATTGGGTCATTAAGATCTTTTTTATATAGTTTCGTGTATTCTTGCCACCTCTTCTTAATATCTTCTGCTTCTGTTAGGTCCATATGGTTTCTGTCCTTTATTGTGCCCTTCTTTGCTCAGATTGTTTTTGAAGAGATCTCTAGTCTTTCTCATTCTTTTGTTTTCCTTTATTTATTTGCATTCATCACTGAGGAAGTCTTTCTTATCTCTCCTTGCTATTCTTTGGAACTCTGATTCAGAAGGATATATCTTTCCTTTTCTCCTCTTTGTGTTACCACTGACTACCTCTCTCCTCACTACCAAACTTAAAGAAAAGTCCATTCTAATCCAAGGTTGGTGGTGATTTCAAGAATTAAAGGAAAAGGGACTGCATTGGCGTGTGGACCTTGGATAGAGAAAAAGGCACACTGGAGGTGAGTCTTCTGGAAATCTTTTGCCACACTCTGCTATTTCATTCCCTGTCCCTGCAGGAAAGTACTGCCACCAGATTAGAGCATCCCCAAGCTCCTCAATAGTGAGTTTCTACTCCAGATACAACCATCTGGTTTCTACTCCCCCTGCTTCTTCTGCCTAGAGACTATTTCAACAAATTAAACGAAAAAAGGCAACACAATTGCACTGCCCTGTTTCTATGCTGTTTTTCTCGCTGAAGGTGGGGGGAGGGATGAATGGGTCAAACTCTATGGCACATCAGAAGGACTACAGATTCAAAAACCTGCTGGGGGATTAACAGAAATTGTCATGTGTAGGTGCCCCTTGGCCCTCTCAGATACATAGCCCAAGTCACTTTCCTGAGAGGGAAGAAAAATAGCATCAATCCCAGAGCTGTCTTTCCCGGGGACAAATGCTGTAATCAGAATAGCAGCAGGCATGCTTAGTTCCCTCACCTTCCCCCACATTCAAAACAGCATGAATTTACATTCCTGGGGCTGTCTGACTGCCAGATAGAAGGGTAGAGTGCAGTTGGAAATCCCACAAACAAGGGAACATTTTCTAGTTATCTAGACCTAATTTTGGCACAATCCTGATAATGGGTCCTCAGTAGCTATCTAGCTTTGATCTAACTCACATCCTAGATTCATTCCAATGTAAGATCCATCTTACGTTTCATGTTCTCTCTATCGTAATTTTACAGAATTTGTTTTGATTTAGAATAGAGAATTTTTTTTTAAAATGAGTGTTAGTGTGAATATGAACAGCTGGTGTGTGTGTGAAAGTCGCTTAGTTGTGTCTGACTCTTTGCGACCCCATGAACTATACAGTCCAGGGAATTCTCCAGGCCAGAATACTGGTGGATAGCCTTTTCCATTCTATTGTTTCCCTTCTCCAGGGGATCTTCCCAACCCAGGGATCAAACCCAGGTTTCCTGTATTGCAGGTGGATTCTTTACCACCTCAACAACTGGTAAGTTTCTTCAAATGGATGCTACAAAGAAACCACATTGAGACCCAAAGATGTACATTCAACTTGGGCTGGTCAAAGATGAAAAAGGACCTTTTTGGTGTGGATCTGTGACAGAGGTGAAGAAAAATATATTGAATACTGAAACCTGAGAAATTGAAAAGATCTGAAGGAAATGATCAAGCTGTTTTCTATTAGGGTCAAAAGAGATCATGTTATTATGAAGAATTCAGTGAATAAACTATTTAATAAATGGTTTATTTCCACTAAAATCAGGAGAAAGTATAATATATTGGAATACTTATTTACTAATTTCACAAAATTTTTTGAGTGTTTTTATTAGGTACAGATCCAGGTTTTATTGATCCTAAAGCTTATATAATTGGGGAGCCTTCTTTGAGAAAAGGAATTCAAAAAATAAAAACAAAAATTAGATATATGGTCTTGGGAGGAGCCTGTGCAATTTGAGGTTCCCTGAAATTAGGCTTTGTTGCCTTCATGGTAGGGGCTTCCCAGGTGGCTCAGTGGTAAAGAATCTGTCTACCAATGCAGGAGACGCTGGAGACTTGGGTTTGATCTCTGGGTTGGGAAGATCCTCTGGTGGAGGAAATGGCAATCCACTCTAGTATTCTTGCCTGGAAAATCCCATGGAAAGTGAAGCCTGAAGGGCTACAGTGCATGGGGTCACAGAGAGATGTATGTGACTTAGCAACTGAGCACACACACACCCCTTTATAGTAAATTGCCACATTTGTTATTTCTTATATGCACAGTGGGCATGTAGTATTTTGCCTCGTTTGATTTTATTTTCCTTCTTCTGCTAATAGCATCTTAAATTTCCTTTGAGAAAACCAGTCTTCTCTCACTTTTTGTCACATGGCTCTTGGGTGGGCATATATCCAACCTGATCAAGAAGAGTACTACATTCTACTGGTCACAAATAATTGGTTTATCAGTGGGTATGAAATCTAAGCTGAAGTAGTGAACTGTAGATCTTGGGACTTTTTCTAGAACTATTATGTTGAAACATATGAAATTGCCATTATTCAACCATTTTCAACCTACATAAATGACAACTTTATATATTTCAACATAATATTAAGAGTTTCCCTGGGGCTGCTGAGGTGATGGGATGAAAGCCTGTAGCTTCTGGGGACTGCTTTTGCTGCTTATGATCGACAGACTCCCTGAGAGCCAACCCAGAGAACATCAGAATGCAGAGATGGAGAAAGACAGATTTCTGGGGGAGTGGGCGAGGATAATTGACATCCAACATCATAGTGGTTTCACGTGTACAAAATACTGATTCAATATTTATATATATATTGCAAAATGATCACTGAAACAAGTCTACAGATCTTCCTCAGTTTACTGCAATGGGGTTACTTCCCAATAAACCCATTGAAAGTTGAAAATATCATGTGAAAATGCATTTAATATGCTTAACCTACCGAACATCACAGCTTAGCCTAGCCTACCTTAAATGTGCTCAGAACACTTATATTAGCCTACAGTTGGGCAAACTCCTCTAACACATAGCCTATTTTACAATAAACTGTTGACTATCTCATGTAATTTGTCACATACTGTACTGAAAGTGAAAAACAGAATGATTGTGTGTGTACAGGGTGGTTGTGAGTATATTGGTTCTTCATCCTTGTGGTAGTGTGGCTAACCGGAAGCTACTCATGCCTGGCATCATAAGTGAGTATCATACTGTATATCAGCTAGCCTAGAAAGAGTAAAAAAAAAATTGTCCTTCAAACTATCTTAAGTCAGGGACCATCTATAGTTAACATCCATCAACATACATAGTTACCTATTAATTTTTCTTGTGGTGAAAACGTTTAAGATTTATTCTCAATGATTTTAAAATATGCAATACAGTATTATTAAGTATGGCTACCATGCTGTACATTATATCCCCTTGACTTACTTATTACTGGAAATTTGGAACTTTTGACTTCCTTTACCCATTTTGTGCATCCCCCCGCTCCCCAAATTCTGGTAACCACCCATCTGTTCTCTATATCTATGAGCTGGGCTTTTTCTTTTCTTTCTTTTTTTTTTAAGATTTCACATATAACTGAGATTATATAGCATTTGTCTTTTTCTGTCTGATTTATTTCACTTAGCATCTATCTCTCAAGGTCCATTCATGTTGTTGCAAATGGCAAGATTTCATCCTTTTTATGGCTGAATAGTATTCCTGTGTGTGTGTGTCTATGTGTGTGTATATCACAATTTCTTTAACCCTTCATCTATTGATGAATATACATAGGTTCCATGTCTCAACTATCTTAAGTAATGCTGCAATGTGCATGGGGATGCATGTATCTTTTCTAGCTAATGTTTTTGTTTTCTTCAGATACATATCCAAAAGTGGAATTGCTATATGGTAGTTCTATTTTGAATTTTTTGAGGAACGTCCATACTGTTTTCCACAGGCCTGCACCAGTTTACATTCTCACCAAAAATGCACAAAGTTTCCATTTTCTCCACATCCTCACTGTCTCTTGTTATTTCTTGTCTTTTCCATAACAGCCATTCTGATAGATATGAAACAGTATCTCATTGTGGTTTTATCTCATTTTTGATTTCTCTGATGATTAATGATGCCAAAAAACTTTTCATGTACTATTGGCCATCTGTATATCTTCTTTGGAAAAATGTCTATTCAGGTCTCCTTCACACTTTTAATTGGATTTTTAAAATCAATTAATTTATTTTTGCTAATAAGTTGTATGACTTCTTAATATATTTTGGATATTAACCTCTTATTAGATATATCATTTACAAATATTTTCTTCCATCCAGTAGGTTGCTTTTTCATTTTGTTGATGGTTTCCATTGTCATGCAGAAGATTTTCAGTCTTATATCGTCGCACCTATTTATTTATTTACTTTTGCTTCAGTTTTGCTGTCAAACCTGAAAAATAATTGCCAAGATAGATAACAAGGAATTGATGCCTTTGTTTTCTTCTAGGGGTTTTATGGTTTCAGGTCTTAAGTTCAAATTTTTGATCAATTTTGAATTAATTTTTAGATATGGTATAAAATAGTGGTCCAATTTCATTCTTTTGGATGTTGCTGTCCAGTGTTTTCAACAACATTTAATTTAGAGAGATTGTCCTGGTCCCATAGTGTATTTTTGACTGCTTTTTTATAAATCAATTTACTCTATATGTGTAGATTTATTGTAGGGCTCTTTATTCTGTTCTATTGATCTTTGCATCTGTTTTTATGCCAATACCATATTTTTTTATTACTACAGCTTTGCAATGTAGTTTGAAATCAGAGAGCATGATGCCTCCAGCTTTGTTTCTTTCTCAAGGTTTCTTTGGTTATTCAAGGTCTTTTATGGCTTTATACAAATTTTAGGATTATCTGTTCTATTTCTGTGAAAAATGCCATTGGAATATTGACAGCAATTGCATTGAATCTGTAGATATTTTTTACTCATAGATTGGAAGAATTTATATTGCTAAAGTTTTCTATTATCCAAAGCAATCTACAGATCTCCAATATTATTTCAGCACATGGATCCAATTTTGCCTTAAGTCAAAGTATACTTACAATTTCAGTTAGGTGAATCAAATCCCTTTTAAATTTAGTTAGTTTGAGTTACTGCCATTTGCAACCAAAAGAGTCCTGCTGAATATGATACATAAAGAATAATTTTGCACAAGTGGAAAATATATCAAATCAATTCATTATCTAATACTTAGTGTTCACTATGAGCAAGATGGTATGTTAAAGACCAGAAAGAATACAATAAAAGATATGATTCCTTCTATGGTACTTAAACACACACACATGAAATCATGAAGAATAAGATACATATTAGTGTTTTCTTTTTAGGAGGGAGTGAAATAGAAAAGAATAGCTTTATGGCTTTGCCCAGAGATGGAGGCCATAGTGGGATAATGCCCTAAAAACTATATCCCAACCTGGAGAGAGTAGTGAATTTTATAGTAATAGTTCAAAGAGGGCATGATCAACTCAAGGATTCTTTTGACTGCTTAATGGCAAGGTAAGTGGGAGTCAGCATCATCAAATTCTGGTTCCAGCCAGTCTAGGTTCTATGTGCTTGGGGGAAGCATACTTAACTTCTCACACTCACTGTGGGTTTCACTGTTTTTTGCCTTTGGAAAGGGAAGCCAACCCTCAGTTTCTAGCTATTGACAATCAGTCAACTTACTTCACTATAACTCAGCCAACCCTCAGTTTCTAGCTATTGACAATCAGTCAACTTACTTCACTATAACTCAGTATCAGTAGATTGGCGACCCTATCCAAGTTTGGTTTGGTAACAAGGGACTATTCCTGTCTGGACTCACTGAGGCTCGGGTTCTTTGTGTCTCAGCACAGAAAGAATTCAGTGAGAGACAAAGTGATAGGTAAGAAATCGATTTATTTAGAGAGAAACACAATCCACAGACAGAATGTGGGCCATCTCGGAAGGCAAGAGAGGCCTAGTGTTATTTTCTGATGTATATAAATACTTCAAGGGATGGGATAAAGAGATGGGATCGACCTCTCTATAGGCTGGAGTTATTAGAAAAGGCTATATGTTAGAGATGCATCCTGATAGTAATGCATCAGGATGTATCTCTATCATATACTCTAATGGGTAGCCATTCCCTTCTCCAGGAGATCTTCCCAACCCTGGGATTGAACCTGGATCTCCTGCATTGTGGGCAGATTCTTTACTATCTGAGCCACAAAGGCCCTTATACATGGTAGGGATGCTTCTTGAGTTAGGGATATGTAGAAATCCCAGGGACAGGGGAGCCTGGTGGGCTGCCGTCTATGGGGTTGCACAGAGTCGGACACGACTGAAATGACTTAGCAGCAGCAGCAGCAGCAGCAGCAGCAGCAGCAGCAGCAGCAGCGGCAGCAGCAGCAGCAGCAGCAGCAGCAGAATCTGGATAGATGAAGAAGCAGGGAGAGCTCTTCAAGGCTAGCAGCAGAGGAAAGGCACAAGAGAGGAATGAGGTACATGAAGAGCCTGACCTGGATGTAAAAGAAGGAAGACAGGCTAACATGAAAAGTGCTATAGGTGAGGTCACAGAAATAGGATAAATGACTCAGTTCAGGAGAAGAAGGACGATGGTAGGTGAGAAGCAGAGCAAACAGTTTTCTTTGGATGACAGTAATATACATGATTTGAGGCCCCGTTGGGAAGCAGATACACCAAAGGACAAATCTGATGCCTACCACTGCCTTCCTATACTTTTAAAGGAGTGGACTTTAAAAGTTAACTCCAGTGTTCTGAGGAACTGATGATGCAAATTATGGGCAGAGTGGGAGTTAGTGTTAGCTAAATAGGGAATGGTTCACATTACTTAGACCTTTTAGAGCAAAAAAGAGGAGTTTCATCCTAATGCTTGGTTGGATAAGATCTTGGACAAAAGAGGACCACTGCCATTTCTTGATTATGTGAATTATAATGTGAGGCAAGTGATGCTTTAAGAAAATTAATTTGGCAGTGATCGGTAGGATGAATTGGAATGAAGAGGTAGTGAAGCCATTTATTAGGCTATTACCATAATACGAGAGGACAAGGTGCCTGAGTGTGCCAGTAACAATCAGGAAGAAACTTTAAACTGTTTTAAGGTAAGTCCTCAAAAAAGGACTGACTAGAAAGTAATAGAATCTGTTCAATGTAAAAAGAAACAGGAATTTCAATATCTCATGGAAATAACAAACCCACTGACAGTCATCCCTGAAATGTGTATCTAACTGTGACTCTATGAGCTGTTCCTGCTTTGCATGCACAGAGGACATGTACTCACTGGCCAGACTGTCCTTGGATTCTATTGGGACCTCCTTCCCATTGACTAGACCTCTTTCCGTGGCTCTGGCTTGTATCTTAGCTGCACCTTACTAAAGCTAGACGCTAAATCAGCCACTGCTTTTCTGGTCCCTCCAACCTTGTCTGCAGCGGCCAATCCTTCCAACACAACTTGGTTCTTTTAAGGACACTTCTGGGCCAGCCAAGTATGCTGAAACACGCACTGGAGAGACACTGCAGTGGACAGGCTGTGTCTGCAGAACCAGTTCCTTAACTGTCCTTTGACCCAGGTCATTTCTGGCCATTCCATTTCCTACTTTGCTTCCTTCTCTGGTTCTTCTTTGCTCTCTCATTTTCTCTCTTTCATTCTCTCTTCCCATCTCTTCCTGTCTCTCTAAGAATCACACAACTAACATGACCGTGACTTTTTCTTCTTCTAAACATAATGCATATCCAGATAGGGATAAAGTCATCTTTGTCTACCATCCCAGCCTCAGTTCTCTCCTTCCTCCCCAGAAATAATCCTTCTAATAATTTTGCTGTGCAGATCTTCTTTCACACAACTGTGTATTTACATGTGCCTGAAAACACTGTAGTATCTTAGTGTTGTTTATATATGTGTGTGTGTTTTATAGAAATTATATGTTGTATGCCTCATTCTGCAACATGCCTTTCTTTTTCCTATTCAACATTATGTCTTTGTAGAGGCTCCTGTATTCATGCACCTCTCCTTCAATCTTGAACTTCTGCATGGTATTCTGAATAATAGAAATATCACAGTTTACAAAATCGTTCTCTAGTTGGAACATTTAGATTATTTCTAATATTTTAATATTAACAATGCTGCAATAAAATTGTAAGCAAGCCCTCTTCTTCATGTGTGAGTAAATATTTCATTAGTTATATGAGGAAGAGAATTGCTGGGTCATAGAACATATACATTTATATTTGTAAGAGACATTCTGAAATGTCTTCCCAAAGTGGCCATATCAAGTTATATATTATGCTATCTATTTATGAAAGTACCTGCTTTCCCACAAACTGGTCAGTTTGATATCATTAAACTTTTAAATTTGTGTCAATTTGACTTTCTCTCTTGATGCTATATTCCTACCTATCCACCTTCCGTCTCTCTTCCCAGGATTTCACTGATTTAGTCCCTCTTAGAAAAGAATCTCTGTAGACAGACACTCTATAGCCAGGTTATGATTCCCTCCACACATTCATATATCACCCTTCTACCCATCATGGTCCCAGGACTCCTGCTCACACAAGTAGCCCTGAGTGGGTCAGTCTGTCTCTGAAGGGTGGGCTTCCAAATTGCTTACTGTTAGGGAAAATAGGCAGGTCAGGGATGAGAGAAAAGAGTAAAATGTGAATTCACATTTCCTAGTCTGAGAAACTGTAAACTGGAGCTTTTCCTGATAAAATTGAACAATTAAAGATATGAGGGCTAGAGGTGAAAATTTAGAAGTTAGAAGCAAAGAAAGGTCAGGGAGGTCTTGAGAATGATGTGTGTCCAGGAAGTAGTAAGTATAGAAAAAGAAAAAGGGAGAGGGATGATTAAATCTCAAGACATGTCAGCAGGTAAGAGACGGGATACAGGAAGGAGACAGCAGAGGGATGGAGAAGGGACTGCCAGGAAGACAGCGAGAAATCGCGGATGCAGAGTCACAGCATGAAGGGTGGAGTCAAGGTGTGAGCTGCCTGCTGTCCCAGAGGGACTTAGAAAAATACTTTTTGGCTCGAAGAGGTCATTGTGGAAAGTTGTGTAAATCTAAGGCACAAAAGGAGCAAAACCTAAATTGTAAATGAGCAATGAGGGTGAGACGTGGAAGAAGCAGGCAGGGACCATAAGTATGATGGGAAGGACAGAGATAGGACAGTTGTTACAGTATGGCAGATTCTGATAAGTATGTGCTTACCTTTTAAAGGATATGTTTGGAAAGGCTTCCCTGGTAGCTCAGTTGTTAAAGAATTCACCTGCAATGCAGGAGACCCCAGTTTGATTCCTGGGTCGGGAAGATCTGCAGGAGAAGGGATAGGCTACCCACTCCAGTATTCTGGCCTGGAGAATTCCATCGACTGTATAGTCCATGAGGTTGCAAAGAGTCAGACACAACTAAGCAACTTTCACTTTGGAAGAAAAAGGTAAAACCAGTGGGTAAGCAAAGATAAAAGTTGCATTAACAGAAAGACATAATTACGGAAAAAGGCATCAGAGGAGAGAAGAATGTAGTCTACCATGCCAAGGAATGGAAAGCTACTGATTTTTTTTGCAAATGAAAACAACGTGGATAATCTTTCCTAGAGTCTTTAATAGGAATTCCAGTGTTGTTGATCTCAGTTTAACACTGAAAATAAAATCCATGTTTAAAGTATTTAGGTCCTTAGGATAGGTTAATAAAATAATCTCTTGAATAAATAAAGGGCTACAAAATAACATCATTAGATGGCTCTGAGTATTGAGACATTTGAACTCTTGCGTTTTCAATCTAACTACTGAAATTCTGATGTGTCAGTGGGTGGTAAAGGACATTCAGAGTCTCCCACTAGGAAGGCCAGCTCAAAATCTCACTTGTATTTTTTTCTCCAAGGTTGGTTCTGGAAGAAGATTCTACAATTCCTTACAATTACCTGTTCTAGCAACCAACAACCTTTGCAGTCAGGACATTGTTCTTTCTGCATATTCTAAATTTTTTCCTGGAGCAATTTAATTCCATTTCCTTAGTGAATATAGGAAATACAGAGCATTTGGTGCCAGACTGGAAGTAAGATGGATGAGTTAAAATAAAAACTCCTTTTCCAAGAGATGATGTAGCTAAATCTTTTAGACCCTGACAGAAATGGGGAGAGAATTAGGTTGAGAGAGCATCCCTTAACTCCAAGGCATAGAAGATCTCGGGTTTTTCCCTCCCTGAAGGAATTGGGGAATAAGAGGGTGCTTCCAGGGAAGGTAAGATGGAGGTTTCTATATCAGACTAGGGTAGATTCCAGCCCCTCCCACCTGGCTTGTTCTGCCCTCGGTCCATTTCTGTGGAGGTTGGAAGGACGGATCTGATGTCTCTCTTCTGATTGTCTGGCAGGAGGAGAGAGTGTCTGACTTCCAATCTGGCAGCATATGCAGTCGCAGTACCTCTGGCTCATTCAAAGCTGCCAGTGCAGACTCCATCACTAGTTCTACTGATTTGCTGTCCCACCAAGGGTACGATGAGGCCACCATCCTCTTTACAGGAACTCTTGCCTTCTTAAAGAGTCATATCAGGTCACCTATCAGGTTTTTTCCTTCCAGGCAAAAATAATTCAGTTCCTGCGTCCTCCCCTCAAACATGTATACAAACAGTTTTTAAACTTCAAAATAATTGAAACTAACTTCTATAATAAGGCCTCTAATAATAGTGTGCTTAAAGTAAAAGCCATTTCTTATACCTTCATATTATAGCTAACTAATACATTGAGGCTCTAACTACTGCTTTTCAAATTAAATGACTGCTTTAATAATCTATGTGATCCAAATGACAGGAAATCATTCTCACCTTATATGACGATATTAGTAAGAGAAAATTTGTAGCAATAGACTTTTAAATCAGGCCAAAAAAAAGGCATTAAATAGATAAGACAGAAATAAAGGTTGTTAACCAGAAATATTGGAAGACCTTTATTTTAGTGTTTGACTGGTTTTTTTGTATGTGCATTAAAAGGAGCTAATGATTCCCTCCCTTTTATAAGTCACATCTTCCTTGTTAATCTGTAATTATAATTGCAATGAAAATTGCTAAAAAGTTCTTAGATAAATAGACTGGGAAGGACTCCACATCTGGAGGAAATGTCTGAATCTGCATAGTCAAGGGTATAGTGAGGAAGAAGAAACTGGTAGAGAATGATTGATAGATGATCCTTCATTATAAGACTAAAAGACAACAGAGAATTTCAGCTTTGTACAATAAGCTGAAAGCATCATCAACAAAACCTTACTGAATGTCTGGTGTTTTTAGACTCTCAGAGGCATCCAAACATATATCTAAGATGGCAAGTGCTAAACATCAAATCTCATGCCTGACAGCGAGGGATTCCTGGAATCTGGTAGTATTGGCTGACAGAGAAGAGGAAGAGGAAAGTCTGGACAGGAATTGGAAACAGGAGAACTGATCTTTGGTGGGGAACTATCTGTTAATTACATTGTGTCCAAAGAGACAGGACAAAGTTGGTATAATTAGTATTAGCCCAAGTGTTCATGGAGGTCTAACTTAGTGGAGGTTTTAGGGGGTCATGTTAAAAAATATGACTGATGTACCTACTAGTTGCTGGGGATGCAAAGACAAATAAGGCAAATCCCTGCCAAAGAGAAATTTATAACACCAGAAGTGGAAATGATAATATGCAGGGTGGCAGAACCATCTGTGAAAGAAGTCTGTTGTTAGTGAGCCTCCCAGCAGACAGGGAACACGGAAGGAGGCTGACAAGAGCTCAAAAACCTGGGAGATCATACAGAAGTGGGCTGAAATATAGAGCTAGATTCCATTTTCTAGGAGGAATTGGAGAGCTGAAGAAAAATTTGTAGCAGAAGGTCAGTGCTATGGGTGATGCCAACAGTCTTGGGCACAGACGAAGGCTGTAATTCAATGAACACATTGGTATATGAAAGTATCCACACCAGGGTGAATGAAAAATATTGCCTGCTGCATCAGCAAACAAGGGAGGTTGCAGCCATCAAGTCATCACATTACAGTCATCCCTGTAGGATGCCTGCCACCTGGCAGTCTGCTACAGCCACTTCTGTCAGAGCACCCTGAGAAAGCCCAGGGTGAGAAAGGACACGATCCTGGCCCCAGAGAGCTCAGAGGCATGTCAAAGGAAGGATTTCAGTGATCCCAGACTCTTGCATCGCTCATATTATAGAAAAGCGATAAATTCCTTGAGATATCTGTTTCCAAGTATTAGGTCTTCATTGTAAAAACCCCCATATACCCTGGCTCTCCTCCTCCTTCCTCTTTGGAACAGTCTTTCAGAGTGATAGGAGATGCGGAGTCCTGGGCTTAAGTCTTCAGTTTTGTCTGCTGAGTAAAACATAACTCTCAACTTTTAGGTTATACATTTTTTTTCCCCCCAGATGATGCCAGGTATCTGGCCTTGGCCAATGAGACTGATTTTATTTTTTTAATTGTTTTTAAATTTTTGGCTGTGATGGGTCTTTATCGCAGTGCTCAGGCTCTTTGTTGTGGCCTGAGATCTTCTCTAGTTATAGTGCCTGGTCTCTCCAGCTGTGGCAGGGGGCTAGGTAGTTGCAGCACATGGGCCTAGTTACCCCACGGCATGTGGGATCTGAATTCCCAGACAAAGGTCAAACACAGTCCCCTGTGTTGGAAGACGAATTCTTTATCACTGGACCACCAGGGAAGTCCCAAGACTGATTTTATTTTTTACTTTTTTAACCATTTTATTTTATATTGGAGTATAGCCAATTAACAATGTTGTGGAATAGTTTCAAGCGAAGAACAAAGGGACTCAGCCATACATATACATGTATCCATTTTCCCCTAAACTCCCTTCCCATCCAGGCTGCCATGTAATATTGAGTTCCCTGTACTATACAGTAGGATCTTGTTGGTTATCTGTTTTAAATATAGCAGTGAGTACGGGCCAAAACTGTTTTAGATCTGGAGACTTTTTGTGTACTACCTGCCTTAGAGAGGAGTGTCTTGGAAGCTGACAGTAGAGCTGAGCTGGTTCATGACACACATAATTTGACTACAGTTGGGGAAGAGGGGTGCTCAAATTTATTACTAAAAGAATAGTGGGACCAATTGTCCATAGAGGAAGGAGCCAGCAGACTGCTGAATTTGTAAAGAAAATTTGGGGGAATAAATGAAATTTAAGATCTTGCAGTCTTGAAGAAAAAGGGTGGGGCTTAGATAGGGAGAAGAAATGGGGAAAGCATACAAGGCAGGGGAACTGGTATAAACAAAAGCGCAAGAAGGGTTCAAATGCACATAGAATGTATGGGGAATGATAAGTACATCAGCTTGGCTGGATCAGAGGGTTGGTATAAGCAATAATAATCAAGTAGATTGGAAAAGTGGGTCGGAGCCAGATTGTAAAAGACCCGAAATACCATGCTAAGTATTTTGGACTGCATCCTATAAACAATAGAGGAGATTGATTTTATTTTTCAGTTTGGAGTGGAAGTTTAGCACTATTTTGAGAAGGTTAATCTGGTATCAGTGTATGGAATGGGTAAGGTAGAGGTTAGAATGCGAAAGAGTGTTGCCATTAAGATAGTGGAGCCTGGGATTCCATAGAAGTGGTGGAAAGGAATGAGGAGCTGTAACAGGCATTACAAAGGAAGACTTTATAGGAGGTATTAAGAATGCCTCCAGAATTTTATAGTTAGGAGGATGAATAATGATGAAACCATACCTGAAATCTCAAACTCCAGAGGAGAGGCTAGTTTCATGTGCAAATACTTAGCTTAGATTTAGATGTGTTAAAACTGAGGTGATAATAATACAGGTCATTATAAATGCGAGGCCTGAGACTCAGTAAAGAAATTATGGTTTAAGTTGTATGTCTGAGAATCCTCCTAATAGAAGTGAAAGTTTAAGCCTGGAGATAAATGATTCTCCAGGAAAATGTGTAGAACACTGATTCTCCACCCAGGCCATGCATTATAATTGCTGGTGCAGTGGAGCAGTTGTTTCTGCCTGCCCCCTCTTATGCTAACAGAAAACCTCTGTTCCTTTTAGGAGCTGTCTCTGCTTCTCTCCCTGTGATTTTGTTTGTGGGCAGGGGAAGGTGACAATTATGGGATGGATCTTCTCCATCATACAGGAGAGCCTGCAACCCAATATGGACAATCAGAGCATCTAGCCTCTAATTATAGTGACTGGTCCAAAGGTAGGGACATGACCCAGTGCCCTCTTAGTATTTAGCCTGTAGACCAAGGTAAACCAGGCCTGACCCTTTTCTCTGTAACTGTGTGGATGATGAGAACCAGAAGCTTCCTATCTTCCACCACATAAAGAAAGCCTGCATGACAAAGAAGCCACCTCATAGGGAAGCAGAGATGGTCCTAATGACATCATTTGAATCCCTAGAACAAGGAGTTCTTGCATGTAGTCCTACCACATATCTGCTAACATGACCACTTCATTTATATGCCATCATATCACACCGGGCATAGTAATCCAAGTCTATGCTCTGACCAGTAATGCTGTAGAAGCTGAAGTTGAACGGTTCTATGAAGACCTACAAGACCTCCTAGAACTAACACCCAAAAAAGATGTCCTTTTCATTATAGGGGACTGGAATGCAAAAGTAGGAAGTCAAGAGATACCTGGAGTAACAGGGAAATTTGTCCTTGGAGTACAAAATGAAGCAGGGCAGAGGCTAACAGAGTTTTGCAAGAGAACGCACTGGTCATAGCAAACACCCTCTTCCAACAACACAAGAGAAGACTCTACACATGGACATCGCTAGATGGTCAATACCAATATCAGATTGATTATGTTCTTTGCAGCCAAAATGGAGAAGCTCTATACAGTCAGCAAAAACAAGACTGGGAGCTGACTGTGGTTCAGATCATGAACTCCTTATTGCCAAATTCAGATTGAAATTGAAGCAAGTAGGGAAAAACCACTAGACCATTCAGGTATGACTTAACAAATCCCTTATGATTATACAGAGGAAGTAAGAAATAGACTCAAGGGATTAAATCTAATAGACAGAGTGCCTGAAGAACTATGGATGGAGGTTCATGACATTGTACAGGAGGCAGGGATCAAGACCATCCCCAGGAAAAAGTGCAAAAAGGCAAAATCATTGTCTGGGAAGGCCTTACAAATAGCTGTGAAAAGAAGAGAAGCTAAAGGCAAAGGAGGAAAGGAAAGATATACCCATCTGAATGCAGAGTTCCAAAGAATAGCAGGGAGAGATAAGAAAGCTTTCCTCAGTGATCAGTGCAAAGAAATAAAGGAAAACAATAGAATGGGAAAGACTAGAGATCTCTTCAAGAAAATTAGAGATACCAAGGGAACATTTCATGCAACAATGGGCACAATAAAGGACAGAAATGGTATGGACCCAACAGAGTAGAAGATATTAAGAAGAGGTGGCAAGAATACAAAGAACTGTACAAAAAAGATCTTCATGACCCAGATAATCACAATGGTGTGATCACTCACCTAGAGCCAGATGTCCTGGAATGTGAAGTCAAGTGGGCCTTAGGAAGTCTCACTATGAACAAAGCGGGTGGAGGTAATGAAATTCCAGTTGAGATATTTCAAATCCTAAAAGATGATGCTGTGAAAGTGCCAGCAAATTTGGAAAACTCAGCAGTGGCCACAGAACTGGAAAAGGTCGGTTTTCATTCCAATCCCAAAGAAAGGCAATGCCAAAGAGTGTTCAAACTACCACAAAATTGCACTCATCTCACATGCTAGCAAAGTAATGCTCAAAATTCTCCAAGCCAGGCTTCAACAGTACATGAACTGTGAACTTCCAGATGGTCAAGCTGGATCTGGAAAAGGCAGAGGAACCAGAGATCAAATTGCCAACATCTGTTAGATCATTGAAAAAGCAAGAGAGTTCCAGAAAAACATCTATTTCTGCTTTATTGACTATGCCAAAGCCTTTGACTGTGTGGATCACAGCAAACTGGAAAATTCTTCAAGAGATGGGATTATCAGACCACCTACCTGCCTCCTGAGAAATCTGTATGCAGGTCAAGAAGCAACAGTTAGAACTGGACATGGAACCACAGACTGGTTCCAAATCAGGAAAGGAGTACTTCAAGGCTGTATGTTGTTACCCTGCTTATTAACTTATATGCAGAGTACATCATGCGAGACGCTGGGCTGGATGAAGCCCAAGCTGGAATCAAGATTGCCGGGAGAAATATCAATAACCTCAGATATGCAGATGACACCACCCTTATGGTAGAAAGTGAAGAAGAACTAAAGAGCCTCCTGATGAAAGTGAAAAAGGAGAGTGAAAAAGTTAGCTTAAAACTTAACATTCAGAAAACTAAGACCATGGCATCTGGCCCCACCACTCCATGGCAAATAGATGGAGAAACAATGGAAACAGTGAGAGACTTTGTTTTTTTGAGCTCCAAAATCACTGCAGATGGTGATTGCAGCCATGAAATTAAAAGATGCTTGCTCCTTGGAAGAAAAGCTGTGACCAACCTAGGCAGCTATGAAAAAGCAGAGCCATTGCTTCACCAACAGAGGTCTGTCTAGTCGAAGCTATGGTTTTTCCAGTAGTCACGTATGGATGTGAGAGCTGGACTATAAGGAAAGCTGAGTGCCGAAGAATGGATGCTTTTGAACTGTGGTGTTGGAGTAGACTCTTGAGAGTCCCTTGGACAGCAAGGAAATCCAAGCAGTCAATCCTAAAGGAAATCAGTCCTGAGTATTCATTGGAATATTCCATGTTGGAATACTGATGCTGAAGCTGAAACTCCAATACTTTGGCCACCTGATGTGAGGAATCGACTCATTGGAAAAGACCCTGATGCTGGGAAAGATTGAAGGCAGGAGGAGAAGGGGACAAAAGAGGATAAGATGATTAAATGGCATCACTGACACGATGGAGATGAGTTTCAGTAGGCTCCGGGAGTTAGTGATGGACAGGGAAGCTTGGTGCGCTGCAGTCCATGGGGTTGCAAAGAGTTGGACACAACTGAGTGACTGAACTGAACTGACCTGATCACACGGCGGAGGTGGATTGAGTGGGGGAGCGCTGACAAAGGCTGCCTAATGCTAACTGGCTGAGTCACTTGTGGTTGTTTCCGTCTTTGTGATGAAGGGATAGTTCTGTGTTTTGATTGCAGTGGTAGTTTCACAAAACTACTCGTGTGATAAAATGATGGATCTATGCACACTCATTGTGCCAATGTCAGTTTCCTGGTTTTGCTACTGTACTATGGTTATTTAAAATGTAAATGAGCTGTGGGAGACTGAGTGAAAGGAAACTTTCCAACTTTCTGTAAATCCACAATTCTGCCTATACCTTTTAAACTTTTTGTAAATCTATAATAATTTCAAAGTAAAAATCTTTAAAAATTGCTGCTTATTGGAGACATTTAAATATATAGAAAAGTGAAAAGTCTAAAAGTTAAAGGCTGAGAAAATATAGTCCATGCAAATAATAACAAAAATTAAGTTAATGGATATGTTGCTGTCAGAAATAAGTAGATTTTAAAATAAGAGGCACGAATGTGAGATAATGAGAGTGACTCCATGGTGGAAAAACTGTAATTCATTAGGAAATTATCTGATGACATAATCTCAATATATGTAAAGCCAAGCTTGACTTAATCAAACCCACAGTCTATAATGGGAGATTTTAAGATACTTTCTCAGTAATTCATAGATCAAACTGATAAAAATCCAGTAGCAATATAGATCCTTAGGACAGTAAAGTGACATGTGCCTAGGGTTCTACCACCACAGAATATATGCATTTAGGAAAATCAACCCCCTACTGGGTCATAAAGCAAGTTTCAACAACTTTTAAAGACTGAAAGACTTTATTCTTTGACTACACTGTAGTTAGGTCTGCAATCACAAACAAGAGATAACTAGAAAATTCCATATGTTTGGAAATTGGTAAAAGAATATTTATAATAACTAATGTGTCTAGTAAATCATAATGGAAATTTAAAATAATGTTGACATTGGGTGATGAAAGTCTTATTTATTAAAACTGTTTGATTCATCTAAAGTAGTATCTAGAGGGTGATTTAGGGCCTTAATTGTTTATATTAGAAGAGAAGAGGGACTTAAGTATTCCAGTCAAGGTGTTAAAAAAAAAATAGTAGAGAAGAAGCTCGCAGAAAATATTAGGAAGAAAACAATAATGGTAAAAATAGTAATTAATGAAATGGCAAACAAACTGACAATAGAAAGGATCAAGACAAAAGTTGTTTTTTTGAAAGAGGAACGTATTTCACAAACCTCTGGCCAACTTGAATAAAAGAGGAGACATATATAAACAATATCAGTAATTTAAAAAAGAGGTTATTACTACAGATGTTTCAGACATGAAGAAGACAGTAAGAGGCTCTTAGGAACAACTTTATGCCAACACACTCCAAAATTAGATGGCATAGAAAAATTCTTAGAAAAACTTGTGTTAAGAAATTAAGATAAAATTCTCTTCATAAAGGGAAAAATACAAGTCCCAGATGGTTTTACAGGCAAGTTTTATCAAACATTTAGGCAAAAAATAATCCCAGTCTTAAGGAAATTATTCTAGAATATAGATAGAATATAGATTATCATTCCTGATAATATGATACTACCACAATTTTGACAAGGATTGAACAAGAAAGGAAAGTTATAGGTCAGTCTCACTCATTAATGTATATGGACAACCCTAAATGAAATAGTAGCTATCAAAATCTATGGATGAAAATGTTAGTTTATTATTACCAAGTTGGGTTTATTCCTTCTATGAAAGGTTGATTTAATAAAAGAAAACCACTAAGTGTAATTTTTCATATTATTAGCTTAAAGGAGAAAAATCATTCATGATTTTAACAAATCAAACTATTTGATAAAATTTCATAGTCATTCAATATAAACAGTCCTCAAGCAATCTAAGAAATGGAAAATTATGGAAGCCCTGAAAACAGTCCCTTTAAGATTAGAAAATCTACAAAGTGCCAGCCATCACCGCTTGTGTTCAACATTGGATTAGAGACCCCAGCCAGCAAGGTAATGTAAGAAGAAACCAAAGATACAACGGTTGGAAAGGAATTGTTCTATGTATGAAGAAAACCTAAAATATAATCTACAAATAAAGTATCATAATTAAAAGAACCTGAAGTTTCCTCCTAAACCCCAAAGCAATAGAGCTGGGAAATCACAGATGCAAACCACAGCCTTACTAGTTGAAGTGCCAGATCAGACTTCAGAGTTGAAAAAGCAGCTGGAAATATAAGGAGATAGTCTGAGTGGGACAATAATAAAGAGTAAAAGCCCAAATCTAAATTCCTATGTGTGTGCTAAGTAGCTTCAGTTATGTCCAACTCTCTGATCCTACAGACAGTAGCCCACTAGGCTCCTCTGTCCATGGGATTCTCCAAGAAAGAATACTGGAGTGTGTTGCCATGCCCTCCTCTAAGGGATCTTCCCAACCCGGAGACTGAATCTGCATCTCTTATGTGGGTCTCTTACATGGGTTTCATGTCTCCTGCATTAGCACGTGAGTTCTTTACTGCTAATGCCACCTGGGAAGTCCTAAATTCCTGGGTGAGAGTTAAACCCATGTATGGTGTTCAGGGGACACAGCAAAAAAAAAAAAAAAAAAAGGGAAACTTGAAAAAATAGAGCTTAACAGGGTAAAAGAGTTGTGAATTTCTGTCTTTTTTTTAATCAAATGCATTTCCCAACTGTGTGCAGTTTGGGCAAGATAAAGCTGAAAATTTAGGATTTGAAATGTTAGAGAACAGAGTCTGAGAACTGTAGATTATTTTGAAATGGGGGGGTGTGAGTTTCCTGGAAACAAGAAAACTTTAGAGTGAGTCCTCAAATATAAGGCTAATATCTATCCAAATCCTTGGATGAACTGAAGTGATTCAGGCACAGAGTGTGCCCCAACCTAACATAGGAGTAACTGTGAACCACCACAAGACTAGAACTGATATATCAATTGCTAAATAAGTCAGAGCATACTAAATGTTCAATATGAATTTAGGCAAGTGAATTACCCAAGAGAATAAAAGAGAGAAAAATCTGCAGATGAACACAACAAAATTCTAAGTCACTACATATTATTATATAGATTATATAGGGTCTAGTTTCCAACCAAATATTACTAGATGTGCAAAGAGGCAGGAAAGTGTGACCCATACTCAGAAAAAGTAGAAGTCAATACGAAAAGCAACTCCAAGTGGGTCCAGATGTTGGCCTAGCAGACCAAGACTTCAAAGCAACTACTATAAATATATTCACAGAATGAAACGAAAATATGTCCAGTGAACTAAAAATAAATGTTCTTGGTCATTTTTGTTTGTTTGTTTGGCAGTTTTGATCCTTTCAATTTCCACGTAAATTTTAGAATTAGTTTGTCAATTTCTGCAAAAGAGCTTGTAGGTTTTTTTTGATAGGAATTATATAAAAACTGTAGATCAATTTGATATCAATTTTGAGTCTTCAAATCTATGAACATGGGATGTCCCGTTCCATTCACACTTGTGCTTCTGAATCTTTGAGTTCTGCACCTATGAATTCAACCAGCTGGGGTTTGAAAATATATGAAAGAAAATTCAGAAAGTTCTAAAAATCAAGACTTGAATTTGTCAGGAACTGTAACTGTTCACATTGTTTTTAAATTGCATTACAACTATTTACAAAGGCTTTATATAGTATTAGGTATTATAAATAATCTAGAGATGATTTAAAGAATGTGGGATGATGTGTGTAGGTTATGAGCTTCCCTGGTGGCTCAGCTGTTAATGAATCCAACTGCAGTGTAGCAGACCCAGGTTCGATTCCTGGGTAGGGAAGATCCCATGGAGAAGGGAACATGCAAATACTATACCATTTTGTATATGGGATCTGAGTATACCCAGTTTTGGTATCTGAAACCAGGCCCTAGAACCAATCTCTTGGAAACACTGGGAGATGCCTATATTAAGGTCTTTAATTTTTCTCAAAAATGTTTTGTAATTTTTACTGTACAAGGCTCCCACTTCTGTTAAATTTATCCCTAAATGTTTTTTTCTTTTGATATTATTACAAGTGGAGCTGTATTCATTTCATTTCAGACTGATTATTGGTAGTATGTAAGACTGATTTTTGTAAATTGATCTTGGAACCTATGATTTTGCAGAATGCCTTTAATAGTTCAAATGATTTTTTTTTGGTATGTAGATGCTTGAGAATTTTCTACATACAGGATCGTTTCATTTGTGATAAAGAGAGTTTTATTTCTTTCCTTACAATCTGGAGATATATATATATATATATTTTGTACTTGCTTGTACTGGCTAAAACATTCAATTTAATGTTGGAGGGAAATGATGAAAGTAGATAATCTTGCCTTTTCCTAATCTTACAGGGAAAGCATTTATACTTTTACCATGAAGTACAATAACTGTAAGCTTTACAGTGTTTCCCTTTATCAAGTTAAGGAAGTTTTTTTCTATTTCTCATTTGTTGAGAATGGGCAATGGACTTTGTAAAATGCTTTTTCTGTGTCAACTGGGGTGATCATGTGAGTTTTGTCTTTATTCATCTAATCTACCGTATTACAATACATTCATTATTTTCTCCATTGCACTCTTTCTTCTCTTGCTCCTTTCTCTTTTTATTTTTCTTATAGTGTTTTCTGGGAACTTTAATAATCTGTTAATTAGTAGTGGTGATAAGAGTCAGCTTTATCTTATTTATGACCTTACAGGAAACTTTTAAAGTTGGCTTACCACTTTTTTGCTGTTGGTTCACCAAGCAGAGATAGGTCCCTTTATTGCTTAAACTTTTAACAATAAATATGACTTAACTTTATCAAATACTTTTGTATCTTTCGCCATGAGCATGTCAGTTTTATATTTTAATATATTAATGTGGTGAATTACACTAATAGATTTTGCTGATGCTAAACCATCCTTGCATTCTTAGGATAAAATCAAAATGATGTCTTTTTGAAATGTAGTTCTGGAGTTAGTTATTTCTTGAAGTAATTTTAGATCCACATTCACAAATAATATGAATAGTATACAAGTTTTTCTTTTTCTACTGTTACCTGGTTATGGAATCATGATTACAGTAGCTTCAGGCAATTAGCTGAGCACCTTTGTATAACTTAGCTGTTAAATATTCTTGGCTTGTATCTTTTTGGAAGGAGATTTCTTTGGCCACCATTTCAATTTATTTAATGTTCGCTTACGTTTTTCAAGTTTTATTTTTATTTTATCAAATTTATCACTTTGTATTCTTCTAGATATATTCATTTAATCTAGGTTCAACTGAGCAAATGACCAACTGGCAATATTCCAAGAGGTTGCAGCACCGAGGGAGGGGTATTTTATTGAATAACTGTCATTTATAATAACTGTTGTAAAATATAATTCAGTATAAGCATTAGTTTCTCTCTTCCTCTGTCCTCAGAGAGAATGTCAGAGTCGGCCACGATGGAATACAGCATTTCAGTGTTGTAACACTAAATATGATAGAAAAGTGTAACTAAAGAATCAACAGGTGAGTCAGAAATTGTAAAGTGACTCGATTCTAAGTAAATGCGAAGAAAGGAAAAGCACATTCAGACTGTGGTAAACGCAGAAAAGGGCTTGAAGCAAAGACCGGAAGGAGCGCGGGGGAAATGAAAGCATTGGTGAAGCTTCCCTGAGGGCAGAAGTGAAGAAGTGAAGTCGCTCAGTCGTGTCCGACTCTTTGTGACCCCATGGACTGCATGTAGCCTACAAGGCTCCTCTGTCCATGGAATTTTCCAGGCAAGAGTACTGCAATGTGTTGCCATTTTCTTCTCCAGGGGATCTTTCCGACCTAGGGATCGAACCCGGGTCTCACGCATTGCAGGCAGACGGTTTACCGTCTGAGCCACCAGGGAAGCCCCCTGTGTTTATTCAGCATAGTCCCAGGTCCACTCCCAGGTGCCTAGGGAGAGAGACGTGTCTGACTCTTTGCGACCCCATGAGTTGTAGCCCACCAGGCTCCTCTGTCCATGGGATTCTCCAGGCAAGAACACTGCAGTAGGTTGCTATTTCCTTCTCTAGGGGATCTTCCCAACCCACGGATCCAACTGGAGTTTCCAGTGTCTCCTGCACTGGCAGGCAGGTGGTTTTTTTTTTTTTTTTTTTAATTTTTATTTTTTAATTTTAAAATCTTTAATTCTTACATGTGTTCCCAAACATGAACCCCCCTCCCACCTCCCTCCCCATAACATCTCTGTGGGTCATCCCACAAGCAGGTGGTTTTTGTTTTTGTTTTTGACCACTGCGCCACCTGGGGGCATTTAATTGTGCTGTTTTGGGGGTGAATTGAAGGCTGTGGGAGTGACTAAGAGAGCAATCACACCTTTCCTATTAATGTTTTTATGTGATCTTAGACAAGGGCTTACATTTCATGTGCTGATTTTATTGTTTGTAAAAAGAGAATTACCTTTTTTCCCCCATCAGGACTGAAAAAGGTAATTTATGCAAAGCATTTTTTGTTTAAGCATTTAATAATTGCCAGTTAAAAAGTTTTCCCTCTTCTGTATTATAAAATTACCAGCGGCCAGTGAGACATCTATAACTCCTAGCAGGAAACTTTTTTCCTGTAGCACATCTCTTCTTCCTCCTTTGCCAAGACTGTTACAATCCAGTAACTCCTTGAGAAGAAAAGCCTGCTCTTTAAATTCTGTGGTTTCTATATGAAAACTTACCATATGTAGTCATACTGGCCATTTTAGAGGCCCCTACTGCTGCTGCTGCTGCTGCTGCTGCTGCTAAGTCGCTTCAGTCGTGTCCGACTCTGTGCGACCTCATAGACAGCAGCCCACCAGGCTCCCCCGTCCCTGGGTTTCTCCAGGCAAGAACGCTGGAGTGGATTGCCATTTCCTTCTCCAATGCTTGAAAGTGAAAAGTGAAAGTGAAGTCACTCAGTCGTGTCTGACTCTTCCCAACCCCATGGACTGCAGACCACCAGGCTCCTCCGCCCATGGGGTTTTCCAGGCAAGAGGGACTGGAGTCGGGTGCCATTGCCTTCTCCGTTAGAGGCCCCTACCTCCCTGTTTCTAAGAGCATGCCAATCTGCTCACATGTTTTCAGTGAAGACAGTCTAGCCCTGGACTCTCTGGGCTGTATACTTGGAATTGTATGTTGAGGATCAGGGAAGAATTTATGATTTTCTTTAAGAACTATAGTGTTTTCACGTCAGAATGTAACCTACTCAGAGCAGGGATTTTGTTTCTCTATCATTTTATTCTTAGCTCCTATAATACAAGAGTACCTGGGAGGAAGTAATACTGAATAAAAGTACTTTCTATTTAATATCAGCCATTGCTTTATTTCATTTGTAACAATAAACTTTAAAATTTACTCTTTTTCTATAGATTTTTCTTGCTTTTTGTAACCTTAACAGTTTTCAGATGTTCTCATCAGGTATTCTGTAAAGTATTTCTTGGGGTTTTTCTGTTTTCCTCATGATTAGACTGGGTTTATAAATTTGGGGTGGAGGGCTTCTCAGGTGGGAATAGTGGTACAGAATCCACCTGCCAATGCAGGAGACAGAAGATGCAGGTTCAGTCCCTGGGGCAGAGTGTCTGGAGGAGGGCATGGCAACCCACTCCAGTATTCTTGCCTGGAGAATCCCATGGACAGAGGAGCCTGGCGGGCTACAGTCCATAGGGTCACAAGGAGTCAGACACGACTGAAGCGAATTAGCAAGATTTTTAAAAAAGTTTATATTGGAGTATAGTTGACTAACAATGGAGTGTTTGTTAAGGTGTACAACAAACAGCAAAAGGATTCAATTATACCCATAAAAGTATGCATTCTTTAAAAATTCTTTTTCCAGTTATCACAGAATATTGTGCAGAGTTCCCTGTGCTATACAGTAGGTCCTTGTTAGTTATCTGTTTTAAATATATTAATAGAAGTGTATACCTGTCGAATCCAAACTCCCGATTGGTCCTCCCCTACGCTTTCCCTCTGGTAACCATAAGTTTGTTCTCTAAATCTTTGAGTGTTTCTGTTTTGTAAATAAGTTCATTTTTATCATCTTTTTAGATTCTGTATTTAAATTATATCATATGATACTTGTCTTTCTCTGGCTGACTTACTTTACTCAGGATGATTATCTCCAGATCCATCCGTGTTGCTGCTAATTATTTCAGAGAATAGCAAGATTTCATTTTTTTTCATGGCTGAGTAATACTTTTTGTGCATATATATATATAACATCACCTTTATCCATTTGTCTATTGATACTTAGCTTGCTTCAATATCTTTACTATTGTAAATATGTTGTAATGAACCTTAGAGTGCATATGTCTTTTTGAATTAGTATTTTTATTTTTTTCAGATAAATACCCAGAAGTAGAATTTCTGGATTGTATGGCAGTTCAGTTTTTAGATTTTGAGGAAGCTTCATGCTATTTTGCATAGTGGTGACGCCAGTTTACGTTCCCACCAACAGTGTAGGAGGATTCCCTTTTCTTCACACCCTCTCCAGTGTTTATAGTTTGTAGATTTTTTTGATGTGGCCATTCTGCTCAGTGTTAGGTGATACTTCATTGTAGTTTTGATTTACATTTCTCTAATAATTAGTGATGCTGAGCATATTTTCATGTGCTTTTTGGCCATCTCTATGTCTTCAAAAAAAATGTTATGATGTACAATGTTGTATTAGTCATCTGTATGTCTTCTTTGGAGAAGTGTCTATTTAGATCATCTGCACATTTTTTGATTGGGTTGTTTGTTTTTTGATATTGATTTGAATGAGATGTTTGCATATGTTGGAGACTAATCCCTTGTTGGTTGCTTTATTTGCATATATTTTCTCCCATTCTGTGCATTGTCTTTTTATTTTGTTTATAGCTCCACATGCAAAAATTTTTGTTAATTAGGTTGCATTTTAAAATTGTTCCTTTTATTCTCATTACTCTAGGAGGTGTATTCAAAAAGATATTGCTGTGATTTATGTCAGAGTGTTTTATCTATGTTTTTCTGTAAGAGTTTTATAGTATGTGGCCTTAACATTTAGGTCTTTAACCCATTTATTTTTTTGTATGGTGTTGGAGAACATTCTAATTTCATTCTTCACCGTGGTTTTGGTTTGCATTTCCATGATGATTAGTGATGTTGAGTGTGTTTTCATGTATCTCTTGGTCATCGGTATGTCTCCTTTGAAAAAATGTCAAGTCCTCTGCCCATTTTTAAAATCAGGTTGTTTTTTTGAATGTTAATTTGTCTGAATAATTTATATGTTTTGTATATTAACCCCTTATATACAGTTTGCAAATAACTTTTCCCATTCTTTAGGCTGATTTATGTTTTGTTGATAGTTTCCTTCATTCTGCAATAGGTTTTTAGTTTGATGTGGTCCATTTGCTTATTTTTGTTTCCCTTGCTTGAAGAGATAAATCCCCAAAACATTGCCAAAAGATGTCAAAGAGCCTTCTACCTATGTTGTCTTCTGGTAGTTTTGTGATTTCAGGCCTTATATCTACATATTTAATCCATTTTGAGTTTATTTTTCTGAATGGTGTGAGAAGGTAGTCCAGTTTGACTCTATCACTGGTAGTTGTCCAGTTTCTCCAACACTATTTATTGAAGAGGATATCTTTTCCCTGTTGTATATTGTTTCATCCTTTGTCATAAATTTTGTAATATTTGCTTTATATATTTAGATATTCTTATATTGAGGATATATATAAAAATATATTTGCAGCTGCTAGATCTCCTTGTTGAATTTATCCCTTTATCATTATGTAATTGTTAAGTCCCTTGTAGTTCAGTTGGTAAAGAATCTGCCTGCAGTGCAGGAGACCCGGGTTTGATCCCTGGGTTGGGAAGATCCCCTGGAGAAGGAAATGGCAACCCACTCCAGTATCCTTGCCTGGAAAATCTCATGGACAGAGGGGCCTGGAGGGCTGCAGTCCATGGGGTCGCAGAGACGAGCATGACTGAGCAACTAACACTAACACTAATGTTCTTCTTTGTCTCTTGTTAGTCTTTGATTTAAAATACAGTTTGTCTGATCTGAGTATTGCTACCCTCACTTCTTTTCTATTTGCATGGAATAGCTTTTTCCATCCCCTCATTTTCAGTTCACGTGTGTCTTTAGATTTGAAGTGAGTCTCTTGTAGGCAGTGTATGTATGGTTCTTGTTTTAAAACCAATTGGCCACTCTATGACTTTTGATTGGATAATTTAGTCCATTTATAGTTTGAGTGATTATTGATATGTACTCATTACCATTTTCTTCATTGTTTAATGATTGCTTTCGTAGTTCTTTTTTGTTTCTTCTTTTTCTTCTCTTTCCTTGTGGTATGACTATTTTTTGTGTTATATTTGGGTTCCTTTTCTTTTATGGATTCCTTTTCCCTTTTGTGTTTATCTGTTGTAGATTTTTGTTTACCGTGAGGTTTATATCAACATATATAAGTTGATGAATTCTAACAACTCTGCATTTTTATTCCTCCCACTACCATGTTTAATCTTTTTGACAACATATTTCACATCTCTTTGCTTTGTGTATCCATTAACTACATATCAGGGATATAGATGATTTTATTACTTTTTTATTTTAATTTTTATTAGATTTATAAGTGATTAATATACTGCCTTTTGTATATTGGGCTTCCCTGGTGGCTCAGATGGTAAAGAATACACCTGCAATGCAGGAGACCTGGATTTGATCCCTGGGTTGGGAAGATCCTCTGGAGAAGGAAATGGCAACTCACTCCAATATACTTGCCTGGAAAATTCCTTGAATGGGAAGCCTGGCAGGCTATAGTCCATGGGGTTGCAAAGAGTCAGGCATGAGTAAGTGACTTCACTTTCTTTCTTTCACTTTCTTTTTGTCTATTTGCCTTTACCAGTGAGATTTTTTTCCTTTTATAACTTTATATTTCTAGTTGTGGATTTTTCCCCCTGCTTAGAAAGTCCCTTTAAATTTCTTTTAAAGCTGATTTTGTGGTGTTAAATTCATTTAACTTTTGCTTGTCTTTAAAACTCTATCTTTCAAATCTGAATGATAACCTTGCCTTGTGGAGTATTCATGGTTGTAGGATTTTTCAGTTCCTCACTTTGAATATATTGTGCCACTCCTTTCTGGTCTGCAGACTTTCTGCTGAAAAGTCGGCTGAGAGTCTTATGGGAGTTCCCTTGTTTCATTTCTCTTGCTGCTTTTAAAACTTTTAATTTTTGCTATTTAATTTTTTATTTAATTTAATTATAATGTGTCTTGAACTTCTTTGGGTTCATCTTGTCTGAGACTCTCTTTTTTCTGGTCCTGGATGTCTTTTTCCCATGTAAGGGAACTTTTCAACCATTACTACTTCAGTTAATCTCTTTGACCCTTTATCTTCTTCTGGTACCCCTACAATGTGAAGGTTAGTATGCCTGATGGCCTTCACTCGTGGCTCAGCAGTATAGCATCCATCTGCAACTGAAGGAGCCATAGGAGACGTGGGTTAGATTCGTGGGTCAGGAAGACACCATGGAGGAGGGCTTGGCAACCCACTCCAGCATTCTTTCCTGGAGAATCCCATGGACAGGGAAGCCTACCAGGTTACCATCCATAAAGTCACAGTCAGACATGACTGAAGCAACTTAGCGTGCATGTATACACACAGTATGCTTGATGTCTCAAAAGTCTCTTAAACTATCCTTATTTAACAATTTTTTTCTTTTTTTTTTTGTTCAGCTTGAATGATTTCTATTATTCTTGTCTTCTGTTTGCTAATCCATTCTTCTGTAACATGTAATCTGTTATTTCCTTCTAGTGTATTGTTTTTTTACTTCAGTTATTGTATTCTTCAGCTCTGTTAGGTTCTTTTAAAATAATTTCTCTTTTAAACTGGAGTCTATTATACAGAGTGAAGTAAGCCAGAAAGAAAAACACCAATACAGTATACTAACGCATATATATGGAATTTACAAAGATGGTAACAATAACCCTGTATGAGAGACAGCAAAAGAGACACAGATATATAGAACAGTCTGTGGGAGAAGGCAAGGGTGGGATGATTTGGGAGAATGGCATTGAAACATGTATAATATCATATGTGAAATGAATCGCCAGTCCAGGTTCGATGCATGATACAGGATGCTCGGGGCTGGTGCACTGGGATGACCCAGAGGGATGGTATGGTGGCGGGGGGTAGGTGGGATGGAGGTTCAGGATGGGGAACACGTGTACACCTGTGGCAGATTCATGTTGATGTATGGCAAAACCAATACAATATTGTAAAGTAATTAGCCTCCAATTAAAATAAATAAATTTATATTTAAAAAATTAAATAATTTCTCACTCTTTGTTAAAGTTCTCACTGTGTTCAACTATTTGTCTCCTGAATTCACTGAGCATCTTTATGATCATTCCTTAAACTCTTTGTTGGGTAGAGTACCTATCTCTACTTTGTTTAGTTCTTTCTCTGAGGTTTTGTTTTATTCCTTTGTTGAGAAGATATTCCTCTGTCTTTTCATTCTGCCTAGTTCTGTATTTATCTCTACATGCTACGTAGCTCATTTATGTTTCCAAATCTTGGAGAAGTGGCCATATGTAAGAGAAGCCCTATGAGGGATGCTCCCTCAGGTCACCAGAGCTGTGTACTCTAGGAGTGTCCACTATAAGGGCTGTGTGGGCCATCTGTTGTTTCAGGGTCAACTACTGTGAACCCACTACTAGGTAATACTAGCCCCTGCCCAGTTGGCTACCAGTCTCTGCCTTTTCTGGTCACTGCTGGCCTGTTTGTTGGCAGGGCCAGGTCCTGGGGTGGAGAACTCTGTCATGTGGAGAGTTCTGGAGTTGCGGCTGGCTTGCTGGTTGGTTGGTAAGCTCCCAGCACTAATAAGACTAGAAGGAGGACTCCAAGATGCTGCTTGGCAGCACCCGTGTCCTTAGGGTAGAGTGAGCTTCCCTAAATGGCTGCTGTCTGCATCCGTCTCCAGTGGGAGTCCCAGGTGGCCCCTGCCGCTCCAGGAGGCTAAGATCAGTGAGTGGGTCTGACTCAGTGTCCATTCAAGTTGTTGCCTGTGCACTGGGACTCAGAGCATGTGAGATTTTGTGCGTGCCCTTTAAGAGTGGAATGTCTGTTTCCACAGCCCTCTGGCTCTCCCATAGACAAGCCCCATTGGTCCTCAAAGCTGGATGTTCTGCGGGCTTGTCTTTCTAGTGCAGAAGCCCTGGGCTGGGCAGCCCCATGTGAAGCTCCAGACCCCTTGCTCCTTGGAGAGAACCTGTGCAGTTGTGATCATCTTCTCATTTGTAGATCATATTCCTTCGGGTGTGAGTTTTACTGTATTTCTGCCCTTCCTACCTATTATTTTGTGGTTTGTTCTTTATATCTTTAGTTGTAGAAATTATTCATGTTAGTCTTTAGGTTGTTCTCATAGATGTTTGCTCTGTAAATAAATGTAATTTTGGTGTGCTCCTGGGAGGAAGGTCTTCATACTCCACCATTTTGGCCACCAGCCTGATTTAGATTTTAAATGGATTACTCTGCTATATCGAGGATAGATCTTAGAAAGTAGAAGTGGTGCTGGGGATATAACTGTGAACAAAAGTAGACATTCCAGTAATCTGAACCCTTGAGGAACATATAGAGTGTATGCGTGAGTGCTCAGTCATGTCCGACTCTTTGAGACCCTGTCCCGCCAGGACCCTCTGTCCCTGGGATTCTCCAGGCAGGATACCAGAGTGGGTTGGCATTTCCTACTCCAGGGGATCTTCCGAACCCAGGTATTGAACCCATGTGTCCTGTGTTTTCTGCATTGGCAGGCAGATTCTTTACCACTGAACTACCTGGGAAGCCCTATATAGAGCAGCATTAGATAAGCAAAAGAGAAAAAAATCTCATAAATAAAAGTAAAATTATCATGCAATAAATGCAGTGAGGATGCTAACATGGGATCTCTGTAGTTGATAGGAGAGAGTTCCATAAATGGTGTTCTGGGGAGTGTTTGAGCCGAAAGTTGATAGATGAGCAGCCCCTAGCTGAAGGATGAGGAGAAGTTAGGAAAAAGTGCTCCATGAGGACTACATGGAGCATTTACAT
The DNA here is from genome assembly GCF_032405125.1 of Capricornis sumatraensis. Taxonomy (NCBI): domain Eukaryota; kingdom Metazoa; phylum Chordata; class Mammalia; order Artiodactyla; family Bovidae; genus Capricornis; species Capricornis sumatraensis. Next base: position 21,842,867 of record NC_091086.1, read on the forward strand.
CAAGAATATGTGAACCGTGAACTACCAGATGTTCAAGCTGGTTTTAGAAAAGGCAGAGGAACCAGAGATCAAATTCCAATATCCGCTGGGTCATCGAAAAAGGAAGAGTTTTCCAGAAAAACATCTATTTCTGCTTTTATTGACTATGCCAAAGCCTTTGACTGTGTGGATCACAATAAACTGTGGAAAATTTTGAAAGAGATGGGAATACCAGACCACCTGACTTGTCTCTTAAGAAATCTGTATGCAGGTCAGGAAGCAACAGTTAGAACTAGACATGGAACAACAGACTGGTTCCAAACAGGAAAAGGAGTACGTCAAGGCTGCATTATTGTCACTGTGCTGATTTAACTTCTATGCAGAGTACATCATGAGAAACACTGGGCTGGAGGAAGCACAAGCTGGAATCAAGATTGCCGGGAGAAATATCAATAACCTCAGATATGCAGATGACACCACCCTTATGGCCAAAAGTGAAGAAGAACTAAAGAGCCTCGTGATGAAAGTGAAAGAAGAGAGTGAAAAGGTTGGCTTAAAACTTAACATTCAGAAAACTAAGATCATGGCATCTGGTCCCATCACTTCATGGCAAATGGGGAAACAGTGTCAGACTTTATTTGGGGGGCTGCAAAAACCACTGCAGATGTTGACTACAGCCATGAAATTAACAGAGGCTTGTTCCTTGGAAAGAAAGTTATGACCATCCTAGAGAGCATATTAAAAAGCAGAGACATTGCTTTACCAGCAAAGGTCCATCTAGTCAAGGCTATGGTTTTTCCAGTGGTCATGTATGGATGTGAGAGTTGGACTGTGAAGAAGGCTGAGTGCCGAAGAATTGATGCTTTTGAACTGTGGTGCTGGAGAAGACTCTTGAGAGTCCCTTGGACTGCAAGGAGATCCAACCAGTCCATCCTAAAGAGAATCAGTCCTGAATGTTCATTGGAAGGACTGGTGTTGAAGCTGAAACTCCAGTACTTTGGCCACCTAATGTGAAGAGCTGACTCATTTGAAAAGACCCTGATGCTGGGAAAGATTAAAGGTGGGAGGAGGAGGGGATGACAGAGGATGAGATGGTTGCATGGCATCACCGACTCAATGGACATGAGTTTGAGTGAACTCCAGGAGTTGGTGATGGACAGGGAGGCCTGGCATGCTGCAGTCCACGGGGTTGCAAAGAGTTGGACATGATTGAGGGACTGAACAGAACTGAGGATTACATGTTTGTATACTTCTGAGATTTGAACTGTTACCTGGATTGTTAGTCTAGATTGGTAGTTCTTAAAGCATAGTATGGATGTGAGAGTTGGACTATAAAGAAAGCTGAGCGCTGAAGAATTGATGCTTTTGAACTGTGCTGTTGGAAAAGACTCTTGAGAGTCCCTTGGACTGCAAGCAGATCCAACCAGTCCATCCTAAAGGAGACCAGTCCTGAGTGTTCATTGGAAGGACTGATGTTGAAGCTGAAACTCCAATACTTTGGGCACCTGATGCGAAGATCTGACTCATTTGAAAAGACCTTGATGCTGGGAAAGATTGAAGGCAGCAGGAGAAGGGGATGACAGAGAATAAGATGGTTGGATGGCATCATGGACTTGATGGACATGGGTTTGGGTGGTCTCTGGGAGTTGGTGATCAGGGAGACCTGGCATTCTGTGATTCATGGGGTTGCAAAGAGTTGGACACGACTGAGAGACTGAACTGAACTGAAAGCATAGTTCATGGATCTTTGAAGGGCTCTTTGAGCTCCTTTGGGAGATCTTCAAGCCAAAACTATTTTCATAAGTCTTAATAGATGTTATTTGCCTTCTTCACTCTAATTTTCTCTGAGCGTATGGAGTGTGAAAAGTTCATTGATATGGTTCCGGATATCATATTGCAACTGATTGTTAGGAAACTGTCCCTGTTTATCTTCTGATGTGGTATTGAAGAAAAATATCCACAAGTATCTGGAAAATTTATTGAAATGTTTTTTCAGTTACCTGACTGTTTGAGGCCAGATTATCTTTACATACTTCAACCAAAGTGATCTACTCCAGTACATTGAATGCAGCAGTAGATATGAAACTTCAGCTGCCCCTGTTAAGCTAGACATTAAGGTGATTTGCAGAAATTAACTACTCTTGTGGTTTGTTTTGTTTTTGAAAATAATATTCTTCATAAAAATACATGCAATGTGTTTGTTTAAATGAACTTGTGTACGTGTGTGTGTATGTATATAAATTTCTCAGTTTTAATTTCCAATGTGGTAATTGTAGATATAATCCATGCAAAAAAAGGTTTTGAGGGTCCTCAATAATTTTTGTGTGTAAAGGAGTCTTGATAGTAAAAAGTTTAAGGCCCTCTGATTTAGACTATAAACTGTCAGCAGCAATGGCAGGGTCTATTTTTATTCATCTTTGTGTCTCCAGGAACTAGCAGTATGTAACAATTTATAAATTCTTTTGAAATTATTTATCTCATATATTCTATTTTTGTATCTATAACCTATCCTTAACCTCTTTTTTAGTCCTGTATTCTGATCATCCTTTTAAACCATTCCACTTTGATGTCTCTTAGAATAGTATGTTTTATATGTCAAATCAAACATCACCAGAATATCTCTTCCTCATAACTTTTTGCTTTCTTATAATATATTGAAAGTTAGTGTTAGTCACTCAGTCATGTCCAACTCTTTGTGACCCCTTGGACTGTAGCCCTCCAGGCTCCTCTGTCCATGGAATTCTCCAGGCAAGAATACTGGAGTGGGTAGCCATTCACATCTCCACGGGATTTTTCCGACCTAGGGATTGAACCCAGGTCTCCCACATTGCCGTTGAGTTCTTTACCATCTGAGCCACCAGGGAGGGCACTAATGTATTGATTTTTATCCCAGATAATTTTTATGGCTTTTCCAAAGAGTAGAACTGTAGTTATTGCCTGCTGTTATAGATTTTTCTTACACCAGCTTCTTTTATGAGGGGTTCACAAATTTTTTGTACATCAGAATCACCTGGAGGGTTTGTTGAAACTGATTTTTGTGTTTCTGATTCTGTAGGCCTGGGATGGGACCTGAGAATTCAGATTTTGAGCAACTGATACTGATGACCTGAGGGCATACTTTAGGAATTGTTGATATATAATATTTTAGCTGCAGTACTCACCAATCATCGCATATGCCTGTTTCCTTACTGTATATACAGTTTGCTCATATACTTACTCTGCTGCTAAGGTGCTTCAGTCATGTCTGACTCTGTGTGACCCCAAAGACGGCAGCCCACCAGGCTCCGCCATCCCTAGGATTCTCCAGGCAAGAACACTGGAGTGGGTTGCCATTTCCTTCTCCTTTTCCTTACTCTGTGCTTATGTAATTCCTGTCTATTCAAGACTCAGTCCAAATCTTTTGGCTTTTACTGTCTATTTTAAATATAACTCTTTGAGAGTCCTCTGAACTCCTGTACTACACAGTTTTTTGTATTTACTTGTTTTTTTTTTAACTGCCTTGCATAGTGCATATAAAATCTGCCTGGCAGGAGAAGATGTGGGTTTGATCCCTGGGTCAGGAAGATCTCCTGGAGAAGGCAATGGCAACCCACTCCAGTATTCTTGCTGGGAAACCCCCGCACAGAGGTGCTTGGCAGGTTACAGTCTGTGGTGTCACAAAAGTGTCAGACATGACTCAGTGACTAAACAATAACATAGTGCATATATATTATTTTCAATTGTCTTTTCCTTTTTTAAAAAATGTGAGGTATTAAATATATTAAAGTACATAAATCTCAAGTGTGGAGTGCAATGATTTTTTCTAATGTAATCAACACCTAAATAAAAATATAAAATATTTCAGAAATATTCTACATAACTCCCTTCAGTCATGTACCACTTACTCATTCCCTTCAGTCATATACCACTGTTCTTTTTATCATTATAGAGCATACAGTATGTACTCTTTCTGTTTGATCTCTTTTGTTCAACATTGTTTTTCTGAGATTCCTCCATGTTATTGCATGTATTTGTAATTTGTTCTTTTTTTATTGCTGAGTTTTATTTCAATGTATGAACATACTGTAATTAATATATCTGTTCTATATTGAATGACAGATATGGGTTGCTTCTAGTATTTGCTATCATAAAATTACTGTCATCAACATTCTTGTATAATTTTTTAGTGGACTGAAATACTCATTTCTGTTGGGTGTATGCCCAGGAGTGGAGTTTTTGTGTCACATATAGGCATATGTATATCTTCACTTGATGCTGCCAAATATTTTCCCAAAATAGTTTTACCAGCTGTTTCCATCAGTAATGTATGAGAATTTTAATTGTTCCACATTCTTGCCATTTGGTATTATCTATTTAATTTTAGCATTGTGGGTAAAATTTTTACCATATTGAGCATTTTTCCTTATGTTTACTGGCCAATTGCATTTGTTCTTTAAGATCTATTTTTATTTTTACCCATTAAAAAATAGGGTCGTTTTTCTTTTTTCTTATTGATTTATAAGGGTAGTTCTTAATATGTTTGGATATGATTCTATCCTTGAACATAGGCTTTCAAGTTATCTCATCTTGTCTTTTCACACTTTTAATGTTGTACTTTGATCAAAAGATGTTTTTAATTTAAATGAAGAACAGTTTATCAGTGTATTTTTTATAGTTAGTGTTTTTTTCTGCTCTGCTTAAGTTTTTACTTCTAGGTTATGGAGATATTTTTTCTATGGTTTCTTCTAGAAGATTTATTGTTTTGGTTTGTACACTAGACCTTGAATTAACTTTTGTAAATGGTTGAGATCGGGGTCGCCGTTTCTCCTTATATCATTCATATATATTTACAATTATATTCATATTTATATATGATTCTTTAGTTGCATGCTCCAGTACCTTTACTTAAAGGCGTATCTTTTTCCACACTAAATTGGAGTTCGTGTCTTGGTAATAAATCAAGTGACTCTGAATGTGCATCGAGTGTGTGTGCAGGCGTGCCTATTTCTGTACTCTGTTCTCCTCTGTGAAGGCAGTTCTATACTCTCTTAATTACCTTAGCTTTGTAATACATATTCATGCCCAGTAGTGTAAGGCCTTCGGTTTTCCTGTTCTTCTATATTTTCTTGGCCAATTTAGGACTTTGGTATATCCATGTAAATTTTATATAGAAATTTTATGTGCAGTTTTTACCCAAAAGTGTTTCTACCTCCAAACCCCTTCATTCCTAGTTTGCTGATTTTTTTTTTTTTTTAGTGATGAATGGATATTGAAATATATTACATTTTTTTCCCCCATACCTTTTTGGATAGGTGTTAGAAGTCTCAGGTTTTATCCTTTATCTGGTTATTGTGGTGAAGTCATATTGATTTGCCCCTGAATATTAAGCCATCCTCTCCTTCCTGGTGTAAACCCTACTTGGTTATTATATCCTATTCTTATTTATAACCAATTTATTTGCATTCAATCTGCTAATCTTTTGTCTAAGGTTCTTGTGCCTGTACTCAGGAGGGATGTGCTCTGTGTGTGTTAAGTTGCTACAGTCATGTCCGACTTTTTGTGATCCTGTGGACTATAGCCTGCCAGGTTCCTCTGTCCATGGAATTCTCCAGGCAAGAATACTGGAGTGGGTTCTCATTCCCTTCTCCAGGGCATCTTCCCGACCCAGGAACTGAACCTGCGTCTTTTATGCCTGCACTGGTAGGTGTGTCCTTTACTACTGGCATGTAACTTTTCTTTCTTTATTTTTTTTAAAAAATGTATTTCAGGTTTGGGTATGAATATAATGCTGACCTTATAAACTGATTTGGAAAGTGTTACTCTTTTACTCTGGAAGAGTTTGTGTAAGGGTAGTAGTGTTTTCCTTAAAAATATTTTGAAGAACTTAAGAGCGAAAATCTTGGATTGGACTTTTTATTGTTATAGTTCTTGAGAAGTTTTAAGTTATTGTTTCAATTTCTTCAATATACAGGTACAGGAATATTCAGAATTTATATATTTTGTGTCATTTTTGATAGGTTGTATATTTCAAAAGTTTTTTATCTAAATTTTTAAGTTTATTGATAGAATTATTGATATTTTATCATTTTAACATCTGTAGGATCTTAAGGGATGCCCTCTTTTTATATTTCTGTTATTCATAATTTGTGGCTTTTCTCCCCTGTTTTTTCTCAATCAGTCTTGCTTGCTAGGGTTTTTATTAATTAAAAAATTAAAATTTTATTGAGTAAATTTTAGGTTTTTTTAACTTGTACATTTTCTTTTTATTTTGTTTATTTTTCTCATATATATTTTTTTCTTGCAGCTTACTTTGTCATTTGTCTTTAGTTTTTTTTGAATTGGAAATATTATGTATTTTTCAATATTTATATTTTTTCATTTTATTCATCCTCAGTTATAAATCTCCATCTAAGCAGTACTTTAGCTACATTTTATGAGCTCTAACATATTGGTTTTTCATTGCTATTCATTTAAATTTCATTGTGGGTTTTCTTTTTCTTTGACCTATAAACTAAATCAGATTTGTGTTGCCTAATTTCTAAACTTTTAAAACTTTTCTAGTTCTTTTTATTTTTGAGTGCTTCTTAAATTTTGTTATGATCAGAGAGCATACTTTGTATGTGACAGTATTGTGAAATGTTTAATACTTGTTTTATGATCCAGTATATAGACTATTTTGTTAAATGATTGATTATTCCCTCAAACAGAAATATATTGTCCTTGAGTGCAATATTCTAAATGTCAATTTTGTCAAATTGCTTAGTCATGTTCTTCATATTCTTCAAATATCATCATTGATTTTTTTGTTTGCTTATTCTATCAGATACTGATAGAGGTCTTAACATTTAAAAAAAATTTAGATGTAATTGACATATGACATTATATTAGTTTCAGGGATACAACACGATGATTTGATACTTATATATGTTGCAAAATAATCATCAAAGTTGGTCTAGCTAACATTCATCACCATACATAATTAACACATTTTATTCTTGTGATGAAAACTTTTAAAATTTACTCATCTTAGCAACTTTCAAATATACAATACAGTGTAATTAGCTTGGTGTGGGGACACACCAGCCAGCCCTCAGTGAGTCATGATTGCTTGTGGTCCAGTGAAGGACAGACATGTGTCCCTCCCAGGCCTACTTCCACTCCCCAGAGAAACAAAACAAAGCAGCAGCCTCGGCTCAGTCCTTCAGGTTTGCTGCTGGTTGCTATTTTAAGTCCTAATCTCTTGAAGTGACTAACACTGATTAAGGTTTTACCAGAAATGGGAAAATTTCTCCCCAGTCTCAGATGATAGACAATCTGCCCACAATGCAGGAGACCCAGGTTTGATCTCTGGGTCAGGAAGATCCCATGGAGAAGGGAATGGCAACCCACTCCAGTGTTCTTGCCTAGCGAATCCCATGGATAGAGGAGCCTGGAGGGCTACAGTCCATGGCAGAGAGTTGGACACGATTGAGCAACTAAGCATGCATTATAAGCTATTGACCCCATGACAATATCTGCATGACTTACTTTATAGTTTGTATTTTTAGACCTCTTCATCCATATAGCCCACTCCCCATCCCCATGTTTAGCAACCAGCAATTTGTTCTGTGTATCCATCAGCTTGTCTTTGTTTGTTTCTAGTATCCACACCTAAGTGAGATCATACTTGTCTATCTCTGTCTGGCTTATTTGACTTAGCATGACATTCCCAACTTTCATATTGTAGTAAATGATAGTATTTCTTCTTTTTACACCTAATAAAAATATGTATTAAACATAATATATAAATCTATACATAAAATAATAGATTCAAATATATAATGCTTTCATATATTTATATATAAATATTATATATAAATCTCACATTAAATTTTCTTTATCTTTTCATCCATTGTTGGACATTTAGGTAGCTTCCATATCTTGACTATTGTAAATAATGCTGATGTGGAAGGTGTATATATCTTTTCTCATTAGTGTTTCTCTTTTCATTGGATAAATATCCAGAAGTGGAATTGATGGATAAAATGGCAGTTCTATTTTTAATTTTTTGAGACATCTTCATGCTGTTCTCCATGGTGGCTGCACCAGTTTATATTCCCACCAACAGTACCACATCAATCCGTTTTCCCATGTCCTTGCCAACACTTGTCTTTTCAATAAGTCATTCTAACAAATGTGAGATGATATCTCATTGTGGTTTTGATTTGCATTTTCCTAATGATAAGTGATGTTGCACATCTTTCTTCTCATACCTGTTGGTCATCTGAATGTTTTCTTTGGAAAAAATGTCTATTCAGATCATCTGCTCATTTTTAATTGAATTGTTATTGCTATTGAGTTGAACAGGTTCTTCATATGTTGAATATTAACCTCTTAATAGGTACATGACTTACAAATATCTTCTCCCATTGAGTAGGCTGGTTTCGTTGATGGTTTCTTCTGCTTTGCAAAAGCTTTTAAGTTTGATGTCATCTCATTTATATATTTTTTGCATTTATTGCCTTTGATTTTGGTGTCAAAAAAAATAATTGCCAAAATCATTATCAAGGAATTTGTTGCTTTTTTTCCTCCAGTTTTATGATTTCAGGTTTTACATTCAAAACTTTTGTTAATTTTGAGTTGATGTTTGAGTATACTGTAAGGTAGTGGTCCCATTTCCTTCTTTTGCACGTGGCAATCCAGTTTTCCCAACTCCATTTTATTGAAGAGACTGTCCTTTCCCGATTGCATATTCTTGGTTGCTTTATTGTAAGTTTATTGACCACATATATGTATGGGTTTATTTCTGGGCTCTTTATTTGGTTCCATTGATCTATGTATCTGTTTTTGTGCCAATACTATAGATGTGATTATTGTAGCTTTGTGTGTGTGTGTTTTTTTTAATGGAATACAATCGCTTTACAATGTTATGTTAGTTTCTTCTGTACAATGAAGTGAATCATCCGTATGCATACATAAATCCTCTCCCTCCGGGACCTCCTTCCCATCCACCCCCATCTCATTCTTCTAGATCCTTACAGAGCACTGAGCTGAGCTTGCTGTGCAGTGTAACAGCTTCCCGCTTGCTATCTGTTATACACATGGTAGTGTATGCTGCTGCTACTGCTGCTGCTAAGTCGCTGAGACGGCAGCCCACCAGGCTCCCCCATCCCTGGGATTCTCCAAGCAAGAACACTGGAGTGGGTTGCCATTTCCTTCTCCAATGCATGAAAGTGAAAAGTGAAAGTGAAGTCAGTTGTGTCCTACTCTTAGCGACCCCATGGACTGCAGTCTACCAGGCTCCTCCGTCCATGGGATTTTCCAGGCAAGAGTACTGGAGTGGGGTGCCATTGCCTTCTCCAGGTAGTGTGTATATGTCAATCCTAATCTCCTAATTCATCCAACCCTGCCTTCCACCATGGTGTCCACATGTCCATTCTGTATCTCTTTATCTCTATTTCTGCCTTGGAAATACATTCATCTGTACCATTTTTCTAGATTTGAAATAAGGGATTGTGAAGTCTCCAGCTTTGGTTTTCTTTCTCAAGATTACATTAGCTTTTTGAAATCTTGTATGATTTCATACAAATTTTAGAACCTTTCTATTTCTGTGAAAAATGCCATTGGGTGTTTGATAGGGACTGTATTGCTCTGTACATTGCTTTGGGTAGTATGAGCATTATAAAAATATAAATTCCTCCAATTCATGAGCATGAAAAATCTTTCCATATATTTGTATCTTCCATTTCTTTCATCTGTCTCATGTTTTTCAGTGTGCATACAGGTCTTTCATCCTGAGAGGTCTTTTTAATTTGACAGCGATTATCATAGACTTCTTTATTTCCTTTTATCTCTGTCAGATTCTTATTTAGTACTTCTTGAGGTAGCGTACAGACAAATATGATCTTTTATCTTTCTGTTGGATCAATATGTTCTTTAATCATTAAAAATATACTTCTTTACCTGTAATAATTCTAGTCTTATTTCTTGTCTTTAAGTCTACCCTTTTTTTTACTGTTAATACAACCACATTGGCTTTCTTTTGCTTAATGTTTCTATAGTATATCCTTTACCTTTTCAACTTTCGTTTCTTGTAAGCAGAGTATAGTACAGTTTTTCAGTGTTTTAAATTAACCCTGAATATCTCTCTTATTTAAAAGGCATGTTTGCTCCATTTATGTGTAATCCATTCCAAGACTGAGGGCAATACATATAATGTACTCTTTATTATAGTCTATCTCAAATTAATATCTATTACCTCATGAACAGTATAAGAGTCTTATAGTACTTAAAGTAATTCTTGTCTGTTCTTTGCATTATTATTGTCATATTTGAGCTGTACATATGTTATAGATTGTGCTTGACATTATCAGCAACTTTCTTTGAAACAATCAATTGAAAATTATTGGTCATATATTCATACTATTCATGGGATTCTCGAGGCAAGAATACTGAAGTGAAGTGAAGTGAATTCGCTCAGTTGTGTCCGACTCCTTGAGACTCCATGGACTGTAGCCTACAAGGCTCCTCTGTCCATGGAATTTTCCAGGCAAGAGTACTGGAGTGGGTTGCCGTTTCCTTCTCCAGGGGATCTTCCCCACCCAGGTATCAAACCCGGGTCTCTTGCATTGCAGGCAGACACTTTACTGTCTGAGCCACCAGGGAAGCCAGAATAATGAAGTGGTTTTGCTATTCCCTTCTCCAGTGGACCATGTTTTGTCAGAACTCACCACCATGATTCATCCATCTTGGGTGAACCTGCATGGCATGGCTCATAGCTTCATTGAGTTATACAAGGTTGATAATCATGATGACGTGATCACTAATCTAGAGCCAGACATCTTGGAATGTGAAGTCAAGTGGGCCTTAGAAAACATCACTACAAACAAAGCTAGTGGAGGTGATGGAATTCCAGTTGAGCTGTTTCAAATCCTGAAAGATGATGCTGTGAAAGTGCTGCACTCAATATGCCAGCAAGTTTGGAAAAGTCAGCAGTGGCCACAGGACTGGAAAAGGTCAGTTTTCATTCCAATTCCAAAGAAAGGCAATGCCAAAGAATGCTCAAACTACCACACAATTGCACTCATCTCACATGCTAGTAAAGTAATGCTCAAAATTCTCCAAGCCAGACTTCAGCAATACGTGAACCGTGAACTCCCTGATGTTCAAGCTGGTTTTAGAAAAGGCAGAGGAACCAGAAATCAAATTGCCGACATCTGCTGGATCATGGAAAAAGCAAGAGAGTTCCAGAAAAACATCTATTTCTGCTTTATTGACTATGCCAAAGCCTTTGACTGTGTGGATCACAATAAACTGGAAAATTCTTCAAGAGATGGGAATACCAGACAACCTGACCTGCCTCCTGAGAAATCTGTATGCAAGTCAGGAAGCAACAGTTAGAACTGGACATGGAACAACAGACTGGTTCCAAATAGGAAAAGGAGTACGTCAAGGCTGTATATTGTCACCCTGCTTATTTAACTTATATGCAGAGAACATCATGAGAAGCGCTGGGCTGGAAGAAACACAAGCTGAAATCTAGATTGCTGGGAGAAATATCAATAACCTCAGATATGCAGATGACACCACGCTTATGGCAGAAAGTGAAATGGAGCTAAAAAGCCTCTTGATGAAAGTGAAAGAGGAGAGTGAAAAAGTTGGCTTAAAGCTCAACATTCAGAAAACGAAGATCATGGTATCCAGTCCCATCACTTCATGGGAAATAGATGGGGAAACAGTGGAAACAGTGTCAGACTTTATTTTGGGGGGCTCCAAAATCACTGCAGATGGTGATTGCAGCCATGAAATTAAAAGACGCTTACTCCTTGGAAGAAAAGTTATGACCAACCTAGATAGCATATTCAAAAGCAGAGACATTACTTTGACTAAGGTCCGTCTAGTCAAGGCTATGATTTTTCCTGTGGTCATGTATGGATGTGAGAGTTGGACTGTGAAGAAGGCAGAGCGCCGAAGAATTGCTGCTTTTGAACTGTGGTTTTGGAGAAGACTCTTGAGGGTCCCTTGGACTGCAAGGAGATCCATCCAGTCCATTCTGAAGGAGATCAGCCCTGGGATTTATTTGGAAGAAATGATGCTAAAGCTGAAGCTCCAGTACTTTGGCCACCTCATGTGAAGAGTTGGCTCATTGGAAAAGACTCTGATGCTGGGAGGGATTGGGGGCAGGAGGAGAAGGGGACGACCGAGGATGAGATGGCTGGATGGCATCATGGACTCGATGGACTTGAGTCTGAGTGAACTCCGGGAGATGGTGATGGACAGGGAGGCCTGGCGTGCTGCGATTCATGGGGTTGCAAAGAGTTGGACACGACTGAGCGACTGAACTGAACTGAACTGTGATCCATGTGTTCATTTTAGTTAGCTTTCTGTGATTGTGGTTTTCTTTCTGGAGACTGTGGGTTGATAGTTCTTGCTGCTTCTGTCTGCCCACTGATGTATGAGGATAAAAGGCTTATGCAAGTTTCCTGATGGGAGGGGATGGCTGTGGGACCACCTGATGTGAAGAGCTGACTCATTGGAAAAGACCATTATTCTGGGAAAGATTGAGGGCAGGAGTAGAAGGGGACAATAGAGGATGTGATGGTTGGATGGCATCACCGACTCGATGGACCTGAGTTTGAGCAAGCCCTGGGAGATAGTGAAGGACAGGGAAGCCTGATGCGTGGTAGTTCATGGGGTCACAGAGAGTTGGACACAACTTAGCAACAACAGTCCATTCATTTACATTTTCCAGTGCCCTTCACTCCTACCTCTAGTTGAATACATCCATCTGTTTCAGTCTGATTTTCTGTAATATTTCTGACAATACAGGATTAATGACAATTGATTTTCTTAGTTTTAATCTATAAATGTTCTTGTTTTAGTTTGATTTTTAAATACTTTTTGTTGATTATAAAACTCTAGATTGGCAAGATTTTTTAATTTTATCATCTAAAAAATAATGTTCTAATGTTTTTCTGGCTACCAAAGCTTAGGTTGCAGTGTTCTCCATCACCAATACCACCATCAATGTTTCTGCCCCTTTTAAAAGTTTTAGCAGGTTGGCTATAATGTACCAAGGTGTATTCTTCTTTGTATTCAGTTTTGTAGATCCCTAAGATTTTGAATGTGTGAGTGGATATCCTTAGTGAGATTTGGGAAATTGTTGGTCATATCTCTTGAACTTTTGTTTCTGATCCATTCTCTTTCTCCTTCCCCTCTGGAGTTCCAATTACTTGTGTGTTAGGCTTTCCCTTTTTTGTGTTTTTTAAATTTAATTTTTACTTTATGTTGAAGTATAATTGATTTACAGTGTTGTGTTAGTCTCAGGTGTACAGCTGTGATTCAGTTGATTCTTTTCTCTTACAGGTTATTGCAAAATATCGAGTAGTTTTCTGTGTTATCACAGTAGGTCTTTGTTGATTTTCCAGTTTACATATAGCAATGTGTACAGATTAATCCCGAACTCATAATTTATCCCTCCACTGTCCACATTTCCCCTTTGTTAACCACAAGTTAGTTTTCAAAATCTGTGGGTCTATTTCTATTTTGTAAATAAGCTCATTTATATCACTTTCTTTTAGATTCCACATATAAGTGATTTAATATGAGATTTATCTTTGTCTAACTTACTTCACTTTGTATAATAACCTCTAGGTCCATCCAGGTTGCTGCAAATGGCATTATTTCATTCATTTTACGGCTGAATAATGTTCCATTGTATATATGTACCACCTCTTCTTTGTCAGTTCTTCTGTAGATGAACCTTTAGGTTGCTTCCACGTCTTGATTATTGCAAACTGTGCTGCAGTGAACACTGGGGTGCATGTATTGTTCGAATTATGGTTTTCTCTGGATATATTCCCAGGAGTGGGATTGATGGATCTTATGGTAGTTCTATTTTTAGCTTTTTAAGGAACCTCTGTACGGTTCTCCTGGGTCAGGAAGATCCCCTAAAGAAGGGCTTGGCTACCCACTCCATGCCTAGAAAATTCCATGGACAGAGAAGCCTGGTGGGCTACAGTCCATGGAGTTGCAAAGTGTTGGACACAACAGAAAGACTTACAGTTCATACCATTTTGCATAATGATTGTATCGATTTACATTCCCACTGACAGTGTAGGAGAGTTCCCTTTTTTCCACGCTCTCTCCAGTATTTACTGTTTATAGATATTTTTGGCAATGACCATTCTGGTTGGTGTGAGATGATACGTCACTGTAGTTTTCATTTATACTTCTCTAATAATTAGTGGTGTTGATCATCTTTACATGTGCTTTTTGGCCATTTGCATGTCTTCTTTGGAGAAATGTCTATTTAGATGTCCCATTTTTTGATTGGGTTGTTTGTTGTTTTGATATTGAATTGCATGTAAAGTGAAGTGAAAGTCACTCAGTCATGTCCGACTCTTTGTGACCCCATGGACTATACAGTCTGTGGAATTCTCCAGGCCAGAATATTGAAGTGGGTAGCTGTTCCCTTCTCCAGGGGATCTTCCCAACACAGGGGTTGAGCCCAGGTTTCCTGCATTGCAGGTGGATTCTTTACCAGCTGACCCACCAGGGAAGCCTTATTGAATTGCATGAGCTGTTTGTATATCTTGGAAGTTAATCCCTTATCAGTTGCTTTGTTTGCAACCTGTTTTCTGGGTTGTCTTTTTATTTTTGTTTATGATTTTCTTTGATGTGCACAAGCTTGTAAGTTTGATTTGATCTTGTTTATTTTTGCTCTTATTTTCATTACTGTAGGAGGTGGATCAAAAAAGATCTTGCTGTGATTTATGTCCAGGAGTGTTCTGCCTATGCTTTTCTCTAATAGGCTTATAGTATTTAGGTTTAAATACTATATTAAATGGATTTATAGTATAGATAATGTTCTGATTTCATTTTTTTTACATGTATCTGTCTATCCCAGAACCATTTATTGAAGAGACTCTTTCCTCTGTTGTCTATTCTTGCATACTTTGTCATAGATTAATTGACCATAGGTGCATGTGTTTATTTCTCGGTTTCTATCTCATTCCATTGATTTATATTTCTGTTTTTGTGCCAGTACAGTACTGTTTAGATTACTGTAGGTTTGTAGTATAGGCTGAAGTCAGAGAGTCTGATTTCTTTAGTTCCAGTTTTCTTTCTCAGGGTTGCTTTGGTCTTTTGTATTTTCATACAAATTTTAAGAATTTTTTGTTCTAGTTCTGTGAAAAAATGCCATTGGTAATTTGATAGGGATTGCATTGAATATGTAGATTGCTGTGTGTAGTATGGTCATTTTAATAATATTAATTCTTCCAAATCAAGAACATGGTATATCTTTGATTTCTTTCATCAGCATCTTATAGTTTTCTATGTATAGGTCTTTCACCTGCTTAGGTTTATTCCTAGGTATTCCCTTCTTTTTGATGCTGTAGTAAATGGGATCATTTCTTGAATTTTTCTTTCTTATGTTTTTAGTTATAGAAATGCAACAGATTTCTCTGTATTAATTTTATATCCTGCAAGTTTACCAGATTCATTGATAAATTCTAATAGTTTTCTGGTAACATCTTTAGGATTTTCTGTGTATAGTATCATATCATCTACAAACAGTGAAAGCATTTTTTTTTTTTAATTTGGCTTCCTTTTATTTCCATTTCTTCTTTGAGCACCATGGCTGGGACTTCCAAAACTATGTTGAACAAAAGCAACAAGTCTGGACATCCTTTTCTTGTTCTGATCTTAGAGAAAATGCTTTAAGTTTTTCACCATTGAGAAAAAGTTGTGGGTTTGTCGTTTATGGCCTTAATTATGTGAGGGTATGTCATGTATTGATGTAAGAGGGACTGTGAAGAAGGCTGAGCACTGAAGAATTGATGCTTTTGAATTGTGGTGTTGGAGAAGACTCTTGAGAGTCCCTTGGACTGCAAGGAGATCCAACCAGTCCATTCTGAAGGAGATCAGCCCTGGGATTTCTTTGGAAGGAATGATGCTAAAGCTGAAACTCCAGTACTTTGGCCACCTCATGTGAAGAGTTGACTCATTGGAAAAGACTCTGATGCTGGGAGGGATTAGGGGCAGGAGGAGAAGGGGATGACCGAGAATGAGATGGCTGGATGGCATCACTGACTCGATGGACGTGAGTCTGAGTGAACTCCAGAAGTTGGTGATGGATAGGGAGGCCTGGCGTGCTGCGATTCATGGGGTCGCAAAGAGTTGGACACGACTGAGCGACTGAACTGAACTGAACTGATGCTTCCTCTATGCCTACTTCCTAGAGAGATTTGATCATAATGGGTTTTTTTTTCAAAAGCTTTTTATGCATATTTGAGATGATCATATGGTTTTTATTCAATATGTTAATGTGTTATATGAAATTGATTGATTTACATATATTGAAGAATCCTTGCATCCTTGAGATAAATCCAACTTGATCATGGTATATGATCGAGTATTGTTAAATTCAATTATCTGTTTTTGTTTTTGTTTTTTTTTTGAGGATTTTTGTGTCTATGTTCATCAATGATTTTGTTCTGTAATTTTCCTTTTTGTCATGTCTTTGGTTTTGGTATCAGGGTGATGGTGGGCCTCACAGAATGAGTGTGGGAGTGTTACTTCCTCTGCAATTTTTGGGAAAGTTTCAGAAGGGTAAATGTCAACTCTTTAAATGTTTGATAAAATTTGCCTGTGAAACCACCTAGTTCTGGACTTTTGTTTGTTGGCAATTTTTAAGTCATGGTTTCAATTTTAGAACTGTGATTGATCTTTTTCTATTTCTTCTTGGTTCAGCCTTGGAAGTTTGTAACTTCCTAAGAATTTGTCCTGGGGTGTGGGGTATCTCTTCACGGCTGCTCCAGCAAAGTGCAGCCACTGCTCCTTACCTTGGATGAAGGGTATCTCCTCACTGCCGCCCTTCCTGACCTTCAACTTGGGATAGCTCCTCTAGGCCCTCCTGCGCCTGCACAGCGACTGCTCCTCAATCCCAAAGAAAGGCAGTGCCAAAGAATGCTCAAACTACCGCACAATTGCACTCATCTCACATGCTAGTAAAGTAATGGTCAAAATTCTCCAAGCCAGACTTCAGCAATACATGAACCGTGAACTTCCTGATGTTCAAGCTGGTTTTAGAAAAGGCAGAGGAACCAGAAATCAAATTGCCAACATCCACTGGATCGTGGAGAAATCAAGAGAGTTTTAGAAAAACATCTATTTCTGCTTTATTGACTATGCCAAAGTCTTTGATTGGGTGGATCACAATAAACTGTGGAAAATTCTGAAAGAGATGGGAATACCAGACCATCTGACCTGCCTCTTGAGAAGTCTGTATGCAGGTCAGGAAGCAACAGTTAGAACTGGACATGGAACAACAGACTGGTTCCAAACAGGAAAAGGAGGACGTCAAGGCTGTATATTGTCACCCTGCTTATTTAACTTCTATGCAGAGTACATCATGAGAAACGCTAGGCTGGAAGAAGCACAAGCTGGAATCAAGATTGCTGGGAGAAATCTCAATAACCTCAGATATGCAGATGACACCACCCTTATGGCAGAAAGTGAAGAGGAACTGAAAAGCCTCTTGATGAAAGTGAAAGAGGAGAGTGAAAAAGTTGGCTTAAAGCTCAACATTCAGAAAACGGAGATCATGGTATCTGGTCCCATTACTTCATGGGAAATAGATGGGGAAACAGTGGAAACAGTGTCAGACTTTATTTTTTGGGGCTCCAAAATCACTGCAGATGGTGACTGCAGCCATGAAATGAAAAGACGCTTACTCCTTGGAAGAAAAGTTATGACCAACCTAGACTGCATATTCAAAAGCAGAGACATTACTTTGCTGACTAAGGTCCGTCTAGTCAAGGCTATGGTTTTTCCTGTGGTCATGTATGGATGTGAGAGTCGGACTGTGAAGAAGGCTGAGTGCCAAAGAATTGATGCTTTTGAACTGTGGTGCTGGAGAAGACTCTTGAGAGTCCCTTGGACTGCAAGGAGATCTAACCAGTCCATTCTGAAGGAGATCAACCGTGGGGTTTCTTTGCAAGGAATGATGCTAAAGCTGAAACTCCAGTACTTTGGCCACCTCATGCGAAGAGTTGACTTATTGGAAAAGACTGTGATGCTGGGAGGGATAGGGGGCAGGAGGAGAAGGGGACGACAGAGGATGAGATGGCTGGATGGCATCACTGACTCGACGGATGCGACTCTGAGTGAATTCCAGGAGTTGGTGATGGACAGGGAGGCCTGGCATGCTGCGATTCATGGGGTTGCAAAGAGTCGGACACGACTGAGCGACTGAACTGAACTGAAGAATTTGTCCATTTCTTCTAGGTTTTCCATGTTATTGGCATAGTGTTGCTTGTGGTGGCTTCCCTGATAGATCAGTTGGTAAAGAATCTGCCTGCGATGCAGGAGACCCCAGTTCGATTCCTGGGTTGGGAAGATCCACTGGAGAAGGGATAAGCTACCCACTCACTCCAGTATCCTTGGGCTTCCCTATGGCTCAGCTGGTAAAGAATCTGCTTGCAATGCAGGAGACCTGGATTCAGTCCCTGGGTTGGGAAGACCCCCTGGAGAAGGGAAAGGCTATCCACTCCAGTATTCTGGCCTAGAAACTGCTTGTGGTAGTCTCGTATGGTCTTTGGATTTCTATAGTGTCAGTTGTAACTACTTTTTCATTTCTAATTTTATTAATTTGAGCCCTTCACTTTTTTCTTAATAAATTTGCTGAAATTTTTGTATCAATTTTGTTTATCTTTTCAAAGAAGCAACTTTTAGTTTTATGACTTTTTCATCTAAAACATTTTCCCCACATGTCTTTTACACACTGAAATATTTCCCCCCATTTTCTCCTCTGGGCTTCAGTTTGAGTATTTCTATGGTATTTCCTCAAGTTTTCTTATGTTGTATTTTGAAGTTTTATAATTTCCATTTGATTTTCTGTTGAGATTTCCATCTCTTCTTTCTGTTCTTTTTGCTTCTAGTTTCTCTAACTTTTAAATTATTTTAAAGTCCTTTTTAAAAAACTCCATTATCTGGCTCAAATGTGGAAATGTTTTTTTAAACTTGATTGTTTGATATTATTTTCTCCCTTTTCACTTGTCTAGTAACTTTTGTTGCATGCCAGTCACTATATAAAAAAGGAACTATAGAAACTCTAAATGATGTTTTCTTTTTGAAAAATGGATTCCCTTTTTTCTTTGTCATATAGAAAAGATGGAATTTTAATTCATTTTACTTCCTAATTCTCTGTCTTAATATATTTTTCCTTTGCTGTTGGAGAAACATGGTCCAACATAACTTATTATATTCTACCTGAGAACCAAAGTCCCATTTAGTCCCCAGTTGGATATTCTAAGCTCAAGTTTAAGTAGTCATCCTTATACTTTCTATGACACAGTGACTGGTATCAATAAATATTTGTTGATTAAGATTTTGTTTTGGGAATTATATAAAAATACAGACTATAGTTAAGAACATATGAGTGGATTTGCTTCGTAGCAGAAATGTTTATTCAGATTGTATTGTGTTTGTTGTATACATAATGAGTGGCAATCATTCTGCAAAGCACTAGGAATTGAAGGTAACTAAAACCAAAATATCTGTCATCAAAAGCTTAGTAGTCATAGATACACCTGTGGCTGATTCATGTTGATGTTTGGCAGAAACCAGCACAATACTGTAAAGCAATTATCCTTCAATTAAAAATAAATAAAATATTTTAAAAACTTAGTGGTTTTAGGGAATGGAGAAAAGACAGGTACATAGACGAGATGCCGTAATAGAGTTATTGGGTTAGTGCAAGAGGCCATATCAAAGTTGGGGGCCTGAGCTGGATTTGGAAGAATTTCATGGCTTTGAAACTGTTCTTAAGACATAGAATTGAATAGATTTGGTGACAAATTTGATGTGAAGGGTAGGAGAGAAGTTAGTGATATTTTCCTGAGCAATGTAATTGGATTTGTTAATATGGATTCCAGATTCCACTGGATATATTTGAAGGTAGACTATATAAAAATTTGTGTTTATAAAGTTAATGAGAAAGAGCAATTTCTAGGGAAGGGATATGGGTAGGTAGATAGTTAATTTAGATGTTAGAATGCTTTAAATATATTTACATACCAAAGTCAAGAAGAAAATAGAGGAATGATTGAATGAGTGAGTGCTAACTGATGGAGCAAAATCTCAAAGGTGACAGAAGGGAATGGTACCAAAATCATGGTCGAAGAAATTAATAGTAGATAGATGATTGATAGATGCTCAAGCAAAGAGTGTAAACCTGGGAAATTCTACTTCATTTTCATTTTTTTACACAGATATTTACACAATCTGGGAATGAAAAAGGTAAAGATCATGGGGTTTAGAGAAAATAGTAAATGCATTCATTCTTTTTTTTTTGTAATTTTATTTTTATTTTTTCTTTCTTTCTTTCTTTTGTTTTTTTTTTTTTTTTTTTTTACTTTACAATATTGTATTGGTTTTGTCATACATTGACATCAGTCTGCCATGGGTGTACATGTGTTCCCCATCCTGAACCCGCCTCCCTTAAAACATTTATCAATAGCCAGATACTGTACTAAAAGCTGAGACAGAAAAATGAGTAAGAAAGCCACTTCAGCGGAGTCACGGTAGGGGATAAGGGAGAAGTTATTTAATCTGAACAGATAATTATAATAAATATGGAAAGTGCTAGAATAGAGATATATCTTTGATTTATGCAAGCATGCGGGAGACATCAAATCTAGCCTGTAGTGGTGCTGGAGTTATTGCATTGAAAAAAATAAAGCTTTCAGTCAGTTCAGTCGCTTAGTCATGTCCGACTCTTTGTGACCCCATGAATCGCAGCACACCAGGTCTCCTTGTCCATCACCAACTCCCAGAGTTTACTAAGTCTTAATGGTAGGAATTAAGGAAGAAAATGGCATTCTTAGTCAATGGCCCTTGAAAAAGTTGGAAAGATGAAACATCATAACTTTGAGAAGGATTCTAAGCATGACATGACAGGAGGGATTAGAGCAATTACGGTAGAGAGAGAGTGTCAGTTGGACTAAAAAGATTTTGGTTGATAAAGATGTCTTATGATCTGGAGAAAGTTTATCTCCTCAAGAACCAGTGACAGTCCATGGCCCATTCTTTGATTAGGACTGATCTGGAGAGTGTTTGCATTAAGGAAGTGTAAGAGGAGAGATACTGGAGTGTCCTCACACATGCACTCAGGGAGGCTGAAAAATTCTTAGGAAAGAGGAGTTTAATGATAGAGCAGAGTCCAGAGGAGGCTGAGGTACAGGGCTGGGGAGCAGGTTATGGGATTCAGGAACATTTGGCATTGCTCCTGTGGCAAGTAAGAATAAAGGACTTAGGGTGCTAGGAGCAGTGGTGTCATATTTAAATTGGCTCAAGAATGGTGGTCTGAGGGTTTATGTGATAGAGACATGAGTATGAGGGAAAAAGGATACTTATTTTTTTTAAAAAAGTAACTGAAGAAATGGGTTCTGGTAACTAGGGTTGCAAAGACTCAGACACAACTGAACAACTAAGCACACACACACAACTGAGATGGAAGTGAAATTAAAGGGGCAACTGATAATTGTGAGAAGGAACTGGAATGTCAGTGATATCTAAAGGCTTATGAAGAAGCAGTCAGGGAAGGATAAAGCTAAGACTAATGGAGGTTTTAGTCACAGAATGAGAAATTAGAATTAAAGATGAACTTCAGAAGTGGAATAATTCTAGGTGATGGCAAATGTGGTCACAACACTGAGTTGCTGAAAGGGCCTGGAGATGGTCAGCTAAGTTCAGGAGCCAGCAAAAGCTTCTTCATGAGTGTTAAAGTCACCAAGATGATGGCAGGATATGGAGTAAAAAGGAAAGATGTAGGCCAGGTGAATGGGGGAGTGAATGGTGGTTTCCACTGGGAAAGTGGCTGATCAGAATCACCTGTGTAGATTTTTTCTAACTATACAAGTTTGTCCCCAAAGATCAGGCTGTTATGGGGTTTAATAGAACTCACTGGCATGGAGAGTGGTGGATTCAGAATTCTGAAGCCTAAAAAGGAAGAGAGTGTTTTTCTTCAGTCTGAAACTGGTATTGGAGAATACCTGTCTCTCTTCTCCCTATGACCCTCATTTCTTGTTCTGTTCATTATCGGGGATCAGAGAATGGTTAGTGGGTTCTCGAGGAGGTGAGCATAGTAAATGGCTTCCTCAGAAGTTCAGATTTTAATGAAAAGCATGGGGTGGCAGTAGAATGAAGGAATGTTCAGTAATGAGGTTGAGGAGATGTTTACAACGGGAACATTAAATTACAAGCCTGTGAAAGTGAAAGTTACTCAGTCTTGCCCAACTCTTTGTGACCCCATGGACTATAGAGTCCATAGAATTCTCCAGGCCAGAATACTGGAGTGGGTAGCTTTTCCCTTCTCTAGGGGATCTTCCCAACCCAGGGATCGAACCCATGTCTCCAGCAATGCAGGCAGATTCTTTACCAGCTGAGCCACAAGGGAAGCTGTAGAAGGATGTAGGGCCATGATTTGACATCAAACAATGTATTAATAATTAATTTAAAGGACCTAGTAAGACACAGAGCAAATCACCTTGCATCTTGCTCCCAGGGGACATAATTTATAGTTAAGCACTTGTTTATTGTAGCCTAGTTTGAGTTTTCCTATATTTTAAAGGGATTTCTTTAAAGAGCTTTCAAATTATAATTTGAGAATATCTTTCATGGTAAACATTTCACATTTAAGTGGAGAATATGATGGATTTAAGAAATTGTTTTTTAGCTTATTCTTTCAGAATGCAAATATACTAAAAGGTGAAGCATGTTCATTATGGGAAATTATCTTATTTAAAATTTCTGTGTATGTTCTTATACTTTCATTTCTATTTTAAATTTAAGAAAAAACCTCATGCTACTATCTAAAAATTTCTATGTTTCTGATGAAAGCATTAAATTGCTGCAGATACAATTTTTTCTTTTTAAGATTTGCAACAGCTGAGAAAAAGTTTAGTGTTCTGTATCTGCTTTTGATTTTTAGTGGTGACTGCTTAAATCCTTCAATTTTAAGTACATTAATGAAAAGAAAGCATATGATTCTTACTTGAAATGAACTGGGTATACATTTTGGGGTATGTGTGAGCTATTCTTTTTACTCTTATTTGAAATTTACAAAGTAATGTATACACTGTGAAAGTGTTAGTCGCTCAGTCATGTCCAACTCTTTCTGATCCCATGGACTGTAGCCCACCAGGCTTCTCTGTCCATGGAATTCTCCAGGCAAGAATACTGGAGTGGGTTGCCATTTCCTTCTCCACGGGATCTTCCCGACCCAGGGACTGAATCCCTGTCTCCTGCATTACAGGCAACTCTTTACCAACTGAGCCACCAAGGAAGCCAAATATACTTTTAGATTTTTGATGTAAGAGGAGTTAAATAATGCTGTCTATCAGCTTTACCCAGTTCTAGGCACCAAGATAGAGCATTAGGGAGCTGATTAACAGGATTGTTCAATGAATCTGAAAATTTTTAATCAAACCTAGGCTTGGTTTTATGTGGCAAGGTTTTGTTTGTGCCTATACCAAAGTAAGAAGTGTTATCAGAGTAGTTAAGATAACAGACTTTGGTGTTACTTGAACCTGGATCTGAATCTTGGTTTCACCATTTTCTACTAAGTGATCTTGGAAAAAAAAAAAGGGGGGGGGGCTAATTTGTCAAAGACTCAGTTTTATCAGATGTAAAATAAGGAAAATAGTAGTACGTCCTTCACAGGGTATTTGTATAAATTAATTAAGGTAATAGATACAAAGTGAAAGGTAAAATCGTTAGGTGCTCAGTTTCATTTTAGCTGTTTTTATTGGTTAATAGAAAAGGTAAGGAAAAAAGAGATATTTGACTTATTGGCGAAATGTGTGGGATTTTGATGAGATGATAATGGTCTGGGCACTATTTCTCTATATTGAAGAGATTATTAGGGAATTTAGATGCATTCAGGATGAAGGGAATTTAGATGCAGTTCGGAATGAAGGGATGGAGCCAAAGCAAAAACAATACCCAGTTGTGGATGTGACTGGTGATAGAAGCAAGGTCTAATCCTGTAAAGAGCAATATTGCATAGGAACCTGGAATGTTAGATCCATGAATCAAGGCAAATTGGAAGTGGTCAAACAGGAGATGGCAAGAGTTAATGTCAAAATTCTAGGAATCAGTGAACTAAAGTGGACTGGATTGGGTGAATTTAACTCAGATGACCATTATATCTACTACTGTGGGCAGGAATCCCTTAGAAGAAATGAAGTAGCCATTATGGTCAACAAAAGAGTCTGAAATGCAGTACTTGGATGCAATCTCAAAAATAACAGAATGATCTCTGTTCATTTCCAAGGGAAACCATTCAATATCACAGTAACAAAGTCTATACCCCAACCAGTAATGCTGAAGAAGCTGAAGTTGAACGGTTCTATGAAGACCTACAAGAGCTTTTAGAACTAACACCCCCAAAAGATGTCCTTTTCATTAGAGGGGGCTGGAATGCAAAAGGAGGAAGTCAAGAAACACCTGGAGTAACAGGGAAATTTGGCCGTGGAATATAGAATGAAGCAGAGCAAAGGCTAATAGAGTTTTGCCAAGAGAACTCACTGGTCATAGCAAACACCATCTTCCAACAACACAAGAGAAGACTCTATACATGGACATTACCAGATGGTCAACACCGAAATCAGATTGCTTATATTCTTTGCAGCCAAAGATGGAGAAGCTCTACAGTCAGCAAAAACAAGACCAGGAGCTGACTGTGGCTCAGATCATGAGCTCCTTATTGCCAAATTCAGACTTAAATTGAAGAAAGTAGGGAAAAACCACTAGACCATTCAGGTATGACCTAAATCAAATCTCTTATGATTATACAGTGGAAGTGAGAAATAGATTTAAGGGACTAGATCTGATAGATAGAGTGCCTGATGAACTATGGAATGAGGTTCGTGACATTGTATAGGAGATAGGGATCAAGACCATCCCCATGGAAAAGAAATGCAAAAAAGCAAAATGGCTGTTTGGGGAGGCCTTACAAATAGTTGTGAAAAGAAGAGAAGTGAAAAGCAAAGGAGAAAAGGAAAGATATAAGCATCTGAATGCAGAGTTCCAAAGAATAGCAAGGAGAGATAAAGAAAGCCTTCCTCAGCGATCAGTGCAAAGAAATAGAGGAAAACAACAGAATGGGAAAGACTAGAGATCTCTTCAAGAAAATTAGAGATTCCAAGGGAACATTTCGATGGGCTCGATAAAGGACAGAAATGGTATGGACCTAACTGAAGCAGAAGATATTAAGAAGAGGTGGCAAGAATATACAGAAGAACTGTACAAAAAAGATCTTGACAACCCAGATAATCACGATGGTGTGATCACTCACCTAGAGCCAGACATCCTGGAATGTGAAGTCAAGTGGGCCTTAGAAAGCATCACTATGAACAAAGCTAGTGGAGGTGATGGAATTCCAGTGGAGCTATTTCAAATCCTGAAAGAGGAGGCTGTGAAAGTGCTGCACTCAATATGCCAGCAAATTTGGAAAACTCAGCAGTGGCCACAGGACTGGAAAAGGTCAGTTTTCATTCCAATCCCAAAGAAAGGTAATGCCAAAGAATGCTCAAACTACCGCACAATTGCACTCATCTCACACGCTAGTGAAATTTAGATGCAGGGTGACATTAATAGTCTCTCTCCATCCATCCTATTTTAGGGATATATAATGGTTTATAATGGCTATAGCTGAATAGTACAGGAGATTTTTTTTTTTTCTGTGAGCTTTTCTAAATTTTATATAATGGACCACTGAGCTTATTGATTTCTGTTGTGTATTGATTGGTTGCTATTGGTTCCTCATACTATCAGTTCAGTCGCTTATTCATGTCCAACTCTTTGCAACCCCATGGACTGCAGCACACTAGGCTTCCCTGTCCATCACCAACTCCTGGAGCTTACTCAAATTCATGTTCATCAAGTCAGTGATGTCATCCAACCATCTCATTCTCTGTCATCTCCTTCTCCTCCGGTCTTCAATCTTCCTCAACATCAGGGTCTTTTCTAGTGAGTCAGTTCTTCACATCAGGTAGCCATAGTATTAGAGTTTCAGCTTCAGCATCAGTCCTTCCAATGAATATTCAGGACTGATTTCCTTTAGGATGGACTGGTTGGATCTCCTTGTAGTCCAAGGGACTCTCAAGAGTCTTCTCCAACACCACAGTTCAAAAGCATCAATTCTTCGGTGCTCAGCTTTCTTTATAGTCCAACATACTATAGTTTCACTAAAAAAAAAAAAAGACATAAAACATTTTGAACATTTCCTCATGTTATGATGTCATTTTTATTGTAACATATACATAAGATATAATTTATCATTTTAACTGTGTTTAAGTTTCAGTGGCATTAAGTACATTCACATTGTAATGCATGAAATAATCCTTTATAATAGCAGCCCCCAAACTTTTTGGCACCAGGGACAAGTTTTACAGAAGATAATTTTTCCGCAGACCAGGGGTGGGGAATGATTTCAAGAGATTCAAGCACAGTATCTTAATTGTGCACTTTATTTCTTTTATTATCACATCAGCTCCACCTCAGATCATCAGACATTAGTTCCTGGAGGTTAGGGATGCCTGTTTTGTAACATTACTTTTAGTGGTTGCCTGATATTCCATTCAATGGATGATATTTTATTTAATCTATTAAATAGTTAAGCATCTCATTTTTGTTATTACAATGAAACTAGACATTAAAAGAGATTTGGAGAGGCTGATGTAGGGAATCAAAAGAATGTTAAGTATTTTAGATATTTTGGGATAGCTGTTTAAGAGCAGGGTTCCCTGCTGCCTCAGTGATAAAAAACCTGCCCACCAATGCAGGAGATGTGGGTTTGATGCCTGGGCTGGGAAGAGCCCCTACAGAAGGAAATGGCAACCTACTCTGGTATTACCTGGGGAATCCCATGGGCAGAGGAGCCTGGTGGGCTACAGTCCATGGGATCGCAAAGAGTCAGACATGACTTAGTCACTAAACAGCAATAACAGTTCTAAGAGCAGGAAGGATGGCAAGGTCAAATAGTCACAGGAGGAAGTGATATGTCTTCGCATCATTTGTTCCCTCCTTCCCAGCTCCAAATGGACTTTTTTTCTTTGGGTGACAAAGATATTGAGTAAGAAAAAGAGCCAGAAATCAGTCCTAAGATTTAATTGCCCCTCTTTACTTGTTCTCTGTTTCGTCTGCCACAGACTAAGGAATATTTCTGAACTCATTACCATGTAGATTTAGAATTTATAAATGCTCCACATTTAAATGTAGCATATATTTGGTTACTAATTTTAGTGTAAACTTTGAATGGGACCATATGTGCCAACTTTGTTCTACTTACCTATATTGTAAAAGAAGAGAACTGTCAGTGTTAAACTCAGTGTACTGTCTACATAATCTGAGCTCTGCGGAGTTTGACTTTCCTTTCCGAGATGTGTTGATTTAAGTGATCTTATTTGCTGTAAGTGATGTTATTTTCAGTTTGTTTGACATTCTGTTTATAACAAATCTATGTTCGATTTTAATTTTCATACAGTCCTTTTCAGGGTAGGTTTTACTATGAGAAAATAGTTGTTCAGTTGCTCACTCGTGTCTGACTCTTTGCAACCCCGTGGACTGCAGCATGCCAGGCTTCCCTGTCCGCCACCAACTCCCAGAGCTTGGTCAAATTCATGTCCGTCGAGTTGGTGATGCCATCCAATCATCTTATCCTCTGTCATCAGCAGATAGTAAATCCCTATTGATTGTATTCTGAGTATCAATTTTGTTATTATATGTGATTTTTAAGAAATGTTTAGTTTGGCTGGGCTGGGGCTTTGTTGCTGTGTGCAGGCTTTCTGTAGTTGCAGTGTGCAGGCTTCTCGTTGTGGTGGCTTCTCTTGTGAAGCACTGGCTCTGGGGCACTCAGGCTTCAGTACTTGTGACACGTGGGCTCAGTAGTTGTGGCTCCTGGGCTCTAGAGCGTGGGCTCAGTAGTTGAGGTTCATGGGCTTCATTGTCCTGCGGCTTGTGGGATCCTCCTAGACTAGGGATCAAACCCGTGTCCCAATCATTGGCAGACAAATTCTTAACCACTGGACCACTATAGGGAAGCTCTATGTAGGATTTTTTCTTGACATTTCAAAATATTTTTAGTGAATTTAGTGCAATTATAGAAAAGTACCCCCTCGAAAAAAATGTCCCATCATTTTAGGTAAATTTTTGTGATATTTCCTTGCAATTTCATTTATTTGCATTTTTCATGTAGTTGAGGATACACTTTTTTGTATTATTTCCCATAACCTTTTTTTGAACATTATAGTGAGCATTTCTCCATGTATATCAGTTTCATCCTGTCAGAAAATAAATGACACACCCGCATGGGTAAAATCTGAAGAGAGTTTCATAAAAAGACTAATTAAAAAGGTACAGGAAGAAGGAAGGAAACTCTACGGAAGGGACAGTGTTTTGGGTTGCCAAAAATGTCATTCAGGTTTTTCTGTAACATCTTATGGAAAACCCTAATGAACTTCTTGGCCAACCCAGTAGTACTGAGCATTTAAGGTGTGGCTAGTTCAGACTTCCCTGATGGTCCAGTGGTTAAGACTCTATGTTTCCAGTGCAGGGGTGTGTGGCTTTGATCGCTGGTGGGGGAACTAAGATCCCACTTGCTGTAAGCCCCTCAAATAAAAATAACAATAAGAATAATTTTTATTTTAAAAAATTGGCTAGTGTCCAAAATTGGCTAGCACCCAAATTTAAAAATCTGGACTTGTGGCTAGCCCAAGTTCAGATGTGCTCTGAGTTTAATGTACACACTGGATTTCTAAGACTTACTAGGAAAATAGAGTGTAAATTACTTTTATAAATAATTTTTATGTTGATTTTATGTTGAAATGATGTTTTGGATATACTGTGTCAAATGAAATTTATTAAGCCTTAATTAAAATTATCATGTAATCAGTATATGTAATTTTATTTCTATTAGAAAAATTTTATATGGAGTGTAGTATAGAGAGGCATCTCAAAGCCTGAAAGGGCCATGGAAGATTCTATGGAAAGGTCAGCTGATAGAAATCACAACCTTCATTAGGGGCTTGTAACCAATCTGCAACGACGCAGAAAGAGCGAAGTTGGGGGAATAAATTCTTTGACCCTGTTCTTTTCCCCTACCTATTCCTCTCAAATTCCTGTTTGTTTAAACCAACAGAAAGTCAGTAGGTGTGGGAAGTAGCTGGTATAGTCCATAGAGGCTGACCTCCCTGAGGCCACAGCAGGCTAGAAAAGCAGAGTGAATCTGGAGGAGTCAATTGAAGATACTCGGCATACCACCTAACGAAAATACTTTGCAAATACAGTTCTCAAGGACTATGTGTTTCACTTCATGTTAAGGTTATATTGGGCTTCCCTGGTGGCTCAAATGGTAAAGAATCTGCCTGCAATTTAGGAGATCTGGGTTGGGAAGAAGGGAATGGCTTCCCACGCCAGTATTCTTACCTAGAGAATTCCATGGACACAGGAGCCTGGCCATGTTGGGACAAATTACAATGTAACATGATTATGGGAATTAGAGTAGAGTAGATAGCTTCCTTTAAAATATATAGAAAGATAAATCAAACTCAGTTTTCAGTATGAACCATCAAGACATTCACTGATAAGAGTTTTCTAAAGTGTACTTCAGATCTTGAAGAACTGGTAGAATTTTGATACTGCCAATTTTATCTCCACACTGAAAAGAACATTTTCTTTAAGAGTGGCTTTTTTCTTATCTATAAACTGAAAGGGAGACACACAACTTTGGTTTTGTTGAGTTACATTTCTTTTGTTTCTGTTTATTGCTTTAATTCTGAGATTAACTGATATCATATTCATTTTAATGAATTCGATCCTAAGATAATGATTATTACATTTTATTTTATTTTTATTTATTTATTTAATTTTTACTTTATTTTACTTTACAATACTCTGTTGGTTTTGCCATACATTGACATGAATCCACCACGGGTGTATACAAGCTCCCAATCCTGAATCCCCCCTCCCACCTCCCACCCCATATCATCTCTCTGGATCATCCCCATGCACCAGCCCCAAGCATCCTGTATCCTGTATCGAACATAGACTGGCACTTCGTTTCTTACATGATAGTATACACGTTTCAATGCCATTCTCCCAAATCATCCCACCTTCTCCCTCTCCCTCAGAGTCCAAAAGTCCATTGTTTACATCTGTGTCTATTTTCTGTCTCGCATACAGGGTCATCATTACCATCTTTCTAAATTCCATATATATGTGTCAGTATACTGTATTGGTGTTTTTCTTTCTGGCTTACTTCACTCTGTATAATCGGCTCCAGTTTCATCCATCTCATTAGAACTGATTCAAATGTATTCTTTTTAATGGCTGAGTAATACTCCATTGTGTATATGTACCACCACTTTCTTATCCATTCATCTGCTGATGGACATCTAGGTTGCTTCCATGTCCGGGCTATTATAAACAGTGCTGCGATGAACATTGGGGTACATGTATCTCTTTCAATTCTGGTTTCCTCGGTGTGTATGCCCAGCAGTGGGATTGCTGGGTCATAAGGCAGCTCTATTTGCAATTTTTTGAGGAATTTTCACACTGTTCTCCATTGTGGCTGTACTAGTTTTCATTCCCACCAACAGTGTAAGAGGGTTCCCTTTTCTCCACACCCTCTCCAGCATTTATTGCTTGTAGACTTTTGGATCGCAGCCATTCTGACTGGTGTGAAATGGTACCTCATTGTGGTTTTGATTTGCATTTCTCTGATAATGATTGATGTAGAGCATCTTTTCATGTGTTTGTTAGCCATCCGTATGTCTTCTTTGGAGAAATGTCTATTTAGTTCTTTGGCCCATTTTTTGATTGGGTTGTTTATTTTTCTGGAGTTGAGCTGCATAAGTTGCTTGTATATTTTTGAGATTAGTTGTTTGTCAGTTGCTTCATTTGATATTGTTTTCTCCCATTCAGAAGGCTGTCTTTTCACCTTGCTTATAGTTTCCTTTGTTGTGCAGAAGCTTTTAATTTTAATTAGATCCCATTTGTTTATTTTTGCTTTTATTTCCAGTATTCTGGGAGGTGGATCATGGAGGATCCTGCTGTGATTTATGTCGGAGAGTGTTTTGCCTATGTTCTTCTCTAGGAGTTTTATAGTTTGTGGTCTTACGTTTAGATCTTTAATCCATTTTGAGTTTATGTTTGTGTGTGGCGTTAGAAAGTGATCTAGTTTCATTCTTTTACAAGTGGTTGACCAGTTTTCCCAGCACCACTTGTTAAAGAGATTGTCTTTACTCCGTTGTATATTCTTGCCTCCTTTTTCGAAGACAAGGTACTGGCACAAAGACAGTATGATTATTACATTTTAAAATGGCACAGCATTTAAAAATGTAAATTCATTCCTTAAAAGTACACATATAGCAGTTGGTTAAGTTTTGATAAGAAGTGGATTTAGAAGGCCTCCTGGGGCCTTTTAGCTTACCTGTATAAATAAGAATTGAATGTCTGTTTGACATGGTATGAACTACATTATAACTTCTGACCTCAAGAAGAATACGCTAGCACACTTACAATCCTTAAAGTTTGTTCTCCAGTGGTTTGAGCTATGCCCCTACAACTTATTATCTGCTTTGAGTTTTTAGTATAGACATTAAAATATAGACATCTGTTCAGTTCCAGAATCTAACACACATTAAAAAGTAGTGGATAAATATTACTTTTGTAGTTTGTATTTCAGAATTTGAAGTTTCAATGGGTGATTATTCTGATCACTGGTATGTGTAAAGAGATGAGACTCAGCTGTAGATCCTTTAAGTGAAAGAGGAGAGTGAAAAAGTTGGCTTAAAGCTCAACATTCAGAAAACGAAGATCATGGCATCTGGTCCCATCACTTCATGGCAAATAGATGGGGAAACAGTGGAAACAGTGTCAGACTTTATTTTTTGGGGCTCCAAAATCACTGCAGATGGTGACTGCAGCCATGAAATTAAAAGACGCTTACTCCTTGGAAGAAAAGTTATGACCAACCTAGATAGCGTATTCAAAAGCAGAGACATTACTTTGCTGACTAAGGTCCGTCTAGTCAAGGCTATGGTTTTTCCTGTGGTCATGTATGGATGTGAGAGTTGGACTGTGAAGAAGGCTGAGCACCAAAGAACTGATGCTTTGAACTGTGGTGTTGGAGAAGACTCTTGAGAGTCCGTTGGACTGCAAGGAGATCCAACTAGTCCATTCTGAAGGAGATCAGCCCTGGGATTTCTTTGGAAGGAATGATGCTAAAGCTGAAACTCCAGTACTTTGGCCACCTCATGCGAAGAGTTGACTCATTGGAAAAGACTCTGATGCTGGGAGGGATTGGGGGCAGGAGGAGAAGGGTACGACAGAGGATGAGATGGCATCACGGACTCGATGGACGTGAGTCTGAGTGACCTCCGGGAGTTGGTGATGAACAGGGAGGCCTGGCGTGCTGCGATTCATGGGGACGCAAAGAGTCGGACACGACTGAGCGACTGAACTGAACTGAACTGAACTGAATGACTAGTTCCAAGAATGACCTGAGACAAGATAATGACAATCCATGTTTTTGAAGCAAACTGTCTCCTTGGGAATCTATATTAGTGTTTTCATAAGATATTACTAATTTTATTGGTTAACTTTTTCATATAGGTAATATATTCATATATTCAATAACCAAAAAATTTAATTATAGAGTAAAAAATCTCCTACACTTGGCCCCTCTGCACAGTTCTCTCGTAACCTTTCTTCTTAGTTTCTAGGTTTCTTCCCAGAGTTTCTTTTTATATAAATCAATATGAATAAATGCTTATTTTTCTCACAGAGGGAATATGTTATATATACTGTTTCCACTTCCGCTTGTTTACTTGCCATCTGTTTCCTACATTTTTAATATTCCTACTTTGTGGACTTCCTCACTGCCTTTTATTTTTTAATTCTTGGCTGAATGTCAAAATTTTAGTCTTCTCTGTGGGATGATTCTTCTGACTACTGTTGTTTAGTAAATTTTGCTGCTTTTCTTTTTATCACTGTTGTGCTGGTTAGGATTCAGTGCAAGCTGATGGTGGGGAATTATAGTTGGGGTTGTTCCCATGGCCCGTGGGTTCCCAAGGGACTGAATTCCCCGTTCTTTCGGGAAGTAAAATCCTTGAGCAAGTACCCATAGGTGAAATGACACAGTGTGTTCCATCTTCTTTTGTATCATGTCTTTCAAAGAGTTGGCCGTTGGTCTCTGCCCTTTTTAGTCCAAGTAGGTATAGTTCTGGCTTTTCATGAAAGTGACTAGTCATTAAAGCTGCCCAGGTATGTTAAAAGTGATGGCCTAGTCTGGTTAACCAAACAACAGTGAATTAGCCATCTTTTAAAAATATATAGCTAAATGCATTGGTAAACTGGTAGTTGTCTGGTGGCATCTGTAGGATTTTCTGTGTATAGTATCATGTCATCTGCCAGCAGTGGCAGTTTTTCTTCTTCCTTTCCAATTTGGATTCCCTTGATTTCTTTTCCTTTTTGATTACCATGGCTAGAACTTCCAAAACTATGCTGAATAGAAATTTGGAGAGTGGGCATCCTTGTTTTGCTTCTGATCTTAGAGGAAATGCTTTCAGTTGTTTTTACCATTGAGAATGATGTTAGCTGTGGGTTTGTCATATATGGCCTTTTATTGTGTTGAGGTATGTTCCCTCTATGCCCACTTCCTGGATAATTTTTTTAAAATCATATATGAATGTTGAAGTTTATCAAAAGCTTTTTCTACATCTGTTGACATTATCCTATGGTTTTTATTCTTCAGTTTGTTAATGTGGTATATCACATTGACTAATTTGCATATATTGAAGAATCCTTGCATCGGTGGAATAAATCCCACTTGATCATGGTGTATGATCCTTTCAGTGTATTGTTGAATTCAGATTGCTAGTATTTTTTGAGGATATTTGCATCTCTGTTCATCAGTGATATTGACCTGGGTACAAGGTCAATATATAAAAATCAGAGTTGCATTTCTATACACTAACAACAAATTATACACTCCAATAAAAATTTTCTAAAAAATGAATTAAAAATCCAAATGGATAGCTAGATACAATAAAACTCCTAGAGGAAAACATAGGCAGAACACTCTTTGATATAAATCATAGCACAACATTTTTGGATTTGTCTCCCAGAGTAATGGAAACAAAAGCAAATGATACCTAATTAAACTTAAAAGTTTTTCTGCAGCAAACAAAACCATAAACAAAATGAAAAGACAACCTACAGACTAGGAGAAAATATTTGTAAATGACATGATAGACAAGAGCTTAATTTCCAAAACATATAAACAGTTCATATAGCTCAATATAAAAAAAAGCCCCAAGATAAAAAAAATGCAAAAGACCTAAATAGACATTTCTCCAAAGAAGATATGCAGATGGCCATCAGGTACATCACTAATTATTAGGGAAATGCAAGTCAAAACTTCAGTGAGGTTCCACCAGATATTGGTCAAAATGGCCATCATCAAAAAGTCTACAAATAATAAATGTTAGAAAGGATCTGGAGGAAAAGGAGCCTTCTAAACTGTTTGTAAGAATTAAATTGGTACAGCCACTATGGAATACAGCATAGAGTTTCCTTAAAAATAACTTAAAATAGAGTTACCATATGATCCAGCAATCCCACTCCTGGGCATATATCCAGAAAAGACAAAAACAGGGAAAGATAAATATCATATGATATCACTTATGTGGAATCTAAAAAATTATACAAGTCAAACTTATTTACAAAACAGAAATAGACTTACAAACAGAAAGCAAACTTATGGTTACCAAATGGGAGAGGTCAGGGAGGGATAAATTGTGAATTTAGGATTAACAAATACACACTACTATATATAAAATGATAAGCAAGGTCCTGTGGTATAGTGTGGGCTTCCCTGGTAGCTCAGACAGTAAAGAATCTGCCCGCAGTGCAAAAGACTGGGGTTCGATCCCTGGGTTGTGAAGATCCCCTGGAGAAGGGAACGGCAACTGAGTTCAGTTCAGTTCAGTTCAGTCACTTAGTTGTGTCCGATTCTTTTCAACCCCATGAGTTGCAGCATGCCAGGCCTCCCTGTCCATCACCAACTCCCGGAGTTTACTTAGAGTCGCGTCCATCGAGTCAGTGATGCCATCCAGCCATCTCATCCTTGGTCGTCCCCTTCTCCTCCTGCTCCCAATCCCTCCCAGCATCAGAGTCTTTTCCAGTGAGTCAACTCTTCGCATTAGGTGGCCAAAGTACTGGAGTTTCAGCTTTAGCATCATTCCTTCCAAAGAAATCCCAGGGTTGATCTCCTTCAGAATGGACTGGTTGGATCTCCTTGCAGTCCAAGGGACCCTCAAGAGTCTTCTCCAACACCACAGTTCAAAAGCATCAGTTCTTCGGCGCTCAGCCTTCTTCACAGTCCAACTCTCACATCCACACATGACCACAGGAAAAACCATACCCTTGACTAGACAGACCCAGTCGGCAAAGTAATGTCTCTGCTTTTGAATATGCTCTCTAGGTTGGTCATAACTTTTCTTCCAAGGAGTGGCTGCGATCACCATCTGCAGTGATTTTGGAGCCCCCAAAAATAAAGTCTGACACTGTTTCCACTGTTTCCCCATCTATTTCCCATGAAGTGATGGGACCGAATGCCATGATCTTCGTTTTCTGAATGTTGAGCTTTAAGCTAACTTTTTCACTCTCTTCTTTCACTTTCATCAAGATGCTATCTAACCATCTCATTCTCTGCTGCCCTCTTCTCCTTTTGCTTTCAGTCTTTCTCAGCATCAAGGTCTTTTCCAGTGAGTCAACTCTTTCCATCATGTGGCCAAAGTATTGGAGCTTCAGCTTCAGCATCAGTCCTTCCAGTGAATATTCAGGGTTGATAGCCCTTAGGACTGGCTGATTTGATCTCTTTGAATCCAGTCCAAGGAACTCTCAAGAGTCTTCTCCAGCACCAGAATTTGAATGCATCATTTCTTTGGCACTTAGCCTTCATCATCCAACTCTCACATCTGTACATGACTACTGGAAAAACCATAGCTTTGACTATACATATCTTTGTCAGCAAAGTGATGTCTCTGCTTTTTAATACACTGTCTAGGTTTGTCATAGCTTTTCTTCCAAGGAGCAAGAGTCTTTTAATTTCATGGCTGCAGTCACTGTCCTCAGTGAATTTGGAGCCCTAGAAAATAAAACCTGTCACTGCTTTCACTTTTTCCTTCCATTTGCCATTTAGTGATGGGACCGTATACCATGGGCTTAGTTTTTTGAATGTTGAGTTTTAAGCCAGCTTTTTCACTCACCTCTTTCACCTTCATCAAGAAGCTCTTTAGTTCCCCTTCACTTTAGTACCCCTACCACTATGTAGAGTGGTATCATCTACATATCTGAGGTTGTTGATATTTTTCCTGGCAATTTTGATTCCAGCTCGTGATTCCCACAGCCCAGCATTTTGCTTGATGTACTCTGCATGTAAGTTATATAAGCAGGGTGACAATCTACAGCCTTAACATATTCCTTTCCCAATTTGGAACCAGTCTATTGTTATATGTCCTGTTCTAACTGTTGCTTCTTGATCTGCATATGGGTTTCTCAGGAGACAGTTAAGGTGGTGTGGTATTCCCATTTCTTGAAGAATTCCCATCTTTTTAAGAATTTTCCACAGTTTGTACACATATATAGGTATAACTGAATCACTTTACTGTATTTGAAATATTTTTATATCAAGTATTCTTCAATAAAAATGTATACAAAAATATATAACTTTAAGTCATATCCTTAAATTTTACATAGTATTGACATCTGAATTCAAATTTACAATAATTAATTTCATATCTAAACTTTAGTCTTTAGCTACTTTTAGAAAAAAAGCTTATATACAAATAAAACATAAATCTTATTACAAAACATTTTTTAAGGAGTATGAGGATTTTAAAAGAGGATTGTATTTAAAGAAACTGGCATGTTTTGAGGTATGGTAAATTTTAGTATTGAAAGAACTCTTAATTTCTATAGAGTCACTTAAATGTTAATAGAATTTTTACTTTCTTTTTACTTTTGTGCAAGGAATAGAATTAACAGTTGCCAAAATATTTTTTATAAAACCACAAGGTGTTCTGCATAAAAATTTATGTTTTCAAATGATTTTGTGAAACACTGTTCCTATACTCCTTGTTTGGCGATTTGGGCTGTATATTATAGTATGTTAAAGATAAGAGAAGTTGACAAGCCA
Source organism: Capricornis sumatraensis (assembly GCF_032405125.1). Classification (NCBI taxonomy): domain Eukaryota; kingdom Metazoa; phylum Chordata; class Mammalia; order Artiodactyla; family Bovidae; genus Capricornis; species Capricornis sumatraensis. Next base: position 21,880,074 of record NC_091086.1, read on the forward strand.
AAAAGCATTTTAAATTTGGCTTATTTTTTCCCAATCTTAATTGCAAAATTTTGCAGGATCTATCAACATCCTGAAGAACCCAGATTTCGTAGAGAACAACTCAGTAAATATTGACCCAGAAGACAGCCAGATATCCTTTTGCTCTCCTTCTACCTACCTGGAATTTCTCTTCATTTAGCTGTGGGCACCTTACTTGCTATATGGATTCTGAGTTATAAAATCAAGGAAACAACTAACATTTACACTCCACATGTGCTTTTCAAGGCCAGTGGCTATTGTTCCATCAATCCTTTTTGATTTCTCAGCCCCATTTGACACAAATGACCACTCCTTTCTCCCTTAAGCCTTTCTTCACTTAGTTTTCATAATACCACATTTTCCTGGTTTACTTCCAATCACAGTGACTGGAATTGGAACATGGAATATTCTCTGTCTCTTTTGCTGATTGCTCCTCATCTCTCCAACCTCTTCGTATTGGATCATTCTAGGAGTCAGTTCGTGTTCTTCTTTTTATTCCCTCAGTGATCTTATCCGAATTTCTGGCTTCAAATCCTGTTTGTTTGGTGATTCAAAAATCATACGTTCAACCTAGACTCTCCCTCCAAACTAGATCTGATTAACAGCTTAACTGACATTTGATCTTCAGGAAATGGCAACCCACACCAGTATTGCCTGAAAAATCCCACGGACAGAAGAGCTTGGAGGGCCACAGTCCAAAGGGTCCCAAAGACTCAGACACAACTGAATGACTAAGCGCTTCAATGTTAAATAAGTCCAAAATTAAATCCTGATTCCCCAACAAAACATTCTTCTCTGTACTTTTACCCTTCTTAGTTAATATAATTCCATCTTCATCCTTCCAGTTGCTCAAGTCAAAAACTTTAGGAATCATTATTGATTTCTTTCTCTTATATCTTCAAATCAGTCTGTCATCAAATGCATATTGGCTGTGCCTTCCAAAATATCCAGAACCTGTCCTCTCTCTGGCACCTCCCCTCTACCACCTGGCGTCTCCAAGCACCTTCGTGTCTTTTCTGGATTATTACAATACTCTCTTAATGGTTTTCCTTCTGCTCTTGTCCTCCTAAAGTCCGTTTTCACCAGAGAAATCTTTGAAAATGTCAGACAATGTCATTTTTCTATCCAGTATGTGCTGTGTTTCCTGAACTTATTTAGAGTCAAAGTCGAAGTCTTCTGTGACCATCAGACCCCATCTGATCTAGCTCTGTTACATCCTTGGTTCTGTCTACTACTGCCTTGTCACTCACTCTGGCACAGCTATTCAATAGCCTTTGTATCTATTCTTCAATAACACCAGGTATATTTTCCCCTGGAGGTCTCTGCTTTTGATGTTTCCTCTTGCCAGGAAAGTCCTTCTCCCCGATACTCACAGGTATGGCTCTCAGAGTGGCCTCCTTTGAGGATCCTCTTTTAAATTATATCCTCTATCTTGACATTCTATCTACGTTTCTTGTTTTACTTTTTCATGGCATTTATTAACTTATAATAGAGGATATATTTTACCTAATTTATTATCTGTCACCTATCATTCCATGAGGGTAGAGGTTTTTGTCTGAGTTGTACCTGCTATACTTCTAAGACTAAGTGTAGGGCCTGGCACTGAGGTTTTTCTCAATGGTATCTACTGAGCATATGAATTAAGGTATTCATTGGCATGGTATTCATTGTTCTTAGGGTCCCCTAAGTTGTTTAATAAGTCACGGAGTGTTAATACTGCAGTTTCAATAATTATGCTGTAAGGTGATGGTGGTGATTTTAGTCACTAAGTCGTGTCTGACTCTTGTGATCCCATGGACTGTAGCCCACCATACTCTTTTGTCCATGGAATTTCCCAGGGAAGAATATTGACATGGGTCACCATTTCTTTCTCAATTGGATCTTCACGACACAGGGACTGACCCATGTCTCTTGCATTATGAGCCGTCTCACACATTGCAGGCAGATTCTTTACCTCTGAGCCACCATGAAAGCCCATTTTATGCAGTAATAATAGAGAGGGAAATGGCATGTCACTCTTTTCCAAGTTCAGTTCAGTTCAGTTGTTCAGTCCTGTCCGACTCTTTGAGACCCCATGAATCACAGCATGCCAGGCCTCCCTGTCCATCACCAACTCCCGGAGTTCACTCAGACTCACGTCCATCGAGTCCGTGATGCCATCCAGCCATCTCATCCTCTGTCGTCCCCTTCTCCTCCTGCCCCCAGTCCCTCCCAGCATCAGAGTCTTTTCCAGTGAGTCAAGTCTTCTCATGAGGTGGCCAAAGTACTGGAGTTTCAGCTTTAGCATCATTCCTTCCAAAGAAATCCCAGGGCTGATCTCCTTCAGAATGGACTGGTTGGATCTCCTTGCAGTCCAAGGGACTCTCAAGAGTCTTCTCCAACACCACAGTTCAAAAGCATCAGTTCTTCAGTGCTCAGCCTTCTTCACAGTCCAACTCTCACATCCATACATGACCACAGGAAAAATCATAGCCTTGACTAGACGGACCTTAGTCGGCAAGGTAATGTCTCTGCTTTTGAATATGCAATCTAGGTTGGGCATAACTTTTCTTCCAAGGAATAAGCGTCTTTTAATTTCATGGCTGCACTCACCATCTGCAGTGATTTTGGAGCCCCCCCAAAATAAAGTCTGACACTGTTTCCACTGTTTCCCCATCTATTTGCCATGAAGTGATGGGACCAGATGCCATGATCTTTGTTTTCTGAATGTTGAGTTTTAAGCCAACTTTTTCACTCTCCTCTTTCACTTTCATCAAGAGGCTTTTTAGTTCCTCTTCACTTTCTACCATAAGGGTGGTGTCATCTGCATATCTGAGGTTATTGATATTTCTCCCGGCAATCTTGATTCCAGCTTGTATTTCTTCCAGTCCAGCGTTTCTCATGATGAATCCAAGTTAGATTACTCAAATTTACAACCAGTGGAATTGTGTTGTTTATGACCAACTACCAGACTTTTAACATATCTTTATTGTCATAACATTTTTTTTAATAGACTTTATTTTTTAGAGTAGTTCTAGGTACACAGCAAAATTGAGAGGAAGGTGCAGAGATTTCTCATGTACTCCTTACCCCCACATACACATGTCCCACCAGAGTGGAGCATTTGTTACAACTAATGGACCTACATAGATGCAACATCATCAGCCAGAGTCCATAGTTTATACTGGGATTCACTCTTGGCATTGTACATTCTATAGTTTGAACAAATGTGTAATGACAAATGTGTTCTGTTATAGTATATAGAGTACCTTCTTTGTCCTAAAATCCTTTGTGCTCCACCTGCTGGTGCCTCCCTCCTCACAACCCCTGGCAACCACTGATCTTTTTACTGTCTCCATAGTTTTACTTTTTCCAGAATGTCCTATAGTTCGAATAATATGTAGACTTTTTGATTAGCTTTCTTCACTTCATAATATGAATTTGTTTCCTCCATGTCCTTCTGTGGCTTGACAGCTCATTTCTTTTTCAGTGTTGCATAATCATTCATTGTTAGGATGTACCACAGTTTATTTTTCTATTCACATACTGAAAAACATTTTGGTTACTTCTACACTTCGACAATTGTGAGTAAAACGGCTTTAAGTATCCACATGCAGGTTTTTGTGTGGACATGTTTTCAATTCATCTGGGTAAGTACCAATGTACAATTGCCAGATCCAATTTAAGAGTATGTTTAGTTTTGTAGGCAACCATCCCTGTCTTTCCAAGTGGCTATACCATTTTGACTTCCCACCAGCAATGAATGAGAGTCGCTGTCGCTCTGTATCCTTGCTTAGCATATGATCTTGTGAATTTTGACCTTTCTAATAGATTTGTCAGTGCTTCCCTGGTGGCTCAGACAGTAAGGAACCCACCTGCAGTGCAAGAGATATGGATTCAGTCTCTGGGTTGGGAAGATCCCCTGGAGGAGGGCATGGCAATCCACTCCAGTATTCTTGCCTGGAGAATCCCCATGAACAAAGGAGCCTGGCAGGCTGCAGTCCATGTGGTCACAAAGAGTCAGACATGACTCTGAGCGACTAAGCACAGCACATGAGATTTGTAATAATTGTATCTCATTATTTAATTTGCATTTCCCTGATGACATGTGGAGACCTTTTTATCTGCTTATTTCCTGTCTGTATATCTTCTCTGGTGAAGTATTTATTAAAGACTTTCACCGACTTTAAAATCAGGTTGTTTTCTTACCATTGTTTGTTAAATTCTTTGTATACTTTGTATAACTATTTTATCAACTTTGTCTTTGGCAAACATTTTCTTCCAGTCTGTGGCTTGTATTCTCATTCTCTTAGTATAGAAGTAGGGTCCTAAAATTTATGATAACTTAGCCCCCTAAATAGCTCTGAAAAGTAAGTGATTGCTGAAATAGGAAGTATTTGATATATTTTTAGTACTTTTATATTTTGAGAAGAGTCAATAAGTTATCTGATTTTCAGCTGGAGGTAAAGAAGAAACAGTTGAGAGAAGAAAAATTAATAATAGGAGAAGTGTTGGCTTTTAGATAGGTTATGTTTTCTTTTAGTACTTATTAGAAAAAGTTCTCTCCCAGCTGACATGAAATTAGATGGCTATGATATTACTATAGATCTGAGTGCCATCTTGGAAATTTTGTTAACTAATGCAATGTAGGAAACTACTCATGCTGATGAAGCACTTCTTAATTCAGGTGATTTCATCACAGTAAGCCCCTTACATATTAGCCTTCAAGTTGTGAACTTTCAAAGATGAGAATGTGTGTTCTCATGTCCAGTCATTTAAGTTAGCTCATGTATATGGGGTACCTTGTCATGTGTGTGCATTCTCTACAAGTGATTGTGCTTTTGTGTACTTTACAGTACTGTATAGAGTACAGTTTCTTTATTTCAAGCCCAGGTGTCCAGAAGCAAACATAATAGCAGTAGCATATAGCCGATTGTGTTAGTTGGTTACTTAGGAAAACTTTGTTGGACTTATGCACAAACTGGGCTTACAAATGCACTCTTAGAATGGAACTTGTTCCTATGTAGGGGATGTACTGTATTTGTTAAAATAAATGAACAATTACACATTAAGAAATAACTATAAGTAGATTTTCAAAATTAACAGTGGCAGTAGACTGTTTTTATTATATGCAAATCCTACTTAGAAATCCGTTCCATTCACTAATGGGATCAGATGTTATTTCCTGTTATGCTCAGATACAGCATTCAGAATTAGTTGTTTATTTGAAAATTGTAAACATCAAGTTTTAAAAAATTTGACTGTTTTTGATGAGATTTTGAATAAGTGGCTTTGTCATTTATCTGTTTTAAACTTGGTGTGCGTTCAGGCCTTGATTGTGTGAGAAGCTGTGAACTGAAACTTTTCATAAAAGTTCTTGCTTTTTTACCAATTTTTCCTTCTTACCTGTGCAATGAGAGGAAGTGGCAATGAAATTTTATAGGGCAAATGGGGAATCTGCTCTAAAACCTGATCATTTTTATTGTGGGTTATAAAATACTAAAAATCTCCCTAGGTAGTAGGAGAGTAACCCTTCTTTAAGACCAACCTTGGTTTATATGCCATTATCCAAAACTTTAGACACTGTAACTGTGTCTAGTTACAGTTACTACATGTCTACTAGTTATCTGAAATGTTGAAAATGTGACAGCATATAATATCCTAACCAAAAACCTCTTATAATGATGTTTTCACTGAAAATACAAGTGATCTTAATTTTCCACATGAATAATTTAGGTTAGTTTGTGAAAACAGTTCCTAAAGAGTGAGATTTGTTAGACTATGGAATGATTTCCTTAGGAAGTCTTTGGAGTTGATGCTGTGCTGTGCTTAGTCACTCAGTTGTGTCTGACTCTTTGTGACCCCATGGACTATAGCCTGCCAGGCTCCTCTGTCCAGGGAGATTCTCCAGGCAACAATGCTGGAGTGGGTTGCCATGCCCTCCTCCAAGGGATCTTCCCAATCCAGGGATCGAACTCAGGTCTGCCACTTTGCAGGCGGATTCTTTACTGTCTGAGCTAGTGAGCTTCAAAAACGGAACACGAAGACTCCCCAAACAATCTCTGCACTTTGGTTACTTACATGCCCGTCACCACCTTCAAAAATCTATGGACAGTCAGTGTGGATGAAAACTAACTGCTGATGGTCCAGTAAAGTTATTGAACTGCCAAAAAAAAAAGGCTGATCTTTGCTTAGGGTCACCTGATCTGTCAAAAGGCAGGGGGAGTGCTAGTCACCTTGCAGTTCTGCTGTCTGTGACTAAAGAGGAAATAGTGGCTAACATGCAAGTAAATCTCCCAAAGATATAACTGCTTAATTAAAATGGAAGCAGTTCTTAGAAAGGGGTTTCCCAGGTGGCTCAGTGGGAAAGAATCTGCCTGCCAATGACTGAGAGGCAGGTTCAATCCCTGGGTGGGAAAGATCCCTTGGGGAAGGGAATAGCAACCTACTCCAGAGTTCTTGCCTGGGAAAGCCCATGGACAGAGGAGCCTGGCGGGCTCCAGTAAATGAGGTCGCAGTCAGACAATGGAGTGACTGAGCGTGCATGCAAATGTGAGGAAGGGACTAGAAACTTTGATTAGGGAATGGGAAAAACATGGGAGATGGAAATTTTGGCCATGTGGTACCTAATTCTGAAGCTTTGAACGCAATGCTGTCCAAAATGTGGCATTATATGGAAAAGGTTAAATCAACATGGGACTGTTTTCTTCCCTCTTCAATTCCTAGAAGCACTCTCTGAACTGAAGGAATGCATCTGGGGGAGGGAGGCAGTTTCACTTTGCATGATCTTTTGGCTGTCCTTCCCGGAGTGGACTGGGTTTAAGTTATCAGAGTAATAGGTTCACAACTGCTTGAAGCTCTTAAAAATGGAATTTATAAATACCTAACTCTAGATGGGATTTCTTTGGAAGGAATGATGCTAAAGCTGAAACTCCAGTACTTGGGCCACCTCATGCGAAGAGTTGACTCTTTGGAAAAGACTCTGATGCTGGGAGGGATTGGGGGCAGGAAGAGAAGGGGCCAACAGAGGATGAGATGGCTGGATGGCATCACTGACTCGATGGACGTGAGTCTGAGTGAACTCCGGGAGTTGATGATGGATTTGCAGTTCATAGGGTCACAAAGAGTTGGACACGACTAAGCAACTGAACTGAACTGAACTCTAGATGGAGGTATATACTGTATACATTTCTAATAAGCATGCACTACCTTTTTTGTGTATGTAACAAAACTGAAAGAAAACTCCAAATTATGTTTCAACATTTGAATCATGTAAATATATAAATATTTAAAATGTCTATGAGTGGTATCTAGAACTAGTCAAATTATCTTTTTAATAAATATTCTGAGGTTGGTGAAGTATTGGTCTATGAAAATTATATTCCCTATTAAAATTAGGGTTATTTTTAGTTGTATATGGCTTTATTTATTTTTTAAAATATAAATTTATTTATTTTAATTGGAGCTTAGTTACTTTGCAATATTGTATTGGTTTTGCCATACATCAACATAAATCTGCCACAGGTATATACGTGTTCCCCATCCTGAACCCCCCTCCCTCCTCCCTCCCTGTACCATCCCTCGGGGTCATCCCAGTGTACCAGCCCCAAGCATCCAGTATCATGCATTGAACTTGGACTGGCGATTCATTTCATATATGATATTATACATGTTTCAATGCCATTCTCCCAAATCATCCCACCCTCTCCCTCTCCCACAGAGTCCAAAAGACTGTTCTGTGCATCTGTGTCTCTTTTGCTGTCTCGCATACAGGGTTATCGTTACCATCTTTCTAAATTCCATATATATGCGTGTTGCTAAGAGTCAGACATGACTGAGTGGCTTCCCTTTCACTTTTCACTTTCATGCATTGGAGAAGGAAATGACAACCCACTCCAGTGTTCTTGCCTGGAGAATCCCAGGGACAGGGGAGCCTGGTGGGCTGCCGTCTATGGGGTCGCACAGAGTTGGACACGACTGAAGTGACTTAGCAGCAGCATACTATATTGGTGTTTTTCTTTCTGGCTTACTTCGCTCTGTATAAATAGGCTCCAGTTTCATTCACCTCATTAGAACTGATTCAGATGTATTCTTTTTAATGGCTGAGTAATACTCCATTGTGTATATGTACCACTACTTTCTTATCCATTCATCTACTGATGGACATCTAGGTTGCTTCCGTGTCCGGGCTATTATCAACAGTGCTGCGATGAACATTGGGGTACACGTGTCTCTTTCAATTCTGGTTTCCTTAGTGTGTATGCCCAGCAGTGGGATTGCTGGGTCATAAGGCAGTTCTATTTCCAGTTTTTTAAGGAATCTCCACACTCTTCTCCATAGTGGCTGTACTAGTTTGCATTCCCACCAGTGTAAGAGGGTTCCCTTTTCTCCACACCCTTTCCAGCATTTATTGCTTGTAGACTTTTGGATCTCAGCCATTCTGACTGGTGTGAAATGGTACCTCATTGTGGTTTTGATTTGCATTTCTCTGATAATGAGTGATGTTGAGCATCTTTTCATGTGTTTGTTAGCCATCCATATGTCTTCTTTGGAGAAATGTCTGTTTAGTTCTTTGGCCCATTTTTTTATTGGGTCATTTATTTTTCTGGAATTGAGCTGCATGAGTTGCTTGTATATTTTTGAGATTAGTTGTTTGTCAGTTGCTTCATTTGCTATTATTTTCTCCCATTCAGAAGGCTGTCTTTTCACCTTGCTTATAGTTTGCTTTGTTGTGCAGAAGCTTTTAAGTTTAATTAGGTCCCATTTGTTTATTTTTGCTGTATATGGATTTATCTGAGTGGGTTCTTAAGTTCAATATTTAAGCCTATAATTGTTTTCTTCCTTTCCTTATTCAAGAAATAATACTTTCTGGGCTGGCTTTATACCAAATCTCAGTGCAGAATTCTTAGGTGAATGAGAATGAAATGGTAGACTTAAGGGACTGAGGTGTTTTTCTTCATTCCTCTAACCCTTAAAATATGTGACAAGGCAGCAGCTCAATATTGTAATAATTATATGGTACAGAATAGAAGGTATCATAGTGATAGGAGTTCAGAAGCTGAAACAAAGTGAGACCAACCATCTTGAGAGAAAGGCTATAGAAAAATCTTTTGCTTTTATAAAGTGTAACAAAACATTGTTTTGTTTTAAAAGCTTTGATAAGATATCATTTACATACCATATAATTCATTCAGTTAAAGTGTACAATTCAGTGCTTTAGTATGTTCAGAGTTGTGTAACTATTACCATGATCAATTTTAGAACATTTTTATCACCCTCAAAAGAGGAACTTTGTAATCATTGTAAGTCAGTCTCCATTTTCTTCTCAACCTTCCAGCCTTAGGCATCCACTGAGCTACTTTGTCTCTATGGATTTTCCAGTTCTGTACACTTCATATGAATGTAATCATATAATATGTGGCCTTTTTCCTGGCTCCCTTGACTTAGCATACCTTCAAGCTTCACCTAATTGTAGCGTGTTTCAGTACTTCATTCCTTTATACTGCTGAATAATATTTCATTATATAGATAATAATACCATGTGTTATTCATTCATCGATTGATGGAAACCTGGGTTGTTTCTGCTTTGGGGCTATGATAAATAATGGTGCTATGAAAACTCATGTATAAGTATTTGTGTGAACATATGTTTTCTCTTGGGTGTAAGAGAAAATTCTATTCTTAACAATTGCTGAGTCATATGGTGATTCTACTTTAACCTTTTGAGAAACTGCCAGACTATTTGGTTTATAATTTATTGCCCCACCTACAGAATATTACTCTTCTTCTTGTTACCCTTAGGCATTTTTGATAATACCATCTTAGTAGATATGAAGTGGTAGCTCATTGTGGTTTTCATTTGCATTTCCTTGATGGCTATTCGTGTAGAGCATCTTGTCATGTACTTATTGGCCATTAGCATATCTCCTTTGGAGAAATTTCTACTTACATCCTTTGCCCTTATAAAAATTGTGTTGTCTTTTTATTATTCAGTTTCAAGAGCTCTGTCTCTTTTTGATAGAAGTCTCATGTCAGATAAAGAATTTGCAAACATTTTCTCACATTTTATATTTTCTTTTTACTCTCCTAGTGGTATTCTTTGAAGCACAAAAGTTTTTAATTTTTAAGGAGTCCAATTTTTCTATTTTGTGGCTTTTTTGTTGTCATATCCAGGAAACCATGACCTAACTCTCAATCACAAAGAGTTATGCCTATGCTTATTCCAAGAATTTAAAAGTAGTTTTATTTAGCTCTTACTTTTGGACGTTTGATCTACACTGAGTGAATTTTTTGTGTGTGGTATAATGAAGCAGTCCCACCTTAGTCTTCTTTGTGCAGAAGTCCAGTTGTTCCAGAAATATTTGGTGAAATAATTTCCCCCCATTTAAATGTCTTGACACCCTTGTCTAAAATCAATTAACCATAAATGTAAGGTTATTTATTTCTGGATTCTGAATCTTGTTCCATTGCTCTACATGTCTGTCCTTATTGGCAAAATCATTTTGTCTTGAATGCCTTAGCTTTGTAGTAAGTTTTGAAATGAGGAAATGAGAGTCTTCCAGCTTTGTTCTTTTCAAGCGTCTTTTGACTATTCTGGGCCCCTTTTATTTCCATATGAATTTTAAAGTCATCTTGCCAATTTCTGGGGAAAAAGGGCAACTGGGATTTTGAGATGGATTTTGTTGAATCTGTAGACAATTTGGGGAATACTGACATTTTAATATTGTTTGTTATCTATCAACACAGTTGTTCAGCTGCTAAGTCACGTCTGACTCTGCAACCCCATACTGCAGCACACCAGGCTTCCCTGTCCTGCGCTGTCTCCTGGAGTCCTCAAAAACTCATGTCCATTGAGTCACTGATGCCATCCAACCATCTCGTCCTCTGTTGCCTGCTTCTCCTGCCCTCAGTCTTTCCCAGCATCAGGATCTTTTCCAATAAGTTGGCTCTTCACGTCAAGTGGCCAAAGTATTGGAGCTTCAGCACCAGGCCTTCCAATGAATATTCAGTATTCAGGGTTTATTTCCTTTAGGATTGACTGCTTTGATCTGCTTGCTGTCCAAGGGACTCTCAAGAGTATTCTCTATTCAGTTCAGTTCAGTTTAGTCGCTCAGTCATGTCCGACTCTTTGCAACCCCATGAATTGCAGCACACCAGGCCTCTCTGTCCATCACCATCTCCCGGAGTTCACTCAGACTCACATCCATCGAATCCATGATGCCATCCAGCCATCTCATCCTCTGTCGTCCCCTTCTCCTCCTGCCCTCAATCCCTCCCAGCATCAGAGTCTTTTCTAATGAGTCAACTCTTTGCATGAGGTGGCCAAAGTACTGGAGCTTCAGCTTTAAAGCATCTATTCTTTTGTGCCCAGTCTTTTTTATGGTCCATTTCTCATACCTCTACATAACTACTGGAGAAACCATGTTGGCAAAGTAATGTCTCTGCTTTTTAATATGCTGCCTAGATTTGTCATAGCTTTTCTTCCAAGGAGCAAGTATCTTTTAATTTCATGGCTGCAGTCACCATCTCCAGTGATTTTGGAGCCCAAGAAAATAAAATCTGTCACTGTTACCACTTTTCCTCCATCTATTTGCAATGAAGTCATGGGACCTGATGCCATGATGTTAGTTTCTTACCGGGGTCCAGCCCCAGTTGGATCCAGGGTTATCCGAAGTGTGAACGGCATCGGCGACTGAGAGAGATAGAGAAAGAGATAAGGAAAGAATTATGCAGTTAAGAAAATAGAGGAGAGAAAGAGGCTGATATTCCTTGGTTTATGCAGAAAGCCAATAAAGCTCCAGCACGGGACTTGCTCTGTTCATGCAGGCCGCAGGCGCCCTCTTGAATAGCTGAAGATGCCCCACCTTGGGCACCTTCTCAAGTGGGTCTTAGAAGCCTAGGCAGGAAAGTGAACTCAGAGGGCCCCTGCACTCCAGGGAATCAGCCTGAAAAGGAGAAGGAAAGAGAAAGAAAGAACGACATGGGGAGACCAAGCTTTGGTGAGCAAGGCCCGTCAATTTATTTTCAGAGGGAGCTTTTATAACCTGAATTGTACATTGAGCAAATTGAAAAATGCAGAGTCAGCTCAACATTCCATCAGTATTAACTTTTACCGATACCAGGTTTCTTCCTGCATACCATTCATAAACAAGGGTCTTATTTTTTGTACATTATCTTCTGGCCCAGAGGCCTGTTGACATTTTATGACCCCTTTTTGATAAAGGTTGGTCAGCTAAAACATTTACTTTCCCTTGAAATGTTTTTTCTTAAGTTCCTTAGCCTGCGTTACCCTTAAAGTACAGAGTTACATTTTTATGCAGCAAAGATTCAGTGGGTTACAGCAAAGAAAGAACTTATTAACTCAAAGTCTAATGTTGCTAATGTTAAGGCTACTACTTGTTTTTTCTACATCTTAACTATATGCACTCCCAGGAATACAGTGGATAAGGGATGTGGGAATTTGGCAGCAAGCATTGGCTCGACAATGTTGCAAGAGTCTGGGTAAACCTGCCAAGTAAGCGAGAATGCTAACAGGGGGTTTGAATTGAAATACTCCTTTCATGCCCAGGAGATTTATCAACTAGAGCCCTAAGTTAATTTTTTCCAGAAGAAGGTGGTCGGGGATAGTCCCCTGTTAATGTCAGAAGAGTTGGTGAAAGGCATAAAATAGTAAGACAGACAGATTCTGGTTTTGGGGTAGATGTTCGAGCAGGTCCAGGGGGTCCCTCGAGTCCTGATCCGCCTTGCTCGTCAGGTCTCTCCACATGACCTTGTCATGGGTGGGATCAGCCTAGGGAGTCCCTAGAGTCCTGAAGCCTTGCTTGTCAGGTCTCCTTCATATGACCTTGTCATGGGTGGGATCTCCCGTGCTGGCTCCTGGCAGTTTCTCTTTACCTTCTGCCATTAGAGTGGTATCATCTGCATATCTGAGATTATTGATATTTCTCCCAGCACTCTTGATCCCAGCTTGTGACTCATCCAGCCTAGCATTTCTCATTATGTTCTCTGCATATAAGTTAAATTATCTGGGTGACAATATACAGCCTTGAGTTACTCCTTTCCCATCTTGAAACCAGTCCATTGTTCCATGTTCAGTTCTAACTGTTGCTTCTTGACGTGCATACAAGTTTCTCAGGAGGTAGGTAAGGTGATCTGGTGTTCCTTTCTCTTAGAGTTTTCTACAGTTTGTTGTGATCCACATAGTCAAAGGCTTTAGCATAATTAATAAAGCAGAAATAGATGTTTTTCCTGGAATTCCCTTGCTTTTTCTATGATCCAGTGAATGTTGGCAATTTGATCTCTGATTCCTCTGCCTTTTCTAAATTCAGATTGCACATCTGGAAGTTCTTGGTTCACATACTGTTGAATGTGCAAATACCAAACAGTTGCACTGATTTCACATCAAAACAATTTGTCTTACCATTTATTTAGTTCTTCAAGCAGGGTTTTATGGTTTCAGATTATAAATCTTACAGTTCTTTTGTTACATTTGTTCCCAAACTTCTTTTGGATTAAGAAAATTGGTTTTCTTAATTTCATTTTTACACTGTTCATTCAGAGTGTAAAGAAATACAATTTTTTTGTGTGTGTATTGAGTAAATTGTGTCTTAATATCAAACCAACTTGATGCTAATGTGTGGAGAATGTACTGAAAGAGAAACGTATAGCAGTATAATTGGCTTTCTTTGTATACAGTTCATGATAAAAGAGTTGGAAGCATAGTAGGAACAGGATGATTTTTGGAGTCAAAACTAAAAATAGTTTTAAAATTATTTTATAGTACCTTAGATCCTAAGGTCATGGCATTCAGTCCCATTATTTCATGGCTAATAGATGGGGAAAAAATGGAAACAGTGACAGACTTTATTTTGTGGTCTCTAAAGTCACTGTTGATGGTGACTGCAGCCATGAGATTAAAATATGCTTGCTCCTTGGAAGAAAAGCTATGACAAATCTAGACAGTGTTTTAAAAAGCAGAGACATCACTTTGCTGACAAAGGTCTGTATAGTCAAGCCTATGGTTTTTCCAGTAGTCTTGTATGGATGTGAAAGTTGGACCATAAAGAAGGCTGAGAGCCAAAGAATTGATGCTTTTGAACTGTGGTGTTGGAGAAGACTCTTGAGAGTCCCTTGGACTTCAAGGAGATCAAATCAGTCCATCCTAAAGGAAATCAGCCCCAGATATTCACTGCATGGACTGATGATGAAGCTGAAGCTCCAATATTATGGCTACCTGATGGGGAAAGCCAACTCATCAGGATAAGATCCCAGTGCTGGGAAAGATTGAGGGCAGGAGTAGAAGGGGATGACAGAGGATGAGATGGTTGGATGGCATCGCCAACTCAATGGATATGAGTTGGATCGAACTCTGGGAGATAGTACAGGACAGGGAAACCTGGCATGCTGCAGTCCATGGCGTCACAAAGAGCTGGATACAACTTAGTGACTGAACAACAGCTGTGTTGATAGATTAAAAGACTTAATATTAAAATGTCAGTACCCCTCCCCCCAAATTGTCTACAGATTCAACAAAATCCATCTCAAAATCCCATTCATTTTACCACCAGCACCACTTAACCTTAAGGTATCATGTGGAAATGCAAGTATCAGAGTGTAAGCCCTCAAGTTAAGAATTCACTTGAGTTGAAAAAGCATACCTACTTGGGTTGATTTTTCTTGAAAAAACTCCTGTAACAATTAAAAAAAAATTAAATCTTTCACTTCAGTTCAGTAGCTCAGTCGTGTGCAACTCTTTGCGACCTCATGGGCTGCAGCATGCCAGGTCTCCCTGTCCATCACCAACTCCCAGAGTTTACTCAAACTCATGTCCATTGAATCAGTGATGCCATGCAACCATCTCATTCTCTGTCATCCCCTTCTCCTCCTGCCTTCAATCTTTCCCAGCATCAGGGTCTTTTCAAATAAGTCAGTTCTTCGCATCAGGTGGCCAAAGTATTGGAGTTTCAGCTTCAGCATCAGTCCTTCCAATGAACACCCAGGACTGATTTCCTTTATGATTGACAGGTTGGATCTCCTTGCAGTCCAAGGGAGTCTCAAGAGTCTTTTCCAACACCACAGTTTAAAAGCATCAATGCTTTGGTGCTCAGCTTTCTTTATAGACCAACTCTCACATGCATATATGCCTATTGGAAAAACCATAGCTTTGACGAGACAGACCTTTGTTGGCAAAGTAATGTCTCTGCTGTCTAGGTTGGTCATAACTTTTCTTCCAAGGAGCAAGCATCTTTTAATTTCATGGCTAAAGTCACCATGTGCAGTGATTTTGGAGCACCCCCCAAAATAAAGTAACTGATTCTTCTGTTTCCCCATGTTTCCTTGGCAAATGCCAAGAAGTGATGGGACCATTTTCCATGATCTTGGTTTTCTGAATGTTGAGTTTTAAGCCAACTTTTTCAGTCTCTTCTTTCACTTTCATCAAGAGGCTCTTTAGTTCTTCACTTTCTGCCATAAGGGTGGTGTCATCTGCATATTTGAGGTTATATCAGTGCTTCTCATGATGTACTCTGCATATAAGTTAAATAAGCAGGGTGACAATATACAGCCTTGACATACTCCTTTCCCAGTTTGGAACCAGTGTGTTGTTAAAAGCTTTATTGGCACATAATTCATAAAACATATAATTCACCCATTTAATTCACACAATTGAAAGTGCTTTTAGTATTTCAGAATTGTATGATCTTCAGAATAGTAAATTTTAGAATAGTTTCATTATCCCAAGAAGAAACCCCATAGCCATTAGCAGTCTCTCCCTTGGTGTGACTAATACATTCACTTCCACAGATGTATACATATATATACATACTATGCTGTAAACTCCACTGGGACATAAAACATGCCCTACACATTTTTAGATTCCAATTACAGGGTCTAGTTCTCCCCAATCCCCTGTCTACTTTGTTTTCCATCTACAGAATTAAGATATTCTGAACATGTCATATAAATGGAATCAGTATAATGTGACATTAAAGAATGGCATCTTTGATTCAGCAAATATTTTCAAGATTCATTTATGTTGTGGCCTGCATCAGTATTTCATTCCTTTTGTTGAAGGTGAATACTTCATTTTGTGCGTATGTGAGTGTACATGTACACATTTATCCACCATTTGATGAATATTAGACTATTTCTGCTCTGCTTTTTCCATTTTTAAATAATGTATAATCATTTATATGTAAGTTTTTTTGTGTACCTATGTTTTAAGTTTTGGGGCATATGTATCTCTTAGATACGTATTTCCATTGGGATTAAATACTCTTACTTTGGGTTTTTGCTTTTTTCTCACAAAGGTGGAATGAGACACTTAAAATCATAAGACATCGTAGGCAGTATAGCATGTCTGCTCTTCTGTAAAATTAGTAGCTGAAACTGAAGCTTTTCATAAGCAGCTTTTCCTGCCAAATTTTATCATCTTTTTAAACTGTTGTGGGCTTTTCCCACTTGTCAATGTCATTTTAAAATATCATCTATATACTATAAGATCAAAAGTTCTAGATCTTTCATAGATGGATCAATTCTCATCAAGTATCTTTATACTTTGAATAACATCATTTTCCATAGATTGGGGGAGTAGAAAAATGGTAAAAAAAAAAATATTCTAGTCACCAACAATACCTTGGAGTAAATTCTAGAATTCTGTTGTAAATTAATAGCTTTGATATTCTTTGGTAAGCCTATGATTCTAAAAAGATCAATTAGTGATTATAAAAGAAAACAAAATGATAATCTCACTAGGTTATCACTTAACATTTTATTTATCAAATGTTTATTGAGTGCCTGCTGGGTACTAGACCCCATAATTGGAGTCTGAAAATGAATAGGGCATGTTTTATGTCTGTGTAGCATTTACAGCATAGTATAAGGTATGTAGACATATATATGTATACATACATGAAAGTGAAAGTTTAAGTTTCTCAGTCATGTCTGACCCTTTGTGACCCCATGGGCTATAACCCACCAGGTCCTCTGTCCATGGAATTTTACAGGCAAGAATATTGGAGTGGATAGCCATTCTTTTCTCCAGGGGATCTTCTCAACCCAGGGATTGAACCCGGGTCTCCTGCATTGGCAGGCAGATTCTTCACCATCTGAGCCATCAAGGAAGCCCATGTCTACATATACATACATATATATGTCTATGTACACATATATAGACATATATATGTATGTATATAAATCTGGTAGGAGTTATAATGAAGTGTTATTAAAAATGGAATAGAGAAATATGTAATGCATGTGAGACAGTGGTACGAGTTTGAAAAGGCAAGATAGGGCCAATGTGGGAATATATCTCCTAAATATTTGAGACCTTTACTATGGGTTAAGGGGAATTGTCATTTGATTTTAAGCAGTGATCTGATGTGTATTTTAGAGAAACAACTGGTGGCAGTGTCAAGGTAGAGAAGATCCTATAGAAAGGCCATGGAGGATATGTAAGTGATGTTTCTAAGATATAATCAGCACCAGGTACAGTTTAATTATATTTGTATGTAGAGGTGTGGTCAGAAATTGGATTAGATTTGGATTTTGAGATGTTGTCAGATATATCTAATATTGCTTTGAGATAAGAAATATAGGTATTTGAGGGGCAAGTAAATTGGGTCTCCTAGTTATGAATTTAATTAATCAACAAAATTTGTTAACAATCTTGAACTTATTTTATCCTTTTCTCTGTTAACATTCACTGCATTTCCTGTATCTGACAATCTGTTGTTTCTTTGCCCGTCTGTTTATTTCCTCAAAACCGTTTCCTTATCGCCAATGTTATTTATAAATAGACTAAAAATGATTATTTGAGAGCTGCATTTGCACATGTCTGGACAGGTCTGTGTCATGTCTATTGTAAGAGGGATAGCTGAATTGAAGACAAATATCTTTCTATCTGGGTACATCATATTGCCTATAATCGAGGCCAAAAACACTGAAGGAACAGGGTTACGAGAAAAAATAAGGCGATTGTGTATCTCTAGAATTCTGTGGTGAAATGTTCTAAACTTTAAGTATTTTCTTTTATAGGACTCTATAGTCTAGCCCAGGGAAAATTGTGAAGCTGTTTTAAGCTTGCCAAGCACATGATTTAGTGGCACTTGCCAGACTAGAAGTTGTAAAGTGTCAAGAAAATAGATATATTTTTCATCGTAATTTTAAAGCTGTTGAGGGGATAGTCTGTGTTGAGTTGTTCTTACAACATAAGTTAGGGGTCATATAACTTCTCTGACCCAAACTTGCCAGTGTTTTCCCACCTTATTTAGAGTAAAAGCAGATCTTTATACACAAGGTCCTACACACTCTGTTCTCTGTTACTTCTCTGATTTCATCTTCTCCTTCTCTCCTGATTCTTTTGCTCCAGTCACACTGGTCTCTTTGTCAGTGTGATTCCTTGAAAAAGGAATTCCTTTTGCTTCAGGGCATTCGCACTTGTGTTTCCACTTGGAATGCTCTTCTTCAGATAGCTGCATGGTTTGTGCCCTCACTTTATACAAGTGTTTACTCAAAAATACCTTTTCAGTTATGTTATCTGGTCACCTTTCATCAAACGCAACTGTAACATTCAGTTCAGTTCAGTTCAGTTCAGTTCAGTCGCTCAGTCATGTCCGACTCTTTGCGACCCCATGAATCGCAGCACGCCAGGCCTCCCTGTCCATCACCATCTCCCGGAGTTCACTCAAACTCATGTCCATCAAGTCGGTGATGCCATCCAGCCATCTCATCCTCTGTCATCCCCTTCTCCTCCTGCTCCCAATCCCTCCCAGCATCAGAGTCTTTTCCAATGAGTCAACTCTTCGCATGAGGTGGCCAAAGTACTGGAGTTTCAGGTTTGGCATCAGTCCTTCCAATGAACACCCAGGACTGATCTTCAGAATGGACTGGTTGGGTCTCCTTGCAGTCCAAGGGACTCTCAAGAGTCTTCTCCAACACCACAGTTCAAAAGCATCAGTTCTTCGGTGCTCAGCCTTCTTCACGGTCCAACTCTCACATCCATATATGACCCCTGGAAAAACCATAGCCTTGACTAGACGGACCTTTGTTGGCAAAGTAATGTCTCTGCTTTTCAATATGCTATCTAGGTTGGTCATAACTTTTCTTCCAAGGAGTAAATGTCTTTTAATTTCATGGCTGCAGTCACGATCTTCAGTGATTTTGGAGCCCAAAAGAATGAAGTCTGACACTGTTTCTACTGTTTCCCCATCTATTTCCCATGAAGTGATGGGACCAGATATGCATTAGGTACTCTAAAATTTTTGTGGAAGGAAAGAAGGCAGCAGAGAATGAAAGAAAAAGGGAGGGAAGAATCAAGGGGAAAAGGCATAAATTCTTCCATAATGCCATTACACTTACCGATAAGATTTCATCAACTGCAAAGGTCTCTACTTTTAATGGTCCATTTCCCTTAAAATATCAAAGTCCAAAATCTAGAAAGTAACATGAGACCTAAATAAGCTGAATTTCCATACTCATTTTCCCCCTCTCATTTTTCAACAGTATTTGGACTAAAGGTCAGACACTGGTTTAGGTTGAACTGCTCCCATTCATATGTTAAATCTGGATGCCCAGTACCTCAGAAAGTGAGATTGTTTAGGACTAAATCTGTTAAGATACTGAGCTTCCCTGGTGGCTCAGATGGTAAAGAATCTCCCTGCAATGCATGCAACCTGGATTTGATCCCTGCGTTGGGAAAATCTCCTGGTGTAGGGTTAAGATACTGAGGTAGGGAGGGCCAGTAATCCAATATGATTGGTGTCCTTATAAAAAGGGAAATTTGGAACACAGACATGTACATGAGGAGAGCATTGTGTGCAGATGGTGGCAGAGACTTACATGCCAATGAATGCCATGCCAATGTTTGCCAGAAAGTCACCAGAAGCTAGGAGAGAGGCATGGAACAGATTCTCCATCACTTCCCTCAGTAGGACTCAATACTGCTGACAACCATGGCCTTCTAGCCTCCAGAACTGAGACAGTAAATTATAGACATACTTTGGAGATATTGTGGGTTCAGTTCCAGACCACCGCAATAAAGCAAATATCACAATTAAGTGAGTCACATAAATTTGTTGGCTTCTTAGTGCATCTAAAATTTATGTTCTATTATACTGTAGTCTACTAAGTATGCTGTAGCATTGTCTTAAAAACAATCTGAAGTGAAAATGGCTCTGCTGTGTCTGACTCTACAACCCCATGGACTATACAGTCCATGGCATTCTCCAGGCCAGAATACTGGAGTCGGTAGCTGTTCCCTTCTCCAGGGGATCTTCCCAACCCAGAGATCGAACCCAGGTATCCCACATTGTAGTCAGATTCTTTACCAACTGAGCCACCAGGGAAGCCCAAAAACAATGTACACACCTTAAGTTAAAAATGCTTTATTGCTGAAAAATGCTAAATATTATCTGAGCTTTCAGTGAGTTGATTATTAGTAACATCAAAAATCACTGATCACAGATCACTGTAACAAATATAATGATACAAAAGTTTGAAGTGTTGTGAGAATTACCAAAATGTAATGCAGACATGAAGTGAGCAAATGCGGGAATGAAAAATGATGCCAGTAGACTTGCTGGACCC
Source organism: Capricornis sumatraensis (assembly GCF_032405125.1). Classification (NCBI taxonomy): domain Eukaryota; kingdom Metazoa; phylum Chordata; class Mammalia; order Artiodactyla; family Bovidae; genus Capricornis; species Capricornis sumatraensis. The sequence continues at coordinate 21,900,654 of NC_091086.1, forward strand.
AAGGTGGCCAAAAGCCTTCAATTTGTAAAAACTGCAGTAAAGTGAAGCACAGCAAACCGAGCTATGGCTGTATTGTTGCTTAAGCCACTCAGTTTGTGGTATTTTGTTATGGCAGCCAAGCAAACTAATATGGGTACTCTCAGGCTCCCTCATTGAGAAAATTTATAAAGAACAATAAATGATTGATTTGATTTAAGCATGCATTTCATATGTGTGTGTTAGCCACTCAGTTGTGTCTGACTCTTTCTGTCCCCATGGACTGTAGCCCACCAGGCTCCTATGTCCATGGAATTCTCCAGGCAAGAATAGTGGAGTGGGTCCCCTTCTCTAGGGGATCTTCCCAACCCAGGGATTGAATCTGGGTCTCCTGCATTGCAGGCAGATTGTTTACTGTCTGAGCCACCAGCTTTTAAAAGTTTTATCTTTGAAAATGTCTTTTTTGGTTTTTAAATACTGGCAAAGTGTTAAAGGATAAAATAAGAATCTGTATGTAAGATCTCATGAAAAATGGTCCTTTTTTCCAGATTTTTCTCTTTGTAAACATTTTAAAGGTAATTACAGATTCACAGGAAATTGTGAAAATAGTAGAGAGAGGTCCTTTATACCTTTTCCTTAGTTCATCCCAGTGTTACATCTTCAATAACTATAGTAGATGATAAAACCCAGAAAATTGATATTGTGTAGTAGGTGTGTACAGTTTTGTACCCTTTTACTGTGTGTGTGAATTGGTGTGAAAGTGAAAGTGAAGTCGCTCAGTCGTGTCCGACCCTTTGCAACCCCATGGACTGTAGCCTACCGGGCTTCTCCGTCCATGGGATTTTCCAGGCAAGAATACTGGAGTGGGTTACCATTTCCTTCTTCCTGACCCAGGGATTGAACCCAGGTCTCTCGCACTGGAGGCAGGCGCTTTAACCTCTGAACCACCAGGGAAGCCCACCAAAGTGGTGATACAGAACTAGTTCATTACTACAAAATCTGTCCCATGTTGCGTACCCTTTACAGTCACACCCATCCCCTTACTATACCTAAATCCTGGCAACCACCATTCTACTCTAACTCTGTAATTGCTTTTCATTTTGAAGATATTCTAATTCTAAAAATGGAATCATCATCAGTAATGTGACTTTTTGAGACTGGCATTTTTCACTCAGCCTGATGCCCTTGAGATCTATCCAAGTTGTTACAGATGTCAGTAGTTTGCTTCTTTTCCATTTCTTTGGATATATAGCCGAAAGTGGGACTGCTAGGTAATATGGTTGTTTCATTTTTAATTTTTTGAGAAATCACCAGGCTTTCCCATAATGCTGTACCAGTTTATATTCCCACCAACAGTGTATGAGGATTTCCTTTTCTCCACATCCTTGTCAACATTTGTTATCTCTTGTCTTTTTGATAATAGTCTTTCTGACAGGTATGAAATGGTAACTTATGGTGGCTTTGAGTTGCACTTTCCTGACGATTAATGACGTAGAGCATAATTTCACGTACCTGTTGGCCATTTGTTTGTTGCCTTTGGAAAAATGTCTATTCAGGTCCTTTGCCCATTTTTAACTGGATTGTGTTTTTGCCATTTTGAGTTCCTTATACATTTTAAACATTAACCCCTTAAGATGTAGATGATTTGCAAGTATTTTCTCCCAATTCATAGGCTGCCTTTTCATTTTGATGATTATTTCCTTGGCTGTGCAGAAACTTTTTAGTTTGTTGTAGTTCTACTTGTTAATTTTTGCTTTTGTTTCCTGAACTATTTGTATCATACTTGTGTTTTCCTCAAAGAGTTTTATGGTTTCAGTTCTTACATTTAAGTATTTAATCCATTTTGAGTTAATTTTTGTGAGTGCTGTAAGATAGGGTTTCAGTTTCATTTTTCTGCATATGGAGAGTCAGTTTTCACAGAACCATTATTAAAGATAATGCCCTTTCCCCATTGTGTGTTCTTGATGCACTTGTCAAAAATTAGTCAACTGTATATAGCTAGGTTTATCTCTGGGCTCTTGAGTCTGTTAAGTTGGCCTACATATCTATTTTTATGTTAGTACCATACTGCTTTGACTATGATAGCTTTAAAATGTTCGAAATAAGGCAGTGTGGTATCTCCATTTTTCTTCTTTCCCAAGATTGCTTTGGATATTTGGGGTCTTCTGTGGTTCCATATGAATTTTAGGATTGTTCTCTAATCTGTGCAAATTCCATTAAGAATTTTTTTAAGGAAAATAGCTTTTATTTAAAAAAATTTTATTTAAATTTATTTTTAATTGGAAGATAATTGCTTTACAGTATTGTCTTGGTTTCTGCCATATATCAACATGCATCAGCCATAGGTATAGGTATGGGTTAGATCCCTGGTCAGGGAACTAAGATGCCTTGTAGTTTTCTTATAGTGTCCTTATCTATCTTTGATATCTGGTAATCAACTCATAGAATTAGCTTTGTAGTGGTCCTTACCATTTGATTATTTTGAAAGAGTTTGAGAGGATGGCATTAATTGTTCTTTAAACATTTGGGAAAATTTGCCAGTGAAGCTATCTGGTTCTGTACATTTCTTTACTGGGAGATTTTGGGTACTGATTCATTCTTACTTATTATTGGTCTGTTTAGATCTTTTTTCTTCCTTATTCATTCTTGGTAGATTGAATGATTCAGGTAACTTACTTATTTCTTCTAGGCTGTCAAGTTTGTTGGCATATAGTTGCTCATAGTGGTTTGTTATTATCCTTTGTATTTCTGTAGTATTAATGTACAAATATTCTTCTATTCTTTCAAATACAATTTTACTGATTAGGGTCCTCTCTCTTTTCCTTGATGAATCTAGCTGAAAGTTTGTTAATTTTGTTTATCTTTTCAAAGACCAGTTCTTAGTTTTATCTTTTTAAAAATCTTAATCTTTTCTGTTGCTTTCCTGTTCTCTAATTAATTTTTGTTTTAATGTTTATTATTTCCTTTCTTCATCTGACTTTGCACTTAGCATGTTCCTCTTTTTATAGTTCTTTGAGGTTTGAAGTTAGGTTATTAGAGATCTTTCTTGTTATCACTAGAACTCCCTCTTAGAACCGTTTTTGCTGCATCCCATATGTTTCAATGTGTTGCGTTTCCATTTTCAAGATATTTCTAGGAATTTTTCCATTTCTTCTAGGTTGTCTATTTTATTGACATATAGTTTTCTTGTGGTTGTTTCTTGATATCCTTTGTATTTGTGTGGTATAGGTTATAATTTCTCCTTTTTCATTTAGAATTTTATTGATATGAGCCTCTCTTTCTCTTCTGATGAATCTGGCTAAAGATTTATTCATTTTATTTCTCTTTTCAAAGAACCAGTTCTTAGTTTCATTGATATTTTCCTGGTAGTCATGGCGGGGCCCCAGCCCAGTTGGTTGCTGGTTCCTGATGGTGTGGAGGCTGCCAACAGCTGATTGGCAGGGTCAGTAAGTGGGGCTGGATCCCGGGGTGGCTGGGTGAGAAGTCTGAGATATCTTGGAGCTGATGCTGGCCTGCTTGTGTGTTGGGTTGGGTCTTGACAAAGGAGGCTGTGGGAGCTGTAGTGATCCTGGGGCTGGAGTCTGTCAGTGGGCAAGTTGGGGACCAGGGAGTTCTAGCCATAATGTTTCCTCATGGGTGGGCAGTGCCAGGACTTGGTATCTCTGGCTGAAGAGCCCTGGGGGTCCTAGAGCTGGTGTTGTTCCACTGCTGGGAGGTGCTGGCTCTTGACATAGCTGGAGTGTCTTGAAGCTTGTGCTATCCCTCTGATGGGTGGAGCTTGATTATAAGGTCTGTTGCTACAGGACTCTGGGGATCTGTGGGTTGTTGTTTGAGCCTGCTCATGGTCAGGGCTTGGGGCCCAGGGGCTCTTGGAGCTAGTGCCTGCCCACTGATGGGTAAAGCTGGGGTCCAGGGTCTTTTTGTCTGCGGGACTTGGAGGGTACTGGGGCTAGTCCTTGTACCCTGGTGTGTGTGGCCAGGTACTGTGCCCTCTGATGGGTAGAGTCATGTCCCAGAGAAGCTGTAGGCTCTGTTCAGGAGGTCTTAAGGCAGTCTGCCTGCCGATGGATGCAGTTCTGTCCCCACCTGTCTAGTTGCATGGCCTGAGATGTCCTAGTGCTGATGCCAAAAGGCTGATGGGTGAGGCCTGGGCCTGGTGCTAATAAGCTACAGGGAGTATTCCAAGCTGGCACTTGCCAGCACAAGTGTCCATATGGTAGAATGAGCACTGCCCCCCCGCCCCCCTCGTAGTGGGTGCTACAAAAGTCTATGTTCCCAAAGTGAGCTCAAGTTGCCTCTCTGGGAAACTCTCCAAGATCAGTGGGTGGGTCTGAAACCATGCTGCATTCAAATTACTACTTCTTCTCTGGGTTTGGAGCATGTAAGATTTTGTATGTGCCCTTTAAGAATGGAGCTCTATTTCCCACAACCCTTTGTACCTCACAAAAGTGAGCTCCATTGGCCTTCAGAGCCAGACATTCTGGTGACTCATGTTCCCAATGCAGGGCTCCAGAATGAGGAGCCCAGTGTGGGGCTCAGACCCATAGCTCCGTAGTGAGAACCTCCCCAATTGCAATGATCCTCTTGTTTGTAGGTCACTCACCAGAGGTATCCTGGAGAAGGAAATGGCAACCCACTCCAGTGTTCTTGCCTGGAGAATCCCATGGACAGAGGAGCCTGGCAGGCTACAGCCCATGGGGTTGCGAAGAGTCGGAAATGACTGAGCGACTTTTACTTTACTACTTCACCAGAGGGTATGGGTCTTGACTACTATACCAGGAATCCAGCCCTCATACCTACCTTATTGTGGTTTTATCTTTATAGCTTTCATTGTAGAAAATCTTTTCTGGTAAGTTCTGGTCTTTTTTTTTTTAATTAATGGCTGCTTCATAAATAATTGTAATTTTGGTGTGCCCATGAGAGAAGGTGATCTCAGGGTCTTCATCTCCACGATCTTTGTCAAGTTCCCACTTCCACTTCTGATTATATCAGTTTGAGTATTTTTTTCTTAATCCATCTAGCTGAAAGTTTGTTGACTTTTTCAAAGAACCAACTTTTGGATTCATTGGTTTTCTCTATCAGTTTTCTATTCTCTGTTTACCTCTGCTATGCTCCTTCTGCTGGTTTCGGGCTTTATTTTTTCTGTAGTTCCTTAAGTTGTAAAGCTAGATTATTGTTTTGAGATAATTCTTATTTTTTAATGTAAGTATCAATAGCTAGAAATTTCCCCCAACCCTGCTTTGACTGTAACCCAGTGTTTTGGTATGTTGCATTTTCATTTTCATTCATGTAAGTATTTTCTAATTTTCCTTGTGATTTCTTTGATTCATTGATCACTTGAAAGTATGTTATTTAATTTCTGCAAGTTTTTAGATTTTTAGTTTTATTTCTGTTATTAACTTTCTAAGCTCATTACACTATAGTTGGTGAAGATACTTTATATGATATCTTGTGATTGGTATGTGACTTTGTATGACATCAGTCTTTTAAAATCTACTGAGACTTAATTTGTGGCCCAACACAGACTGTGTGGCAAAAGATAGTCAATTGCCAACATCCATTGGATCATAGCAAAAGTAAGAGAATTCCGAAAAAACATCCACTTCTGCTTCATTGACTATGCTAAAGCCTTTGGCTGTGTGGATCACAACAAACTGGAAAATTCTTAAAGAGATGGAAATACCAGACCACCTGACCTGCCTCTTGAGAAACCTGTATGCAGGTCAAGAAGCAACAGTTAGAACCAGACATGGAACAATGGACAGGTTCCAAATTGGAAAAGGAGCATGTCAAGGCTGTACATTTTCACTCTACTTATTTAAGTTATATGCAGAGTACATCATGAGACGTGTCAGGCTGGATGAAGCATAAGCTGGAATCAAGATTGCCAGAAGGAATATCAATAACCTCAGATACGCAGATGACACCACCGTTATGGCAGAAAGCAAAAAAGAACTAAAGAACCTTTTGATGAAAGTGAAAGAGGAGAGTGAAAAAGCTGGCTTAAAACTCAACATTCAATAAGCTAAGATCATGGCATCTAGTCCCATCACTTCATGGCAAATAGATAGGGAAACAGTAGAAACAATGACAGACTTTCTTTTCTTGGACTCCAAAAATCACTGCAGATGGTGACTGCAGCCATGAAATTAAAAGACATTTACCCCTTGGAAGAAAAGCTATAACCAACCTAGAGAGCACATTAAAAAGCAGAGACATTACTTTGCCAAGAAAGGTCCATAAAGTCAAAGTGATAGTTTTTCCAGTTGTCACATATGGATATGAGAGTTGAATCATAAAGGAAGCTGAGCACCTAAGAACTGATGCTTTTGAACTGTGGTGTTGGAGAAGACTCTTGAGCATCCCTTAGACAGAAAGGAGATCAGATGAGTCATTCCTAAAGGAAATCAGTCCTGAATATTCATTGGAAGAAACTGAAATATTTTTGCCACATGATGTGAAAATCTGACTCACTGGAAAAGACTTTGATGCTGGGAAAGATTGAAGACAGGAGGAGAAGAGGATGACAGATGAGATGGTTGGATGGCATCACAGACTGGGTGGACATGAATTTTAGCAATCTCTGGTTGTTGGTGATGGACAGGGAAGCCTGGTGTGCCGTGGTCCATAGGGTTGCAAAGAGTCAGCACGACTGAGCAACTGAACTGAACTGATTGATATTCTATCCTGGAAAATTTCCCATGGGCATTTAAGAAAAATATCTTTGCTATTGTTGGGAATTAGCTCAGTTCAGTTATTCAGTCCAGTCTGACTCTTTGCAACCCCATGGACTGCAGCACACCAGACTTCCCTGTCCATCACCAACTCCCAGAGTTTACTCAAACTCATGTCCATAGAGTCGGTGATGCCATCCAACCATCTCATCCTCTGTTGTCCCCTTCTCCGCCTGCCTTCAATCTTTCCCAGCATCAGGGTCTCATTGAGTCAATTCTTCACATCAGGTGGTCAAAGTATTGGAGTGTCAGCTTCAGCATCAGTACTTCCAATGAATATTCAGGACTGATTTCCTTTAGGATTGACTTCTTGGATTTCCTTGCAGTCCAAGGGACTCTCAAGAGTCTACTCCAGCACCACAGTTCAAAAGCATCAATTCTTTGGCTCTCAGCTTTCTTCACAGTCCAACTCTCGCATCCATACATGACGACTGGAAAAACCATAGTTTTGACCAGACAGATCTTTGTTGGCAAAGTAATGTCTCTGCTTTTTAATATGCTATCTAGGTTGGTCATAGGTTTTCTTCCAAGGAGCTTGTTGGGAATAGTGTTCTGTTTATGTCTATTAGAGCTGATTGGTTTAATGTGTTGTTTAAGTTTTCTTTTCCTTAATTAACCTCTGTCTGATTGTTCTATCCATTATTGAGTGTGGGATATTGAAGTCCTCAACTACTTTGAAGAACCATTTCGTTCTTCAATTCTGTCAGCTTTTGCTTCATACATTTTCTTGTCTATTACTGGATTCTTAAATGTTTATAATTGTTATATATTCTTGATGTATTGAATCCTTTTTTGATATATAATGTCTTTGTCTCTTGTGAACTCCTTCCATTAAAGTTTATTTTGACTGATGTTAGCATAGCCACCCTGCTCATTTTTGGTGACTATTTGCATGGAATATCTTGTTCTGTATTTTTACTTTCAATATATTTGCATCTTTGAATCTAAAATGAATATCTTATAGACATCATGGAGTTAGCTCATGTGTTTTTATCCATTCTGCAAATCTCTGTGCTTTGGCTGGCAAGTTTAATCCTTTGTATTTAAAGTAATTGCTGATGAGGGACTTCTTTCATCATTTTGCTGTTTGTTTTCCATATACTTAATAGCTCTTTTGTCTCTCATTTCCTGCATTACTGCTTTCTTTAGTGCTTAGTTGAGTTTTTGGTAGGATGTGTCTAAATTCTTTTCTCCTTTTCTCTTGTGTACATTCTACAGCTATTTTCTTTGTGGTTACCATGGGGATTACATTTAACATCCTAAATTTATAACACTCTAATTTGAATTTACACCAGCTTAACTTCAATAACATACAAAACTCTACTCTTTGACAGGTCCATCTCCACCCTGTTTGGTGTAGATGACACAAAATTACATCTTTATACAGTGTGTTACCCCCAAATATAAACTAATAATTATTTTAAATGCTTAATCTTTTAAATTATGCAGATACATAGAATTATAAACTGAAGTTAGGAGATCTTCCCAACTTCGGGATCAGGCCCAGGTCTCCTGCATTGCAGATGGATTCGTTACTATCTGAGCCACCAGGGAAGCATATCACTAGCTTCTAGACTAATAATTTGAAAAATATATATTTGTCCCTTAAAGCATGTGTAAAATAAAAGATGGAGTTGCAAACCAGTTTTACAACAATACTAGCTTTTATAATTGCCCATATCTTTACTAAGATGTTTATTTCTTCCTACAGCTTTGAGCTATCATTAGTGTTCTTTCATGTCACCCTTCAGGACAACCTTGAGCATTTCTTGCAAGGCAAGCAGGTTTAGTGGTAAAGGAATATCTTAATTTCTCCCTTATTATTGAAGGAAAATTCTTTTTTAGTGTGTGGCAATCTTTTTTTTTTTTTTTTTTTTGTAATGCAGTTTTATTTTTCCAAACTTTAAACTTTATTTTGTATTGGAGTACAGCTGATTGACAATGTTGTGGTAGTGAACAGTGAAGGGATTCAGCCATACCTATTCATGTCTCCATTCTCTCATAAACCCCACTCCCATCCGGGCTGGCACACTACATTGAGCAAAGTTCCATGTGCTATACAATAGGTCCTTGTTTGTTACTATTTTAAATATAGCAGTGTGTACATGACCTTCCCAATCCACAAACAGCAAATGCTGGAGAGGGCGTGGAGAGAAGGGAACCCACCTACACTGTTGATGGGAATGTAAATTACAGCCACTATGGAGAACAGTGTGGAGGTTCTTTAAAAAACTGGAAATAGAGCTACCATATGACACTGACCTCCCACTCCTGGGCATATATCTGGAGAAAAACATGATCCTAAAAGACATATGAACCCCAGCGTTCACTGCAGCACTGTTTACAATAGCCGCGATATGGGCAATGTGAATGTCCGTCAACAGAGGAAAGGATAAAGAAATGTGGTGCATATATACAATGGAATATTACTCAGAAGACAGAAATAATGCCTTTTGCAGCAACATGGATGGGACCTAGGGAGTGTCATAGTGAGAGAAATGTCAGAGGAGAAATACTGTGTAATATTCTTCATATGTGGAATCTGAAAAGAAATGATACAAGTGAGCATACAAAGCAGAAAGAGAGTCACAGACTTAGAAATCAAACGCATGGTTGCCAGAGCGGGAGGGATAGTTAGGAAAAGTCTTTTAAAAAAATTTAAAAAAACCATGATCTCTCTCTTCATTTTTATTTTGAGCATCTGTATATAATATAGTTATATATTTGGGCTATGTCTAAAATTTTAGTATCTCAGTATTTATATTTCATCTATATGTTTCTTGCTTCTTTATTTTTCTTTTTCTGCCTGTTTTGGGTTAGTTTCACATTTTTTAGTGTTCAATTTTAATGTATAGTGTTTTTATTGTGTCTCTTTATATTCTTTAGTAGTTGTTCTGGGCTTATAATATGCATATCTAACGCTTCACTACCTTTTTATAATCAGTATTTTGCACTTAATGAGAAAGGTAAAGACCTTACAGTCATATAATACTATGTACTTTTTCTTCATGTCATTGCCTTATACAACCAGTTAAATTGTAAATCCCATCACATATTGTTATATTTTGCTTTCAACTGGTAAACACATTTTAAAGAACCAAGAAGAAAAGACCAGTCTCCCAGTTTACCTAGATTTTTTCATTTTTACTTCTTTTTCTTAATTTTTGATATTTCAAATTCATTTTCTGGTAAATTTATTTCCTTTTATATGAATTTCTTTCAACATTTCTTTGAAAGCATATCTTCTGACAATGAATTCTAATGTTTATCTGAAAAGGCTCTTATTATTCTTCATTCCTGAAAGTTTTGATAGATATAGAATTCTAAATTGACAGTTCTTTTCTTTCACTTCCTTAAATATGGTGTTTCACTCTCTTGGAGTCCAGTGTTTCTGATGAAAAATTTAAGTCTTTCAAATTATTTTTCCTTTACATGCAAAGTGTTGTTAATATATCTAGTTGCTTTCCTTTGTATTTTATTTTTAGCAGTTTATTTATGATATGCCTGGGAATAATTTCTTTGGATTTTTCTGAGCTTTTTGACTCTGCCTATTTAATTTATTTCATGAGATTTGTGGAGTTTTCACTCATTATTTCTTTAAGTACCTTTTGTTTTTTTAGCACCACACTTTATCCTTTCTTTCTTGGATACAGACGACACAAATGGCAGCTCATTTGTTATAGTTGCTTAAGTCCCTGAGGGTTTTGTTCATTAAAAAAAACAAAACAAAACACTTTTTTTCCTCTTTGTTTTTCAGACTGAATAATTTCTATTGGTATATGTCAGAGGAGTGTGTAATTTCTTTGGTTCTGTTTTGTCACAACAGAAATTTAAAGCAACAACCAGCGTCACCTCAGACAGACCATGTCCCAGCTCTCGGACAGGTCAGTGATGCTGTTCTGTGTGGCAGGTCAGTTTTATTTAGAAAATAAGGGAAAATACATCCTCAAGGCGCGAGGGCATGCTGACCCAAAAGACTCGAAGAGGAGAGAGAGAGACCCCCAGCCCCTCGGCTCCTCTTTTTGTATGTTTTTTCCTCCCCCTGGGCCTGCCCTGTGTAAACTGGGCCAGCCAGGAGCGCTGTTTGTTCCACCTGAGGTCCTCACTCCAGGCCTCGGACGTTCCTTTCATCTATTTTCACGGGCTTTCCCCTTCCTTGTCTTTTAGCCACCGCCATTCTGGACTCCTTTTTCCTGTTCTAACTACCTAACCGTATATTTTCTAGTTCACTGATTCCTTTTTGTTGTTGTTATCTTTGTTCTGCTATTGAGGTTATCCAGTTAAGCAAATTTTTGTTTGTTTTCAGTTCAAAATATTTCTTTGGTTTCTTTTTTATATTTTCTGTGTAAGTGATGAAATTTCCTATTTTCTCATTGGTTTCAAGAGTGTTTTTGATTGTTTCATGGAGTATTTTTATAGTAACTACTTTAGAATCTTTGATAATTCCAACATCTCAGCATTGGCATCCTTTTTTTTTTTTTTTAATTTATTTATTTTATTTTATTTTTTTTAATTAATTTTTTTTATTTAATTTTAAAATCTTTAATTCTTACATTTGTTCCCAAACATGAAACCCCCTCCCACCTCCCTCCCCATAACATCTCTGTGGGTGATCCCCATGCACCAGCCCCAAGCATGCTTTATCCTGCGTCAGACATAGACTGGCGATTCAATTCTTACATGATAGTATACATGATAGAATGCCATTCTCCCAAATCATCCCACCCTCTCCCTCTCCCTCTGAGTCCAAAAGTCCGTTATACACCGCTGTGTCTTTTTTCCTGTCTTGCATACAGGGTCGTCATTGCCATCTTTCTAAATTCCATATATATGTGTTAGTATACTGTATTGGTGTTTTTCTTTCTGGCTTACTTCACTCTGTATAATCGGCTCCAGTTTCATCCATCTCATCAGAACTGATTCAAATGAATTCTTTTTAACGGCTGAGTAATACTCCATTGTGTACATGTACCAAAGCTTTCTTATCCATTCATCTGCTGATGGACATCTAGGTTGTTTCCATGTCCTGGCTATTATAAACAGTGCTGCGATGAACATTGGGGTACATGTGTCTCCTTCAATTCTGGTTTCCTTGGTGTGTATGCCCAGCAGTGGGATTGCTGGGTCATAAGGTAGTTCTATTTGCAATTTTTTAAGGAATCTCCACACTGTTTTCCATAGTGGCTGTACTAGTTTGCATTCCCACCAACAGTGTAGGAGGGTTCCCTTTTCTCCACACCCTCTCCAGCATTTATTGCTTGCAGATTTTTGGATTGCAGCCATTCTCACTGGTGTGAAGTGGTACCTCATTGTGGTTTTTATTTGCATTTCTCTGATAATGAGTGATGTTGAGCATCTTTTCATGTGTTTGTTAGCCATCCGTATGTCTTCTTTGGAGAAATGTCTATTTAGTTCTTTGGCCCATTTTTTGATTGGGTCGTTTATTTTTCTGGAATTGAGCTGCATAAGTTGCTTGTATATTTTTGAGATTAGTTGTTTGTCAGTTGCTTCATTTGCTATTATTTTCTCCCATTCAGAAGGCTGTCTTTTCACCTTGCTTATAGTTTCCTTTGTTGTGCAGAAGCTTTTAATTTTAATTAGATCCCATTTGTTTATTTTTGCTTTTATTTCCAGAATTCTGGGAGGTGGATCATAGAGGATCCTGCTGTGATTTATGTCTGAGAGTGTTTTGCCTATATTCTCCTCTAGGAGTTTTATAGTTTCTGGTCTTACATTTAGATCTTTAATCCATTTTGAGTTTATTTTTGTGTGCGGTGTTAGAAAGTGATCTAGTTTCATTCTTTCAGAAGTGGTTGACCAGTTTTCCCAGCACCACTTGTTAAAGAGATTGTCTTTACTCCATTGTATATTCTTGCCTCCTTTGTCAAAGATAAGGTGTCCATATGTGTGTGGATTTATCTCTGGGCTTTCTATTTTGTTATTGGCATCCTTTTATTTTCCCCAGTCACTTTGAGATTTTGCTGCTTATTTTAATGATGAGTAATTTGGGATTATATTCTGGACATTTTGATTATTGTAAGACTATGATATAATTTCATTTCTATGGATAATGTTAATAGTTTTGTTTCAACAAGCAGTCAATCTAGTTATGTTCAGGGAACTGCTTCCCACTCACATATAGACTTGTGTTCCAATGTTAGTTGCATTTTTCACAGTCTTAGTAGCACTGTGTTGCTTTCGCATGCGTGTGCCATCTAGTGATCAATCTTGACCTGAGCTGTGATTAAAAGTTCAGTTTTTTAATTTTTAATTGAAATATAGTTGATGCATAATATTATATAAGTTACAAGTATACGTTATAGTGATTCACAATTTTTTAAAAACACAAAGTGGTTTTGCTTTCTATTTATTTACTTTTGGCTGTTCTGGGTCTTTGTTGCTGTGCATGCTTTTCTCTAGTTGGGGAGAGCAGGGGCTACACTCCAGTTGTGGTGGGCAGGCTTCTCATTGCCAGGGCTTCTCTTGTTGTGGAGCATGGGCTCTGGGGCGTGTGGGCTTCAGTAGTTGTGGCAGGTGGGCTCTGTGGTTGTGGTTCCCAGGCTCTAGAGCACAGGCTCAACAGTTGTGCTGCATGGGCTTAGTTGCTCTGCATCATGTGGGATCTTCCCAGATCAGGGATTGAACCCATGTCTCCTGCGTTGGCAGGAGAATTCTCTACCACTGAGCCACCAGGGTAGTCCGTGATTCACATTTGTTACAGGTTATACTTCATTTATAGTTACTGTAGAATATTAGCTATGTTCCCTGTGTTGTGCAACATATTCTTATGGCTTCTTTTGTACATTATAGTTTTTATATCTTAATCATCTATCCCTAAATTGCCCCCTCATTCATTCTCTCCGCTGGTAACCACTAGTTTGTTCTCTGTGACTCTGCTTATTTGTTTATTGTTCACTAGTTTGTTGTATTTTCAGATTCCATATAAGTGATGTCATACAGTATTTATTTTTCTCTATTTGGCTTATTTCACTTAGCATAATGTCCTCAAAGTCCATCCATATTGTTGCCAAAGGTAAAATTCTTTTTTAAAAAAGTAATTCTTTTTATGGCTTAGAAGTATTCCATTGTGTATATCTATAGCATATCTATTTTTATCAACCCATCTATTAATGGACAGTTAGGATGCTCCCACATCTTGGCAGTTGTAATTAATGTTGTTATGAACATTGAGGTGCAATGTTATATATGTTTGTTTCAAATTGGTGTTGTTTTAAGATATATACCCAGGAGTGGAACTGCTGGGTATTATGGCTGTTCTATTTTTAGTTTTTTGAGAAAACTTCATACTGTTTTCCACAGTGGCTGCAACACTGTGAAAAATTTACATTCCCATACTCCTAGGAGTATACAAGAGTTTTCTTTTCTCCACATCTTCAGCAATATTTATTTGTGTTCTTTTGGATGGTAGCCATTCAATAGGTGTGTGGTGATAGCTCACTTTGGTTTTGCTTTGTATTTCCCTGATGATTAGCAGTACTGAGCATATTTTCATGTACCCTATTGTCCACCTGCATGCTCTCTTTTGAAAAATGTCTATTCAAGTGTTCTGCTTGTTTTTTAATCAGATAGTTTACTTATTTATTTTTTTGATCTTGAGTTGTGTGAGCTATTTATATATACTTTTATATTAACCTCTTATTGGTCATATCATTTGCAAATACTTTACCATTCAGTAGAACTTCTTTTCATTTTATCAATGGTTTCCTTTGCTGTACAAAAACTTTTAAGTTTGATTAGGTCCCATTTGTTTATTTGTTTTTAATTCCTTTGCTTTAGGTGACACATCTGATAAAGGATTGCTATGATTTACATTAAAAGGTGTTCTGCCTATGTTTTCCTCTAGGAGTTTTATGGTTTCTGGTATTTAGGTTTTTAATCCATTTTTAGTTTATTTTTGTATATGGTACTAGGGAATGTTTCCATTTCATTCTATTAAATGTAGCTGTCTAGTTTGCCAAGCACCACTTATAAAATATAAAATGTTTATATTTTATACTTATAAGTGAAGTGAAGTTGCTCAGTCATTTCCAACTCTTTGCAACCGCATGGCTATAGATTGCCAAGCTCCTCCGTCCAAGGGATTTTCCAGGCAAAAATACTGGAGTGGTTTATAATAGACTGTCTTTTCCACATTGTATATTCTTGCCTTTTTTATTATAGACTAATTGACTGTACATGTGTGGGTTTATTTCTGGGCTTTCTACTCCATTGACCTATGAGTTCATTTTTGTGCAAGTGATGTACTTTTTTGATTACTCTAATGTTGTAATGTAGTCTGAAGTCAAGAAGCCTGATTCCTTCAGCTCTGTTCTTCTTTCTCAAGATTGTATTGGCTACTTGGGATCTTTTGTGCTTCCACACAAATTATAAAACAAATTTTGTTCCAGTTCTGTGAAAAATTCCTTTGGTGTTTTGATAGATATTGCATAGAATCTGTAGATTCCCTAGAGTAGTATGGTCATTTTAGCAATCTTAGTTCTTCCAGTGCAAAAACACAGTATATATTTCCATCTGTTTATGTCATCCTTTAATTTCTTTTATCAACATCTCATAATTTTCAGAGTACAGTATTTTTTTTACCTACTTAAGTTGATTTATTCTTAGATATTTATTCTTTGTGATGTTATAGTAAATGGGATTGTTGCCTTAATTTTTGTTTCTGATGGTTAAGTGTATAGAAATGAAACAGATTTCTGTGTATTAATCTTGTATCTGCAACTTTACTGAATTTGCTGATGAGCTCTAGTAGTTTCTGATGACATCTTTGAGATTCTTTATGAGTAGTATCATGTCAATGCAAACAGTGACAGTTTTACTTATTTCAATTTGGATCTAATTTGGACTCCTTTTATTTCTTTCTCTTGTCTGATGGTTGTTGCTAGGATTTCCAATACTATGTTGAATAAAAGTGGTGAGAATGGGCCTCCTTGTCTTGTTCCTGATGTTAGAGAAATAATTTCAGCTTTTGACTGTTAAATATGATTTTAACTGTGGGTTTGTCATATATGGCCTTTATTATGTTGAGGTAGGTTCCCTCTATGCCCACTTTCTGGGCAGGTTTTTTTAAAATCATAAATTGATGTTACAATTTGTCAAAACTCTTTCTATATCTACTGAGATAATCATAGTTTTTATTCTTAAATTTGTTAATGTAGTGTATCATATTGATTTGCAGATTTGAAAAATTCTTGTATCCCTGGGATAAATCCCACTTGATCATTTTGTATGATTCTTTTAGTGTATTAGATTCAGTTTGCTAATATTTTGTTGAGGATTTTTGCACCTGTGTTCATCAGTGAAATTGGCCTATAATTTTTTTGTGTTTGTATTATCTTTCGTTTTGTTATTGGAGTGATGCTGGATAGAATGAATTTGGATGCAGGTCAGAGGTGAGCTTAGGAGTTCATAAATGACTTTATGGGTTTCCTTTCCTGAGCTTTCACAGCCCCAAATTACCCTCAAACTTTCCCAGTGTCTTTGTGTTCCTCTTTTAAAAATTGTCTACCCAGAAAACTAGGACTTTAGTTGCCGTACAGTGCTGTGTATTTCTGTAAGTACCTTTGCGTCTAGGGCCAAGAGGCAGTTGGTAGGGGGACTGAGAGGGGAAAACAACAATGGCTGTTTGCCTCATACTATTTTAACCATAGGTCCTCTAAACAGAGAAACCTCTGCTCTCTAGTTTGGTATTTACTCGCTCCCATTGCCTCTGCCTGTTGCCACAACCCCAGGATTAATTGGGGTCCAGGTGTGAGGGATCAAAGCACTCCTTTGGAGCATTAGTATCTCCCTTTCTATTCTTCAAGAAAAATTTAAGAGTGCTTCTCCTGGAGCTCTCTCTGTCTGCATCCAGGTGTCTACTTTAAGCATATTGAGTTTAGGTGATAGTTAGGTGAAGAGAAAAAATTGTAAACCAGTGTGTCAGTATTTTAAATACTATTCTTTCTCCAGAATCTATCTGGACCAATTAACTTTTCAGAGTTTTCCAATACATATTCTACCTAATCTGTCTGGATTTTATTGCTTTCTCATTGCATTTAGTGGGATAAATTGAAGTGTACCGTGTGCGCTTAGTCTCTCAGTCGTGTCCAACTCTTTGGGACCCTGTGGACCATAGCCCTCAAGGCTCCTGTGTCCAGGGAGTTATTCAGGCAAGAATACTAGAGTGGATCGCCATTCCCTTCTCTGGGAGATCTTCCCGACCCAGGGATTGAACCCAGGTCTCTTGCATTGCAAGTGGATTCTTTACTGTCTGAGCCACCAAGGAAGCCAGGGAAACTGAAATGTACTTATATTTAATAGAGAGTTCTTTCATTTAATCTTCTTCCTTGTATGCCATTGGTACTTTGAGGATAATGATTGTGTGACCATCCTTGATCAACCTAAATTATTTTATGCTACCATGGTCTGTTTTTTCCTGTCTTAATTCCTTTCTTTCCCTTATTTCTTCTTCTTTCACTTCCTCCCTTTCTTTCTTGAGTTACTGGTTGCTTTTGGTGTCTCATTACATAAACTGGTGGAGGGAAAATAGAAAAGTTTGCATGGCTTTGTTTCTTTCTTCTGCCCTATTGCAGAACCCCTGTTTTCTCTTTATTGCTGGCATCTTCCCATTGGCTGCGTCTGCTTCTTGCAACCTCTGTCACCATTGCTGATGGCTGTGTTATCACTGCCTGTAGATTTGCTCATGATCAATCCTATTTGCTTCTCATTTAATTTTTCCTCTTCTTTGTACATTCTAAACTATTTTTCTAACACTTATCTGCTTTTGTGTAATTTATTACATGTATGCCAGTTTTTACTTTCTATTAGTATACTAATTACAGAGAATATCAAGTGAAATATTTTTTTCGTTGTCTGTGTTGATTCGTTTTTCTTTGATCAGACCCGTTTGTGTTTGTATATGTGTGTGTGTGTGTGTGTGTGTGTGTGTGGTGTGGCAGGAAGTGAGTCCTATATTAGTGATCTGGAGATAGATTAGAAGCCTGATCTATCTATTTGTATAAATATCTATTTGTATAAATTTATTTTTGTGGTTTTTAAGATTAAAATAATCAGTGCTATTTTATCTCCCTTATGTTAGCTAACAGCTTAATCTTGATGCTGGATTTAGCACTTCACACTCCATCAAAACTTACAAGGAGAATTTTATTAGTTAGAAGGCCTGGATCTCATCATGGATCTAGTTCTTGTTGTTGTTCAGTTGCTAAACTGTGTCTGACTCTTTGTGACCCCATGGACTGTAGCACGCTAGGGTCCCCTGTCCTTCACTGTCTCCTGGAGTTTGCTCAAATTCACGTCCGTTGAGTTGGTGATACCACATAACCGTCTTATCCTCTGCCATCTCTTTCTCCTTTTACCTTCAGTCTTTCCCCACATAAGGGTCTTTTTCAATGATTCAACCCTTCTCATCAGGTGGTTTAAGTACTGGAGCTTCAGGACTTTCAAGAGTCTTCTCTAGCACCACAATTTGAAAGCATCAGTTCATTGCCGACAACTTTCTTTATAGTCCAGCTCTCACATCCATACATGACTACTGGAAAAACCATAGCTTTAACTAGATGGACCTTTGTCAGCAAAGTGATGTTTTGCTTTTTAATACAGTGTCTAGGCTTGTCATAGCTTTCCTTCCAAGGAATAAGCATCTTTTAATTTCATGGCTGTAGTCACTGTCCACCTTGATTTTGGAGCCCAGATAATAAAATCCATCATTGTTTCCACTTTTCCCCTTTCTATTTGCTCTGAAGTGATGGGACTCAATGCCTTGATATTAGCTTTTTTAATGTTGAGATTCAAGCCAGGTTTTTCACTCTCCTCTTTCACCTTCTAGCAAGATAGAATTGAGTATTATTTTACTGGTTATTCTTTATATTACATTTATGAATAAATTAATTATTATTGACTAGTTCAGTTCAGTTCAGTTGCTCAGTCGTGCCTGACTCTTTGCAACCCCATGAATCGCAGCACGCCAGGCCTCCCTGTCCATCACCAACTCCCGGAGTTCACTCAGAGTCGCGTCCATCGAGTCAGTGATGCCATCTAGCCATCTCATCCTCTGTCGTCCCCTTCTCCTCCTGCCCCCAATCCCTCCCAGCATCAGAGTCTTTTCCAATGAGTCAACTCTTCACATGAGGTGGCCAAAGTACTGGAGTTTCAGCTTTAGCATCATTCCTTCCAAAGAAATCCCAGGGCTGATCTCCTTCAGAATGGACTGGTTGGATCTCCTTGCAGTCCAAGGGACTCTCAAGAGTCTTCTCCAGCACCACAGTTCAAAAGCATCAATTCTTCGGCACTCAGCCTTCTTCACAGTCCAACTCTCACATCCATACATGACCACAGGAAAAACCATAGCCTTGACTAGATGGACCTTAGTCGGCAAAGTAATTTCTCTGCTTTTGAATATGCTATCTAGGTTGGGCATAACTTTTCTTCCAAGGAGTAAGCGTCTTTTAATTTCATGGCTGCAGTCACCATCTGCAGTGATTCTAGAGCCCCCCCAAAATAAAGTCTGACACTGTTCCACTGTTTCCCCATCTATTTCCCATGAAGTAATGGGACCAGATGCCATGATCGTCATTTTCTGAAAGTTGAGCTTTAAGCCAACTTTTTTAGTCTCCTCTTTCACTTTCATCAAGAGGCGTTTTAGTTCCTCTTCACTTTCTGCCATAAGGGTGGTGTCATCTGCATATCTGAGGTTATTGATATTTCTCCCAGCAATCTAGATTCCAGCTTGTGTTTCTTCCAGTCCAGCGTTTCTCATGATGTCCTCTGCATATAAGTTAAATAAGCAGGGTGACAATATACAGCCTTGATGCACTCCTTTTTTTAGTTCTAATTTTGTTAATTTAAGATGTATGTTGTGGAGTGGCTCTGGTAAAAAAAGTATATACGGCCTTGATAAGACTAGCGAGTGGGGCACTCTCTGTCTCCCTTCATAGGTCTGTGTCAGAGGCCTTCTCTGTCCTTTTTTCACTGTAATAAAACTTCTGCCACACAAAAGCTCTGAGTGATCAAGCCTGGCCCCTAATCCTGAAGCTAAATTCTCTTCTTCAGAGATCACAAATCTGACATCATTTACCTAAGCTACCACTTGAATCTGTTTGTCACTTCCACTGTATAATCATAAGGGATTTGATTTCAGTCATACCTGAATGATCTAGTGGTTTTCCCTATTTTCTTCAATGTAAGTCTGAATTTGGCAACAAGAACTTTATGATTTGAGCTCCCAGTTTTTGCTGACTGTGTAGAGCTTCTCCATCTTTGGCTGCAAAGAATATAATCAATCTGATTTCAGTGTTGACCATCTGGTGATGGCCACGTGTAGAGTCTCTCTTGTGTTGTTGGAAGAGGGTGTTTGCTATGACCAGTGTGTTCTCTTGGGAAACTCTGTTAGCCTTTGCCTTGCTTCATTTTCCCCTCCCAGGCCAAACTTGCTTGTTACCCCCAGATAGCTCTTGACTTCATACTTTTGCATTCTTGTCCTCTATGACGAAAAGGACATGTTATTTTGGTGTAAGTTCTAGAAGGTCTTACAGGTCTTCACTGAACCATTCAAGTTCAGCTTCTTCAGCATTAGAGGTTAGAGCATAGACTTGGATTACTGTGGTATTGAATGGTTTGCCTTGGAAACAGACATCATTTTGTCATTTTTGAGATTGTACTAAAGTACTGCATTTTGGACTCTTTTGTTGACTATGATGGCTACTCCATTTCTTCTGAGATATCCTTGCCCACAGTAGTGGATATAATGGTCATCTGATATCCCTTCCCACAGTAGTGGATATAATGGTCATCTGAATTAAATTCACCCATTGTGGTCCATTTTAGTTCACCGATTCCTAAAATGTCAATGTTCACTCACACCATCTCCTGTTTGACCACTTCTAATTTGCCTTGATTCATGGACCTTCCAGGTTCCTATGCAATATTGTTCTTTATAGCATTGGATTTTACTCTATCACTAGTCACATCCACAACTGGGCATTGTTTTTGCTTTGGCTCGGCCCCTTCATTCTTTCTGGAGCTATTTCTCCACTCTTCTCCAGTAGCATATTGGGCACCTACTGACCTGGGGTCTTTCAGTGTCCTATCTTTCTGCTTTTTCATAGTGTTCATGGGTTTCTCAAGGCAAGAACACTGAAGTGGTTTGTCATTCCCTTCTTCAGTGGACCATGTTTTGTCAGAACTCTCCACCATGACCTGTCAGTCTTGGGTGTCCCTACAGGTGATGGCTCATAGTTTCATTGAGTCAGACAAGCCTGTGATCCATGGGATCAGTTTGGTTAGTTCTCTGTGATTGTGTTTTCCATTCTGTCTGCCCTCTGATGGAGAAGGATAAGAGGTTTGTGGAAGCTTCCTGATGGGAAGGATTGGCTAATAGGGAATCTGAATCTTGCTCTGATGGGCAGGGCCATGCTTATTAATATTTAATCCAATTTGCTCTTGATGGGTGGGGCTGTGTTACCTCCCTGTAGTTTGGCCTGAGGCCAGACTATGGTAGGGTAATCAGTAATGGTAACCTTTTTCAAAAGGGCTTATGCCAGCATGCCTTGGTTCCCAGGACTGTTGTAGTCCATGTCCCTGACCCCATGGCAGGCCACTGTCGACCTGTCTCTGCTGGGGACTCCTGGACACTCACAGGCAAGCTTGGCTCAGTCTCTTATGGGGTCACTGCTCCTTTCTCCTGCATCCTGATGTGCAAAAGGTTTTGTCTGTGCCCTCCAAGAGTCTGTTTCCCAGTCCTGTGGAAGTTCTGTAATCAAATCTCACTGGCCTTCAAAGTCAAATTTCCTGGGGGTTTTCAGTCCCTTTGCTGGATTCCCCAGGTTGGGAAATCTGTTGTGGGCCCTAGAACTTTTGCAGTAGTGCAAGCACATCTTTGGTATAATTGTTCTCCAGTTGGTGGGTCATCTGCTCAGTGGCGCTATGATGGGGCTAATAGTGACGTCCTCCAAGAGGACTTATGCCACATGCCTCGCAGCCGAGCTCTGCTGCAGCCAGGGCCCCTGTCCCCCTGGCAGGCCACTGCTGACCCATGTCTCCACAGGGGACACTCAAACACTCAAAGGCAGGTCTGTTCAGACTCTTTGGGGTCCCTGGGTTTTGGTGTGCACAAGGTTTTGTTTGAGCCCTCCAAGCATCTCTGGCAGGTATGGGCTTTCATTCTAAATCCAATTTTCCCCTCCAACCATCTTGTTTGGGCTGCTTCTTTGTCCTTGAACATGAGGAATCTATTTTGGGGTGGGGGTGGGGATCCAACATTCTTCGGTCTATGGTTGTTCAGCAGCTAGTTGCAATTTTGGAGTTCTCATAGGAGATGAGCACATCCTTCTACTCTGCCATCTTAGTCCTTTACTTGTTTAGTTTTGCATAATGTGCTTACTTAAATTTTAATACTTTATCTTACCTATTATTATGTATATTTTGTAGAATTATCTGAGAATATCTTTTTAAATTTCAGATTTCCTCAAGTTGCTGGAATAGAATTTGGATTTGATCAAGATGCACAGCCAAGACATCAAATCATAAAAGATACATTAAATGTTCAAGGACAATACTTATGGAGAAAAAAAGCTTATCTTCTTGCTGTTAAGGCGAAGTTAACTTCTTTTGAATTTGTTTTAAAGTCACTGTCTTATGTTAATACATACATTCATGTACCTGCCCACATTCATACATATAATTTTTCTAAAATTTCAGACCTTTGGTGGTTTAAGTAAATGTTTTCCATTGTATATTTATAATTCATGAATTAGATTTAATTTTATTATATGCAGGTGTAATTTCATTGTGGGGCTTTCATTGTGGTGGCTCAGTGGTAAAGAATCTGCCTGCAACGCAGGATATGTAGGTTTGATCCCTGGGGAGGGAAGATCCCCTGGACAAGGAAGTGGCAACCCACTCCATTACTCTTGCCTGGGAAATCCCATGGACAGGGGAGCCTGGTGGGCTACAATCCATGTAGCTCACCAGGGGTCACAAAAGAGTTGGACATGACTTAGTGACTAAAGAACAACAACAATTTCATTAACTCCAATATCTTTAATATCTTTTAAAATACAGACCATCCAAAAGTCATGCTTTATTAATTCTGTTCTCTCAGTGGTTGGCAAACATAGTCAGAGATGACTAAGCAACTACAAGAAAAATGCCATGATGTACTGCTGAACTTTGAATTTAGTGATAAAAACACTTTTAACAAGTTTAATTTTCAATATATTTATTTAGTATGTACAGTAAAATTTGGATCACTATCTACAAGGACTATTCAGTTCAGTGGCTTCTTAAATATGTAAATCTAGAACAGCGTCAGAGTGGTGGCAGGAAGCTCATTAAAAGCACAGATTCCAGTATTCCAGTGTTGACAGTCCTTTAGCAGTTTGACATGACATGCAGTAATGTCCTTTCTAAACAGTGCTTCCACTGTACAGCCACATTTAAGGATTACTGGTAGCCCATTCCTAAAGCCAACAGGCAACAGAATCAAGAACCACAGGGTCAAGGACAGATCCAAGGAATAGGACAGGAATTTAAAGCCCATTAGTTTACACATATGTAAATATTTGTCATTTTGCATGAAATTGAATTTCAGTGCCTCTATAAATTAAATTTTTTATGTTTTTATGGATTAGAAAATTGACATGTTTTTGATATTTCAGGGGAAGGGTGGTTTTATTATGTTTAAAAATTGTCCTCAAACGTTTGGCACAGAAAATGCACAAGTATATTTTACAGTAGTTTGTGAATCACTTTGATAAAAATTATGCAGAGAAGGAAACGGTACCTTTCAGGTCATCAGATGAGTTTAATTACTACTATAACCAAATCACCATCACTAACGGGTGACAGTAATTTTATTTTATTAGAAGTTGTGTTTTGACATATTTTTTTTGATAAATTCTGACACCGGGTAAATTTCTTATTGTTGTTCAGTCACTACGTCACATCTGACTCTGTGAGCCCACGGACTGCAGCATGCGAGGCTTCCCTGTCTCTCACTATCTCCCGGAGTTTGCTCAAACTCATATCCATTGTGTTGGTGATGCCAGCCAACCATCTCATCCTCTGTTGCCCCCTCCTCCTCCTGCTCTCAATCCTTCCCAGCATTGGCTACCCACTCCAGTATTCTTGGCTGGAGAATCCCATGGACAGAGGAGCCTGGTAGGCTACAGTCCACACACACACAATTCTTATTCTTGGGGAAATATAATAAAAGATGAGCAGAATAATTAAGACTGAGCTCTTATTTGCCAAGGTGTAAGATTAGGCCTGAGGAAAATACAAATAATTATAAGAAAGGCATAAGCAAACATTCAAAGATGGAAAGCACCAAGCAAATTCTAAGGAAGTGTATATACTGTTCAAATTCTTCTATTTCATAGTCTGATCTCAACTACCTTTTCTTGGTATGTGAACCACTCTAATTAGTCAAATGGGCTTAATAAGTGTCCTATAAAACATCTTATCTTCTCCTAGTTAATAATCATTGTACCTTGACATATTGAGCTCATTTTATTTTGGTTTAGCAGTTTCACCAGTTTAAAAAAGTCACTTAATAATTCAAAGAAAGATTAGGCCAAATTTGGGGCTATCATGTGTTTTAACCAGACTTTCTGTTCTTATAGTCTTTGAAGAAGAATCAGATAAACCATCAGCAGTAACTGCAGTTCCTGGTTTAGAAGTACAAATTTGCCATATTTTTCAAGACATGAAAGAACCTTTGCACCAACTTAGAACTGCAAGAAAACAAAGCTTACGGACTTTTCACACTGATAGTGGTAATGCATGTGAACATTTTGATTCTGATGGAAACACTGTAGAGATAACATTTTATTCACAGTCAAAGCGAATCTGACAAATTAACATACAATTGTAGCATTATTAAGCATAGTGATATAATTTTGATTGTTTTGTGTTGTCCTAGAATTTGCTCTAAGAGTTCTTTTCATTTGACTCTTATAAGCATGTGCCCTTTTGACTATTTGGGGTGTTATGCAGAGAGCAAGGTAAATATGTTTGTGAATGTGTGATTTAAGTGTATATATTACCTAGAGTTTCCCTTTCCTTTAATTGTTGTTTTAAAACCATTGTTGCTTTATTTTCACTGCTATGACTCTCTGATTTGATTCAGAATAAAAAAGTAAATATATACAACATTAATCATTGCTGCTTACTGTTCCAGCAGATTTGATGATGAAGTTGTAAGGAATAGCAATGGAATGTTAAATATTATTTTTAGAAGTCCTGAATTTTTAATGTTAATGAAATAGGCCATGTAGATTTTGTGTATGGTTTGCTTAACTGTCACAATTTTAATTAATTTTTTTCCTTTCTAGAAATAAATGAGATGGAATATTGCAGAATTTATCAGTAAACTGTGATAAAAATTTATTCTGAAATATTTAAAACCAGATTGGGTCAAATTTATAGTGGGTTTATAACTGATTAGCTGATAAAACAATCATCTTCCTAAATGTACCTCCACCTTTGATAGTTTAAAGTTTATAATTTTTGCAAATGCACCTCCTGCCCTTTCTCAGCCACAAGATGTACAGATCATAACTAGGATAAGAGACATTTTTCCCAAGGGAGGTCATATGTGCCTTTCCCTAAGTTGTACAAGGAAAAACACAATTAGTATCTAGGTTAGAAGCAGTGAATAGCAGTAACCATGAACCATGAACATAGTTAATATAACTGGAAGTTTATCTGGTACAAGGAACTGAGATGGTGTAATTTTCATTTCCCTCTCTCTTTTAGCTGTTAGTCATAAGGAGAAGTGGACATACTGATATACATGTATACTGATTATCTCTTGAGTCCATAACACAAAGCAGACAGGCATAGAAAATTTTGCTTGCAACAGACGTAACTTTCACTTGAATAGTGAGATACCACATACATTTCTGAACTCTTTAAATTAAAAGGAGGTGTCAGAGGTAAAGAATCCACCTGCCAGTGTAGGAGGTGGGGGTTTGATCCCTGGGTCAGGAAGATCACCTGGAGAAGGAAATGGCAACCCACTCCAGTATTCTTGCCTGGAAAATTCTAAGGACAGAGGAGCCTGGTGGGCTACAGTCCATGGGGTCACAAGGAGTCAGACATGACTGAGTGACTAAACAGCAAATATAGATCTCCAGGTAACAAGAAATATACTCTGAAATCCTTAGACTATGTGATCAGTATTTAAGTGAAGTTCAGATCATGGTCAGAACTTGAATTGAGCATCATTAGTAGAGTAAGTGAATGTTTATTTTTGTTTGTTGAATGCATGAATGAATGAGGAGATTGTATTAACTACGTCTTACAGTTGCATTTTACTGTATGAAGATGTACTATTTTATATGGAAGATTTAGAAGCAGAGAGAAATGCAGTCCAGGAGGTTAAAACTAAGGGAGCCAATTCACAGGGAAGAGCTGAAACAAAAACTTCAGGAAGGTTAAAGAGAAAAGATAGTATGTAATGAAAAGTGGAATATTACTTGGGCATAGAATAACTTACTGTTTTAATAATTTATTAACTTAACTATCAACAAATACATTAAAATGTTATATAAAAATTTGCTTAGGAAAGATGGCAGATGTAAAGTGATTTCCCAAGTTGCATGACTAAAATAGGAATTTCACAGTTAAAGTTATTTGCTTAGAAAGGTAGCAGTTATAATGCTTTCAAAAGTATCCACCTATTTAAAAAGCATATTAATTCAGACAGAAGTGAGTAAGAATTCATAGCTTTCTTTGGAAACCCTGTAAAATACAGAGATACATAGTATAAAAGTATGAGAGTTAAAAATATTTAAGAGAACATTTTAAGTAAACTTCTCATGCCACTTACAGATTGGCATGTTCATAACTCTTTAGTTTTTAAGCAAAATGCTAGTCTAGGTGAAGCCTCTTATAGTTTTTTCTTAATTATCCTGTGAGCTTTATGGTAATTTCTACTTTTACTAGACTTGCAATTTACCACTATACTTATTTGAAGTTTTCTGTGCTTCACTTTTTTTTTTTTTTTGCCCCAGCAACCTACTTATTCATCACTTTCTATCATTTCTAAATTTGGCATCCAACTTCATTTTATTTTACTATTAATAACATGAAGTCCATTGGGGATAGTCTTCCTAGTGGGAGCAGGGGTGTGCTGATGACAGCATCGATTTTGGGTTGTTATTTTTTAATTAGATTGTCTGTGTCCTATTCAAGTGAAGAGAGATCTGTATTAATTCACTCACTCAGATGTATTGAAGAAGATTTACATCTGAATGAGTGAATTAATACAGAAGGAGATTTAATGGCCCAAAAGATACAAGTAGGTAGAAATAGGAAGTGATCTAGATCATTAGTTTTCAAACTTTACCACATAGTAGATTTAACCTGTTGTTTAGTTGCTAAGTCGTGTCCGACTCTTTTGCTACCCCATGAATAGTAACTCAGCAGGTTCCTCTGACCATGGGATTTCCCAGGCAAGAATATTGGAGTAGGTTGTCATTTTCTTCTCCAGGGGATCTTCTTAAGGATTGAACCATGTCTCCTGTACTGGTAGGTGGATTCTTTACCACTGAGCCAACAGGGAAGCCCTAGAGTTAATCTAGAGAAATTTTAAGGATCCTTATCCCTATACCAGTTAGAGTATTTGGGGTAGGACCTAGGCATCAGTACTTTTAAGAATTTCCCAAATGATTCTATTATGCAGCCAAATTTGAATACCAGTGACGTATCTGTGGTCAGATTTTTTAAAATATGTGACAAATACTCTTTGAAAGCCACAAAATATTTACTATATAGCCCTTTGCAGAAAGTCTCTTGACCCATGAAATCCATTACTTTGTTCATCTGACTAGAAGCACTGCTATCACATGAGGTCTTATTAGAAATGCAGAATTCCAGGTCCTATCTTAGATCCACATTTTAACAAGATCTCTAGGAAGATCCCCTGGAAAAGGGAAAGGCTACCCACTCCAGTATTCTGGCCCAGAGAACTCTATGGTCTGTATAGTCCATGGGGTCGCAAAGAGCTGGACCCGACTGAGTGACTTGGACTTTCACTTTCCCTAGGTAATTAACATGGATATTAAAGCATGAGAGGCACTGATACATACCATATATGTTGATACATATGTAACATGTTGAGGATAATATTATTTATTTATTAAGTATTAAGCTCCTTGATACTTTCCTGGCTGAGGTAATCAAGACTGGCTACACAGTTGATACATTTTTCAGTTTTTAATCCTCTTACCACCGGTTACATTTTTACATTTATTAACCCCTACAAAGATTTCCTAGGCTTCCCTTGTAGCTCAGTTGCTAAGGAATCTGCTTGAAATGCAGGAGACCAGGGTTTGATTCCTGGGTCAGGAAGATCCCCTGGAGAAGGAAATGCTAACCCACTCTAGTATTCTTGCCTGGAGAACCTCACAGACAGAAGAGCCTGGTGGGCTACAGTCCATGGGGTTGCAAGAGTCAGACACAACTTAGGAACTAAACCACCACCACAAAGATTTCCTAGAGTGATGGATTACTTGGTCTCTTAGAATCAGATTTCCCTTTTCTTGATCTGAACTGGTCTTAGTGACATTCTTGATCAGTAGGAAGCAGCTGGACTGCTGAGGCTGGTGATCTGCAACTCTGCTTTTTCTGCCTGGGTTTCATGAACATTCCCTTTGGGAGTCCTGAGCTACCATGCAAGAGGCCTGATCACTGTGAGACTGCCTTGTCAGACCACATGGAAGTGCTCCTTTTGATCACTTCAGCTGAGCCTAAATTTTAATCTACCTCTCCGAGGGAAACCAGCCATATGAGTGGAGCCGTCTTGAGCCCTCCAGACCAGTCTGCTGCCTGCTGAATATTGCCAAGTGACCTCTGTTGAAGCTACAGGGAACACAGAATCGTCCCACTGAGTGCTGTCTGAGCCCCTGATCCACAAAAATATGAGATATAATAAAATGATTGTTTTCTTACACTATTAAATTTAGGGTAGTTTGTTATTCAGCAATAGCTAACCAGACTACCTATGTAGAACATTTTAAAACTTTTATGGTATTACAGAATTATTATTAAAGGTTATGCTAATTAAAAGACGTTTACTCCTTAGAAGGAAAGTTATGACCAACCTAGACAGTATATTAAAAAGCAGAGACATTACTTTGCCAACAAAGGTCCGTCTAGTCAAGGCTATGGTTTTTCCAGTGGTCATGTATGGATGTGAGAGTTGGACTGTGAAGAAAGCTGAGCACCAAAGAATTGATGCTTTTGAACTGTGGTGTTGGAGAAGACTCTTGAGAGTCCCTTGGACTGCAAGGAGATCCAACCAGTCCACTCTGAAAGAGATCAGTCCTGGGTGTTCATTAGAAGGACTGATGTTGAAGCTACAATACTTTGGCCACCTCATGCCAAGAGTTGACTCATGGGAAAAGACTCTGATGCTGGGAGGGACTGGAGGCAGGAGGAGAAGGGGACGACAGAGGATGAGATGGCTAGATGGCATCACTGACTTGATGGACATGAGCTTGAGTGAACTCTGGGAGTTGGTGATGGACAGGGAGGCCTGGCGTGCTGCAATTCATGGGGTTGCAAAGAGTCAGACATGACTGAGCGATTGAACTGAACTAATGCTATAAACTTTTGAGTTTATACTGATTTTATGATTAATCCTTTTGTATATATAGCTCAGAGATGAAATCTAGTGAAAGGACATCACATGTGTGATGGCTTTGTGGTATGTCAACTTGGCGAGGCTAAATTACAGTCCTTAGAATTTCCTTTGCAATGTGTTTATGAATAAGTAGGCTATAAGAGTTATGCTTTCATAAGAGTTGGAAAGAGGGAAGGAAAGCATGAGCTAGTCTAGCAAATATACACCTCTTAATTACTTAATAAAACATCATTGTAGCTTCTCCTGTGAAAAGAATTTTTTTCAGATATTAAGTCCCTCATCAGTCATTAGGGAGGTTATCCTAGTGGGCCTGATAATCAATTGGAAGGTCTTAAAAGAAGGTTTAGACATTCCCTGGAGAAAGAAACTCTACCTATGGACAACAGCTTTGGGCATTGTCTTTTGAATCCTAGACTTTTGTATTCTTACATTTCTTACTGCCTTCTCTATGGACTCTGGATTTGTGTAAACTGACTCTCAAAACCATTTCATTTCCTTGTTTTGTGTATGTGTATATACTACACAAACACACATATATATTATATATGTATATACATATGTATATATACACATATACACGTATATGTATGCATGTGTAGATGCATATGTACATATATGTATGCACACACATATATACATGTATATATACATGTATATTACATATATAATATAAATGTATATGTATATACATATACATATATCAGTTCAGTTCAGTTCAGTCGCTCAGTCGTGTCTTGACTCTTTGCAACCCCATGAATTGCACCACACCAGGCCTCCCTGTCTATCACCAACTCCCGGAGTTCACTCAAACTCATGTCCATCAAGTCGGTGATGCCATCCAGCCATCTCATCCTCTGTCGTCCCCTTCTCCTTCTGCCCCCAATCCCTTCCAGCATCAGAGTCTTCTCCAATGAGTCAACTCTTGGCATGAAGTGGCCAAAGTATTGGAGTTTCAGCTTCAGCATCAGTCCTTCCAAAGTACACCCAGGACTGATCTCCTTTAGGATGGACTGGTTGGATCTCCTTGCAGTCCAAGGGGCTCTCAAGAGTCTTCTCTAACACCACAGTTCAAAAGCATCAATTCTTCGGTGCTCAGCTTTATTCACAGTCCAACTCTTACATCCATACACGACCACTGGAAAAACCATGGTCTTGACTAGACGGACATTTGTTGGCAAAGTAATATCTCTGTTTTTCAATATGCTGTCTAGGTTGGTCATAACTTTCCTTCCAAGGAGTAAGCATCTTTTAATTTCATGGTTGCAATCACCATCTGCAGTGATTTTGGAGCCCCCCAAAATAAAGTCTGACACTGTTTCCACTGTTTCCCCATCTATTTCCCATGAAGAAATGGGACCAGATGCCATGATCTTTGTTTTCTGAATGTTGAGCTTTAAGCCAACTTTTTCACTCTTCTCTTTCACTTTCATCAAGAGGCTTTTTAGTTCCTTTTCACTTTCTGCCATAAGGGTGGTGTCATCTGCATATCTAAGGTTATTGATATTTCTCCTGGCAATCTCGATTCCAGCTTGTGCTTCTTCCAGTCCAGCGTTTCTCATGATGTCCTCTGCATATAAGATAAATACGCAGGGTGACAATATACAGCCTTGACGTACTCCTTTTCCTATTTGGAACCAGTCTGTTCCATGTCCAGTTCTAACTGTTGCTTCCTGACCTGCATACAGATTTCTCAAGAGGCAGGTCAGGTGGTCTGGTATTCCATCTTTTTCAGAATACACACACACACACACATATAGATAGATAGATAGATAGATAGATAGATAGATAGATAGATAGATAGATAGATAGATAGATTATATATATATATATATATATATATATATATATGAAGTGAGTGAGTGAAGTCGCTCAGTTGTGTCCGACTCTTCGCGACCCCATGGACTGTAGCCTACGAGGCTCCTCCCTCCATGGGATTCTCCAGGCGAGAGTACTGGAGTGGGTTGCCATTTCCTTCTCCATGGGATCTTCCCGACCCAGGGATCGAACCTGGGTCTCCAGCATTCCAGGCAGATGCTTTAACCTCTGAGCCACCAGGGAAGCCCATATATATATATATATAAAATCCCTGTGTTCATCTTTTTCATTGGCCAGTAAGAGATGTCTGTGTATAAAAAGATGAACACAGGGATTTAAATTCCTAGCTCAAGCTCTGTATCAATGACTGGATGTGACTTGAGAATGCTCCTCCAGCCTATGACTCCTTTTGAAAAGTGTAGTCTATTTATGCAAGGTTTGTAGTTGATAAGTCGTGTCCAACTCTTTGCTACCCCATGGACTGCAGCATGCCAGCCTTCCCTGTCCTTCACTATCTCTTGGAGTTTGCTCAAATTCATGTCCATGGAGTCAGAGATACTATCTCACCATCTCATCCTCTGCTGCTCTCTTCTCCTGTTGCCTTCAGTCTTGCCCAGCATCAGGTAAGGATATATGTATATATATTCTCTCTCTTTTTTTTTTTTTGGATTTAGCTGTACATACAGAGCTATGGCTCAGAGGGTAAAGCGTCTGCCTGCAATGCTGGAGCCTTGGGTTCGATCTCTGGGTGGAGAAGATCCCCTGGAGAAGGAAATGGCAACCCACTCCAGTACTCTTGCCTGGGAAATAACATGGACAGAGGAGCCTGGTAGGCTACAGTCCATGGGGTTGCACAACTGAGTGACATCACTTCACTTCATAAACTGATATGCATCACTGACCTAATAAATATATTTTGGGAATTAACTTTATTAAATCTCTAAGAAATCTGTACCTGTAATAAAATTTATTTTACTTTTGATGTTGTTCAGTCACTCAGCCGTGTTCGACTCTTTGCGACCCCATGGACTGCAGCACACCAAGCTCCCCTGTCCGTCACCAACTCCCGGAGTGTGCTCCAACTCATGCCCATCGAGTCAGTGATGCCATCCAGCCATCTCATCCTCTGTCATCCCCTTCTCCTTCAGCCTTCAATCTTTCCCAGCATCAGGGACTTTTCTAATGAGTCAGGCCTTTTCTAATGTGTTGGGCCTTTTCTAATGAGTTGGCATCAGGTGGCCAAAGTACTGGAGCTTCAGCTTCAGCATCAGGCCTTCCAAGCCTTCCAATGAATATTCAGGACTGATTTCCTTTAAGATTGACTGGTTTGATCTCCGTGAAGTCCAAGGGACTCTCAAGAGTCTTCTTCAACACTACAGTTCAAAAGCATCAGTTCTTTGATGCTTAGCCTTCTTTATGGTCCAACTCAAACACCCATATAGCAGAAGATCCATTACATTGACTATACGGACCTCTGTCGGCAAAGTAATGTCTCTGCTTTTTAATATGTTGTCCAGGTTTGTCATAGCTCTTCTTACACAGAGCAACTGTCTTTTGATTTCACGTCTGCAGTCACCATCTACAGTGATCTTGAAGCCCAAGAAAATTAAGTCTGTCACTGTTTCCATTGTTTCCACATCTATTTGCCAAGAAGTGACGGGACTGGATACCATGATCTTAGTTTTTTGACTGATACTTCATGTATAATTACAATCAATTTTCAAGTAAATTAGAAATGAATGAAAGCCATATTTGCTAGAGCTTATAAGCCAGGAGTTGCTTGGGAAATGGCTACAATTTATTTCAAAGTTCTTAAAATATTGCTTCCCACATGTGTTTTGTTAATTTCTTCTGACATATATTTTAAGAAGGCAATATTTTGCCTTAACAATATCATCTTTACTTTGGTAGAAGTCAGTGATTATAAATACCCATTTTTATTTTTGTAAGATAATACTGAAGTTTGCCAACAATGCAGTTTCACCAAGATACAGTTTAGTCACTAGACTGCAAGCATTATATATACATACATATATTTAACTATAGTATATGAGTGATGATGGATCTGTTTCTAAAATGTATTTAGTCTTCTGATTTCTGGATTTGATGGTAACTGATTTACACTATTTTCTTTCACAGATATAATTTAAAATACAGTAAGCAATGTTGGAATAAAATTTTGTATCACTCTTCCATATTTTCTTAGAATATCACATACTGTCAGTTAAATGTTTTTATTCAAATATAGTCAGCAATTGGGACAAAATTGGACTTTCCATAGACTGATCAATCTCAATTTGTTTGAATGGTGGTAGTATTTTTAGTGCCATGAGAGGGTCACTTACCTTATGTTAAAATATGCCTACTGCCTTACCAAGTATATGGCATCATAGTGTAGAAATGTTGAATTAGTAGTTCATAATAAAAACTTTGGTTCTAGGTTACACAAAGACCACCTAAATGATAGAAATAAACAAGCTTACTTCTCTGTGCTTTACTTTTTTCACTTTTAATACTGGACTACCTACCTGAATTCTCTTTTGTACTGGGATAATTCAGATCTCCTTTTTAAAAAATATTAATATGGCAAAACTAATTCCAAGGAATACTGTAATAATAATAATAAGGCAAGTTTTTGTTCTTTAAACCCTTAAGCCTATTTCCAACAATTCTTATTCCAGAGATAAAATTAGTTAATAACAATGAAAAAATTTAAAAGCCACTCTTTATTGTACATTTACAATATATTTGACAACCTCCAAGTTAAAAGAATCACTAAATTAATTACAGCTTAGACATGCATTGCTCTGAAAGTCAGTAACTTTTTAATTTCTTCAGGTGAGTAATCCTGCAATTGGAAAAGTGTTAATATGATTTTCTAAGTCTTTGTTGGTGTGAATTAGTTTTATTTTTTATTTTTCCTTTTTATTTTGTTTGTGTTTTCTATTCTATTCTTGTAACAGTTTAAAATGTTGCACTAATGATATTATTAGGTCTGTTAAAAACAAAGTATAGTCAGCTGTGTTGGTAATAGAAAGGACACTAAGGACACAAACAGAGATCACTGGAAAGCAAAGCTGAATATACCCTGCTAGATTAGTTCCCAGAGAAGATGGTTTATCTTTAATGTATATAACTTGCCTGAGAATAGGTGATGATTACTAAATAGTTTGTAATTAAAGATAATAACTACTCATATTATCATTTCATTTTGTATTTTTAGTATTTTTAAGTGGAGGGAAAAACCTCAGTCTTTAAAATATGTGTGAAAGTGACATTGTAAAATTAGAACCACAAATGCCAAATCAAGGAGAACTGTAAAATTAATAGTGCATTGTTGCTAAGTGCTAATAGATTAGATCTTAAATCAAGTTTAGTTTGTTACATGAAACATTCATAAATAAATCCATTCTCATATTTTCTATAAACACCAACAATTTATATAATACATTATAAAAACTTCAAAGCACATTTAAAAAATGTTTAAGTATTGTTATCTACATCATTTGTAATTGTGCAACAGTATTAAGGTATGAAAATTCCTAAAATGGAAAGAAAAAATAGCAAAGAAAGCAGAAAACAATGAATCCAATGACCCAGTTCACTGAATAAATATAGATGATCACCATATCCATGTCAAACCACCATCCACGGCTATCATCCTCAAAGTGCAGATAATCCATCCTGTGTGCACCATGTGGAAACTGCCTTCTTGTAACTGGAGCTGCACGTCTGTGGAAACCTAGAAGATATATGAACATACAAGTTGAAGCCCATTAAATTCAGATAAGTGCTCAGAAAGGAAGCTGCATTATGAACATGAGTATCACTACCAGAGCATTATCTTGATTTCACTGAGTGGCATACATCGTATTCCATACAGTTTTTCTTTTTAATGATAAGCAACTATCAGAAGTCTTTTTCAGTTAAAGCTTTTAAGGGGGACAGTAAAATTAGCGAAAAGCATGGAATATGGAGTCAAGAGACTATTTTTTTTTAAAAACCAAAGTATAGTTGATCTCCAATATTAGTTTCAAGTATATAGCGTATGATTTAACATTTTTATAGATTATACTCCACTTAAAGTTATAGTAAAATACTGGCTATATTTCCTGCGCTCTACAACATATAGCTTATTTCAATACATAGCAGTTCACACTTCTTAATCTCCTACCTCCTCCTGTCTTCCCTCCTTGCCTATCCCCACTGATAACAACTAGTCTGTCCTCTGTTTAAGTGTGTTTCTGTTGTGTCATATTTACTCATTTTAGTGTTTAGATTCCATATATAAGTGATAACATACAGTATTTGTATTTTCCTGACTTATTTCATTAAGCATAGTATCCTCCAGGTCTATCCATATTGTTGAAAGTGTCAAAACTTCACTCTTTTTTCAATGGCTGAGGAATATTGCATTGTGTGTGTATGTATATCCCATCTTTATCTGTTCATCTGTTGATGGACACTTACATAGGCTATTGTAAATAATGCTTCTATGAACACTGGGGTACATCAGTTCAGTTCAGTTGCTCAGTCGTGTCCAGCTCTTTGCGACCCCATGGAGTGCAGCGGGCCAGGCCTCCCTGTCCATCACCAACTCCTGGAGTTTACCCAAACTCATCTGCATCGAGTCAGTGATGCCATCCAACCATCTCATCCTCTGTCATCCCCTTCTCTTCTGGCCTTCAATCTTTCCCAGCATCAGGGTCTTTTCCAATGAGTCAGCTCTTCACATCAGGTGGCCAAAGTATTGGAATTTCAGCTTCAACATCAGTCCTTCCAATGAACACTCAGGACTGATCTCCTTCAGGATGGACTGGTTGGATTTCCCTGCAGTCCAAGGGACTCTCAAGAGACTTCTCCAACACCACAGTTCAAAAGCATCAATT
This sequence comes from Capricornis sumatraensis, assembly GCF_032405125.1. NCBI lineage: Eukaryota > Metazoa > Chordata > Mammalia > Artiodactyla > Bovidae > Capricornis > Capricornis sumatraensis. Next base: position 21,936,734 of record NC_091086.1, read on the forward strand.
CTTTGGTGCTCAGCTTTATTTATAGTCCAACTCTCACATCCATACATGACTCCTGGAAAAACCATACATAGCTTTGACTAGACGGATCTTTGTTGGCAAAGTAATGTCTCTGCTTTTTAATATGCTGTCTAGGTTGGTCATAGCTTTTCTTCCAAGGAGCAAGCATCTTTTAATATAATGGCTGCAGTCACCATCTGCAGTGATTCTGGAGCTCCCCAAAATAAAGTCTGCCACTGTTTCCACTGTTTCCCCATCTATCTGCAATGAAGTGATGGGACTGGATGCCATGATCTTTGTTTTCTGAATGTTGAGCTTTAAGCCAACTTTTTCACTCTCCTCTTTCACTTTCATCAAGAGGCTCTTTAGTTCTTCTTTGCTTTCTGCCATAAGGGTGCTGTCATCTTCATATCTTAGGTTATTGATATTTCTCCTGGCAATCTTGATTGTAGCTTGTGTTTCTTCCAGCCCAGCATTTCTCATGATGTACTCTGCATATAAGTTAAATCAGCACAGTGACAATATACAGCCTTGACATACTCCTTTTCCTATTTGGAACCAGTTTGTTGTTCCATGTCCAGTTCTAACTGTTGCTTCCTGACCTGCATACAGATTTCTCAAGAGGCAGGTCAGGTGTTCTGGTATTCCCATTTCTTTCAGAATTTTTCACAGTTTGTTTTGATCCACACAGTCAAAGGCTTTGGCATAGTCAATAAAGCAGAAGTAGATGTTTTTCTGGAACTCTCTTGCTTTTGAAGATGATCCAGTGGATGTTGGCAATTTGATCTCTGGTTCCTCTGCATTTTCTAAAACCAGCTGGAAGTTCACAGTTCATGTATTGTTGAAGCCTGGCTTGGAGAATTTTGAGCATTTCTTTACTAGCGTGTGAGATGAGTGCAATTGTGTGGTAGGTTGAACATTCTTTTTTTTTTTTAAAATTTTTATTTTGTATTGGGGTATAGCTGATTAACAAACAATGTTGTGATAGTTTCAGGCAAACAGTGAAGGGACTCAGCCATACATATACATGTATCATTTCTCTCTCAAAATCCCCTCCATCCAGGCTGGCACATAACATTGAGCAGACTTCCATGTACTATACAGTAGGTCCTTGTTGGTTATCCATTTTATTTATTTTTATTTTTACTTTATTTTGCTTTACAATACTATATTGGTTTTGCCATACATTGACATGAGTCAGCCACGGGTGTACATGAGTTCCCAATCCTGAACCCCCCTCCCACCTCCCTGACATTGCTTTTCTTAGGGATTGGAATGAAAACTGACCTTTTCCAGTCCTGTTTCCACAGGTGAGTTTTCCAAATTTGCTGGCATATTGAGTGCACCACTTTCACAGCATCATCTTTTAGGATTTGAAAGAGGTCAACTGGAGTTCCATCACCTCCACTATCTTTGTTCATAGTGATGCTTCCTAAGGCCCACTTGACTTCACATTCCATGATGTCTGGCTCTAGGTTGAGTGATCACACCATCATGATTATCTGGGTTGTAAAGATCTTTTTTTGTACAGTTCTTCTGTGTATTCTTGCCACCTCTTAATATCTTCTGCTTCTGTTAGGTCCATCCCATTTCTGTCCTTTATTATGCCCATCATTGCATGAAATGTTCCCTTGGTATCTCTAATTTTCTTGAAGAGATCTCTAGTCTTTCCCATTATATTGTTTTCCTCTTTTTCTTTGCATTGATCACTGAGGAAGGCTTTCTTATCTCTCCTTGCTATTCTTTGGAACTCTGCATTCAAATAGGTATATTTTTCCTTTTCTCCTTTGCTTTTGGGTTCTCTTCTTTTCACAGCTATTTGTAAGGCCTCCTCAGATAGCCATTTTGCCTTTTTGCATTTCTTTTCCTTGGGGATGGTCTCAATCCCTATCTCGTGAATATATCTTTTCAAATTACTATTTTTGTTTACTTCAGTAATATATCTAAGAATGGAATTGGAGGACCAGTTGGTAGTTCTATTTTTAGTTTATTGGGGAAACTTCATACTAATTTACTTTGTGGCTGTACCAATTTACATTCCTACAAACAATGTACTAGGGTATCCTTTTCTCCAAATTCTCATCAGTGTTATTTGTGGTCTTTATGATGGTAGCCATTCTACAGGTGTGAGATGATACCTCATTTGCATTTCTTTGATGATTAGTGACGTTGAGCATCTTTTCCTATTGGTCATCTGTATGTCTTCTCTGGAGAAATGTCTGTTCAGGTCTTGTGTATTTTTTAATTTATTTTTTTGATAATGAGTTGTATGAGCTCTTTATATATTTTGGATATAGACTCCTTATTGGTCATATCACTGGCAGGAATTTTAAGAGACTAATTTTGTTCTGTCATTTACTTGGGGCAAGTTAACTGATCTCTTTGATTTCAGATTTCTCATCTATATCATCTGATTTTTCAATTAAAATTTTGTGAGGTTCATTTTTTTGATATTGTGTTACATGAGCTGTTTATAAATTTAGAGATTAATTCCTTATCGGCTGCATTGTTTGCAACATTTCCTCCCATTCTATGGGTTGTCTTTTCATTTTGTTTATGATTTCAGTTTAAATAGGCCCCATTTGCTTACTTTTGTTTTCATTTTCATTACTCTAGGAGAAGACTGAAAAAGATATTGTGGTGATTTATGTTGAAGAGTGTTCTGCCTATATTTTCCTCTAAGAATTTATAGTATCTGGTCTTACATTTAGGCTGTTAATTCATTTTGAGTTTATTTTTTGTGTATGGTGCTAAAGAATGTTCTAATTTCATTTTTTCTATGTAGCTGTCCAGTTTTCATGGAATCATTTATTAAAAGAGACTATCTTTTCTCCATTGTATAGTCTTGCTTTCTTTGTCATAGATTAATTGACCATAGGTACTACATGGCTCTCTACCCTGTTCCATTGATCTTTATGTCTGGTTTTGTGTCAGCACCATACTGCTTTAATGACTGTAGCTTTGCAGTGTAATTTAAAATCAAGGAACCTAATCCTCCAACTCTGTCTTTCATTCTCAAGATTGTTTTGGCTCTTTGGAGTCTTTTGTGTCTCCATATACATTTTAAGAACAACCCATGAAAAAATGGGCAAAAGACCTAAATAGATGTTTCTCCAAAGAAGACTTACAGTTGACCAAGAGGCAAATGAAAAGATGCTCAATGTCACTAATTATTAGATAAATTCAAATCAAAACTAAAGTGAGATATCACCTCATACCAGTTAGAATGGCCATCATCCAAAAGCCTACAAATAAAAAAAGCGGGCAGTGTGGAGAAAAAGGATCCTTTTTTACATTGTTGGGGCTTCTGTAGTGGCTCAGAAAGTAAAGAATCTGCCTGCAATGCAAGAGACCTGGGATCAATCCCTAGATCAGGAAGATCCCCTGGAGAAGGGAATGGCTACCACTCCAGTATTCTTACCTGGAGAATTCCAGGGACAGAGGAGCCTGGTAGGTTATAGTCCATGGGGTTGTAAAGAGTTGGATACAACTGAGTGACTAACACACAAGTCTACATTGTTGGTGGGAATGTAAATTGGAACACCCCCTATGGAGAACAGTATGGAGGTTCCTTAAGGAACTAAAAACAGAGCTACCATATGATCCAGCAATCCCACTCTGGGGCATGTATCTGAAGAAAAACATGGTTCAAAAAGATACATGCACCGCAATGTTCAATGCAGTGCTGTCTATAATAGCCAAGATATGGGAGCAACCTAAATGTCCATTGCTCAGAGGTTAAAGCGTCTGCCTAGAATGCGGGAGACCCGGGTTCGATCCCTGGGTTGGGAAGATGCCCTGGAGAAGGAAATGGCAACCCACTCCAGTACTCTTGCTTGGAGAATCCCATGGATGGAGGAGCCTGGTGGGCTACAGTCCATGGGGTTGCAAAGAGTTGGACATGACTGAGCGACTTCACTTTCACAGATGAATAGATATAGAAGATGTGTTATATATACACAATAGACTATTACTCAGCCATCAAAAACAATGAAACAATGCCATTTGCAGCACCATAGATCAGTTCAGTTCAGTTGCTCAGTCATGTCTGACTCTGTGAACCCATGGACTGCAGCACGGCAGGCTTCCTCGTCCATCACCAACTCCTGGAGCTTGTTCAAACTCATGTCCATTGAGTTGGTGATGCCATCCAACCATCTCATTCTCTGTCATCCCCATCTCTTCCTGCTTTCAATCTTTCCCAGCATCATGGTCCTTTCCAATGAGGCAACTGTTCACATCAGGTGGCCAAAGTATTGGAGTGTCAGCTTCAGCATCAGTACTTCCAATGAATATTCAGGACTGATTTCCTTTAGGATTGACTGGTTTGATCTCCTTATAGTCCAAGGACTCTCAAGAGTCTTCTCAAACACCACAGTTCAAAAGCATCAATTGTTCAGTGCTTAGATTTCTCTATGATCTAATTCTCACATCCATACATGACTACTGGAAAAACCATAGCTTTGACTCTACAGATCTTTGTCGGTAAAGTAATGTCTCCGCTTTTTAATACGTTGTCTAGGTTTGTTGTAGCTTTTCTTCCAAGGAGCAAACATCTTTTAATATCATGGCTGCAGTCACCATCCGTGGTGGTCTGGTACTCCTGTCTCTCAGAATTTTTCACAGTTTGCTGTGATCCACAGAGTCAAAGGCTTTTGTGCACTCAATGAAGCAGAAATAGATTTTTAAAAAATTCTCTTTCTCTATGATCCAATGAATGTTGGCAATTTTATATCTGGTTCCTCTGTCTTCTAAACCCGGCTTGTGTATCTGGAAGTTCTCAGTTCACCTACTGCTGAAGTCTACCTTGAAGGATTTTGAGCATAACCTTACTAGCATGCAAAATAAGGGCAACTGTACAGTAGTCTGTATGTTCTTTGGCACTGCCCTTCTTTGGGATTGGAATGAAAACTGACCTTTTCTAGACCTTTGGTCACTGCTCAGTTTTCCAATTTTTCTGACATGGTGAATGCAGCACTTAAGAGCATCACCTTTTAGGATTTTAAATAGCTCAGCTGGAATTCCATCACCTCCACTAGCCATGTTTATATTAATGCTTCCTATTTACATGCTAATTACTTGCCTACTGACAACCTGGGTTTGGCTGACAAATAGTGAACTTTATTTTTTAGAGACGAAAAAAGTTAGGTCTTTTTAGACATTAAAGGCTTTTAAAAGATGAATAATTTGATATGCCAAAGGCTTTGACTGTGTGGATCACAATAAACTGTGGACAATTCTGAAAGAGATGGGAATACTAGACCACCTGACCTGCCACTTAAGAAATCTGTATGCAGGTCAGGAAGCAACAGTTAGAATTGGACATGGAACAACAGACTGGTTCCAAATAGGAAAAGGAGTATGTTAAGGCTGTATATTGTCACTGTGCTGATTTAACTTATATACAGAGTACATCATGAGAAACGCTGGGCTGGATGAAGCACAAGCTGGAATCAAGATTGCCAGGAGAAATATCAATAACCTCAGATATGCAGATGTTGCTGCTGCTAAGTCACTTCAGTCGTGTCTGACTCTATGCGACCCCATAGACAGCAGCCCACCAGGCTCCCCTGTCCCTAGGATTCTCCAGTCAAGAACACTGGAGTTGGTTGCCATGTCCTCCAATGCATGAAAGTAAAAAGTGAAAGTGAAGTCGCTCAGTCGTGTCTGACTTTAACGACTCCACTGAGTGCAGCCTACCAGGCTCCTCCATCCATGGGATTTTCCAGGCAAGAGTACTGTAGTGGGATGCCATTGCCTTCTCTGGATATGCAGATGACAGCACCCTTATGGCAGAAAGTGAAGAACTAAAGAGCCTCTTGATGAAGGTGAAAGTGGAGAGTGAAAAAGTTGGCTTAAAGCTCAACATTCAGAAAACTAAAATCATGGCATCTGGTCCCATCACGTCATGGCAAATAGATGGGGAAACAGTGGAAACAGTGGCTGATTTATTTTTCTGGGCTCCAAAATCACTGCAGATGGTGACTGCAGCCATGAAATACAGACGCTTACTCCTTGGAAGGAAAGTTATGACCAACCTAGACAGCATGTTAAAAAGCAGAGACATTACTTTGCCAACAAAGGTCTGTCTTGTCAAGGTTATGGTTTTTCCAGTAATCAGGTATGGATGTGACAGTTGGACTATAAAGAAAGCTGAGTGCCAAAGAATTATTGCTTTTGAACTGTGGTGTTGGAGAAGACTCTTGAGAGTCCCTTGGACTGCAAGGAGATCCAAACAGTCCATCCTAAAGGAGATCAGTCATGAGTGTTCATTGGAAGGACTGATGTTGAAGCTGAAACTCCAATACTTTGGCCACCTGATGTGAAGAACTGACTCACTGGAAAAGACCCTGATGCTGGGAAAGACTGAAGGCAGCAGGAGAAGGGGACAACAGAGGATGAGATGGTTGAATGACATCACCAACTCAATGGACATGGGTTTGGGTAAACTCCGAGAGTTGGTGATGGACAGGGAGGCCTGGCGTGCTGCGGTCCATGGGGTTGCAAAGCGTCAGACATGACTGAGCGACTGAACTGAACTGAATATGATTATTAATATTAGCCTTTGCTTTGTACTTATCTACTGTCTACTAACTTTACCTGTGCTTATTGGTTTCAGTGGGTGGGGACAATACAATAAACTGAGCAGAAAAGATACATTCTGGCATATGCTAGTAACTCTGGTGATAAAGTTTCTGTAAGGCTCAAGCTTGAAGTAGATTCTGATTCATTCTTTTTAATAACTCATTTAATAAAAACAAAAGTAATGTTGAATATTCTGCTCCATATCAGGTTTCTTATTCTCATAGAAAGGTTGCATCAACCTGAGTTATCATTATGGTTACTTAAAGTCAAGCTATCATTATGGTTACTTAAAGTCAAGTTTCTTTGATCAAGAACAATCCTAAATTATTGTTCACATATGTTTTATATTGTATAACAGAAATTGCATATATTGTAAGGTGTAAAGTAGGATGATTTGATATATAATATTTAGTGAGATGATTATTATAGTCAAGCTAACTAACATATCCATCTCCTTTTCTTTTGTTTTTAGAGTACCTTCTATCTATTAATATCTACTATCTCTACTGAAATATATGGTTCATATATATTTTTTCCCAAAATCATGGACTATGTTTCATTTTGCTTGTTTCCTCTGCCACGCAGAAGAAGCTTTTTAGTTTGATATAGTCCTGCTTGTTTATCTTTGCTGTTGTTGCCTGACCTTTTGTGGTCTTAATAAAAAATAATGACTGGAAAGGCCCATGTCAAGGAGCTTATCCTACATGGTTTCTTATAGAGTTTTATGGGTGCAGATCTTACATTTAACTCTTTAATATATTTTTGAATGGATTTTTGTGTATGGTGTAACACATGGGTTCAGTTTCACTCTTTTGTGTGTGGCAATCCAGTTTTCCCAATACTATTTATTGAAAAGAGTATCCTTCCTTTCCCCATTGTGAATATATTCCTGACTCCCTTACTAAAAATTAGTTGATTATGTATATCAGGATTTACTTCTGAGGTTTCCACTGTGTTCCACTGGTCTATGAGTCTATTTTTATACCAATGCCATACTGTTCTGATTAGTATAGCTTTGTAATATAACTTGAAATCATCAAGTGATACCTTCTACTCTGTTCTTTCTCAAGGTTCTTTTATTTGGGATCTTTTGCCAATAAAGCTTGTGCTGGTGATGGAATTCCAGCAGAGCTATTTAAAATCCTAAAAGATGATGCTATTAAAGTGCTGCACTCAATTTGTCAGCAAATTTGGAAAACCCAGCAGTGGGTATAGGACTGGAAAAGGTCAGTCCTCATTCCAGTTCCCAAGAAGGGCAATACTAAAGAAGGTTCAAACCATCAGACAATTGCATTCATCTCTCATGCTAGGAAGGTTATGCTCAAAATCCTCCAAACTAGGCTTCAGCCTTACATGAACTGAAAACTCCAGATGTTTAGGCAGATGGGTTTAGAAAAGGCAGAGGAACTAGAGATCAAATTGCCAACATTCTCTGGATCATAGAGAAAGCAAGGGAATTTCAGGAACACATCTAACTCTGTTTCATTGACTATACTAAAGCCTTTGACTGTGTGGATCATAACAAACTGTAGAAGCAACAGTTAGAACCCTGTATGGAACAACTGACTGGTTCAGGATAGACAGAGGAGTATGATAAGGCTGTTTTTTATCACTCTGTTTATTTAACTTATACACAGAGTATATCATGCAAAATGCCAGGCTGGATGAGTTACAACCTGGAATCAAGATTCACAGGACAAATATTAACAACCTCAGATACTCAGATGATACCACCCTAACAACAGAAAGTGAAGAGAAACTAAAGAGGCCTCTTGATGAGGGTGAAGGAGGAAAGTGAAAAAGCTGGCTTAAAAGTCAATATTAAAAAAACTAAGATCTTGGGATCTGGTCCCATCACCTCATGGCAAACAGAAGGGAAGCAGTGACAGATTTCTTCTTCTTGGGCTCTAAAATCACCGCAGATGGTGACTGTAGCCATGAAATTAGAAGACAATTGCTTCCTGGCGGAAAGCTATGACAAACCTAGACAACGTGTTAAAAAGCAAAGAGATTACTTTGCTGACAAAGGTCCGAATAGTCAAGGCTATAGTCTTTCCAGTTGTCATGTATGGATGTGAGAGCTGGACATTAAAGAAGTCAGAATGCCAAAAAATTGATGCTTTCAATCTGTGATGCTGGTGAAGACTCTTGAGAGTCCCTTGGAAAGCAAGATCAAACCAGTCAATCTCAAAGGAAATCAACCCTGAGTACTCTTTGGAAGGATTGATGCTGAAGTTGGAGTTCCAGTACTTTGGCCACCTGATGCGAACAGCTGACTTACTGAAAAAGACCCTGATGCTGGGATAGACTGAAGATAAAAGGAGAAGAGGGTGACTGAGGATGAGATGGCATCACTGATTCAATGAACATGAACCTGGGCAAACTCCAAGAGATGGGAGGGACAGGGAAGCCTGGTGTGCTGCAGCCCATAGGGTTGCAAAGTATTGAATACAGCTTGGTTACTGAACAACAATGTGAGTCTATACCAATTTTACAACTGTTTTTTTTTTTCTGTTTCTTTGAAAAATGCCACTGGTATTTTGATAGGGATTGTATTGAGTCTGTGTTTTGCTTTGAGTAGTACAGACATCTTAACAATAATTTTTAAATTTCATTTTTTATTGATGTATAGTTGCCAGTTATATAATAATATGTTATAGGTATACAATAAAGTGATTTACAATTTTTAAAGGTTACATTCCATATACAGTTATTATAAAATATTGGCCATATTTTTTCCATGTTGTAAAATATATCCTTATATCTTATTTTATACCTCTCACTTGTAGTTTGTACCTCTTACTCCCCTACCCCTATATTAATTCTTTTAAATCAGTAAATATGGAATAGCTTTTCATTTAGTTGTGCCATCTTCAGTTTCTTTCATCGATATTTTATAGCTTTCAGTGTTTATTTATGTAGATTAAAAACATGAAATAAAAAAGGATGAGATAAATGTTATTTTAGATAAATGGTATTTTAGAATAAATTTAATAGCCATATCTCAAATAACTTTTTAATAATTTCTAATATTTTTGGTTGAGTTGCTATCATATTTTTGATTATTTTTAGAGCTTACGAAAAGCTCATACTAGAATGATGTGTCAGCTCTTCTATTTTTTTGTTTGCCTTATCAGTATTAGCTTCAATCTGATTTCTCTGTAGGATTATATTTGAGTTTCTTGTCGACTTTGTGTTGGTAGTATAGCTAAAACTAGATAATATAGTCCAAAATTCATTTAACTGGTCATATGTAAACTTCAACATATTGCAACACCTTGAAAACTAATAAACTAATTAAGACAGCTATTCATATTTTCAGACTTGGAGTTTTCCTTGGCTAATATTACACACCATCATAACATGTTAAGTAAGAATACCAGTGTCAGTCCTAAGTATTAGTAAAGTTTAACTTTTCTTCTGTTTGAATAAACATTACAGAAATTTTAATGTTATTTTCTTACAATCGAAAGCATTGCCTTGCACCTTGCCTGTAGGTATTCTATTTTTGAGACCATATCTAGGGGATTTCAATCCTAACAGCTTTTTACAACTATCTAACCACTGTTCTCTCAACTGTAGTCAATACTTGAAGAGTAAAGGCTCCTTTTGGTTTGGGTAGGAGAGAGGGAAAGTGGCAAGAGTTTTTCTCTCATTCAAAAATTATTCTAATACATTTTACTGCCTTATAGCTCATGATCTTATTATCTTCATAAAATACAAATGTTCCAAAGAAGTTAATATACCTTTTCAAAAATCTTTTCACAAATATAGACTGGAGAACAGGTAACACTGTTACTGGAAATTATCACCATTACTACTATACTTTAAAATATGTGATTTTTCTGTCTAAAAGGAGTATGTAGAGACCTTAGATTCTTCAGATGCAAAAGTTTCAGTTGTTTGGGTTACAGAATCATGCTGGTTCCACAGTGCAGTCTCAGTTACTCTTGATGTCTTGGTATAATTACTCATAGTGCCTCTTTCACTCTAGAAGTGTCCTTAAGAGTATTGATTTCCTTTATTAATGGAAAGAGAAAAGAGGCAGTGCAGGAAGACTCTGAACTACGACATCTGAACACCAGGAGGCGATACTGACCCAGGTGGCTTATGCAGTATGGTTTTACAGGAAAGGTGGCTAATGATCAGTACTTGATTAATGTTAATTTCTTAATTTTTTTTCAAGGGGGGAAGGAGTAAGTAGGTATTTATAATAATTTTGAAATTTTCACAACTGTAAACTGAATGAAATGATTATAATTTCTAAATCAAAATCAGACTAAAAGAAAATGACCTCACTGACTCTATTACTTAGTAAATATTAGATTATGACACTAAAAAAACTGCCAGAACACTCATCGCAGAGATTAACTACAGATTCCACTGTAAAATGATGATAATAAAAGTACCTAATTCATTGGGCTAATATGAGGATTAGATAATACATATAAATTAATACATGCTAAGCACATTCCTGGCCAATACTAAAGTTTCAATAAATTAATTATTCTTATTTTTTATTTAATATTGTAACTGTTACTTTCAATATGAAAAGCAGCTGCTTTTCTCAGTTCTTGTTCTTCATATTATGTCTGTCTTTTGTGAATAAATCAATATATTCTTTGTTCAGACAAACGGTGAGAAACTGTTTCCTTCAAGTATGAGTTGATTTCTCTAAGGCAGTTGTTAACTTTAAATAAACTGTCAGAGTATCAGACAGTGAAACTATGGAATATTAAAATTTATGAAGATTATATCTACTATCACTTAGAGGCTGAGGATATAAATATATTTTTAGACATGGTTCCTGTCTAAAAGAAACTCATACTCGAGAACAGTTCATCCATCAATCTTTTTTTTTTGTTTGTTTCATTATCACTCCTTTAAGGAGGAAAAAAATAGTTAAATTAAAATTTACCTGAAATTTATTCTAATCAGTAAATCAAATTAGCTTAAATCCAATTTCTCTCTACTGAGAGAAATTTAAAATAAGGAATACTTTTTTTTCAGGTAGGGTTGAGCTTGTGAGGGCCAAAAACTACTGTGACATCTAAGATATTTTTGGTGCTCCAAGAACCAGTTTTTGCCCCCATTAGAAGTGCATGGCCTAGGAGAGAGCACACTGAAAAGCATATAACAGTCAATGTATATATTACATATAACCACTTCATTCCAAAATTGGATTTGAATTGGAATTAATGGAGTGAGAAATTTCTGCACCAGGAAATCCTCAGACTTAAGCACAGCTTACTATTTAGTGATAACCTGATAAAGTGAATTTGTTATTAAGACATGGTTTAAAGAATAGCCAGTATTATTAGCACATTTTAACTATGGTATTCAAGGTAAAGGACACTTTTCCACTACAGTGGAAACCATACTCTTCAAGGAATCAGAAAATTTGGATTTTTGTGCCAATACTGAACATACTCATTATTTGATCAAGTCAAAACAGTTCCTCTGTATTGAGATACATATATTCATATGATTTTCTCCTTTAATCTGTTAATGTGATGAATTCAAAGGTAGATTTTTTTTAAAAAGTTGAATAATTTTAAAAAGATCTGTTACAGTGATGAATTTAAGGTGATAGATTTTCAATGTTTCATCATTCCTTTAAATCCAGGATAAATTCCATGTGTTCATGATACTGGTTTTTATACACTGATGAATTCAACTTCATATATTTTATGTGGTATTTTTATGCCTATGTTTGTAAGGAAGATTGGTCTATAATTTTCTGTTTTCTGCAATATGTGCCTGGATGATTTTATTGTCTTCATAAAACATTCTGGCTGTTAGGTGACAATTCTCTGTGGATCTCTGTGTGTCTGCATATCTTGCAAGCAAGAGGCACCTACTGTCTCTGTTCTGACACTGGCAATCCTGTGTTCTCTTTTCACTCTCAAAAATGGTCTGCATAAAATTAGAATTCTTGGTGGTTTGATAAATCTAACCTATAAAAAGCCTGTAGTCTTTTCAGGTGTGGTATAGATTTTTAAATATCAATTTCTTTAATAGTTGTTGGTATACTAATGTTTTCTAGTTATTCTTGAGTACATTTGGTAATTTTTATATAGCAGTATCCATTCAAGTTTTTAAGTGAATTAGACTAAAATTTCCCTGACTGTGGTACATTTGGAGCTTTTCACAAATGTTCTGGTCTCCTGAATGCCTGGCTTATTTGCACTTCTCTGCCCCTTATGACTTAGGCATGGTGCGAGGCTTGACAACCGAAATGAATGTCCAAAGAAAATATTGTGTGCATTGTTTCTGGGTAGCATGTTCACCAGTTTGAGATGCTCCAGCAGTCTCTCTCCCTCTTCCACAAGAACCTGTAATGTATCAGGCAGAGGCTTCTCTGTCATCCTGGGTCCTAAAGCTTAGGATGATGTGGAGCAGAGCACCCAGGGGTTAAGAGAGAAGCTAATCCTGACTGGAAATAATGAAGTGACTTTTAGAACTATTAAAGGAAAGGATGATAATCACAGAGTTGAAACTGATTTGTTTTCTCACTGGGGGGAAAAAAAGATAGAGCTCTTGGACAAATTCATTGCATGAAATCAAACAGTAAGAAAGAGCTGTGAAGAAAATCTCCAAGTCACTATCAGATTTAGAAAAAATATAAAAAAGAACCAGCATTCTAGAATCTCATACAGGTACTTCTGCCTCTTCATAAATTTTATTTTGTCAAAACCATTTTACCTCAGAAGGATTTCTCTTGTGTTCTAGGAAAAAAAGCATGACTTTTTCTCCACAAAATATAGTTCAAATTTATATTTGCCATCAAAGACCATAAAGTACTATATTTTGAAGATTCAGAGACAGAAAGACTGTCAACAATTATCTATTTCATTTTTGTAATTTTAGTAGCCTGCACAGTGCTTTGAGGATGGAATGTTTGTCTGCAGAATGTGCATTGAGTGGATGGGCAAATGTCTGTATATAAGGATAGACTTCAGAGAACAGAATGAATCATTAGCATATTTTGAGAATGCCCCAAATCAAGCTACTCAACTATATTTTCAGCATGTGCTGAATATTATTATGAATATATTTGAAATACATTTTGTAGTTCTTATGAAAAAAATTCTTTAGAGGTTAATTCAGTTCAGTTCAGTTCAGTCACTCAGTTGTGTCCGACTCTCTGTGACCCCGTGGACTGCAGCACGCCAGGCCTCCCTGTCCATCACCAGCTCCTGGAGTTTACTCAAACTCATGTCCATTTAGTCAGTGATGCCATCCAGCTGTCTCATCCTCCGTCATCCCCTTCTCCTCCTGCCTTCAATCTTTCCCAGCATCAGGGTCTTTTCAAATGAGTCAGTTCTTCACATCAGGTGGCCAAGGTACTGGTGTTTTAGCTTCAGCATCAGTCCTTCCAATGAATATTCAGGACTGATTTCCTTTAGGATGGACTGGTTGGATCTCCTTCCAGTCGAAGGGACTCTCAAGAGTCTTCTCCAACACCACAGTTCAAAAGCATCAGTTCTTTGGCACTCATCTTTCTTTATAGTCCAAACTCTCACATCCACACATGACTACTGGAAAAACCATAGCTTTGGCTATACAGATTTTTGTTGGCAAAGTGATGTCTCTGCTTTTTAATATGCTGGCTAGTTATGTCATAGCTTTCCTTTCAAGGAGCAAGCGCCTTTTAATATCATGGCTACAGTCAACATCTACAGTAATTTTGGAGCCCAAGAAAATAAAATCTGTCACTGTTTCTACTTTTTACCCATCTATTTGCCATGAAGTGATGGGACCAGATGCCATGATCTTAGTTTTCTGAATGTTGAGTTTTAAGCTAGCTTTGTCACTCTTTTCTTTTACCCTCATCAAGAGGGTCTTTAGTTCCTTTTCATTTTCTGCCATTGGAGTGGTATCATTTGCATGTCTGAAGTTGTTGATATTTCTCCTGGCACTTTTGATTCCACCTTGTGATTCATCCAGCTCAGCATTTCTCATGCTGTACTCTAAGTTAAATAAATCAAGATGATAATATACAGTCTGTCTTACTCCTTTCCAAATTTTGAACCAGTTTATTGTTCCCTTTCTGCTTCTAACTGTTGTTTCTTGGCCTGCATACAGGTTTCTAGGAGACAGGTAAGATGGTTTTGTTTTTCCATCTCTTATAAGAATTTTCCATCATTTGTTGTGATCCACACAGTCAGAGGCTTTAGTGTAGTTAATGAAGCAGTAGTAGATGTTTTTCTGGAACTCCTTTGCTTTGTCCATGATCCAAAGAGTGTTAGCACTGTGATCTCTGTTTCCCCTGCCTCTTTGAAACCAGCTTGTACATCTGGAAGTTCTTGGTCACGTACTGCTGAAAAAAAGGAGGTATATCCTATCCTTTATCTGTGATGGGACAGATGAAATATTAAAGCTTGGTGTTTTATTGTTCTGCATATTATATAATAATTTTGATGTGTCAAAATTTGATTGATATAAGAAAGCCTTAGCAGTAGTGGATATTTTTAGTCATAAGCAGGTATACAGTTACTCTGTTAATAGACATGAAAAGTTAATGCAAAATGGATTTTAAATTTCATTTTATTTTCTATATCTTTAGGATCCCAGAATCAAACATTTATTAATCCTGCCAAATTAACTTTTTATACAGATTAATATATATTGTAGATTGTAACATATTCTGTAACACATGATTTACTTTGAATATATTTATAAAGTTATCAGGCTAAATTATGTAATTCTTAAATGTCTTATTTCTATAACCAGGTATGAAGTGAGAATCATGTCTTTTTTAAAAAAGAGTATTTTTAACTGTGATAAAACACAAATAATATGAAATTTGACTTTTCTGGTATACAATTCAGTGGCGTTAATTACATTCACAAAGTTATACAATTATTGCCACTATTTATTTCTAAAAAAATTTTCCATTACCACAAAGAGAAACTCTGTGGCCATTAAACAGTAATTCCCCAACTGCCTGCTCTCCTCTGCTCCTGGCATCTCTAATCTACTTTTCTGTCTCTATGAATTTGCCTATTCTAAGATATTTCATGGGCTTTCTAGGTGGCTCATTGATAAAGAATATGTCTGCCAAGGAGACATGGGTTTGATCCCTGAGTCAGGAAGATCCCCTGGAGAAGGAAATGGCTACCCACTCCAGTATTCTTGCCCGGAAAATCCCATGGACTGTGGAGCCTGGTGGGCTACAGTCTGTGGGGTTGCAAAGAGTCAGACATGACTGAGTGACTAAATAACAACAAGATATTTCATAGAAGTGGGATCATCAATATTCATCCTTTATGCTGGCTTATTTCACTTAACATTTTAAAGGTTCACTGATACTACATAATATATCAAAACCTCATTTTTTATGGCTGATAATATTTCATATACCACATTTTGTTTATCCATTAATTTGTTCTTATTTACTTGGGTTGTTTCCATCTGTTGGCTATAGTGAATAATGCTGCAATGAACACTGGCAGAAAAGTATCTGTTTTGAGTCCTTCTTTTTAATTCCTATGGTTATATACCCAAGAGTAGAACTGCTATGTCACATGGTAATTCTATGTTTAGCGTTTGGAGGAAACTCCAAACTTTTTTTTCAGCAAAATATATCATTTTGCATCCCTGTTAGCAATACCCAAGGATTCCAATTTCTGCACATCCTTGCCAACACTTGTTATTTTCTTTTTTAAAAAAATTATAATCATAGTAATTGGTGTGATTCTCACTGTCATTTTGATTTTACATTAATCCCCCTAGTGACTAATGATGTATAATTTTTCATGTGCTTATTGAATATTTGTATATATTCTTTAGAAGGATGTCTGTTGAAGTCCATTACCCATTTTTTAATTGAGTTATCTGTCTTCTTGAGTTCTTTATATATTGCAGGTATTAAACCATTATCAGATATGACTTGTAAACATTTTCTCCTATTGTGTGGGCTATCTTTTCACCTTCTTGAAAATGTCCTTCTGATGCACAAAATTTTACCTTTGATGAAGTTCAATTTATTTGCTTGTGTTTTGGTGTCATATCTAAGAATCTACTGGCCATGAATATTTACCTTTATATTTTCTTTTAAGAGTTTTATGTTTTATATTTAGGCCACTGATCTATTTTGAGTTAGTTTTTGTACATAGTATGAGGTTAAATGGTCCAATTTTATTCTTTTCCATGTGGAAATCCACTTGTCCTAGCATTATTTGTTGAAGAGACTCTCCCCAACGAATGCCTTAGCACCCTTTCCAGAAATCAAGTGGCCATAGACATACAGGTTTATTTCTAGAATTACTATTCCATTTCTATTCCATACTCTTTTGCTCGTATCATTCTGTTTTGATTCCTGTAGGTAAGTTTTGAAAATGAAAGTGTGAGTCTACAACAGTGTGGTTTGT
The DNA here is from genome assembly GCF_032405125.1 of Capricornis sumatraensis. Lineage (NCBI taxonomy): Eukaryota > Metazoa > Chordata > Mammalia > Artiodactyla > Bovidae > Capricornis > Capricornis sumatraensis. The sequence goes on from NC_091086.1 coordinate 21,953,692, forward strand.
TTTCAAGGTTTTTTGTTTGTTTGTTTACTCAGGGCCCTTTGATATTAAGGACCAAGTTTTCCATTTCTACAAAAAAGGGTCTTGTAATTTTGATAGACATTGCATTGAATCTACAGATAGCTGTAGCTAGTACTGATATCTTAACAATATTAAGTCTTCTAATCCATGAATACAGGATATCTTTCCTTTTATTTAAGTCTTCTTTAATTTCTTTTAGCTATGTTTTATACTTCTCATTATATGTCTTTCACATCCTTGGTTAAATTTTTTCCTAGTTATTTATTTTTGATGCTAATATAAGTGAAACTACTTTCTTAATATCCTTTTCAGGTTGTTCTCTATTGGTGAACACAACTAACTTCTGTGTGTTGATGCTGTAACCTGACACTTTGCTGAATATTTTATTAGCTCTAGTAGTTTTCTTTTAGATTCCCTGGGATTTTTTGATATGTTTATTTCTACCTTTCCAATTTGAATTCCTTTAAATTCTTGTTCTTATCTATCTGTTCTGGCTAGAATTCTTAACACAGTGTTGAATAGCAGTGGTGAAAGCAGGCATCCTTGTCTTGTTTTTAATCTTAGGGGGAAAGCTTTCAGTCTTTCACACTAAATTTGATGTTAGCTGTATTTTTTTTTTTTTTAATAAACGCCCTTTGTCATGTTGAGGAAGTTCCTTTTTATTCCTAGTATTCTGAATCTTTTGAAATAAAAAAAAGAGGTGATTTTGTCAGCATTTTATGGTATATTACATCGGTTTTCTTATGTTAGACCACCCTAGCATACCTGGGATAAATACTATTTAGTCATATTTTACAGTCAGTTTGCTAGTAATTTTTGGAGGATTTTTCATCTATATTTATAAGGGATATTGGTCTATAATCTTTTTTGTGTGATGTTTTATACAGCTTTCAAATTGGGGCAATACTAATCTCCTAGAATGAGATAGGAACTATTCTCTTCAATTTTTTGTAAACGTTTAAGAAAGAATGGTGTTACTTCTTTAAATTTTGGTAAAATTTACCAGTGATGTCATTTGGTCCCTGATTTTTGTGGGGGTGGGTGTGGGATTTTTGATTACTGATTCAAGTGCTTTACATGTTGTAAGTGTGTTGATGTTTTCCATTTATTTTTAAGAAGTGTAGCTACTTTGTGTTTCTAGAAATTTGTTCATTTCATCTGGGTTATCTAATTTGTTGTTATAACTGCTCATAGTATTCTCTTATACTGTTTTTATTTTCTGTAAGGTTGGTAGTGATGCCTCTACTTTATTTCTGATTCTAGTTATTTGCATCTTCTTTTCTCTTTTCAATCTAGCTAAAGGGTTGCCAACTCTTGATATTTTAAAAGAACTAACTTTCGGTTTTGTTGATTTTCTCCGTTGTTTTTCTATTCTGTATTTCATTTACCTCGATTCCAATCTTTTTTCGTTCCTTACTTCTGCTAGTTTGGGGTGTGGATTGCTCTTCTTTTACTAGTTCTGCAAGCTATGAAATTATGTTATTAATTTGAGATTTTTGTCTCTTTTAATGTAGGTGTTTTATAGCTATAAATTTTCCTCTGAGCACTGTTTTGCTGCATCTCATAAGTTTTGGTATGTTTTATATTTTCATTCATCTTGACATATTTTTTTCTCCAGTTTTTAAATTTTGAATATATTTGACATATGGGCTTTCTGTGGCTCAGATAGTAAAGAATTCCCCTGCAATGCAGGAGACCAGGGTTCAATCCCTGGGTCAGGAAGATCCCACTCCAGTACTCTTGCCCAGAGAATTCCATGGACAGAAGAGCCTGGTGGGCTCAGTCCATGGGCTTGCAAAGAGTTGGATACAACTGAGCAATAACTCTTTCACTTCATATTTGACATATAACATTCTATAAATTTAAGGTGTCAGTTTAATACACTTATACATTGTAATATGATTGCCACTGCAGTCATACTTAGCACCTCTATCATACTGCATAGTTATCCCTTTTGTTCAGTGTGCGGGATAATGTTTAGTTTGACTGTAGTACAATATTCATTAGGCTGTGCACTAGATCTCTTTGCCTTATTTATTAGTTGTTACATGGTTGGACCCTTAAATAACTTCAATCTTATTCTTCCACATTCCCACTATCCACTGCTAACCATCGTTTTACTCTTTTTTTATGATTTTTACTTTTTTAGAGGCCACACAAGTCAATTTATACAGTATCTGTTTTTCTCTGACTTACCTCAGTTGGCATAATTTACTTAAGGTCCATATTGAATAGTCCGTCCATGTTGTCACAAATCACAGGACGTCTTCCTTTCTCATAGCTGAATATAATTCCACTGTATATATACATCATGTATTTCTTATCCATTCATCCACTGATGGGCATTTAAGTTTCCATATCCTGGCTATTGTGAATAATGCTGAAGTAAAAATGGGTATACATACATATCTTCAAAATCCTGTTTTCATTTCCTTTAGGTATATACCCAGATGTGCAATTGCTAGATGATAGATTTTTAATGTTTTAAAACCTCTATGATATTTTCCATAGTGGTTAGACCAATTTAAATTCCCACCAACAGTATATAAAGGTTCTCTTTTCATCATGTCTTCACAAGCATCTGTTGCCTCTATTTTCTGAATTATAGTCATCCTAACAGGTGTGAAGTGATATCATGTTTTTGATTCGCATTTCCATGATGATTAGTGATGTTAAGCATCTTTTCATATGCCTATTGGCTATTCTTATGTCCTCTCTGGAAGAATGTTTAGTTCTGCCCTTTTAAAAACTGGATTGTTTATCTTTTCTTATTAGTTATATAAGTTCTTTATATATTTTGGATATTAATCCCTTATAATATGGCTAAAATTTTTCTCCCAGTCTGTAAGTTGTCGTTTAATTTCATTATAAGAAGAAAACACGCTGGTGGCAGAGTATAGGGAGGTGTGGGCTTGGGTTCTGGGGCACTGGGTGTGCCCATGGCTCAGAAGGGAGATCTTTGAATTAAGGAGTATCAGAGGTCTATGGCTTGACCTTATACTGAAATCCCTGGGCAGACAGCAGAAAATGTGTTCCTCCAGCGCTCTTTGTGTGTCTTCTTCCCTTTTCCATGACCTCCTGTGGTCATGGTGGTCTCTCAAAAATAACACTGTGTTCTGTCCAGCTGCAGCCTGTGTGGCCTGGCAGACTTTCACTTAACCACTCTTTCCACCTCCTTTTAGAGCGGTCATTCCTGCCAGGTACTGCTGCTGTCTCCCTTGGCGTCACAGCCTTTTCCAAGGTCCAATCTACCCACTTCCGGATGCACAGATGGATGGATCTTGTGGGTGTCCAGAGGCATTTTTGCTTAGTTACTGATATCCAAACAGCTCTACATTGAAGGGGAGATAAAAAAGGAACTCACAGTGGCATGATGGTGACATTACTCCATCTTGAGGTATCTTCTAATTTCCTTTGCACTTTACTCTTTGACTCTTTAGACTTCCCTGGTGGCTCAGACGGTAAAGTGTCTGTCTACAATGCGGGAGAGCTGGGTTCGATCCCTGGGTCGGGAAGATCCCATGGAGAAGGAAATGGCAATCCACTCTAGTACTATTGCCTGGAAAATCCCATGGACAGAGGAGCCTGGTTGGCTACAGTCCATGGGGTCCCAAAGAGTTGGACATGACTGAACAACTTTCCTTTCCTTTACTCTTTGATTCTCTGGTTGTTTAAAATGTTTTAATTTCCACATATTTGTGAGATTTTCAATTTTCCTTTATTGATTTGTAGTTTATTTCACTGTGGTTAAGTGAATACTTTGATTTTGATCTTTTAAAACTTATCAAGACATGTCTTGTGGCTGTACCATGTCTTTTTAACTTTTATAAATTAATTATAAATTTAAGTCCAAAAAATGAATATGATTTATATTTTCCCCTTAATTTTGGAGGATTATACTACTTGTCATTGTTATGTATTTACTAATATTATAGTTATGTTTTTATACATAACTATGTTTTATATATAATATTTGGAGAAGGAAATGGCAACCCACTTCAGTATTCTTGCCTGGAGAATCCCCATGGACAGAGGAGCCTGGCAGGCTACAGTCCATGGGGTTGCAAAAGTCGGACACGACTTAGTGACTAAACCACCACCACCATGGGTTTATATTATTCTATTTCTAACTGGCCATAATTGAGCTAGATGTGATATATTTTATTTATGATTCCAGGATAAATATATAAGAAACACCAGAAAACCATTTTCTTTTAAAAAGTGAATAACCACTACAAAATCATTTAGTGGTATTGGTTTTGAGTGAGTGGTTGTCTAAGATTTAGTCAATCCCTAATTTTTGTCTATTTTAAACAAAAAGTATTATATAAAATGCATGTTCAATTAGATATAATGTAACGATTTATGCTAAACATTGAGAATATTTTCCATGTAACAAGATTTAATGGTTTTCTTATTTAAAATAAAATCTTATTTTCCTTGATTTATAATAACATGGAATTCAGAATAACTAGATTTTATCAGTGAGTCTAGTTACACAGCTGTAATGCTAAAAATTGAGGTTCAGTGGTAAATTTTTACAGTAAATTTAGTCTGGAGATCTTAACCTAATATCCAACATATTACAAAGGTTATCTCTTGCCAGGAAATATTACTAAGAAAATCATTTAGGTTGTGAAACAGTGTATTGAATCATGATAACTGTCAGTAAGTCCTTTAAAATAGATATGTTCTTCAATTTACAAATTAAAAATACAAAAAGAGCTTGAGGCTTTGACAGTTTATTGGTTTGCCATGGATCATACTGGAAGTGATGAGGTTGGATCATAAAGCTAGTTTTTGTTACTATATCTATTATACTACATTAAATTCCAGATATTTCAAAATGTAAGATAACACAGAATTCTCTCATTAGCTTGACATTTTATGTTGAAACTATTTCAAACTGCCTTTTGAGAAGATAATTATTTTAAATAATCCATTTTGCTGCATATATAAATATACCCTACCTTATTTTAAAAATCTTTTCTCTGACACTAAAATACTGAGTAACCTGACTACTTAGAGGACACTGAGGTAGGAGTCAACCGAAAGGGCAATGCAGGAGTTTCCTGAGCTCTCCTACTCCCAAAATGAATGTAGATATACACATGGAGAATTTCCCTCTGATTCTACACATCAGATGAATGAAAAAATAGCCACACTGAGGTGGGTTTGAAAGGCCAAGGCACACTCTTGCCATAAACCCCTTCCTCCCACAGTACTGTATAATTGGGAATGACCCCCCAGCTCATCCCTGAGGAACAAAGGGTTTGAACTCTACATCTAGTACTCCAGTATATTTGAGACTTTCAATAAGAGGGAGCTTCAAAACACCCACCTCAGAAATCTAACTGGGCTTATGTACATGAGATCCAGGGGATAACAAGGCAGCAGTTATAATAGGCATACTAGCACTGCCATGGCTATCTCCCAAGGGCTCAGCGCAGAAGGATCAGGCAGGATCACTCATATGCGTCTTTGCCTGAACAGAACTTTACTGCATACTTCACACGTTGCCGCCTAGGGCCAGGCTTCTAATTAAACAGCTCTAGGGGCTGGCCTGCATCTACCCAAGGAACATCAGCGGATACAGCTCTCCTGACTTCTCTGTCCAGCCTGATTCAAGTCACTGGTACTGACCTGAGCAGGTACACACATCTGCACACCAGATTTTATGTCTGCCAAATGAGGTATGGGTCCCCATATCAACTGACTCTAGACAGATATTTAAAGGGCTTCCATTCACAAGTCCTAGGATGACAGCAAACAAAGTAGCAATTCGTAACTGGCTGTCCGGCCAGGGCTCAGTTGCAGATGGAACAGACAAAATAGCCTGTCTGTCTTTCTCTGAAAGGGGTTTATCAACAAACCCAGAAGAACTTTTTGGCCAACCCAATAAAATAAAAAACAATGAGAGGGAAGTTAAAACCAATGCCACAGAAATACAAAGGATCAAAAGGGATTAATTTGACAATTATATGCCAATAAAATGAATAACCTAGAAGATATGGATGAATTCCTAGAAACTTAGTCTCCCAAGACCAAATCAGAATGAAATACAAAATATGAACTCACCAAATGCCAGTCGTGAAACTGAATCAGTAATTTAAAAACTCCAGCAAACGAAAGTCCAGAATTAGAACGCTTCATAGGTGAATTGTATCAAACACTAAAAAGGAATTAAGCCTATCTTTTTCAAACTCTTCCAAACTCATTTTTCTAGGCCAGAATTGCCCTGATACAAAAGCCAGACAAAGACACTGCAAGAAAGGAAAATTATGGGTCAATATCCCTGATGAATACAGATGCAAAAAAACCTCAACAAAATGTTGGGAAATCAAATCCAGTAAAACATTAAGAGGATCAGAGAACACAATCATTTACGATTTACCTCAGCAATATAAGAATGTCTCGGTATCCTCAAATTAGTTGTGATATACCACATGATCATCTTAATAGATATTGAAAAAGCTTCTGATAAATTTAATATCCAAAAAATTTAATATCCACTTATTGAAAAAACTCTCAAAGTGAGTATATAGGAAACATACTTCAACATTACACTGTCACCTTATACCCATAAGAATGGCTATTATTAAAAAGATATCAACAAGTGTTGGCAAGGATGCAGAATGATGGAAACCCTCATACACTGTTGGTACAAATGTAAATTGCTGTGACCACTACGGAAAACAGTATGGAGTTTCCTCAAAAATTAAAAATAGAACTTATCATATGGTCCAGCAATTCCAGTTCTGAGTATTTTTCCAAAGAAATGAAAAAATTTGGAAAGATGTATGCATCCCTACAGACATGGAGAAGGGAATGGCAAACCACTTCAGTATTCTTGCCTTGAGAACCCCATGAACAGTTTGAAAAGGTGATAGGACACTGAAAGATGAACTCCCCAGGTCAGTAGGTGCCCAACATGCTACTGGAGAACAGTGGAGAAATAATTCCACAATGAATGAAGAGACAGAGCCAAAGCAAAAACAAAACCCACTTGTGGATGTGATGGGTGATGGAAGTAAAGTCCAATGCTGTAAAGAGCAATATTGCATAGGAACCTGCAATGTGAGGTCCATGAATCAAGGCAAATTGGAAGTGGTCAAACAGGAGATGGCCAGAGTGAACATTGACATTTTAGAAATCAGTGAACTAAATGGATTAGAATGGGTGAATTTAATTCAGAGGACCATTATATCTACGACTATGGACAAGGATCCCTTAGAAGTAATGGAGTAGCCCTCACAGTCAGAAAGAGAGTCTGAAATGCAGTATTTGGATGCAATCTCAAAAATAACAGAATGATCTCTGTTCATTTCCAAGGCAAACCATTCAATATACAGTAATCCAAGTCTATGCCCCAAGCAGTAACGCTGAAGAAGCTGAAGTTGAATGGTTCTATTAAGAACTACAAGACATAGAACTTACATCCAAAAAAGATGTCCTTTTCATTATAGGGGACTGGATGAAAAAGTAGGCAGTCAAGAGATACCTAGAGTAACAGGCAAATTTGGCCTTGGAGTACAGAAAGAAGCAGGGCAAAGGCTTCTGTCAAGGGAACGCACTGGTCATAGCAAACACCCTCTTCCAACAACATAAGAGAAGACTCTACACATGGACATCACCAGATGGTCAACACTGAAATCAGATTGATGATATTCTTTACAGCCAAAGATGCAGAAGCTCTATATAGTCAGCAAAAACAGGACTGACAGCTGACTGTGGCTCAGATCATGAACTCCTTATTTCCAAATTCAGACTTAAAATGAAGAAAGTAGGGAAAACCACAAGACCATTCATGTATGACCTAAATCAAATCCCTTCTTATTATACAGTGTAAGTGACAGATAGATTCAAGGGATTAGATCTGATAGACAGAGTGGCTGAAGAACTATGGATGGAGGTCTGTGACATTGTACAGGGGGCAGTGATCAAGACCATCCCCAAGAAAAAGAAATGCAAAAAAGCAAAATGGCTACCTGAGGAGGCCTTACAAATAGCTGAGAAAAGAAGAGAAGCTAAAGGCAAAGGAGAAAAGGAAAGATATACCCATTTAAATGCAGAGTTCCAAAAAATAGCAAGGAGAGATAAGAAAGCCTTCGTCAGTGATCAGTGTAAAGAAACAGAGGAAAACAATAGAATGGGAAAGACTAGAGATCTCTTCAAGGAAATTAGAGACACCAAGGGAACATTTCATGCAAAGATGGGCTCAATAAACAAAAGAAACAGTATGGATCTAACAGAAGCAGAAAATATTAAGAATAAGTGGCAAGAATACACACAAGAACTATACAAAAAAGATCTTCATGACCCAGATAATCACGATGGTATGATCACTCACCTAGAGCCATACATTGTGTAATGTGAAGTCAAGTGGGCCTTAGGAAGCATCACTATGAACAAAACTAGTGGATGTGATGGAATTCCAGGTGAACTATTTCAAATCCTAAAAGATGAAACTGTGAAAGTGGTGCACTCGATATGCCAGCAAATTCGGAAAACTCAGCAGCGGCCACAGGACTGGAAAAGGTCAGGTTTCATTCCAATCCCAAAGAAAGGCAATGTCAAAGAATGCTCAAACTACCGCACAACTGCACTCATCCCACACGCTAGCAAAGTAATGCTCAAAATTCTCCAAGCCAGGCTTCAACAGTACATGAACCATGAACTTCCAGATATTCAAGCTGGATTTAGAAAAGGCAGAGGAACCAGAGATCAAATTGCCAACATCCATTGGTTCATAGAACAAGAAAGAGAATTCCAGAAAAACATCTATTTCTGCTTTATTGACTATGCCAAAGCCTTTGACTGTGTGGATCACAATAAGCTGTGGAAAATTCTGAAAGAGATGGGATTACCAGACCACCTGACCTGCCTCTTGAAAAATCTGTATGCAGGTCAGGAAGCAACAGTTAGAACTGGACATGGAACAACAGACTGGTTCCAAATAGGAAAAGGAGTATGTCAAGGCTGTATATTGTCACTGTGCTGATTTAACTTCTATGCAGAGTACATCATGAGAAATGCTGGGCTGGATGAAGCACAGCTGGAGTCAAGATTGCTGGGAAAAATATCAATAACCTCAGATATGCAGATGACACCACCCTTATGGCAGAAAGTGAAGAAGAGCTAAAGAACCTCTTGATGAAAGTGAAAGAGGAGAGTGAAAAAGTTGGCTTAAAGCTCAACATTCAGAAAAAAAGATCATGGCATCTGGTCCCATCACTTCATGGCAAATAGATGGGTAAACAGTGGAAACAGTGACAGACTTTATTTTGGGGGGCTTGAAAATGGCTGCAGATAGACTCTAACCATGAAATTAGAAGATGCTTGCTCCTTGGAATAAAAGTTATGACAAACCTAGACACCATATTACAAAGCAGAAACATTACATTGCCAAGAAAGGTCCATCTAGTTAAAGCTATGGCTTTTCCAGTAGTCATGTATGGATGTGAGAGTTGGAGTATAAAGAAAGTTGCGTGCTGAAGAACTGATGCTTTTGAACTGTGGTGTTGGAGAACACTCTTAAGAGTCCCTTGGGCTCCAAGGAGATCCAACCAGTCCATCCTAAAGGAAATCAGTCCTGAATATTCATTGGAAGGACTGATGCTGAAGCTGAAACTCCAATCCTTTGGCCACCTGATGCGAGGAACCTGACTCATTTGAAAAGACCCTGACATGGGAAAGACTGAAGGTGGGAGGAGAAGGGGACGACAGAGGATTAGATGGTTGGATGGCATCACCGACCCAATGGAGATGAGCTTCGGTAAAGTCCGGGAGTTGGTGATGGACAGGGAGGCCTGGCGTGCTGCAGTCCATGAGGTTGCAATGACTTGGACATGACTAGAGACTGAACTGAACTGATGCATCCTTATAGTATTTGTAACATAATCACAATAGCCAATATATTCAAGCAACCTACACGCTCATCAATAGATATCAACAGATATCTATCACATGCTTTAGCAATACATAAAAAAGATGCAGACATACACATATGTATAATGGCTGTTACTTATCCACATAAAATGTAATCTCACCATTTGTGACAACATGGATGTACCTGGAGAGTATTTTGCTAAGTGGAGTAAGTCAGATGGAGAATGTAAAATACCACATGATGTTACTTATATATGGTGCTAGCAGTAAAGAACCTGCCTGTCAATGCAAGAGACCTAAGACACAGGTTTGATCCCTGGGTTGGGAAGATCCTCTGGAGAAGATCATGAGAACCCATTCCAGTATTCTTGCCTGGAGAATCCCATGGACAGAGGAGCCTGGTGTCACAAAGAGTTGGATACGACCGAAGTGACTTAGCATACACAAGGAAAGAAAAGTTATTTTTGGACTTCCTTGGTGGAATGTAAAAAGGGAAAAACAACAAATGAACAAAACAGAACAGAAACAGAGTCACTGATACTGAGAACAAACAAATTGTTGCCAGATGGGGAGGGAATGGAGGAAGAGAGAAATAAATTGAGGGAAAGTGAAGAGTTACAAACTTCCAGTTACAAAATAAATGAGTCATGAAAAAGAAATTACATCATGGGGAAAATAGTCAATAATAATGTCATATCTTTGTATGGTGACAGACAGTTACTAGACTTATATTGTGATTATTTTGTACTGTATAGAAATGTCTAATCAATATGTTGTGCACCAGTCACTAAAATAATGTTGCAGGTCCATCATACTTCAAAAGAGACCAAATAAACTAACTCATAGGAAAAAAGAGAGCAGAGTTGTGGAGGGGTAGTGGGTGAGGGGAGGGGGAATTGGATGACAATCATCAAAAGGTACAAAGATTCTTTTGAGATAAGTAAGTACTAGAGATGTAATGTATAATATGATTTATATAATCAATGCTCTATGTTATATATGAAAGTTGTTAGAGTAAATCCCAAGAGCTTCACCAAAAAGAAAAATTTTCTTTTTCTCTTATTTTCTATTTTATGATGGAGGTTCACTAAACTTACTGTGGTAATCATTTCTTAAGGTATGTAAGTCAAATCACTATGCTGCGTGACTTGAACTTTATATAGTGCTTCATGTCTGTTACATTGCAATAATACTCTAAGGAAAGAAATAAATGAACATAAAATATTTTTAAGATAATAAAATATATGATTATGCTATAAGATCAAGCACACACACAAAATCTCTGGTAGATAAACAAAAAGTAAGCAAGAAAAACATACCATTACAGAAAATCATTATGAAGGAAAATGGTAATCCCTCAAATTACAAGAGAATAAGAGAGAAATAAAGGAACAATAGAAAACTGAAACAAACAGAAAATAATAACAAAATGGCAATAATAAGTCAATACCTATCAATACTTTAAATGTGAATGGATTAAATTCTTCAAAAACATAGTGTATATATGTTGCCTACAAAGACTTACTTTAGCTTTAAAGACACACAAAGTCTTAAAGGGATGGAAAAAGATGCTTCATGCAAATTTTTAAAAAGCAGGGGTAGTCATACTTTGATTGGACAAAATAAGCTAAGTCAAAGACTATAACAAGAGACAAAGAAGGTCATTGTAATAAAGAGGGCAGTTCATCAAGAGAATGCCTTTGGCCCTCTGTATCTACAGGTTTCACATCTACAGACATGAAGTGCTGACTGCTTTCATTGAATTATGTCATTTTGTTAGGGGATGTCAGCTAGTGGCAAAATGAGAAACCAGAAATTGCCTTGAGATGCATGAAAATAAAATCACAACATATAAAAACTTATGGGACACGGGAAAAGCAGGGCTAAGAGGGGAGTTTACAGTAATAAATGTCTACATTAAGATAAAAGGTCTCAAATAAACATCCTAATTTTACATTTTAAGGGCTAGAGAAAGAAACTATGCCCAAAGTAAGTAGAAGGAAGGAAATAACAAAGATCTGAGCAGAATTAAATGAAATATAACTGAAATATAAATTAAAGGAAATATAAACTAAAAAGACTATAGAAAAGATCACTGAACCTAAAAGTTGTTTTTTAAAAGATAAAGTAGATATAAACCCTTAGCTTGGTTTACCAAAAAAAGACAAAAAATAAAATTATAAGTGAAAAAGACCTTACAGCTGATAATATGCAAATACAAAGAGTATAAGAGACTGAATAATTATATGCCCCCTAATTGGACAACCTGGATAAAATTTAGATTTGTAGAAACACACAACCTACCAAGACTGATTCATGAAGAAGCAGAAAATATGAATAGCTCAAATACTAGTAAGATGACTGAATCGGTAATCAAAAACTTCAATTCAAATAAAAATCCATGACCAGATGGCTTCACTGATGAGTTCTAACAAAAATCTAAAGAAAAACTAATCCTTTATAAGCTCCTTCAAAAAGCTGAAGGAGAGGGAATACTCCCAAATTCATTTTACTAGTCCAGTATTACTCTGATATGAGAGCTAGACAAGGATATTACAAGAAAAGAAAATTATAGTTCAATATTCCTGATAAACATAGATATAAAAATCCTCAATAAAATATAAACAAAATAAATGCAACAGAATGTTAAAAAGATCAGGTAGCATGATCAAATAGGATTTATTCCAGGGATGAAAGAACAGTGCAACATTTGTGAACCAATATGATATACCACATTAACAAAATGAAAGATAAAAATCAGATAATCACCTTGATAGATGCAGAAAAATCGTCTGACAAAATTTAAGATAACTTTATGACATTCAAATGGACAACAGGTATATAAAAAGGTGCTTTTGACATCACTCACTAATTATCATACTCAGCTGCTCAGTCATGTCTGACTCCGTGACCCAATGGACTGTAGTCGACCAGGCTCCTCTGTCCATGGGATTTTCCAGGCAAGAATACTGGAATAGGTATTACCACTGATGGTAATATCAATTCATTACCATTGAGCCACCTCACTAATTATCAGGGAAATGCAAATCAAAACCACAATGAGATATTAACTGATACCTGTTAGCATGATTATTATTGAAAATGTAAGAGGTAACTGGAGAAGATGTGAGGAAAAAACTGTTGTAGCCCTATGGAAAACAATATGGAGGTTCCTCAAAAATATAACAGTAAAACTATCATAGATTCAGTAATCCTAATTCTGGGTACATATATAAAGTAAACAAAATCACTATCTGCAAGAGCTATACACCAAGGTATGTAAACTACCTAAATGTCCATTGATGGGTAAATGGATAAAGACAAGGTGTTATATATATAATGGAGTTGAAACTCAAAGTGTCAGTCACTCAGTTGTGTCCGACTCTTTGTGACCCATGGACTGTAGCCTGTCATGCTCCTCTGTCCATGGAATTGTCCAGGCAAGAATATTGGAGTGGGTAGCCATTCCATTCTCTGGGGATCTTCCTGACCTAGGGATCAAATCCGGGTCTCCTGCATTGCAGGTGGATTTGCTAACCTCTGAGCCACTAGGGAAGCCCTATGGAGTAATATTTAGCCTTATAAAAGAAGGAATCCTAATCTGCGATTTTGACATAGATAAATATGGAGAGCACTGTCTTAAGTGAAATAAGCAAGACAAAGAAAGAAATACTGCATGTTATAAGTTATCCATGGAATCTAAAAACAGAAAAAAAAAAAGCACCTAAAAAGCCAAACCAGAAAAACCTTATGAAAACAGAGTAAAGACATGGTTGCTTGGAGTTGAGGAGTGGGGGAAATAGGGAGAGGCTGATAAAAGGGTACAGTCTTTCAGTTATAAGATGAATAAAGTCTGAGGAACTAGTGTGATTATAGTTGATAACACTTTACTGTATAACTGAAATCTGTTAAGAAAGTACAACTTACATATTCTCACCAAAAACACACCCCCAAAATAAAACAAACTTAAAAGCCATGTGAGATGGCGGTTCTATTAACTGACTAGCTGTGGAGGGAATCTTTCACAGTGCATACATATATCAAATTATCACACTGTATCTTTTAAATTAATTTTTTTGGGGTGGCATCATTGATACTGCCAAAAAAGCTGAAAGAAAAAGAATGAGAAACTTTTATTAGTGTTTGAATCTGTGTGTAACCTCCATGGGGTTGATGTTGGGAGATATTTGGAAATATATGGGGGAATACTGTTAATTACAATAAAAGAAGGGTCTACTTGTGGTCTGGTATGCTCAATTGTTCAACAATTTGGGTTGTTGCAAGTCTCATACAATGAAGAACTGTCCTGACCAAACGAATAACAGGAATCCTTTTAAGAAACATAGTAGGGGGTCTCTTATTTGAAACTAAATAAGAAATTAAGAAAATAACCAGGGGTGGTTAAATTCAAAACTAAAACTTGTTAACAGATACATCTACTTTGTCAGGTCACACTCAGTTAAGTTCAGTCGCTCAGTTGTGTCCAATACTTTGCGCCCCCATGGACCGCAGCACGTCAGGCTTCCCTGTCCATCACCAACTCCCTGAGCTTGCTCAAACTCATGTCCATCGAGTCAGGGATGCCATCCAACCATCTCATCCTGTGTTGTCCCCTTTTCTCCCAGCCTTAAATCTTTCCCAGTACCAGGGTCTTTTCCAGTGAGTCAGTTCTTTGCATCAGGTGGCCAAAGTATTGGAGCTTCAGCCATCAGTCCTTCCAATGAATATTCAGGATTTATTTCCTTAGGATTGACTGGTTGGATCTCCTTGCAGTCCAAGGGACTCTCAAGAGTCTTCTCCATTCCCACAGTTTAAAAGCATCAATTCTTTGGTGCTCAGCTTTCTTTACAGTCCAACACTCACATGCATACATGACTACTGGAAAAACCATAGCTTTGACTAGATGGACCTTTGTTGGCTAAGTAATGTCTCTGTTTTTTAATATGCTGTCTAGGTTGGTCATAGGTTTTCTCCCAAAGAGCAAGCGTCTTTTAATTTCATGGCTACAGTCACCATCTGCAGTGATTTTTGAGCCCAAGAAAATAAAGTCTGTCATTGTTTCCATTGTTTCTCCTCTATTTGCCATGAAGTGATGGGACCAGATGCCATGATCTTTGTTTTTTGAATGTTGAGTTTTAAGTCAGCTTTTCCACTCTCCTCTTTCACTTTCATCAAGAGGCTCTTTGTTGTTCTTCACTTTCTGCCCTAGGGTGGTATCATCTGCATATCTTAGGTTATTGGTATTTTTCCCAGCAATCTTGATTCCAGCTTGCGCTTCATCCAGCCCAGCGTTTCTCATGATGTATTCTGCATAGAAGTTAAATAAGCAGGGTGACACAATACAGTCTTGATGTATTCCTTGCCCAATTTGGTACCAGTCCGTTGTTCCATGTCTGGTTTTAACTGTTGCTTCCTGATCTGCATACAGATTTCTCAGGAGGCAGGTCAGGTGGTCTGGTATTCCCATCTCTTTCAGAATTTTCCACAGTATATTGTGATCCACACAGTCAAAGGCTTTGGCATAGTCAATAAAGCAGAAATAGATGTTTTTCTGGAACTCTCTTGCTTTTTCCATGATCTAGCGGATGTTGGCAATTTGATCTCTGGTTCCTCTGCCTTTTCTAAATCCAGCTTGAACATCTGCAAGTTCATGGTTCATGTACTGCTGAAGACTGGCTTGGAGAAATTTGAGCATCACTTTACTAGCGTTTGAGATGACTGCAATTGTGTGGTAGTTTGAACATTCTTTGGCATTGTCCTTCTTTCAGACTGGAATGAAAACTGACCTTCTCCAGTCCTGTGGCCACTGCTGAGTTTTCCAAATTTGCTGGCATATTGAATGCAGCACTTTCACAGCATCACTTTTAGATTTTGAAATAGTTCACCTGGAATTCCATTACCTCCACTAGCTTTGTTGATAGTGATGCTTCCTAAGGCCCACTTGACTTTGCATTTCAGGATGTCTGGCTCTAGATGAGTGATCACAGCACTGTGATTATCTGGGTTGTGAAGATCTTTTTTGTATAGTTCTGTGTACTCTTTGCCACCTCTTCTTAATATCTTCGGCTTCTGTTAGATCCATACCATTTCTGTCCTTTATTGAGCTCATCTTTGTATGAAATGTTCCCTTGGTATCGAATTTTCTTGAAGAAATCTCTAGCCTTTCCCATTCTATTGTTTTCCTCTATTTCTCTGCCCTGTTCACTGTGGAAGGGTTTCTTATCTCTCCTTGCTATTCTTTGGAACTCTATATTCAGATCATTAAATCTTTCCTTTTCTCCTTTGCCTTTAGCTTCTCTTCTTTTCTCAGCTATTTGTAAGGCCTCCTCAGACAACTGTTTTGCCTTTTTGCATTTCTTTTTCTTGGAGATGGTCTTGATCACTGTCTCCTGAATAACGTCATGAACCTCCATCCATATTTCTTCAGGCACTCTATCAGATCTAATCCTTTGAATCTATTTGTCACTTCCACTATATATCATAAGGGATTTGATTTAGGTCGTATCTGAATGGTCTAGTGATTTTCCCTACTTTCTTCAATTTAAGTCTGAATCTGGCAATAAGGAGTTCATGATCTGAGCTACAGTCAGCTCCCAGTCTTGTTTTTGTTGACTGTATACAGCTTCTCCATCTTTGGCTGCAAAGAATATAATAATCAATCTGATTTCACTATTGACCATCTGGTGATGTCCATGTGTAGAGTCTTCTCTTGTGTTTGGAAGAGGTTGTTTGCTATGACCAATGTGTTCTCTGGCAAACCTCTGTTAGCCTTTGCCCTGCTTCATTTTGTATTCCAAGGCCAAATTTGCCTGTTACTCCAGGTATCTCTTGACTTCCTACTTTTCCATTCCAGTCCCCTATGATGAAAAGGACATCTTTTGGGGGTGTTAGTTCTAGAAGGTCTTGTAGGTCTTCATAAAACCATTCAGCTTCTTCAGAATTACTAGTTGGGGCATAGACTTGGATTACTGTGATATTCAATGGTTTGCTTTGGAAACGAACAGAGATCATTCTGTTGTTTTTGAGACTGCATCCAAGTACTACATTTCTTACTCTTTTGTTGACTCTGAGGGCTACTCCATTTCTTTGAAGGGAACCTTGCACTTAGTAGTAGATATAATGGTCATCTGGATTAAATTCACCCATTCCAGTCCATTTTAGTTCACTGATTCCTAAAATGCTGATGTGTGTGGCTCAGAAAGGGCATCATTTAAGTAGCCATATCTATTCAAACAAAAAATTATTTTTAACACTTCTAAGTCTACAAACAGAAATTATTGGAATAATTTATGCTATGAATTACATCAGCTTATTATCAGTTTTATATTTATAGTCACTTAAATGAATGAAAAGGAATGTATTTTCTAATTTTTGATTCATGTATGTAGGAATACTATGTTATTAGCTGTTAAATATTTTGAAGATCAACCTGATAGGAAATATTTTTCAGAAAAGTCAGATTCCATTAATTTAATGACAACTCAATTTAAGAAAAAAGCACTTTATCTGCTTGAGAGGTTATTTTCCCTTTGAGATTAAAGGCACGATTAATTCAGATTCATTTTATCTTTTCAAAGCTCTGCCACTATTCCTGAGAAATCAGCACCCATCTGACAGGAAATCATATTTTCAAATCAACTGGAAAAGTCTTATATTTGGCCTCTAGTTGTTTGTACAAGCTCTTTTGAAAATAAACTAGTAACCTTATTCTTTTGTGTTCTGTATGAAATCTTAGGAAATACCACATAAGCAATGTAGAATTAAATAAATTGAAAGCATAATACATATTTCAGAGTGACTGAATGTTTCTAGAAGACAACTTGTCTCTCTAAATTTTCTTGGAAAATTTTAGAAACTATCCTAATGGCCTTTCATTTTATCAGACCAGAAGAAGTAACAACTGAAAGAGCAGTTCCTACGCCACATATTATTATTTTTCTTGCTTTAATATTTTAGGAAAAAGGATATTTTAATACAATATTGAAGGAAAACTTAACAGGTTAGAAACTGTTTCCAAGATAGGTTATATTTTCAAATTTTACTACAAAATATATAATTTTTATATAATCTTGCTTTACATCAACATGCTATTTAAGCCCATCAGAAATGCAGTAAAACATATATTTTAAGTGACTATGGAAGACACTAGAACCTCTACTGTATTACGAAAATAATAGAACTGTTCACCAATGAGTAGTACCTAAAATTTCTCAACTTTCTAAAAAAGTTAAAATGTGTATATATAGGATAGAACTTTGCTAATAAAAAATACTTAATTGTCTGCATAGTTATGAAGTTTCTATTTTAAATATTTTAATATAGCACAAGCCTGATACTAGTGAAGGTAAAGATTTGAAGTTTAGTTGTTTGCAAGTTTTAGTAGCAAATTATAAATCTAGAAACATTAAAATGGTTTCATTATCTTATTAATTTTAATGGACTAATATTCAAATAGCTGCAGAAATTTGTGAGTATACATCTCATTTAATATTCATCTTTTTAAAGCCATAATAAATAAGACTTTCCACTTCATGTTCACTGTAAAAACATAACATGCAGCTGTAATTATGATATTGTGAATCACAAATGGCAGTAGTTCCACCAGTTGACAAAAAAGGCCTGGAACATTCAAGTATATCTTCATATCATTAGTGAACTCCTTAATGTCCTCAAAGGAAAGAAGGTGGAATTGTCTCTACCCCTTTCTTTACATACTTATCTTTTTTTTTTTTTTTTGGCATAACTTCTTTTCCTCTCTTAAGATAGCCTTGATAATCATTTCAGCCCACATTCCTTTTTTAGTAGATTTTTTAAATGTATTTTCTTAATAGATGAAAAAATAGGCAAATAGATTTGGTGCCTTGGATACAATAGGGAAATAATAAACACTCTGTTGTCTCCTAAATCCCATGGCATTTACCCCGGAGAGGTACATATTGGCTAAACTCTAACTTGTGCCATTACTTGCAGATCTCTTAAATTCTCACTGTAGTTTCAAATTGGTATTGGTGGTTTAGTGGCTAAGTCACGTCTGACTCAGCGGACTCCAGGCTCCTCTATACATGGAATTCTCAAGGCAAGAATTAAATTTATGTTTACTATCCAAAACAAATGGACAACTGCCATGCACTATTAAACTATCTTTGCATTATGCCACAGTTAACTTCATTTCAATGTAAGAAAAACACCAATCTTCTCCTTTATTTATAACATTGTATTCTGTCTGGTTAATTCATTCTTCATAAAAGCTTGGATATGATACTGCTTGGAAGTCAGAGAATAAATAAAAGAATCTTTCACAGTACCTTTCCATTCTGAGTCCACATTCTGTTCTGCTATACAGTCGCAAGTCCTAGCAGCTTCTAGAGTAATGTACATCGACCTTAGTACTTTGGCTGCGTTTTGGACTGTCCTGGGGATCTTTATATACTACAGATTTTTGAGATCATCCCCAGAAACTCTGATTTAATGGTCTGGGATATGACGAGGGGATTAGGATTAATTTAAGGTCATAGTGTATAACAGAAACCTACACCCAGAACTGTTTTGCTTTAAAAAAGAAAGAAACTAAAGAACACAGAAACCTATCACTTCTCCCTTATGTAAAAAAAAAATAAATTTTTTTTCATCTGTTTACATTAACTGAGGATTTTCCAAGATGAGACAAAAAGTTCTGTTTTATCATAATGGTCTTATTTTGTAGTTAGTCTATTTTAGGGCACCTTATTTCTGAAATTCTGGATTAAAATTATGAACGCTGAGGTTTTCTCTCTTGGAAGTTCTTTATGCCTTCATTAGTATCGTCAGCCTAAATTCTTTATTGATTGGTCAAAATGAGACTGAGCAGTTTACATTTTACTTTCTCAAAGGAATATGTGATGCAAACTGTCATTTCTCCAGAAGCTACTTATTTTATGTCATTCTGAAAAATACTTTAACTGCACAAATATAAGCATACTCAGCAAATAAAAAAAGAAAACCCCAAAACTCCTTCCATAACTTCAGGATTTTTTGAGTCTAAAACAAATTTATGAGATTTAAAATCATACATTTACAATAAAGACAAAGATGATGCGAAACTAAACATATGTGGTATCTAACATATGGCACAAATGAACCTATCTACAAAACAGAAACAGACTCACAGACACAGAGAACAGATTTGTGGTTGCCAAAAGGCAGGAGGATGTGGCGAGGGATGCCCTGGGAGTTTGGGGTTGGTAGATGCAAATTAATGCATTTATCATGGATAAACAACAAGACCCTAATGGACAGCACAGGGAACTATATTCAATATCCTGTGGTAACAGAAAAGAATATGGAAAAGAATATAAAAATAGTTATATATATATGTATAACTGGATCACTTTTCTGTACAGTAGAGATTGGCACAACATTGTAGATCAACTACACCTCAATTAAAAGAATAAAGTAATGGCTATCCACAATGGAAGGCTTTTTGTCAGTAATATGAATAATGTAGGATGATTATACAACCTTTAACCTATACATAGAAAAACTGTTATAGTCTGTTCCTATTTGCATTTGTCATGACAGGTGTTACAAGTGTTCTTGGTTGGAAGTGACCTTGACTTTACTCTAGTTTTTAAATCATTTTTATCTGAACACTGAGGACATCTTCAATAAGACACTGATGAGACTATAGACTGCATCTTTTCAATCCATCTATAATTAACCTTTTAAATTTATCTTATTTAATGAGCATTTCCCTATTTATTTTTCTTTTGTATAAATATTGGGGTATCATGGTGCTTTCTGATAATGTTATGCATCGAGGCATCGTATGCAAGAGGCATGAAATACTTTTGTGGATATTATCTTTCCTGATGGAGAGACTTAGGATCAAGCAGCCACTAGGTATATGCCCCTGAATCAGGAAATGAGAAAAGATGCAGAATTATCATATTGGCTTACTTATGCTATGCACTGCAGAACTCCAGAGAGGACCCTTCACAGAGATGATTATATGGAAAGATGCTTCCTGGGGTTGTGCAGTGTGACATCCCTGACTTCAAAGCTCTCCATTGCTCTCCTAACTTGGAAGCATCTAGGAGGTCAACCCAGGTGGATGATTCTCCATGATGAGGTAGGTTAAAAGTTGTCTAAGGGGCTAAAAGCTGAGGATTATGTGGTTATACCTTGCAAATTATATCATCTATATTCTGCCAAATGGATCACTGGCTTCATTAATACAGTCTATCACTGGTAATTTAGAAAATCAAAGACTTAAAGTAAACTGGCTTAAAAAATAAGGTGCTTCTTGATCCCTTCTCTCTTGGGATCTATATACATAGTAAGAGGCAGGACTATGCTTACAGACTGAACTCTCCATCCACTTTCTCAAATAGCTCAGCTGCATGAAAGAAGTAGAACATGGATAAGTATGGCAGATTTGTATTGTTCAACCTGCAAAAGGCAGGAGAGAATGAGAACAGTGGATTGGCAAAAAAAAAAACAACAAACAAACCATGTTTGGGTTCTGAGAGAAGGGGCTTGAGGGGATCGACTGTGCTTGAGCAGAGGAAGCAGAAGTGGAAACAGGGCATGTCCCCCCATGGCAGTGATTCTGAACACCATGACCTAAACTGCTAACGACATATGGCTCACTGATTGTCAAGCTGCAGTATCCACTCTTTTATTTTCTATAGTTTCCTTTTTCTATTGACATTGTCCACCCTCTCACCTACTTTGCTCATCTTTTTCTCTATTTTCATTGACATTTTTTCCTAACAGTTTAAATCCTAGTCAGCTAGTCCAACGTCTAGATCATCTAGGGATCTGCATCTGTTTTCTGCTGCCACTCATGTGTGAAAACTAATAAAGAGAAACCTCACTTAAAACAGTCAGGAGGTCAGAAAGGGGAGTTCTCATGCCCCACCACTCCATGTCAATTACAGACCCAACAGGAAGAGATGTACCTTTGCATTTCTAACAGAAAGAAGGCTGCTACTTTCTTACCCGTCAAGAGGAAGAACTTTTCCTAATCCAGCAACAGCTGGCAATAAGAGGCTGTCACAATTTAGCCAATGAAAAGCCAATACACTTTGAACTCAGTCTCCTCCAGTGGACTCTTTGTAATAGCCCCTCCTCCTCTTCAAAAGGACAGTTCTCTCCCTTGTTTTCTGGACTTGCCTGTGGTTTGCCATAAAGTGCAAGTCCTGAATTGTAATCCTTTGTTCTTTCTGAATAAAGTGTTTTGCTAGTAAAATAATTGATTGTTTCTATCATTTTAGGTCAACATTTTAGTTGATTATTAGTCACAATTTCTTAACCTTGCTTTCTTAAATTATGTCCCATTTTTTATTGTATGAATTACTGAAGTAGATATTATTTCTCTCCACAGAGGACTGGTCCTTTTGTCAGGCAGGTAAAGTGAGAAGCTCATTGTCTCAACTCAATAAGCTGGGTTGAGGTTGACGTTACATTGCAGTGTTTATTAGATTCACTCAACCTCTGATTTCAAGTGATTTGCAGGCATGGCCTATTCTGTGTTTACTGCATGCTCCTTTTCTGTGACGTGATCCCCTAAACCCTATGGAGTTCACTATGGGACTGCGGATTTGAACTCTGCTTTTGGGTCTTGACCCCTCCTTGAGCGTGGTCCTTTGGGTTTTTTGGTTAAGAGGTTAACAGGTCTCTATCTCCTCTAATCTGAAAGTTCTGCTTTTCAGAGGTTGTGAAAGTAACTCTTTCATCTTCCATCCTACACAGACTTAAAATGTGGCAAATATCTTTAGGAGAAATCTTCCTATGTGTTTATTGTAGACTTCCATATTCTGTGGCTGATTCCTGACCTCTGTGAGATTGCCAGAGGTTTTATTTTGCTTGTTTGGGCCAACTAGCCAACTATGTAGCCTCTTGTACTGCCACAGCTCTCAGCAAATGTCTCATGGGGAAAATGGCCATATGTTCAGACTCTTTGTCCAACCTGACATGTCAGTCCATATGGTTGTGAAAAACCTCAGCTGATTTCTCTTCCCCTAATAGAGTCCTCTGCCTATGGCAAGACTGATCCTCAGATAACTCTCAGACTCATTAAATACTTCCAGAGAAGCAAGTAGTTGGCAGTATTAGCTTCACTGGGGACTCTCCGTCTACTGGAATTTTCCTCATCAAGACTTCAATTCCAGAGTTCTTTTATTTATTTATAAATAGAGCTTTTGTAATTATCATTTTATTCCCAGGTATTGCCATTGAGAATGATGATGCTACAACTTATATGCTAATATATCTTATTATATCTTATATATTCTAGAAAAAGAAATCACCACTGCTGTTATTGTCAGAAATAATAAGCTTGACCTGTGTTTATTTTTGCATTTCTCAGAGTTCTGTGGCTATTTTCTCATCTTTTTTTTGCGCTCAAAAGCAGGTCCTATTGCATCCCTCTATACCGGGGGAATATCCTTATATTCCTCATCTGTTAATTCTAACTCTGTTGCTGATGATCACACAAGACTGCTACTCTTCCAGTGCTGAGCTAAGGTAGTAGTGCTGTATCTCACATACAGAACAGGTCCAGAGCATATGATTTTTCAAGAAATATTCAGACTGTCTGGGATAAAAGGTGTAGTAAACACAAAGTATAACCTGCAGCCACTGCACAAACCCAGAATCATCCTCAGAGTACCTCTGTACACCTTGCCAACCTCTGTATGCTAGGGTGCATATCGACCATCACCCATAAGGGTACGCCACTCACCATGATTATAGACTAGGATAAGGTGACCACAGCGTCTCTCAGAGACAGAGTAAGTTTTCTATTACCTCTCTTAATTCCAAGCTCCTCAATCTTCATTGTTTATTCCAAGATTGACCACAATTTTCTAGGATAATTCACAGTGAATACACATATTGCCCATTGCCCTAACAATGTCATACAGTGGTCAGACTTTAAAGCATTTGCACATTTCTGAACACATGTACCCCAATGTTCATCGCAGCACTGTTTATAATAGCCAGGACATGGAAGCAACCTAGATGTCCAGCAGCAGACGAATTGATAAGAAAGCTGTGGTACATATACACAATGGAGTATTACTCAGCCATTAAAAAGAATACATTTGAATCAGTTCTAATGAGGTGGGCGAAACTGGAGCCGATTATACAGAGTGAAGTAAGCCAGAAAGAAAAACACCAATACAGTATACTAACACATATATATGGAATTTAAAAAGATGGTAACGATAACCCTGTATGAGAGACAGCAAGAGACACAGATGTATAGAACAGTCATTTGGACTCTGTGGGAGAAGGTGAGGGTGGGATGATTTGGGAGAATGGCATTGAAACATGTATAATATCATATGTGAAACAAATTGTCAGTCCAGGTTTGATGCATGATACAGGATGCTCGGGGCTGGTGCACTGGGATGACCCAGAGGGATGGTATGGGGAGGGAGGTGGGAGGGGGGTTCAGGATGGGGAACACGTGTACACCCATGGTGGATTTATGTTGATGAATGGCAAAACCAATACATTATTGTAAAGTAATTAACCTCCAATTAAAATAAATAAATTTATATTAAAAAATAAATAAAAATAAAGAAATTAAATAGCACCATTTATTAGACAGTGACAGTCAAATTTGAATTTGGCTGTGCTGAATTCCTTTACTTCCTTCTTGGTTTCTCTTGATCAAAGGCTGAAAAATTTCAGTGTCAAGTACCAAAGTCATCTTATTATCTGTTTCAATATTTTAAGTCTGTGCCATCAGTTCTGGGATAACAAGGGAACATTTCATGCAAAGATGGGCACAATAAAGAACAGAAATGGTAAGGACCTAACAGAAGAAGAGATTAAGAAGGGGTGGCAAGAATACACAGAATAACTGTACTATATACCAGCTAATAACTGTTAATAACCCAGATAACTACAACGGTATGGTCACTCACCTAAAGCCAGACACAAGTGGCGCTTAGGAAGCATTACTACAAACAAAGCTAATGGAGGTGATGGAATTCCAGCTGTGCTATTTCAAATCCTAAAAGATGATGCTGTTAAAGTGCTGCACTCAATATGTCAGCAAATTTGGAAAATTTAACAATGGCCACAGGACTGGAAAAGGTCAGTTTTCATTCCAATACCAAGAAAGGCATGCCAAAGAATGTTCAGGCTACCATGCAGTTGCACTTATTTCACATGATAGCAAGGTAAAACTCAAAATCCATCAAGCTAGGCTTCAAGAGTACGTGAACTGAGAACTTCCAGAAGTACCAGCTGGATTTAGAAAAGGCAGAGGAACCAGAGACCAAATTGCCAATACCCATTTGATCACAGGAAAACAAAGGGAATTCCAGAAAAACATTTATTTCTGCTTCATTGACCATCAAAAGCCTTTGACTGTGTGGATCACAACAAACTATGGAAAATTCTTAAAGAGATGGGAACACCAGACCACCTTACCTTCCTTCTGAGAAACCTGTATGCAGGTCAACAAGCAACAGTTAGAACTGGACATGAAGCAAGGGATGGGTTCAAAATTGGGAAAGGAGTACGTCAAGGCTGTATATTGTCACCCTGCTTATTTAACTTATATGCAGAGTACGTCATGTTATATGCTGTGCTGGATGTATCACATGCTGGAATCAAGACTGCTGGGAGAAATATCAACAACCTCAGATATGCAGATGATATTACTCTCATGGCAGAAAGTGAAGAGAAACTAAAGAGCCTCTTGATGAAGGTGAAAGAGGAGAGTGTGAAAAAGCGGGCTTAAAGCTCAACATTCAAAACACTAAGATCATGGTATCCAGTCCTATTACTTCATGGCAAATAGATGGGGAAACAATGGAAACAGTGACAGACTTTATTTTCTTGGGCTCCATAATCACTGTGGACAGTGACTGCAGCCATGAAATTAAAAGACGCTTGCTCCTTAGAAGAAAAGTTATGACAACCCTAGACAGTGTATTAAAAAGCAGAGACATTACTTTGCAAACAAAAGTCCATATAGTTAAAGCTATGGTTTTTCCAGAAGAAAACAGTGTTTTAGTTTTTATTCCACTGCCCAACTGAACTATTTAGCCTTCAACAGAGACCATGAATTCATGACCCAACACCAGAATAACATTAGGCCATGTGAAGAGGAAAGGAAATATTTTATATAAAAGTGAGCTAGCTCTTATACCTCTTATCAAGTGTTAGTTGCTCTGATGATTCTGTCAATCTTAGTTTCTTCCTCTGAAATATCTACAATTTCCAGGCATTGCATCTTAGTGTATCAGTATCCAACTGATGTCATTTCTAGTCCCACTAGTATCTCTGAAACAGGCAACCAGGAGCTAGAAACCAGGACCTATGAGGAACAGCTGAAGGGAATGTATATAGGGTCTGTGTGGAATAAAGACGTGTCTAGAACATCAAATGTGTCTTTGTATATTTGAAGAACAGTCACATGGAGGAAGATTAAAACAGACTTGAACCAATAAAAGGAAATTATGAGAAGCCAGATTTCATTTACACAGAAATTTATGTGAATGAGTTGTTAAAATGAACAAATGTACTTATTCAGATAGTAAGTGATAAGCATGTGATACACAGAATCTAGATGTCTTATCTCTGAGCATGACTGTTGAGGCTGTTCTTGTATTGGTTGGAGAAGTTACATTATGTATATTTTCTAACTTCAGAATCTATGATTTTACATTTTAGTGTGATTGCATGTAGCTACGTATTTCTAAAGCAGTTTCTTATATTGTAGGGCTGATTTGGCTTCCAAAATAAATTTTAAACTCATTATTAAACTGTACAGCAAAAACAGGGCCTGATTCTGCCATTAGAAAATAAATAGAAAGAGAAACTAAAATTCTTAGGCCCTTTTGAAAAATTACCTTGTGAAAAGGTTAATGAACTTTCTAGTAACACAGCACCAAGGCTAGAGCACATTGTAAAATCTCTCTGATTTTACCTCCAACTTTCTGGGAAAGCAAATTTCTGGGTGATATTCAAACTCCTGCTATTTGATCATATATTGTTTTGTTCTCTATTAGAGACAAGCATTCTTTTCCATGTGGATATTCCTTCATTTATACTGAGCATGTTTAAACTTGCAGAATCAATCTAACACTTTCAGATGAGCTAATGACCAAATAAAACAATTCCCTAGGCTTTACAATAAAACAAATGGATTGGTCATAAATATGTCTCAGATACCTTCATTTTAGCTGCATGTTCTTGTTATTACCAGAAAAAATTAGGCCATCGGATTTTAAATCATGACTTTTTTTTTTCATTTCTTTGATTTGAGTATATTTAGAAAAAAATTCAATAACATGGAACTTCATTTTGGCAAAACATGTTAGTAAAACCTCTTAGCTTGTTAATATATACAAAACTGGTTTCTTAGGAAACCAACTAAACCATGGCATGCCTGAAAATCAAGTCAATTAGATACTGATAAATTGAGGATGCCACGCTTGGAAACAATAGATACTTCAGAGGAAAAAACTAAGAGCACAGGTTAACATGTTTTGGCACCTGATAAGAGATGTAGAGTGCTAGCTCTCATATATCTAGAATATTTCCATTTCTTCTCACATAACTCATTTTATGTATAAACATATAACATGTATTTGTAAGAAATAAATTTAACACGTCTGCTTATTCATCAATATCTCTTAAGACACTACTTGACAAGGTGAAAGGGATAAGTAAGTGTGAGTGAGCTTTATGGATGAATGAATTAAAAAAAAGTTTACATGAACTTCATTGATTAGGAAATCTAAAACTATGTTAAAATGTTTTTGCTCTGGTTTTGTGGAGAGAATACTAATTGTATGGAGCCAAAGGAGTCTACATGAATGTCTATTCTTTTCCATAATATCTTCTTTTCCCACCTTACTGCCTTCTGCCAACCTCTGAAAAATTAAGCTGAAAAGAAACTGTTTTGAGAAAACAATTAACGTGGCACAGATGGCATGATGTTGAATACTGTGGTATAATATGGATATTATTATATATCTGTATATAATATGGATATTATATCCATATTCAATTTTCAACTATCCTAATTTTTGTTCAGTTTTATTCCTTTTAATCAAGATGGTTCAATCAGTATCAAATTAAGTGTGCTTTATTCTTATGAAAAATATTCAGAAATGAAGACTAATAAAAATACTGCAAGATTACTGAGAGGGAAACTGATGACCTTAAATAATAATTTTTTAAAAATTAAAAGGATAAAAATTAATGTACTAGAAAGGCACCTTACTATGATATAAGAAGGACAGAATAAATAAAAAAGAATAGCAGTAAGGATTTAACAAAGAGCAGAAATTAATGAAATTAAAAGAAAGATACAACAGAGTCAATTTCAAGTCATTATTTAAAAAGAATAATAAAATTTACAAATATCTGGCATGATTAGGAAAAAAGCAGGGCATAAGTAAACAATATTGGTAATATACAGAGAAGAGAGCTATAGACACAGGAGAGATTAAACAATATAAACAGCTTTCTGTCAATGAATATTAAAACAGAAAAAATTAACTCCTGGAAGAGATATATCATATAAACTGACTCAAAACAAATTGAGAACAAAGATATGTTGAAAACGGAAACATGGGGCAATCTTACTCAAAAATATAGATGTTAAACAAAAGAACTTCAGACAAAAGCAGAATTTCCCGCTTTATGCCACTTTGCTCATGTGAAAGGTATGAACTAGCATCTCTTCTTACTAACTGAAAGAAATCTGAAATGGATTTTGGCTTCAATGTTTGTTTTGCATGGAGCCATCCCAAAGCTGCGTGTACCCCCAGCAGGCAGAGTGGCACCACCAAGCAACTTCTGTTTTGTTTTTGTGGAAAGAATAGTAATTGTATGGAGCCCAAGGTGTCTACATGAATGTCTATTTTTTTCCATAATATCTTCTTTTCCCACCTTACTTCCTTCTACCAACTTCTGAACATTTAGCTGAAAAGAAACTGTTTTGAGAAAACAATTAATGGCACAGATGGCATGGTATGTTCAGTACTATGATATAATATGGATCTCAGCATCAGGAATATTAAAATATTTCTTTTAATATCAGAGATGCTGCTATCACTTTTCTATTCAAAATCAAACAGAAGTCCCTGTTCAGAAAGTATGGCAAGGAAAAAAAGAGAAGGAAAAAGCATACATATTAGTGTGAAACATATAAAACTGTCTTTATTTACAGGTAAGGCAGATATGATTATCTTCATTCAAAGCCCCTCAAACCCTATAATGAAACTGAAGGTAATTCAGTAAGGCTGCTGACTATGGGATCAAAATCCCACAAGGCCATTTCTATACAATGCAGTTAAGGAATAATTTTAAAAACCCAGAATCATTATTTAATATTCAGAAAAGTAGGCTATTTTGTTTGAAGGGAGACATGAATCCTCTGTAACACACAATAAGAGGTAGATTCTAGATAAAGACCTAAGTGAGAAATATTTTTTAATATTAACTTTATAGTTTTACCTAAGCAAAAACCTTTGTAACCTGGGAATGGGGAAGAACTTAAAACTTTAAAATACAATGAGAACACAAAATTAAGGTGGATTTAATTATGTCAAAGTTGAATTTCTTTCAGTGAAGGACATCATGGATAAACTTAATATACAGATTATAAAGTGGGATAAAACATTTATAATGTCTAAAGCAGACAGAGGATTAGTATCCTGAATACACAAGAAATTCCATAAAACTGATAAAAGGCAGAAACCTCCTTAGGAAAATGAGGAGAGCAGTTACAGAAAAGGAATCTGAAAGACTGATAAGTATTTGAACTATCTTAAACTATTAGAGACCAGATAAAAGCAAATTAAATTAATAATGAGGGTTCCTAACTTCCATTCTTTGTCATTTTCCATAGTTCCAATTTCCCCCAAGCCTCATGCACTGTTACAGGTATCTATAATGGCATTTGGGGGAACTGTTGGCAATATTTACTCAAATATATGACCCAGACATTCTGCTCCTGAGTGTATATGCCAAATAAATCTTCACAAGGCCCACATTAGGATATTCATTAGTATTACATGTAGTGGCAGGGAGCTGGAGGTTTTCTGTGCTCCAATCAGTGCACAGTTGGATAAAATGTGGTAAATGCATACCTTCAGAGAACAGGATTTAGAAATACACATAGGCACCAAGGTTTATCTAAAAGTCTAGTGCTAGATGAAAAAGATAAGAAACAGTGCAATAATATAACAACACCATTCCTATAAATTAAAACATATGCAGAGAAAACAATAAACATGATTTAAAACTACAATGAAAAGATACAGATTAAATAAATTCAACATAACAGAAAGTAGGACATGAGGATAAAAGGAAACAAATGAGTGTGTGGACTGGTGATGACAGTAGCCGTTAAGAAGTAGAACTGGAGTAACTAGCCTCACTCAAGGTTCAGAGGAGGAGAAAAGAGGATAACAACAGCAAATATATGTGAATAAATCTAACTAAAATGTGTATAAAACATCAGTGAAGGAAATTATCAAATTTTATTATAAGACATGAAAGAGTTAGAAGATCTAAATAAAAGAAAAACCATTTAGTGGATAGGGAAAGTTATTAAGGTGTCAATTCTCCCCACATAGACTCATGCATTGAATAGGAACTTCTTCCCTTAATTCAACACGGTGTTCTTTTTTCTTTTTAATTGGAAAATAATTGCTTTACAATGTTGTGTTGGTTTCTGCCGTATATCAGCATGAATCAACCATATATATACATATGTCCCCTCCCTCTAGAACCTCCCTCCCACCTCCCACTCCATCCCGCCCCTCTAGTTGTCACAGAGCACCAGGCTGAGCTTCCTGTGCTACACAGAAACTTCCCATTAGCCATCTATTTTACACAAGGTAATGCATAAATTTAAATGTACTCTCTAAATTCGTCCAACCCTTTTAAAGTTTTCATGGAACTTTACAAGATGATTCTAAGATTCAAAGAGACAAAAAAAAAAAAAAAGAAAAGGTCAAGACACTCATGCAGCAAAACAAGTCTGAAGGAAGATATCAAGACTTCTTTTAAGGCTTCAGTAACCGAGAGAACTTGACATACAGACCAAAGGAACCAAATAAAGACTTCAGAAAAAGACTCACAGAAATGGAAATTGAAACAGTGACAGATTAACACTGTGGATCAGTGGAGAAATAATGAATTATTAAATCGTGGTTGGAAAAAATAGGAAAAAAATCCCAAAGTAATTGGATCCCTACCCTATAACACAACACCCACTCTCCTCACCACCACAAAATCCAGAAAGTATCAACAACACAAATTGCTTCCAAAGACCTTTAAAATATTTGAAAAATACACAGGAAAATATCTTTATGACACTGAGGATAGAGAATTTCTCAAATCAGATGATATATACCACAAAGATGCTAAAAGATGAAAAACTACAATCCACTAAAGACATGATAAAGTGAGAACAAAAACAAGTGAGAGAAGACAGCTGCCATTCATATAATTAACAAGAAAAGGAAACAGCAGAAAATATTTTAAAACTCTCAACAATCAACAAGAAAAATGCAATTGATAGGAAAATGGACAAAATCTGAAAAGGAATTTCACAAATGAAGAAATTCAATAACTGATACATATACAAAGCTATTTTCAATCCCTGTTAGTAATTAGATAGATTGAAATTAAATCCCCAATGAGATATCATTTTATACCCACTGAAAACACTAAATGTGGTAAACAAAGTTGGTGACAGATCAGTAGTCATTTAGGAAAATGGTTTGGTTTAGGCAATCAAATTACAAATATGTTTTTCTTATGACCCAGCTGTTTTTCACTGGCACTTATTCTAGAGGAACTCTTATGCTCCAAGAGACATGAAAATATTTATAATAATGTTGTTATAATAACAGAAACTGTATCACTCATTTGCTCATCAACAGAGAATAAATGGTACCATATTCACATAGTCCAAGTCTATGTCTCAATCACTGATGCCAAAGAAGCCAAAATTGACTGGTTCTATGAAGATTACATCTTCTAGAAATAACACACACTACACACAAAGATCTCCTTTTCTTCACAGGGGATTGGAATGCAAAAGTAGGAAGTCAAGAAATACGCTGAATAACAGGTAAATTTGGCCTTGGAGTACGAAATGAAGCAGGGGAAAGGCTAACAGAGTTTTATCAAGAGAATATACTAGTCATAGCAAATACACTTGTCCAACAACACAAGAGATGAGTCTACACATGGCCATCACCAGATGGTCAACACCGGAATTAGACTGATTATATTCTTTGTAGCCAAAGAGGGAGAAACTCTAAAGTCAGCAAAAACAAGACCTGGCACTGACTGTGGCTCAGATCATGAGCATCTTTACTGCCAAATTCAGACTTAAATTGAAGAAAGTAGGGAAAACCACAAGGCCAGTCAGGTAGGACCTAAATTAAGTCCCTTATGATTATACACTGGAAGTGAAGAATAATTAAGTGGATTAAATCTGGTAGACAGAGTGCCTGAAGAACTATGAAAGGAGGTTCATAATATTGTACATCAGACAGCGACTTCAACCATCCCAAAGGAAAAGACATGCAAGAAGACAAAGTGGTAGTCTGAGCAGCAAAGATGGGCTCAATAAAGGACAGAAATGGTAGGGATGGAAAAGAAGCAGAAGATAAAGAAGAGGTGTCAAGAATACACAGAAGAACTGTACAAAAAAGATGTTCATGACCCAGATAATCACGATGGTGTGATCACTCACCTAGAGCCAAACATCCTGGAATGT
Organism: Capricornis sumatraensis; assembly: GCF_032405125.1. NCBI lineage: Eukaryota > Metazoa > Chordata > Mammalia > Artiodactyla > Bovidae > Capricornis > Capricornis sumatraensis. Next base: position 21,986,351 of record NC_091086.1, read on the forward strand.
GAAGTCAAGTGAGCTGTAGGAAGCATGATTACGAACAAAGCTAGTAGAGGTGATGGAATTCCAGTTGGGCTATTTCAAATCCTGAAAGATGATGCTGTGAAAGTGCTGCACTCAACATGCCAGCAAATTTGGAAAACTCAGCAGTGGCCACAGGACTGGAAAAGGTCAGTTTTCATTCCAATCCAAAAGAATGTTCAAACTACTGCACAACTGCACTCATCTCACATGCTAGGAAAGTAATGCTCAAAATTCTCCAAGTTAGATTAAGTAATAAAGTTACTTTGAACCTCCTCCATAAAAAATTATAGAGACTTGAGTTCTGTGGAACTTCTATGAGGAGAAATAACATGAAACCACAAAGAAGCAAATATGTAATTTATAGCTTTAGCACCCCAGAATATAAAAAGACAAGAGGAAATTAAGGGGTTATCAGAATGATGATTCATTTTTTAAAAAAATCTGCATATAGGGTAGAAGGTAGGAGTCAAAGGAATCTTTCTGTACATTAAATCTTCACATGAAATCCTGTGAATAACAATGACTTTCTTATATTTAATTTTAGATCATATTTTGGTCTAAATGTAATACATTTTACTGAAAGAAAGCCACTCAGTAATATCTGTCTTTTTGTGACCTTATGGACTATGCAGTCCATGGAATTCTCCAGGTCAGAATACTGGAGTGGGTAGGCTTTCCCTTCTCCAGGGGATCTTCCTAACCCAGGGATTGAACCCAGGGCTCCTGCATTGCAGCTGGATTCTTTACCAGCTGAGCCACAAGGGAAGCCCAAGAGTACTGGAGTAGGTAGCCTATCCTTTCTCCAGGACAGCTTCTTGACCCAGGAATTGAACTGGGGTCTCCTGCATTGCAGGCAGACTATTAACCAACTGAGCTATATATTACAAATTCTTTAAGAGAGAGATATACCAGACTACCTCACCTGTCTCCTGAGAAACCTGTATGCAGGTCAAGAAGCAACAGTTAGAATCAGACATAGAAAATTAGGAAAGGAGCATGTCAAGGCTGTATATTGTCACCCTGCTTATTTAACTTTATGAAGACTACATCATGTGAAATACCCGGCTGGATGAATCACAAGCTGGAATCAAGACTGCCAGAAGTATCAATAGCCTCACATATGCATATGATACCACTTTAATGGCAGAAAGTGAAGAGTAACTAAAGAGTCTCTTGATGAGGTTGAAAGGAGAGTGAAAAAGCTGGCTTAAAACTTATTATTCAAAAAAAGAAGATCATAGCATCTGGTCCCATCACTTCATGGCAAATAGATGGGGAAAACAATGGAAATAGTGACAGACTTTATTTTCCTGGGCTCCAAAATCACTGTAGCCAGTGACTGCAGCCATGAAATGAAAAGCTGTTAGCTCCTTGGAAGAAAAGCTCTGACAAACCTAGAGCTAGTGTATTAAAAAAGCAGAGACATCACTTTGCCAATAAGGGCCCATACAGTCAAAGCTATGTTTTTTTCAGCAGTCATGTACGGATATGAGAGTTGGACCATAAAGAAGGCTGAGCACTGAAGAATTGATGCTTTGGAACTATGGTGCTAGAAAAGACTCTTGAGAGTCCCTTGGACAGCCAGGAGATCAAACCAGTCAATCCTAATGGAAATCAACCCTGAATGTTCATTGGAAGGATTGATGCTGAAGCTCCAACACTTCGGCCACCTGATTCAAAGAGCTGACTCAATGGAAAAGACTCTGATGTTGGGAAAGATTGAGAACAAGAGGATAAAGGAGACACAGAGGATGAGATGGTTGGATGGCATCACTGACTCAATGGACATGAGACTGAGCAAACGCTGGGAGACAGTGAAGAACAGGGAAGCCTGCCGTGCTGCAGTCCATGAGGTCACAAAAAGTTGGACACAACTTAGTGACTGAACAACAATGGATGGTGGGTTTCTTCAGTTATTTATGACTTTACAAAAGAGTGTTATAATGAGTATACTATTTTATAGTTCTTATACATAGGAGTACTATTTATTAATAATATTCTATAGTAAATAGTATGTTTCATAGTGCTGATAAAATGACTTTAAATTAAGTTTCTTTATTCAAACTACTATATACAGTTATACTTGTCCATAAACTACTTTCTTCAAACTTTGAGGATTTTGTAATTCAATTTCTCTTCTGCCTCAACCACACAGGCTCTGTTTTTACCTCCTTTTGCTTGACATCATTGCTGTATTGATATTATCAGTCTTCTTATATGGAAGGCCCTCTTGTTCCCTGAAGATCAGAGCTCCCCACATCTAGCTTCTCCAACCAGACCCCTCATCTGTACTAAAACTCTACAGTTGTCCCTGCTCTGATAGACCATGGTTTTATCAAAGACAAAATTATATTTTATGTTTACATTGTATGATCATTACACATAAATTCTCAAAGGTGAAAAAGATACTAGAGATTGCCTTGCCCTAATTTGATAACTCCTTTTATCTATAGTACAGTTACAATTTAGAATGCACTTTCACATCAGCTCATTTGATCCTTACAACTACATTAATTAGGTTATATAATTATTACCATCTTACAGGTCAGAAACAGAAACAAAAGTTGGTGTTTCTATGACATCCCTGAGGTCATGCATTTAGTTAGCTGTGAACCCAGAAACTGATATTCTTTGTCTGTTATACACGGATGAGACACTCTACATTAAAGTACTGACACTTTCTACTTTGTCCTAAACTTGCAGGACAACTGTAAAATATTAAAATAAAATAGTATGAAAGTGAAACACTTTCAAACTCATTCTATGAGGCTACCATCCCCCCAATACCAAAACCAGACAAAGATACCACAAAAAAAGAAAATTACAGGCCAATATCACTGAAGAACATAGATGCAAAAATCCTCAGCAAAATGCCAGCAAATTGATTCCAACAATACATTAAGATCCAAAGCAATCCTGAGAAAGAAAAATAGAATGAAAGAATCAGACTCCCTGAATTTGGCATATACTACAAAGCTACAGTAGTCAAAACAGTAAGGTACTGGCACAAGAATAGAAATATAGATCAATAAAAGGGGATAGAAAGTCCAGAAATAAACCCATCCACCTATGGCCAGTTTGTCTATAACAAAGCGGGCAAGAATATACAATGGAGAAAAGACAGTCTCTTGATTAAGTGGTGCTGGGAAAACTGGATAGCTACATGTAAAAGAATTAAATTAGAACATCTTCTAATGTCATAGACAAAAACAAACTCAACATGCATTAAAGACCTAAGCATAAGACCAAATACTATAAAAGTCCTAGAGAAAACACAGGCAGAACACTCTGACATAAATCATAGCAGTAGTTTTTTTTTTTTTTTTTTGGACTTGTCCCCTAGAGCAATGGAAATAAAAGCAAAAATTTAAAAATGGGACTAAATAAAGCACAAAAGTTTTGCACAGCCAAAAGACCATAAACAAAACAAAAAGGCAACCTATAGAATGGGAGAAAATATTTACAAATGACAAATCTGACAAGAGATTAACTTCCAAAATATACAAACAGCTCAGTATTAGAAAAAAAAACACCACAAAATATGCAGAAGACCTAAATAGGTATTTCTACAAAAAACATAAAGATGGCCAATAGACACATAAAAAAATGTTCAACATGGCTAACTGCTAGAGAAATGCCAATCAAAATTATAGTGAAGCATCATCTCACATCAAAAAGTCTACAAATAATAAATGCGGGAGAGGGTGCAGGAAAAAAAGAACCCTCCTACAATGTTGTTGGGAATGTAAATTGGTATAGCCACTATACAGAACGATATGTAGGTTCCTTAAGTAAACAGAGTTACCATATGATCCTGTAATCCCATTCTTGGGCATACATCAGAGCAAATTCTAATTATAAAAGATATACACACACACCCCTATGTTCATAGCAGAACTATTTACAATAGCCAAGACATGGAAACAACCTAATGTCTATTGACAGATTAATGAATAAAGATGTGATGCATGTATGCATATATATACATACATACATATGTATGTATGTATGTATATTATATGTGCATGTATGTGTGTGTGTATATCTGTGTGTGTGTATATCTGTGTGTGTGTGTATATGTGTGCAATATTACTCAACCATAAAAAACAGTGACATAATGCCATCTGTGGCAACATGGATGGACCTAGAGATTATCATAATAAGTGAAGTAAGCCAAAGACAAATATCATACGTCAAACATATCATATTCCACTTATTTGTGGAATCTCAAAAAAGTAACAAATGGACTTATTTATAAAACAGAAATAGACCCATAATATAGAAACCAAGCTTGTGGTTCCCCAAAGGGGAAAGGTGGGGTAAGCGATAAATTAAGAGTTTGGGATTAACATATACACACTACTTGGAGAAGACAATGGCACCCCACTCCAGTACTCTTGGCTGGAGAATCCCATGGACGGAGGAGCCTGGTAGGCTGCAGTCCATGGGGTCGCTAAGAGTCAGACACGACTGAGCAACTTCACTTTCACTTTTCACTTTGCTGCATTGGAGAAGGAAATGGCAACCCACTCCAGTGTTCTTGCCTGGAGAATCCAGGGACAGGGGAGCCTGGTGGGCTGCCGTCTATGGGGTCGCACAGAGTCGGACACTGCTGAAGCGACTTAGCAGCAGCAGCAACATACACACTACTATATATAAAATAGATAACCAACAAGGACCTACTGTTATAGTACAGGGAACTAGATTCAATATCTTATAATAAGCTATAAGGGAAAAGAATTTGAAAAATAATACATAGATATATGTGTGTGTGTGTACTGAATTGCTGTTGCTGTACATCTGAAACTAACATGACATGCTAAATCAGCTATACTTCAATTAAAAAATACTAAAAATAAAAATGAGATTATAACCTATAAAACAAACTTAAATTATGATGAGTTATTAAAAATACTTATAAAGAATACTAGTGCTTCTGTTAAATCTGTTACTTTTGAAATGAAGTTCATTGTCTACATACTAAACATTTTTGATGGCAAGGCAAGGTAAATTTGATCATGAGTTTCTGTCAGATTTTGCTCTTAAGGTATAGTCTCCAAGTTTTTCATACATACACCTGTAGCTTTCAGTAAGAAGACACTAGCAAATCCTTCCTTAAAATTGACCAGTGCAGAAATATGTTTCTACTAACATATCGAAGGCAGAAAGAAAATGGCTTTAAAAAACAATGCTAGACAATGTTACCAGACTTTTTTTCTTTCCTTCTCTCTCTCATTTTTTACATTAGTTTCCTTACCTCCAAAAAGGTGGAATGCTTTTCTGCAGTTTGGTAGGGGCCACTTTGCAGAGCTGGATTTCTGAAAGCTTTGTTTTCTTTTCAAATATTCTTTAGTAAAGAATGTTTTTGTGGCATTGTTCAGTTCTAGAGCAAAGCAAACAAAAACAGCATTTTAAAACATTAATTTGAGTAAAATGGCAAGAACCCAAAAAATTGTTGTTGCAGTATTCTGATAATAAATTCAGATGTCTTTTAAGACAGTGAAGACAAAAGTGGAGTCAGCTTTGTTTTTAACCCAAGCAAACAAAATTTCTCTGAATTTGATGCAACTTTGATATGCCTACACATAGAACATACACCTACTGAGCAGCTCCTATGTCAGATAAAACACAGAAATGAAAGAAACAGTGATGACTGAGATATAGTCCTTGCGCTCAAGAAGACTGCAGTCTAAAAGTTGATAATAAACAGGTACACCATAAAAGGGGGAAAATATGTTATGGGTGAAGCAACAGAATAACTAGAGTGCAATCATGGCTCAGGAGTGAAAATGAAAATGAAAAATCACTAGAAGGTTTTACTTTATCGTTTTATTTCACTCCATATGTGATGGACTGACTATGTAGAGTCTAACGCTGCTGATATGAAGAAGTCAAAAAAATGTAGAAATAAATTCTCAACCCTTCAGAAACTTGTTCATGAGTTAAAGAGAAAATGAAAATATTCATTTGAAGTAAACAAATACCAATCAAAAAACAAACATGATGATATTCACTTTAAAAAAGAGTCTCTAGAACATGAGCCAAGGAAAGCAAGGCATAATCTGAATTGAACTATTTGATGGAGAAGTTCTTCCCAGGGAGGCCAGTGTAGAGCTAGTTACTACTAGCTGAGAAGTAAACTAGCTGAGAAGTCTTTCCTTCAATGGTGCCCTCTTACTTTCATCCCACAATTATTCCTGTACTATCTTCTCAGCTTCCATCCTTTCAAAGGCTTTGAGCTTCTTTCTAACCAGTTACATCAAAATTTCTCTATTTTTTCTAACTACTCTCTTGGATTTATTCTTATCTAAGCAATGGACAGGGAAAACATTCTGGAAGTTTACATTTAACAACAAAAGAAATAAGGCCAAATAAGGAAGGTTAAGTAATAAACCTGCAACTCTCCTTAACTCCTTTCCCCAGTCTACACCCAAGGGCCAGTAATTCAAGCACACAAGATAGGGGAAAAGTATTTTCATAGTCTATGTACTCATTGGGTATGCTGGAGGTTGTTATGGCCAGTGAATGTTTTAACTTTCACGTGTTTAATAGGTAAATCATTTCAGATTGGATATTCTCAGTGTTTTCTGCAGCAGTGCACATTTATTTTACTGAAGTCCACGTTGCCCACTGCCTGTGAACAGCCCCTTAGTAAAAGGTGGTCATGGCACTACTACTTGGTTAAAATGACTCATCAGTGTTATTCATAGTGATGAAGAGAATGCAAGAAGTTATCCAATGACTTATAACACATTTACTTACATAACAATTGTCTTCTTGGAGAGCTTATCCTTAAGCAGTGATAACTATAAATCAGGATATTTCCTGAGAAATTAAAAATCCTATGAGATAAGCAGGACTGTGTTAACAATTAACTGTCGGACTCACAACTTCCTAAATGCCTTTAAAAGTAAGACCAGTGTGGTGGGTAAATTATTTCTTGTGGGAGATAATATAAACCAAGAAGAGTTCGCAACCTCCAAATTCTTATTCCCTTCCTTTCTTTTCCTGCTCTCCCTCCACCTTCTCCTCCCCCTGGAGAGCTTGTACCCTTGCTCTAAAATGCTGATGCAAAAACCAGAGGATATCACTGCACTGGCCTCTCTTAAAATGAAAACTTACTTGGAAGTGTAATTGCATTCAGTAAACCAGATCAAAAAGACATTCTTGTAAGAGTCATCCAGAAGTGCAGTTTTGAGAGCTGGTCACAAATCAGATTTGTCTTAGAGGGTAGATGACAGAGATAAAAGTAATAATGATAACTGTGATCTTTTTTATTTTCCAGCTTCAAGAACTTATTACATGATGTACTTCTAACCTATATAACAAACCCAAATGGAAACCAAAGAAGGAAAGGTTTCAAAAATTATTTATAATACCTAAGAAAATTATGATCAGAGGACTTACTTTATTAAATGTACAAAATGAGATGAGAGATGTACTTACAATGTTCTCTTGAACATAAATACATGTGTCCATAATGTAGTCTTATGAAATGTTGGAAGATTCTACACTTGATCTGAAAGACCTTTGGAGAAGAGTGGATCCCAAAGCCCTTGTCCCTCCATCTGCTGGGCCAAATAAGAACTGGGTTCTAAGGCTTCCTAACACCTTTCATAAGCTGTTGAACTTCTCTTTGTACTTGCTTTCTGCCCCATCTCTGGCAAACACTTATTCTGCAATAGCTATGTGCCTGGCACTTTGCTGGTCTAGCTAGAAATACAGAAATTAATTAAATCTAATTCCTGTCTGCTGGGCACAGTACTAGATCAGTGATTCCAAAACACCCGTCTGGAGCCTGGCTATGCATCAGAGTTGCTGAGGGGATTTGTTAAAAAGACAATTTCTAGGACCTTGCCCAGATATCACTGAAGCAAAATTGCTGTGGATGTGACCTAGTAGTCTGTAGTTTCTATAGGCTCCTTGGATAATTTTAATGCACAGTCAACCACTAGACAAAATGACCTTAAGTCCTTTTCTATTCTAAAAGTACCTGAATTTATTTAAATAAGTTAAACCTTATTTCTTATAGTTCATCTGCTATAAACTGTACAAACCTTACCCAAGGATGTTGTTCTTTCTACAGAACTACATTGCTTCATTCTAGTGGTATTTTAACTTGGTAGGGCAGGATTTTGCAACAGATAACTATTCAATACTAACTTTCTCTGAATTATTTAGAAGAAGCACGAAGAAAAATCTGAAAGCAGACCAAGATGCAGGGCTCAAAGTAAAAGATGATAAGAACTACCTTTCTCTCCTCCTTTGTCAACTCTTCCTATTAGGGAGCAGAGGCTTCTCACTACAATATATTATAAAGTACTGAATGAATAAATATTTCATATCATTCAATATGATGGAAAAGGACAAAACCCTGAATATCCTAGAAAGATTCTAAAGTCTATTCAGATGGTACATTTAAATGTGGTGGCAGTACCAGTGGAAAACAGCAGCATCTTTGTGTGACACTGCTCAACATTCAGAAAACAAAGATCATGGCAGCTGGTCCCATCACTTCATGGGAAATAAACAGATGGGGAAACAGGGGAAACAGGGGAAACAGTGTCAAACTTTATTTTTGGGGGCTCCAAAATCACTGCAGATGGTGATTGCAGCTATGAAATAAAAAGATGCTTACTCCTTGGAAGGAAAGTTATGACCAACCTAGATAGCATATTCAAAAGCAGAGACATTACTTTGCCGACTAAGGTCCGTCTAGTCAAGGCTATGGTTTTTCCAGTAGTCACATATGGATGTGAGAGTTGGACTGTGAAGAAGGCTGAGTGCTGAAGAATTGATGCTTTTGAACTGTGGTGTTGGAGAAGACTGTTGAGAGTCCCTTGGACTGCAAGGAGATCCAACCAGTCCATTCTGAAGGAGATCAGCCCTGGGATTTCTTTGGAAGGAATGATGCTAAAGCTGAAACTCCAGTACTTTGGCCACCTCATGAGAAGACTTGACTCACTGGAAAAGACTTTGATGCTGGGAGGGATTGGGGGCAGGAGGAGAAGGGGACGACAGAGGATGAGATGGCTGGATGGCATCACTGACTCGATGGATGTGAATATGAGTGAACTCCGGGAGTTGGTGATGGACAGGGAGGCCTGGTGTGCTGCGATTCATGGAGTTGCAGAGTCAGACACGACTGAGCGACTGAACTGAACTGAACCATAGAAATAATAAGTAAGTGTTCAAAGTTATAGTCTTCTTGACTTGGCTGAGTGCAAGAGCCAAATGTTGGAAGAGCCAAATGTTGGAAGCAACAACCATGTCCTTCAGCAGGTGAACAGATAAACTGGTACCTTTAGACAATGGAACATTATTTAGCACTAAAGTGGTCCCATGGGCTGTAGCCCACCAGACTCCTCTGTGGAATTTTCTAGGTAACAGTACTGGAGTTGGTAGCCATTTTCTTCGTCGGGGGATCTTCCCAACCCAGGGAACAAACCTGGGTCTCTTGCATTGCAGGCAGGTTCTTTACCATCTGAGCCACCAGGAAGTCCCCCAAAAGAAATAAGCTATCAAGCCACAGGAGGACATGGGAGAATATTAAATGTATATTAGTAAGTTAAAGAAGCCAATCTGAAAAGGCTACATACTGTATGATTCCAACTATATGACGTTCTGGAAAAGGCAAAACTATGGAAACAGTGAAAAGATCTGGGGTTGGGGTGAAGGATGAATAAGGATGAATGAATGAGGAGCAGAGGATTCTTGGGGCAGTGAAAATATCCTCTTTGATACTCTAATGATAGATATGTGTCACTATACATTTGTCCAAATTCATGGAATGTACAACATCAAGAGTGAACCCTGATGTAAACTATGGACTTTAGATGATAATCATGTATCAACACAGGCTGACAGAACTTAACAGATGTTCCACTGTAGTACAGAGTATGGGTAATGGGGGATGTTTGTGAGGGGGCAGGAGGTGTATAAGAAATCCCTTTATCTTCTACTTAATTTTGCTGTGAATATGAAACTGCTCTAAAAAATAAAGTCTATTAAAAAATATTTAGAAAACATTTTCTTTAAATAGTGCACAAAACTAACAGTGCTGAGAACAACGCTGCATCATAATATCAGAAGTTTTTAATGTGAAAATCTCATTTTAAATAAAAATTTAAAATAATTTTTCAATAAAATTTTCGATTTACAAAAGCAAATTGTGAAATAGGCATAGTACATGCATGGATGTGAGAGTTGTCTGTGAAGAAAGCTGAGTGCTGAAGAATTGATGCTTTTGAACTGTGGTGTTGGAGAAGGCTCTTGAGAGTCCTTTGGACTGCAAGGAGATCCAACCAGTCCATTCTGAAGGAGATCAGTCCTGGGTGTTCACTGGAAGGACTGATGTTGAAGTTGAAAGTCTAGTACTTTGGCCACCTCATGCGAAGAGTTTACTCATTGGAAAAGAGCCTGATGCTGGGAGGGACTGGGGGCAGGAGGAGAAGGGGACGACCGAGGATGAGATGGCTGAATGGCATCACCAACTCAATGGACATGAGTTTGGGTGAACTCCGGGAGTTGGTGATGGACAGGGAGGCCTGGCATGCTGCGATTCATGGGGTTGCAAAGAGTTGGACACGACTGAGCAACTGAACTGAACTGAACTGAGTAAATATGTAACCCTAAGTTGTGAGGTAATGGCTCATTGGTAAACAGTCTGCCTGCCGATGCAGGAGATGTGGGTTTGATCCCTGGGTCTGGAAGATCCCCTGGAGAAGGAAATGGCAACCCACTTTAGTATTCTTGCTTGGAAAGTACCATGGTCTGAGGGGTCTGGCAGGTTAATTCAGGCCTTTGGGTCCTGTTAAGAAGGGACTATAATAAGATTATTATTATAAATGCAAAAGAGCTATGACAAACCTAAAAGCATAATAAAAAGCAAAGAAATTATTTTGCTGACAAATATCCATATAGTAGAAGCTATGGTTTTCCAGTAGTCAAGTATGGATATGAGAGGTGGACCATAAAGAAGGCTGAGTGCAGAAGAACTAATGCTTTTGAACTGTGGTGTTGGAGAAAACTCTTGAGAGTCCCTTGGACTGCAAGGAGATCAAACCAGTGAATCATAAAGGAAATCAATCCTGAATATTCACTGGAAGGATTGATGCTGAAGCTGAAGCTCCAAACTCTGGCCACCTGATGCGAAGAGCCAGCTAACTGGAAAAGACCCTGATGCTGAGAAAGATTGAGGGCAAGAGGAGAAGGGGACAACAGAGGATGAGATGGTTGGATGGCATCACTGACAATGGACATGAGCTTGAGCACACTCAGGGAGATAGTGAAGGACAGGGAAGCTTGGTGTGCTGCATTCCATGGGGTCGCAAAGAGTCAGACATGACTTAGTGACTGAACAACAATGACAAATTATAAATACAGAGCACAGTTATTTAGTATTATGAAAGCTTGATATCTGACTTCACTTTACTCGGTATCAGTGAAAATCTATAAACTATCTTAAAATTGTCTTCAGAGTTTCAATGGCAATGCTTGATTTACACTTCTGCAAGAGGGGCAAAAAGTCTCACTTGCAAGGGACCCTAGCTCTCCTAGTGAAACTCATTTTGTACCCATGTGAACACCCAGAAATGTTTGTTTATAAGGGGAACAATGCCAGTTAGAGAAACTTGAGTTTGCTACTACAGCCTGCATTTAACAGAATCTGACTACTTGGACTCAAGAAATACCAATAAGTCTCAGATTCAACTTTTCAGACCGGGCAGGTTCTCACCCTAGGGAGGTTGCACGGTCTTCTAGTAACTGAATGTCCTATGTGATTCACAGTCAGAGGAACTCTGAGTGTTGGGAAAGAGAAGCCAACCAGGAATATCTCATTTGGTACTGATGAATACTTATCTATGTATCCTCTTGAATATAAAATTTAACCTGATATAATATCCTTTCCTAGTGAACGGTTTAGAGTTAAAATCTTAAGAAGCCCCATTCTCCAACTAAATATGTAGCCTTTTCTAAAACGAGCTTGAACGTCTGGAAGTTCATGGTTCACATATTGCTGAAGCATGGCTTGGAAAATTTTGGGCATTACTAGCATGTGAGATACAGTACTCTTGCCTGGAAAATCCCATGGATGGAGGAACATGGTAGGCTGCAGTCCACGGGGTCACTAAGAGTTGGACACAATTGAGTGACTTCACTTTCACTTTTCACTTTCATGCATTGGAGAAGGCAATGGCAACCCACTCCAGTGTTCTTGCCTGGAGAATCCCAGGGATGGGGGAACCTGGTGGGCTGCCGTCTATGGGGTCGCACAGAATTGGACACGACTGAAGCTGGATCATGGAAAAAGCAAGAGAGTTCCAGAAAAACATCTATTTCTGCTTTATTGACTATGCCAAAGCCTTTGACTGTGTGGATCACAATAAACTGTGGAAAATTCTGAAGGAGATGGGAATACCAGGCCACCTGACCTGCCTGTTGAGAAACCTGTATGCAGGTCAGGAAGCAACAGTTAGAACTGGACATGGAACAACAGACTGGTTCCAAACAGGAAAAGGAGTATGTCAAGGCTGTATATTGTCACCCTGCTTATTTAACTTATATGCAGAGTACATCATGAGAAATGCTGGACTGGAAGAAACACAAGCTGGAATCAAGATTGCCAGGAGAAATATCAATAACCTCAGATATGCAGATGACACCACCCTTATGGCAGAAAGTGAAGAGGAACTAAAAAGCCTCTTGATGAAAGTGAAAGAGGAGAGTGAAAAAGTTGGCTTAAAGCTCAACATTCAGAAAACAAAGATCATGGCATCTGGTCCCATCACTTCATGGAAGATAGGTGGGGAAACAGTGGAAAAAGTGTCAGACTTTATTTTGGGGGGCTCCAAAATCACTGCAGATGGTGACTGCAGCCATGACATTAAAAGACGCTTACTCCTTGGAAGTAAAGTTATGACCAACCTAGATCGTATATTCAAAAGCAGAGACATTACTTTGCCGACTAAGGTCCGTCTAGTCAAGGCTATGGTTTTTCCTGTGGTCATGTGTGGATGTGAGAGTTGGACTGTGAAGAAGGTTGAGCGCCAAAGAATTGATGCTTTTGAACTGTGGTGTTGGAGAAGACTGTTGAGAGTCCCTTGGACTGCAAGGAGGTCCACCCAGTCCACTCTGAAGGAGATCAGCCCTGGGATTTCTTTGGAAGGAATGATGCTAAAGCTGAAACTCCAGTACTTTGGCCACCTCATGTGAAGAGTTGACTCATTGGAAAAGACTTTGATGCTGGGAGGGATTGGGGGCAGGAGAAGAAGGGGACGACAGAGGATGAGATGGTTGGATGGCATCACTGACTTGATGGACGCGAGTCTGAGTGAACTCTGGGAGTTGGTGATGGATAGGGAGGCCTGGCGTGCTGCGATTCATGGGGTCGCAAAGAGTTGGACACAACTGAGCAACTGAACTGAACTGAACTGAAACGACTTAGCAGCAGCAGCAGCACCAGCAGCATGTGAGATGAGTGCAATTGTGCTATAGTTTTTAGCATTCTTTGGCATTGCCTTTCTTTGGGATTGGAATGAAAACTGACCTTTTCCAGTCCTGTGGCCACTGATGAGTTTTTCAAATTTGCTGGCATATTGAGTGCAGTACTTTCACAGCATCATCTTTTAGGATTTGAAATAGTTCAACTGGAATTCCATCCCCTCCACTAGCTTTGTTCATAGTGATGCTTTCTAAGGCCCACTTTGACTTCATATTCCAGAACGTCTGGCTCTAGGTGAGTGATCACAGCATCATGATTATCTGGGTTGTGAAGGTCTTTTTTGTACAGTTCTTCTGTGTATACTTGCCACCTCTTCTTAATATCATCTGCTTCTGTTAGGTCCATACCATTTCTGTCCTTTATCGAGCCCATCTTTGCATAAAATGTTCCCTTCGTATCTCTAATTTTCAAGAGATGGAGCTAGAGCGCCTGAGACCTCGTTGCAGCGGTTGGACTTCCTCTGACTTAGTGGCAGACATCCTGTTTCGTTTTAACAACACTGAGCTTCTACATGTGTGAGGATCAGTGGTAGACACTACAGTGACTGGAAACGACTTGCTGATCAAACCTGGGGCCCGGCAGTGAAAGCACCAAGTCCTAATCACTGAACCGCCAGGGAATTCTCCATACCTGTAAAAAGAAGTGTTACTCCAGGCTGAAAGAAAATGATCGAAGATGGAAAGCCGGATTTGTACAAAGGAATGAAGGTTCCAGAGTGGTGAGCAGTGGCTGTGCAGCACTGCAGTGGGGAGCGGCGGTTGCCCGGAGCCGGAGCTGCTGAGAGGAGATATCCCACGTCCAAGGTCAGGGAAACCCCAGTAAGACGGTGGGTGCTGACAGAGGGCATCAGAGGGCAGACAGACTGAAACCACAATCACAGAAAACTAGTCAATCTGATCACATGGACCACAGCCTTGTCTAACTCCAAGAAACTATGAGCCATGTTGTGTAGGGCCACCCAAGACTGACAGGTCATGGTGGAGAGTTCTGACAAAATGTGGTCCACTGGAGAAGGGAATGGCAAACCACTTCAGTATTCTTGCCCTGAGAACCCCATGGACAGTATGAAATGGTAAAAAGATAGGACTGAAAGATGAACTCCCCAGGTTGGCAGGTGCCGAATATGCTACTGGCAAACAGTGGAGAAATAACTCCAGAAAGAATGAAGAGACAGAGCCAAAGTAAAAACAACACCCAGTTGTGGATGTGACTGGTGATGGAAGCAAGGCCTGATGCTGTAACGAGCAATACTGCATAGGAACCTGGAATGTTAGGTCCATGGATTAAGGCAAATTGGAAGTGGTCAAACAGGAGATGGCAAGAGTGAATGTTAACATTTTAGGAATCAGTGAGCTAAAATGAACTGGAATGGGTGAATTTAACTCAGATGACCATTTTATCTACTACTGTGGGCAGGAATCCCTTAGAAGAAATGGAGTAGCCATCATAGTCAACAAAATAGTCCAAAATGCAGTACTTGGATGCAGGTTCAAAAATGACAGAATGATCTCTGTTCATTTCCAAGGCAAATCATTCAATATCACAGTAATCTAAGTCTATGCCCCAACGAGTAATGCTGAAGAAGCTGAAGTCGAACTGTTCTATGAAGACTTACAAAACCTTTCAGAACTAACACCCCTAAAAGATGTCCTTTTCATTAGAGGGGGCTGGAATGCAAAAGTAGGAAGTCAAGAAACACCTGGAGTAACAGGCAAATTTGGCCTTGGAATGCGGAATGAAGCAAGGCAAAGCCTAATAGAGTTTTGCCAAGAGAACGCACCAGTCATAGCAAACACCCTCTTCCAACAACACAACAGAAGACTCTATACATGGACATCACCAGATGGTCAACACCAAAATCAGATTGATTATATTCTTTGCAGCCAAAGATGGAGAAGCTCTATACAGTCAGCAAAAACAAGACTGGGAGCTGACTGTGGCTCAGATCATGAACTCCTTATTGTCAAATTCAGACTGAAATTGAAGAAAGTGGAGAAAACCACTAGACCATTCAGATATGACCTAAATCAAATCCCTTACAATTATACAGTGGAAGTGAGAAATAGATTTAAGGGACGAGATCTGATAGACAGAGTGCCTGATGAACTATGGATTGAGGTTCATGACATTGTACAGGAGACGAGGATCAAGACCATCCCCAAGAAAGAGAACTGCAAAGAAGCAAAATGGCTGTCTGAGGCAGCCTTACAAATAGCTGTGAAAAGAAAAGCAAAAAGCAAAGGAAATATATACCCATTTGAATGCAGAGTTCCAAAGAATAGCAAGGAGAGATAAGAAAGCCTTTCTCAGTGATCAGAGCTATAGTCCATGGGGTCGCAAAGAGTTTGACACAACTGAGCAACTAAGTACACAAGCATTGACACAGTATGATAAAGACAACGTGCTAAGTACTTTTTAGTGTTGTGATGTATACTATTATTATTTTGCATTTAAAGCTACCCTTCAATATTTAGAAAAAGACTTTTGAAAGCTTATGGATAGAGATATACTAGTGGATTCTTAAAAGGTTATCATAGTATACATCCTCAGCTTCGAAGAATTCATGATTATCTTCTGTATGAAAAGAAACAGGACTTTATCCTTCCTGCCCCACCATCATATTTAATGCTGTATATCTTGGTTTACTTATTTATTTTTAAAAGCTGTCAAATTAACACATTCCCGTGGTCTAATAAATCCAATAATGTAAAAGAGCATTAAAAACAAAAACAAAAACAAAACACCAATGAGATCTGTTCCACTCCTTCTAACTCCAGCTCCACTCACAACTTCGAGGGACTGTTTTAAATATTCCTGTTTGCTGTTTTTTTTTCTTTCCTGGTGTTAACATCCATAAGTGAAAGGCAGTGTTTTTCAAGATTTGGTTTACAAAGTACTAACTTCTCAAAGAGATGGGAATACCAGACCACTTGACCTGCTTCTGGAGAAACCTATATGCAGGTCAGGAAGCAACAGTTAGAACTGGACATGGAACAACAGACTGGTTCCAAACAGGAAAAGGAGTACGTCAAGGCTGTATATTGTCACCCTGCTTATTTAACTTATATGCAGAGCACATCATGAGAAACCCTGGGCTGGAAGAAGCACAAGATGGAATCAAGATTCCTGGGAGAAATATCAATAACCTCAGACATGCAGGTGACACCACTCTTATGGCAGAAAGTGAAGAAGAACTAAAAAGCCTCTTGATGAACGTGAAAGAGGAGAGTGAAAAAGTTGGTCTAAAGCTCAACACTCAGAAAACGAAGATCATGGCATCTGGTCCCATCACTTTATGGGAAATAGATGGGGAAACAGTGGAAACAGTGTCAGACTTTCTTTTTTTGGGCTCCAAAATCACTGCAGATGGTGACTGCAGCCATGACATTAAAAGACGCTTACTCCTTGGAAGGAGAGTTATGACCAATCTAGAAAGCATATTGAAAAGCAGAGATATTACTTTGCCAACAAAGGTCTGTATAGTCAAGGCTATGGTTTTTCCAAGGGTCATGCATGGCTGTGAGAGAGGGACTGTGAAGAAAGCTGAGCACCAAAGAATTGATGCTTTTGAACTGTGGTGTTGGATAAGACTCTTGAGAGTCCCTTGGACTGCAAGGAGATCCAACCAGTCCATCCTAGAGACCAGTCCTGGGTGTTCATTGGAAGGACTGATGCTGAAGCTGAAACTCCAATACTTTGGCCACCTCATGTGAAGAGCTGACTCACTGGAAAAGACCCTGATGCTGAGAGGGATTGGGCGCAGGAGGAGAAGGGGACGACAGAGGATGAGATGGTTGGATGGCATCACCAACTCGATGGACATGAGTTTGAGTGAACTCCAGGAGTTGGTGATGGACAGGGAGGCCTGGCGTGCTGTGATTCATGGGGTTGCAAAGAGTCAGACACAACTGAGCGACTGAACTGATTTGAACTGTGAGCCATATGTTAAAGGATTTATGGTGAAATTGAATAATAACTTTCATAGTTATTATTTTAATGTATATAATAAACAAGAACATAAAATACACACATTCACAAATACATTGTTAAAGATGAGGCTGAAATAAGTATATTTTAAAACTATATTGATTCGAAGAAAACCCTTAAGTAAAAAAATAATTCAGGTGGTATGTGATATAGTGAAAATTGAAAAGGTGGTAGGAAAATGACAGAAACCTGAGACACAATGCTCTCATCATTATGCTTAATTTTCTTTTTTATAATAAAATATGTATTTCCATATATTAAAGCTCGAGTGACTATACTAAAAGGGATTACGAAATAGATATGCCTACTAATAAAGAATGAATTTGTATACATAGACAATGGAATATTATTACTCAGCCATAAAAATGAATGAAATAATGCCATTTGTAGCAACATGGATGCAACTAGAGATTATCATACTAAGTGAAGTCAGAAAGAGAAAGACAGATACCATATAATACCACCTACATGTGCAATCTAAAATATGGTACAAATAAACCTATCTGCAAACAGAAACAGCCTCACAAACATCGAGAACAGACTTGAAGTTGCCAAGAGGGAGAGCAGTATGGCAGGGGAGGACTGGGAGTTTAGGATTAGCAGATATAGACTATTATATTTTATAGGATGGATAAACAACAAGGTCCCACTGTACAGCACAGGGAACTATATTCAATATACTGTGATAAACCATAATGGAAAAGAATATAAAAATAAAGATTGTCTATATGTCTATAACTGAGTCACTTTGCTGTATAGCAGAGATTGGCACAACATTGTAAATCTTCTTTTTATACTTCAATAAAAAAAAGAATGAGTTTTGATTTCAGAGGCAATGACTATATTGTACAAGATGAATGTAAAAATGAAAAAGTTGAGGCATAGTAAATGCAAGAGTAAAATCACTATTAGCATATGAATTAACAGTCCAGACTGTTTGGTACAGAATAAGAGAAAGTATGAAATACCCTTAATGGGAACAGAGACAACAGACCAAGACCAATTACAGGCTATTACGGCAGATAAAAAGAGGAAGTGTGATCTTTTGGATAAGCTATATGTCCTGAATAAAGCCCAGCAGGACATCTAAAATTCAGACTGAATCCAGGACAATTTTTCACTGTGTGGTACTGGCCCAAACACTGCCTGGTACCTGTTATCCCTGCCCTGTTGACTAGATACCAGTAGCATCCTCCTATTATTGTGGGAGCCAGAATATTCCTGGTGAAAAAATCATAAGCCTGCTTCATACTTAAAATTCTAGAGTAGCTTAAATTTCGTTTACTTACTTAGGGACTTCTTCCCTGCTGGCTCAGAGGGTAAAGCGTCTGCCTGAATTACAGGAGATCTGGGTTTGATCCCTGGGTCAGGAAGATCCCCTGGAGAAGGAAATGGCACCCCATTCTAGTACTCTTGTCTGGAAAATCCCATGGACGGAGAAGCCTGGTAGGCTACAGTCCCTGGGGTCGCAAAGAGTCAGACACGACTGAGTGACTTCACTTTCACTTTCTTTCTTTCATACACAAGGTGAAGACTCAGCCATTTTATTTTCCCATTTCCAACGGAGTTCACCAGCACTACTGCTTATTAGCACCTAGTTTCACCATGTAAAGGCAGAAGAGTAGGGGGATGGGGGCAGTGGTCTAAAAGGACACAGAGGCTGAATGGAGGAAAATAATGGAAGCAGGGTAGAAATTCTCCTTGTTGAGGTTCAGGTGCATTTGAATGGGGTGAGAGCAGCAAGTGATTTCACGGTTGAGGGTTCAGCTGCACTGACCCTGTGGCTCTCTATGTAGTACTTGAGACATCTGCATCTTCCATATGGCCATGGGCTGGATTCCTGAAGTCTATAGTAGGGCTCATGCAGGGGTCCCCCAAAGTCAATCTGCAGTAGGGGCAATGCCATGCTTGGTGTGAAGGCTTCAGTCATACAACTGATTCAAGAAAATATGATGCCTTCCCTGAAAACAAAACCATGATCTCATTGGCTAAGGGATTCTTCCCCACTTTCTTGGAAGACCCTCACTCCATTTAACATTTGTAAGCCATAGCCTTTCCCCTTCCTTGGCCTCCTGATGAAGGTGGCTGGCAGATCCTGTCAAGCAGCATGTTTGACATCCCTGAACAGATCTGCTATTGGGGTACTGATGTGGGAGCTCCTTGTCTGGAATAATGAGGCTGTCAGTCAAGAAATGGAAAGGTTCCCCCTAGCCAAAGGTCTTCTTCCTTGGCCCTGCCCATCCTGGAATCTTCTCCATCTTCACAGACAAAAGAACTCTTAGTTAATTTGGGACACAAGAATTTTTTCCCCATCTCACAAGCAGGCTTAGAATCTTCTATGTGCAAAGCTGATTCTGCTATTTTCCAAACTGACTTTACCATTTTATACTCCTATCAGTAACATATGAGTTTCAATTTTTCCATATCCTTGTCAACACTTATTATTATCTATCTTTTTAACTACAGCCATCCTAGTGAGTGTGAGGTGGTATCTCATTGTTTGATTACTGAGCTGGTACGACAGGTTTGCAAGCATTCATGTAGTTGGTAGGGTATACAAAACTTATTTTTATAAACTGATTCTTCTTTGCAGATGGGTCCTTGGATTTTATCTAGGGGAAGAAAAATGTGCTATGTGTCTTCTTCAGTTTTACTATGAATAAAGTACATACTTTGATCTTATTTGGCCTATGGTTGAGGTGAGAATGTGGATACAGAAATTTCCTTCTCAAAAGTTTAGCACACAGTAGCACACTCAATAGATATCAGCTCTGCTTTCAGTTCAGTTCAGTCACTCAGTCGTGTCCGAGTCCTTGTAACCCCATGGACTGCAGCACACCAGGCCTCCCTGTCCACCACCATCTCCTGGAGTTTACCCAAACTCATGTCCATTGAGTTGGTGATGCCATCCAACCATCTCATCCTCTGTCTTCCCCTTCTCCTCCTGCCCTCAATCTTTCCCAGCATCAGGGTCTTTTCAAATGAGTCAGCTCTTCACATCAGGTGGCCAAAGTTTTGGAGTTTCAGCTTCAACATCAGTCCTTCCAATGAACACCCAGGACTGATCTCCTTTAGGATGGACTGGCTGGATCTGCTTGCAGTCCAAGGGACTCTCAAGAGTCTTCTCCAACACCACAGTTCAAAAGCATCAATTCTTTGGGGCTCAGCTTTCTTTACAGTCCAACAGCTCCGCTTACTTCTATCATTTTTCCCTTTCTCCTTAGCAGGTTTCCATGTTCCACATTCATTAGTTTTCCCTGTTTCTATTTATATCAAAATACTGTATTATATCTCATCTTTACATGGTAATTATGTAAACAAATCCTTGTTCCAATTTTACTGTCTTCAAGAATAAAGACCTTAAAAACAACAAGAAGGTTTAGAAGATTTGGAGTTTGAGGGAAAGGCATAGTAGTTATCCTCAGACATTTATAGATTTATTCTTTGAGACTCCAGAGGAAAAAACAAAGGTCAAAAGATGAGAAGAAATAGAAGTTAGACTTGAGGCATAAATAATCAATAGGGCTGCTCCAAATTTTAATGGAATGTCCTCGACACTGGAGATGTACAGCTGACAATTGAAAAACTAGTTAGGATGCTTTAGAAAAGATCTCAGCATTAAATAGAGGAGTAGAGATGAGGAACTGGTTTCATCTCTGATTCTACGATTTTAACAAAGTTCTAACGAGTTGGCAAGCACTCTTCTATAAACTGGAGAGTAACGAATTATGCTATATATGATTTTCAATAACTTTCTCATAATAATTCATAAAGTACCTTTAGAACTGGAACAAAGAGGTAGTCAAAATAATTAGGCAATTGTGTTAATGAAAGATAACAATTACCTGTCTGAAAAAAGACTCTGGAAATAATTGTCCGACACAATGGGCAGGGAGTGCTTGCAGGATTGTCTTTGGCAAGGGTCCGTAAGCACGGCTCACAGAAGATGTGGTGGCAAGGGTAACACATGTAGGGGTTGAAATAAACATCCAGACACACTGCACAGATGTAGCTCTCCTTTTCTTCTGCATATTCATTGTCATCATCTGTACTCATCTCATTATCCAAAGTCTGCAAAATATAAGCAAAACAATTTCTCTTAGTTCAGTATGAGATTGGTTTCCTTGAGAAATTGAGAAACTGATTTCATATTTTGTTAAAGTGAATGAAAATATTTATGAGAAGCAGGTATATCTGTTTTTGTGTATAATCAGTGACAGAAATGCTACCTTGCAAAGTGAGAAGAAACTAGAAATGTACATTGAAAACCTAGAAGTCTTAATTATTAATTTTAGCATTTTTATATAATGCTAAATGTTAAAGTATAGTACCAGAAAACATTAAGTAAACCTTTATCTCTATTTAACCAGAACTAGTTAAGTATTAGGTCCCACTCCCACCACAGCAAAAAAGCTACTGTCACATGATTACCAGCCTTATATGGGCATTTGCACATGAATAGACCTGAGGGCTTCTGTTAGGTCCATATCATTTCTGTCCTTTATTGAGCCCATTGTTGCATGAAATGTTCCCTTGGTATCTCTAATTTTCTTGAAGAGATCTCTAGTCTTTCCCATTCTATTGCTTTCTTCTATTTCTTTGCACTGATCACTGAGGAAGGCTTTCTTATCTCTCCTTGCTACTCTTTGAAACTCTGCATTCAAATGGGCATATCTTTCCTTTTCTCCTTTGTCTGAAGCTGAAACTCCAACACTTTGGCCACCTGATGTGAAGAACTGACTCATCTGAGAAGACCCTGATGCTGGGAAAGATTGAAGGCAGGAGGAAAGGAGGATGACAGAGGATGAGATGGTTGGATGGCATCACCGACTCGATGAACATGAGTTTGAGTAAGCTCCGGGAGCTGGTGATGGACAAGGAAGCCTGGTGTGCTGCAGTCCCTGGGGTCGCAAAGAGCTGGACAGACTGAGTGACTGAACTGAACTGACACCTGAGGGCAAGAGGAAGTCAAACTTCAGCTTCACACTACGCAGGCAGCATTCTTTATTCCACATTTTGCGCCTTCCTGGACCTCAGAGACAATAAAAAGCCAAAGCCCAAGGTATGTCAGGCAAGAGATATTGCAAAGAAACTTGTAGTAATTCTGGGATCAGCCTTGCAGTTGGAAAATACTCACCTGCTCCTCTCTCCCAAATGGAATAGCTAGGAAAGAGGCACTCCGGTTAGCAGCACAGAGTCTGGTGGCACAATTCCTGTTACTTAACATCACAATGTCCTCATATGTGAAGGTGCTATGTGAGGGTAGCTCAGACAGTACAGCATCTGTCTACAATGAGGGAGATTCGGGTTCCATCCCTGGGTCGGGAAGATCCACTGGAGAAGGAAATGGCAATCCACTCCAGTACTATTGCCTGGAATATCCCTTAGACAGAGGAGCCTGGTAGGCTACAGTCCATGGGGTCGCAAAGAGTCGGACACGACTGAGCGACTTCAATCAAATCAATCCACATAAAGTATTGAGCAAAACACAGCCTGGCATACAACAAATATTCAATAAATATTATCTACAGCCATCTTTTCCTCCTAACCTTTCTCACAGGCCCAATAGTTTTGGTTAGAGCCTTGGGAAATATTCCTTAAACAAGGCCTGGCCTCAGTCCACTGAGGCAAATGGTGTAGATGCTTTTCTCCTCACTTTGATGAAAGTGAAAAATGGAGATCAACGATTACTATTTGAGTAGCCTTTGGGCTTTCTAAATATTTTTAGGTTACATGAAATGTAGAAGTTACAGAAAAGAGGCAAACAGAGCCTTGAAAATACAGAAAAGCCTTTCAACTAGATAAACTGTTACTTGATTTATCCAGATCGCCTTACTTCCTCTTACAGCCTCTTTCTGCCACCTGTAGGTAATTTCTCTCTTTATGAAGGACATATTCAAGCTGTTAGCTCATTTTTTAAATTGGCTTTCTGATTTTTCTTATATACTTATAAGCATTTTTACTTAATCTGGTTACTCGTTGTTATTGGTTAGATGTGTTGCAAATATTTTTTCCTTTCTTCTGGTTTGCCTTTTCACACTTCTCATGGTGTCTTCTGATGAAATGAAGTTCTTAATTTTAAAGAATATTTTTCCTTTATGGTTAGTAATTTTTGTGTCTTATTTAAGAACACTTACCTTTTCCCAAGGTCATTAACAGAGTATTATTTTGCATTTAATAATATTTAATCATCTACCTGAAATTGATTTTCAGTATAGTGTATATTAGGGTAAATTTCACTGTAATTTTCATGTACTTATTAATTGGTATAACCCATTTATTTCAATGACCTTACTCTCCCTCCACTGTTCTAAAGTGCCGCACTGTTATTAAGAGGCCAAATATGTTGACTTCTATTTCGTTCCATTATGTTATTGTCTATTCCTAGACACTTACTCCTTGGAAGGAAAGTTATGACCAACCTAGACAGCATATTAAAAAGCAGAGACATTACTTTGCCGACTAAGGTCCGTCTAGTCAAGGCTATGGTTTTTCCTGTGGTTATGTATGGCTGTGAGAGTTGAACTGTGAAGAAAGCTGAGAGCCAAAGAATTGATGCTTTTGAACTGTGGTGTTGGAGAAGACTCTTGAGAGTCCCTTGGACTGCAAGGAGATCCAACCAGTCCATTCTGAAGGAGATCAGCCCTGCGTGTTCTTTGGAAGGAATGATGCTAAAGCTGAAACTCCAGTACTTTGGCCACCTCATGCGAAGAGTTGACTCATTGGAGAAGACCCTGATGCTGGGAGGGATTAGGGGCAGGAGGAGAAGGGGACGACAGAGGATGAGATGGCTGGATGGCATCACTGACTCGATGGATGTGACTTTGAGTGAACTCTGGGAGTTGGTGATGGACAGGGAGGCCTGGCGTGCTACAATTCATGGGGGCGCAAAGAGTCGGACATGACTGAGCGACTGAACTGAACTGAAATGAACTGATGCCATAATCATACCTTGTAGCTCAGCTGGTAAAGAATCTGCCTGCAATGTGGGAGACCTGGGTTCGATCCCTGGGTTGGTAAGATCCCCTGAAGAAGGGAATGGCTACCCACTCCAGTATTCTGGCCTGGCAAATCCCATTGTCTGTATAGTCCATGGGGTCACAAAGAGTTGGACACAACTGAGCAACTTTCACTTATTGTGGCCTTATAATAAGCCTCAATATCTGGTAAAGGAAATCCTTTCATCTTAAAGTCCTTTCTGCCAAACCTAGGACACTTTCCTAACTTACCTTCATTACTCTTTCGGCAGCATTTCATAAGTAGACCAGGACCTCTTTTTTGCCACTTACTTGATGCTGCCTTCTTACATTTGGAATAAAATGAGACTCCTTACAATGCTCTATAGAACTCTGCAGGATCCAGTTCCAGCCTTCATTTTTATCCTGCATATTGAGCTACGTTCCAATTCACTGATCTTCTGGCTCAACAAACACATTGAACACTTTCTCACCATAAGGCCTTAAGACATGATGCTCTGTTTCTCTTAAAAAGTGCTTGCTCCATTTGGATGATTACAAAATAAGATAAAATTGTCCTATCTCTCCATATACACCTATATGCAATTCATCGAGACGCAGAGATCAGTTTTCTACACTCTGAATTTGGGCTCTGCCATGTGACTTCTTTGGTCAATGGAATGTAAGCAAATGTGATGCAAATAAAGGCTTAAAAAAAGCTTGTGCACTGGAATAGTCCGCTCCTGCTGATTCTTGGGAACTCACAAGACCCAAGATGTGAACAAGCCTAGGCTAGCCTGCTGAATAGTAAGTGACATATGGTCCAGCTGCCTCCATTGTGACTGCTGACAACAAGCCAACCATTGGACATGTGTGGGTACAGCCAATAATTGTCACCTAATTGCAAATGTACTGGTGAGCCCAGATGATATCATGTGCATCAGAGACAAATCATTATAGCTGAGCACCAGCCCCAACTGCCAACTCAGAAAATTGTGAGTGAATATAGGTTGTTGTTTTAAACAACTAAATTTGTTTTGTTACATAACAAAAATTAGTTGACACATTCTTGTCTACACATGGCTCAATTTACCTAATTTTAAAAATCTTAAATATCAGCTTCCCCAAAGGATTTCACTGTTATTCTATCTAAAGTTGTCCTCTGTCACTACCACTTAGCTGCTTCCTCATAATTTTTATTTGCCTATTTTTCTATTAACATTTACTTTTTAAATTAAAAAGTAACTTTAATTTAAAATTAAAAATAAATTTCTATTAAAATTTATTTTAAAATTTAAAATCTTCTCAACCCAGGAATCAAACTGAGGTCTCTTGCATTGCAGGCAGATTCTTTACCATCTGAGCCACCAGGGAAGCCTGAGAATACTGGAATGGGTAATCTATCCCTTCTCTAAGGGAGTTTTCCAACTCAGGAATCAAACCAGGGTCTCCTGCATTGCAGGAAGATTCTTTACCAGCTGGGAAATATAAATCCCTCATTAAGAATCCAAACAGACTGCACACATAGATGGATGATACTTAGCTGAGAGCAGTTCATGTAAAGAGACAGAGATTTTAACTGACTGGAAGCTCAACATATGATGCAGCTACTTAAAAAGTGGGTTGATGTTCCTACCACTTTATATGATCACACCATATCTGCAGCTACTTTGAGGGCCCCAGACAAACTGTAGTCATCCACAGAAATACCAAGGCCAAGGCAGCATGACTTCTGAAACTTTCTCATACAAAGTGCTTTAGGATATTCACTCAGAAAAATATTAACAGACCAGATATTCAAGTATTTGTGAAAACGAGATCATAATTTTTCTCTGTGTAGTTCCTATGATTAGATCTAAAAAGGAATGAAAGTTATGAGAATGCCGACTAAAATAGAAAATAAAAGAAATACCTATTCATCAACCAAACTGATATAACACCAGCATAAAATGTTCAATCTTAAATAGTATGTTTGCCATAGAGCTAAACATTCACCTGATGTTTCCTACCAAATTGTTTGGGACTTAGAATTAAGGTGACCAAAGCTGTACATATTAACTAATCTCTTCAGCACTAAACCCTTATAAGGTAGATACTATTGTTATCATCATTTTCCATATCAAAGGAAAGTGAAATATAGACAGCTCACTTATTGAAACTATGAGTGGAATTTCAACCCAGTCAATATGGATTTGAAGCAACACTCTTTATCACCACATTCTTAAGTGAGTTGCTATCCTTTGAATATTCCCAGCAAATAATAAAAGTTAACTGATGACGATAATGTATGTAAAGAGGAAATGAAATTTAGATAGGATTTATAGGGAAGTTAGAAATATCAAGACATCATCATAATCAACAAATGAATATAATAGGTGTTCAATTGTCCAACTGCTCTTGGCCCCATAGAAATTATCCTACAAAGTCAACCAAATATATTCCGTCTCTCGTGTTCCTCTCCAGGGGCTTCAAGTCAAAGATAATGAGATAATAAATAGATAAATAATACAAACAACCTTTAAAAACTCTGCAAAAAATTAGTAGGTCAAAATTTTGTGTTAATAATAAAGACAAGCAGCAGTGACATTTAGTTTATTTACAATTATTGTGATTCTGTTATATTTGGTTTTATTTCTTGCCTTTTTTTTCCCCAAGAAGTAATAGGAGGGCAGTAGTAAAGAGCCAATCTTGCTGGACTCTGCCACTACTGACTGTGTAGTAGTAATCTTATACAAGTTACTTTATTCCCTGGGGTCTCACTTCCCTCATTTGTAAGGTACCTAGCTCACAGAGCTGTTGAAAGCATTAAGAGAATTAATATATACAAAGCATTCAGAACAGTACCTGGAATATAAAAAGTGCTATCCAAGTATTTGCTGTTATTAAATCCTGTCTCCTTTTTTCTAATAATTAATCTTAACTTTTAACAAAAACAGTTGAAGTTTAACGTTAATAATCTCCCTTTTCCGAATGAGACCTATGAATTGAATGTATTTTACTCCCCACTCAAAAACACAAATATAGCTCATATCTTATTGATTATCTGAATTTTATGTCTAAAATGTTAATTGCTTAAACATACTATGCCTCTACTTTGTCAGTACATTCTTTAAATCAATTACTCTATATTTAACTATGCCTTCAGTTCAGTTCAGTTCAGTTCAGTTCAGTCGCTCAGTTGTGTCTGACTCTTTGCGACCCTATGAATCGCAGCACGCCAGGCCTCCCTGTCCATCATCAACTCCCGGAGTTCACTCAGACTCACGTCCATTGAGTCAGTGATGCCCTCCAGCCATCTCATCCTCTGTCGTCCCCTTTTCCTCCTGCCCCCAATCCCTCCCAGCATCAAAGTCTTTTCCAATGAGTCAACTCTTTGCATGAGGTGACCAAAGTACTGGAGTTTCAGCTTTAGCATCATTCCTTCCAAAGAAATCCCAGGGTTGATCTCCTTCAGAATGGACAGGTTGGATCTCCTTGCAGTCCAAGAGACTCTCAACAGTCTTCTCCAACACCACAGTTCAAAAGCATCAATTCTTCAGCACTCA
Source organism: Capricornis sumatraensis (assembly GCF_032405125.1). Lineage (NCBI taxonomy): Eukaryota > Metazoa > Chordata > Mammalia > Artiodactyla > Bovidae > Capricornis > Capricornis sumatraensis. The sequence continues at coordinate 22,014,361 of NC_091086.1, forward strand.
GCCTTCTTCACAGTCCAGCTCTCACATCTATACATGACTACTGGAAAAACCATAGCCTTGACTAGACGGACCTTAGTTGGCAAAGTAATGTATTCTTCAGCTTATTTAACACTGCTTTCTTGTATCCCTTATTGTCCTCTCTCTTGAACTACATTTTTTGTTTTATTGTAATCTGTCCTATATTTTTTTTTTTCAGGAAATGTATGTGAATGGTAAACTGTATGTTCTGCAAAGTTTGAAGTTTCCTCTGTATTCACATTTGAATTTTACTTAAGTATAGTCCTCGATAACAAAATGTTTTCACTCAAAACTTTGAAGATAGAGAGAGGAGACCAAAAGCAGAGTAGGAAGACCTCATGCTCTACTTCTCCCATGGGCACACCACCAAAATTACAATTATTTATAGAACAACTATTGATGAGGATGACCTGAAGACCAACAGAAAATATTTTCTAAGGGTTAAGAAAAAAGGAATCACAATGAGATGGGTAGGAGGGGCAGAGATGCAATATAATCACGACCCACACCCTGGGGTAGGTGACCCATAGAGGGAAGAATAATTGCAGAGGTTCTTCCCAAGGTTCAAGGGATTCCACCCTCACCTAGAGCTCCCCAGTTCTGGGTCCTGCATGGTGAAAGAAGCCTCCAGAATGTCTGGCTTTGAAAGCCAGTGGGATTTATATATAGGATAGCTATAGGGTAGTAAGAAACAGAGATTATGCTCTTAAAGGGTGCACACAAATTCTCACTGGCTCTGAGACCCTGTGCAGAGTAAGTAATTTGAGAGAAGACCAGGTCAGACACCTTTGCTGATCTTGGAGAGCCTCTCAAGGAGATGGAGGCATCTAAGACTCTCCCTGGGAACACAGACACTGACAGAAACCTTTTGGGGGAGCTCCTTCATGCTGGCAAATAACACTTTGGAGTCCTCCCTCTAGCCACTGGCCCTGGGATCCAGCCCTGCTAACCTTCCAGTTGGTATCAGTTCTGGCAAACCCCAGGCAGAGGAGCCAGTCAAGAGGGGATGTAGCCCTGTCCACCAGCCAGTTGGACACCAGCCCCAGGATCCCCCACAACCCTCAGCAAGCTTCCCTGGGACCTAACACTGCCCAAAAGTAGGCCAAGGCCAGCTTCAGAACCCCCAGGCCTGAAGTCAACTGCAGCAGGACCTGGCCCCACCCATTAACAGATTGGCACAAGCACCTGGACCTTTGGCACCTGCAGCTAGCTGTCCTGCAACCCAACTCTTTGGCCCGCTCACAAACAGGCTATCATCAGCCCTGGGATTCCTGGGACCTACAACTAGTCATGCTAGGGCCTTACCCTGGTAACCAGCTCTGGTGACCAGAGGGAAGTGAAATGCTGAGCCCCATAAGAAATCTCCTACAAAAGGCCATTACTCCAAGATCAGGAAATGTAACCAACTTTACCTAATACCTACAAATAAATGCAAGACTGAGACAAATGAGGTGAAAAATGGGTTAAATGAAGGAATGAAAACTCTAGGTGAAGAAAGAAATGAAATGGAGATAAGCAGTCTACCCAATAAAAGTTCAAAGTAATGATCATAAAAATGCTCAACTAACTTGTTGAAGACTGGATGAACACAGTGAGAAGTTTAACAAAGTGTTAGAAAATACACTAGAAGTAACTGACAGTGGATTAGATGAAGCAGAGAACAGATCAGTGAGCTAGAAGACTGGTGGAAACCACTGAAGCTAAAAAGAATAAAGAATAAAAAAGAAATGACAATTTAAGAGACCTCTGGGAAAACATCAAGCATACTAACATTCATATTATAGAGATCCTAGAAGGATAAGGGAAGGAGAAAGGAGTAGAGAACATTTATGAGATACAATAGTTAAAAACAAACAAACAAACAAAAACAAACCCTAACCTGGGAAAGGAAACAGACATTCAGGTCTAGGAAGCACAGAGTCTCAAACAAGATCATGAAAGAGGACCACACCAAGACACACTGGAATTAAAATGGCAAAAATTAAGGATAAAAAGCAAATATGAAAAAATGGCAAGGGAAAAGAAATAAGTTACTTTTAGTGGAACTCCCATAAGACTACCAGCTGACTTTAGAGTAACTCTGCAGGCCGGAAGGAAGTAGCATAATATATTTAAAATATTATACAAAGACACATTATGTAATGATAAAGGAATCAATTCAGCAAAAAGATATAACAACTGTAAATACATACACAACCAACCTAAGAGTACTTAATACAGCAAATATTACCAACCACAAATAGAGAAAGTGACACTAATACAATAATAGTAGAGGACTTTCATACCCCAATTACATCAATAGGTTATCCAGGTAGAATCAAAGAGGAAACACTGACCTTAAATGACATATTAATCAGATAGATTTAATAGCTATATACAGAGCATTCCATTCAAAAGCAGCAAAATATACACTCTTTTCAAGTGCACATTCTCTGGGATAGATCACATGCTAGGCCACAAACAAGTCACAGTGAATTTTAGAAGACTGAAATTATATCAGGCGTTTTTTCTGAACACAAAAGTATAAGTCTGGAAACTAACCATAAAACAAAAATTGCAAAAACACAAGCACATGGATGTTAAACAATGTGCTACTAAACAACCAATGCATCACTGACAAAACTAAAGAAAAAAGGAAAAAAAATTCCTGGAGACAAATGAAAACAAATACATAATTAACCAAAATTCATGAGATATAGCCAACCAGTCCTTAAAGAGGCATTTATAGGAATACAAATCCACCTCAGAAAAGAAAAATAAGAAAAAGAAGACTAACCATATGCTTAGAGGCTCTAGAAAAAGAAAAACAAAACAGAAAGGGAGAAGAAGGAAATACTGAAGGTCAGAGTAGACATAAATGACACCGAGACCAAAAAAATAAAAAGGAAAGATCCATGAAGCTGAGAGCTGGTTCTTTGGAAAGATAACAATAATTGATAAAACTTTAGTCAGACTCATTTTGAGAAAAAGAGGAAAGACCCAAATAAAATCACAAATGAAAAGGGAAAATTATGATCAATACTATAGAAATACAAAAGATAATAAGAGACTATACAAAAAATTACATGCCAATAGAATGAGCAACCTAGAAGACATAGATAAACTTGTAGAAATGTACAAAATATGAACAGGCCCTTTTCAAAAATGAACTTAAATCAGTGATGATAATTTAAAAAACTCCCCCAAACCAAAGTTCAGGACCAGATAACTTCACAGTTAAGTTCAAACATTTAAAGAATGGTTAATGCCAATCCTTCTCAAATTATTTCCAAAAATTGAAGAGGAAGAAACTTTTATGAAATCATCAATCTATATCAAAACCAGACAAAGACACCAAAAAAAGAGAAAATTGCAGGCCACTATCTCTGATGAACAGAGATGTAAAACACCCTCAACAGAACATAAGCAATTCAAATTCAACAATATATTAAAAGAATCATCAAAGATTGAGGGCAAAGAGGAGAAGAGGGTGTCAGAGGATAAGATGGTTGGATGCTATCACTGACTCAATGGACATGAGTTTGAGCAAACTCCAGGAGATAGTGAAGAACAGGGAAGCCTGGCATGCTGCAGTTCATGGAGTCACAGAGAGTTGGACATGACTTGGCAACTGAACAACAATACCATGATCAAGTGGAATTTATCCCAGGGATACAAGGACAGTATAATATCCACAAATCAGTGTGATACACCACCTAATAAACTGAAGAATAAAAACCATATGACAATCTCAATAGATGCAGAAAAAGACTGTGACAAAATCCAACATCTGTTTATGATAAAAACTCTTCAGAATTGGATACAGAGGAAATATATCTCAATAAAATAAAGGCCATATACGATACACCTACTGCCAACATCATACTCAATGATGAAAAGCTGAAAGTATTTCTTTTAAGATCGGGAACAAGACAAGGATACCCACGTTCCAAAGAAGACAGACAGATGGATGACAGACACATAATTATTAGTCAAATACAAATCAAAATTTAATAAGATCACCTCACACTTGTCAGAATAATTATTATCAAAAAGATTATAACAAGTGTTGGTGAGGATATGGAAAAAAGGGAAGTCTCGTGCACTATTGGTGGGATTGTAATTGGTGCAGATGCTATGGAAGAGAGAACAAAGGTTCCTCAAAAAATTAAAAATAAAGCTATGATCCAGCAATTCTACTTCTGGGTAGCTTTCCAAAGGAAACAAAAACACTAAGTTCGTAGTGTTTTCAGGAAACACAAAAGTACTTTAGGAAACACTAAAACACTTTTAGGAAATGATAAATGCACCCCTGTATTCACTGCAGCATTATTCATAATAGCCAAGATATGGAAGCAACCTAAGTGCCCATCAATAGATGAATATAGACGTGGTACATAACACACAAAATTGAATATTAATCAGCCATAAAAAAATGAAATCTTTCCATTTGTGACAATATGAATGAGCCTAGAGAGTATTCTGCTGAGTGAAGTAAGTCAGATAGAGAAAGATAAATATGGTATGAATTCACTTATATGTGAAGTGTGAAAAAAAAAAAAAGCCAAATGAACAAATAAAACAGAAACGGAGTCACTGATAGAGAGTACAAACAAATGGTTTATCAGCAGGGCAAGGGGTGGGGGAAGAGTGAAATAAGGTGAAGGAAAATGAAGAGGTAAAAAATTCCAGTCACAGAGTAAACAAGTCATGAGAATGAAAAGTAAAGTCTGGGGAAAATAGTCAATAATAATCTAACATCTTTGTGTGGTAACAGGTAGTTACTAGATTTACACTTGTGATCATTTTGTTCTGTACAGAAATATCTAATCACTAGATAAATGTGGTCAAAGGTACAAATTTATAAGATATGTAAGTACCAAAGATATAATGGACATCATTAATATAGTTAACACTGATGTATGTTACATATGAAAGTTGTTAAGAGAGTTAATCTTAAGAAGTCTCATCACAAAATATATTCTTTTCTTTCATTTTATATCTACATAGTATCATGGATATTCATAAAACTCCTTGTGGTAATCACTTTATGATGTTTCTGAGTCAAATAATACTGCTGTATACTTAATCTTTTACAGTGCTATCAATTATATTTAAATAAAAATGGAAGGGGAAAAAAAAAAGACATGCATCAAAATCTTTAAAGTACTGGGTAAAAAAAACACAACTATCTACCTGAACATATATCTATATCTGGTGAGCATATTTAATATCTTTCAAAAATAAAGAGGACTTAAAATTCAAAAGAGGGAGACTGATCCACTGTTTCATACCATCTATCACTGAATATGAAAAACATGTCTGTCTTATTTGTGCTTTCTTTCTTGCTGAAGTCTTACAACCTTTCCATCCTTAGATTTGAAAATTTTACTACTTATGTATCCTTACAGTCACTTCTGTTCAGTACTCAGTAGTCTTTTTCGATCTGAAGAACTATGTCTTTCTGCAGTCCAGCAGAAAGTTCACTTTTCCCTCATCAATCACCACTGTCTGTTTTCTCTGTTCCTACTTTTTTACTTCTTAGTATACACAAATTAGATCTCTTGGATCTATTTTCCACGTTCAATTTTGTGTTCCATTTTCTATCTCTTTATGTTATGCTATGGTCAGGAAAAGTTCCTCAGCAGTATTTTTCAAGATACAAAATCGTTCGATTTTTGACTTAACAAATGTTTACTGAGTGCCTGCTGAGGACTGCACACTGTTCCAGGTGCTAGTTATAAAGCAGTGAACATAATATAAGATACATCTCTTTAGGATACTTGCTTTCAAGGCTTATGTTTTCTTTCCCTACTTTTTAAAAAATTATTATTATTATTATTTTTTACTTTACAATATTGTATTGGTTTTGCCATAGCATTGAAAAAGGCTTATGTTTTATATCATTCTGTTATACAGCTTTCATGCTATTTTTTTTTCATTTTAGAAGTCACATTTCAATTTTCATGAATCATTTCTTATCCTCTTAGTGTTCATTTGTTTAATAGTAGGCTATTGTTTCTCTCAAGATATATCTTTACTATTAATAAGATTTTATAATATTTTGTTTATAAAATGTTATAAACAAAATACAATATTTTTTTGTTTTCTGGATAAATCTATTTCCTCTGGGATCAGTTTTTATGTTTATCTTTCATATTATTTGTGTTTCTTAAAAGTCAGACAGTACATCTTCATAGCAGAGACAGAGTAGTTTTAGGTTTACATAAAAATTATATAGGAAATAGAGAATTTCCATATATCCCCTCCTACTATACACATACACACACATGCATTACTGTGGTACAATTTTACAATTGAACTCATATTGATATATTACCATTAACTGAAGTTCACAGTTTACCTTAGGGTTCATTCCTGGTTTTTCATTCTTTGGGTTCTGATTAATGCATAATGCCTTATACCCACAATTACAGTATCATACAGAATAGTTCCACTAAAACTCACTGGCCCTAAAACTCACTGGCTCTATCTATTCATTCCTCTCATCCGCTCCCACAAGCCCTGTCAATTACTGATCTGTCTGTGTGTTGTTTTCTTTTTCCAGAATGTCATAGGGTAGGAATTTTATGGGATGTAGCCTTCTTTTCAGATTGGCTTCTTTCACTTTTCAGTGTGCATTCAAAGCTCCTCATAATTGAGTTTTGATCTTGAAATTATGCCAGATCTCTAATGAAAATTGTTCTTAATTCTATATGATTTTTCTTTCTTGGGCTTAAAAAATAAACCACTGATTTGTTTCATTTTCTCAAGAAATACAAACCCAATTGCTTTCTACCTTTTAGAAATTCTGAAAAGATTTTGGTTTAATGATGGAATGCTCTCTTATTTTCTAGCATTGTTATATATCTGTATTCTTTAAAAATAAACTTTTTCTATAATTCTGCTTTATTTAATAGTATCAGTTGAAATTAATACATTTTTCTTTCACTAAAAATTGTAAGTGGTAAATACAATTAAAATAAGTTAAGGGTTATACCTCATTTTATTGTATATATGTATATATATGTGTATATCTTCTACCAATCGGGGGAAAAAGCCAATTTCTATTAAGAATGACCTCTACGAAGCAAGAAAAACACATTAAATATCCACCACTGAAAATGTATCTTTTAATATTACATGTGACAAAAATAGGAAGTACATACAAAACATTTCTGCTGCATACCAAAAAGCATAATGGTTATTTTGAGAAAAAGTTCCTTTGTAATTGTTTGCGTTGTGAGCTGAACTAGCTGCTTTTACCACAAAATACCATTTTTATGTAAAAGAACAACTGTCAAAGTAATTATTCAGATTTGGTTATTTGGCAGACATTTTCACAAAAATGAACAAAGTAAATCTGTCACTTCAAGAAAAACAACTGACAGTATTTGTTGGCAATCAAAATGATGAAATTTGAGACTCAAGTAAAAATCAGAATTTTGGAAAACCTGTATTTGCTTATAGTTTCTAAATACTTGAAGCCTTTCTTGAAGAGACTAATGGTGATAGTAACAATTTTTTAAATATTGCATAATGAAATATATCAATGTTTAGGAAAGTTGCATAATTCAGCTAACCATTAGTTGTGAGATGTTCAATGCATGATAATATAAAATCATCCATAAGTAAATGAACCAAAGTGCATGACAGACCAACAGATTTTACTATAAGAGTACTTAAAGTTCACATCAATAGTTAGATTCCACATTAAACTAGCCTTTAGTAATTTACACTTGTCAAGTTCTGGTGTAGTATCAAAGACAACCATCCAAAATTATCTTGAAAAGCTGCTATAATATATTCCATTTTATGACTACCTATCTAGCTGGGTTTTCTTAATATTAGTCAACCAAAAAATATTAATACATGGTAACAGTTGGGATGCAAAAGCAGATATGTGGTTACATCTGTCTTTTATTAAGCCAAATGCTAAAGAGACTTGCAAAAGTGTAAAATGATGTCATTCTCAAAATTTTTGTTCTATAATAGGATTATTTTTCATAAAATATTATTTTAAAAAGTAATGGTTTATTATCTTTATGTGAATTAATAAAAAAAATTTAACATTTTTCTCAAATTACACCCCAAAAAGATGTCCTTTTCATCACAGGGGACTGGAATGCAAAAGTAGGAAGTCAAGAGATACCTGGAGTAACAGGCAAACTTCGACTTGGAGTACAAAATGAAGCAGGGCAAAGGCTAACAGAGTTTTGCCAAGAGAATGCACCGGTCATAGCAAACACCCTCTTCCAACAACGTAAGAGAAGACTCTACACATGGACATCACCAGATGGTCAATACTGAAATCAGACTGATTATCTTCTTTGCAGCCAAAGATGGAGAAGTTCCATACAGGTCAGCAAAAACAAGACTGGGAGCTGACTGCAGCTAAGTTCATGAACTCCTCATTGCAAAATTCAGACTTAAAGAAAGTAGGGAAAACCACTAGACCATTTGGGTATGAACTAAGTCAAATCCCTTATGATTATACAGTGGAAGTGAGATATAGATTCAAGGCATTAGATCTGATAGACAGAATGCCTGAAGAACTATGGTCAGAGGTTTGTGACATTGTACAGGAGGTGGGGATCAAAACCATCCCCAAGAAAAATAAAGGCAAAAAAGGCAAAATGGTTGTTTGAGGAGGCCTTACAAATAGCTGAGAAAAGAAGAGAAGTTAAAGGAAAAGGAGAAAAGGAAAGATACACCCATTTCAATACAGAGTTCCAAAGAATAGCAAGGAGAGATAAGAAAGCTATCCTAAGTGTCAATGCAAAAAGAAATGGAGGAAAACAATAGAATGGGAAAGACTAGAGATCTCTTCAAGAAAATTAGAAATACTAAGGGAATATTTCAGGCAAAGACAGGCACAATAAAGGACAGAAAAAGTATGGACCTAACAGAAGCAGAAGATATTAAGAAGAAGTGGCAAGAATACACAGAAGAACTGTACAAAAAAGATCTTCACAATCCAGATAATCACAATGGTGTGATCACTCACCTAGAGCCAGATATCCTGGAATATGAAGTCAAGTGGGCCTTAGGAAGCATCACTATGAACAAAGATAGTGGAGGTGATGGAATTCCAGCTGAGCAATTTTAAATCCTAAAAGATAATGCTGTGAAAGTGCTGCACTCAATATGCCAGCAAATTTGGAAAACACAGCAGTGCCTACAGGACAGGAAAAGGTCAGTTTTCATTCCAATCCAAAAGAAAGGCAATGCCAAAGAATGCTCAAACTAACGCACAATTGCACTCATGTCACATGCTAGTAAAGTAATACTTAAAATTCTCCAAGCCAGGCTTTAACAGTACATGAACTGTGAACTTCCAGGTGTTCAAGCTGGATTTAGAAAAGGCAGAGGAACCAGAAATCAAATTGCCAACATCCACTGGATCATCGAAAAAGTAAGAGAATTCCAGAAAAATATATATTTCTGCTTTCTTGATTACAGCAAAGCCTTTGACTGGGTAGATCACAACAAACTGGAAAATTCTTCAAGAAATGGGAATACCAGACCACCTTACATGTCACCTGAGAAACCTATATGCAGGTCAGGAAGCAACAGCTAGAACTGGACATGGAACAATGAACTGGTTCCAAATCGGGAAAGGAGTATGTCAAGGCTGTATATTGTCACCCTGCTTATTTAACTTATATGCAGAGTACATCGTGTCAAATGCTGGGCTGGTTGAAGCACAAGCTGGTGTCAAGACTGCTGGGGAAATATCAATAACCTCAGATATGCAGATGACACCACCCTTATGGCAGAAAGTGAAGAGGAACTAAAGAGCCTCTTGATGAAAGTGAAAGAGGAGAGTGAAAAAGCTGACTTAAAACTCAACATTCAAAAAACTAAGATCATAGCATCCAATCCCATCACTTCATGGCAAATAGATGGGGACTCTACAGATACAGTGACAGACTTTCTTTTCTTGGGCTTGAAAATCACTACAGATGGTGACTGCAGCTATGAAAGTAAAAGACACTTGCTCCTCAGAAGAAAAGCTATGATCAACTTAGCATATTAAAAAGCAGAGACATCACTTTGCCAACAAAGGTCTGTCTCATCAGAGCTATGGTTTTTCCAGGAGTCATGTATGGATGTGAGAGTTGGACTATAAAGAAAGCTGAGCACTGAAGAATTGATGCTTTTGAACTGTGGTGTTGGAGAAGACTCTTAAGAGTCCCTTGGAGTGTAAGATCAAACCAGCCAATCCTAAAGGAAATCAGTCCTGAATATTCATAGGAAGGGTTGATGCTGAAGCTGAAACTCCAATACTTTGGCCACCTGATGTGAAGAATTGACTCACTGGGAAAGACCCTGATTCTGAGAAAGACTGAAGGCAGGAGGAGAAGGGGACGACAGAGGACGACTTGGTTGGATGGCATCACTGACTTGATGGACATGAATCTGAGCAAGCTCTGGGAGTTGGTGATGGACAGGGAAGCCTCTTGTGCTGCAGTCCACAGAATGACAAAGAGTCAGATATCACTCAGCAACTGAATAGATAGAAAATTTTCATAGTCCATATACACAAAAGCTTTTGGAGTTCTCAATAATTTTTAAGATTTTAAAGGCATCTCGAGCTTAAAAAATGTGAGGCAGATATATTGGGAAATAGCAAGCAAAGGTGACTGAGCCCCTAGGCATATATTAGACATTGAATGTATGTAGGAATTTATTGAATTGGCACTTTTGTGAATAAGCTTATCAGTGATAATACTAAAAAATATAATTTAGGTAGAAAATACAATATGGGTTGTAAATTATGGTAAGCTCTCGCCTATATAGGATCCAGAGAAATAAACGTTCAAAGACACAGGATAAAAATATGCTAGCATATGTAGTTTCTAGAGAGAAGGACAGGGGATGAAAAATATATAGCACTTATTTCAAAAAGCCATACCTAGATATATGTTTCAATAGATATTTTATAAATTTGATCAATTGTATAGCTCTATTAGATGGTAAATCATTTAAAATGAAAAGCGTTACCATTATACTACCTCTATAGTATCAAGGAAAGATGAAATAATCTTCAGTGCAATTTCAGTTATATTTTTACATTATTTTAAAATTAGTGATTCATATGGGGGTTGCTTAATACAAATATTCAACTAATCAGAATATCTCATTAACATCTATCTCTAGATAGACTGTAAATTACTGTTTCAGAATTTTTTTTACATCATCATTTTGTAAGAAATACAGCTTTAGATCAGAGTTAGGTCTAGGAATCTATGTCAAAAGAATCTAAGTGCTTATTCTAATTAAAAAACAAAACCAAAATAAAATCCTACAATCTAGAATGTGTGTTCACAGTTAGTAGTTACAAAAGAAGAAACAGAATAAGTCCATGCAGACTATGATTAAAAAAAAATAGCATTCATAGGGCCTTAAATGAACTCTAGAGCTGCACAATACAAAAGCTTGATTGGGAATTTCTCAATATTCATTCCTGTATCTACCATATACCCAAGAGAAGGAAAGGACTAACTGAAGCCTTTACACGCCTCTGAGTGGTTCACCAATGCTGGTTTATAGTATTTTCCCCAGTCACCATCACACTTCTCTGGGTGTTTGCAGGTTAACACAATTCTCGACATTATTGTCCAGGCCATAAGACAGAGTTATTCAGACGCCTTTATTCTTTATGCTGCTTGATTATCACTCTATGTAGTGATAAAACTGCCCCCTATTGAGACATATATGTGAAATAGAAAGTTCTAAAGAAAGATATACCCATAATTGCAATTTGAAGACTTCTATTTATTCCATTAAAAGTTGCTATGGGGCACGACACAGTCAATACATCTATCTGCTCTCTTAATAAATATGAATGTTAAAATTATAATCCTTTTACTTATGATATAACCAAGCTAAATAAACAGAAACATTAAGAAATAGACTTTACAGTCAAAGAACTCATTTGTGACTCGCCGTCACAAAAAATGATTGCAAATGCTCAGGTTAGGATTTATAAATTCCTGCAAATTACTCTGTTTGGAGACTAAAACCGATTAGTTAGAACAGAAACCTTCCTTCTTCTCTAGCAAATCTGAAAGAATATGTTTCTGCCATTTGGTTTCTCTTCAGAACATATATGTGACTCTAAACTATACTACTTTCTATGGAAAAACATATGACATTTGCTTTATATAAAATACATTGCCCATCACCCCCATTCCTGGCATTTGAAATAAAACATCTGCACTATTTTGTACTGACTATCACCAATTCAAAATATCTTTTCTTAACTCTGAAAACCAATGATGTGCTAGGAGTTATTTTAATAAGACTATCTGTTCTGCATAAGTCATTTTGTTGTTCAGTCACTAAGTCATGTCCCACTTTTTGCAATTCTATGGAATGCAGCACACCAGGCTCCTTTGTTCTCCACTACCTCCCGGAGTTTGCTCAAATTTATGTTCATTGAGTTGGTTATGCTACCTAACCATCTCATCCTCTGCTGCCCCCATCTTTTGCCTTCAATCTTTCCCAGCATCAGGGTCTTTTCCAATGAGTCAGCTCTTTGCATCCAGTGGCCAAAGAATTGGAGCTTTAGCTTCAGCAACAGCATACATGTATACTTAAATAATACAGCCAAGTACATAGTTTTGATTCATATATATGTTTTGCTATATATATATATATATATTTACTATTAGTAACAAATTGTTATGTGTTAGGTAAGGGGAATAACAAAAAGAGTTTTTATTTTACCTTCACTTATTCCTTCTCCAGTGCTCATCCTTCCTTTTGCAGAAATGAGTTTCTTACCTAAATTATTTTATTTTTCTTTGAAGAAATTTTTCTTAACACTTTTAGCAAGGCAATTCTACTAGTAACCAATTGCCTTTTTTTTTTTTTCTAACAATGTTTTTATTTCTTTTTTATTTCTGAGGGATCGTGTTTCAGAATAGGGAATTCAAGGTTGGTGCTTTTTCCTTTAAACACTAAATGTTTCACTCCACTTTGTCTTGCTTGCATGGTTTCTGAGGAGTCAGATGTAATTTTTATATTTGCTCCTACAGATGTAAGATATTTTTCCCTCTGGTGTTTTCCGCTATCCATGCGCCAGAAGTGCAAGGAGATTTTTCTCTGAAATTCAATGTGAGAACCTGGCAGAGATTCTGGAAGTAAAACTCACAGAAGAATGGTGGATTCCCCTATGACTGGGCTCCTTTAGAGTTTTAATTCTCAGACTTGTCCATATTGAGCCTCCAGCAATTCATTAACCATACTTCAGGTTTTCCTATCACACACAGGTTTCTGGTCCAATAAGTTGTGACTGACTCTCTGTATCTGCTTGTTTTTCTTACCAATTTTGGACAGTTGTTTGCTCTGTGACTTCACTTATTTGATAGATCTAAGAAGTGTTGTTAGACACTTAAATGCCAAACTGAATAGATTACCCTAGAAAGGTAATTTAATTCATAAAAGTATCAAATAAGATTTTGAACTGATTAAAGGCTGTATATAGTCACTCTGCTCATTTAACTCATATGCAGAGTACATCATGTGAAATGCAGGGTTGGATGAAGTGCAGGCTGGAACCAAGATTGCCAGGAGAAATATCAATAACCTCAGATATGCAGATGACATCACCCTTATGGCAGAAAGTGAAGAAGAGCTAAAGAGCTTCTTGATCTAAGTGAAAGAGGAGAGTGAAAAAGTTGGCTTAAAACTCAACATTCAGAAAACTAAGATCAAGGCATCCGTCCCATTATTTCCAGGGAAACAATGGAAACAGTGAGAGACTATTTTTCGGGACTCCAAAATCACACAGATGGTGACTGCAGCCATGAAATTAAAAGACATTTGCTTCTTTGAAGAAAAGCTACGTCCAAACTAGACAGCATATTGAAAAGCAGAGACATTACTTTGCCAACAAAGGTCCATCTAGTCAAGGCTATGGTTTTTCCAGTAGTCAAGTATGGATGTGAGAGTTGGACTATAATGAAAGCTGAGTGCCAAAGCATTGATGCTTTTCAACTGTGGTGTTGGAGAAGATTCTTGAGAGTCCCTTGGACTGCAAGGAGATCAAACCAGTCCATCCTAAAGGAAATCAGTCCTGAATATTCATTGGAAGGACTGATGCTGAAGCTGAAACGCCAATACTCTGGCCACCTGATGTGAAGAACTGAGTCATCGGAAAAGACTCTGATGCTGGGAAGGATTGAGGGTGGGAGGAGAAGGGGATGACAGAGGACGATATGAATGGATGGCATCACCGACTCAATGGACATGGTTTGAGTAAATCCCAGGAGTTGGCGATGAACAGGAGGCCTGGCATGCTGCAGGCAATGTGGTTGCAAAGATCAGACATGACTGAGTGATTGAACTGAACCGACAGTGGAACTATACTTAACTTTGTTCTGTATTTTCCAAGTTTCCTGTAATTGTGTTATCATACTTTCATAATTTAAAAAAGAAAAAAGATGCATGGTACTATTTTAATTTTATTAAAAACTACCATGGCTTGTTTTGTGGCCCAGCATGTGATCTATCCTGGAGAATGTTCCACATGTACTTGAAAAGAATATGTAGTCTGCTACTTTTCAATGGAATGCTCTATAAATACTAATTAAGTCATGTGTCTAATGTATCATTTAAATTCTGTGTTTCCTTATTGATTTTCTGTCTGGATGATCTGTCCACTGATGTAAGTGAGGAGTTAAAGTTCCCCATGATTATTATACTGTCAATTTCTCCTTGTATATCTGTTAACATTTGCCTTATACATTCAGGTGTTACTATGTCAGGTGCATATATATTTACAATTGTTATATATTCTTGGATTGATCTTTATTGTTATGTAGTGTCCTTCTTTGTTTCCTGTAACAGTCTTTATTTTAAAGTCTATTTTGTCTGATATGAGTATTGCTACTCCAGCTTTCTTTTGATTTCCATTTGCATGTAATACTTTTTTCTGTCCCCAGTCTCTACATGTTTCTACATGTGGAGTGGGTCTCTTGTGGAGATTATATATATACAATATACACACACACACACACACACACACACACACACACATATATCTTGTTTTTTATCTATTGGGCTGGTCTATGGCTTTTAGTTGGAGCACTTAATCAGGTTACATTAAGGTAATTATTGATATGTATGCTCTTACTGCCATTTTGTGAACTGTTTTTGATTTGTTCTTGTAGGTCTTCATTTTTCCTTCTTTTTTCTCTTCCTCTTTTGTCCTCTTCTCTAGTGAATGGATGACTAACTTTGGTGTTGTACTTGGATCCCTTTTTTGATTTTGTGTATCTATTGTGAATCTTCATTTTGTGGTTACCACGAGATTTTGATACAGCAGTCTATATAAGTTTTAAGTTGCTGATCTCATTCAAATGTGTTTCAAATATCCTACATTTGTCCTCTCCTCCCCCATGAGTACAGATTTAGATATCATATTTGTGTGTGACATGACAGTCTAAACCCCATGGGAGGTACCAAAAGCAGTTCTAAGAGTGAAAATTATAGTGATACAAGCTTACCTCAGGAAACAAGAATAAATTCAGATAAACAACCAAATGTTATGCCTAAAGTAACATGAACAAACAAACCCATGAAAGAAATCATAAAATTCAGAACAGAAATAAATGAAATAGAAACTAAGAAAACAACAGATAAGAGAAATGAAATTAAAGCTAGTTATTTGCAAAGATAAACAAAATTGATAAAGCTTTAGTCAGATTCATCAAAAAAAGAGGGGGGCCTAAATCAATAAAATTAGGAATGAACAAGTTACAACAGAACCATGGAAATACAAAAGACCATAAGAAAATACTACAAGGCTACTATATGCCAATAAAATGGAAAATGGACAACCAGAAAAAATGGGCAAATTCTTAGAAAGGTATAATCTCCCAAGACTGAACTAGGAAGAAATAGAAGATAAACAGACTTATTACAAATACTAAAACAGAATCTATGATTTAAAACAAAAGTTCAATATCAGATGGCTTCACAGGTCAATTCTACCAACCATTTAGAGAAGAGTTAAACCTATCCTTAAAAGACCATTTCAAAACATTGTAGAGGAAGGAACACTTTCAAACTTATTCTGTAAGGTCACCATCACTCTGATACCAAAATTAGGCAAAGATATTATAAAAAAAAAAATACAGGCCAATTTCACTGATGAATATAGACATAAAAATTCTCAACAAAATACTAGCAAAGCAATCTAGTAATACATTAAAAGGGTCATACAACATGATAAAGTGAGGTTTATCCCAGGGGTGCAAGGAATTTTTAATATCCACAAGTTTATCAATGTGATATATACCAAATTAACAAATTGAATAATCTTAGTAGATAACAGAAAAAGCTTTTGATAAATTTCAACATCCATTTATGATAAAAACTCTCCAGAAAGTGTGCATAGAGAGGACATACCTCAAAATAACAAAGGCCATATGTGAAAAATCCACAGCTAAAATGATACTCAATGGTGAAAAATTAAATGCTTTTCTCCAAAGATCAGAAACAAGACAGGGGTGTCTACTCCTGCCACTTTTATTCAACATAGTTTTGGAAGCCCTAGTCATAGCAATCAGAGAAGAAAAAGAAATAAAATGAATCTAAGTTGGAAAAGAAGTAAAACTGTCACTCTTTGCATATGACATGATACAATAAATAGAAAATCGTAAGTTGCTACCAGAAAAAGATTAGAACTTTCTGTTAAGTCACAGGATACAAACTTAATGCACAGAAATCTTGCATATTTAAACATTAACAATGACACCATCCTTATGGCAGAAAGTGAAGAGGAACTAAAAAGCCTCTTGATGAAAGTGAAAGTAGAGAGTGAAAAAGCTGGCTTAAAGCTCAACATTCAGAAAACGAAGATCATGGCATCTGGTCCCATCACTTCATGGGAAATAGATGGGGAAACAGTGGAAACAGTGTCAGACTTTATATTTTTGGACTCCAAAATCACTGCAGATGGTGACTGCAGCCATGAAATTAAAAGATTCTTGCTCCTTGGAAGAAAAGCTATGACAAACCTAGACAGCATATTAAAAAGCAGAGATATTACTTTGCTGATATAGGTGCATATACTCAAAGATGTGGTTTCTTTTTTTATTTCTTCTGTGATTTGTTGGTTATTCAGAAGCGTGTTGTTTAGCTTCTATATGTTGGAATTTTTTCAAGATTGCCGGGAGAAATATCAATAACCTCAGATATGCAGATGACACCACCCTTATGGAAGAAAGTGAAGAGGAACTAAAAAGCCTCTTGATGAAAGTAAAAAAGGAGAGTGAAAAGGTTAGCTTAAAGCTCAACACTCAGAAAACTAAGATCATGGCATCTGGTCCCACCACTTCATGGGAAATAGATGGGGAAACAGGGGAAACAGTGTCAGATTTTTGGGGGCTCCAAAATCACTGCAGATGGTGACTGCAGCCATGAAATTAAAAGACGCTTACTCCTTGGAAGAAAAGTTATGACCAACATAGATAGCATATTCAAAAGCAGAGACATTACTTTGCTGACTAAGGTCCGTTTAGTCAAGGCTATGGTTTTTCCAGTAGTCATGTATGGCTGTAAGAGTTGGACTGTGAAGAAAGCTGAGCACAGAAGAATTGATGCTTTTGAACTGTGTTGGAGAAGACTGTTCAGAGTCCCTTGGACTGCAAGGAGATCCAACTAGTCCATTCTGAAGGAGATCAACACTGGGATTTCTTTGGAAGGAATGATGCTAAAGCTGAAGCTCCAGTACTTTGGCCACCTCATGCAAAGAGTTGACTCACTGGAAAAGACGCTGATGCTGGGAGGGATTGGGGTCAGGAGGAGAAGGGGACGACAGAGGATGAGATGGCTGAATGGCATCACTGACTCGATGGACGTGAGTCTGAGTGAACTCCAGGAGTTGGTGATGGACAGGGAGGCCTGGTATGCTGCGATTCATGGGGTCGCAAAGAGTCGGATACAACTGAGTGACTGAACTGAACTGAAGTGAAGGAAAGTTCAGAAAGAGGAATTAAGGAAACAATCTCGTTTAACATCATATCAAAAGAAGAAAATACATATGAATCAGTTTACCTAAGGAGGAAAAATAATTGTATTTCAAAAAATGTAAAATGCTGATGAAAGAAACTGAAGATGACACAAACACATGGAAAAATATACCATGTTCTTTGACTGGAAGAATCATATTGTCAAATTGAAGATCCTACCCAAGGCAATGTACAAATTCAATACAATCTCTATGAAATTACTAATGGTATTTTTCACAGAACTGGAACAAAAAATTTTACAATTTGTATGGAAACATCAAAGACCCCAAAGAGCCAAAGCAATCTTGAGAGAGGATAATGGAACTGGAGGAATCAGGCTCACTGACTTCAGGTTGTACTACAAGGTTGTACTATAGGTTTGATTACTACAGTAATCAAAACAGTATGATACTGTTAGAAAAACAGAAATACAGATCAATGGTATAAGATAGAAATCCCAAAATAAACCCATGACCTTATGGTCAATTAATATAAGACAAAGGAAGCAAGAATATACATAATAGGAAAAAAAATCTGTTCAATTAGTGATGCTAGGAAAACAGGATAGCCACATGTAAAAGAAAGAAATTAGAACATTCCCTAATACCATATACAAAAAATAAACTCAAAATGGATTAAAGACCTAAATATAAGGCCAGATAATATAAAACTGTTAGAGGAAAACAGAGAGAGAACACTCTTTGACATAAATCACAACAATATCTTTTTGGATCCATCTCCTAAAGCCATGGAAATTAAAACAAAAAGAAACAAATGGAACTGAATTCATCTTAAAAACTTTTGGAAAGCAAAGAAATCCATAAACAAATGAAAAGACAACTTACAGAATGGGAGAAAATATTTGCAAACGAAGCAATTGACAAGTGACTAATCTCCAAAATATACAAGCAGCTTATGTGACTCAATATCAAAAGAAAGCAATCCAAGTAGAAAATGGGCAGAAGATCTAAACAGATATTTCTCCAACAAACACATCCAGATGGCTAAAAGGCATATTGAAAAGGTGCTCAACATCATGAATCATTAGAGAAATGCAGATCAAACTATAATGAGGTTATCACCTAACACCTGTCATCATCACTGGCCATCATCAAAACATCTACAAATAAATGCTGGAGAGCCTGTGGAGAAAAAGCAATCCTTCTACACTGTTGATGGGAATATAAACTGGTGCAGTCACTATGGAGAACTGTATAGATGCTCCTTAAAAAACTAAAATTAGAGCTAGCATATTATTCTAAAATCCCACTCCTGGTCATAAATCTGGGGAAAAAAACACAATTCAAAAAGATACATGCATGCCAGTGTTCACAGCAGCATGATTTACAATAGCCTAGACATGGAAGTAACCTAAACGTCCAGCTACAGAGGGATAGATAAAGAAGATTAAGTCAGTGAAATATTATTCATTCATAAAAAGAATTAAATAATGCCATTTGCAATACTTGGATGAACCTAGACATCATTCTTTGGAGTGAAGTAAGCCAAAGACAAACATCAAATGATATTGTATATATGGGCTTCCCTTGTAGCTCAGTCGGTAAAGAATCTGCCTGCAGTGCAGGAGACCTGGGTTTGATCCCTGAGTTGGGAAGATCCCCTGGAGAAGGAAATGGTGACCACTCCAGTATCCTTGTCTGGAAAATCTCATGGACAGAGGAACCTGGTGGGCTGCAGTCCATGGTGTTGCAAAGAGTCAGGCATGACTGAGCAACTAACTTACTTATTGCATATATGTGGAATCTAAAAAAAAGTGATACAAATGAACTTACATATAAAACAGAAATTGACCTACAGATATAGAAAACAAACTTATAGTTACCAAAGGGGAATGTAAAGGGGGTGGGAAAATTAGGAGTTTTGAATTACCATATACACACTAACATATAGATAACCGAAAAGGACCTACTGTATAGCAAAGGGAACTTTACACAATGTTTTGTAATAACCCATAAGGGAAAAGAATCTGAAAAAAGATACATACGTACATGTAACTGAACCACTTTCCAGTACATCTGAAAGGAACTCATTATAAATCAGCTATACTTCAATACATATTTTTAAATACAAAAGGAAATATTGTTTTGCATTTTTTACATACAAAAGATAAGTATGAATCAATTCCCAATAAGTTTATGGGATGACAACAATTTTCCTGATGCAGCCTGGATATGTAAGTCTTCTTCTGGATTCTAGAAATGTCTTCTTGACAATTAAATAAAATCATAAAATTATAATAATATAGTGAATGGAAAAAACTTTTCTTATTTTCAAAATTGCTAGATTGAATCTAGATTCCTTAACATTGCTGCTAAGTCACTTCAGTCATGTCTGACTCTGTGTGACCCCATAGACAGCAGCCCACCAGGCTCCCCCATCCCTGGGATTCTCCAGGCAAGAACACTGGAGTGGGTTGCCATTTCCTTCTCCAATTCATGAAAGCCAAAAGTAAAAGGGAAGTTGCTCAGTCGTGTCCAACTCTTCACGACCCCATGGACTGCAGCCTACCAGGCTCCTCTGTCCATGGGATTTTCCAGGCAAGAGTACTGGAGTGGGGTGCCGTAGCCTTCTTGAGGAAATACTTTAATAGACCTTCTGGTTATGTGGAGATAGGTATCTAGATTAGTCTAGAAAAAGGATTTCAGAACGGGAGGGAATAAGAAAAAGAGGACTAAATTCCCTTCATTAAAAAAAACATGGGAATTTCAGAGTTGAAACTGGACATTGAGATCTCAGAGGAAAAGAGATAAGAGACAGAGATATGGAAGCAGAATGGAAGGGTGCTGCTAAGTCACTTCAGTCGTGTCCAACTCTGTGTGACCCCATAGATGGCAGCCCACCAGGCTCCCCTGTTCCTGGGATTCTCCAGGCAAGAACACTGGGGTGGGTTGCCATTTCCTTCTCCAATGTGGGCTTAAACCAATTAGAAGAGAATAAACCAGAACATGTGCCCATCGGAGGCTGGCTGAAGAAACGAAGAATAATGATATTTAATATTCAACTTTACAAAGTTTCTAGTTCTGTTGATAAATATTCAACAGTCATCCCTAAGTCCTCAGTAAAAGATTGCTCCATATTCCAGTCTTGAGGTATTGGTAACTGAGTAACATAGAAACACCCTCTTCTGTGTTCTTATTCTGTGCAAGGTTGTAGTGAAAGAAGAAAGCCATCTACAGTATTAAGAAATGAGATGACACGAAACGTACATTCTCCCCCAAGCACACACTCTCCAGAAACTGTCAGAAATATTACAGTGAATCTTAGCCTTCTCACATTATAGCCACGAGGGCTCACCAATCTGTTCATGTATTAAAGGAAGTAACAACACCGGAGGCTCTGAAGACATGGATATACTGCAACGTAAATTTATGAAGAAGAGGCCTTTCTATAAGTCGATATATACAGTTGATTATCATTATCTGTGCTATTTACATTCTATAAAGTCATTATGAACATCAAATTAGCAAATACGGAATCAATATTTCCAGAAGAAATACAGAATCAGGTTCCTTTGAGCCTCTGGTCACAACATCTCATCAACAGATCAATACATAACCATGCTGAATGTGTGTTTCTGTTTAAAGTCACCTTGATTAAACAAAAAGGGGGTAAAAATAGACCATGAAAAGGACACTCATGTATAGTATGAGAACTGAAATAAAAAGGCAGAACACTGCCTTATTTAGTCTCAGCTGGGAACATGCACATCAGGCAATTCAATTATTTTTGTCATTCTCTGTGAGTGCATGAATGACCGTGAAAGCACTGTGATTACTGATTTCAGAGATATAAATAAATTTCAGTGTGTTGTTAAGTTCATAAATATGGAATCCATCAGTAATATGGATCTGCTGAATCAGTTATTCAATGTTTTCTGTAAGACAGGCTTTCTTCATCTTCCAACTTCACCTTTCATTCTTCCTATGCGTCACGACACTGCAGTATGAATGCCCTGGTTTCCTTCGTATACTTAATTTGTATCTTGTTCATGAGGCCAAGTTTGTATTTGATTCATGCTCTTAGATTCCTTTAGGAATGCCCTTTCTACTCCCGTTCCATTAATTAATATTTTTCCTTCAGAGCCCAATGAAAAATTCATTTTGTTGAGAAACATTTACCTGCCTCAACCGATTGCTTCTTGTAATTTGGCATATTGTTTCAGTGGCTGTATCTGTATAAGTCAGATTTACACTGATCAACACAGTTGCTTAGTGTATGGTCTCTGGATGCTTTAAAATTATATTTTTTCCATTCAGATAGTAAAGGCTTAGACTGTGTCTTTTAATTAGTCTTTATTTCCTCTTTGTCAAATATACATTTGGAATCAAAAATGTCAAACTATTAACACTCTGATTTTTAAATGCAGTTTAATCAAGTCTCATTAAATGAGACTGTGTCAGAAATAGTAGATAAGTTATGTATCTTGAGACAAATGATGATTTCCTGAAGTATTTGGAGTGTTATGTTAAAGGTCTGCACTTGCCCTATGCTATATGGGAAAAGCATAATTCTTGCAAAAGGTACAGAAGAAGAAATGCTAGGAAGCATGTGAGGTATTTGCTATCTTTTGACCCATTGTTCTGCTTTTTAGGAAGATTTAGAGATTTTGAGCGATTTCACTTTCACTTTTCATTTCATGCATTGGAGAAGGAAATGACAACCCACTCTAGTATTCTTGCCTGGGGAATCCCAGAGACAGAGGAACCTAGTGGGCTGCCGTCTATGGGTTCATACAGAGTCAGACACGACTGAAGCGACTTAGCAGCAGCAAAGATGTTTTTAATTACTTTATCCATTTGAAGATCACTCACTTTTTTCCGAAACTGGGAAATATGCGTTTTCTTCCTACAAATAGGCCACATGACATTTTCTGTTTTTCTTTTACCCCAATTAATTTCAACGTACTTCCCTTTCCAAGACGTTTTTACTGCTATGCTTGCTAGACTCTGTATTTTTCCTCTCTGTTGCTTCTTTTTATGGCTTCAATAGTATTTTTTTTATCTTGTTTAAAAAATTAGAATCTGAACATTCCAACATTCATAATTTTCTCTACTCAACCTGCCTTCCCTCAGTGATATTATCAATACAAAATTCTTTCAAATATTGTTCTTAGATTCTCAAACTGAATAATAAAAAGTGTTACTATTTTGTAAATAAATAAGAAGTGGGAGGGGGGTTCAGGATTGGGAACACGTGTACACCCATGGCAGATTCATGCTGATGTGTGGCAAAACCAATACAATATTATAAAGTAAAAAAAAATAATAATAATAATAAATAAACAGGGTGACAATAAAAAACAAACAAACAACCTACCTCACAGAAAACTGATAATAATTCTAATTCAACTGGCCTCAAAAAATGTATCTGAGGATTTAGCTTAGCTGTTTTCAAATCCAATAACTACAAGTTACTTCATTAAAAACGATGGAAATAAAGTGTAGCTAATTCTCTACACTCAATTAGATTAGATTTCTTTATACCCAATTATCTACTTCTAATCCCTGTGAGAGGATTCAATAACAAGCTTAGCTATAACATTTATTTTAGTGAACAGAGTATGAATGGAAGTGATGAAAATCTTGTCTAATCAGATTTTTAAAGTCATTGTATCAGAAGGCCATGACTTTTACCAGGTCCTAATAATACCATGTAAAAGATAGTGTCTGCTCCATCATTCTAGGACTTAGGGTTAAAAAGTCACTAAAGTAGAGCAACAGCCAACATGTAACAAAAAAGAAATAAATCTCTGTTGCTTGTAAGACACTGAGATTTAGGGGTAGTCTGTCATTTCACTAACATAGTAATTAATACCAAAATTGGTATCAGGAATTTACACACTTCTGTAATGCAGAGTGGTGTAACATAGTGAGATAACTGTTAGTGGCTAGAAAAATGGCAACTCGTGTCATGCAGTTGTGATACATTTAGTAAAATTGTCATTTGTGGTAAACTGGAAGCCATATCTTGAACAAAACAAGCATAGGGACAGTAATACTATCTTGGTTGTTATTGGCTTCATTTGCCATGGTACCACAAGCAAAAGATGAGTTAGTTCAGAAAGAACTGATCTGGCTTCAAGCATCAGTGGAGGGACAAGGAGAGAATTCAGAAATTCTGACTTGGAGGTTGAAATAAACGATTTTTTCTCATACTCATCCAGTGAAAGATAAGGTTAACAAATGCTCTCAGAACCAAAGGCTGACTTAAGGTATAAAACCAAACCAAGTACATAACTATCAGATCCCTACAGGCCTATTATACTCAGTAAGTTAAAAATGGCACCCAATAATACTTTTAGAATAAACATGGCCCTTATAAATCCTTGCACAAAGTGGATCAGAGAAAAGTGACTGTGTATGTTTTCTCATGAAAGTCTGATAAACCAAGGGTGCTAGTAATCAAGTCTAAAGAGAGCTGAGCATGTCTTCAAAATAACTACGGGTGTGAATATTGACACATGTAGACACTGGAAGAAAATTGATAAAATGCCAAGTTCTAGACATCATACTGACAAGATTATATTTAGCACTGACTAGGAGAGACTAGAACTTTTTGAGACTTAAAATGACATTTGGCCTCAATATGCTTTGGAAATAAGGCAGGCAGATAAAGCTGCTCAACTCTAAACAGACTTACACTTGAAATATCTTCCTCTGATATGGCCCAGGAAGATACTAAGAAATGATGGGCTACCCAAAAGTCAGAGTCAAAAGCCACAGAGGCAGTGAACTAGGGAGCTAATGCTAGAGAACAGAATCAGAACTAAAAAATAAAAAATAAAAAATAGTATTTCCTATTCCAGTGTAGGAAACCTCAGCAATATATGTCCAGTGTGATTTCAAAACTGCAAGTCACCAGTGATTCTTATATGCTTCTCATTTTTCCCTTTCTGAATTGGAATTATTTTGATTATCCTATTCCCATTCCAGCACTATACACTGGATATGTGTTGGAGAGATAACTTGTCACTTTAGTTTCTAGCCCACTGGATCAAGAAGGGTAAGAAATCCAGACTAAATATAAAAACCGTTATCAAATCCTACAGTCGGGTCTGGGGTAGGAATTAGGAGTATCCATTAGGATAGTAGGTATTTTGCATGCGTAAGAAGGAAAAGCAAATATTTCTGACAAAGTGGGTCACAGATATAAAAGGTAGTATTTGTGGTAAGTTGTTTTATTGCTCTCAATTATTTGTTCTCACTCTCCACAAAAAGAAAAAAAAAAAAATTGTTAGTTTTCTGTTCCAGTAACTTCAGGGTTGGCCGTTTGACATGTTTTGGCCAACAGAAAGTAAGTGGAAGTACTGTGTGTAACTCCTGAGTAGAAACTTTATGAGTCAGCCTTTGGTTCTTCCATGACTCTCCTCTGCCAAGGAAATTGTATTTCCCAGAATAATCTGATCAAAATCATTTAAGGTATCAAGAAAAAAGTAAT
Organism: Capricornis sumatraensis; assembly: GCF_032405125.1. Taxonomy (NCBI): domain Eukaryota; kingdom Metazoa; phylum Chordata; class Mammalia; order Artiodactyla; family Bovidae; genus Capricornis; species Capricornis sumatraensis. Next base: position 22,039,842 of record NC_091086.1, read on the forward strand.
TTGAAAATTGTAATATACTTTTTTGTGATATGACATACATATTATATAGCAAATAGTTAACTAAAATTTTTTTAAAAGCAAACGCAGTTCTAATTTCCAACTGATTTATTTAAAAAGTTTCCCCGCCGAATATGAAGCCATATGTCTGAACATTAACCTAAAGGAAGAAATTGTTAGAAAGTCCTTTAACAGAAATATTTTTTCAGTGTATTTTTCAGATCTAACTGTTCTTTAACAAATATGGAATAAAAAATAAAATAGTTAATCAGAAGCCATCTGCAAATTCTAAAATTTAAAAATCATCTCTTTAGTTATTTGGTTAGTTTTCAGAAACTAAATATAAAGTCACTGAAAGTAAAATATTATAAGACTCAGTAAACTAAATTCAAACTTGAAATTTTGATTGTTGCAGATCAAATTCGTAAAGACTAATGTTCATAAAAGATCATGTCCCTGTTGGCTCAGAGCTAAAGAATATACCTGTAATACAGGAGACCTGGGTTTGATTCCTGGGTTGAGAAGATTCCCCTGGAGATGAGAATGGATACCCACTCCAGTATTCCTGCCTAGAGAACTTCATCAACAGAGGAGCCTGGAGGGCTACAGTCTATGGGGTTGCAAAGAGTCAGACACCACTAATCGACTAACAAATACACACAAGGTTCACAATGCTTATCAGGATTCAACAATTGCCACGAATTTGCAATTCTAACGGTATTTATAGTGTATTAAATACATTTAAATAAATTGGGTTTGACTGTTCATTTTTGTCGTTCTTGCTGTTATTCGGTAGAAAGGGCTAGGTGAAACAGTACTTTTGGGAACTGTATTTTTTTCCCCACTCACCACTGAATCTTTACTGCTTTTACAATGCACATACAGCACTCTTGAGAGAAAGATTATTTTGTAAAAAACACGTGAACAAATAGGAAGACCCTAAGCAACCTGGAATTTAGCTTTCTGGAACTCTCAGGGTTTGGCAGTATCTCTGTGAATGAATCAGTAATTTTCACAAAATTACTGGTAATGCTGACAACAATGAGAATAGAGGTTTACCATACTGTTCTTATTTAATTTAATGTATAAAATTTACCATGGAGTAATAAAAGTAAATTGATAGTTTTTATTATAATTGTGTTTCTGTCCCTTTATTCTTGAGTTTCAAAGCTTTTGCCCATGCATTTAAAAATATTTCCTTGGGCCATATATATTTAATGTCTTACTTCATTATTAACAACAGGATTTAACAAAATCATCCAAGAAGGGTCAGGACTATACAAAAAAGAGCTTCATGACCCGGATAATCACGATGGTGTGATCACTCACCTAGAGCCAGATATCCTGGAATGTGAAGTCAAGTGGCCTTAGAAAGCATCACTACAAACAAAGCTAGTGGAGGTGATGGAATTCCAGTTGAGCTATTTCAAATCCTGAAAGATGATGCTGTGAAAGTGCTGCACTCAATATGCCAGTAAATCTGGAAAACTCATCAGTGGTCACAGGACTGGAAAAGGTCAGTTTTCCTTCCAATCCCAAAGAAATGCAATGCCAAAGAATGCTCAAACTACCACACAATTGCACTCATCTCACACGCTAGTAAAGTAATGCTCAAAATTCTCCAAGCCAGGCTTTAGCAATATGTGAACTGTGAACTCCCAGTTGTTCAAGCTGGTTTTAGAAAAGGCAGGGGAACCAGAGATCAAATTGCCAACATCTGCTGGATCATAGAAAAAGCAAGAGAGCTCCAGAAAAACATCTATTTCTGCTTTATTGACTATGCCAAAGCCTTTGACTATGTGGATCACAATCAACTGTGGAAAATTCTGAAAGAGATGGGAATACCAGACCACCGGACCTGCCTCCTGAGAAATCTGTATGCAGGTCAGGAAGCAACAGTTAGAACTGGACATGGAACAACAGACTGATTCCAAATAGGAAAAGGAGTACGTCAAGGCTGTATATTGTCACCCTGCTTATTTACCTTATATGCAGAGTACATCATGAGATACGCTGGGCTGGAAAAAGCACAGGATGGAATCAAGATTGCCAGGAGAAATATCAATAACCTCAGATATGCAGATGACACCACCCTTATGGCAGAAAGTGAAGAGGAACTAAAAAGCCTCTTGATGAAAGTGAAAGAGGAGAGCGAAAAAGTTGGCTTAAAGCTCAACATTCAGAAAACGAAGATCATGGCATCTGGTACCATCACTTCATGGGAAATAGATGGGGAAACAGTGCAAACAGTGTCAGACTTTCTTTTTTTGGGCTCCAAAATCACTGCACATGGTGACTGCAGCCATGAAATTAAAAGATGCTTACTCCTTGGAAGGAAAGTTGTGACCGACCTCCACAGCATATTGAAAAGCAGAGATATTACTTTGCCAACAAAGGTCCATCTAGTCAAGGCTATGGTTTTTCCAGTGGTCATGTATGGCTGTGAGAGTTGGACTGTGAAGAAAGCTGAGCACCAAAGAACTGATGTTTTTGAACTGTGGTGTTGGAGAAGTCTCTTAAGAGTCCCTTGGACTGAAAGGAGATCCAACCAGTCCATTCTAAAGGAAATCAATCCTGAATATTCATGGGAAGGACTGATGTTGAGTGAAACTCCAAAACTTTGGCCACCTGATGGAAAGAGCTGACTCATTTGAAAAGACCCTGATGCTGGGTAAGATTGAAGGTGGGAGGAGAAGGGGACAACAGAGGATGAGATGGTTGGATGCCATCACTGATTCAATGGACCTGAGTTTGAGTAAACTCCGGGAGTTGGTGGTGCACAGGGAGGCCTGGTGTGCTGCAGTCCGTGGGGTCGCAAAGAGTCAGACAAGACCGAGCAACTGAACTGGTAAGAATACATCCATGTTAGCCATATTCAACGACACTATTCTGAAATATACCTTTTTTTCAACCCCCATTTTTCTTTATTAACGAACAGAAACAGAAAGGAAATGATACAGGATAAATATCAGGCTGTCAATCCTGATGTGTCAGTAGCGTTTCTCAAGCCTTACGTGAGAAGTTTTACTTTGTGTGAAATTAGGTGCTCTATAGATCTTCTCTATGAGTACTGTCCATTTTCAAGTTACTATCACTGTAGTCTGATAGAGCCTGTAGTCACATTAGGAAAAAGGTATTGGAATCTAAGTATATTACAAATGTACCAATATTCAAGTTTCTGAAAATATTTATATTTCTGCTATTGGCAGAATAAAGCAATGGGGGTGAGGCAACAGAAGTAACTGGAAGTGGCTAAAAGCCCAATACCTCACACCTACCATTTCTATATAACTTTTACCTATCAAACAGGAATCAGAAATATTATGTTTAAGCATTATATCATTACTTTGGAGAGTGCATGGCACATAGAAGATGCTCAGAAAATTTGAGTAAACAGAATATTGTTAAAGGAGAAAAATATACTTGTCATATGGGTAGGACTCTAGAGAAACACTTCAGGTAGACAGACACAAGAAAGTCAAATAAAAATAACATAAATGTCTAAATTTGGATTCATCAGCTGGAGCTCTCCAGGCTGCAGAGCCTGAGGCAAAAGTTTATATACCACTATTTTATTAGGGAGTGAAGAGGTGAGAAAAAAATTCAGATGTGGGAAAAGGGAGAACAAATATGAGGAGATAAATTTCTCAGTAGATGTTTAATTGGTATCAAGTACAGTCTTCAAAAAGGGTCTATGTCCCAACTATATGCAGTATAGTCTGTTTAGGGATAAAGACCAAAGAATTTATTTTCTGGTGCCCGTCTCCTACTCGTCCAATGTTTGCCCTAGGGAGTATTAACACCTTCGCACACCCAAGTTACACACACATGAGAACCAGGTGAGTCTCACTGTATCTCATGCTTCAGTGGTAATAAAGAAGCCCCAAGATGGAATGACTGCTAATCTACTTGTTGGTGTGGTTGCTGGGAAGTGCCCAGCTGAACTGTCCTCTGAGATGGTAGCTAGGCCAGAAAAGTGATTAAAGGCCTAGAGATAAGTCAGAGGCTAAGAGGATTTCTGAGGCACAAATAAATATACTTTAGTACATTCATATAATGAAATACTACTCAGCAATAAAGAATACAAATTACTCATATACAGCCTTTATTATATAGAGGTATGTTCCCTCTTTGCCTACTTTCTGAAGAAGTTATTTTTTTTAATCAAAAATGGATGCTGCATTTGATCAAAAGCTTTTTCTGTACCTATTGAGATGATCATATGTTTCTATTCTTCAATTTGTTAATATGGTATATCACACATAATGATTTGTGGATACTGAAAAGTCCTCACATCCCTGGGATAAACCCAACTTTATCATGGTATATGATCTTTTTAATGCCTTGTTGGATTGGTTGGGTAGTATTTTGTTAAAGGATTTTTGTGCCTATATTCATTAGTGATACTAACCAGTAATTTTCTTTTTGTTTTTTTTGGTAATATATTTGTCTTGCTTTGGTATCAGAGTGATTGTGGCCTCACAAGATGAATTTGAAAGTGTTTCTTCCTCTGCAATTTTTTGGAACAGTTTCAGAAGGATAGGTATTAACTCTTTTTTTTTATTTTTATTTTTTTAAAATATATATTTATTTAATTGGAGGTTAATTACTTTACAGTGTTGTATTGGTTTTGCCATACATCAACATGAATCCGCCACTGGTATACACGTGTTCCCCATCCTGAACTCCCCTCCCTTCTCCCTCCCCATACCATCCCTCTGGGTCGTCTCAGTGCACCAGCCCCAAGCATCCAGTATCAAGCATCGAATCTAGACTGGCTATTCGTTTCATATATGATATTATACATGTTTCAATGCCATTCTCCCAAATCATCCCACCCTTACCCTCTCCCAGAGTCCAAAAGACTGTTAAATACATCTGTGTCTCTTTTGCTGTCTTGCACATAGGGTTATCATTACCATCTTTCTAAATTCCATGTATATGCGTTAGTATACTGTACTGGTGTTTTTCTTTCTGGCTTGCTTCACTCTGTATAATAGGCTCCAGTTTCATCCACTTCATTAGAACTGACTCAAATGTATTCTTTTTAATGGCTGAGTAATACTCCATAGTGTATATGTACCACAGCTTTCTTATCCATTCATCTGCTGATGGAAATCTAGGTTGCTTCCATGTCCTGGCTATTATCAACAGTGCTGCGATGAACATTGGGGTACACGTGTCTCTTTCAATTCTGGTTTCCTTGGTGTGTATGCCCAGCAGTGGGATTGCTGGGTCATAAGGCAGTTCTATTTCCAGTTTTTTAAGGAATCTCCACACTGTTATCCTTAGTGGCTGTACTAGTTTGCATTCCCACCAACAGTGTAAGAGAGTTTTCCTTTTGTCCACACCCTGTCCAGCATTTATTGCTTGTAGACTTTTGGATCGCAGCCATTCTGACTGGCGTGAAATGGTACCTCATTGCGGTTTTGATTTGCATTTCTCTGATTATGAGAGACCTGTCTGACTTCAGGCTCTACTACAAAGCCACAGTTATCAAGACAGTATGGTGCTGGCACAAAGACAAAAATATAGATCAATGGAACAAAACAGAAAGCCCAGAGATAAATCCACGAACCTATGGACACCTTATCTTTGACAAAGGAGACAAGCATATACAATGGATTAAAGACAATCTCTTTAACAAGTGTTGCTGGGAAAACTGGTCAACCACTTGTAAAAGAATGAAACTAGAACACTTTCTAACACCATACACAAAAATAAGCTCAAAATGGATTAAAGATCTAAACGTATGATCAGAAACTATACAACTCCTATAGGAGAACATAGGCAAAACACTCTCTAACATACATCACAGCAGGATTCTCTATGACGCACCTCTCAGAATACTGGAAATAAAAGGAAAAATAAACAAATGGGACCTAATTAAACTTAAAAGCTTCTGCACAACAAAGGAAACTATAAGCAAGGTGAAAAGACAGCCTTCAGAATGGGAGAAAATAATAGCAAATGAAGCAACTGACAAACAACTAATCTCAAAAGTATACAAGCAACTCCTGCAGCTCAATTCCAGAAAAAATAAACGACCCAATCAAAAAATGGGCCAAAGAACCAAATAGACATTCCTCCAAAGAAGACATACAGATGGCTAACAAACACATGAAAAGATGCTCAACATCACTCATTATCAGAGAAATGCAAATCAAAACCACAGTGAGGTACCATTAACTCTTTTCTAAATGTTGGGTAGAATTCATTTGTGGAGACATCTGGTCCTAAACTTTTGTTTGTTGGGAGTTTTTACATTACTGATTCAGTTTCAGTACTGGTAACCGGTCTGTCCATATTTTCTATTTCCTCCTGGTTCAGTCTTGGGAGATTGTACCTTTCTAAGAATTTGCCCATTTCTTCTAGGTTGCACATTTTATTGGTACATAGTTGCTCACACGATTCCTTGGTGGCTTAGACGGTAAAGCCTCTATGTGCAAAGCTGGAGACCTGAGTTCGATCCCTGGGTTGGAAAGATCCCCTGGAGAAGGAAATGGCAACTCACTCCAGGACTCTTTCCTAGAAAATTCCATGGATGGAGGAACCTGGTGGGCTACAGTCCATGGGGTTGCAAAGAGTCAGACACGACTAAGCGACTTCACTTTCTTTTCTTTCTTTAAGTTTCTCACAGTAGTTTCTTGTGATCCTTTATATTTTAGTGGTGTTATAAGTTTTTCTTTTTCATTTCTGATTTTATTGTTTTGGGCCCTGCTCAATATCACTAATTATTAGAGAAATGCAAATAAAAACTACAGTGAGGTACCACCTTACACTGGTTAGAATGGCCATCATCTAAAAGTCTACAATAATAAATGCTGGAGAGAGTTTAGAGAAAATGGAATCCTCCTACACTGTTCATGGGAATGTAAATTGGTGCAGATGCTACGGAGTACAGTAAGAAGGTTCCTTACATCACTAAGAATAGAATTACCATATGATCCAGTAATACCACTCCTGGGCACTTTTCAGGAAAAGAGAAAAACTCTAATTCAAAGAATTACATGTACCCCTATGTTGACAGCAACACTATCTAAAGGAGATATGGTGTACACACAGATACACACACACACACACAGGAATATTACCCAGACATAAGAAAAAATGAAACATGTCACTTGCAGCAAAATGGATAGACCTAGAAATTATCATACTAAAGTAAGACAGAGAAAGACAGGCAGACAGAGAAAGACAAACATCGTATCACTTACTGAACATGAAAGTGAAAGTGTCAGTCACTTAGTCATGTCCAACTGTTTGCAACCCCATGGACTGTAGCCCTCCAGGCGCCTCTGTCAATGGAATTCTCCAGGTAAGAATACTGGACTGGGTTGCCATTCCCTTCTCCAGGGGATATTCCCAACCCAGGGATTGAACCTGGGTCTCCAGCATGGCAGGCAGATTCTCTCCTGTCTGAGCCACCAGGATAAAATGATACAAATGAACTTATTTATAAAATAAATAAATAAATAAATCTATGGTTTCTCCAGCATCCAAAGAATTGATGCTTTTGAACTGTGGTGTTGGAGAAGACTCTTGAGAGTCCCTTGGACTGCAAGGAGATCCAACCAGTCCATCTTAAAGGAAATCAATCCTGAATATTCACTGGAAGGACTGATGCTGAAGCTGAAACTCCAATAATTTGGTCACCTGATGTGAAGAACTGACTCATTTGAAAAGACCTCGATGCTGGGAAGGATTGAGGGCAGGAGGAGGGGTGACAGAGGATGAGATGGCTGGATGGCATCACCAACTCAATGGACCTGAGTTTGAGTAAGCTCCAGGAGTTGGTGATGGACAGGGAGGCCTGGTGTGCTGTAGTCCATGGGGTCGCAAAGAGTTGGACATGACTGAGCGACTGAACTGAACTGAAAACAGCAATTAAGGCCAATACAGGCATATGAGTTCAGAAAAAGAAATATGGGGAGGGATAAATTGGAAATTTGGGATTAATAGATACAACATGCCAGTTATAAAATAGATAAACAGAAAGGACATACTGTAAAGCTCAGGGAACTATACTCAATATCTTGTAACAACCTATAATGGAAACAAAACTGAAAATAAAATATATGCAGGAAATGCAAGAGACATGACTTCGATCCCTGGGTAGGGAAGATCCCCTGGAGTAGGAAATGGCAACCTACTCCAGTATTCTTGCCTGGAAAATTCCACGGAAAGAGGAGCCTGGTGGGCTACAGCCCATGGAATCACAAGGAGTTGGATACAACTGAGTGACTGAGCAGACACACTTGTATATATGTATAACTGAATCACCTTGTTATACACTTGAAACACTGTGAATCAACTATACTTGTTTAAAAAATAAAAAGAAATATATACACGTATATATATAAACTTATATACCAAACAACATGGATGAATCTCAAAAACAATGCTTAATAAAAAGAAATCTTAAGTAAAAAAGTACATAACATATAATTCTATTTCTGTAAAATTCTAGAACAAGTGGGTTTAGTCTATAGTTAAAAAGAATCATAAGAGTGGTTCCCTCTGGGGATGGGACTGAAATCAGCTGGGAAGGGGAATAAGGAATGAACATCTAATATCTGTGCATTTTGTTGTGTGTAAAATTCACATCAAAACAAAAATACAAACAAAAATCTGGCATATTAATGCAACTGAATATGATTCAACAGGAATAAACTATGGTGGCATATTTTTTCAAAAATAACACAGAACAATGCTATATATTTTCTATGGATATATATATTTCTCTCTCTATGAAAGTGAAAGTCTCTCAGTCATGTCTGACTCTTTGTGACCCCCATGGACTATTAAGTCCATGGAATTCTCCAGGCCAGAATACTGGGGTGAGTAGCCTTTTTCTTCTCCAGGGGACCTTCCCAACCCAGGGATCAAATCCAGGTCTCCTGCATTGCAGGTGGATTCTTTACCAACTGAGCCATCAGAGGAGCCCTTTTCTCTCTCTCTGTATATGTATTTATTATGTATATGCATATGTAATTTATTTTTCTTAAAAGGCTATAAGGTATATATAATAATCTTCTAATGTTGACTACTTGGGTGGTTAGTAGGAAAAAAAAAAAACAAACCTAGTTTAGAATTGCTGTTTAAAAGGTCTTTAGTATTTTTAAAGTTTTAAAATAATGTTATAATTTTTAAAGAAAAAATCCTTTAAAAACATAGAAAAATGTATCAATTCAGTATTTATATTAATCATTTGAAAACAGGAAAAAATAAATTTTTTTTCATAGAAAAATTTTAAATTACATTAAAGTGTAAATAGATTCAAATTCAGTTAGTATATGGCAGTTTGTATCCCAAACTATTTTTACTTCTTCTGCAACAGAGAATTTAAAAATGTCACTGGTTAAAAACAAACAAAAAGCCCCCAAAAGTGCTGGAGGGTATTTAGAAGAAAGGTCTGCAATCTTTGGAACTCTTTCTACTTAATACCTGCAGGTATTTCTGAAGTACGTAGGTGCATAGTCATGCATACATAACTATAATCTTATTTTTTAAATATGTTTGTTATAAAATGATTATGTATAATATTTAAAGTTTTTTAAAAGGATGTACTGATGAGTCTTCAGTAGCTATATTTTAACTTTCTAATATATTTACTTTTCAGAGAAAAAACATGTAATGCACATCATATTTAACTGAATTTCAGTATTCAGAATAAAGCTGCTTCTTGGCAAAAGATGTTTGAGTACTTTCTTTGAAATGAATTTGAGAAATAAATTATATACAATGTGGAAAATAATGATAGATGACTAATAAATCACCTATGACCCCACTTCCCAAATAAAAACACTGTTAATATTTTATATGATTTTATATTTTTCCTTTAATTTTAAGTACTAGATATAGTTATACAGTAGTTGAAATTATTGACTCTTTACATTTTCATTATGACAGATTAAGCATTTTCTCATAAGATTAAATCTCTGAATAAACAGTAAATTTAAAGCCTGTATAATACTGATTTACTGTGGTTTGCTTAAATAAACACCAATTATTAGCTAATAATATTAGTCTTTAAACTAATTATTAGTCTTTAAACACCAATTATTAGCTAATAATTATTAGTCTTTTCTCTTTTTAATTATTTCACATAACTTTTCTCTGCCTCAAGTGCTTGGTCACTGTGACAATTCTTTGAAATTATGATTAAAAATATGACAAACAAAAGCCCCAGGCCACTTCTATCAAACATTTAGAGATGAGATAACACCTATCCATCTCAAACTCTAAAATTGCAGAGGGAGGAATACTCCTAAATTCATTCTACAAAGCCACCCAAACTAGACAAAGGTATCACACAAAAAAGAAAATTACAGATCAATATCACTGATGAACATAGATGTAAATGTCCTTAACAAAATATTAACAAATAGAATCCAACAACACATCGAAAAGATCATACACCATGATCAAGTCTGGTTTATCCCAGGGATGCAAGAATTCTTCAAATGTGCAAATCAATCAATGTGATATACCATATTAACAAATTGAGGGATAAAAATCATCTAATAATGTAATAGATGCAGAAAATGCTTTTGACAAAATTCAGAACTCATTTATGATAAAGACTCTCCAGAAAGTGGGCATAGAGAGAAACTGTGCCGTGCTAATTCACTTCAATTGCTTCTGGACTCTTTGCGACCCTATGGATCATAGCCCACCAGGCTCCTTTGTTTGTGGGGACACTCCATGTAAGAATACTGGAGTGGGTTGCCCTGGCCTCCTCCAGGGGATCCTCAGAGAACCTACTTCAACATAATAAAGGCCATATAAAACAAAGTCACAACCACCATCATTCTCAAAGGAGAAAAACTGAAAGCACTTCCTCTGAGATCAGAAATAAGACAAAGGTACCCACTCTCACCACTATTATTCAATACAGTTTTGGAAGCCCTAGCCATGGCAATCAAAGAAAAAGAAACAAAAGGAATCTTTTCTCATTCATTTAGGTCTCAGTTCAAATGTTACCTAGGAGTCTTTCCCAGAAGATTCTGTCTAAATGAAAACAGCACCTCTTCATCCCTCCCCACAACCACACACACAAAATTTAACTCTTTATCACTGGGGGTTAGAAAAGAAATGGGCAAATCACTTCATCAATTTAGGCTTCATCTTTCCTGTACATAAACAAGTAATTTTTTTTTAAACTAATTTACTTATACTCATGGCTTTTATAACATGATATTTGAAAAGGTTTGGTAATCTAAAATAGTTTTATCAGTATAGCATGTTATTAGGACTTTTTTATGGTAGCTGTAACACACACACACACAGCATTTTTGTCCAGTAGTGCCAAGGACAAGAACGTCTCTGTGGTGACCCAAGGACTAAAGAGCAGATAAAATCAAGGAGGGTCTTGGAACACAAGAATGGAAAAACCAGATTCTTATCATCCTTCCCTCCTCAGTGTTGTTACTATCAACGGATTTCAGGTTCTCCAGAGCAGTATAACTAGTCTCCCCTCCTACACCACACAGGGAGAAGCCATTTGTCTTATTCTTCCCCTAACCAGTTTACGCACCTCATCCAATCATCAAATGACTTGCGAAGACCCCTATCCCACTCCTTGTACCCTGAGTATAAAAGTGGACTAAGGACCCCTGTCCAAAGTCGGTTCTCCCTTGAGCTGGCCTGCTGTTCTAACAGCGTCTCCCATTCTAATAGACTTTATTTCCCTCTCATTCTGTCTCATGTCTGGAAATTCTTTTCCAACCCATGCCCAGACCACAACACTCTCTAACACAGGTTTGTTCCTTATTTACTTTAGCCTCTCTGAGTAAATACCTGCTTCCAGTTATCAAAACAGCCTTGAGATCCTAGTAAAGGATAATATGATTAGAGATAAGAAGATAAAAGACCAGCAACTTGGTACAGGCTTTATCTCCATGGAAAGTCTGTACCAACAAAAAAAAAGTCTTTGTATTACAATATAAAAATATTTTATGCTCTCACTAGTTTGGCTGGTAATTGGCTTTTTTGTGTAAATATCATAGCTCACTAACTTATAATTTAATGTAATACATAAAACAACTTTCATACGGTTTCTAAAAAGTACTATAAAACTTAACTATACTTACTTCCTGATTTGCTTACTGATAAGGTTCCAGACTTGCCATGGGTAATAAAAACGGTTAACTCGAAATAATGTTCTCATGAGAATTAAGGAAAAAGGAGGAGCTGTGTTTTAATAGATTTTTAAGCAAGCTTCAGTTATATCCTTTCCTGCCATTTCAAACTAACAGAAATGTCTTTAAAAGTTGTGAAAGTGAAGTCGCTCAGTCATGCCCGACTCTTAGCGACCCCATCGACTGCAGCCTAATATATACATGATGTTTGTTCACAGAAGAGGAAAAACACTAACACTCCCCCAAGAAGCTTTCACTGCCTGTTAAAGCCTACAATCACTGCAGATGGTGACTGCAGCCATGAAATTAAAAGACATTTACTCCTTGGAAGAAAAGTTATGACCAACCTAGATAGCATATTCAAAAGCAGAGACATTACATTGCCAACAAAGGTCTGTCTAGTGACTTAGCAGCAGCAGCAGTCAAGGCTATGGTTTTTCCAGTAGTCATGTATGGATGTGCGAGTTGCACTGTGAAGAAGGCTGAGTGCCGAAGAATTGATGCTTTTGAACTGGGGTGTTGGAGAAGACTCTTGAGAGTCCCTTGGACTGAAAGGAGATCCAACCAGTCCATCCTGAAGGAGATCAACCCTGGGATTTCTTTGGAAGGAATGATGCTAAAGCTGAAACTCCAGTACTTTGGCCACCTCATGCGAAGAGTTGACACACTGGAAAAGACTCTGATGCTGGAGGGATAGGGGGCAGGAGGAGAAGGGGAGGACAGAGGATGAGATGGCTGGATGGCATCACTGACTCAATGGACGTGAGTCTGAGTGAACTTCAGGAGTTGGCGATGGACAGGGAGGCCCAGTGTACTGCGATTCATGGGGTTGCAAAGAGTCGGACACGACTGAGCGACTGAACTGAACTGAAAGCCTAGAAACAGTCTCTTTACACAACTACAACTTTCTCTTCTTCACCTTATACTTCATTTTCTTCATCTTATTACAATCATTAATGTTCCATATATAGCACTTTCTTTCATACTGGAGAGTTTGTTCTCTCTAGTTACAAATTAATGCCCCCTCCCCCAACCCCAACTCCCAGAGGAAATATATCCAGTAAAAGTAAATGTGACACTTTCACTTTTCTTTACTGTAGCTGATAACTTTTGATTTCCACTGGTACACTTCTTTATCTGGTAGATCTATGATATTAACTGATGTTTGAGTCATGACTTAAAACTAAAGCAAAGAAACAAAATAATAGGGATCAATCTCAGGATATGTGAATAGGACACAGAATCATGTTTCACCTGGAATGAAGATAAGGGTAAGAAAGAGCTCCAGACACCTACCTGTATGCCCAGTAGCACTCCTGAAGTACTCTGACACTGTGAGACCCTCACATTTTCCCAGGAAGTTTAATACACATTATCCTGAAATTAAGATCTCTATTTTACAAGATATGAATTTCTCTGTTATCTCAGACACAATTAATTGCAGATATAAGAAGCAGGCACACTTTCCAGAGGTACTCTTACATATCCCAGAAAGTGTAGAGAATTCTCCACCTGAAATGGTGGGTCAACTGATGTTCTGGAAACTGACTAGAAATGAGTCCATTCTGAGGATGACTCAGTAATGGTAGAGGAATTTAGTAAACCACTAATACTAGCTACCTTATATTTACATTGGGTTTTCCTGACTTCATTGGCCCCTAGTAACCTGATTTTTCAATTACTAGATTTGTATTGATACAAAAATAAATCTGGACATTTTTTTGGTTACCATTTAGGGCTTTCTATCTTTTTCAATGAATCTACCTTTTTGGCTGCCTCCTTTACTATTTTCCTACAGGTGATTTGCTCTGCAGGGAACAGGTCCTGTTTTCAAGCCTCTGTAACCTTCTTTCTTGTAACAGCTCCTTGTTGTGCCTCCTGTCGATTTTGTATTCAGTTTCTCATACACATATTGATAGTTAGCCCCTCTACTAGGTTGTAAGCTGAGAGGCAACCATGCCTTTCTTACCACTCTGTCATTATAAGCTTTTAAAATAGAGTGCTCTACAGTAGTAGGAGTTGGGTGCTCACTGAATGAATGAGCTAAATACAGCCTAAACAAAAAAGATGCAGATTATCAAAACTCTGATTGTTTAAAAGATTTAATGTGCCTGAAAAAAGTGACCAGTAGAGTCAACTCAATAATTCAGAAGTGATTCAATCCTGAATTTCCCAGTTCCTATACTTTTTCTGATTTCTCATCTTTATACTAGTTTATCTGTTTCCTTTTATCTTTCTCTTATATAACGATTATATTGCCTTTTTTTCTGTATGATTGATTAGTGTATTTATAATTCTGTATGTATTGATTAGTGGAATTAAGAATTTATTAAAATTTTATAGCCTGCTAGTTCACCAATTATAGAGATTTAGTTTCAAGTCTACTGATTACCATGTTTTTTTGGTTTGTTTTGTTTCATAACTCATTTCTTTGTGTAGGTCATGTCACAGGCCAGCAACTCTATGGCATCAACCTGGAGACTTCGAGTTTCTCCATAGTACTGATTGTTAGTATGCCAAAAAAAAGCAAAAGTTGCTCAGCTGTGTGTGACTCTTTGCGACCCCATGGACTATAAAGTCCATGGAATTCTCTAGGCAAGAACACTGGAGTGGGTAGCCTTTCCTTTCTCCAGGGGATCTTCCCAACCCAGGGATTGAACCCAGGTCTCCTGCATTGTGGGTGGATTCTTTACCAGCTAAGCCACAAGGGAAGCATGTCAAAAAAATAAGTGTTTCCAAAATATTTACTTGCTAATGTAAAAAACCTCCTGATGAAAGTGAAAGAGGAGAGTGAAAAAGTTGGCCTAAAGCTCAACATTCAGAAAACTAAGATCATGGCATCTGGTGCCATCACTTCATGGGAAATAGATGGGGAAACAGAGGAAACAGTGTCAGACTTTCTTTTTTTGGGCTCCAAAATCACTGCAGATGGTGACTGCAGCCATGAAATTAAAAGACGCTTACTCCTTGTAAGGAAAGTTATGACCAACCTAGGTAACATATTCAAAAGCAGAGAGATTACTTTGCCAACAAAGTTCCATCTAGTCAAGGCTATGGTTTTTCCAGTGTTCATGTATGGCAGTTAGAGTTGGACTGTGAAGAAAGCTGAGCCCCGAAGAACTGATGCTTTTGAAGTGTGGTGTTGGAGAAGACTCTTGAGAGTCCCTTGGACTGCAAGGAGATCCAACCAGTCCATCCTAAAGGAGACCAGTCCTGGGTGTTCATTGGAAGGACTGATGCTGAGACTGAAACTCCAATACTTGGGCCACGTTATGCGAAGAGTTGACTGATTGGAAAAGACCCTGATGCTGGGAGGGGTTGGGGGCAGGAGGAGAAGGGGATGACAGAGGATGAGCTGGCTGGATGGCATCACTGACTCGATGCACATGAGTTTGGGTGAACCCTGGGAGTTGGTGATGGACAGGGAGGCCTGTCATGCTGTGATTCATGTGGTTGCAAAGAGCTGGACACAGCTGAGCGACTGAACTGAACTGAATGTAAATTATGCTATATCATTAAATTTTTGAGTCAAGTGACTCAGAAATTTTTTTCTAGAATAGAAAATTTCCTTTTAACTTTTCCACTAACAACTGTGACCCAGTGTTAAGCTACCTCTCCAATTTTCTTCATTTGAGAAATGGGGGATAAGAACAAAATGACATTTAAGCAACATCTGAGTTCTGATAATTTAACATGTAATTGTCTACTAGTCTTTCTGATTCTTATTTTATATAAAATTATGTTTATAATGCCAGTTCAATATTTTAAAGACATATGGTTAGCTAAGAGCATTTTCACATATATTTTAATATTTTTAAGATTGTATAAATATAGCGATAACTCTTCTTGGGGGTCTCCATCTTGGTTTATGCTTGTGCACTTATGATGTTTGTACCAGACTCCTTCTTATCTAGAAACATCAATCATTCTATTAAGGCATTTCTCTAATGAGTGCATACAGAATGCATTTACTACTCCCATTATTTACATATCCACCATACATACACAGGTGAAAAGAAGTTATACCATTTTAGTAGAAAGTAGAAAGAATTTATATCATTTTAATAGTAGATAGCAGTAATTTAACAGTAGAAAGAAGTTATATCATGTTAGTAGAAAGTAGTATTGGAAAGACTTTATTTGAATCACTGCAATGTAAGGAAAATCTCATAACTATTTTTTAAACATATGGCCTTTTCAATAAAGAGAGGACGTGTATCTCACTTTGTGGAAACTAGAAATTACATGCATAGATTATTATGTTTAGAACATTCCTATAATTTGGCTTTTCAGGAGGCTCAGTGGTAAAGAATCTCCCTACCAATGCCGGAGACACAGGTTCAATCCCTGGGTCAGGAAGATCCCCTAGAGAAGGGAATGGCAACCCACTCCAGTATTTTTGCCTGGAGAATCCCACAGACAGAGGAGCCTGATGGGCTACAGTTCATGGGGTCCCAAAGAGTCGGTCATGACTGAGCAACTGAGCATGACATGTAATATGTACCTTATATCTAAATTTTCAAATGTCTAAAGAAAAAAGACATTAAATAAAATTAAAATAGCTCTCCACATATCATGATGATAATACTGTTTCTTACAAACAGTGAACTTATTTTACAGATTCAATAAAAGTGGACTGTGGATGAAACTACTTGTTTCATAGGCTGGCTTTCTCTTTCTATGCTGTTCAAATTAAATTATTTAAAAAATAAAATGCTTGAAACAAAGATGGTGGATATTATTCATAAAAATAATGCTTAAATTTTATTTTCTCACCTGGAGTCTGACTGGGAGGTGGGGTATAATCTTTCATTCCACTGAAGACAGCAAGTGGGACAGGATCTCAATTGCTAAACACCCTCAAAGGAGGGTGGCTAGTTATCCAAATCACAATACCCAGGGTTATAATGCCTTTAACCTAACCTGATATCGGTATTCAAAGGACTAGATATGAAAAATAGGATGGTAAATGTTCCACGGCAGTGATTACAGTCCTGGCATTTCAGGGAGTCTGTGTTTGATGTAAACCTCCAGACATGGTAGGAGTGAGATGAAAGGGTCTAGCACTCAAAAGAAAGGCATAAAAGACGGATACAAAGTTAGTAAGGCATGATTTATGTACATCAGAGCTCCAGTTTAAGCTGAAACATGAGTGGAAATCAGGAAGTCTACAGGTGGGCAGCTCAACAGAATGCATAGACTATATTTGGTAGCAAGGCAGCTTTTGACCTATACTCTGGCACCTCATAATTTAACAAGCTTAGGAAGGATTGGTTCAGATGCAATGTGAGGCTGAGCTGGGTAAAACTGGGACAAGCAGAAATTACAGGTAACTTAAAATAGTCTCAATTATGTTTAGAGACTCAATATTTATTTATTGTGGAAAATTAAAAGATATAGAAAAATACAAAGTAAAAATTAAAGCTACTATTAGCCAGATAATACTATATACATATGTATCTTTCTAGTGTTTTTCCCTATGTATTGAAACACCTTAAAAAATTTTTAGAAAACAAAATTAATATGTCAAATTAAAAATATGCACTGCAAAGAAAATTATAACAAAATGAAAAGGCAATCCACTGGATGGTAGAATATATTTGCAAATCATATAACTGATAAGGGGATAATTTAGAAAATATATTAAAAATTCATACAACTCAAATAGCAAAAAAGCACACAAACAATCCAACTAAGAAATGGATAGAGGATCTGAAGAGACATTTTCCAAAGAAGACATGCAAATGGAAAACAGGTATGTCACTAATTAACAGGTACATCATGAATCAAAACCACAATGAGATATCACCTTAAATCCATCAGAATGACTTTATCCAAAAGACAAGAAATTATAAGTGTTGGTGAGGATGTGGATTAAAGGGAACCCCTTGTGCACTGTTGGTAGGAATGTAAACTGTTGAAGTCCTTATGGAAATGTGAATGGTGGTTCCTTAAAAAATTAAAAATAGAACTACAATGTGACCCACAGATTCACTTCTGTGTGTTTGTCTGAAGAAAACAAAAGCAAATTCAAAAAGATATGTGTACCCCATGTTCACTGCAGCATTATTTTCAACAGCCAAGGTATGAAAACAAAACTGAGTGTTCAAAGATGGATGAATGAACAAAGAAATTGGGTTATTTATAAATACACACACACACACACACTGGAATACTATTCAGACATAAAAAAGAATGAAATCTTACCCTTTGTGACAACATGAAAGGACTTCAAGGGTATTATGCTAAGTGAAATAAATTAGAGAAAGACAAATGCCAAATAATCCCACTTTATGTTAAATTTAAACAAGAAGAAATCAAGGTCATGGATACAGAGAACAGACTGGTGGCTGTCAAGAGGTGGGAAGGGTGGGAGAAATGGCTGAAGTGGGTCAAAAGGTATAAACTTCTACTTATAAAATAACAAAGTCATGAGGATGTAATGTACAGCATGATGACTATTGTTAATAATACAGTATTTGTACGATGGAAAGCTGCTAAGAAACTAGATCATAAAGTCTTTATCAGGGAAAAAACCTTTTAAGTCCTATGTATGTATTCACAACAATTTCCAAATAAATTGACAGATTTTTTTAATGGAACAAAAAAATATTGGCTAAAATATTGGCTGTGTTCTACTGCAGACTTGGGATTGTCTAGCACACCCTATGGGTCTGATTCTGTCGTGTCGTTTATTGTCTTTGAGCTATTTTACAACTCTGGAAGTGGTGGAAAACTGATTTAATGCAAATAATGCTTGAATATATAAAAGCATGATTTGTGTAATGCGGAATACATTTTATTATTGCACTGTGGATTTACCTGTTTGGCATAACTTTGTATATTCATTTCAGCAATGCTTACTGACTATATGTGTGGTACTATGAATTCTCATTTGAATCAGTTGTAACACCTTGCTGGCTTCCTCTTTAATTAGTTAAATAAAATTACTGACACATGTTCATTAAAACAAAACTATATATTGTAACAGATGTCAACTGGATTTATTGAGCTAATCATTTCACAATACACATAAATATGGGATCATTATATTAATACATGTGAAACTAATATAATGTTACATGTCATTTACACATCAACTAAAAAATTCCTCCAAAATGAAAAAAAATCAAAATGAAGATTATCCTCTCTTTTGATATATTCTTTCCTAAAGGAGATATACATGTACAGATCTCTTCTATTAAAAACAAAAAAACAAACAAACAAAAAAAAACCCTTTGGATGCTACGTTTCCATCTAGCTACAATCACTTCCTCCTTTCCCTTTAGAATCAAGTTCCTGCAGAGGAAAGAATAGAATTTCTCCCTATTCTTTCCTACAATTCATTTACAACTTCTCTAGCCAAAAGTTGTGTATTTATGATCCAACTGCCAAATACAATAGTCTATTTTTAGTCCTCATTGTACTTGAAAATTCTGCAGCATTTAACATTGTTGGCCAATTTCTTCTCTTAAAATTATCCTTTTTAAGAATGCCACTTACGTGGAATCTCATTTTAATTTCTAACCCTGTTTCCATTTCTGGCTTTTTTTCATTTGGCCACCCACTAAATGTTGGTATTGTGCCTAGCCATGGACCTTTACGTGTTCTCCTTGAGCAATCTCATCTTTACTTTCTACAGTTTTAGCTACTACCTGATATGCTGATGACTTAATAATCTCTACCTTTAGCCCATATGACTCTTCTAAATCACAAATCCATTCATCTATGGATATCTATTAATTTAGTAGATTTGGCAACCCACTCCAGTATTCTTGCCTGGAGAATCCCATGGACAGAGGAGCCTGGTGGGCTACAGTTCACAGGGTCACAAAGAGTCGGACACGACTGAGCAACTCCACTTTCACTTTTCATCTCTCTATGGATCTGCCACCCAGGCATAGGAAAATATAACATGTTCAAAGGCAAGTTAAAATTTCCCTTAAACCTGAGCTTCATCCAATATCATAGTGACCATGGTCCAATTGTTACTCATCCAAAATAGAAAGTTACCATTCTTTCATACTTTTCCTTTATTTTCATGTTCTACAACTTTCCAGTAATCTGTTCATATAAATTCCACTTGTTTAACAAGCATGTATTTTACTGCTCTTCTCCCTTCCCATTGTTAACTGCTTCAGTTCAACTCTCATAACCTGTGTGGGCTTAAGAGTTTCCTTCTTTTTCACCATCCACATACTTCACGCTCTATAGTACTGCCACACAAATCTGCCAGACAGATCTTTCTAAATGGAATCTCAGATGCTAAGAACAAACTTTCAGTTACCATGGGAGGAAGGGGAGGTGGGATGAATAGAGAGATTAGGACTGATGTATATGCACTACTATTTACAAAATCTGAATGCAGAGTTCCAAAGAATAGCAAAGAGAGATAAGAAAGCATTCCTCAGTGATCAATGCAAAGAAATAGAGGAAAACAACAGAATGGGAAAGACTAGAGATCTCTTCAAGAAAATTAGAGATACCAAGGGAACATTCCATTCAAAGATGGTCACAATAAAGGACAGTATGAACCTTACAGAAGCAGAAGATATATTAAGAAGAGGTGGCAAGAAAACACAGAAGAACTATACCAAAAAGATCTTCATGACTCAGATAACCACAATGGTGTGATCACTCACCTAGAGCCAGACATCCTGGAGCGTGAAGTCAAGTGGACCTTAGGAAGCATCACAAAGTTAGCGGCGGTGATGGAATTCCAGTTGACCTCTCTCAAATCCTAAAAGATGATGCTGTGAAAGTGGTGCACTCAATATGCCAACAACTTTGGAAAACTCAGCAGTGGCCACACGACTGAAAAAGGTCAGTTTTCATTCCAATCCCAAAGAAAGGCAGTGCCAAAGAATGTTCAAACTACCAGGCAATTGCACTCATCACGCTAGCAAAGTAATGCTCCAAATTCTCCTAGTGAGGTTTCAACAGTATGTGAACCAAGAACTTCCAGATATACAAGCTGGACTTAGAAAAGGCAGAGGAATGAGAGATCAAATTGCCAACATCCGTTGGATCATAGAAAAAGCAAGAGAATTCCAGAAAAACATCTACTTCTGCTTCACTGACGACAAACTGTGGAAAATTCTTCAAGACATGGGAATACCAGACCACCTTACCTGCCTTCTGAGAAGCCTGTATGGAGGTCAAGAAGCAACAGATAAAACTGGACATGGAACAATAGACTGGTTCCAAATTGGGAAAGGAGTACATCAATATTGTATATTGTCACCCTGCTTATTTAACTTATATGCAGAGTATGTCATGTGAAATGCCAGGCTGGATGAAGTAAAACCTGGAATCAAGATTGCAGGGAGAAACATCAATAACCTTAGATACACAGATGACAACACTCTTACGGCAGAAAGCAAAGAGGAACTTAAGAGCCTCTTGATGAAAGTGAAAGAGGAGAGTGAAAGAGCTGGCTTAAAACTCAACATTCAAAAAACTAAGATCATATCATCTGTTCCCACCACTTCACAGCAAATAGATGGGGAAACAATGGAAACAGAGACAGACTTTCTTTTCTTGGGCTCCAAAATCACTGCAGATGGTGACTGTAGCCATGAAATTAAAAGAAGCTTGCTCCTTGGAAGAAAAGCTATGACCAACCTAGACAGCCTATTAAAAAGCAGAGACATTACTTTACCAACAAAGGTGTGAAATGTTGCTGCTGGGAGCCTTGTCTTAGCCAGGATTCAGGAACTCTGGAGGAGAGGATTTCGATCTGAGTTCAAAGCAGGCTTGATTACTTGGAGATTTTGTGTACAAAAGTATTATTAAAGTACAATAGAGATAGGGAAAGCTTCTGACTTACAGATCAGAAGGGGACATAAAGACTGCCCTTTGCTAGTTTTTAGCAAGGTGTTTTATGTCTGTTAGAAAGCTATTAATCACATAAGAGAGACACCTCAAGGCTGAAGGAGTTTTACCAGGCCCCTCCCCCACAATGTGCATTTCTGAGATAGAATGGCAGAAGGTGTGTCATCCCCCCACCTCACCCCACCCTCTCGCCATAAAACAATAGACAGGAATACTGATTTGTTGAGCCATTATCAGCCCAAGGTTTGAGAAAAGAAAGAAAGTTATTTTTAGGTGGAACCATTTTGAAGAGAGGCAAATTCCAAAGGAAATACATAGTTTCATTAACAAAGTTTAAGAGATATATTTCCATAAGAAAAACCCATTGGTTAGCTCAAGGCAGAACCAGGTGTCATCAACACAGAAAGACTTGGACAGTATTACCTCAGGGGTTCATGGAAGTCTCTTTTAATTCTGTGTAGAGAAAGAAATGGCGACCCACTCCATATTCTTGCCTGGAGAATCCTAGGAATGGGAGCCTGGTGGGCTGCCGTCTATGGGGTCGCACAGAGTCGGACACGACTGAAGTGACTTCGCAGAGAAGGAAAAGAAAAGGTCTGCCACTTGCAGTTTATCTCCTCCCGCAGCTTGGGAACCTCTGGCCTTCCTGCCTGTTACCCTCTCAGGTCCGTCTAGCCAAAGCTATGGTTTTTCCAGTAGTCATGTATGGATGTGAGAGTTGGGCCATAAAGAAAGCTGAGTACCAAAGAACTGATGCTTTTGAACTGTGGTGCTGGAGAAGACTCTTGAGAGTCCCTTGGACTCCAAGGACAAGGCACGATGCAAATGCCTAATCTGTAGACAGGCGGGGCATTGGGCCAAAGAGTGACCAAACCGTGACAAGTCTCCTAGAACGGATTGCCCCAAATGCCATCAACTGGGACACTGGGCAGCACTCTGCCCTGGGGACCCAAGAGCCTCAAGGTCAAGTGCCAAGCCTTCCCTCACGATGGTTCAAGAGGACTGAAGAGGCCCGCTCCAGCCAGCCCGCCTGTCACAGATAACCATCACGGGGCTGGAGCCAAGGGTACAACTGGATGTGGCAGGTAGGTCTGAGAATTTCTTAGTTCTCAGACACAGGGGCTACCTACTCTGTCTTGATCTCCCACTCCGGAGCCTTCTCCTCCCAAACCTGTACCATTTTGGGTGCTACAGGAAAAGCAACTACTAAAAGATTCACCCGAGCACTTCTTTGTCGCTGGGATGGACAAATATTTTCCCACCAGCTTCTGGTGGTCCCTGAGTATTCTCCCTTATTGGGAAGAGATATACTCACTAAATTGGGGACCACCCTTGTGATGGGAAGTTTTTCAGCCCCTAGAGCTCTACAGCTCCTGGTTACTACTGAAGAACCCATTACACCTTCTCCAATAGAGAGGGACAAAAAATATGGGAAGACAAAATTAACCCCCAGGTGTGGGACCAGGGGATTCCTGGACGAGCCCACCAAGCTGAACCGGTCATCATTGCCCTCCAAGATCCCACTCGGTTTCCTAACTGGAAAAAATATCCCCTCAAAAGAGAGGCTCAGGAGGGACTACAGCCTTTAATAAATAAATTCCTTGCTTGTGGGCTATTGGTCCCCACCAATTCACCATTAACACCCCAATCCTCTCAGTAAAGAAAAAAGGACGGAACCTGGCAAATGGTTCAAGATCTCTGGATCATAAATGAAGCTGTAGTCCCCCTCCATCCCACAGCACCCAATCCCAATGTAATCTTGGGAGAAATCCCACCCAGGGCCAAGTGGTTTACAGTCTTGGATCTCAAAGATGCATTTTTTTGCATATCACTGGCTAAAGATTCCCAATATCTTTTTGCCTTTGAGTGAGAGGCCCCAGGAGAAAAACACCAGCAGATGACTTGGACAATATTACCTCAGGGGTTCAGAGATAGCCCCCACCTATTTGGACAGGCCCTTAGCCGGGATCTCCTAGATCTGGACCTGGGACCTAATGGGAAAATATTACAATATGCAGATGACCTACTAATCTGCTCTCCAGATGAGAAAAGTGCCCAACAACATGCAATTCAGGTTCTAAACTTTTTGGCAGAGAGGGGATATAAAGTCTCCCATGCTAAGGCACAGATGGTTGAGACAAAGGTCACTTACCTGGGAGTTCAGACTACACACAGGTCCAGGAGGCTGTTCTCTGATCGGGTACAAGGAATCCTCCAGTTACCCTCCCCCACAACTTGAAAACAATTGCGAGCTTTCCTGGGGCTAACTGGGTATTGTAGAATCTGGATACCCAACTATGGTTTAATTGCCCAGCCCTTATATGAAAGCTTAAAGGAACGGGATGATTCAATCCCACTGACGTGGGGAACTCCTCAAAAGAAGGCAGAGGCCACACTAAAACAGGCCTTAACTCAGGCACTTGCCTTAAGGATGCCAGACCCAGAAAAAGCATTCCAACTTTATGTCCATGAAAGAGAGGCAACAGCCTTGGGAGTGTTAACTCTAAGGTTGGGATCTGAGCCCCAGCCTGTAGCTTACTTATCCAAGAGACTCGATTCAACCTCCTGAAGCTGGCCCCTCTGCCTTCGAAATCTTGCAGCTACTGCAATCATGATAGAAGATGCTTTAAAACTCTCCTTTGGAAGCAAACTAACTATATTTACCAGCCACCAAGTAAAACAACTCCTAAATGGGAGAGGCCTTTTATGGATGTCTGATCAAAGAATCCTCAGATATCAAGTAATGCTGATGGAAAATCCAGGCCTCATTATATCTTGTGAGGTTCTTAACACAGCCACCCTCCTGCCTACCCACCAAGGGCTCTCTTCCCTTTCACTATTGTCTAGAAATCTTGGACCATTGGACAAAACCCCAAGAGGGATTGTTGGAAGATCCTCTGACCAATCCTGACGAAATCTGGTACACTGATGGAAGCAGCTTTGTCTTAGATGGAAAAAGAAGAGCCGGGTATGCATAGTATCCAATTTTGCGATCATAGAGCCTAAGCCTCTGCCACAGCAGTCAAGGTACCAGGACATGACTACTGGATTCACTACTAAAGAGTCAAGCCGTGGAAGAAAACAGAAGAGGACACTCAGTACACCTCTGAGCACCTGGGATATCTCAGATACCTATTCAGAACTACAAATGGGTGCCATTCTAATTAACGCCCCCAAAATCTGGTTTCTGGGGACAAGATTTCTCAGGATACCTCTAAAGAGCCAACACAGCTTGGTAGAGATTGTACTTCAAAACAGGGAGGAGATAAATCTTCTGACCCCTGGACAGGGAGGGACTCGAGCCATCCTGGCAATGGGAATTTCAAATTGGCTAAAACTAAAAAGCCTCTTGATGAAAGTGAAAGAGGAAAGTGAAAAAGCTGGCTTAAAGCTCAACATTCAGAAAACGAAGATCACAGCATCTAGTCCCATCACTTCATGGGAAATAGATGGGGAAACAGAGGAAACAGAGTCAGACTTTATTTTGGGGGGCTCCAAAATCACTGCAGATGGTGATTGCAGCCATGAAATTAAAAGACGCTTACTCCTTGGAAGGAAAGTTATGACCAACCTAGATAGCATATTCAAAAGCAGAGACATTACTTTGCCGACTAAGGTCCATCTAGTCAAGGCTATGGTTTTTCCTGTGGTCATGTATGGATGTGAGAGTTGGACTGTGAAGAAGGCTGAGCGCCGAAGAATTGATGCTTTTGAACTGTGATGTTGGAGAAGACTCTTGAGAGTCCCTTGGACTGCAAGGAGATCCAACCAGTCAACTCTGAAGGAGATCAGTCCTGGGTGTTCTTTGGAAGGAATGATGCTAAAGCTGAAACTCCAGTACTTTGGCCACCTGATGTGAAGAGTTAACTCATTGGAAAAGACTCTGATGCTGGGAGGGATTGAGGGCAGGAGGAGAAGGGGACGACAGAGGATGAGATGGCTGGATGGCACAACCGAGTCAATGGACGTGAGTTTGAGTGAACTCCGGGAGTTGGTGATGGACAGGGAGGCCTGGCGTGGTGCAATTCATCGGGTTGCAGAGTCGGACACGACTGAGCGACTGAACTAAACTGAACTGAACTGAATGCCCCTACTAGTCCTTGTTGCACCATACTGATGCTGCTTATGATTGTTCCGTGCATTATCAATTGTCTAACCTCTTTTGTCTCTGCTCAGGTCAACAAGATACAACACGTAGTGCCAGTTCAACAAAGATATAAAACTACCACTGACCACAGAAAATATCACTCTCCCTTAGATGGACACAGCTATAAGGACTCTGAGGCCTGAGACTAGGCCTCAAGGGGGGAGGCCCAATACCCCTCGCCATTCCAGTACAGCAGGAAGTAGCCAGAAAGACCTTGACACCCCTATTCCCAAAGAATTGGGCCTCCCATCTCTTGAGTGGGGAATGTTAGGTAGTTAGAATAGGGAAAAGGAGTCCAAAATGGCAGTGGCTAAAAGACAAGGAAGGGAAAAGCCCGTAAAAATAGAACAGAGAAAGGTCAAAGGAAGGTCCGAGGACAGGAGTGAGTACTTCAGGTAGAACAGCACTCCTGACTAAGACCAATTTGCATAGGGCAGGCCCAGGGGGAAGAAAAAAACATAAAAAGAGGAGCCAAAGGTCTCTCTCTCCCTCCTGTGTGTGCGCACTCTTTCTCTCTCTCTCTCCCTTCCTCTCCCCTGCGTGCTGGGGTGCTCTTCTCTGTCTCTTGATTGAGGTGCCCTCACGCCTCGAAGATGGATTTTCCTGCTATCTCCTAAATAAAATAGAGCTGTAACACTGATTTATCTAAGAGCTATAACATGGTCCATTCAAGACCTGAGAGCTATAACATGGTCTGTCTAAGACCCAAGGGCTGTGACATGCCGAGGTAGCTTTCATGTCTGCAACTCCAAATCGTTGTTGTGACAAGACAAAAATTGAGGAGCCTACAGTCGCGTGACATCTACACTCGCGTGACATCTACACTCACATGACAAATCAATCCTGAATATTCATTGGAAGGACTGATGCTGAAGCTCCAATACTTTAGCCAATACTGACGCAAAGAACTGACTCATTTGAAAACACCCTGATGCTGGGAAAGACTGAAGGCAGGAGGAGAAGGGGACATCAGAGGTTGAGTTGGTTTGATGACATCACCAGCTCAATGGACATGACTCTGAGCAAGCTCCAGGAGTTTGTATGGACAGGGAAGCCTGGTGTGCTGCAGTCCATGGGGTCACAAAGAGTCGGACACGACTAAGTGACTGAATTGAACTGATGTACAAAATAGATAACTAATGAAAACCTACTATATAGCACCGAGAACTCTACTCAGTGCTCTTGGTGACCTAAATGAGAAGGAAATTTTAAAAAGAGTGGATATATGTATAACTGATTCACTTTGCTGTACAGCAGAAACTAACACAACATTATGAATCAACTATACTCCAACAAAAATTAATAAAAATATATGGAATCTGGAATATATAACTGTCTGTGTCTCTTAGTAGAAAGGGAAATTTTCACTTTTTTAATCCAGGGAAAATTCCACCCAGCCTCAGTACTGTTTAGTCGCTCAGTCGTGTCTGACTCTTTGCAACCCCATGAATCGCAGCACGCCAGGCCTCCCTGTCCATCACCAGCTCCTGGAGTTCACTCAGACTCACATCCATCGAGTCAGTGATGCCATCCAGTCATCTCATCCTCTGTCGTCCCCTTCTCCTCCTGCCCCCAAGCCCTCCCAGCATCAGAGTCTTTTCCAATGAGTCAACTCTTCGCATGAGGTGGCCAAAGTACTGGAGTTTCAGCATCAGCATCATTCCTTCCAAAGAAATCCCAGGGCTGATCTCCTTCGGAATGGACTGGTTGGATCTCCTTGCAGTCCAAGGGACTCTCAACAGTCTTCTCCAACACCACAGTTCAAAAGCATCAATTCTTTGGTGCTCAGCCTTCTTCACAGTCCAACTCTCACATTCATACATGACCATAGGAAAAACCACAGCCTTGACTAGATGGACCTTTGTTGGCAAAGTAATGTCTCTGCTTTTGAATATGCTATCTAGGTTGGGCTTAACTTTTCTTCCAAGGAGTAAGCGTCTTTTGATTTCATGGCTGCAATCACCATCTGCAGTGATTTTGGAGCCCCAAAATATAAAGTCTGACACTGTTTCCTCTGTTTCCCCACCTATTTCCCATGAAGTGATGGGACTGGATGCCATGATCTTCGTTTTCTGAATGTTGAGCTTTAGGTCAACTTTTTCACTCTCCTCTTTCACTTTCATCAAGAGGCTTTTTAGTTCCTCTTCACTCTCTGCCATAAGGGTGGTGTCATCTGCATATCTGAGGTTATTGTTATTTCTCCCAGGAATCTTGATTCCAGCTTATATTTCTTCCAGTCCAGCGTTTCTCATAGGCAAAGGTTTTACAAATCAGGTAAATCAGTTTACAGATAAGTGACCAAGCCACTAACTAACTAGTGAGTCATATGTTAAAAATGCAAGCTTGCCACCATCTTCTTCTCTTTTTTCACATTATGATAATCAGAAATACGATACTTTTAGATTAGAGGCCAGCTGGTAGGCTGGTGGGAAGTTTGAATCTGGAGCTTTATTTTCTAACTTTAAAAGGAGCATATAGTTATGGCAACAAATGAAACAATTTAATAACTTATTAGCAAAGCAAAGTGTGGCAGACACTATTGTTTGGATAACCTAACACTTTCTCCAACTCTCTTGGTCTTTATAAGAAATGCTTTCCCTTACTGAGCCTCAGTTCAGTTCAGTTCAGTTGCTCAGCTGTGCCTGACTCTTTGCGACCCCATGAATTGCAGCACACCAGGCCTCCTTGTCCATCACCAACTCCCAGAATTCACTCAAACTCACGTCTATCGAGTCTAGAAAGCCTAAATAGTTGTTTATCTAGACTTTCTCACAGGTAGAGTCGTCCCAACTATGGCCAATGAGACATAAGGAAAGTATGCTGAGAGTGTCTGGCACTCCCAATGAAAAGGGCAGGAAGAGCTGACTCCACCCCCTTCACTTTCCTTGAACATGATGATCCTGATATTTGGCTCTGTTACAGCCACCTAGCAACATGAAGCAACATGCATGAGAATAAAAGAAAGCAGAGACAGAGTTAGAGTCTGTATCCTTGATTGCACAAACTGACAAGCTCTAGACTTGTATAAGAAAAATAAACACTGACCTGTCAAGCTCCTGTCAGTCACATTTCTCTTACTAATAGCTAAAATCACAATAACCATCTCTACTCTTTCCACTTCCTACATCCACATGCAAGCATCCCTGAGTCAACACTGGTAAATCCTTTCATAACTTCTCTTGGTTCATCCAAATATAAGAGCACAAGAGTACATAAATACTCTGCTGTCACTTTTCTCACTAACTAACATATCATGGATGTCTCTGTAAGACATTAGATATTGATTCTTACTGCTTTTACTAATCTACGGACACACGTATTTTACGTAAGTAGGATGAGCTCTTACCTGCTTTTCATATTTCAATTTTTCTCTCTTTTCTTTTTTCTGGCCTTCCTCCTCCCTGCTCTCCGTAGATCTGCTCTTCCTCCCAGTCTCCCCTGTCTCATTTCCTAGAGTGTTCCATCTTGCACCTTATCGTTTTTTCTATGAAGCCTAATCACTACCTTTTACTACTCTACCGCTGTAAATGTTCTGCCTCTTCCACCTCTATGGCTGTGCTCTTCTTTTTGCACCTTCTGTTACACCTGTATGGACTGTCTACATATGTCCCCCTTATGTTTTACTTATGCTTCCTTAATTCCTGAACTTAGAGAGAAGAACAGAAATAGGAATCCAAGAGACAAGTGGAGAGGAAATTAAAGACAAGGAGACAACTTGGGGAAACCACGGAGTTTGTGGGTGAAGCAGTTGTCAATCTGACAGGATGACAGCTTTTCCAATAAGGAGTACGAAATCTTTCTTGAGACCTAATGTGAGTCATTTGCTACAGGTCAAGCATATAGCCCATATGTCAAATACCATCTGCTGTCTATATTTTTTGTAAATCAAATTTCAATGGAACACAACTCACTGGTCTATGTACTGTGCATGGCTATTTTTGTGCCACCACAGCGGAACTAAGTAGTCGTGATAGAGACCGTTCAGTCAGTAAAGTTGATGGTACACACCACTGCTTGCCGGCCTGAGATGTCTCATTATGTTCCTG
The DNA here is from genome assembly GCF_032405125.1 of Capricornis sumatraensis. Taxonomy (NCBI): domain Eukaryota; kingdom Metazoa; phylum Chordata; class Mammalia; order Artiodactyla; family Bovidae; genus Capricornis; species Capricornis sumatraensis. Next base: position 22,070,009 of record NC_091086.1, read on the forward strand.
AATGTAACATAGCACTGCTCATTTCCACCACAATCAACATTTTTATTATGATTTATTTGATTTATCAGTCAAATATTTATTGAGTGAGCTAAGAATTATTTTAGGCCTTGTGGTTTTCTGAGTTTGCTTGGGCTGTGATAACAAAGTACCATAGACTGGGTAGCTTTAGCAACAGTCATTTATTTCTCACAGTTCTAGAGGCTGAGATTCCAAGATCGGGGTGGCAGCATGGTTGGGTTATGGTGAAAAATGTCTTGACTTGCAAACACCAAACTTCTCACTGTGTGCACATGGCCTTCCTCTGTGGCTATGGAAAGAGATCTCTCTCCATTTTCTTATGAGGCCGCCAATCCTATCAGATTAGGACGCCACTCTTATGACCTCACTTAACAATTGTCTCCTAAAAATCCTATCTTCAAATATAGTCACAGTGGGGGTTAGAGCTCCAAGGAATGAATTTTGGGGCACTAGGAATGTTGCAGTGAACATATCAAGGCATTGGGGATGTTGTGGTGAACATAACAAGCAAGTCCTATAAATTAATTCTTTAAAAACAAAAAAGAATGTGAAGAGAAAATAGTTTCAAGAATGTGAGTGCTAAGTGTTGGAAAGAGGCAAAAAGTAAGATATAGGGTACCAAGGTCCTGAATCAAAGAGGCTATATTGAGAATTTAAGGCATTTTGAAACCAAGATCAGCAGGAGCTAATTCTCATTTGAGTGGAAAAGGATACACTGGTTTCATACTAAATAATTTTTAGTTTTTCTTTGTAAGGTTTAAAATCTCTGAACTCACAATTTCATTTTGATTTGCATTCTCCATTCTTTTGAAGACTTTGAAAAGAAGTCAAGGATCTTAGTTTCCGAATTCCAGGTAGGTGAGAAGTTCCACTGGGCCACAACAGAAAGAACATAAGTCTATATCAAAAGCCATTTTTAAGCCTCCAGCAACAATCTTTACACCAGTCCATCAGTTTCAGATACAATAAATTCAGTTACTCCTAAGCCACAGTAGGTCACACGTTAGTTTGGAGAGCAAAGTGGTCTTTTTCAGACTTTTCTCTTTGCTCTTAAGCATTTTCTTGCTTTATTCCATTCTGCTTTATTTTCTTTGTTTCTTTGCCACAGAAAAACATTTATGTTGTATAGTAATTAATGTGCTTTTTGTTCCAAATTTTCCTTATCAATAACCCTTCTCTTTAATGTAGGCAGAAACAGATGTTTAAAGAATGAATGACACAGTAGTATGTAGATAAAAAGGAGTTAAATTCTTAAATAGTTGGCATTTGATTTTCAAAAGCCTAGAATTCTGAGTATAAATAATAGATAGAGAAGATCTTTTTCCTACTCCTCCTATCCCTATCCCTTTCTACTGAACACATACTGGATAAACATTTCTATGGGATTTGAATAAGAGTCTAGTGGACCTCCGAAAAGGTACTCTGTGACATGTTCACTTTAGCTTAAAACATGGAGGAGGAGGATGGACAGGACAGAAAATTCCATCACATTTGGACTTTGGATAGCAGGAAGCCCATAGCTTCCAATCTCCAGCATATAGTCCAAGGAGGATGCAAGGTCTCAGAATTCTCTCATGTTTAGCATGGCAAAGGAGCAGCATGGTAAAGAGGAATGGCACTGATCTGGCACCAAGTAGGCAGCAAAGATCTTTCAGTCAATACAAGAAAGAAAATAAATACCTTTCTTTTCAGTACTTCTAAGTATTAACTCAGCAGGTATCAACAAAGCCAAATTTCACACCACCTTCAGCATGCTGACATTTGGAAGGTCCTAGAAACTTAGAACACAGACCTAGAGGTAAAAAGAGGGGAAATCCTTGGCTAATTGAGCTTTATTTTCCAGCCTCCAATAGAAAGTGTGCTCAAAATAGAAATCAAATGCACTCATTCATTCAACAAATAATCATTGTGTAACTTATATGTACAAATACCTTTAACTAAAAATAAAGTTACATACCTGAATATATGAGTTTATGGATTATAAGTCATTCCTAGAATATAATCTTCCCTTTCCCATATTTTCCTTATATCATTTAATTTCTTCACATAAACTTGAAGTACACCTAGTTTTCTCTAAATCTTATCTATTGCATTTATTTCATACTTGACACAAAGTCCATGCTATGTTATGGTAAAAGTTCAGATATCAAAGTTATCAGAAAATAGAAATGATTAAGAAACAACATATGGAAGTTACTTTAAATATACAGATATACATGGTACAGCATTCTCTTCATTTCTGATCTTAAAAAATGTAAGTTTTTATAAATGTCATTGTTGTGCATAAGAATCTGCATTTCTACTCAGAATATTACTTCAAATTTGCATAAATACATATTTCAAATTGAACGGTTTTGGACTTCCAACATATGCTAGCTTCCATAACAGTCATCAAAAATACATTTTAAGAAAAAACTGGGAAACTTTTTTATATCACACAAAAAAGACTTTTAGTCAATATAAGGAAACAAGCAAATGCAGTGTCTCCCTTCAGCTCTAATTAAACAAAAATATTAGATTAAATGTTCAAAAACCTAATACATATGTTGACGATATAACTTAGGAGTCAAGATTCTAAGCTCTGTGGATAGCAGTGAGCTAGAAAGGCAGATTGGTCTGAGCAATATGGAGCAGAGCCAGCTAATCTAGACTAAGAGCTGGCAGGACACAGTACTCTAGACCTGTGCTGTTTGGAGGTGTGAGGTATGAACTAGTACATCTAAGAAGCTTGGAAACCCTCAACAGAGAAAGTAAAATTAAAATAAATGCCATACTAGTCAAAGCCATAAAACCACAGCAAAGTCAAACACAAAACTTGTCTCAAGGGGTTTCTTCCACAATTCAGAGCATCTGAGATTCACACACAAACAACTCCCACTGAGGATAAGCTCACAGTCAAAAAGTTACAAATTATGTCAGAAAAAAAACTGTCAATGAAAGAGTACTGGGTAGATGTATCAAAGGAAAGAACTCACTTAAAAAAAAACTACATATAACTGAGAAATATGTAAGAAACTTAAAAATAACTGTGTTAGGAAATTTTAAAAGAAGAATATGGTTAATTTGGAGAAGGAAATGGCAACCTGCGCCAGTATTCTTGCCTGGAGAATCCCATGGACATAGAAGCCCGGTGGGCTACAGTCCATAGGGCCGCAAAGAGACAAGACTGAGTGACTTCTCTTTCTTTATGGTTAATTAGACACTAGGATAAAATAAAAATATAATAAGATAATATGAATATATTATAAAAATATAATAACTATAGTGTACAATGTATAAAAATATTGAATCACTTGCACATCTGAAATAATACTGTAAGTCAACTACAATTGAAAATATATGAAATGAAAACAAAAAGAGAATTTGAGTAAGAATGCGAATGGAGATTGTAAACATGAAAAAAATAAGGTTAAAGAAGGCAGAAAGAAGAAATTAGAAAAAACTGCTGAAGGTAACATATAGAATAAATAATCTGTAAGATTCTCAGCTTATTTTAGAGTGGCAAGATAAAGACTTCCTTCTAAAAACAAACTCACAGAAAAAGAGATGATACTTATGGTTACCAGAGGCTGTTGGAGGAGGGGGAATTGGATGAAAGCAATCAAAAAGTATCAATACAAAATTCCAGTTATAAATAAAGACTAGAAGATGCAATATACAACATGAAAATTTAATTGATATTGTTATATGTTATATAAGAGTAGGGCTATAAGGAATTTTAGAAAATCATCTAATTCATCACTAAAATAAAAGTTTCTGTAAAAATCTTTCCAATAATATTCTACATATTTCTCTAATAATTAAATTGCATTATACTCTTCTGGGGTTTTCCAGGCGGCACTAGTGGTAAAGAATTCACCTGCCAATGCAGGAGACACAAGAGATGCAGGTTTGATCTCTAGGTCAGGAAGATCCCCAGGTCAGGAAGATCCCCAGAGGAGGGCATGGTGACCCTCTCCAGCATTCTTGCCTGGAGAATTCCATGCACAGAGGATCCTGGTGGGCTATAGTCTAGGGGGTCGTAAAGAGTTGGACAAGACTGAGCAACTGACCACACACATACTCCATTCTAGATTGGTAGTTCACTCTAGCATCAAATTTGTAGGAACAATTCAGTCTTAATCCTGGATAATTTATTAAGGCACTGACCAACTCTCTGATATGACTATTCTATAACTTTTGCCATTTGCCATTGCTTTCATATTCTTCCTGGATCTACAAGTTCTTTTCCTCTAGTGGCTTCTCACATTACAAATAAACAGAGAAAAGAAAAAAACTTCAAACCAAAAACCCACCAAATTCCCTTAGTCTTGCATTTTGTTTTAGCTACTATCTTCCTTCTCTCTCCTTCCTGTGACAGCTAAACTTTTCAGGAGAACTGTCTCTATTTTTCACTCTTCTTGATCTCTAGGCTTGTATTTGACACTATCATTCTCTTCTTTAAAATTTTTAAATATCTTGAAATATTTGTCACTTATCTTGATTTTTATGACACATTTTTCTCCTGTTCATTCCTCAAATGAATCTTCCTCTTCCCTCCCATGAAACTAGAGTTCTCTGATGCTTAGTTCTAAACTGCTCTCTTGATTTTTCTTCTCAATCTATACATTTCCCTGGACAACGAACCTATAGCTTTTGCAGAGGTGACTTTCAGATTTATAAGCCCAGCCTGAGACTCCCATTTCGGCTCCAAAACTATATACTTAAGATATACTTAAGTGTCTGATATTACAGTTGTGATGTCTTAAAGACACCTCAGTTCAGTATGCTTCAAACTGAATTCACTGTCTCTGCTCCATAACTGAATCACTTCTAATTTTCTTTAATCAACTGAATCCAACCAGATCTACAGGTGAGTAGTCTAGGTGTTACCTTATTTCTTCCTAATTCATCAGTAAATCCTATTTATCCTAGTCCTTGAATTTTTATCAAATCCATTTCTGCCTTTCTGTATTACAACTACCATTCTTTCTTCACCTGGACTATATACTTCAATAGACAACTAACTGGTCCTTACATAGTTTTTTGTATCTAACGATTTTGTACACTTTGCCAAAAATTTTTTTGAACTGCCATTCTTATCATGCTAGCCTGTGGTTTAAAAACCTCCAGGGCCTCAGGTAAAGAGCCAACATCTAGACCACGGGCCCTCCTACGCCACCTCCAACCTCACCAACTTCATCCCTCACCACCTATGCTATTGCCCTCTGAGCTCTAGCCTGTCATTTTTTTGCTTTCTGAAATGTACCACCCTCCTTCAGGATACAAATCTTGGTATATGTCAATCTGTTTATCTGGCATGTTAGGTGATCATACCTCTTTTATTTAACTCCTACTCATTTATTGTGCTTATTTTTCAGTCGTGTCTGACTTTTAGTGACCCCATGGACTGTAGACCACCAAGCTTCTCTGTTCATGAGGATTCTCCAGGCAAGAATATTGGAGTGGGTTGCCATGTCCTCCAGGGGATCTTCCCAACCCAGGGATCAAATCCAGGTCTCCCACATTGCAGGGGGGTTCTTTACCATCTGAACCACCAGGGAAGCCCATTTATTAGATCTTGGCTTAAAAAGACATGTTTTTATGACAGACTTTTCTGTCTCTTTAATCTAAAATAGGTCACCCACTCAATATGCTCTCATAGTAACATGTATTTCTCCTTCACAGCATTTATCACAGTTTGCACTTTACATATTTGTGTATGAGAGCTTGACTGATGTGTGCCACACCTACTGGATTGAAACTCTGTCCCTAACACAGTGCCTGGTAGTAGCTGATTGAATGTAGTAGCCGTTCAATTAACTTATGTTGAATGAATGAGATATGATAATACATATTTGATGAATTACCAATGTTTAAAATATTTATCTTTTAAATTCCTTGTTCTAATGTATTCTATTTTATTCTCCTTATACTCTAAATCTATTTGCATTCTTATTTTCTTTCTTGATTGGGGCAAAAAGGGAAGGGTTATAGCTGAAGAGTTGGGAACTATTAGTAAACCTGGAGATATTCCTAAGAATCAGAGCAAAATTCTTCATTTGTGTCACACTAAAAGGAGAAAAGAGACACCCGAGAATTGCTGCTCTAGATTGTCAGCTAATAGCTTATTATTAAACAAACAAACAAACAAAAACACAAAACAAAGTTCTAACAAGAGGAGAAATAATCATGAGACACTTTATGCCTCTTTAGTCAGCAACATGTGACTAAGAGAAGTCACATTTTATTCACTCTGTTGTATCCACTTCGTGGTGTCCTAGTTTTAACCTTCCCTCTGGGAATAAGCAAGTTTTCTTGATAAGTAACTATAACAGGCAGAAAGTAGAACAATCCAGTTCTCCAAAATAGTGCTTCAAGTTTAGGGGATATTATGTTTCTTGTACTTGATGGTTACATAAAAAGAAAATACTAGGCATATGCTTTATTCCAGTTTCATGGACATCAAAAAATTCCTTATTTTTATCAAAACATACATTTACCTTCAAAGAGATGTTTAGTATGAGCAAGATTTCTAAATTAATCCTTTCCTCAATAGCTCAAAATCTAACTGGAAGAAGCAAATAGACAAATAAGTAAAAATCTGATTATAGGTAAAACAAAAATACATTTTTAAAATCTTTAAAAATGTATGCTTCAGAAAAGCATAAACTGAATTTCCTATTTTGGCACTTAATGCATCTTGTGAACTTAAACAAATTATTTAACCTCTCAGAGTCTCAGTTTATTCAAATGCATGATGGGACTAATACCATTCTCCTCACAGATTTGTTGTAAGAATTAAATGAGATCATATACATAAAGTGCCCTCAAAATAAAGATCCTGATGTTGTTGTTTAGTTGCTAAGTTGTATAAGACTCTCTTGCAACCCCATGGACTGTAGCCCTCTAGGCTCCTCTATCCATGGGATTTCCCAGGTAAGAATACTAGAGTGGGTTGCCATTTCCTTCTTCAGGGGATCATTTTGACCCAGGGATTGAACCCATGTCTACTGCATTGGCAGGCAAATCCTTTACCACTGAGCCAGGGTAAGCCCTCTGAGCCACCAGGGAAGCCCAAAGACCCTAATACAAGAGCACATTAAAGAAATAACACTTAAGGCCATGGCATACTCTGCAAATACAATTCAGAATCTGACCTCAAATACCTAGGAAAGAAACGTAAGAATACTTTGCTGAAATTAGTTTACAGGTTAGATGGGTGTATGGGGAAATGAATGGCACATTTAGTTAACTTCCCTATTCCTTTCCCAGCTATTACCACCAAATTGAAAAGAGGATACAGACTAATACTGCTTTGATGGTGTGAATGCGGCAATGCTGAAGCCCACCATTTAATTTCTCTTCAGTTGAGCAAAGCTAGTTATTCATAATAATACTTCCCTCTAAAATACGATAAAAACAAACAAGACAAATACAGTTCAGTGGTACACCCATTTATTCCAAAGACATCATTTTATGTCTTTCTGTGAAATATACTAGTCCCATAAAAAATATATTAAAGAAATGTTTTTGTTTGTTTGTTTTTGTGGCAGTATTGGGAGGGCTTCCCAGGTGGCTCAGTGGTAAAGAATTCACCTTCCAAGCAGGAGATGTGGGTTCAACCCCTGGGTTGGGAAGATCCCCTGGAGAAGGAAATGGTAATCCACTCCAGTATTCTTGCCTGAGAAATCCCAAGGACAGAGAAGCCTGGCAGGCTACATCCATGGGGTTTGAAAGAGTCGGACATGACTTAGTGACTAAACAATAGTTAGGAAGGAGCATGCCACTATGGTGGTCCTATATCACACATCCAGCCCATGAATTTCAGTCAGGCAATGAATGCCTGCAATAACTGAAAACTGATGGGTACCTCTAAGTTCTAAGCTAAAGTTTTAATAGTAGGTTATTCCCTAGTAGCTCAGACAGTAAAGCCTCCAATTGCAAGGCTGGAGACCCAGGTTTGATCCCTGGGTTGGGAAGATCCTCTGGAGAAGGAAATGGCAACACACTCCAGTATCCTTGCCTGGAAAATCCCATAGACAGAAGAGCTTGGTGGGCTGCATAGTTCATGGGGTCACAAAGAGATGGACACAACTGAGCGACTAACACACACACACACTTTGCATATATGCTAAAACCATTGCTGCTCCACTGGAAAGTCAGCTTTATTTCAAAAATAAACTTTGAAGTTAGAAAATAAAATCAGAGGTGGACAACTGTGGCTCTGAACACAATTTCCAAAGGCACATGTGATATACTCTGCTATCCCACAGTTCAGCTGAACAGTGGCTTATTAGAAGAGCAATTTATCTCAGACAAATACCTCAGGGCCTTCAGGAGGTTTTTTGAAAATCATCTTTACTTCTGCTGAGAAAGGAACAAACAAATAATGTTCAAGCTTTTACCTGAACATGAAGGAATACAAAGAGACTGCAGTGCCTCCTGAGGCACAAAGAAACACAAAAGAGGCACCTCAAGTTTGCTGCACGTGGGCTGTAGCTGGCAATGACAATCCAGCATGAGGGAAACATTAAGGAAAACAAAATCATCATTCATTTCTTAAAAATTGTAACAGAGAGGTGATAAATTTTAATGGGGAGAATGTATCAGGGCATACAGCATAAAAACAGTAAAGCCATGTCCAAAAAGTGACCAGACTAGGCTATAGCTAATTTAACCATGTGCAACTGAATGAGTTGTCTAAAAAGAAAAAGTGAAAGTCACTCAGTCGTGTCTGACCCTAGTGACCCCATGGACAATACGGTCCATGGAATTCTCCAGGCCAGAATACTGGAGTGGGTAGCTGTTCCCTTCTCCAGGGGATCTTCCCAACCCAGGGATCAAACCCAGGTCTCCTGCATTGTGGGCAGATTCAGACAGGAGTTGTCTGAAATCATCCCTTAAAAAACAAAAGTGAAATATCAACTATTAAAGAAAGGAGAGAAAGGGCACATGAGAGCTAGGAATGGTGTGAGCAAGGCTACAGATGTGAGGATTAGCTATTTGGATGTAGGTGTGCAGAAGACATTAGAGGAAGTAATAATAAATAACTGTGGGTGGACACCAGATGCCAGCAGAGGATATACAGATGTTTTTGTCCCCTCCACACTAATTTTCTCTACTTAAGATATTCAGAAATTTGTAACAGAAATGGAAAAATAAGTGGAACATCATCTATACTAAAAAAAGGAACAAAGACTTGTATATAAATATTTCATTCCTAATTTATAACATGGCTAGAATAGGATAAATTCTAAAGTACTACAGCTAGAATTCAACCTATAAATAACAATTCAGATGCTTTGTCTATTATGTAATAAAACTCAAAATAAGATAGGAAATTGTTTGAAATAATGAGAGCTGAGAGTAAAGGCATGACTTGAACTCCAGCTTCCTCATCTTGTGAACTTAAATGAATCAACATTGGAAACCAGTAAGGAAGATAGATAAATTTATGATTAATAGTATCTGAACCAAAGTTTCTTAAACTATGATCCATGGATAGAATGTGGCTGGGGTTCTATGAACTAGGATGGGAAAATGAATAACATACCAATTTTTTCTAACCTCTATTTGAAGTTAATAATTTCCTTCAAGTTGGAATGTAGGAGATGAACTTCCACAAACTAGCAGTAACTGTGACTTTGTGACCAACAGAATATTAAAGACGTTCACATGATAAAACAGTGCTGCTGGTGCTGCTGCTAAGTCGCTTCAGTCATGGCTGACTCTGTGCGACCCCATAGACGGCAGCCCACCAGGCTTCCCCATCCCTGGGATTCTCCAGGCAAGAACACTGGAGTGGGTTGCCATTTCCTTCTCCAATGCATGAAAGAGAAAACTGAAAGTGAAGTCGCTCAGTCATGTCTGACTCTTAGTGACCCCATGGACTACAGCCTACTAGCTCCTCTGTCCATGGGATTTTCCAGGCAAGAGTATTGGAGTGGGGTGCCATTGCCTTCTCCAATGCATGAAAGTGAAAGTGAAGTTGCTCAGTCGCAGATATTCCTAAATATCATTTACACTCATCACTTTGATGACTTTACTACAATAATTAGACCAACTACTGGATCCTTTTACATAAAGCTTTAATAAAGAAGCACATATATTAACTACATTTCAAATTTTTCATTATTTTGATAATGTTTTCAATATAGTTATCTACTACTGTGGGCAGGAATCCCTTAGAATAAATGGAATAGCCATCATGGTCAACAAAAAAGTCCGAAATGCAGTACTTGGATACAATCTCAAAAATGACAGAATGATCTCAGTTTGTTTCCAAGGCAATCCATTCAATATCTTGGTAATCCAAGCCTACGCCCCAACCAGTAACACTGAAGAAGCTGAAGTTGAACAGTTCTATGAAGACCTACAAGACCTTTTAGAACTAACACTCAAAAAAGATGTCCTTTTCATTACGCGGGAAGGAATGCAAAAGTATGAAGTCAAGAAACACCTGGAGTAACAGGCAAATTTGGCCTTGGAGTACGGAATGAAGCAGGGCAAAGGCTAATAGAGTTTTGCCAAGAGAACGCACTGGTCATAGCAAACACCCTCTTCCAACAACACAAAAGAAGACTATACACATGGACATCACCAGATGTTCTACACCGAAATCAGATTGATTATATTCTTTGCAGCCAAAGATGGAGAAGCTCTATACAGTCAGCAAAAACAAGACCGGGAGCTGACTGGGGCTCAGATCGTGAATTCCTTATTGCCAAATTCAGAGTTAAATTGAAGAAAGTGGGGAAAACCATAGACCCTTCAGGTATGACCTAAATCAAATCCCTTATGATTATACAGTGGGAGTGAGAGATAGATTTAAGGGACTAGATCTGATAGATAGAGTGCCTGATGAACTATGGACAGAGGTTCGTGACATTGTACAGGAGACAGGGATCAAGACCATCCCCATGGAAAAGAAATGCAAAAAAGCAAAATGGCTGTCTGCAGAGGCCTTACAAATAGCTGTGAAAAGAAGAGAAGCAAAAAGCAAAGGAGACAAGGAAAGATATAAGCATCTGAATGCAGAGTTCCAAAGAATAGCAAGAAGAGATAAGAAAGCCTTCCTCAGTGATCAATGCAAAGAAATAGAGGAAAACAACAGAATGGGCAAGACTAGAGATCTCTTCAAGAAAATTAGAGATTCCAAGGGAACATGTCATGCAAAGATGGGCTCGATAAAGGACAGAAATGGTATGGACCTAACAGAAGCAGAAGATATTAAGAAGAGGTGGCAAGAGTACAGAGAACTATACAAAAAAGATCTTCATGATCCAGATAATCAGGATGCTGTGATCACTCACCTAGAGCCAGACATCCTGGAATGTGAAGTCAAGTGGGCCTTAGAAAGATCACTACAAACAAAGCTAGTGGAGGGGATGGAATTCCAGTTGAGCTATTTCAAATCCTGAAAGATGACGCTGTGAAAGTGCTGCACTCAATATGCCAGCAAATTTGGAAAACTCAGCAGAGGCCACAGGACTGGAAAAGGTCAGTTTTCATTCCAATCCCAAAGAAAGGCAATGCCAAAGAATGCTCAATCTACTGCACAATTGCACTCATCTCACATGCTAGTAAAGTAATGCTCAAAATTCTCCAAGCAAGGCTTCAGCAATACATGAACGGTGAACTTTCAGATGTTCAAGCTGGTTTTAGAAAAGGCAGAGGAACTAGAGGTCAAATTGCCAACATCCGCTGGATCATGGAAAAAGCAAGAGAGTTCCAGAAAAACATCTATTTCTGCTTTACTGACTATGCCGAAGCCGTTGACTGTGTGGATCACAATAAACTGTGGAAAATTCTGAAAGAGACGGGAATACCAGACCACCTGACCTGCTTCTTGAGAAACTTATATGCAGGTCAGGAAGCAACAGTTAGAACTGGACATGGAACAACAGACTGGTTCCAAATAGGAAAAGGAGTACGTCAAGGCTGGATACTGTCACCTTGCTTATTTAACTTCTATGCAGAGTACATCATGAGAAACGCTGGGCTGGAAGAAGCACAAGCTGGAATCAAGATTGCTGGGAGAAATATCAATAACCTCAGATATGCAGATGACACCACCCTTATGGCAGAAAGTGAAGAGGAGCTAAAGAGCCTCTTGATGAAAGTGAAAGAGGAGAGTGAAAAAGTTGGCTTAAAGCTCAACATTCAGAAAACGAAGATCATGGCATCTGGTGCCATCACTTCATGGGAAATAGATGGGGAAACAGTGGAAACAGTGTCAGACTTTATTTTTTGGGACTCCAAAATCACTGCAGATGGTGACTGCAGCCATGAAATTAAAAGACACTCCTTGGAAGAAAAGCTATGACCAACCTAGATAGCATATTGAAAAGCAAAGATATTACTTTGACAACAAAGGTCCATCTAGTCAAGGCTATGGTTTTTCCAGTAGTCATGTATGGATGTGAGAGTTGGACTGTGATGAAAGCTGAGTGCCAAATAATTGATGCTTTTGAACTGTGGTGTTGGAGAAGATTCTTGAGAGTCCCTTGGACTGCAAGGAGTACCAACCAGTCCATCCTAAAGGAGATCAGTCCTGGGTGTTCACTGGAAGGACTGATGCTGAAGCTGAAACTCCAATACTTTGGCCACCTCATGCAAAGAGTCGACTCATTGGAAAAGACCTTGGTGCTCGGAGGGTTTGGTAGCAAGAGGAGAAGGGGACGACAGAGGATGAGATGCCTCTGGATGGCATCACTGATTCGACGGACATAAGTTTGAGTGAACTCTGGGATTGGTGATGGACAGGGAGGCCTGGCGTGCTGCGATTCACAGGGTTGCAAAGAGTCGGACACGACCGAGCGACTGAACTGAACTGAACTCAACTTATCCATGCACTTTCTTTTATGCATTTAAAATATTTTTTTAAGTTTGCAAAAGAGGTCTATGGAACAAACAAGGTTAAGAATTTATGGTCTGAATGTAAAATAAATGCAATTAGTTTACTACAGGTCACAATCTGTGAGGGCCAGATATTTTTCATAAATCAGAATATTTAAAATTTCAGATAGGTAGAGAAGGTCTGTCCCCGCAGAGTCTAGGGTAGTTTTCTGGAATTGAACATTATGTATTTTTTCCATTAGTACATGAAAATATACAACAAATGAAACAAAAACAACACTTAGTTCCCTTTACCTCAATTCAGGTAATTGAGATCAGGACAAGTCTGGCAATCAAGTGAATTATGAAAACAAAAATTTTGGGTTTCAATGGCTTTTGAATTTCAGAATTGTGATAGGAGCTGTTGTCCTATTTTTGTATAGATGAATAAATATTCATCAGTTCTGTCATTTTCCCTATTTATATCTACTTTCCCCACATAATTCTGAACATAACTTTTTTTACTCAGCATAATTTAAATTTCATCAGTAGCAAGATTTTCTTAAAAGTTTGGTTATAGCAGTTACATTTGTAGCAGAAGGCCATTTTAAGTCTTTTCTTGTAATTTAGGAAAATTTGGTGATGAAATTTTGATAGCTGGTAATCATTCTGAGTGGGCTACATTCCTTGTAATGAGGACTCTAATGTTTCTGGTTGCTAATCACCCATAATATTCTGGGGTCATTCTCAGTTTAGCTATTAATAGAATTTTTTTTTGGTAATCATCATAGATTCCTTCAGCACATTCTGTGTGTGTGTGTGTGGCAGTGATACACATTAAGATATTTAAATGACTTATGACCCATTTTGTGGGAAATACGTTCATTTGCTAAAGAAAACAGATAATGCAAAGAAAAGCAAGAAGAGAAAGTGGAAGATACATATTTTATAATAAATCAAACTGCTAAAAAAAAAAGGCATATAAAATAAACAAAGCACAATATATCCACTCTGCTGGGAAATTAAGACTAGTATACGAGAGTGACATAAACCAAACAATGAAAGCCCTGGGTTAAAGGTCTACAGAATTAACCACAAAAATGAACAAACTATATTTAAAAGAAACATACAGAAGAATCTACTTAGAAGTACCCCAAGGTTCATTACAGCACTATTTACAATACCCAGGACATGGACGCAACCCAGATGTCCATCAACAGATGAAAGGATAAAGAAGATACTGAACACATACACAATGGAATATTATTTAGCTATAAAAGGAACGTACTTGGGTCAGTTCTAATGTGGTGGATGAATCTAGAGTCTATTATACAGAATGAAGTAAATCAGTAAGAGAAAAACAAATACATTAATGCGTGTATATGGAATTTACAAAAATGGAACTGATGAATCTGCAGGGAAGGAAAGGAAACACAGATGTAGATAAAGGATGTGTGGACACAGTGGGGAAAGGAGAGGGCAGGACAAATTGAGAAAGTACCATTGACATATATACTCTACCATGCACAAAACAGGTAACTAGTGGGAAGTTGCTATATAACACAGAGAACCTGATCTGGCATCTTGTGATGACCTGAACAAGTAGGATGGGACAGGGCTTAAAAGAGAGGAGATATATATGTAATTATGACTCATTTGCATTGTTTTATGGCAGAAACCAGCACATTGTAAAGTAATTATCCTCCACTTAAACAATACATAAAAAATTCAAAACTAAATAAAATTAATATTGATTACACATATGTGTGAGATATGAAACTAACACAAGGCAAGAAGAATGCTTCACTGAGGATATTCTAGTTCCTGGGCTCAGCAGCAGCTTCATGAGGATTCATTTAAACATTAACAAAAACAACAAAACTCCCCACATGAGTAAAATGAAACGTAATAAGTAAATGTGCATAAATTAAATATGTTTTGCCATGGACTGGGAGGGACCGGGGGCAGGAGGAGAAGGGAACAACAGAGGATGAGATGGCTGGATGGCATCACCGACTCGATGGACATGAGTCTGAGTGAACTCCAGGAGTTGGTGATGGACAGGGAGGCCTGGTGTGCTGTGATTCATGGGGTCACAAAGAGTCGGACATGACTGAGCCACTGAACTGAACTGAATGAATAAAGAAAAATTCCAAGTTGGGCAACTGAGGAAACAAGAAGTGTGATACATTTTAAAAAAGTTAGTAGGTCTTGATGAAGCCATTGTGACAAGTGACTTTTCACTTCATAGCTGCTAACCACAGTATGCTGCTGCTGCTGCTAAGTCGCTTCAGTCATGGCCGACTTTGTGCAACCCCATAGATGGCAGACCACCAGGCTCCCCCGTCCCTGGGATTCTCCAGGCAAGAACACTAGAGTGGGTTGCCATTTCCTTCTCCAGTGCATGAAAGTGAAAAGTGAAAATGAAGTCGCTCAGTTGTGTCCAACTCTTAGAGACCCCATGGAATGCAGCTTACCAGGCTCCTCTGTCCATGGGATTTCCCAGGCAAGAGTACTAGAGTGGGTTGCCATTGCCTTCTCTGAACCACAGTATAAGAAAGGATAAATTAAGAAATATCAGTACTTAAAAGTCTCTTTAGTCAACTTTCAAGTACATTTTATTTAACAATGTGATAGAGCCAGCTTAAAGAGCCAAATTTGTATACCTCTTCCCAATTCTTCATTCAGTGATGATTTCATACTGGTTGCTTGAAATCAGCCATGGTGATTTAAACCATGTATTTATGTCATGGATATCGGCAAGTGCTACAAGGCAGGGTTTCTTCTGCCCTGGAGAAATATTTATCAGCAGAGCACTGATTTTGCTGAAGTGTAACTTACATAGAAAATAATTTACAAATGCACAATGAACTCTAACAAACTGAAAACACTTGTCTAACCACCATCTGGCTGAAGAAATAGAACTTTACTAACACTCGGAACGTCCCTCTCATGCTCCCTCTCAGGAAACTGATTCTCAGACAGGTGGCTTACTCAAAATCAGAGACAGCCAGTTTCAGAGCCAGGACTTCTCTAAAATACTACTAATCAAAGTCATTCTTATTGCCATATTTATTTCCTAGTTTTATATCTTCTTGCGATTGCCATAGCACAGCTTATTTGAGTTAGCAGCCTTTACAGACGCACTTATCTTGCAGTGGGAGTTTGTGGTTGGGCAGAGATATCACTGTCAATGCAGCACAAACATTCTTTTCCCTCCAGGCTTCTCCAAGTTGGAGGGAAAATAAAAAGTACTTGCAGCTCACAAAAATGTTGAAGGACACATTGTGCAGGCTTTAATGCTCAAAATAAATCACTCAAGGTTAAAATGAAGTTTCAGCATGACAACTATGAAATAAAAATGCCCTGCTACTCTTGGAAAGGTCTCTTAATGAATGAATGTTTCCCATTCATCAATGCCATTATGTTTCTGAAAATTAATGCTATCTAAATATTTTCCTTTTTAAGAAAACTGAAGCAATTGACTGAGACTGTTCATGATGAAACCAAGTGTTACTAGTAAGCGACATATTTAAAATTCACATTCATTAGTTGTTTGGATTGTGTGCCATGGTAATATGAATGAGTCATCAATATCTGGAAACCCCTTAGCAAGCTGTGGGTACTGATTCTACCCTTCAATTTTGACATATGAAAAAAGCAATATACAAATAAGCTGGTACATTAAAGCATCTAGGTGCCCAGAACATAGGTGACATAAGGTAAATGATGGTCTTGTCATTCTCCTGATTCCCCCAGACTGCTTTTAATTATGCATTAAGCAAAGGGAAGGAGCTGATTTTTAAAAATGGATAATGCAACAGCCTTATATTTAGCTTTGAAATACATATATTATTTTTCCTTTTCAACTTCCTATTTACTATATTAAAATAGTATGCATCATTTCAGTAAGTTACCATTGTAAGTACAGAAAGAGCAAGCGAGAATACTACCTGAGGTGTAAAAGCTGTGAAGGGTAGTCTACGTGTGGAAAAATTGGGGGTAAGTATAATATTAAAATGGCAATTCAAAAGGACTTCTTGAGAACAGGGGTAAAATTGGCCATGAGATCAATTACAACATAGCTTTGTTTTCTGATCAAACTGTGCTAATTAAGTAGGGTAATCTAGTTGTCAAGCTGTATAAATACACGAAGATAAAAAGAGCCAAGCTTTCAGGGTTCAAATTTTGGTTCTATCACTACCAGCTGAATAACCCTGGACAATGACTTAACTTCTCTATGCTTGTGTTTTCTCATTTACTAAAGAAGAAAAATAAAAGTATCTTCCTCATGGGATTGGTGAGAGATTGAATTAGCATTCAAATAGTGCTTAATTGGCAATGCCTGCTGCTGCTGCTGCTAAGTCGCTTCAGTCGTGTCCGACCCTGTGCGACCCCATAGATGGCAGCCCACCAGGCTCCTGGGATTCTCCTAGAAGTTAGTAAGTTACATGTATTCTTATTATTACTTTAGCATATTACAATATTTAAATGTTAATCATGATAAGGTTTGTTCAAAATGTCCTTAAATTTTTTATCATTCAGTATATATGCCCAGCCATCAGTCTTTTCTAAAAATATGAAAAGTTGCTTTAATATAATTATTAACTTATTAATATATAGTTAATATAACATGATCATTAATAATTAACAAATACATATATTGCTAATTTATATTGTACTATATTAAGTGATATTAAATATTTCTAAAAGTGCTATTTATAGTATAAAGAAGCATGAACTTATTAACTATAATAATTGACTTGAGAAGACTTTTCCTGAAGTACACTGCTGTGGGGTAAGTCTATATAGTACTTTCCTGTCTAAAAAGGTCGTTGGCAGGCTGAATAATTCACACAGACATACATACAAAACAAAACTCTGATCCACAATTTGCAGCTCCTAGCCCAGGAAATCAGCCCATTATCTAACGTGATCAGTCCAGGAAGTCAGCCCACTATTTCTAGCAACTAATCAAGAAATGACCCCTGAAACAGTCAGCCCTAAATGGCTAGGGTTTGATTAATAATAGACAGGTTCTCTAATTTTTGCTCCCATTTCTAATTTAGGAAATGGAGAAAGCCAACTATGTACCCCTTACCAACTGCATAGGATGCTCTGCTTCTAGTCAGTCCCTCTACATACAGCTCCTCCATGCCAACAGCCTCCCAGGATATACCTGAAGCTGTCCTGTTTTTTAACTGTAAAGATTTTTCATTCATCTGCCTGCCTTTGGAGTCTGCCAAATATAAGTGATGGTGGCTGACTCCCTTGCTATCTAGCAAGTTTGGAATAAACAGCCATTGCATATTCTGATTTGGGTGATTTCCATTTACTTTCACATGGTATTCACATACAAGAGAGCCCTGCCCAGCAATTGTTATTTAAGGTATGTATTTACAGCATTTAATCAAGTAATGGCATTCTCAGAAAGAAATAAAACTAGAGGAAAGGGGAGCCAATGAGTTTACTGCATCTAACAGTCTTTTTTTTTTTTTCAGATAAAAGGGTAAGTATTTTGCTATATCACAGAAAATATTTATAATATTCTGATAAGCAATGAATAAAAAGCATTTGTATTAGAGGTATATAAAAGGACACAATTGACAGATGAAGTTACTTCTACCCAAGGTTGCTGTTGTGGGCAGAAGCATGATATGTTGAACGATTAGTGAAATGAGTTTTCAGCTTAAAACAGAACCACTAGAAAGCTAAAACTGTTAAATCTTCTATTTCTGCATGTACTGAAATAAATCTGCATGACATCAATGAAATATATCTTCTTTATATTCTTTCCTATTTGGGGCTTTGAAATGCTTCTTTGCATTCAGTATGCATTCAGAATGAATATGATTGCTGGATTAAATCTGACCCATAAGAAAGAAAAGGGGAGGCTGAAGCAATACTCTGGATGATTGGCTAACAAGGGAAGGAAGAAACATACAATAACACAAACAATAGCATTTGTTATGTGGAGGGTGCAGAATCTAAGCCACTCCATTTTGTTAACAGAAAAACTCCATTTTGTAAGGTTCTGGGAAAAGAGCCTTTGGAAATCCAAGAGCCTTTGGAAATCCCCTGACCTCACCCCACTGCTCAGGAGCCAATTGGACCCCAGACCAAAATCTCCTGACTTAACGCCCAGGAACTTGTGGTCTACCTAGACAACAGGGACCAATCAAGAACCAACACACAACCCTTCTTAAGAAAGTGACCAATCAGACGTTCCCCTACCTAGAAATCCTTTTTTTTCCCCCATATATACTCCCTATATAAGCAATGTAATCAAAAACCCAGGGCTCCTCCTAGCCGCAGTGTCGGTTATCAGTGGGCACCGCAGCTCGAGCTTGGTAATAAAAACTCTCTTGCTTTTGTATTGGATGTCGGCTCCCTGGTGGTCATTGGGAGATTTCGGGACTTGGGCATAACATTTGGGGGCTCGTCCGGGATCTCCCACTGGCTCCACGGGAAGACTGATCTGGAGAGTCATCTGCAACCGGTAAGCTTTTTTCTGTCTTTCTTTTCGTTTCTGACAGGGCCTATTTTCTGAGACGGTATATGACTCAGGCGGACGCGCCGACGGGTCACTGGTGGGGGTCATTGGGAGACGTCCCTGACCCTCTCAGAGGGGACGGAGTGCCCCTGTTCTCTGTAGATGATAGCGGGTTGCTCCTGCTTGAACGGCCGGAGGCCACAGTCTTTCGGTTTTGCCTCCAGACTCCCGGAGGTGTATTTCTCCTGTCTGTCTGTCTGTCTGTGTGGCTGTTCATATTGTCTGTGTTAATTTACCAACATCTGACTAATCAAGGGACGATGGGGCAACGCCATTCTAGCCCCACACCTCTATCCTTGGTTACTGATAATTTTAAGGAGGTCAAGATGTGTGCTCATGACCTCAGTGTAGAAATTAAAAGGAATAAATTAATCACTTTTGCAGCGCAGAATGGCCGACCTCCCATGTAGGCTGGCCCTCAGAAGGCACCTTTGACTTGGGAACTGTACACCGAGTCCGAGATATCATCTTCCAACCGCAGATCGGACACCCTGATCAAGTTCCCTATATCATAGTATGGGAAAATATCATATTGCACCCCCCCCTCCTTGGGTAAAACCTTTTTTTGCCTCAACAAGGATTTTCTACCGCTCAGGTGTTGGCGACATGTGTAGGAAAGAACCCGAAGAATCCCAAGGAGCCTGAACCAACGGTGCTGCTATACCCCATCTTGCAGGGGGGAGTTGTTAGGGGAAGCACACTGATTGAAACCGCCCACCCTGGCCAGGCACCATAGTAACCATTTGCATGAGTTGTTTTATGACAGGAGATCCCGATAAAGAATATGGAACTAATAAGCCTCCACCAACCGGAAGAGTTCAGGAAAGGTCTAAAGGAGACACCAAGTGTCCGTCCACTTTCCAGAACCCGACATTGAGAGCCACGTGGCAGAGCAGTTCTCCTGGGTTTCCTTACCCTGCTGCTCTCCACCCGGGTGCCCTTTCCCAATAAAATCTCTTGCTTTGTCAGCACATGTGTCTCCTTGGACAATTCATTTCCGAGTGTTAGACAAGAGCCCAGTTTCGGGCCCTGGAAGGGGCTGCCTTCCTGCAACAAATGGTGACTCTGGTGGGACTCTTCTTCACCGAGACTGACATCCTGACCACTCGGGGTACTCAGGGGCCAGCTTGCCTGCCAATGGACCAGACCCAGCGGCTGCAACTGGGACCCTTTTGTCCCTGGTCTCCTCCTGACGCGGACAACTGGCCAGAGTGCCCCGATCGGTAAGGAACAAGAGACTTTATTGATCTCTCTCCCCTACCCTCTCTCTTTCCTCTCCTTAACCCTTCCTATCCTTCCCTGCTTTTCTAGTCCCCTGGTCCTGGACGCAGGAATCTGGTCCAAGGGCCCTCAGCCTGAGCTGAGGATTGGAGACTGATCTCCTCTTGGCAGAGAACTCGAATTCCGGTTCTGATTTCTGGTAGGGCCGAGTTCCAGTCCTCCCTTCTCTGGAAGCCCAGGAAAAAGTCCCATAACGCCTGGGTATCTGTAGGTGGCAGGAGACGTCTGTAAGGCCACCCCTTTTGTCCCCCTCTCCCGCCTCCTCCCCCTTCTTTTTCAACCTGGCTTCCTTTCCTCCCTTGAAATCTTTGATGTTAGTACTTAGATCTGAAGTTCTGTGTCTCTATAGGAGGTTTTCTGAGAGCCTGTATTTTTGTATTTAAGGGCTTCCCTGGTGGAGCCGAGGTTAAAATGTCTGCCTGCAATATGGGAGACCTGGGTTCAATCCCTGGGTCGAGAAGATCCCCTGGAGAAGGAAATGGCAACCCACTCCAGTATTCTTGCCTAGAGAATCCCATGGACGGAAAGGCTTTGTGGGCTACAGTCCACAGGTCGCAAACAGTCGGATAAGACTGAGCGACTTCACTTTCACTTTCACTTTGATGAGGACTGCCAGGTTTATATGTGTGTGTTTTAACTCTGTGCTCTGTGTTGTGATTTTTGATGGCCATTTTTCTTTGTCCAGCCACCATTTGGTTTAGACCTGCAGCCATTTTGTTAGAACTTGATTTTCTCTCCCTGTGCCTTGAGACCAGGGCTCTCAGGAACACTTATGTAGACCATCTCTAACTCCTGACACTGAGGAAAAAGGGAAAAAAGACTTGAAGCTAGATCTCGCACTGTGTCTGTCTAAATATGTCTTGGTATGTCTCTGTCTCTGGGTAATATTTTTGAGGTTAATTTGTATATGAGCTCTATTTATTTGGCTTAAAAAAAGGTAAGCGCTTACAAATCAAGTAATTCTAAATTAAACAATAAATTCCAGGTTCATGTGAACTGGGAAATATTCAATGTTAAATACCTGATATTAATGTTTGTTTGCTGACCTATCTAATATAGACATGTCTTAGAGTAATTAACGTTAAGTAGAATATTTTCATTGTACCTAGGTTTAACATAAGTTAAATATTATATCTGGTACAAGTTTGTCAACAAGGAAATTACCTCAAGTGAAAAAAACTTAGCAAGGGTTTTAGAAATTATCGCTGGTATTTATGCTCACCAATCTATAAAATGCTAATATAAAAGTTAGTTATTGGTTGCTAAAAGAAAGTAAGAAGTATGTTTTCAATTTTAAAAAAAAGGGTATGATAAAATACTAAAAAGAGTTATGCATGATCAGGATTTTCTAAAATTGGATTACAATTAGATAGATAAATGGATTTTGTTAAGAATGACACAGCCATAAAAAAAAACTGGTTAGAGTCAACTAGGTCCAAGATGGCAGAGCTGACTTTCACTAGACCTTGAGCCTGGGTATTTACGCCCATTGTGACATATCAACAAGCTAAGTGATACACCCATCAACATTGACTAAATCTGACCAAATGTTCTAAACCCTTTTAATTGATCTTTTTGATAAAACTTCCTAAATAGAACTCTTTTGAAGTTCTTTTGATCTCTAGCTAACTTTGGGGTGCTTCAGAGGGCCCCTGGAACATCCCAAAGAGAGATATTAAACTGTGTTTATTTGGTTGGTTAAATTACATGGAAAAGATTATCAAATGAGTAATAAATCCGCTCATGTTATAATGTATGGTAAAATTACTAATACAGATATCCTAGAAATTATATGGAGTTTTTAACATTCTGATATGTCCTGGTATTTTAATGGAAAACCTGATGACTTCACAAAAGTTAACAAAAGGACTGAATGAACCAGCGAATATGCTTATAACTTTTATGGTTTCTATCTGAAAAATTATGGGTTTGAATCTTATGTTTTCAGGGAGTAGGGAAAATCTTCCTCTCAAACTAATTATGACAACACTTTGGTAAAATTAAACATTATAAACAAAACAATTATATTTTCTATCTGACTCCTCCAAAAATTGAAAGTTCTTAGGTTTCCAGTAAGTTTATCAAATGAGTTAGGAAGGTTATCTCATGGGTACAAAAATCTCAAGAAATTTTTGAGACCTTAAAAAAGGAAGAATTCACCTAAATTTGTTAGGCAAAATCTGTGATAAGCCTTTGGTGTGAGTTTCCCAGCCCTGTTTTATTTTAAAAGTTCAGTCTGAGACTCTATAAATATTTCAGCAAAATAAAAAGCCTATAATCAATTATGGTTATAAAAATCATCAGACCAAAATTAGTGAGAACAGACCTATTTTGCAAACAAACTAGCCTTAATTTGGTTATATTTAATAAAAAATAAGGGTAACTTTAAGGAGAAAAATATATTTCAAAATGTTAAATACCAGTTTGTTAATGGAGGTCTGCATCTAGTAAGACTCATTTCGTAGACAGTTCTTTGCTGTTATGTGATATTAATGTAAAATTTAATTGAATTTTTGAAGAACACCCTAAGTTTGTTTCTGAAGCTTATCTCAGTAATCTATCTTTGGATGAAGATCAGATGCCTCATGACCTGCAACCAGGACTGGAAAAAGACATAATTTAAAGGACTGTCTCCAACATGGATGGAAGGACATTTTTATCAGGAAAACTACACTACACCACGATGAGAAGATGACGACATCAGAGGTAGACAGCTTCCCCAAGATGCTGGACCTGATTCGTACGATCATTTATGCTTTCTTGACTTCTTAGACCTTTGCATATAAGTCAAATGCTTTTATATCATAGGCCTGATCCTATGCTAGTTTTAAAAATCAATCCAATTGTTGGGTTTGTGGCCAATTACCTGTGTCTAGTTCTGGGTTACCTTGGTAAATTACTCTACTACCAGACTCTAACTGGTTGGCCCTGAGAAAATTTACTTAAAAAAATTATAGTCATATTCAGGTCACTGTCCAGATGACCTGAGATATACTGGGCTACATATAATGGAAGTACTTAACATAAGTCTTACTTGTGACTTTACTAATACTGCTGGCCATGTTATTTGTATTTCACCTGTTTTACAAAATTGCTGTTTCTTACACTGTCAAATATGTATGTGAGGCCTCTAATAGAATAATATATAATCCCATATGAGATCGATGATGGTAACTGTGTAACTCTAGATATGGCAAGAAGCAACAAGAGGGAATATTTTCCTGGAGCAAGAAGCTAGTAAGACAGGTGGTCCAGAGAATTTTGGATACTGTTTTATGGCCTAGTCCAGTAACAACACATTGAGTGGCCTGTCAACAGAATCTTTGCCAAACCTCAGAATGGACATTCTCAGCACCATGGGGTAAAATGGTCATGAAATGCCCCCCTCAAAATCATGGTCAAGTTTATGAGCAAAAAGGGGCTCTGCCAACTGAAGACTGACACTTGCCATCTACATCTACAAAGATTAAATCATGGCCACTGCAACTGCTGACTTTCAATGCCCCTGAAAGGAGTTCAGGGTGAAAACCAGGAATGAGGCACTCTGTGCTCTGGAAAAAACTGGCAGAACAGGCCTTGAGATAGTTAGATCTTTTCAGGAGAAGATTTTATGAGTTCCAATTCTTGCATCTTCTCGTACCTAGAGAAACACTGACGTCATTAATGGTGAAATCTGCTTTGGCTATTAAGGAAAAGTTTACAAGTCTCCCTGAAGTGCCAGGTCCAGACTGGGTTTCAAGCCTATTCTTCTAAAAAGAAATGAGATTTATTTTGTCTACTAAATTCCAGTTATCACTCCTCCGACTACTTCTAATTGGGTCTGTTACACCAAAGTGGCAGACCAAGGGATTAGGATTTTAACCATACAAGACTCAGATCTAGAACTTGGAACTCAGAAATACTTCCAATTCAGTGTCTATACTCTAAGCTGGGGCAGTCCCATGCCCCATTTTGACAGGATGTTATCACAGTCATAGTTGTCTAGTTCCCTAAAATTAAAACTGAGCAGGACTCTGTGGGGCTCCGGAGTACAGACCTGTTCTGTGTTCTCCATTTCTTATCTGTAGGATATAGACTTTGTTCAGCCTCCTTGACCTTCCCTGAATTCCAAAGCATGGATTCAAACAATTGCTAATCAGGGAAGGCAGGGGATACAAAAACAGAAACAATCAAAGGTTGGTACAGCCTCCAGACAGAGTCCTGGATCTTACTCAAAGAAATATGCACAACAATGTCTTTGAGCCCCCACCCAGGTGGGAGACTGAACACAAGATTCTTGGAGCGCAGCTCTGTTGCCTCACCACCAACCAATCAGAAAGGGTCACAAACCTTGCAACCCTCACCCTTTTTGTTGCCTTCTGTTTCCGGGGACCAGAGATGACCATCCTGTTAGGTCTCCTGTTTGGCCCTTGTCTATTTCATCTCTGAGAGGGGCCAACTAAATTGGGCATAACAGAAGGCACTGTGCTAGGAAAATGGGATATAATTTTCCTTTTAAGATAGGTACTACCATTCCCACTTTACATATGAGGAAACTGAGGCTCAAAGATGAGATGTTAAATATACCTGATCTAGTCACCTAACTGGAGAAGGCAATGGCACCCCACTCCAGTACTCTTGCCTGGAAAATCCCATGGACAGAGGAGCCTGGCAGGCTGCAGTCCATGGGATCACGAAGAGTTGGACACAACTGAGCAACTTCACTTTCACTTTTCACTTTCATGCATTGGAGAAGGAAATGGCAACCCACTCCAGTGTTCTTGCCTAGAGAATCCCAGGGACGGGGGAGCCTGGTGGGCTGCCGTCTATGGGGTCGCACAGAGTCGGACATGACTGAAGCGACTTAGCAGCAGCAGCAGTCACCTAACTAGGGGCTTCCCAGGTGGTAAAGAACCCACCTGTCAATGCAGGAGACTTAAGAGATGCGGGTTTGACCCCTGCATTGGAAGATCCCCTGGAGGAGGGCATGGCAACCCATTCTACTGTTCCTGCCTGGAAAATACCATAGACAGAGGAGCCTGGAAGGCTATGGTTCATAGTGTCACAAAGAGTCGGACACGACTGAAGTGACTTAGCACACATGCAGTCACTGAGCTAGTCAGTTGTGCAACCAGGGGTCGATCCTGAATTGATCTCATTTCAAAGT
Organism: Capricornis sumatraensis; assembly: GCF_032405125.1. Classification (NCBI taxonomy): domain Eukaryota; kingdom Metazoa; phylum Chordata; class Mammalia; order Artiodactyla; family Bovidae; genus Capricornis; species Capricornis sumatraensis. The sequence goes on from NC_091086.1 coordinate 22,095,826, forward strand.
CATTGCTATGCATTTAACCCCAAACTCTGTCTTCAAATTGGTTCCTCCTCTTGGCTCAGAACCTACTTGACAAACCAGTATGTTATCATCAGAGCAAAACAAATCACATAATAATCAACACTGAGAGGAACTGAGGGACTGATTATTTTAAATGAATAGATAATTATACAAATGAAGAAACGGAAGCCAGGGAAGTAGTGTGACCTACTCAGATAACATTAGTAGTGGAACCCAAGATTTAACCAAACATTATATGAATTAATTTGCTTCTTACTTTAATTTGAAGTTATTTATTTCAAAAGAAAGTCTATTCTTTTATGAATAACTCTTTGAAATTAATTATAAGAAAACACTGGAAAAAATAAAAAATTCAATAATATGGGAATGATTAGAAAAATTATAGGATATTTTTTCAGTCACTGAAAATTGAGAGGGTAACAGACAGGAAAGCCACGGGTCTCCAAATGGAGGAAATATCCTGCAAGTGTCAGATACTTTTATCTCTCTTAAGCGGCAGGGGGAAATAAACTAGCGATGGAAATAAACTAGCGATATTTGTTCCTTCTCTATACAAATTTAAAAGGAGGTTTCTCTTAAAATACTGTGTTGCCATTATGACACCTGGTTTCACCTGAAGTTAACTGTTCTCAAACCTAGAGGTAACCAATGCCTTTTTCTTATGGAAATGTTTATCTTAAGCTATGCTAATGTACTATGCTTTTACCCCAAACTCTGTCTTCAAATTGGTTCCTCCTGTTGGCTCAGAACCTACTGGACAAACCAGTATGTCATACTCAGATATTGTTCCCCTAATCTATGTAAATGAAACTATTTGTATGGTGATCTGTTTTATGGCCCAGGATGAACCATTTGGTGCCAAGATTATCCCAAAATGTATCTTATTGGTGAGGGGCCTGGTGCCATTCTGAGTTTTTAGACATTCCTTTCTTTCATTAACAGACTGCTAGTGACTATATAACATCCAGCTGAAAACTAGCAGGGGAGTACTCTTTCTGCCCCCTTCTGATGCCTATGTCAGAGGCTTTCTCTATCTCCTTTATACTTTAATAAAACTTTATTACACAAAAGCTCTGAGTGATCAAGCCTCATCTCTGGCCCCGGATTGAATTCTTCTCCTCCGGGGGCCAAGAATCCTGGCATCTTTGCGTGATTCAATAACCACCTTTCAAAATGATGATGTAAGCCATAGACTTGATTAAAAAAACTGTTATGAGGTTATCTTAAGTAGAGGTAAAAGCAGTTTATAAGACTATGAAGAATTATGCCTTTCTGGCAAAATGTCTATATAATGTCTATATGAATAAATCTGTGTATCATATAATATGCATATAGACATACACTATTCAACATGTTCTTACACTTATTTATGTTCTGTGTTACAAAACTATATATGTGAAAATATTAAAGGTAAGGAAGCCAGAAATAGGATTATCAGAGGTTTTGACTCTTTTCATAGTGTTTAGGGCATGTATTAATAAAATCTAATATTCAAAACAAAACAGAGAGCTAACTTAATTTTGAAAAAACAAATTATGTCTATGTTAAAGAAACTGATCTGCTTCATTGACTCCACTAAAGCCTCTGACTGTGTGAATCACAACAAACTGTGGAAAATTCTTAAAGAGATGGGAATACCAGATCACCACCTTACCTGCCTCCTTAGAAACTTGTATGCAGGTCAAGAAGCAACAGTTAGAACTGGACATGAAACAAGAGACTGTTTCCAAATTGGGAGAGGAATACATCAAGGCTATATATTGTCACCCTGCTTATTTAACTTATATGCAGACTATATCACGTGAAATGCTGGACTGGATCACAAGCTGAATCAAAACTGCCAGGAGAAATATCGACAAACTCAGATATGCAGATGACAGCATCTTTTTGGCAGAAAGTGAAAAGGGACTAAAGAGTCTCTTGATAAAGAGGAAAGAGGAGATCGAAAAAGCTGGCTTGAGCTCAACATTCAAAAAACAAAGGTCATGGCATCTGGTCCCATCACTTCATGGCAAATAGATGGGGAAACAATGGAAACAGTGACAGACTTTATTTTCTTGGACTCCAAAATCACTGTGGATGCTGACTGAAGCCATGAAATCAAAAGATGCTTGCTCCTTCGAAGAAAATCTATGACAAACCTAGACAGCATATTAAAAAGCAGAGACATCACTTTGCCGACTAAGGTCAGCTATGGTTTTTCCAATAGTCATGTATGGATGTGAGAGTTGGACCATAAAAAAGGCTGAGTGCTGAAGAATTGATGTTTTTGAACTGTTGTGCTAGAGAAGACTCTTGAGAGTACCTTGGACGGCAAGGAGATCAAACCAGTCAATCCTAAAGGAAATTAACCCTGAATATTCATTGGAAGGACTGATGCTGAAAGTGAGTCTCCAATACTTTGGCCACTTGATGCGAAGAGCTGAGTCACTGTAAAAGACCCTGATGCTGGGAAAGACTGAGGGCAGGAGGAGAAGGGGGTGACAGAGGATGAGATGGCTGGATGACATCACCAACTCAATGAGCAAACTCTGGGAGACAGTGAGGGACAGGGAAGCCTGGCATGCTGCAGTCCACATGATCACAAAGAGTTGGACACCACTGGGCAACTGAACAACAACAGCAATGAATACTGTACCTTAGTCCAGGATATACTCTAAACTTTAACATCTATAAAAGTGAAAGTGAAAGTGAAGTCGCTCAGTCATGTCCAACTCTTTGTAATCCCATGGACTGTAGCCTATTAGGCTCCTCAGTCCATGGGATTTTCCAGGCAAGAGTACTGGAGTGGGTTGCCATTTCCTTCTCCAGGGGATCTTCCTGACCCAGGGATTGAACTCGGGTCTCCCGCATTGTAGGCAGACACTTTACCCTCTGAGCCAGCAGGGGAAGTCTTAACATCTATAAACATATGAATAAATAAATAAGTGAACATATTTATAACCAACTGTTGAATATATCTGCCTATATATCTCCCAAACATGTTAGTCTCAACATGTCTACCCATTCCTTATCTTATTCCCTTCCCAGTCTTGCTCAACTTGTATTTATGTATGGCCCAAGGAAATAGCATCCTCAATTCATTAACCAAAACCAGCGATTCTCCCTCTTCCTCTTTCACCATCACATCTGTTAGTTCTCAAGTGCTGTTGGGATTCTGTCTCTAATTTGTTGATCTCCAATGTCATTTTAACCTCTCTTATCAGAATTTCCAAAATAACCTAACTAGGTTTAGCTGCCTCTCTAAGTCTTTTCCATTCATTCTCCTGTTTACCCCCTATACTTTGGCTATACTGACTTCAAAAACAACTTAATCAGGTCACTCTTAATCTTGTTTTAAATTTCCTAGCAAGGCATAAAATTGTTTTCTGGTTCTGGCCTCTATGTACCTTCCCATCTTGACCCTCAGTCAGAAACATCTCCATATTCATCTTCCCAATGCTACCATTTTCTTATGCTTAAGAAGAGGCCATGTCCTCTCCTTTAATTCTCTGCCTATCCTCCTAGTAAGCTCTTGACTGACTGTCCCACAGCCTTCACATGAGGATTCTCAGGAGGAAATGCCTTCTGATCCTTCACCTTTCCTGCAGAGTTGGCTATTACTCCAATATCCTGTGCAATACTTCTTTTATGGTACCTGCCATAATTTTAACATCATTACTGCCTTCCATCCATCTCAGTGATTAGAGCCTGAGTTTGTAGAGGGAAAATACTCATTAAATGCTAAATAAATGAAATATATTAAGAATTTGGAAATTTTATTCATTGTCAACATTTTTTTTTACTTTTTAGATGAATGGTTTAAGGAGTTAAAAAAAAAATAAGGAGCCAAAGTTCACCTAATGGCTGATTTTTTTTTTTTTTTTTGAGAAATGTTTTAAAAAAATTTAGTCCAAAACAATGTAATCTTTCTTTAGAAATATGGAAAGCATGATTTATTTATGGACAAAAATGTAGTAAGGAATAACAGATGCTGTCTTATGAGAGTGGGTTCTCTTTCCCTGAGATTAGGGCATCAGATGTCATATCAGATGGCTCAGCTGTATTTACCAAATGATTTTCAAAGATCCCTTAAGAACCTGTGAAACCAGGATAGGATATATATTAATGGCTGGAGAAAAGCATGAGAATTAAAGTTTTCTTTATTATTGCTCTATACATTTTATAAGACTTATTTTATGTATTTCGCTTAAAGCTTGCCATACTTTATAATTAGCTATATCTATTATGGTATACAATATCCAAACAAAAGGTTACATATTAATAAAAACATGGGATAGTCTTAAGAGACTACCACATATTTTTACAATGACTTGCTTTACAATCGAATCATTACAAAAGCCAGCTTTATTTGATAAGCCCATTTATAAACTCATTATCCTCCAGCACAAGCCCTCCTAAATGATTTTTGTAACATAACACATACAAAATGCTAGTAGTTTTCTGATGTCCCCAAGGCAAAAAATACTTTACTGTTATTTAAAGAAAAGAAATAAAGCAAACAATTCCTACTGAAGAGCCATGAACTATCAGAAGCAATGCATCAATATGTTTCCATCAGTCCCTAAGGAGAAGGAATCATTAGATGAAACACAACCTCCACAATTTTCATTTTTATCTGGTTGCCGAGCCCCATTTATCACCATCATTTTGGCATTGCTCCTAAAATGACAACTTCCTATAAAATAGCTAAAGTTCAGTTCAGTTCAGTAAAGTTCAGTCACTCAGTCATATGTGACTCCATGCGACCCCATGGACTGTAGCACACTAGGCTTCCCTGTCCACCACCAACTTCTGGAATTTGTTCAAACTCATGTCCATCCAGTTGGTGATGCCATCCAACTATCTTATCCTCTGTTGTCCTCTTCTCCTCCTGCCTTCAATCTTGCCCAGCATCAGGGTCTTTTCCAATGAGTCAGTGCTTTGTATTAGGTGGCCAAAGTATTGATGCTTCAGCTTCAGCATCAGTCCTTCCAATAAATATTCAGGACTGATTTCCTTTAGGATGGACTGGTTGGATCTTCTTGCAGTCCAAGCGACTCTCAACAATCTTCTCCAACACCACAGTTCAAAAGCAGCAATTCTTCAGCATTCAGCTTTCTTTGGGAGAAGGCAATGGCAACCCACTCCAGTACTCTTGCCTGGAAACTCCCATGGATAGAGGAGCCTGGTAGGCTGCAGCCCATGGGGTCGCGAAGAGTCAGACATGACTGAGTGACTTCACTTTCACTTTTCACTTTCATGCATTGGAGAAGGAAATGGCAACCCACTCCAGCGTTCTTGCCTGGAGAATCCCAAGGATGGGGGAGCCTGGTAGGCTGCAGCCTATGGGGTCACAGAGAGTCAGACACGACTGAAGTGACTTAGCAGCAGCATTTTTCTTTATAGTCCAACTCGCACATCCATACATGACTACTGGAAAAACCATAGCTTTGACTAGACGGACCTTTGTTGGCACAGTGTCTCTGCTTTTTAATATGCTGTCTAGGTGTGTCATAGCCTTTCTTCTAAGGAGTCAAGTGTCTATTGATTTCATGGCTGCAGTCACCATGTGTAGAGATTTTGGAGCCCAAGAAAAGAAAGTTTGTCACTGTTTCCATTGTTTCCCCATCTATTTGCTGTGAAGTAATGGGAGCAGATGCCATGATTTTAGTTTTTTGAATGTTGAGTTTATGCCAGCTTTTTCACTCTCCTCTTTCACTTTCACCAAGAGGTTCTTTAGTTCTTCTTCACTTTGTGCCATATGGGTGGTGTCATCTGCATATTTGAGGTTACTGATATTTCTCCCAGCAATCTTGAGTCTAGCAAAATAGCTAACAGTGAATTTTAAATAGTCTTAGCTCTCTAAAGGTATTAGTTGTGTAAGATGTTGGCCCTCTTCAAGCTTAAAAGTGACTACTCTTCATAATTTTTTTATTTTTTAACCTTTTACATAACTAAATAGAATTTTAAAGTATCTTCCATGTATTAAAGGTGAAGTCTTGAACTCTGGGTTTAGTTTTCAGATTCAGAATACTCAAATGTTCCTTTTTAACTTTTTAAGATTAGTGTATTAAGAATATGTGAACATTCAGGAAGAGAGGATCTACTCGTAGTGGTAAAAGCAAATTACATATAAAAATAAGTTTAACACCTTGTATTTGTCAAATACTTACTATATGCAAGGTCTTGTAGTAAAATTAAAATATATTACCTCATTTAATCCCTACAATAACATTAGGATATAGGCAGTATTATCTCCAATTTACCAACAGGGATACTGAATCCCAGAGACACTGAGGTACTTGACAAAGAGTAACTAAAAGGAAGAGCCAGACCTCAAATTCTTGGCTGGCAGCATGCTAAGGTTTTTAGCCTCTTTGATTCCTAACCATCTGATATCTGATTTTAAAAAAAAATGGGTGAAGATGGTCAAAACGTACAAGTTTCCAGTTATAAAATAAGTAAGTTCATCCACAGGATGCCCATCCATGAGTCCTGCGGATGGACTTATCTTATAACTGGAAACTTGTACCTTTTGACCACCTGTACAGCATGGTGACTGCAGTTAATAATACTGTATTGCATGTTTGAAAGGTGCTAACAGAGTAGATCTTAAAACTTCTCATTACCAAAAAAAAAAAATATTGTAACTATGTATGATGATTGACGTTGACTAGGCTTATTGTGATGGTCATTTCACAATATATACCGGAACTTCTCTGGTAGTCCAATGGTTAAGACTTGACATTCCCAATGCAGAGAACCTGGGTTTGATCCCTGGTCAGGGAATTAGATCCTACATACCACAACTAAACACCCCACATGGCAAACAAAGACCTTGCACACATCAACCAAGGCTCGAAGCAGCCCAGTAAATAGATAAATGTTGTTTAAAATGTCAAATAATTTATGTTGTACATTTGAAACTAATAATGTTATATGTCAATTATATCCCAATTAAAAAATGAATCCCCATATTCATACCCTGTAACAAATGTTTACTTCTGCCTTCAATATAAACTCCTTGAGGGTAGAGATCCAGTCTTGATTTTTGTATTCCCAGGACTGAATATATAGCACAACACATTTAGGCTCTAAATATTCATTCATCCAATCATCCAGCAGATACTTATTGAACCCCTAAAATATGCCAGCCCTGGGGCAGATGCTGGAGATAGGACTGTTAGCAAAACCAGACATAGCCACTTCTCTCCTGTAGCTTATAGCCTAGCGAGGAAGAAGATGTTAACTAAGTAATCCTACTGATGAAGGATTAACTACATATTGAGATAAATTCTCTGAAAGAAAGAAAGAAAAGTTCATTGAAATAAATGACAAAAGAATCTGATCTCATCTTATGGGTGCAGGAAGCCTTCAAGGAAGGAATCCTCTAGCTGACATATGAAGGATGAGCTGGATTAAAAAGGCAGTAAAATGGGCAAAGGTTACCATGGCCCTGAGGAGGGACAGAGAGCTAGTGGGAAAGTACAGCAGCTTAAGGCTAGAGAGGCAGACAGGGACTGACCCGGCTGGGATTCTCAGGCCATGCCAGAATTTAGATATTTATCGTAAGAGCAGAGAATCTATGGAAGGTTTCTAAGAAGGGAGTGTATGTCTATGTTATGTAACAAAGATCACTCTGGCCATAGTACAGAGAAAAGACTGACAGATCAAGAAATTTCCCAGGTGACCATCCATGCTCAGTAATGTGCTGGGCAATGCAAAAAAACTGAGTCGAGCAGATAAGTAGCTTTTTTTTCCTTAATGCTTTTAAAATGATTTGACTTACAAGTATTCTGATTTACATAATTTTTGCTTTTCGGCCACATATCTACAACTTACTTGTTAAAGTAATATTTATTAAGCCAGGTACTATAATGTGCCAGGCATAGTTCTAAGTGCTAGGGTTACAGGAATAATAAAAACAAAATACTCCAATGGAGCTTATCCTCTAATGAAAGTGAGGGATAATATACAAGTAAACAAATGAAAAAAATAAGACGATTGCAAATAAAGATAAGTGTTACCAAGACAAAAAAAAAAGAAGAAGAAGAAAGAAGAACAGCTACGAGGAGTCAGAAAAGGCCTCTCTGAGAAGACAGCATTTGATCAGAAACAAGCACAGCCAGCCATGCAGACTGGGGGAAGAGCAGAGGCCAAGACCTGAGGGCGAGACTACACGGGAATACAGGGAGAAAGCCACAAAAGCAGTAGTGTAGTCAAAGTGAAGTGAGTAAGGAGAACGGTGGAGGAATGGTCAAGAACATGAGCTGCTCTGTTCTTCTGGGGTCGGATCATTAGAATTCTGAGGAACTGATAAGGCATTAATATTTTATACTTTGGCAAATTCACTATATGGCAGTGGGAAGCCATAGGACATTTTGATACATGCTCTGTATCAAACAACATGCTCTGATTTACCTGACTGCTCTGGGGTAGGGAGGAGCAGAGTGTCACGGAAAGAGTAGCAGCAGTAAGATATATGCAGCTGGTGCAGTGGTCTAAGCAAGTGAAAATGGTGATCTGACTACTGGAGGAAGATGAAGAAAAACAAATGGATTCAGGACACATTTTGAAGATACAATCAACTATACTTGGTTGACAGAAAATGTCTATTTTCATTAGATTACAAGAATTTGTTATTTCAAGGAAATCTAATGCAAATACTTTAGCAAAAGAAATAACTTATCTAAGGATAAATCAGTCATAATATAAATTCAGACTTTGACACATCAAGTTTGTTTAAAAGTAGAACATGTCTTAAAGAACAGACTCATGGTTGTCTAGGGATGGGGAAAGGAAGGGAAAGAGAGGGACTGCGAGTTTGGAGTTGGTAGATTACATTTAGGATGCATAAATGACACGATTCTAATGTATAGCAGAGGGAATTATATTCGGTATCTTGTGATAAACCATGATAGAAAAGAATATAAAAAACAGTGTATATATGTATATAACTAAGTCACTTTGCTATGCAGAGAATGGCACAACATTGTAAATCAACTACCATATAAAAGTAGATTATGTCTGCATTATTTTATTCAGGGTTTTTCCTACTTTTATAGGTGACATGAGAGTTATAATGAGGGATGTTCACTTACTAAGAGCACTTCTAGGATAAAGATTCAAGAGAAAAGTGAAAGCTACTCCACTACTAATTGCATCTTTTACTCTAATTTGTTACAGATCTTCAGTTTTCCCTGCCCATAAAACTCCTAGGATTTCATGGAATTTACCAGGTTCATGGAATAAATAAAACACATCAGAGTCTGCTTTCACCTGAATAATAATTTAGTAACAAAATGTTAAACCCCAGAGGATCAATTTTTAACATACTTATTTCTTCAAAACTGTAAGAGGTTCCTGTGAAATTTTCAAGTTTTTATTTTTGTCTTTGAAGAAAAAGGAATGTTAGTGTTCCACTAATTTAGAGAACACTATTTCAGTTATGATGGTTAAATGACAAGAGGGTTGGAAATGAGGCAAAAAAAGAAATTAAAAGCTCAACTGACAAGTTTCACATAAAACATTTTACATGAGACAAAAATTCTACTGACATACCTTAAACTATGATATTAAGAACAACTTGTAGAATGAAAGTCCTTAGCCTCATAAACGTTTATAGTCTACCAAGTATGAATTTCAGTCACCAGACTAAATATGTGCAAAACATGATAGTTTCATAGCAAGTGAATCTAACTAGTATATTTAGCTCTCATTTTCTCTCTGTAAACTAGGACAACAATTTTCAGGGCAAAGAATCTGCTTCCAGTTCAAAGCTTAGCTTCTCTTTGCTAAATAGGATTTTCTCCTTCTTTTCTCCCATCCTTGATCCCTGAGAGGACTTAGGGAGGCACAGAGCTTACCTGAATCAGGGCATCTGAGATAGCAGAGAGGAGGGCAAATGGTCTATGGGTGTCCTTTGCCAATACAGACTCTGGGTAGGGGAGGGCTGGTCTCCTTTTTATAGTATAAGAAAGGTTTTTATGCACTTTCCAAGTGCAAGAAAAATGAGCTTCTGTATCAATCATTCTTTCCTTTCCAATCAATTGTTTATGCCAGAGTTCACGTTAAACTCCTTCAGGACTTTCTCTTTGGGTTCTCAAAAATCTTTTCTGTCAGAGCCCAGTTCTTACAAATCCAAGTCATTTGCTTTCAAGACTACTGTTTCACAGAGAATTAAAAACATCATCAGCAGCATCATTATCATCATCAACAAAACAAGCAAGCAAGCAGACAAAGACCCCCAAAGTTCCACTACATTAACGTAGTTTTTCTAAATTGTTTATGCCCTTTACTTGTGGACAATGCATGTGTAGAAATATCTAGTTAAGTAGTGGAGGAAAAAAAAAACAAGAAGGGACACATACAAGGGGAACATCAGTTAAAAACACATAAGACCACCCGCTGCAATGAGATTTCTGAACTTGTTATATAACTGATAAACTTCACATCCAGGAAAGTTAATTTTTTTACATCCTTAATTTAGAACATTAGTATAACACTAAAAATTAAGGACAGCAAATTCATTAGGTTGCTGTGGTGGTTAAAACTATTTAGAATGTGACCATTTTTCACTCCTTAACACTCAAAAGCATAAACTGGTATAATAATAGCTGCTGTAATTAAGTCTATCTCCTGTGTGCCAGGTGCTGAGCTTATCCTCCTCTCCCAGATTTCTGTATGGTTAAGAAAGCTTTCAGATACAACAAACAGAAAAACTGATTACATGTAGCTTAAACAGATAGGGATTTATTTTCTCATCCATTAAGAAATCTGAAATTGCAAGATGGCTGTCATAGCTTTAGGCATTGTAATGTTTAAGGCAGGAAGAAGGGGAAGCATCTAGACCAGCCACATCTGTCTCTTCTGCACACAACAAAAAGCTTTTCAGGAAGGTCCTGGGAAATTTCTGCCTATTTCTCATTGACCTGTATTATGTCCCATAGTCAATGAGCTTGGAAGAGAGAGTGGAAAAGTTTGTTTTTAGGATTTGCTTCATTCTATTTTTTGGGGTGGAGGGGTCCTCTAAAGTAAAGGCAGGCAAGGAAGGAGGAGGCTGGAAATAGGTACTAAATTAGTGTACTAAAGAGGTCTGTCATGACTGCGTTTGATACAGCTCCAAAATTATGTATTAGATGCTAAAAATACAACTGGGAGAAGCCTCAAAAGAAATCTAATTTCTATATTTTTAATAAAATGTTTGTTGCTCATTCATTTATTCATACTGAATTCCTATATGCACAGCAGTGAACACAACCTAAAAAGATCTTTTTTTCCTGTAGAGCTTATACCCTAGTGGGGATAGACAAAAAATAAAACAAATATATACTTGGTGGCAATAAACACCATAAAGAAAAATAAACTGTAAGAAAATAGAGAACATATGTGGAGGGTTACCTAGGGTCATCAGATAAGGTCTCTCTAAGTAAGTGCCTTTGGAGTAGAGATGTGAATGAAGCAGGACACTCACGGATATTCCAGGGCAGATCCTTCTGGGTAGAAGGAACAATAAATGCTTGGTGTGTGCTAAAGACAATGAGGGGACCAGCACTGCTGTAGCAGAGAGGATGAGGAGACAAGTGGCCAGTGATACCATCAGAGAGAAATCAGGGATGATTGTACAGTAAATCCCACTTGAAGTGAATAATCACCAGGTAAAGTTCTAACGCAGCCCTGTCACCAAGTTTCCAATGGGAAGGTAAAACCAGTGCCTGTGTGTATCAGGTACTCTGACACATATCAGCATATTTAACTCTAAAATCTAGTTTACAAATGAGGTATCTGAGGCTCACCCTGATTAAGGATCTCATGCTGTGTGTGCTTAGTTGCTCATTTGTGTCCGACTCTTTGAGACCCCCTGGACTATAGCTCGCCAGGCTCCTCTGTCCATGGGGACTCTCCAAGCAAGAACACTAGAGTGGGTTGCCATGCCCTCTTCCAGGGAATCTTCCCAACCCAACCCAGGATCGAACCCAGGTTTCCCTCGTTGCAGGTGGATTCTTTAACATCTGACCCACCAGGGAAGCCCAAGAATACTGGAGTGGGTAGCCTATTCCTTCTATAGGGGATCTTCCCCACCGAGGAATTGAACTGGGGTCTCCTGCATTGCAAGCAGATTCTTTACCAGCTGAGCTACCACAGAAGTCCCTAAGGCTCTCATAGTCTCTATCATAGACAAAATAGGTCCTCTTCATTTTGGCATATGACCTGCCGGCCCTTATTTTACAGTTGTGTTAGAATGCTTGATTAAAACACAAAACAGCTTTATTTCACAGATGATTCATTCAGAGCCTTAACTATACTGATCTGTGTTTTGAGTGTCAAAAAAGATATAGTTTACAGAGTATTTTCATATTTGATATACTACTACTGAAAGTGACTTAGCACAGCACATATGAAAATACAGGCTAATATTTTTGTGGAAAGTTAACTGTGAAATGCTGCTATATATTACAGTCCCATGTGTATTTACTATGCTGATGGTTAATGCAGAAGAAGGATGCAAGTACCACTTGCTATTTGAATCTATCTGGTTTCTGAGTCCAGACAGTGAGGAATAAGAACCCACAGAGAAACTATCATCAAACCTGTGTGCAAATTTATTTTGGAGAAGGAAATGGCAACCCACTCCAATGGTTAATGCGGAAGAAGGATGCAAGTACCACTTGGGTTTCTGAGTCCAGACAGTGAGGAATAAGAACCCACAGAGGAACTATCATCAAACCTGTGTTCAAATTTATTTAGTTCCTGATTTAAAGCAGTGGGGCGGGGGGTGAATATTGTGTATTTTGATGGATGAGCAGTGCTTTAGCAATTTCATCTAAGATTTGAAAAGGTAACACCCTCAAATATACTTTGTTATATTCAGTAAATAACTAATCTCAAATAGAACTTTTATCATGTTTCTCATTAAAAATGCCCATTTGTTTGCTTTGAAATAATGAATTTTCAAAGTAAGCATTTCAAAGTAAGCATGAATATAATGCTTGTCCTACAATGATGGTTACTTACTTATATCCAGGCAGATGCATTATAAAATATTTATTAGCACTAGCATATCTTCAAGAGAAAGATAACAGCTCCGTGACAGAGGGCACCATGTTTCATAAGATCTCTGATTTTAAAATGTTTCTACCTGCCAAATGAAGCCAAATTAATAATTCAGCTTGCTCTCAAATGCCACAATCAATACAACAGCTTCTAACTCAACTGGGGAACAATACTTTAAAAGACAATTACCTCATAAAACAGTTCTCTCTTGTTTGGAATCAGACATATAAAAAAAAATCAAGTTTTTCCAAAAAAGGGGCAGTATTTACTAGCAGACAGGAAAACGCAGCGTACAGCAAAAGCCGTACATCTTTTGCTTGCATCCATGAGCAAAGTGAGCTATCTATAAACGACAGATGGGAGCTGGTAAAAAAACAACCTAAAGTAATGATTCTGAAACATTATAGAATACATGAATTACCTGCAGAGCTTACTAAAATGCAGATTCTGATTCAGTAAGTAGAGAGGGGCCCAGGATAGTATATTTCTAACTAGTTCTCAGATGATGCTGATGGCACTTGTCTAAGAATCTGGCTTTGGGTAAGCAGTCTTAAAATATACTATTTGCAAAGGCATCTGGGATGTCTATATTACATGAGTCAAGATAATACCCTAGTTGTTTCTTTAAAAAATACTGTTATATTTAACTGGTAGGAAAAGCAATGGTAAATTTTCCAAAACTAAAAGCAAACATAATACCCACAAAGTATCAATCACCATTATAAAGTTAACCTTCAAAATTACAAAAATTTCAACTGATATTTGAGATTGAGGAAAAAAAGACAAATTTGAATATTAAGAACTTTGAAGTCTCTCACTGAGAAGATCCAGTCTCCCTAGCTGGAGATGTAAACTGGAGATGTTCACCCAAAAGACTTGACAATCTTTCAGAGGATAAATATAGCGTAGCTACTGGACAGGAGCAAAGATGGAAGTTAAACAACATGTGGGAGTTTAATCTGAGGAAATGACAAGATTGGTGGTCTATGTATACAATTAAGTTATGTCAGCCAAAAAGTCTGTGCTCGTTATCAAAGTGACCAAAGTTGGGGATTGGCTAAATAAATTATGGTATGTCCATAAAATAAATTATTGTATTTTATTTCATCTATAAAGTAAAATACTAGGTAGCGAGTAAAATATTGATATATATAGCTTTACAGCTAATGGCATGGGAGAATGTTTACAGAATACTGTTGGTAAGAAAAAAGGCTAGAGAGTAGTATGGGCAAAATCATTCTACTTAAATATATGCAAACATTAGAAAATAATTTGTTTTTTCCCCTTATCTGAATGTTTTATTTGGCTTTAAATAAAATTACTTTAATAAAAGCAAATGAATAAACACATTTTCCCAGAACACAAATACATTGGTTTTAGATTTATATTTCCCAAATTCAGATCTTAAGTAAGCTACTCAGTCCCTTTACATATGAATCACTTTTCTCAACTAAAAAGGAGACATAATAACAATTCAAACTTTACAGGGCAGCTCTAAGAACTAATATATGCTAATATGTGTAAAATGCTTAAAACAGAACCTGACTGATAGTAGAGTTGGCTGTTTTTTCTTTTTTAAATGATTTAACTGATCTCTTGCTGATGCCATGTCTAAGAAGATGATAAGTTATCACCACATTTCTGCTTTGACTCCTGGGTCTGCATATTAGCTTCAGGACCTTTGGAGATAGCGGGCACATGGAAGGCTCTAAATCAGAACAAAAACACCCTGAAGTGGTCAAACGGCAGTTAAGGAAGAACTCTATACACAGTTACTCAGTGTTTTTAAACATGCAGTACAATGACTATTCATAAGAGAATAAACTGGTTTAATCATTCTAGGATATAACTTGGTAATATGTACTACACTAGGATCCTAACAATACTGAACCTAGGAATTTACCTTAAGCAAAGTGGACAAGATACTCAGAACACAAAGATTTAAATTTAAGGATGTCAATTTATAATAACCAAAACTTGGAGACAATCTAAGTTTTCAGTAGTGAGGTATGGCTGGAAACATATTTAACATATTCACATATGATATTTAATTATAAACGGAAATGTTTAATGACACAGAAAATACTCTAGAATATCAAATTTTAAAAAGTTAAATATATATCTAGAGATTGAATAAAAACTGACTGTTCTTCTAAAGATTTTGAATATATGACACACAGGAGGGTTACAGGAAGTCAATATTCTAAAAGAAAAACAAAGATTTAATGTTTAAAAGAAAATTCCCTATCAGTTATTCCTGTATATTGGGTTTTAAGGAGATATAGCTTTTACCCAAGAAAAGGATATAAATTAAGTTGAATTTATTTATTTGGGTCTTTATTCAGATAGCTCATTCAGGATATATGCAACAACTATAAAAATACATCTACAAATCAAGTTGTTAGATTTCTTTAGCAGTGATGCATGTTGAACTCTGTATTATATATTTTAAGCCTTGAAAGTAATTATGTACTTTACTTTTTCCCAAAAGTGACCCTTTAATATCTTTCAAGAATTTTTTCCCTTCAACAGATCTATTTAAAAGATATTTATTTAGCTCCTAATAGGGGCTAGGTAAAACTACAACTGAAGAGTCACTGCCTTCTAGGAGTTCCAGAAAAAGATGCCACCAAATAACAAATGACATCTTCCTACAGTGGCTCAGACCAGGAGTTCATGCGTGGACAAGGGAAAAAAGCTAAGTGATACTTCAGTTTGCTTTGATAAAACAAAAACAAAACTTTTTACATATATTATACAATGACAAAAATTAAGTTTATATTCTATGTTTAAACTTCAAAACATAATATAGAGCAAACACACATAGGTTGAAAATTTAAATTTGAATAGGAGGCTTTATTATTTTAATAAATAACTCCCCCAAATAATTTTATTTTTTTCATAGAGAGGAAGAGGAGGCACATCTTCCCTTAACAGTCTCTGTACTGGTTAGAACCCCTCAGATGTCCATCAAGCTAAAGACATGGGTTAAGGGTAGATTCCTTATTAACGCTTTCTCTCAGACAATTAAAGCTACTATTTACTTGAAAACTAAAAAGTCTTAAAGATACAAATATTCCAAGATACTTTTCTTTAAGAATCAATATTAGTTTTCTATTATTATATTTATTATATTGGTTGCTTATTGTTACTGTGGCTAACTTGTTTTTTTGCACTTTATACTTATTAGCTCATAAAATCCTCATAAGCCACCATAAATGGTAGGTAGTATTAGCCCCATTTTAGCAAAGAAATTAAGGCACAGAGATTTTATACGTATTTAAAGTTACTTAAATAATGGAGGATAGGCAGGAATAAAACCCACAATCTGTGTCCAGAGCCCATGCTTAACACTATTATTTTATCCTGACGCCTGAAAACTAGAAGCAAAATCTGAAAAACATAAATGCAGGTCTGAACAGATTAATGTGCTTAGAGGGTATAAAGCATGTGGAACCATAAAGAGCTAAAAATGTAAACTTAGAATATTTAGGTAAATTAATAGATAGCTGATGAATAAATGAATTGTTAGGAAAAAAAATTAGAATATATTGAAAAATGTATAGCTCCAATCTGCTGAGAATGAACTAGAGGGAATTATCAAGTCCTTTTCTGAGGACCAAACACTGAGTTTTATGAATAAGCAACCCTGATCCCTTGTACTTTCCAGTGTCTATTACCAATACTATATGAGCCAATCCCAAAGAAAGGCAATGCCAAAGAATGTTCAAACTACTGCACAATTTCACTCATCTCACACGCTAGCAAAGCTCAAAATTCTCCAAGCCAGGCTTCAACAGTACGTAAACCATGAACTTCTAGATGTTCAAGCTGGATTTAAAAAAGGCAGAGGAACCAGAGATCAAACTGCCAACATCTGTTGGATCATCAAAAAAGCAAGACAATTCCAGAAAAACATGTACTTCTGCTTTATTGACTACACCAAAGCTGTTGACTGTGTGGATCACAACAAACTGTGGAAAACTCTTTTGAGATGGGAATATCATATCTAACCTTACCTGCCTCCTGAGAAATCTATATGCAGGTCAAGAAGCAACAGTTAAAACTGGACATGGAATAATGGACTGGTTCCAAATTGGTAC
This sequence comes from Capricornis sumatraensis, assembly GCF_032405125.1. NCBI lineage: Eukaryota > Metazoa > Chordata > Mammalia > Artiodactyla > Bovidae > Capricornis > Capricornis sumatraensis. The sequence goes on from NC_091086.1 coordinate 22,112,982, forward strand.
AGGAGTCCGTCAAGGCTGTATATTGTCACCCTGCTTTTTTAACTTTTATGCAGAGTACATCATGAGAAATGCTGGGCTGGATGAAGCACAAGCTGCGATCAAGATTGCCGGGGGAAATATGACACCACCCTTATGGCAGAAAGTGAAGAACTAAAGAGCCTCTTGATGAAGGTGAAAGAGGAGAGTGAAAAAGTTGGCTAAAGCTCAACATTCAGAAAACTTAAGATTATGGCATCTGATCCCATCACTTCATGACAAACAGATGGGGAAACAATGGAAACAGTCACAGACTTTCTTTCCTTGGGCTCCAAAATCACTGCAGATGGTGACTGCAGCCATGAAATTAAAGGACACTTGCTCCTTGGATGAAAAGCTATGACCAACCTAGACAGTATATTAAAAAGGAGAGACATTACTTAGCTGACAAAGGTCCATACATACAGTCAAAGCTATGGTTTTTCCAGTGGTCATGTATGGATGTGAGAGTTGAACCAGAAAGAAAGCTGAGCACTGAAGAATTGATGCTTTTGAGCTGCGGTGTTGGAGAAGACTCTTGACAGTTTCTTGGACTGCAAGGAGATCAAGCCAGTCCTTCTTCATTGGAAGAACTGATGCTGAAGCTCCAATACTTTGGCCACCTGATATGAAGAACTGACTCATTGGAAAAGACCCTGATGCCAGGAAAAATTGAAGGCAGGAAGAGAAGGGGACAACAGAGGATGAGATGGTTGGATAGCATCACTGACTCAATGGATATGAGTTTGATCAGCTCCACGAGTTGGTGATGGACTGGGAAGCCTGGCATGCTGCATGCAGTCCATGGGGTTGCAGAGTTAGACATGACTGAGAGACTGAACTGACTGACTGATCCAAAGGCCCTACTGCTTGTGTGCTCAGTCATGTCCAACTCTCTTTGAGACCCCATGGAATGTAGCCCACTATGTTCCTCTGTCCATGGAATTTTTCAGGCAAGAATCCTGGAGCAGGTTGCCACTTCCTCCTACGGGGTATCTTCCCGATCTTGGGATCCAACCTGGGTCTCCTGCAGTGGCAGGCAGATTCTTTATCACTCCTTTAAATATTTTGTATCTATAAAACCTCAGAGCAGCGCCTGTCATTGAAGTGCTCAGTAGGTGTTAACAGCTATCATCACCATCACTGCCATTTAAATATATTATTAATATTTTGGCACATAAAGCACCTAACACCAATTGCACAAGGACTGCTTTTGCTTATTTAGGGATTCTTCCATTTACTTTTAGTGACGTGTGTGCTGTGCTTAGTGACTCAATTGTGTCCAACTCTTTGCAACACCATGGACTGTAGCCTGCTAGGTTCCTCTGTCCATGGGGATTCTCCAGGCAAGAATACTGGAGAAAACATGTATACAAAAATTGAAGAATACATGCCCTCCTCCAAGGTATCTTCCCAACCCAGGGATCGAACATAGATCTACCACATGGCAGGTGGATTCTTTACCATGTAAGGCACTAGGGAAGCCCAATAATTCTGGAGTGGGTAGCCTATCCATGCTCTAGGGGATCTTCCCAACTCTGGAATTGAACTTGGGTATCCTGCATTGCAGGCAGATTCTTTACCAGCAGAGCTAGTGGTATTTTTGTGCAAATCAACTGAAAGAGATCTGTGAATTTTCCTCTTTAGGTCTAGCAAATCAGATCCAATGTGTCTTGTCAGAAGATCTGTCAGTCTTCTAAATCACTGAAAATGATAAAATTCAGAATCAATCTGTCCAGATGCAAAGGCTGGAATAGCAGTTTATGCTGTCTGGTGTTACTTGGAGATGGAACGTGTAAGAAGAAAAACAAAAGAGAACTGATAATATCTTATCTTTAAATCTCAATTCCTAGTATTCTACATGCCTCATAACTCTCGAGATTTTACTAAATTTCTTATTTTTACTTTCCTTTCAATAGTAGCAGTAACTATTAAAGGCGTTTACTACACGAGGCATGTATCATTTAATCATCTCAACAGCATGGCAAGGCAGTCATCCTGAACTTTCCTCAGGAAGAGACACTGGCCTTGAAATTGGACCGATTTGGTCTGGAACCACAGCTTTGCCATGTATCAACAGTAGAACACTGGACATGTTTTTAACCTCTTCGTATATCAGTTCTTTCATACGTAAATGGGGGGTAAATGCAGAATACTATAAAATCAGAAATATCATTTTTTCTATTTATAGAATAGAAACTTTATAAATAAGCTTATGTCACACATTGTTTATACTGCCAAGGCCACTACTGATTTCTGCAATGCCATTTTAATGATTTTTGATCCTTTAACCCTATTAGCTTTACTTTCTAATATTATCTCATAATGATATTGCTTAACCATGTGGGAAGACTTAAAGCGTTTTCATAATCCATAGTAATATAAAGATACTTCATGCAGTTAGACTGCATATGACAATCTTTCCATGGCAGTTTAGCAATAAGTATCAATAGCCTTCAAATTCTGCATGCCACTTAATGAATCATTCTATGTCTAGATAGAATTTATTCTATGGAAATAATCCTACATACACACAATAACTTTAGGTATAAGTATGTCATTTAAATAACATTCAACAATTGCCCAACAATATACTTTAATTCATTTTAATGACATCTGGCTACTTAAAACATCACAAAAGCATATATACTAACATGGAAAAAGATTATAATATAATTACTGAGATAAGAGCAGTTTTAAAAAAATACATACAATTTGACTTCATTCTGTAAAAAGGAGCAACAGAAAATGCACAAAATATAGAATGACAGGAAATTTTGTTAATAGCAGTTACTACTGGTGGGATCACAGTTGATTTCATTTGTCCTTTTGCTTTCTGTATCCTTTTTACAATAAGGTTTCATTTTTTCTGTAATATAATAAAGACTAAACAGTTAACTAAATATAATAGTTAAATAAATTATAGAGAAAGAGATAAGTGAATAATTATATAAATACAGAGAAAGATAGTCCAAGAGAGAAAAGATACGCATAGATTCTTAAGGCATACTGATGGAAGATATAAACTCCTTTAAGAAAAGGAAGAAAAGGAGGAGAAAGTATCATTAAGAAGAAAAGCAGGAAGAGTAAACCAACACAGAAAAGTGAGGCAAGGTAGGCACTATATATTAATAACTAACCATCTGTGATGCCTCCTGTTGCCTGTCCTCATTTACTGTCTTTTAGACATGCCTCCCTATATGCTGTTTAACAAAAGTGCATTAAGGACATATACAGACTGTATTCAGAGAACAAATTAAGACATTTAAAAGTACCTTAAAAATGAGATGATGCAATCATGTTGCCAATATTATTTTTCATGTTTTAAATTAATCTATATGGGTAGAGGAGCCTGGTAGGCTGCAGTCCATGGGGTCGAGAAGAGTCAGACATGACTGAGCGACTTCACTTTCACTTTTCACTTTCATGCACTGGAGAAGGAACCCACTCCAGTGCTCTTGCCTGGAGAATCCCAGGGACGGGGGAGCCTGGTGGGCTGCCGTCTATGAGGTCACACAGAGTCGGACACAACTGAAGTGACTTAGCAGCAGCAGCAGCAAACTAATTATTATACTGGGACCCTATCTCCAGTTTGGTTCACAGTTAAAACCCAAGGACTTGTCCGTAACTGGTTACTAGAATATTAGCAAGAGAGTGTAACCTTGAAGTCCCTGCCACTCTCTACTCAGAGCACTATTTTTTGCACTGGTAAAGAAAACAGCTTTTACCACAGCAACACTTCCTCAGGGACTAAATCTGAGACCTCCTAAACTCCATGGCTGTAAGTACTCAGGAACCCTATACTGCCCTTGTAATACTGTTCCCTACACTATACAATACAAAATTAATATTCTCTATAAATACAATATTTCCACTAATAGTGCCTATGCTCCACTGAGGGCAATAGGCACATGGCTGTTTTGCCCTCTATTGTATTCTCAGTGTTTAGCACACAACACAACCTGACATAACGTGGTTACTCAAACACTCTTGGATAAACAGACAAGAGTTATATACTGTGGTGACACTTTTGGTTCCGTGCAGATTTGGACTTACCTTAAGGCTCACTATGAAAATAGCTCTCCCAAATTTATTTTTCTACTTACTACTAAGAAAGCTACTAATAACATGGTTAACCATTTCAAATATCCTCTTCTTAAATGACGGACTTAAGAGAGATGACTTCTCAGCAGTACCAAAAATATGAGTTTCCAAAGCAACTGGCTTTTATTTCATGGTTACTGCGAGTTGTGTATCTAAGTCATTTCTCTTTGTAATGGCTATTTATACCATTATTTGTACCAACCTTTCCCATAGCTTCATCTTATTTCAGCTATCCTTGCTTATTCTTCTCCATATTTCCTTACTTAAAAATGTATTCTGATATGTATATTTGTATTCCTCAGATCTTTCTAGGAACAGATCAGAAGATATAAACATATTATTAATTGATAATATCAGACTCAGTCAAAATTATAATCATCTGTGGCTGAGACAATTTTCTTGGTTATATGGTGCTTCAATGGACTGCTAAGGATGATCAATTTTCAGTTTCTAGAATATTCAATTAATATACTTTGGGTTAACTCAAGTTTGAAACATTAATAAGTTTCTTTATTTCTCAAATTTGACCTTGGTTTAGGTCCTCTACCATTGTTTCTCTCCATCCTTTCAAATACTGCCTTATTTAAAGCCCTCCTCAGATGATTTGACAGTCTCCTTTTTGATATTCTGGATTCCAAACAATCTGTCAATCTCCACAATGTGCCCAAAAGAATAATTTTCCTAAAATTTAAACCTGTTATCAGTGTCTCTCTGTTGCCAAATGGTCCCATCAGCAAAGCCTGTTAAGTCCATCACTGAGCTCGTCCCCACCAGCTACCAGTCTTTCGTCTTCTCATAGTGAACAAAAGTGAGGACCAGAGAAAGCACCAGGCCAACCTGGGCCTCTGCATTGTTCTTCACGTTACTCTCACTGCCTGGACTGCTTTTTGCCACCCTGTTAAGTCGGCAAAAACCTTGCATCTTTAAAGATAATCTACCATCTACTCATTTTCCAGACTCAGCTCGAGCATGTTCCCTGTGAAACATTTTTCAGTCTTTCTCAGGGAAAACTGACTTTGTACTCGTTCTGCACCTCATAAGAGGCCCATCATTACACTTTATTTCCATCTTTTCCTCTTCAGTAACCTAGGTTCCCCAGAAGAAAAACATCATGCTTAATTCATGCCCACATCTTCAGCGCCCAGTATAGGGCCTGGCACATGGCAGGAGCTTGCTCAACAAACCTATTGAATTGAACTGAATTCCTCACTTGAACTTATTTTTCTTTGCAATGAGTCTACTGAGAAGTACTGCTGTACAATTTTGAGCAGCAACAGAGGCAGGAAAATAAAATGACTTTTAATACTCACAAACTGACTGGCCTGGCTCATTTTGAAAAGAGGTATAAGATGTAGGATACAAAAGCAGAAGCCACAGCCACAATTTATCAAAGAACTTCAAAGCAGTGTTTTTCAAACTGCAGATTTCAACCCATTAGTGAGTCAAGAAATCAATTTATATCAATTTAGTCAAGAAATCCATCATTTGGGCTGAAGAGTTTAGAGAGCTCTGAAAAAAAGTCTGACTGTAACCATGTATCCTCAAGGCATAAATGAACTCTTCCTTTTATTTTTGCTACTCTCAAACACACAGAATGTAAGAATACCTTCACACCCTAAATCAGAGAAATACTGATTTATCCCTTAAATCAACAGGCAGAGCTCTTATATATAGTAAAATTGTAACCAGGGCCATGATCTGTTCCCCTCAACTGCTATCTGACCAAGTTCCCTGGCATATTAGATGCTGCTTTTTCTTCTTCCCAAGTATTAGTCGCTCAGTCGTGTCTTGACTCTTGGCAATCCCATGGACTATGGCCTGCCAGGCTCCTCAGTCCATGGAATTCTCCATTTCCTTCTCCAGGGGATCTTCCCAACCCAGGGATTGAACCTGGGTTTCCTGCATTGCAGGCAGATTCTTTACCATCTAAGCTACCGGGGAAGCCCCAAACTTCTTGGAAAAATGATTCATAGAGCTGAAACCTCAGTCAGTGACAGCACCTCAAGAGGGAACCAACACAGTTCACTTGAGCTATTTACTATGCATGATGCAGTTCTGTATTATCTTATATCAGTGATTTATATGCTAACAATATGAAGGTGAGAAGACACAGACTGCCTGATCTATCTATCCATGTATGTGGCAAAGTATGTGCATTTATATGGAAAAGAAATCCCAATGTTAATCATTCATTATGCATGATGGAATTCTGAGATTATAAATATGAATGTAATTCAACTACTTCTATCCAACACACAAGCAAAAAAATGTTTGCTTCACTTTTCACAATCACTGTAATCAAACAGTTTCTTTGGGTCTAAGAAGCTGAGTATATGACAATGGAGAGTTATACCTGTAAGTGTGAATCCATGTAGTTTGGGCTCCCATTTGTACAAGACATAAATGAAATTTTTGAGTATATTATGGAGAAAACAGGAAAATTTAGATGACTTAGTGGATTATGTTAAGACATTGTATATCCAAGGAAGGTTTGGCAGAGGCAAACAAAACCATAAGCTCTGAGATTTCCATCAGAAACTTGGAATCTTTATACATTTGTACCCAACAGTAATCATAGGATGAACAACGCAGTGAAAGGCAAAGCAACTTTCACAAGCTGATGGCAGAGCATCATCCTTGAACTTGGAGATTTACTTAAGTATCAATAGACAACAGTAAAGTAATAAATAATTGCTCAGGTTCTTGCTGGTCACATTCAACTATAGCTAGCAACTTCATAATACCGACAAAGTCAAATTTGTAACAATGAAATTGTTAAGAGATTTAATGAACATAAAGCCAATAATCAAGTTGATATACAGTATACTTTTTTATGTCAATAAAATACATTAAAATTTTTTTTCACTGTGTTGTATTTTTTAATATAAATTTATTTAATTTTAATTAGAGGCTAATTACTTTACAATATTGTAGTGGTTTTTTGCCATATATTGACATGAATCAGCCACAGGTATACACGTGTTCCCCATCCTGAACACCACTCCCTCCTCCCTCCCCATCCTCTCCCTCTGGGTCATCCCACTGCAACAGCCCCAAGCATCCTGTAGCATGCATTGAACCTGGACTGGTGATTCGTTTCACATACGATAATATACATGTTTCAAGGCCGTTCTCCCAAATCATCCCACCCTCGCCCTCTCCCACAGAGTCCAAAAGACTGTTCTACACATCTGTGTCTCTTTTGCTGTCTCACACAGTATACCTGAGAGTAACTGTTCAACAACTTAAGAACAATTTTGCCAAACCTCATGATGGGGAAGAACAAGAATAAATATAAAATCGAAAATTCATCATGAAGCACAGTAAAAATAACAAATACAATTTGTTTTTCATAAATACAATTTTAATGAAGTTAAGTGTTTATATTATTTAAGATATCATGGACCAAATGTCTCCAGGGACATTTTGGTCAGGACTAGTTTCAAGGACCTTTCGATGAAGTTAAGTGTTTGTATTATTTAATGAATCACGGACTGAAAGTCAATAGATGTTTTGGACAGGAGCAAGTTGATGCTTTTGAACTGTGGTGTTGGAGAAGACTCTTGAGAGTCCCTTGGATTGCAAGGAGATCAAACCAGTCAACCCTAAAGGAAATCAGTCCTAAATATTCATTGGAAGGACTGAGGATGAAGCTCCAATACTTTGACCACCTGATGCAAAGAGCTAACTCTTTGTAGAAGACCCTGATGCTAGGAAAGATTGAAGGCAGGAGAAGTGGGTGACAGAGGATGAGATGGTTGGATGGCATCACCAACTCAATGGACATGAGTTTGAGCAAGCTCCAGGAGATGGTGAAGGACAGGGAAGCTTGATGTGTTGCAGTCCATGGGGTTGCAAAGAGTTGGACATGACTGAGTGACTGAACAAGTGTTCTGCTAGGGTTTAGACATTATCCTTCATAAGTGGAGATTCACAGATTTTTAAGTAAAAGACTACGGTGACCAGGTATGTTTTAGATGTAAAACAAGAATAAGATTGGAGAAGGAAATGGTGACTCACGTCAGTATTCTTGCCTGGGAAATCCCATGGACAGAGGATGACTATAGTTCACGGGGTTGCAAATGATTCAGACATGACTTAGTGACAAAACAACAACAATGAATAAGATAATAAGGGTTTGAACAAGAGCCTTGAACAGTGGGAGTAGAAGAAAAGATACAGTTTATTTATTTATTTATTTTTTCACTTTTCTGTAGCAGAGTTTTATTAAAGTATGAAAAGGGACAGAGAAAGGTAAAGTACAAAAATCAAATTTAATAACCAGTTGTGTAAAAATATAACATGGGTAATAAAGAAAATAGACTTCCAAGTTTCTAACTTTGACAATGTTTATAAGATACTATAAATTTGGTGACTTCCAGATGGCACTAGTGGTAAAGAACCCATCTGGCAAGGCAGGAGATGTAAGAGATGTGAGTTCCATCCCTAGGTTGGGAGGATCCCCTTGAGGAGGGCATGGCAATGAACTACAGTATTCTTCCCTGGAGAATTCCAGAGATAGAGGAGCATGGCAGCCTGTAATCCATGGGGTCACAAAGAGTTGGATATGACTGAAGTGACTTAGCATGCTCGCACTATAAATTTAGATAGAAAACTCAGGAAAAGGAGTAAGAAGGCAACACTGCAGTTGGTTGGTTTAGAAAACTTAAGAATTGCAGGTGGATTCAACATCACTATGAAAATAAATCACATTTATTCTAGGTATTTGGAAGAAAAAGAAAATCTCTGTAAAATTTTGGTATGTTTTCTTTCATTTTTTTTCCTGGTGGCAATTCAGTTCAGCTCAGTTCAGTCGCTCACTTGTGTCTGACTCTTTGAGATCCCATGAATCACAGCACGCCAGGCCTCCCTGTCCATCACCAACTCCCGGAGTTCTCTCAGAGTCGCGTCCATCGAGTCAGTGATGCTATCCAGCCATCTCATCCTCTGTCATCCCCTTCTCCTCCTGCCCCCAATCCCTCCCAGCATCAGAGTCTTTTCCAATGAGTCAACTCTTTGCATGAGGTGGCCAAAGTACTGGAGTTTCAGCATCAGCATCATTCCTTCCAAAGAAATCCCAGGGCTGATCTCCTTCGGAATGGACTGGTTGGATCTCCTTGCAGTCCAAGGGACTCTCAAGAGTCTTCTCCAACACCACAGTTCAAAAGCATCAATTCTTTGGTGCTCAGCCTTCTTCACAGTCCAACTCTCACATCCATACATGACCACAGGAAAAACCATAGCCTTGACTAGATGGACCTTTATTGGAAAAGTAATGTCTCTGCTTTTGAATATGCTATCTGGGTTGGTCACAACTTTCCTTCCAAGGAGTAAGCGTCTTTTAATTTCATGGCTGCAATCACCATCTGCAGTGATTTTGGAGCCCAAAAAAATAAAGTCTGACACTGTTTCCACTGTTTCCCCATCTATTTCCCATGAAGTGATGGGACCAGATGCCATGATCTTCGTTTTCTGAATGTTGAGCTTTAAGCCAACTTTTTCACTCTCCTCTTTCACTTTCATCAAGAGGCTTTTTAGTTCCTCTTCATTTTCTGCCATAAGGGTGGTGTCATCTGCATATCTGAGGTTATTGATATTTCTCCCGGCAATCTTGATTCCAGCTTGTGCTTCTTCCAGCCCAACGTTTCTCATGATGTACTCTGCATATAAGTTAAATAAGCAGGGTGACAATATACAGCCTTGACGTACTCCTTTTCCTATTTGCAACCAGTCTGTTGTTCCATGTCCAGTTCTAACTGTTGCTTCCTGACCTGCATACAGGTTTCTCAAGAGGCAGGTCAGGTGGTCTGGTATTCCCATCTCTTTTGAGAATTTTCCACAGCTGATTGTGATCCACACAGTCAAAGGCTTTGGCATAGTCAATAAAGCAGAAATAGATTTTTTTCTGGAACTCTCTTGCTTTTTCCATGATCCAGCGGATGTTGACAATTTGATCTCTGGTTCCTCTGCCTTTTCTAAAACCAGCTTGAACATCTGGAAGTTCACGGTTCACGTACTGCTGAAGTCTGGCTTGGAGAATTTTGAGCATTACTTTACTAGCATGTGAGATGAGTTAAATTATCTGTAAACATACATGTATAGCCTGTTTCTGTATTCATTTAACATTATTAGACAGCATTTAAAATTAATATCTTAAACAAATATATTCTCAGAATTAAGGTAAAATAAGAAAGGGTAACTGTTATCCAGAAAGCCCAGCCAGTTAAGACCATGACTTTGAAAGCCAGTGACCAAGCTATTAATCTTTAATTAAAAGGAAAAAATTCTTTACTAATTGAATGGCAAATGGAGAGGAAGAGATGTCAGTCACATATATTCACATGAATCTTACTTTTTGTGGATGAGGCACTAAACACATAGAGGAAACTAAGGCTCAGGTGAAGTAACCAGCCAAGACGACAGAGCTACACTGTCAGTGGGGCCAGGATTCAAATTTTGCCCTGTCCGGGCTTCTCTCTCCAGTGTGCTATGCTACCTCCCCTCAATTACAGGCCAAGCAGAAAAACAGGTTTTCTGAAATGGTTCAGAGCATTCATTTGGAATGCAAGGCGATTATTTAGCGCAGTGAGTCTCAACTCTAATGATGGTGAAAAAAAACCAGACAGAGTTGTAAACCAGATCATTTCCATGGGCCTTTTCGGTTCTAACATTCTGTGACTCTGCACTCTTCAGCAGAATTGCTGAGCTCATTTCTTTCAGCCACCAACACAATCCATTTTCCTTCAAAGAATTTTGGTGCATATCACCCTATACCCATTGGTCTAAAGTCTCTTTTCAGAGGCGTGAACGTGATTCCCTTATCAGTTATTAGTGGAGAGTGTATACAAGAGCCTGTAGGCAAAGTTTGGCCTGCTGTGTCATTTATAACTATTATTCTTCTCAATAGTAATTATTACTACCTTCTCATTATTTTAATTTTTGAATGTCTTTTATTTACGGTTCCCTTTAAAAATTATTTGCACTGGCTGTTTTAATTCTGATTTTTAGTACTTCATTTTGCTTTAAATTAGAGGGATAATTTGAAAATCAGTAAGGCAACAAACTGCTCTGTCAATCACATAATTTCTGATATAAGATAGGCACTGCCTACTTTTTAAAATTCAGATAATCAGGAGTACAAAGAGAACACTGTCTAGTATAATGGTTAAAAACCCTGGCTGCACATTATTAGAACAATACAGAAAGCTTTTTAAAAATGCTAATGACTAGGCCCACTCCAGATGAACTGAACAAGATTCTTTGCAGGGCATGGGGGGGATGGGGGTAGGCATAACAGAGGTCTTATTTTTAAATCTCCCCAGCAAAATCTATTTAAGCCAAAGGCAGTATAGTCATCACAGAGCAAAAAACTTTGGAAACAACCAGTTTTCAATGGACTTTTTCAGAGAAAACAAAATACAACTAAGGAATAACCTATAGCACTCTGAAGTTCATAAAACTTGCAATATATATTGTCTGCAAAGATGGGCCTAACAAATCCTCCCATGTCTGTGTGCATGTTCTTTCTCAATGTGACTTCGCTGTTCCTCTCATCAAAAGTAAAAATCCATTTCTCCACCCATAAACCTGCTCTAAATTTATAATCTGCTCTGAGCAACAGTATGTAGTAGAAATGATGTCTTTTGACTCCAAGCCTAGGCTTCAAGCAGTCTTCAGCTTCCATACTAGCTATCTTAGAAGACAATGCTGGCACGAGAAGATCCTTAATGATAAAACACTACATAGAGAAAGAGAACAAACTGAGACCAGCATCACCGTCCTCATGTATGAGTGTGGACATCTTGGACCAAGTGAGTGCCTGATGATGTAGGAAAACCCAGTAGAACTGACCAGCTGGTCCTAGCTCAACATGCTGACCAACAGGATGGAGAACAAATAAAATAGATATTTTTTAAGCCAGTAAGTTTTATAGTGAAAGATTATAGTGAAATCTTAGGCAGCATTATAGTGAAAGATAACTAATCCAATAGTCTTAATAATTGTTTAATATTTATTTAGCATTTAAATATATTAAAGACAAAGTAAATTCTTCCCTAGTTTACCTAAAATAATATTTACGTGCTTGAAATACTTGTCCATGTATTTTTAAAAGACAAGAAAAACAGCCATAAGTATAATTTAGCAGACAGAGTTTTTGTTTTCTCTGATATAATTCAGTAATATATATTTAGTTTAGAACTTGGAATATACGATCAAACTGTAAGAAAAGATCTTAAGCTACTGTAAAGATAACTGATATCATAATTTCATGAACATTCTACATTTAAAAATATGGGGATTTCCCACTTCCTATATGAAAAAGCTCGTAAGTCTCAAAACTTTGAGACTTTAAAAAGTCACTCTAACACAAACTATGTACTTTTTGGCTGAATTCATGAAATTATTCAAAATGATGTAAAGTTTCAGTATATATTGCTTTTTCACAAAAGTTTACTAAATGTCTCCTACATTAACCTATTCATTTATTATTTATTGAGTGCCTGTATACAAAGCACTATGTCAATGTTATCCAAGAAGATTCAAAGATATCTGCTTCAATCCTTTTTCACCCACTTTTAGGAAGATGTAATAGACCAGAGGAAGTGAGACAAATTTGGAGAGCTCCCTCATAGCTCGGCTGGTAAAGAAACTGCCTGAAATGCAGGAGACCCTGGTTCGATTCCTAGGTCAGGAAGATCCCCTGGAGAAGGGATAGGCTGCCCACTCCAGTATTCTTGGGCTTCCCTGGTGGCTCAGTTGGTAAAGAATCTGCTCACAATGTGGAAGACCTGGGTTCAATCTCTGGGTTGGGAAGATCCCCTGGAGGTGGGCATGGCAACCCATTCCAGTGTTCTTGCCTGGAGAATCCCCATGTACAGAGGAGCCTGGCGGGCTGCAGTCCATAGGGTCACAAAGAGTCAGACACAACTGAGCGACTAAGCACAGCACAAAGGAGTAATAATTGCTTCCTGAAAAAGTATGGAAGACTCCAAGAAAACAACTGTTCTCTTAATTGTACCTTAAGAGGTGATCATCATTTTAAAAGAATGCCTTAGGTTCAGGAGTAAAACCACAAGAAACAGCTAAGAGTGAAAAGTGTTAGGGGTACAATAAACAGTTCAACTTGACTGAAACATAGTATACATGTATAGAAACTTTGGGATACAAGCAAAGGAATGGATTGGCAACCTAGATATTAATTATTCAGTAGGCAATTATAGTCAAAGAGGTTTGGGAACATAATAGTAAAAGAAACAAATGGAGCTGCAGACATAGTAATACATATGGAAAAGTAAGAAAGGATAGCTGGAAGGCTACTGCAAAGTCCAAACGAGAGGTATATTATATACTGCTTTAATAAACCACCCTGGGAGTAACAAGAGCAAGAAGTAAAATTCCGAAGGTACATGGGTGGAAGCAAAGGAAACTCATAAGGACAGTAAGTCTTTCCATAGGTACTGGAGTGATGATGCTCTGCACAACTCCTTAGTTATAGAAAAAACAACTACTTGTAAGTAAGATGTCAAGCCCTGGTGGGTTTCCTTCCTCCTTACTGCTCAGGATCAAGAAGCCTTACTCAACTTATCACTAAGAACCAGTCAAAGGCTATATAGTCCTCAGTTATGTCCTCTACTCCGTGTGTGTTCTCACCATTTGTCACCAAAATCTTGGGGTAGTGCAACCTTGTTGAATTCTTCTAGGGCCTGTTGGTGCTCTCCCACAACAGAGTCCCTAGGATGGACCACCAGTGCCCTTGATGCTTGAATCTGCGGTCTTAGACTTCATGACACATCATCATGGAAGATTATCCAAACCACAAGAATATTAAAAATTACTGAAGCTTTAAATTTTGCGAGATAGCAAAAGAGACACAGATGTGTAGAGCGGACTTTTGGACTCAGAGGGAGAGGGAGAGGGTGGGATGATTTGGGAGAATAGCATTGAAACATGTATACTATCATGTAAGAATCGAATCGCCAGTCTATGTCCGATGCAGGATACAGCATGCTTGGGGCTGGTGCACGGGGATGACCCAGAGAGATGTTATGGGGAGGGAGGTGGGAGGGGGGTTCATGTTTGGGAACGCATGTACACCCGTGGTGGATTCATGTCAATGTATGGCAAAACCAATACAGTTTTGTAAAGTAAAATAAAGTTAAAAAAAATGAATAAAAAAAATAAAAAAATATCTCTGCATATCACTAAGGACTTTTGTCTCAACTGAGAATCTTTGTTTGCTCAGTCATGTCTGACTCTTTGCGACCCTGTGGACTGTAGCCCACCAGGCTCTTCCGTCCATGGGATTCTCCAAGCAAGAGTACTGGAGTGGGTTGCCACTGCCTTCTCCAGGGGATCTTCCCGACCCAGGGATCAAACCCAGGTCTCCCGCATTGCAGGCAGACGCTTTAACCTCTGAGCCACCAGGGAAGCCCTGCTAAATTATCCATGTAACCCTATATTTGCTAAAATCTAACCTGCCAATATATTCTAGACAGTCACGTTTGCCATATTTTTTTTTCATTTTTTAAGCTTCTTGACCATTTAATGCCTCAAAACTTACAATACAATGATATAATGATAACAACATCTAATATCTGGGTGTTTATTATGTAAAATACATATGCCCAACATTTCGCAAACATTTCTTAATCTTGCAAAATGTTACAAGGAATTTATTTACATGCTTTTTTTTTTTTTTTCTTTTTGACTGAACCACACGGCATGCAGGATTTTAGTTCCCTGATCAGGAATCCAACTTGCACCCCTTGCATTGGAAGACTCAACCACTGTACCACTAGGGAAGTCCTAGGGATAGATTTTCAAATCTGTTTACTATTATTATTATTATTTTAGATGAGGAAACCAAGGCCCAAAGAAGGTAAGTATTTCACCTAAGTGATTATTCAGCCAGTACCATAGAGAGACTGCTTGTAAGTCCATGGTTTTAAACAACTTACACTTCTATTTCCTATCACATATATGCATTCCATAGCAAAATAGAATCATGAAAAAAAATGAAATACAGTAGATGGAACATACCTTCTTAAGGCTCAAGGCTTGGTTTTGTATCCTAGCTCCCACACCTACTAACTGAATGATCTTGGACAAGGTATGTACCATTCATTTATAAAACAGTAATATTAAGGAAACTACCTCAACAGTTGGCATGAAAATTAAGTGATTAGTACAGTATATTTTAAGGGCCTGGAGCAGGACTTGGCACATAGCTAGTGCTACGGAAGTGTTTATTGTTTTGTTGCTACTGTTGTTTACTATTATCATTAATATCATTCTTTGACTCAAAAGTAAGACTACATTACTATGAACAAAGCGAGTGGATGTGATGCAATTCCAGTTGAGCTGTTTCAAATCCTAAAGATGGTGCTGTTAAAGTGCTGCACTCAATATGCTAGCAAATTTGGAAAACTCAGCAGTAGCCACAGGACTGCAAAACGTCGGTTTTCATTCCAATTCCAAAGAAAGGCAATGCCAAAGAATGTTCAAACTACCGTACAACTGCACTCATTTCACATGCTAGCAAAGTAATGCTCCAAATCCTTCAAGCCAGGCTTCAATAGTATGTGAATGGAGAAATTCCAGATGTTCAAACTGGATTCAGAAAAAGCAGAGGACCAGAGATCAAATTGCCAACATCTGCTGGATAATAAAGAAAGCATGGGAATTCCAATTCCAGAAAAACCTCTACTTCTGTTTGATTACACTAAAGCCTTTGACTGTGTGGATCACAAGAAACTTTGGAAAAGTCTAAAAGACAGGAATATCAGACCACCTTACATGCCTCCTGAGAAACCTGTATGCAGGTCAAGAAGCTACAGTGAGGACCAGTGGACGAGGAACAACAGACGAGTTCAAAACTGGGAAAGGAGAACATCAAGGTTGTATACTGTCATCCCGTTTGTTTAGCTTATATGCAGAGTACATCATGCAACATGTTGGGCTGGATGAAGCATAAGCCGGAATCAAGACTGCTGGGAGAAATATTAACAATCTCAGATATGTAGATGATACCACTCTAATGGCAGAAAGTGAAGAGGAACTAAAGAGCCTCTTGATGAAAGTGAAAGAGGAGAATGAAAAACCTGGCTTAAAACTCAACATTCAGAAAACTGAGATTATAGCATCTGGTCCCAGCACTTCATGGCAAAGAGATGGGGAAAACTGAAACAGTGGTGGACTTTATTTTCTTGGGCTCCAAAATCACTGCAGACAGTGACTACAGCCATGAAATTAAAAGACACTTCCTCCTTGGAAGAAAAGCTGTGACAAACCTAGATAGTGTATTAAAAAGCAGAGACATCACTTTTCCGAATAAAGGTCCATATAGTGAAACCTATGGTTTTTCCAGTCAGGTAAGGATGTGAGAGCTGGACCATAAAGAAGGTTGAGTGCCAAAGAATTGATGCTTTCCAACTATGGTTCTGGAGAAGACTCTTGAGAGTCCCTTGAACAGCAAGGAGATCAAACCAGTTAATCCTAAAGGAAATCAACCCTGAATGTTCACTGAAAGAACTGATGTTGAACCTGAAGCTCCAATACTTTGGTCACCTGATGCAAAGAGCCAACTCTTTGGAAAAGATCTTGATGCTGGGAAAGATTGAGGGCAGGGGGAGAAGAGGGCAAAGGAGAATGAGATGGTCGGATGGCATCACCGAATTAATATGCTAGCAAATTTGGAAAACATGAATTTGGAAATTCATGTTTTGGAAATTTGGAAATATGAATTTGAACAAACTCCAGGAGCTAGTGAAGGACAGGGAAGCCTGGCGTGCTGCAGTCCATGAAGAGTCAGATACGACTTAGCGACTAAACGATGACTACTACCTGTGAAGTCAATCCTTCAAATGTGACATACCATTTACTAGTATTCTTTCATCAATATTGATCTTTTGACTTTTGAAAGATGTATTATAGTAACATCAAGGAGAGAATGATCTAAGCTTTAATTCCAGTTCACTTTGGCATATGCATCTAAGAGTTACCAAATATTGGAATTAACTAGGGAACTTTCAAAAATTATCTGGGGCCCGTCCCAGACTTATGGCACTAGAATCTCTAGTGGAACTGTACAAAGCACCCCTGGTGGTTCTGAAGCATTTGACACACAAATGAGCACTTGAGAACCATGGCACTACATAATTCTTTAAGGTGTAGAGAAAACCAACCCAGAGGGATTAAAATCTCCATTTCTTCCCTAAATAAGTTCCCAAGCCTGCTGGAAGAGCAGAATTCAGCAATTCACTTCTGAGGAGACAGAAACTCTTTATCATAACATACACTCTTTTCCAAACAATTGATTAGTTTCTTTAAACTAAGTTTAAGCTAACTTCTTTCTTTAAGCTAACTCAAAGGTGTAGCTCCAATAGTTAGCATAATGATGTAACCTATACATTACCTATGTAACTAATGAGTTCACCGAAAGAGAACTTACTCTTCGTTGTCAAACTCAGTAAGTCTGAGGTATCTTGTTATTGGAGTTGTTCAGTCGCTCAGCTGTGTATGATTCTGGGACCCCATGGACTGCAGCATGCTAGGTTTTCCTGTCCTTCACCATCTCCCAGAGAGCTTGCTCAAACTCATGTCCACTGATGCCACCCAACCATCTCATCCTCTTCACCCCCTTCTCCTCCTGCCCTCAATCTTTCCCAGCATCAGGGCCTTTTCCAGTGAGTCAGCTCTTCACATCAGGTGGCCAAAGTATTGGAGCTTCAGCTTCAGCATCGGTCCTTCCAATGACAGATATTCAATATTCAATCAATATTCAGCGTTTATTTCCTTTAGCATCTATTATGGAATCTATTTATCATTTAATTTACATGAGAAAAAAAATTAAGAGTGTCTTTCTTTCATTCAGCACTTAAAGAAAGTGTTAGTTGCTCAGTCACGTCCAACTTTTTGTGACCCCATGGACTGTAGCCCACCAGGCTCTTTTGGCTATGGGATTCTCCAGGAAGGAATACCAGAGTGAGTTGCCATTTTCTCCTCCAGGGGATCTTCCCAACCCAGGAATCGACCTAGGTCTCCTGCATTGCAAGCGGATTCTTCACAGTCCGAGACATCAGGGAAGCCCTCATATAGCGCTCGCTCTGCTGCTGCTAAGTCGCTTAGTCGTGTCCGACCCTGTGAGACCCCACAGATGGCGGCCCACCAGGCTCCTCTGTCCCTGGGATTCTCCAAGCAAGAATACTGGAGTGAGTTGCCATTTCTTTCTCCAATGCATACATACATGCTAAGGCACCTCAGTAGTGTCTGACTCTGTGCAACCCCATGGACAGCAGCCCACCAGGCTCCTCTGTCCACGGGATTCTCTAGGCAAGAAGACTGGAGTGGGTTGCCATTCCCTTCTCCAAATACAGCACTTAGCTGACTTAAAATAAAAAAGAAACATTAGGAAAACTGGGCTTTTAGGGTACACAGTTCATTATTAGGCACAAAAACTGACATGGGCACTATAAATGAAAGCTGTCATTTTTAACATTAATACACTTGTGGTCTGTGACTGTTATTTCTATAAAATGAAATGAGCCCTAATAGATCTCGGTATAGCCTTGTGCTACTTGGAAGTTATTTATGCACCAAGAAGATGTGGTTTCTTGTTCAATGTTCCTTTATTCAGAGTCCGGGCTCCAGGCAACATTGTTAGGGGGTCAATATCATCTTCAGTGTAACATTTTCTACCCAAGCAGCCCTTTGCCCTCAAGTTGTTTTCTCTCTCCTGAGCTCACTGCTGCTGCTGCTGCTAAGTCACTTCAGTTGTGTCTGACTCTGTGCGACCCCATAGACGGCAGCCCACCAGGCTCCCCAGTCCCTGGGATTCTCCAGGCAAGAGTACTGGAGTGGGATGCCATTGCCTTCTCCATCTGAGCTCACTAACCCTTTTCAAACAATGCCTTCTACCTCGTACCTTTTCTGATCACGCTCCCTACTCAGGTCTTTCCAAATAATGCTCAGTCATGTCCAACTCTTTGCAACCCCACGGACTGTAGTCTGCCAGTTTCCTCTGTCTATGGAATTGTCCAGGCAATAATACTGGAGTTGGCTGTTGCTGCATCCTCCAGAGGATCTTCCAACCCAGGGATCAAATCTGTGTCATCTCTTGCATCTACTGAATTGGCAGGCAGATTCTTTACCATGACGGCCACCTGGGAAATCTAACTGCCCTTTACTCCTTAGGAAGGGGTTTCCCAGGTGGCTCAGCAGGTAAAGAATCTGCCTGCCAATGCAAGAGTATTGTGTTCGATCCTGGGTCAAGAAGATCCCCTGAGAAGGAAATGGCAATCCCCTCCAGTATTCTTGCCTGGAAAATCCCCATGGACAGAGGAACCTGGTGGGTGACAGTCCATGGGGTCACAAAGAGTTGGACACTAAAGAGTTGTATTTAGGAACCTTGCTCAACTAGTCTAATCATTTCTGTCAAATTATTATGCTAATATCTAATACAGAATTATTATGACTTCAGAACAAATATTCATTTTCAGAACTCCAAGAAAAACTATAGAAGTAAATAATGTAGAAATTCCAGGGAAAAAGCTCTCCCAAGGTTGACCTGACCCATAAGTTCCAGTAAAACCATCTCTGATAGGCAAAACAATCCCTCCTCCTCCAAAAATACCCACATCTTAATCCTGGAAACCGGGAATATGTTACATTTAAATGGCAAGGGAAAGACTACAGAAGGAATTGCTAATTCAGTTCAGTTCAGTTCAGTCATTCAGTCGTGTCTGACTCTTTGTGACCCCATGAACTAGAGCACACCAGCCTCCCTGTTCATCACCAACTCTCGGAGTTCACTCAAACTCATGTCCATCGAGTCGGTGATGCCATACAACCATCTCATCCTCTGTCGTCCCCTTCTCCTCCTGCCCCCAAATCCCTCTCAGCATCAGAGTCTTTGCCAGTGAGTCAACTCTTCGCATGACGTGGCCAAAGTATTAGAGTTTCAGCTTTAGCATCAGTCCTTCCAAAGAACACCCAGGACTGATCTCCTTTAGAATGGACTGGTTGGATCTCCTTGCAGTCCAAGGGACTCTCAAGAGTCTTTTCCAACACCACAGCTCAAAAGCATCAATTCTTTGGCACAATTGATAATTAGCTGACCTTAAAATAAGGAAATTATACTGGATTAAGTAGGCTGGGCCCAATGTAAACACAAGTGCTTGTTAAATAGGAAGAAGAAAGACAGAAGAGTCAGAACCAGAGAGAGAACATATAAGAAAGACTTGACTAGCCATCACTGGAGTTGTAGTTGGAAGGTGGCCATGAGCCAACTAAAGCAGACAGAGTCTAGACCCAGAATGTGGCAAGAATAAAAGGCAGGAATGTGAATTGTCCCCAAGACCTCTGGAATGGAATACATCCCTGACAAACCTTGATTTTAGCCCAGTGAGACGCATTTCAAACTTCTGATCTCCAAAACTGTAATATATTTGTATTGTAGTAAGCAACTAAATATATGGTATTTATAACATACCAGCAAAATAGACAGAGGGAGCTAGCATCTTAATTTCCTTAAAATACCTGCTTGGTATTTTCCGTACAGGATTATGTTGCTGCTTTATAAAAGCTGTTCATTTGTATTTGCTTGTGATTAGAAAATCAAAATAGATACTCAATTCTTATGACTGGAGAACGGAGAAGGCAATGGCACCCCACCCCAGTACTCTTGCCTGGAAAATCCCACGGAGGAGCCTGATAGGCTGCAGTCCATGGGGTTGCTAGGAGTCGGACACGACTGAGTGACCTTTCACTTTCATGCACTGGAGAAGGAAATGGCAACCCACTCCAGTGCTCTTGCCTGGAGAATCCCAGGGATGGGAGAGCCTGGTGGGCTGCCATCTCTGGGGTCGCACAGAGTCGGACACGACTGAAGCGACTTAGCAGCAGCAGCAGCATGACTGGAGAAAAAAAGGAGGGGGAAGGTCTAATGACTAGAAATAATTTAACATACACACACACTGTAAAAATATCTTTATATGTTAGACTGGACAAAAAGAGTACAATTAGTAAAAAGGAGCACTGGCTTGTGTGGCTTTGTTCCCAGTACTCTTTTATTCAAGCATGGGAGCAGATGGCTTACTGAACTAAGGTAAGAAAACTATTAAACATCGAAGTATGATTGGTTCACTGTGATTTACTGGCTTGCATCATTTAACGCCCCTCTGCCAGTACCCTACTCCAGATGTGCTAAGTCACTTCAGTCATATACAACTCTGTGACCCCTGGGTTGCAGCCCACCAGGCTCCTCTGTCCATGAGATTTTCCAGGCAAGAATACTGGAGTGGGTTGCCATTTTCTTCTCCAGGGGATCTTCCTGACCCAGGGATCAAATCTGGGGCCTCCCACATTGCAGACAGACTCTTTACAATATGAACAACCAGGAAAGCACAACACTTCCCATTGATTTTATCCTGATTTAAGGGGTCATACCCATTTCCAGAAAACTGCACATGCCACCCGAAACTCATAGACAGAACAGGTGGATTATCTATAGCTCCTTCAAAATAACTTATCCCAAGCGTTACCCCAGAGTAGCTGCTTTATTTCCTCTAACAAATATACAATACTTCTGAAAAGCAGCTGTGTTAAAGCACTAACAGATTCCTGCCTGATGGCAACAAGAGAAAGCCTTACCATGATCTGCAAACTCCTTCTCACAAAGCACACATTCTCTTATTTTTAATATGTCAAAAAATTAAAGATGTACCATTCCATATTCTACCCCAGTAAATGAGATTCTTTGATGGAAAGAATTTTAAGTTTTGTTGCAAGAGGAAATTTGGCGCCCTCTTGTGTTGAAAAATATGACCAATGTCACCTTTACAAACTCCAGTGAGGGTCATTTTAAAAGCATAGAATTTTATCTTTGTAGCAATTTTCTTCTTGAAACCAAAATAAAATGTAATATGATTTTATGAATAAGCCACGGGGCAGAGCAAAGATGAAATTATTGAAGTAACAAATAATGTAATAAAAACTTGAATAACAAAAACAACAAAAAATAAAAGCATAGAATTTTAAAGCTGAAAGAGCATATCCTAGTGCAACACAGATATATAATTATTTTTTAGTGGAAAGTTTTTGTAGTGGATTATTAAATATTCAACTTTATTCTAACGGAGCATTATAAATGATAAAAGCATTATCAACAAATGAACCTCTTAGGTAAAAATGTACTTTCCTATGTTATGTGTTGAAGCCTCTAGCTTTACAAGGAGAACAAAGGTAAATAAGATTTTGCAACAGAAATAGTGAATTAAAAGGGTATAAAAAAAAAGGGCATGGCATTATTAGGGAAGTATAATTTATAATCGATTTTTCAATGTATCATAAAATATTAAAGCATATAAAATGGAATAAAACATCTGTGATAATACCACCCAGCTTCAGAAGAAAAACAGAGTTGGAGCTCCCTCATAGTCCTTGATCACATTCTCCTCTTAGGCGGCCGCTCAGTTGATGTTTGTAAATGTACTTTCCAGTTTTCTACGCTTTGTCTAGCATTGTTATTTTGCTTCTAAAATTAAAAATTAACTTCAAAATATTACTTTGTAAAAGAAAGTTCAAGTGACGGCAATCGCAATTAGTTGTGCAGAGCCAGAGAGAGTATCCCAGCTATTGCCCCATTTCTGGGCACATGGAAGTTGATATTGTGAGGTTCTCATCTGTTAGAAGAGTAGGTGAGACATCTCAGCATCTGACAAGTTTTAAGGAAGTTTGAACAGGACAAGGAGGAATTCATTGCCAGCAAGTGACTATGATTTTTATAATGTGTGAGGGCAGAAATGGAGCAATGAGGTGGGCAGTGAAAACCTTGGTTGATGTAGTAAATGAAATGTGAAGGTTTAGCATATAAACCATGCAGTCATCCCAGTGCACACTAGGCCCAAAGGGCTGAATGCAGGGCCTGGTGCTACTCAACAAACACAGCTAGAGTAAGCTCAGTCAAATGTGATACACTACAGTTTTTGATGTCACTTTGGGACTAGTTTACTGACGATAATGCTTTCTCCCTTCCTTACACAACACTGTTGTTGATCAGTCACTAGGTCATGTCTGACTCTGCAATCGCATGGACTACAGCACACTGTAGTCCACTCTCTGTCTCTGTAGTAGGACACTACTCTGTCCTTCACTATCTCCTGAAGTCTGCCCAAGTTCATGTCCATTGCATCAGTGATGTCATTCAACCATCTCATCCTCTCTTGTTCCCTCCTCCTCCTGCCTTCAATCTTTCCCAGCATCAGGGTCTTTTCCAATGAGTCAGTTCTTTGCATCAGGTGGCCAAAGTATTGGAGCTTCAGCTTCAGCATCAGTCCTTCCAATGAATATTCAGGGTCGATTTCCTTTAGGATTGACAGGTTTAATCTCCTTGCAGTACAAGGGACTCTCAAGATCTCCAGCACCACAATTTGAGAGCAGCAGTTCTTCAGCATGCAGCCTTCTTTATAGCCAACTCTCACAGACCTCAATAGACGTTTTTCCAAAGAAGATACACCCATGGCCAACAGACACATGAAAAGTTGCTCAATGTTGCTAATCATCAGACAAATGCAAATCAAAACCACAATAAAGTTCTACTTCTCATCTGTCAGAATGACTATCATCAAAAAGTTCATAAATAATACAAGTTAGCAAAGACGTAGATTAAAGGGAACCCTCCGAGCAATGCTGCTAAAAATGTATATTGATGCAGTTACCACAAAAAAAAAAGGGTGGAGGTTTCTCAAAAAACTGAAAATAAAACTACTATATGATCCAGTAATCCCATTCCTGGATATAAGAACACTAATTCAAAAAGATACATGCATCCCAACTTCATAGCAGCATATTTACTATAGCCAAGATATGGAAGTAACCTAAGTGTTCATCAGGTTACTTCCATATCTTGACTATCAAGTGTCCATCAATAAGTGAACAGATAAAAAATTGTGGGGTGTGTGTGTGTATACACACACACAAAATGGGATATATTACAGTAAAATCTGTGTCATCTAATTAAAACTGTAGTATTTTCATTTCTGAAGTTTCACAACTGAAGATTTTTATTTCAATAAACCATTAATTTTCTTTTTGAAAAAGAGAACAAATGGGGAATAACTGTTCAATATGTAAATTATTATTATAATTCAGAAGCACAGAATTTTTTTTAAAAGATAACCAAAATATAGTTAGAATATGATATGTGTGTGATTTGAACACGAATCAAGTTATAAAACATTAAGTGGACTCCTTCAAAATCTGTGTAAAAATATCCTTATGTGCAAATTCAAGAAAATGAAACTTAATGCCTTTGTAGAAAAATAATATCTTCTTTATGCAAACCTAAATAAGTAGGTCTCAATATAATTTATTAGCCCTTATTCACCCCAGTGCCTAAATGACACTTTTGTAATAATACAAGTAGTCTTAACTCTCTTAGCCCACTCAGAACAATGTAATATAATCATTCAGTGATTTATTAAAAAGCACAATACTGCTCAATTATTTTATATTCTCATACACAACACTCCACATAAATGTAAAGTAAACTCATTCACAATAGCTTTCTTTTATTTATATTAAATAAGCCCAAGGTTAAGATCTCAACACAGTAGAACAAAATGTTTAAACAAAATTATTTAAAAATATTACACAGCTATACTAGTGGCAGCTTTACAGTTTTCAATCCAGAGGAAGAAATATTTTTCCACAGGATGAAGTTTTAAAATTTCCTCAAAATCCTAATATTTCAGTCTCTTCATGATTATACTAGCCACTTAAACTAGGTTGCTGAATGGGATCTCAAAGAAAATTAGAAAAGAGTTTGAACTGATGAAAAAATATAACATAGAAGTCATGGGATATAGCTAATGCAGAAACTAAGGGGAAATTTATAACAATAAAAGCATAGATGAGATTAAAAAAGGATTTCCAATCAATAACTTAAGTTTCTCCCATAAAAAACAGCTTATTAAAGAAGGGAAAATAAAGTCAAAGCAAGAAGAAAGAAAAAATAAAAATAAGACCAAAAATAAATGACTTTGAAAATAGCAAATAAAAGAGGAAAATAATGGAAATCAAAAGCTGGTTCAAAAGATCAATAAAATTGATAAAACTTTAGCACAATTAAAAGAAAGAGAGAGAGAAAAGACACAAATTGCCATTATCAGGATTGAAAGGGGAATATCATTACAGAATCAACAGACACTAAAAGGACAATAAAGGAATGCTATGAACATTCTATGCATATATTTTCAACAATTTAGATAATTAATTCAGTTCATTTCAGTCACTCAGTTGTGTCCGACTCTTTGCAACCCCATGGACTGTAGCATGCCAGGCCTCTCGGTCCATCACCAACTCCTGGAGTTTACTCAAACATATCTCCAATGAGTCAGTGATGCCATCCAACTATCTCATCCTCTGTCCTCTCCTTCTCCTCCCATTTCAATCTTTCCCAGCATCAGGGTCTTTTCAAATGAGTCAGCTCTTCACATTAGGTGGCCAAAGTACTGGAGCTTCAGCTTCAACACCAGTCCTTCCAATGAATATTCAGGACTGATTTCCTTTAGGATAGACTGGTTCGATCTCCTTGCAGTCCAAGGGACTCTCAAGATTCTTCTCTAACACCACAGTTCAAAAGCATTAATTCTTCAGTGCTCAGCTTTCTTTATAGTCCCAATCTCACATTCATACATGACTACTGGAAAAACCATAGCCTTGACTAGACAGACCTGTGTTGGAAAAGTAATGTCTCTGCTTTTTGATATGCTGTCTAGGTTGGTCTATGCTGTCTAGGAAAGTTATACTTTCCTTCCAAGGAGTAAGCATCTTTTAATTTCATGAGTGCAGTCACCATCTGTAGTGATTTTGGAACCCAAAAAAATAGTCTGCCACTGTTTCCAATTTCCCCCATCTATTTGCCATAAAGTGATGGGACTAGATGCCATGATCTTAGTTTTCTGAATGCTGAGTTCTAAGCCAACTTTTTCACTCTCCTCTTTTAGTTTCATCAAGAGGCTGTTTAGTTCTTCTTCGCTTTCTGCCATAAGGGTGGTATCTTCTGCATATCTGAGGTTATTGATATTTCTCCTGGCAATTTTGTCTCCAGCTTGTGCTTCTTCCAGCCCTGCATTTCTCGTGATGTACTCTGCATAGAAGTCAAATAAGTAGGGTGACAATATACAGCCTTGACACATTTCTTTTCCTATTTGGGACCAGTCTGTCGTTCCATTTCAGCTCTAACTGTTGGTTCCTGACCTACATATAGATTTCTCAAGAGGCAGATCAGGTGGCCTGGGATTTCCATCTTTCAGAATTTTCCAAAGTTTGTTGTGATCCACACAGTCAAAGGCTTTGGCATAGTCAATAAAGCAGAAATAGATGTTTTTCTGGAACTCTCTTATTTTTCTATTAGCCAGTGGATGTTGGCAATTTGATCTCTGTTTCCTCTGCCTTTTGTAAAATGAGCCTGAAAATCTGGAAGTTCACAGTTCACATTCTGTTGAAGCCTGGCTTGGAGAATTTTGAGCATTAGTTTACTAGTGTGTGAGATGAGTGCAATTGTTCAGTAGTCTGAGCATTCTTTGGCATTATCTTTCTTAGGGACTGGAATGAAAACTGATCTTTTCCAGTCCTGTAGCCACTGCATCATTTTCCAAAGCTGTTGACACATTAAGTACACCACTTTCACAGCATTACCTTTTAAGATTTGAAATAGCTCAACTGGAATTCCATCACCTCCACTAGCTTTGTTCATTGATGCTTCCTAAGGCCCACTTGACTTCACATTCCAGGATGTCTGGCTCTAGGTGAGTGATCAGAGCATCCTGATTTTCTGGGTCGTGAAGATCTTTTTTGTACAGTTCTTCTGTATATTCTTGCCACCTCTTCTTAATATCTTCGCTTCTGTTAGGTATATATCATTACTGTCCTTTATTGAGCTCAACATGAAATGTTCCTTTGTATCTCTAATTTTCTTGAAGAGATCTCTAGTCTTTCTTTCCTATTCTAATGTTTTCCTCTATTTCTCTGCACTGATCACTGAGGAAGGCTTTCTTATCTCTCCCTGCTATTCTTTGGAACTCTGCATACAAATGGGTATATCTGTCCTTTTCTCCTTTGCTTTTCGCTTCTCTTCTTTTCACAGCTATTTGTAAGGCCTCCTCAGACAGACATTTTGGTTTTTTGCATATCTCTTTCTTGGGGATGGTCTTGATCCCTGTTCTCCTGTACAGTGTCATGAACCTCTGTCCATAGTTCTACAGGCATTATGCCTATCAGATCTAGTCCCTTAAATCTATTTCTCACTTCTACTGTATAATTTACATAAGAGTTTTGATTTAGGTTATACCTGAATGGTCTAGCGGTCTTCCCTACTTTCTTCAATTTAATTCTGAATTTGGCAATAAGAAGTTCATGATCTGAGCCACAGTCAGCTCCTAGTCTTGTTTTAACTGACAGTATAGAGCTTCTCCATCTTTGGCTGCAAAGGATATAATCAATCTGATTTCAGTGTTGACCATCTGCTGATGTCCATGTGTAGAGTCTTCTCTTGTGTTGTTGGAAGAGGGTGTTTGCTATGACCTGTGTGTTCTTTTGGCAAAATTCTATTAGCCTTTGCCCTCCTTCATTTTGTACTCCAAGGTCAAATTTGATTGTTACTCCAGGTATTTCTTGACTTCCTATTTTGCATTCAAGTCCCCTATGATGAAAAGGACATCTTTTTTGGGTGTTAGTTCTAAAAGGTCTTGTAGGTCTTCATAGAACCGTTCAATTTCAGCTTCTTCGGCATTACTGGTCAGGGCATAGACTTGGTTTACCGTGATATTGAATGGTTTGCCTTGGAAATGAACAGAAATCATTCTGTCGTTTTTGAGACTGCATCCAAGTACTGCATTTTGGACTCTTTTGTTGACTATGATGGCTATTCCATTTCTTCTAAGGGATTCTTACCCACAGTAGTAGATCATGTTGTCCACAGTAGTAGGTCATCTGAGTTGAATTCACCCATTCCAGTCTATTTTAGTTCGCTGATTCCTAAAATGTCAATGTTCACTCTTGCCATCTCTTGTTTGACTACTTCCAATTTGCCTTGATTCATGTACCTAACAATCCAGGTTCCTATGCAATATTGCTCTTTACAGCATAGAACTTTGCCTCCATCACCAGCCACATCCAGAACTGGGTGCTGTTTTTGCTTTGGTTCTGTCTCTTCATTCTTTCTGGAATTATTTCTCCACTGATCTCCAGTAGCATATTGGGTACCTACTAACCTGGGCAGTTCATCTTTCAGTGCCTTATCTTTTTGCCTTTTCATACTGTTCATGGAGTTATCAAGGCAAGAATACAGAATAATTCATTAATTCATAATACTGATAATTCATTGGAAACAACTAACTACCAAAATTACCCAATATGAAATAGATAATCTGAATTGTCCTACAGAGATTAAGGAAACTGAATTCATAGTTAAATTCACCTCCCTTATCCCGCAAAATCTCTAGTCCCAGATAGTTTCATTATCAAATATTTACGAAAGAGTAATATTAATTCTCCACAATATCTTCTACAAAAGAGAAAAGAATAATTTATAAACTCATTTTCTAAAGCCAGAACTATCAAAAAAACAAAGACTGAACAAAAACAGAGTAAACTACAGGATAATATCCTTCATGTAGAGAAGTAAGAAAATAAACAAACTGAAAGACCCCTCAAAAAATACTGGCAAAGAGTATCCAGCAATATATCGAAAGAAAAGTACGACATAACAAAGTATTTACTGTGGGAATGAAAACTGGCTCAATATTTGATAATCACTTAAAATTCACATTAAAAACACATAATCATATCAACTGATACAGAAAAAGCATCTGAAAAAATTCAACATCCATTTTATCCATGATAAAACTTGCAGCAAGCTAGGAATAGAAAAATACATCCTCAACCTGATAAACAGCATCTACCCAAAACCCATATCTAACATAATACTTAATGATGAAAGACTGAATGCTTTCCTCTTAACATCAGGAAAAAGACAAGGATATCTCCTCTCATCACTTCTACTCAACATTGTACTCAATGTTCTAGCTCACTCAATAACACAAGAAAGAAAAAACCAAATTAGAAAGGAAAAAATGCTTTTTTTTGCAGATAAGATCTAGGTAGAAAACCTAGAGAAATATACAGAAACTGTGCTATTCTTGACAGGTGAGATCAGAAAGGTTGTAAGATGTAAGACTATACCAATGCAATGGACAAGAACTTGGGCAAACTTTGGGGAGATGGTAAAGGACAGGAAGGTGAGGTGTGTTGTAGTCCATGGGGTCACAAAGAGTCAGACACAACTGAGCGACTGAACAACAAGATATAAGGTTAACATTATAAGGTTAACATAGAAAACTCAATCTTATTTCTATATATTATTAATGAAACAATTGAAATTAAAGTTTAATAAAGTAATAATATTTAACAACAGTATAAAAATATGAATTCTTAGCGATAAATCTGACAAGAGGTGTCAAAGGCATATACTGTCAACATCACAAGATATAAAGTCAAAACAAAGATCAATTATGTTTCCGTAAACGAGTGATGAGTAAGAGAGTGAAGTCACTCAGTCATGTCCAACTCTTTGCGACCCCATGGACTGTAGCCCACCAGGCTCCTCCATCCATGGGCAACTCTAGGCAAGAACACTGGAGTGGGTTGCCATTTCCTTCTCCAGGGGATCTTCCCAACCCAGAGACTGAACCCGGGTCTCCTGAGTTGTAGGCAGACGCTTTATCATCTGAGCCAAACTAGTGATAGGCAATAATAAAACAATTTTTTAAATTAACAACAACACAAAAAGTAAATAGGTATAAATCTAACAAAGTATGTGTAAGTTCTGAATGCTGAAAATTGAAAAATATTAATTGATGAAAGAAATCAAAGACCTAAGTAAAAGGAGAGACATTTTGTGTTCATAGATGGGAAAAAAACAAGATTTCCCTTCTCCCCAAGTTGGTCTGTTTTTTCTAAAGAAAATAATGGTTGATTCTAAATTTTATACGGAAAGGCAAAGGAGCTAGAATAACAAACAATTCTGAAAAAGAAAAATAAAGTTGAAGGAATCACAGTACCCTATTTTAATGACTTGGTATAAAGCTACAAGAAACAAGAAAAAGGGCTATTGGCAATGGGAGAGACACAAAAATAAACTGAACAGAATAGAGCGCCCAGAAATAGACCCACATATATACAGCCAATTGATTTCCGACAAAGCTGCAGAAGCATTTCAATGGAGAAAGAACAGTGTTTTCAACAAATGGTTCTGGAACATTCAAGTATCTCTATGAAAAACAAGGGACCTCAACCTAAATCTCACACCTTATTAAAAAAAAAACTCAAAATGTATCATAATCTTCAATATAAAATTTAAAATTATATAACTTTCAGAAGAAGTCATAGGAGAAAATCTTCATAAACTAGAGCTAGGCAGAGTTCTTAGATAGGACACCAAAACCATAATTCATTAAAAATAAATTTGAGAAATAGTAACTTCATCAAAATTAAATATAGTTTCCTCTACAGAAAAAAAGAAAAGGTTTTTTTCTAAGAGAATAAAAGGACAAGCTACAGACTGGGAGAACTGCAAATCATAAATCAGAAGAACTTACATTCAAAGTGTATAAAGAATTTTCAAAATCCAGCATGAATACAACTCAATTAAGAAAATGAATAAAAGATTTGAAAAGATACTTCACTGAACAGTAATATACAAATGGCAAAATGAGCACCTGAAAAATGTTCAACGTCGTTAGGGAGATGCTAACTGAAATCACAATGTGATACTACCACATATCTATTAATGACAAAATTTTAAAAATAGAGTACATCAGGTGTTTATGAGGACACACAGCAAAAGGAACTCTCAGACTTTGCTGCTTGGACTGAAAAATGGTATAGTCACTCAGAAAGACATTTTGACAGTTATTCGTAAAGTTTAAATATACACTTACCATACAATCCAGCAACCCCACTCCTTGACATTTACCCTAGAGAAATGAAAGCTTAGGTTCACACAAAAACCTATACGTGAATGTTTATAACAGCTCTATTCCTAACTGCCAAAACCTGGAATAACCTACCTGTCCTCCACAAGTAAATGGATAAACTGTGGTTCATTCATACAATGGAATACTATTAAGCAAAAAAAACAACAAACTATAGATATGTATATTATACAACAAACTATAGATATGTATAGATATATACAACAACATGGATAAATCTCATAGGTAAGTCTCAAAACATTACATACTATATATTCTAATTTTATAAACATCACATTATTATTTTACAAAATTACCAAAAAGACAAACTGAAGTAATGGAGAATAGATCAGTGGTTTTTGCGAGTAAGGGATGGGACAAGTGTATGATTGCAAGATTTAATCATAGTATAATTATAAAGGCACAAGGGAAATTTGAGGGGAGATGGAACTGTTCTAAACATTCATTGTGGTAGTTGTTAAATGAATTTTATAGATATATTTAGATCATAGAGTTGTATGCCAAGAATAAATCAGGTTTATTGCATGATAATTAAAAAATAAACCAAAAAGATTACATTGAATAAAAAAAAAGTCTTTTCCCAAAATAGATGCTCAGTTAACATCTGCTGAACAAAAACACTGAAAATTGGCTGCAGTTTCTGCTTTAACATTAATCTTATTTATATCCCTAAGCTTCAAATATGTAAATAACTTTTTGTAGCATCATTAACATTTTCTATCATGGTATCTGCCACAGAAAGATTTCTAGTTTACACAAAAAAATAATTTAAAATATCGAATGAAAGTCAGAAATCTATTATTCCAACCAATTATTTTAACCTTTAAAGATTATCATTAATAATCGGTAACTTTTTCTTTATATCTTGTATGCATATCTTTCTCATTAAAAAGGGAGCAGGATCTGTTTTTAAGTCATTACCCTAAGGCAGGATACACAAAACAGATATTTGATGAATGTTTACATAATCAGCTAATCTTCATTAAACATTAAATGAGCTGAAGAGTTGAGCCATTAATTTATCCTGAATATTAACTCTTTCTAGGATTTATCCTTTTCCTTGAATTAGTAAAACTGACTACTAAAAAGTGTTCTTCCTTACTCAAACCACAGTGTGTACTCACATTGTGAGTTTGTGTCACTTCTATGCAGCTACACGCTTTCAGATTTTCTTTGCTAAGGACACACTGGGCATCTGTTTGCCTGCAGCTCCCGTGCAAGCAACCAAATGGGATCCCACTATACCATTCCTGTACTGACTTGTCACAGGTCTGACTAAGACTCATTCATTTCAATCAATTATCTAAGCAGATTGGTTAAACCACGTGTGTAAATGAATAAAAGCAACTTCATTAAAAAAACAAAAAGACCATTAATTTTGCTCTTTGCTTCAAACTGTGTGAAAAAAGTGTGTTCCTACACTAGAAAATGATTAAAAACATAGCCGAGGTTTTTAGACGAACCTAGCCTAAGAATTAAATACATCTTGAAAACTGTAAAGACGCTATTTGTATGTATTTACAACACAGAACAAGGATAATTCCCATACTTGTTTGAAGTTTCTGTTTGTTAAGAGAATTATTTTATAGCTCTCCACACTGTTTTTAAGGTATTATTTCTGTTAACATAGCTAATGAGATCATCTCTAATTTATCCAGGTTTCAGTCAAATTTTCAATAAATTTTTGAACTTTACAGCTCTGATAAATTTAACTATAAAGTATATTATAATGGTGCTAAAATACATTCACTTTTTATATCCTACAATATATGCTTTGATACCACATTACAACCATTACTTGCAAAGAAACCAAACTAAACTGCTTTTGTCAGAAACCAATCAAAAATATAATAAACAATCTAACCAAAAGATGAAAACATTTAAGCTGATTGAAGCACTTAATGCAGTAATTTTATTTGGCCCATGACTAAGGTCATAAACACTAATGAGTTTGCTTAACTAAGAATGAACTATTTACATAAAGTTGCAGGTTTCTATATTTTAGCTCTGAGAACACTGTTAATATTTAATATGCTAATTAATAAGGACTGTAATCTATTATGACCAAGTAAATAATAAAGCCAATCTGCAAAAACAGTTTATATAGAAATAAGCCAGCTCTCAAACTTCCAAATTTTCATGAGCACCTCATCCACTGGCTTTAATTGAAGGACTTAACACTGGTTTCCTTCACACACCCCACCCCTGAATGCATCATTATGGGTACAGGAGTTCAAACCACAGAGAAGCACCCTCTCCCATAAAATTACACGGTCAATTATCCTTTAGATAATTTTCACAGTTTAGCACAGTTAACCATATCTGGCTAATTTGGGCACATAATTAAACCAGGCTCCTTGAAAATATCCATTTAAACTAAATGTAATGAAAATGAATGAATTTCTTACTATACTGCATTTACTCAGGGAGACTTTGTTTCAATTTAACCTGAAAAATCAACACTGCAAAACAATCCTAACTTGAATATATTTCAAATGTGTATGACAACCTAGCCTCAATATCATGAGAGGAATATTCCTATGAAGTATTTGTAAAATTGGGGAAAACCTCAAAAAAGGGCATTTTCTAAACATGTGTAAGCACAGAGACATGATTATACCTGTCAGTTATAACAGAGCTATATGATTATTAAGTTCACTTGGTGAAATCTCATTTCAGAAATCACTCAGACTTAAGTTTTTATAATAAAGGTATTCAAAGTTAGCTCCTCTCCCCAACATCTGACATTTATAATATAGGGTTTTTAGGAAACTCTATTAAAAATTACCTGCTTCTGCAGCCACCTCTCATGCCTTCGTTGTTTCCGTCTCAGATTCTTCAGTTTGCTCTTCTCTCTCTTACTGAGCCTCTGATTAATGGCACCCAGTGAAAAACTGCCCGAGTGCAGGAAGTTCAGAGGAGAGAGGTGCTCTTCCTGGTCCTCAGCCTCCAGTGTGCTCCTGCCAGCAGCAGGCAGGTCCATCAGGAAAGTCAGGCTGTTAGGACTAGCATGGCCAGAATACACGGGAGAAGCTTCTAGACCACACTGAAATTCTCCTCCTCTTTGTGTCTGGGTCTCACGGGGAGCCACTGAAAATCTTTGCAGCAGCATATTAGGATCAAAACTGGATGAAATCTGAAAGGAACAGTTATTTTTATTCGATTCTAAAGGCAAGCTCGGAAGGTCAACAGGCTGTGTCTCATTGAGCCCAGGATATACAGTAGTCTTACTATGGATTTCATATAAAGTGGGTAATAAAGTCAGTTTCTCACTGATGCTCAGATCCAAACTATGTGATTTTCTATGAAAAGCTCTCGGAGCGCATCTGGTGGTCACAAGCTGCGGAACAAAAAGCTGATATTTTGGATCTGATGCTTTGAAGAGCAGTTTTTCATTCTTCATCTTGAAATATGTTGACCGTACCTCCAGGCAGAGTGCTTCAGTTAATCTTCCAGGACCACTATTATTTGGGCCCATGTTTAAAAACCTGTGATTTCTGTTTCTGGAGGCGCCACCTGTCAGCAGAGTTTCCTTGTCACAACCTGACTGAACTCTAGGATGTGACAAGTATTTCAGCGATGGTCTCATTAGTCGGCCTGACGGTGTTGGCTGATAATCGGTACGGCTCTTGGAGAGATGTACAGCTGCAAGCTGGCCACAGGAACATTTTGGAGTGCTGACAAAATTAAAGCCCCCTAAACGGGCCCCACAGAAAGGGCAATTCAGTTTTCCAACTGTCCACTGGGCCTACAGGTAATAAAGGAAAATAAAAACAATGCTTTCATTGTAAAGTAACCAAAGAGAATGTGAGTTTTTTTTTTTTTTTTTAAGCCGACCACATGAAAGTTTTTTATGCCACAGAAAAGGCCAGCTTTCTGTTTTCTGATTAGTAGACAGAACAGTAAATGGAAACAAAACCTTCCAATAAACAGAGATAAGAAGCTCCAAAGGTCTAGAATGATAACACAGTGTACATCACACCCATCTAGACAATACTCCCAAGATTCTAAAGAGTCTTTTAGACAATAGACTGAATACGGATACAGTGTGAACTAATGAAAAGAAAAATACACTATGGAACCAGGAAGCAAATCAGTCTACAGAGCTTAATTTGCAAGTAAAATCTCACAGAAAAGTGTCTGTTTTGATACACTTCTTGCATACCAAGCACTGTGGGAGGGAACTTTACCCAAACAGCAGAATAAAGCTCTTCCTGCCTTTTTACATACAACTGAAAGATATTGGTTGCATGTATCAGTTAGTTCATTTTCTCTATTCAGATTACAAATAAATAGTGAACTAGCTTAAAAATATCTTTTAACAGAAATAGTGGAATATCTGAAATGTGCTAATACATTTTGCAAAGTTCAGGACACTTATAAGCAGTACCCTGGCATTCTCCCAGGAAATCACTACAATGGGAGAATGAATGCAAGAGATATCTAGCTAATGGTATTTTTTAACCAAAAAAGTAAGCTAGTCAGTGGAGAAAAGCAACTATATTTTCCCCAAATCATATTTGATATGATTTTCTATACTTTTCTAATACTTAGGTGTTTTGCTGGGAGAAATAATGAGGCCACATTGAACAGTTCCTGCTCTTATACTATTTCATTAAGGATTCTTAAAAGTGTGGTTTTTTCATTCTGATTGTGCCAGTAAGAGTCATTAATTTTCAAGTTTATTTTACATGTGTGTGCATACATGAGTGATACCCACAGGATATTTCATTCACTTCACAGGGACTGTTCTAGGTACTGGGGGATATAATACATAATGAACAAAACAAAAACTTTTGACTTCATGGAGTTTATATCCTAGTAGAGCATCTAGGTAATTAACATGATCATTAAGTCATTTGTGTATGTGGATGTGTATGTATATATATGTGCATATGTGTATGGATGTGCATAATTTATATATGTTATACAAACTTAAGCATATTTACAAGTTCTACATATCTTGTAAAATGTGTGTGTAAAACATAGATAGATAGATACAGTAGAGAAGAGAGAAAGGAAGTGTGTAGTGATAATAGCTGCGAGAGGCAGTTGATAGATTGGCCAGGTGATGCCTCAATTAAGAATAAAGACCTAAGAAAATGATGGAACAAGTTGGTAGTGGTGGAAAGAGAATTTAAAGAAGGGGAATTTTCAACTGCAAAGTCTGAGTTATAGAAGTACTCAGAGCACTCCAGTAATAATGAAAGCAGTAAGTGTAATCAAGAGTTACATACACATTCATGTTTCCTGAAACAATGCATTCAAGAAAAATAGCTCCAAAATGAGGACAATAACATTCTGAAAGTAGCATATTCCTAAATTTACTCAGAAACTAAGGAACTTACTTTTTGTATCAGGCAATGTATCCATTCTGGAAGGGCTTCTATATTCATGTGCCACACATGACAAATATTTTCATCATCAGCTGAATCATTTGTATTCTGTTATATCAAAATGCATGATATTAGTCATGACTAGTTCAGATTTTATTTCACAAAATTCATATTTAAGTAAAACACAAAAATATAAATTCACTTTTAGGTAGGAAGGAAATACATACTGCCCTTCTCTCCTTATTCCCTCCCACTGCCAAGACAAATCTATAAAGTTTTTTTTTTTTTTTTTCATGGAATAGCCACATTTAAACTGACAAAAAAGCAAACAAAAAAATCCCTCTACTTCATTGAAACAATCAAATTAAAACATGAGCACAAAGTCACTGAATGGACAAATTTGGCACCCTATTTCATTCTGTGTGTGAGAAAAACTATTCATGACAACTTTCCCCAGCCCTCAATCTCTGATTCTAATAACAGATTAAAGGAGTTACTATATTCGCCATCAAGATGCTCAAGAAAAGTTTAAAAGGGGAACGCCACACTTTCACTAATGGTTAGGACTCCACGCTTTCACTGATGAGGGCCTGGGTTTGATCCCTGTTTGGGGAACTAAGATCCTAGTGTGGCACAGCAAAAGAAAAAAGAGAAGAAAAAAGCTTTAGAGGATTGGGGGAGAGGAATAATTGTGCAGGGAGCTATAAAGGCCCTAAGTTTCAGCTGTGTAAGTACAGCGAAAATTTCAGGGACAATTTTGGCCTTTTGAAGTAGATTTGCAGAAATAAATGTGATCTATAGTTGAGACACTATGACTTCCCAGTTGGTTCTTTAGTACTTCTGTGACCTTAGGACAGTTGCTTTACTTCTCTGAGTCTCTGTTTCTTTTCCCCTTAAACTCCGCTGGATAATTGGCTCAGGTCCCTTCCAGGTCTACAGAATTTCATTTTATGAGATGACAGAAAGGGTTGACTGACAAGAACAGGGCAAGTACATAGCAGATGGGAACAACACAAAGAACGGCCTATGCCAAAGTTGTGACAACGGAAGCAAAAAGGGCCCTGGGGAACTATCTGGGGTGGATTTGAAGCCTGTCTGTCTCTAGGCAAGAGCAGTACTTGGGACAGAGAGAAACAGGGCAACATTTCTAAAAGTATGGCTGGAAAGGCCTGGAAAAAAATGGAAAGCATTTGCAATAAGTCCAGGAGATGATCTACTGAGGACCAATCTCTATTCTGGCTGAAAATATTATCATATGAATATATCACATTATTTAATATGTTAACTACCTCAACATAGTGTGAAATAGATTTAATAATAAGTACATCTCTAATACACTTTCTAAAGCAAGTGAAAAAGAAGTAAATATACTCAGAATTATGATATTATAAGCATATACCACCTAAAAAAACCAATATTATAACTTTTCTATGGAAATATATGTATATAAATAGAAAAGGTACCTTACAGGCTATGTACCAAATTGACATCACATGGTTTGAAGAAAGAAAGAACTTCAAGATTAGGAAAGTTATTAAAAGGAAACTAACTTTTATGGAAAATTGTTTTAATGGGAAAGTAAGTTATACTTACATAATTAAAATTGTATTTAAAATTGATGTAAATAAAATACATTGATTACTTCTGGTCCTTACAATACTAAAGTAAGTGGGATTAGACATGCCCTCACCATTACAACTGATAAAACTAGGCAAAATATACTATTGTTTTAAGACATTAGACCAAAGAAGGAAAAAAAAAGCACAGGGCTGTGATCTCTCAGAGAAGTCAAATAAATGAGGTGAGCCTAAAAATAACCCTGGATATCTGCCTCAGGGAATTTTCAGAACCTTGGTGTAGGGAGGAGGAACTCAATTAGTGTATGGCAGCCTTGCTGATTTAAGACTAAGAACAGAGGCTATAAAGGCTAAACAGCTAGAATTTACAGGACTGTTGTACCAGCAAGGAGAGGCCTGTAATTAGAAAAAAGTTCCAGAAATCTGTATAGTAATTCCTCTAAATTTTTGATTGAATACCATTATGGAGGTATGAAGGGTGAGATATCAGACAATCAGATAAAGAAAATTTACCCTGGAAAAGACATCTTCCAGTGAAGCATAAGTATTCAACTAGGGCTCACAGTAAAGCTGGGAAGATGTTCAAGTTCCAAGCAGCCAGAGTAGAAGGATCTCAAGGAATATGTGGAGTATTTAGGAGACAGAGGATGAGATGGCTGGATGCCATTGCCAACTCGACGGATGTGAGTTTGAGTGAACTCGGGAGTTAGTGATGGACAGAGAGGCCTGGCATGCTGCAATTCATGGGGTCGCAAAGAGTCGGACACGACTGAGCGACAGAACTGAACTGAACTGACTGAGGAGAGGTTCCAGCAGAGTTCTGTCTTAAAACTAGGGCTAAATTAGCCCAAAAGTAAAGGTTACTAAAAAGCAACCCTAATAAAGTTGGCCTCCAAAGAATGAAATTCAATCATAAATAACTCATATGTCTGCTAAAACATTCTTTACAGGAAGAATAACATCCAGACACTCAGTAATGTTAAATCAAAATGTTGTACCTACAAGAGAAATTACTAGATTATGTACCCCCAAAAAAGTGACCTACAACCAGGAGAAAAATTGTTCAATGGAAATATCCCCCACATTCCATCATGTTGAAGTGTGGTAGAAAACTCATGCTGATGTTTGGCAGAAACCAACACAATTCTCTAAAGCATTTATCCTTCAATTAAAAAATAAATAAAAAAGAATCTCCCCCAAAGTGGAAAAGATTGAATAAACAGAGACTTTAAATCAGCTATGACATATTTTCATGAGTAAAACAAGAAGATAAATTACCTTAATACTAAATGAATGGTTTACCTAGAGAAAAAACTTCTGAAATTAAAAGTTTCACTTATTAGCAAATTGATACTGTAGAAGAAAATATCAGTGAACATGAACATACAGAAGTAAAAATGATGAAAAAAATCTAGCATAGGAAGAAAAAAGAGGAAAAAAATGAGCAAAATTGAAGTGACTTATGGGAAACATCAAATAGTGTAACATAAATGTAAATGCCCCTTCATGGATCACAGCCTTGTCATGGGAAAGGGACTTGAGTAACTCAATGAGCCATGCTGTGCAGGGCCACCCAAGGCTAACGGGTCATAGCAAAGAGTTCTGACAAAACATGGTCCACCCACTCCAGTATTCTTGCCTCGAGCACCCCATGAACAGTATAAAAAGGCAGAAAGATATGACACTGCAAGATGAGCTCCCCAGGTCAGAAGGTGTCCAATATGCTCCTGGGGAAGAGTGGAGGCATTGCTGGGAGAAATATCAAACCTCAAATGTGCAGATGACATCACTCTACCAGCAGAAAGCAAAGAAGAACTAAAGAGCCTCTTGATGAAGGTGAAATAAGAGACTGAAAAAGCTGGCTTGAAACTCACATTAAAAAAGACTAAGAGCATGGCATCTGGTCCCATCACTTCATGGCAAATAGAAAGGGGAAAAATGGAAGCAGAGACAGATTTTATTTTCATGGGCTCTAAATTCAACTGTGGACTGTGGCTGCAGCTATGAAATTAAAAGATACTTGCTCCTCTCCCTTCCTGACCCGACCATGATGATAGGGTGGATGACAGGACCCCTGGCACACCCTGCCTCCCAGCCAAGCCTGGAGATCCTTGGGACAGCCCTAGGTGCTGCCAGCCCACTGTTCACAAGAGGAGACAGGCCGGGGGTCGGCCATGAGGTCAGGGTGGAGCCCTGTCCTGCCCCTACCACTGTCCTGCCTTCCAAGGTCCTGTGGTGGAGCAGCCCTGTCCTGGTGGGGGCAGGGGCCTGGGGTGCCCATGCTGGCTGTGTGCCTGGCAAGTAAGCATCTGTGGCAAGGGGCCAGGAATGTGGGGGTGGACCCAGGCATACGTTAGCACTTTGGAGAGTTTTTTTTCTCAAGCAATTATAAAAGTAGAAACTTGTCAGCGTCATGATGAACTGAACTGTGAATCCTGAAACACCTCTGCTGGCCTGTGGTTTGAGATGAGAGTAAGGATGCCAACTTGCACTTCCCTTCCCCCTCTGCCCCCCTTCCCCCTCTGCCCCCCTCCCCCCACCACAGGCTCCCATGGACTTTGTCCAGAAGTCAGGGGCCCTGGGCCTGGCAAAAGAAATAACAAATGGGGAAAACAACAACAACAACAACAAACTTGCTCCTTGGGAGGAAAGCTATGACAAACCTAAACAGTGTATTAAAACACAGAGACATTATAAAAAAAAAAAAGAGTGGAGACATCACTTTGCTGACAAAAATAATATAGTCAAAGCTATGATTTTTCTGGTAGTCATGTATGGATGTGAGAGTTGGACCAAAAAGGCTGAGTGTGAAAAAACTTATGCTTTCAAATTACGGTGCTAGAAAAGACTCTTGAGAGTCCCCTGGACTGCAAGATCAAACCAGTCAGTCCTAAAGGAAGTCAATCCTGACTATTCATTGGAAGGACTGATGCTGAAGCTGAAGCTTCAATACTTTGGCCACCTGATGTAAAAAGCTGAAACACTGGAAAAGACTCTGATGCTTGGAAAGACTGAGGACAAAAGGAGAAGAGGGTGACAGAGGATGAGATGGTTAGACAGCATCACTGACTCAATGGACATGAATTTGAGTGGAGAAGAGAGGAACAGGCATGCTGTGATCCACGGAGTTGCAAAGAGTTAGGCTCAACTTAGCAACTGAAAAACAACAGCAACACGTGTAAGCGGAGAAAAGACAGGACAGTAGGATAAACCATAGCCAAATTTTCCAAAGGCCTATAGATCAAAGCAGCTCAAGGATTCTTAAACAGCGTAAACACAAGGGAAACTACGGCTCTTAATAAAATTGCTGAAATTCAGTGACAAAAGTAAGCATCAGGAGAAAATAAGTATCCTACAAATAGGAGAAAGAAGAAAACAATGATTTTTGGAATTCCACTTAGGGCCATAAAGGAATGGGAGTTTAGAATTAGCTTCCTGCAACAAACAACTAGAAAACTGAACAAAATTTAACAAACAACTATTTTCAGTCAGTGGGACAACAGGCAGCGAAATAGTGACTTCTGAGAGAAATAAACAGAGCTTATAGTCATACAGACTTTTATTCTGAAGACAACTGAAGGAACCCCAACAGAGTCTAGTCAGCTTTCTGAGTTGAGGAAACAGGAATCAGATTTTTAAGAGGTAAAGGCAAACTAAAATTTGTAGGGCACAGTATCCAAGAGAAATAAGAAGAAAAAAGCCTCAGAAACTTGTATATGGTTTCCCCTTGAGTCTTTGATCAAATTCTAATCTGGTCATGCTTAGAGTAAAACTCCAGGAGACTGTGCTAAGAACACCTACAGGGGAAAGAACAATTACAGAGGCTATAAGCCAAGCACTTTCAAGAGCTCACACAGGGCCAGGAATCATTATGTTCCAACCGGTCTGATGGAAAAGGACTTCTTCAATAATGAGGCATTCAGTAGTGACCCAAAGGGTCATTCCCTAAAAGTGGGGCAAAATAAGCCTTAGAATAAGGACTACTCTAAACCCACCCTAAAGAACCTAAAAATAAGTTTCTAAATTATCAAACTTATCTAGAAACAACTATTAGGCAGAAGGAAACATAAAATCCTGTAAAAGAATAAAACAAAATATAATACTCTACAAAATGAAATTTATAGTCTTCGGCATCCAATTAAAAATCCAACATGGTGCAGGCCTGGGTGGAAAGGAATAGCAGCCACTATTTGCGTGTCAGGGATAAAGCTCTATCTAGATCTTTTCTCCTTGTCTCTCCAACCAAACAAAAGACTTAAATTACTAGGGAAAGGACAATATTCATTACGATTTGGAGCACTGAATAAAAACAAAATCCTCTACACCTGAGACCGTAGCAGGAATGCAATGCTGGACCTAGACAGGAGCACCAAGATGGGCAAAATCCTATGACCCAGGGACACAGTGCCTGCTAAGACTGAGGCTGTCAGGCAAGCAAGGTGGATGTAAATTAGGGAGGAGCAAGGAAAAGATGGTACTGGTAAGGATGAATTGAAACACACATCAGTTTGTCTCTGATCTTGATACTCTGGGTATATAATAGAGAAACTAGACTCCTTCATCACAGAGACAAATATGTCAATACACTTATCTGACCCAGGAGGTGAAGCCCAAATGAGAATCCAGGGGAAAGTAGAGAAGTTACAGGCTTATTGAAGTTGTTCTTCCTCTTCAAGGTGAACCAGCATAATAAAACTATGGGGATAGAGAAGAGATCAGCAATTGTCAGGTTTGGGGTGGGGATGAAAAGACCAAATATGCAGGGGGAAACCACAATCACGAATGACGTAAATCAAATCGCTTATGATTATACAGCAGAAGTGACAAATAAACTCAAGGGATTAGATCTGATAGAGTGCCCGAAGAAAACACAGAAGTTCCGAACACTGTACAGGAGGCGGTGAACAAAACCATCTACAAGAAAAAGAAATGCAAAAAGGCAAAATGGTTGTCTGAGGAGGCCTTACAAATAGCTGAGGAAAAAAGAAGCAAAAGGCAAAGGAGAAAAGGGAAGATATATCCTTCTGAAAGTGGAGTTCTAAAGAAAGCAAGGAGAGATAAGAAAGCCTTCCTATACACTAATAATGAGAAAATAGAAAAAGAAATTAAGGAAACAATTCCATTCACCATTGCAGTGAAAAGAATAAAATACTTAAGAATATATCTACCTAAAGTAACTAAAGACCTATATATAGAAAACTATAAAACACTGGTCAAAGAAATCAAAGAGGACACTAATAGATAGAGAAATATACCATGTTCATGGATCGGAAGAATCAATATAGTGAAAATGAGTATATAAACCAAAGCAATCTATAGATTCAACGCAATCACTATCAAGCTACCAGTG
Organism: Capricornis sumatraensis; assembly: GCF_032405125.1. Lineage (NCBI taxonomy): Eukaryota > Metazoa > Chordata > Mammalia > Artiodactyla > Bovidae > Capricornis > Capricornis sumatraensis. The sequence goes on from NC_091086.1 coordinate 22,156,417, forward strand.
GTATTTTTCACAGAGCTAGAACAAATAATTTCACAGTTTGTATGGAAATATAAAAAACCTCGAATAGCCAAAGCAGTCTTGAGAAAGAAGAATAGAACTGGAGGAATCAACCTGCTTGACTTCAGGCTCTACTACAAAGCCACAGTCATCAAGACAGTATGGTACTGGCACAAAGACAGAAATATAGATCAATGGAACAAAATAGAAAGCCGAGATAAATCCACGCACCTATGGACACCTTATCTTTGACAAAGGAGGCAAGCATATACAATGGATTAAAGACAATCTCTTTAACAAGTGGTGCTGGGAAAACTGGTCAACCACTTGTAAAAGGATGAAACTAGATCACTTTCTAACACCATACACAAAAATAAGCTCAAAATGGATTAAAGATCTAAACGTAAGACCAGAAACTATAAAACTCCTAAAGGAGAACATAGGCAAAACAGTCTCCGACATAAATCACAGCAGAATCCTCTACGACGCACCTCCCAGAATACTGGAAATAAAAGGAAAAATAAACAAATGGGACCTAATTAAACTTAAAAGCTTCTGCACAACAAAGGAAACTATAAGCAAGGTGAAAAGACAGCTTTCAGAATGGGAGAAAATAATAGCAAATGAAGCAACTGACAAACAAATAAACTCAAAAATATACAAGCAACTCATGCAGCTCAATTCCAGAAAAATAAACGACCCAATCAAAAAATGGGCCTAAGAACTAAATAGACATTTCTCCAAAGAAGACATACGGATGGCTAACAAACACATGAAAAGATGCTCAACATCACTCATTATCAGAGAAATGCAAATCAAAACCACAATGAGGTACCACTTCACACCAGTCAGAATGGCTGCGATCCAAGTCTACAAGCAATAAATGCTGGACAGGATGTGGAGAAAAGGGAACCCTCTTACACTGTTGGTGGGAATGAAAACTAGTACAGCCGCTATGGAAAACAGTGTAGTGAGTCCTTAAAAAACTGGAAATAGAACTGCCTTATGACCCAGCAATCCCACTGCTGGGCATACACACTGAGGAAACCAGAATTGAAAGAGACAGGTGTACCCCAATGTTCATCGCAGCACTGTTGATAATAGCCAGGACATGGAAGCAACCTAGATGTCCATCAGCAGACAAATGGATAAGAGAGCTGTGGTACGTATACACAATGGAGTATTACTCAGCCATTAAAAAGAATACATTTGAATCAGTTTTAATGAGGTGGATGAAACTGAAGCCGATTATACAGAATGAAGTAAGCCAGAAAGAAAAACACCAATATACTATACTAACGCATATATATGGAATTTACAAAGATGGTAACGATAACCCTGTATGCAAGACAGCAAAAGAGACACAGAAGTATTGAACAGTCTTTTGGACTCTGTGGGAGAGGGAGAGGGTGGGATGATTTGGGAGAATGGCATTGAAACATGTATAATATCATATAAGAAATGAATCACCAGTTTTGATTTGTTGCAGGATACAGAATGCTTGGAGCTGGTGCACTGGGATGACCCAGAGGGATGGTATGGGGAGGGAGGTGGGAGGGGGGTTCAGGATTGGGAACACATGTACACCTGTGGCAGATTCATGTTGATGTATGGCAAAACCAATACAATATTTTAAAGTAATTAGCCTCCAATTAAAATAAATAAATTTAAATTAAAAAAAAAAGAAAGCCTTCCTAAATAATCAATGCAAGGAAATAGACAAAAACAATAGAACGTGAAAAACTAGAGATCTCTTCAAGAAAATTAGAGATACTAAGGGACTAACATTTCATGCAAAGATGTGCACAATAAAGGACAGAAACAGTATGGACTTAACAGAAGCAGAAGTTATTAAGAAAAGATGGCAAGAATACACAGAACCATACAGAAAAGATCTTAATGACCCAGATAACCACGATGGTGTGATCACTCACCTAGAGCCAGACATCCTGGAGTGAGAAGTCAAATGGGCCTTAGGAAGCACCACTATGAATAAAGTTGGTGGAGGTGATGGAATTCCAGCTGCCCTATTTCAAATCCTAAAAGATGATGTTGTGAAAATGTTGCACTCAATATGCCAACAAATTGGAAAACTCAGCAGTGGCCACAGGACTGGAAAAGGTCAGTTTTCATCCCAGTCCCAAAGAAAGGCATGCCAAAGAATGTTCAAACTACTGCACAATTGCACTCATCTCACACACTGGCAAAGCAATGCTCAAAATTCTCCAAGCCAGGCTTCAACAGCAAGTGAAATGAGAATTTTCAGATGTTCAAGCTCAATTTAGAAAAGGCAGAGGAACCAGAGGTCAAATACCCAACATCCGTTGGATCACAGAAAATGCAAGAGAGTTCCACAAAAATATCTACTTCTGCTTCATTGACTACACCAAAGCCTTTGACTGTGTGGATCACAACAAACTGTGGAAAATTCTTCAAGAGAAGGGAATACCAGACCACCTTACTTGCTTCCTGAGAAACCTGTAAAGAGGTCAAGAAGCAACAGTTAGAACTGGACACGGAACAATGAACTGGTTTCAAATTGGGAAAGGAGTACATCAGTGCTGTATATTTTCACCCTGCTTATTTAATTTATATGAAGAGTACATCATGCAAAATGCCAGGCTGGATGAAGCACAAGCTGGAATTAAGTTTGCCGGGAGAAATATCAATAACCTCAGATATGCAGATGACACCACCCTTATGCCAGAAAGTGAAGAGGAACTGAAGAGCCTCTTGATGAAAGTGAAAGAGGAGAGTGAAAAAGCTGGCTTAAAACTCAACATTCAAAAAATGAAGATCATGGCATCTAGTCCCATCACTTCACAGCAAATAGATGGGAAAACCATGGAAACAGTGACAGACTTTATTTTCTTGGGCTCCAAAATCACTGCAGATGGTGACCACAGCCATGAAATTAAAAGACGCTTGCTCCTTAGAAGAAAAGCTATGACCAACCTAGACAGCATATTGAAAAGCAGAGACATTACTTTGCCAACAAAGGCCCACATAGTAAAAGCTATGTTTTTTCCAGTAGGCACATATGGATGTGAGAGTTGGACCATTAAGAAGGCTGAGTGCTGAAGAATTAATGGTTTTGAACTGTGGTTGTGGAGAAGACTCTTGAGAGTCCTTTGGACTGCAAGGAGATCAAACCAGTATCCTAAAGGAAATAAATCCTGAATATTCATTGGAAGAACTGATGCTGAAGCTCCAATACTTTGGTCACCTTATGTGAAGAGCTGACTCATTAGAAAACCCCTGATGCTGGGAAAGATTGAAGGCAGGAGGACAAGGGGACGACAGAGGATGAGATGGTTGGATGGCATCACCAAATCGAGGACGTGAGTTTGAACAAACTCCAGTAGATGGTGAAGGACAGGGAAGCCTAGCATGGTTTAGTCCATGAGGTTGCAAAGAGTTGGACATGACTGAGGGACTGAATGAACAACATGACGGGGGAGCATGAGGGAATTTAGGGAATAATGCAATTGCTCTGTATCTTAACTGAAGTTATGCATATTCAACCCTATTGTCAAAATCTTGGCAACTGTATCCCAAAGAGTAATTTTACTGTATGTAACATGTTTTAAATGAAGGTTAAATGAAGACGTTTTCATAGGGCAAGTGAAGTGAAGTGTTATGTTAGTTGCTCAGTCGTGTCCGACTCTTTGCAACCCTATGGACTATAACCCACCAGTGTCCTCTGTCCATGGGACTTTCCAGGCAAGAATACTAGAGTGGGTTGCCATTTCCTTCTCCAGGGGATCTTCCTGACCCAGGGATCAAATCTGGGTCTCCTGCATCGCAGGCAGACTCTATCATTTGAGCCACCAGAGAAGCCCAAAGGAGTCCTGTTTTCACAGGAACAAATCCAAAAAGAATTTATCACCAACTTGTGATAAACAACATGTTCTTGAAGTACAAGAAAAATTTCATCAAACAAAATCTGGACGACACAATTGAGTGTTGATCCTCAAAATGGCAAATATGTTGGCAAATGTAAAACATTTTTTTTTTTAGTTTTCTGTAAAGAAAACTTACTTTTTAAAGCATATCATTAAAAATATCCTGTGGAGTTTTAAATGCAAAAATAAAATGTACGAAAACAATACAAAGACCAGGACATGAGGGATGAAAGCATACTAAGGCTCTCACTCTATACATACAATTTAAAGGAAGATGGTGATAAACTAAGGACATATGTTGTAAACCAAAAGATCAACCACTAAGGAATAAAAGCACCCTAAATAGTAGCTCAGTTGGTAAAGAATCTGCCTGCAATGTGGGAGACCCTGGTTCAATTCCTGGGTTGGGAAGATCCCCTGGAGAAGGGAAAGGCTACCCACTCCAGTATTCTGGCCTGGAGAATTCCATGGACAGGCCATAGGGTCGCAAAGAGTCAGATATGACTGAGCGACTTTCATACTTCACACAAAAAGTCAACAGAAGACATAAAGAAATCCTGTAAATAACTTAATTAAGCTAAAAATTAAGTAAAAGTATAACAGAAGATAGAACATGAGACAAAGAATAAATAACATATTACATTTAAGCTCAGACATATTAATACTCACATTAAATCTAATGGTCTAAATACTCCAATTACAAATCAAAGGATATTAGACTGGATGACAAAAACCAAGTATTAGTCACTCAGTCGTGTCCAACTCTTTGTGACCCCATGGACTGTAGTGCACCAGGCTTCTCTGTCTATGGGATCCTCTAGGCAAGAATACTGAAGTGGGTTGCCATTTCCTTCTTGAGAGGATTTTCCTGACCCAGGAAATGAACCCAGGTCTCCTGCATTGCAGACAAAATTTGCAACTGAGCCACCAGGGAAGACAAAAACCAAACAATACATCATGTACAAGAAATTCATTTTAACACAAATGCACACATAGGTTTGAAATTTAAAGGATAAAAATTTTTATCAAGAAAAAGTAAATCAAAGGAAAGCTAGAGTTAATATACTAGTATCAAAGTAGATTTCAGGACAATGAAATTATCAAGGATAAAAAATAAACTTTTCATAATTAGAAAGGAGTCAGTTCATCAGGAAGCTATAACAAATGTAAATACATACATACCTAATAGCAGAACTTCAAAATGCCTGAATGCAGTACTTGGGCACAACCTCAAAAATGACAGAATGATCTCAGTTCATTTCTAAGGCAAGCCACTCAGACAGAACTTAAAAAGGAAGTGGACAAACTCATTATAAAATAATACATGTTAGAGTGAAAATAAAGAAAATAGAGGCCAAAAAAGAAAAGATCAATTAAACTAAGGGCTGGTTTTTAAATATAAAATTGACAAACGTTTAGCTATACTCAGCAGGGAAAAAAAAGAGAGAGAGGGCCTAAGTACACAAAACTAAAGATTAAAAAGGGGAAATTACAACCCATATCAGAAAAATACAATCATAAGATAATACTATGAACAAGTATATTCTAACAAACTGGACAATGTAGAATGGATAAATTTTTAGAAATGTACAATCAACTAAGATTGAAATACAAGATATAACAGATGAATTACAAATATTAAAATTGAATCAGTAGTCAAGAAACTCCCCCAAACCCAAAGTCCAGGACATAATAGCTTCACAGGGGAATTCTACCAAAAAGTTAAGGAAGACTTAATACTTATCCTTCTCAAACTATTCCAAAATACTGAACAGGAGGGGACCCTTCCAAATTCACTCTATGAGGCCAGAATTACCCTGATATCAAAACCAAAGACACCAATGAAAAAAAAAAATTCCTGAACATCTGACAAACACAGATGCAAAATTGATCAAGGAAATATCAGCAAACCAAATTCAACAAGATATAAAATGGTACACCATGATCAAGTGGGATTTATTCCGGGGATACAGAGATGGTTCATCCATGACGACACTCAGTAGTGACTGTGTCTGGTGATGAAAGTAAAATCTGATGCGGCAAAGAAGAGTAATGCATAGGAACCTCGAATGTTAGGTCCATGAATCAAGGTAAATTGAACGTGATCAGGCATCAACATCTTAGGAATCAGTGAGCTAAAATGAACAAGAATGGGCAAAATTTAATTCAGATGACCATTATATATACTACTGTGGGCAAGAATCCCATAGAAGAAATGGAGTAGCCCTCATAACCAACAGAGTCTGAAATGCAGTACTTGGGCATAACTTCAAAAATGACAGAATGACCTCAGTTCATTTCCAAGGCAAGGCATTCAAAACATCACAGTAATTCAAGTCTATGCCCCTACCACTGATGCCAAAGAAGCTGAGGTTGATTAGTTCTATGACGACCTAGAAGACCTCCTAGAACTAACACCAAAAAAAGATGTTCTTTTCATCATTGGGGGTTGGAATGCAAAAGTAGGAAGTCAAGAGATACCTGGAGAAACAGGCAAGTTTGGCCTTGGAGAACAAAATGAAGTCAGACAAAGCCTGAGTTCTGCCAAGTGAATGCACTGGTCATAGCAAATACCCTTTTTCAACAAGACAAGGGACAACTTTACATATGGACATCAGGAAATGGCCAATACCAAAATCAAACTGAAGACGTTCTTTGTAGCCAAAGATGGAGAAGCTGTATAGTCAGCAAAAACAAGACCTGGAGCTGACTGTGGCTCAGATCATCAGCTTCTCATAGCAAAATCCAGGCTTAAACTAAAGAAAGCAAAGAAAACCACTAGGCCAGACAGGTATGACTTACATAAAATCCCCTATGAATACGCAGAGGAGGTAACGAACAGATTCAAGCGGTTAGATCTAGTTAACATGTGTCTGAAGAACTACGGATGGAGGTCTGTAATATTGTACAGGAGGCAGCGAACAAAACCTTCACAAAGAAAAAGAAAAGCAAGAAGGCAAAGTGGTTATCTGAGGCGGCTTTACAAATAGCTGAAGAGAGAAGTGAAAAGCAAGGGAGAAAGGGAAAGGTATAACCAATTAAATGCAGAGTTCCAAAGAGCAGCACGGAGAGACAAGAAGGACTTTTTCAATGAAGAGTGCATAAAACTAGAAGAGAACAACAGAAGGGGAAAGACTAGAGATTTCTTCAGGAAAATTGGAGATATCAAGGAAACGTTTTGCCCAAAATGGGTACTAAGAGAACAGATGTTGGGAGCCAGCATGAGGAACTCCGCCCATGGCAAAGGTCATGAGGAAGGAGGCTTCGGCATACACAAAGGCAGGATCGAGCTTCAGGAAACCCCCTGTTCCCGAGCATCTACCCCCAAAACCAGAGTCTGCCTACTTTACTTTTATGCTCTCACCTACACCTCTGACTTTACGGGGGGCTCTCCCCCATCACCATTTCTCTCGGAGAAGGAGTTAACTTGCAGCTCCAGTTAATAAAAATTCCTGGGCATGACAAGAATGTTTCAACTTAAAACTCCTCTGAAGGTTCTCTAGCCTGCCTGAGCAGGTTCGTCCAGCCACATGTGATTGTCTACAGCCTCCCAACCGTGAGAGGCACGAGATGCTTTAAAACTTTCTAAATACAGACTCTTTTGAGAAGTTACAAAATTATTAGTATAATGGGTTGATTAGAAATTATATTGGTGAAGGGTTTTTCATTTATTGAGCCAATATTTGCTGCTAAATCTCCATATTCCCTGCCCTTATAATGAATATAACTAGCATACAGGAAAAATAAGTATTAACCTTTGAGATTAATCATGTTAAATCTTAGGCTAAGTAAATTCCTTTCTTGATTGTAACCCACTACACCCTCACCCTATAGGAATGCAACTTTATTTGGAGGGTGGCGCTTGGTTTAAGAAAAAAATCACCACTGGAAAAAATAAGTTTTCTGGTTGACTGACTGTTATCAGAAAGGGCCATAAAATGTCAGCAGGCCTCATGGCCAGAAGATGATGTAAAACCCATTAGACCTTTGTATACATTTATATGAAGCACCTGATTTTGACAAGGGTGACTCTGTATTCATCCCTATGTATAACAAAAAGTATATAAGCAAACCTGAAAAATAAAGAAATCGGATCAGTTTCTGGAAAGACTGATTCCCCCGTGTCGTTCTTTCCTCCCCCTTCTGGCTGAATTCCCATCTGGAGCGTGGGTACTCACCAAGCTTGCTAATTTTGCCTGGGCTTCTAAGATTGGAGTGGGGAGGCCTCAGTACCTCCTCTCCTTCGGGAGAACGGAAAGACGCCTGTGGCCTATGTAGGTGGTGCAAATTCCTTGTCTTGGAATTTTATTGGTATTCCACGTAAACCAAGTTATTCAGCCTCTTTTTCTCCACTAATTTTCCTACTGCACTATTCTTTTCTAATCTCTCTTTATATCTGTAATTAAATAAGTTTTTTCCTAGGACACCAATTCCATCTCCCCTTCGAATTACCTGGGATCCACCAGGGTTGGACCCCGGCAAACAGAAACAGTGGAGATATAGTAGGCCCTGAAGAGATCAAGAGGAGATGTACAGAATACATGGAAGAACTGTACAAAAAAGTTGTATGTGATAATGTATAATGAACCCAGTCACAACAATGGTGTGGTCAGCCACCCAGAGCCACACATTTTGGAGATCAAAGTTAAGTGGGCCTTAGGAAGAACTGCTATTAATAAAGCTAGTGGGTGCAATGGCATTCCAGTAGAACTATTCAAAACCCAAAATGATGATGCCATTAAGGTGTTGCATTCAATATGTCAGCAAATCTGGAAGACTCAGCAGTGGCCACAGGACTGGAAAAGGTCAATCCTCATCCCATTTCCCAAGAAGGGTAATACTAAAGAATGTGCTAACCATCAGACAACTACACTCATCTCCCATGCTAGAAAGATCATACTTAAAATCTTGTCTGCTAGGCTTCAGCATTATGCGAACCAAGAACTTCCAGATGTCCAAGCTGGGTTTAGAAAAGGAAGAGGAACTAGAGATCAAATTGCCAACATCTGATGGATCATAGAGAAAGCAAGGGAATTTCAGAAAAATGTCTACCTCTGTTTCATCAACTACGCTAAAGCCTTTGACTGTGTGGATCATAACAAACTGCGGAAAGCTCTTAAAGAAATGGGAATACCAGACCATCTTACCTGTCTCCTAAGAAACCTGTAGGTGGGTCAAAAAGCAACAGTTAGAACCCTGTATGGAATAACTGATTGGTTCAAGATTGAGAAAGGACTATGACAGGGCTGTCTGCTGTCACCCTGTTTGTTTAATCTGTATGTTGAGCACATCATGAGAAATGCCAGGCTGGATGAGTTACAAGCTGGAATCAAGATAGGTGGGAGAAATATCAACAACCTCAGATATGCAGATGATACCACTCTAACGGCAGAAGGTAAAGAGGAACTAAAGAGTGTCTGGATAAGGGTGAAGGAGGAGAGTGAAAGAGCTGGCTTAAGACTAAATATTTAAAAAGCTAAGATCATGGCATCCAGTCCCACTACTGCATGGCAAATCGAAGGGGAAAAAGTGGAAGTAGTGATGGATTTTTTCTTCTTGGGCTCTAAAACCACCGTGGATGATGACTGCAGCCATGAAATCAGAAGACAATTGTTTCTTGGCAGGAAAGTAAAGACAAACCTAGACAGTGTGTTGATAAGCAGAGACATTACTCTGCCAACAAAGGTCCATAAAGTCAAGGCTAAGGTCTTCCCAGTTGTAAGTACTGGGCCATAAAAAAGGTAGAATGAAAAAAAAAAAAAAAGGTAGAATGCCAGAGAATTAATGCCTTTGAACTGTGGTGCTAAAGAAGACTCCTGAAAGTCCCCTGGACAACAAGGAGATCAAACCAATCAATCTTAAGGGAAATCAACCCTGAATACTCGTTGGAAGGATTCATGCTGAAGCTGAAGCACCAGTATTTTGGTCACTTGATATTAACAGCCAACTCACCGGAAAAGTCCCTGATGCTGGGAAAGATCAAGGACACAAGGAGAAGAGGGTGTCAGAAGATGAGATGCCTGGAAGGCATCACTGATGCAATGGACATGAATTTGGGCAAACTTTGGGAGATGGCGAGGGACAAGGAGGCCTGGTGTGCTGCAGTCCATGGAGTCACAAAGAGTCAGACACGAGTACGCAACTGAACGACAACACAAAGATGATTCAACATCCACAAACCAGTGTAATACATCTCATTAACAAAACAAAGAATAAAAATTACAAGATCACCTCAATAGATGCAGAAAAAATACTTGACAAAATCCAACATCCATTCATGATAAAAATAAAAAAAAAACCTTGACAAAGTTGATATAGAGGGAACATACATCAGCATACTGGGGCTTCCCAGGTGGCTCAGTGGTAGAATCTGCCTGCCAATGCAAGAGGCTGAAGAGATGCAGGTTAGATCCCTGGGTTGGAAGATTCCCTGGAAAAGGAAATGGCAACCCACTCCAGTCTTCTTCCCTGGAAAATTCCATGGACAGAAGAGTTTGGTGGGCTACAGTCCATGGGGTTGCAAAGAGTTGGACACTACTGAGCAACAGAGCACTTCAACATATTAAACATCATTTATGACAAATACAGCTAGCATTCTACTCAACAGTGAAAAGTTCAAAGATTTTCCTCTGAGATTAGAAACAAGACAGGCACTTCAATGTAAATCAACTATATTTCAGTAATTTTTTTTTAGAAGAAACAAGGATGTAAACTCAACACAGTACTGGAAGTCCTAGCCATAGCAATAAGACTAGGAAAAGAAAAGGAATCCAAATTGCAAGGAAAGAAGTAAAATTGTCACTATTTTCAAATGATATGACACTATATAGAAAACCCTATACACTTTACCAAAAAACTACTAGCACTGATAAATGAATTCAATAAAGCAGCAAGATGTAAGAAAAATATATAGAAATCTGTTGCATTTCTAGAGACTAATAATAAATGATCAGAAAGAGCAATCAAAATGTTAAATTTCATTAACAATCACATCAAAAAGAATCAAAGACCTAGAAATAAATTTAACCAAGGAGGTGAATGACTTGTAGTTTAACAACTATGACACTAAAGAAAGAAATTAAAGATGATATAAATAAATGGAATGATATTCTGTGTTCACGAGTAGAAGAGTTACCACGGTTAAAATGCCCATACTACCCAAAGAATTATACAGATTTAATGACATCTCTACCAAAACACCTACTACATTTTTCACAAAACTAGAACAAGTGATTCTAAAATCTGTATGGACCCCAAATAGCCAAAGACCCCAAAAGAACCCAAACAGTCAAAGCAATCTGAGAAAAAAAACAAAGGTGAAAGTATCATGCTTCCTGACTTTAGATCACACTACAAAGTTACAGTTACCAAAGTATTGTACTGGTACAGAAAGAGACACAAAGAGCGATGTAATAGACACGAATGCATATCCATATGGCCAATTAATCTACAACAAAAGAAGCAAGAGTATACAATAGGAAAAAGACAGTTTCTTCAATAAACAGTGTTGGGAGATTGGACAGCTACATGTAAAAGAAAGAAGTTAGAACTTTTTTTCACACCATGTAAAAAAATAAGTTCAAAATGTATTAAAGACTAAAATATAAATTCCTGAAACCATAAAACTTGTAGAAGAAAATATAGGCAGTATGGTCTTTGACACTGGCCTCAGCAATATTTTCTTTGGATTTGTCTCCTCAGGCATGGAATACAAATGTGAAAACAAACAAACTGGATCTAATCGAACTGTAAAAGTTTTTGCACAGTGAAGGAATCCATCAACAAAATGGAAAGGCAGCCAAATGAATGAGAGAAGATATCTGCAAATGATATAACTCATAACAGGTTAATATATAAAATAGATTAAGAACTCATACAACTAAATATCAGAAAGAACAAACAATCCAATTCAAAAAATGAGCAGAGGACCTAAGCAGGCATTTTTCCAAAGACATACAGACAGATAATAGGCACATGAAAAACGTTCAACATCCCTAGTCATTAGGGAAATGCAGATTAAAACCATAATGAGACTAGTCATCAGGGAAATGCAGATCAAAACCATAATGAGATATCACCTCACAATTAACTGTCAGCATGACTATCATCACAAAGATGAGAAATAGTAAGTGTTGACAAGGATTAGAAGAAAGGAAACCCTCATGCACTGCTGGTGGCAATGTAAACTGGTACAGCCACTACTGAAAACAGCATGCAGATTCCTTAAAAAAAAAAAAGAAGAAGAAGAAGATAGTGCTCCCATAGGATCCTGCAATTCCACTTCTAGGCATTTAAATGAAGAAAACAAAAATAATACTTCAAAAAGATACATGCATCCCAAAGTTTACAGCAGCATTACTTAAAACAGTCAAAATACAGAAACAATAAAAGTGTCCATCAGCAGAAAAAGAAAGAAGATGTGGTGTACACACACACACTAGTGTCACTCAGCCATAAAAAAAGAATGAAATCCTGCCACTTATGACAACAGTGCATCAGTTTCTTAAAATAGCTATACCTACACTCACCATAAAACCAAAGCAACCCCTAGTATTAACCAAGAGAAATAAAAATGTATGTTCACATAATGATTTGTGTACTAATTTTCATAGCAACTTTATTAAAGCTCAAAACTGCAAACACCTAAAACTTCCATCAACTAGGGCATCCAGACAATAAACAACTGTGAAATCTGTACAATTAAGTAATACTCAGTAATAAAAAGGAATGAACTACTGACATATCCAACAATATGAATCAATCTCAGAAACACTATGCTGAACATAAAAAGCTAGATATAAAAGAATATATATGATAACTTATATAGGAGCCTCTAGAAAAGACTGGAAAATCCCATGGACGGAGGAGCCTGGTAGGCTGCAGTTCATGGGGTCGCTAGAGTTGGACATGACTGAGCGACTTCACTTTCACACATTGGAGAAGGAAATGGCAATCCACTCCAGTGTTCTTGCTGGAGAATCCCAGGGACTAGGAAGCCTGGTGGGCTGCCGTCTATGGGGTCGCACAGAGTCGGACATGACTGAAGCGACTTAGCAGCAGCAGCAGCAGCAGAAAAGGCCAAGTGTACATCTTAACAATGGTGGCAGGTACAACAGTACGTACACATTTGTCAAAGCTCATTGAAATCTGCATTTCATTATATGCAAATTATATCCTAATAAAACTGATTTTTAAAATAGTAAAGAAAAATGTCCTTAAAGAAAAGCAATCAAGAAACATCTGCAAGGGAGAGACATGAATTGAAAGACTGGGACTCACATGTGAACACTACCAATTATAGAAGAGATAACTAGTAAAGGCCTACTGTATGACACAAGGAACTCTACTCAAAACTCTTTTTAATGACTATGAAAGAGTGGATATATGTATATGTATAACTGATTCACTTTGCTGTACACCTGAAACTAACACAACATTGTAAATCATACCCCAATACAAATTTTTTAAAAATGTGAAAATCCTAAAATTTTTAGTTGGTTTTAAATTCCTTGACCATGTACTATCTTAGTCCTCTTTGTATGCTCAGATCACAGCACAATGCCTAAAATATAACAGGGACTTAATGAATCCTTTTTGAGTGAAAGAATGCCTATTCTATGTCAGATTTTATCGATTTTTCAATGTACTCATTATCAATTACAATCTCTAGCCCCTTATTTTTTAAGTATTTCCCTCAAACTCCTAAAGACTGTCAAAAATATGCACTGATAATAGTCTGCTCATTCTTACTCTCTATATTCTCAGAGAAAATTCATTTAAAAAACTGAATTCTCGACAATCGACTCATATTAGTCAAGGTCCATTATAACAAATTTAAATGAACCATATAAACTTATTTTTTAAGGAACCTTGGGAAAATGACAGGAAGTGACTCATAAAATTGTAAGCAGTGTAACTTCTCCTACTTTACCTAAATTTAACTTCTGAAGGACAGAATTAATTTTGTAAACATCAATACCTGTATATATTAACCCCTTTCATTAGGAGCTGAGGCACTGACAGGTACACAGATTAGCATAACTAATTAATTCTTTAAAAGGTTCTCATAGTGAACACAAATTGAAATTGACAAATACAGCTGTCTTTACTTTATTACTAGATCTGGAACTTTTTCTGACTTTTCAAGGTTCTCTCTCTGAGGTAAATATTTCTTTTGTTGTCATTACTGTTTGGTTGCTCAGTCGTGCCTGACTCTGCAATCCCATGGACTGCAGTCCACCAGGCTGCTCTGTCCATGGGATTTCCCAGGCAAGAATGCTGGAGTGGGTTGCCGTTTCCTTCTCCAGGGGATCTTCCTGGCCCAAGGATTGAACCCAGATCTCCTACATTGGTAGGTGGATTCTTTACTGCTGAGCCACCAGGGAATTTCTACATTGGTATAAAGAATAGAAATTATATCAAAGTAAAATAATGGCAATCAACCTATCAGTATTTATCAAGTCATGACTAGACACAGTGTTAACAATACAAAAGGAGTCAAGAAACTTATTTATATGGCAGGGACTGCGTTTACCTTACACTTATTATCTCATATTTCTATTTCATTGTTCATATTCTGTTATTTCATTTAATCAGATAAAATGATCATGATATTTAATCACATATTTTGATTACAATACTAAGAAAGCATCTGCTATAAATTCCAGAGATGTTTTTCATGCAATCCTATGAAAATAAACACTGGAGTCATATTCTAGGTAGGTGAAGGAAGTTTTACAGTGTACATCTTATTTTTACCACGTAACAAGCATTTGTACTGTGCTTATTATGCCCAGGCCCTATTTCAAGGGTTTTGTTATTTTACAAATGAGGAAACTGAAACAAGAGAAACTAACTTTTATGTAACTTGTCCAAGGTCACACAGGAAGCACCAAAGCAAGGATTTCCATCCAGGCAGTCTGGTTTCAGAACTCAACTTACTGAGTTTCCACCGTTACTTCCTATACCAAATCAATACTATTTTTATAGGGCAATTGGCTTCCCTGGTGGCTCAGGGGGTAAAGAAGCTGCCTGCAATGCAGAAGACCAGGTTTGAACCCTAGGTTGGGAAGATCCCCTGGAGATGGAATGGCTGCCCACTCCAGTATTCCTGCCTGGTGAATCCCACAGACAGAGGAGCCTGGCTGGCTACAGTCCATGGAGTCACAGAGAGTCAGACACAACTGAGCAACTAATACTTTCACACTTTCATCTCTCTTACATGTTAGCCTAAGTATGGTTTAAAGCATGATATTACTAGTCTTCCAAAGGGCTACCAGAAAAACAAAACAACAACAAAAAAATGGAAGTATAACTTACTTTTAAATTAAACAAAAATAATATACTAACTTATATAGAAAAAAAGCAAGGTTTAGAAAAAAATTCCAGTTGTTTCTGATATGTGACCCCCCAAACCAATCTCTTAGATTTGAGAATTATTAACATAAAGCAGGGCTTCCCAGGTGGCTCAGCGGTAAAGAATCTGCCTGCAACACAGGAGCCACAGGAGACTAGGGTTCGATCCCTGGATGGATCGGGAAGATTCCCTGAAGGAGATGGCAACCCACTCTAATATTCTTGCCTGGAGAATCCCATCAACAGAGGAGTCTAGGGGGCCACAGTTCATAGCCTCGCAAACAGTCGGACATGACTGAGGTGACTTAGCATGCACTCACACAACATAAAGCAAGCACATATTTTTCTTTAAATATTTAAAAGTTAAAGCATATTCTCACACCAACAAAAAAGACAAAGATCAGTTACAGCAGTTGATAACGGTGGGAGGAGCATAAAAGGCTGGGTTAGGAACGTATAGTATTGTTTCCTTTTCTGAAAATTAGATATGGCAAAGAAAGCTAGGGTTAACACAGAAGCCTCTATTATAAATGAGACTGCCAACTATTCCAACTGTAATTACACAGTCTTAGAAATATATGATATTCATGATATTTACTTTCAATTTAATTTTACAGGTAAAATAAGACAACCTATTAAGTTTATGAAATCTATAGTCACTTAATTTTGAAAAAAAACACAAATACATGTGATAAAGCAAGTTTTAATGAATGTATTCAGGATGAATTGTTATCAGGAAGCAATTTCATTTGAGGAATTTAAAGGCTTAAAGTAGCTGCATGTCAGGTTATCTCCTTGGGGAAAAAATAGCCTGAAAATTAGGAACACGGTAAAATTAGGATTTTAAAAACCTCACTAGACAGATTTTTTTTAAGGTCTTAAGTTTATCATGTGGACAAAGGAGGAAGTGAAGGAAGAGAAGTAACTAACAGCAAATTTCACTTAATGCTTTCAGAAAAAAATGTTGACAAAATATTTTGTAAATAAAATCTTTTGTTCAAGCAGCAGGGGGAGCTAATGCATTGTTATTTCATTTTTTCTTTAAGTGTAGATATGTTTTCAGTGGCTATGTACGAATAACTTAATTTTAAATTTATAAATTGTATGCATTATCTTATCATTTAATGATTGTTAAAAGTTTTAATTGAGCAGAACAGGTTAAAAATAAAAAGTTGGCATAATTTAATATTATAGGCTATTTTGTTTCAATTTTTTAATTTAGATCCAAATTAAGGAAAAAGGGCAGAAAAAATAAAATAGAACCAGGAATGAAGGTAGTTTACAAAAACCATGTTTCAAGGTCTCATATACTTTCTAGAGCTACAACACAATTTTGGCTCTGAAACTTTTTAGGGCCAAAGCAGAGGGGAGAACTAATATGCAGTGTTGTTCTGTTAACTTGAAAAGAAATATTTTTATTTATGCATTTAGTAGTATTATACTGATGTCGACTTTTCTATCAAAATCAAGAATTAATCAGACTCTGAATCTCCTGTATCTCCCAGAGCAGACAAATCCTTCAGCATACTTTAACAATACACTGCATCATCAATTTACATTTGCATGTTTTTTGGAATCCTTTTGATTGATTTGGGTATGTTTGTATCCTCTTCTATCACTGTGTTTCTGATTGCTGATGAGTAATTTCTTAGCAGTTGAATTAACATAATATTATTATATGCTATTTTGAAAGATGTTTAACACTTTAACACATTTGCAACATTAGTAGTAACATTCCCCTAGCCAATACATTAAAAGTGAGCCAACTATAATATTTAAGTACTGCAGCTAAAAACATTATATATAGTAAAAAGGTCAGATAATAAAAAGCTGGACTGCCTGGTTTTCCTATTTGCACTTTGAGAAAGTACTTCAAGAGTGAATTTTTTTTTTTTTTTTTTACTTAAAAGGTCTGAATGAATAAGAAAGAAATCAAAAGCCTTAAAGGCAGACCATCCTCTGCATATATTCTTGCTAACTTTCTAATTTCACTCTTTCATTATTGCCGAAATGATTTTTAAGAATTCAATGGTCATGTCACTCCTTTTCATTGACTTTCTAGCTTTTTCAGCAAAATGATCAGTCTTTAATTTGTCTTAAAAAACAGAAATGATCTAATCAACACCCATCTTTCTAGCCTCAAACCTGGTCAAATTCCCTCTTGATCTCTGAACTTCAATCATAGAAATCTTCTAGTTTCATGGAGATACATCACATTCTTCCTACCACAGGGCCTTTGAATATGCTGGTCCCAAAGCTTGCAACGTCCTCTGTCTTGCACTGCCTGGGTTACTCATCTACCATATCTCTACAAAAGTCACTTCCTCAGGAAAGCCTTTGCCTTACAACAATCCTCTGTGTACGTCCTACCTTCATGATCCCATATATAATTCCTTTTTTCCCCACTTATGCAGCTAGTAATTTAATATTTATGATTGAACACTATCATGAAAGCTTCAACAAGACAGAACATTTCTCTTTTGCTCTTTGTTGGATTTCCTGTGCCTGTTACAGGGCCTGTCATATCTTAGTTGGTTTGAACTGGCATAACAAAATACCACAGACTGGGTGGCTTAGATAACAGACATTTATTCCTCACAATCCTGGAGGCTAGAAGCTGAAGGTCAAAGCTCCAGCATGCTTTGGTACTGGTAAGAACTCTCCTTTCAGTTTGTAGATAGCTGCCTTCTTTCTGTGCTATCACATGGAAAGAGAAAGAGAGAAATCTCTCTTTCTTCTTTTTTTTTTTAATTTTTAATTTTATTTTTTTACTTTACAATACTGTATTGGTTTTGCCCTACGTTGACATGAATGCGCCACAGGCGTACATTAGTTCCCAACCCTGAACCCCCCTCCCACCACCCTCCCCATATCATCTCTCTGGGTCATCCCAGTGCACCAGCCCCAAGCATCCTGTATCCTGTATCGAACCTTCTCCTTCGTATAAGCCGCAGTCTTACTGGATTAAGGCCTCATCCTTATGACCTCATTTAACCTCAATAACCTCCTAAAGACCCGTCTCCAGATACAGTCACTTTAGGGGTTAGAACTCACAACTACAAAGAATACTGACCAATGATCTCCTCTTTGCTAAGACCAAAGCACGCTTTAAATTCTCATTCAGAGAATACATACAGTTGTACATACAGTTGACCATACAGTTTGTACAACATTTTTTGTACAAATCTAGGGGCACCTTTCACAGACTAGCACCTTCTAGAATTATGTAGTATACAACTTGCATCTGGTCTTCCACATCTCCCGACAGCATTCAATACCACTAACTAATACTTCCTTTTGGAAGACATTCATTGCTTGACTTCCATTAACACTGTATCTTGATTTTCACTCCTGTATTTCTCACTACGCTTTTTTTCCTATTTTGTTAATTTTTTTTTCTGTCCATCCCTTAAATGTTCCTAGGCCCCTTCCTTTCTCTTTCCATTCATACTCTGCATAGTGATCTCATCTACTTTCACTCACCATTTAAATGCTGATGACTCCCAAAACCACAATTTTAGTTCAGATCTCTGTCCTGAATCCCATATCCATAGAACCAGCAGCCTCCCAGATCTATTTAAATGTCTTTTAGGCCACAGAAACTTGTCCAAAACTGTGTCAAAGCTAAGAAATTAAAACTGAGGACACCATCTCTGCCTGGAACCCCCACCCCATCAGACTTCACAAATGCAGATCAACTTTGTTATTTTCTGTTTTTAGGGTTTTCATTGTTATTTTGCTTTCTGTTTTGGTTCTTGCCCACAGTGCAGGTATCTCCAGCCTGAAGGTAAAGAAGAAGTTCCCTTCTGTACCTGTGGACATTGTAGTCTGTCTCAGAATTCCATTCCAAATTCCCAGTCACATGTCTTATTACATGCCAGTGGCTGGAAAACTAAAAGCTCAAATGTTCCAGACTCTCTCACAGTTCAAGTTCCACGTATGGCCCAGCTTCCACCAATGTGATACATGGCTCAATTTTATGAAAAAAGAAGTCATGAGAATATTTCTGCTGTTTCTTTTAGCAAGGTTAACTCTGAAGGTGTTTGGCTGGTCTGCAGTCCAGTCCTCGTTCTGTGGGCACTGAGAGCCAAGTGTGAGACTTCCATTTTCTGGCACTGGTCAGGGCTAAACAACTGTGGTCCTAGGACCAACAGTTCCTCAGGGAATGCTATTTCCTCAGTGTCCTGATCCTCTATGTCCTTCTGAGGGCCATTTCATACCTGCGTGGGATGATCAAGAAAGGAGACAAAGTCCAAGCTTTGCTCAGGGTTGGGAGACTCTAAGGGGGAACTCCTACAAAAAGCAGGTTATAACATCAGCATAAGGGTGAATAAGAAATAAACCTGTTGTTCAGAAAAACAAAAGGAAAAGCTTGTCTATCTCAATTTTGGTATTCAGTAGGAGGAAAGGGGAAAAAAAGAAAAACTTTCCCTCAGTGTACTGAAGAATTTTTTAAGAAAAAAAAGTATAGAACATAAAGAAGATGACTAATAAATCCATCTACTTTATATCAAAAATTCTGTTCATCAAAAGATACCACAAAGAGTGAAATAAAAGTTACATAAACTAGCAAAAGATATCTGCAATAAAATAACAAAAAATTAGTATTCCGAATATGTAAAGAGCTCCCCAAAATCAAAACTGCACAACGGAAAAACATAAAAGGGGAAAAAAAGACATTTCACAGGAAACACAAAGAGACTTAAACAATGGGAAGATGTTGAATGTTGGTAAAGATGTGGAATCCCAGCAATGTTTAACCACTACTCACAGACTGACACTGGAAAACAACTTAGCATCGCCCAGTAAAGCTGAAGATGCACATATCCTGTGATGTATACGCCACTTCCAGTGATATACCCCTGCCCATGTTTACCAGGATATGGACAAGAAAATTCATAGCAGCATGGCTTGTCAGACCATAACAACTAGATATACCTCAATGGTAGAATGAATTACAAATTGTGATATATTAATACACTAGAATACTATATAAAAGGGGAAAATGAGCGATACTACATGGTGATATTACTAAAAGCAGCAATTTCCAGCAGAATGCCTACCTACGTTGTGATTTCATCTACAGAAAGTAGGCAAAAAACACAAAAACACTTTCAGAAGCAAGCAAAACACTTATTTTATACATAAGATATATTTTAAATTATATTGTTAATAGGTAATAAATTAAGATAATTGGATAGGTGATAAATTTAGCATTCCTTCAGCATGAAGTAAAAATAGGAGTGCTCAGTCATGTCTGGCTCTTTGTGATCCCATGGACCATAGCCCACCAGGCTCCTCTGTCCATGGGATTCTCCAGGCAAGAATACTGGAGTGAATTGCCATTCCCTTCTCCAGAGGATCTTTTTGACCCAGGGATCCAACCCAGGTCTCCCCCACTACTGGGAGATTCTTTACCATGTGAGCCACCAGGGAAGTCCCTCTTTCAGCCCAGCATCTTATAAATTACTTTTAGACTCCAGGATTTTATTGTTTCTTTTAATTAAAACAGATCCTTCTATGTTACTCTTTAATATTTACATCAAATATATGCGTTCCTAATGCAAAAGATGTTCGTATAGTTTAAAGAAACCTTTAAAGAGATGCAAACACCAATACATATACCCACTACCCAGTTTAATGAGTACATTACCGCTACTTTAAAAACCCTCTCAGGATCCCCCTCTAATTATACATTCCTCCTTCTCCCTGGAGTTAACAGTGATATTGAATTATTCCTGAGACAGGCTTTTAATAGGTTTAAAATATGTATGTTTTATGTTCTTATAATATAAAACCTCCTAGAGAACCAGAAAGATTTTTCAATTCTGCATCACTCTCTTCTACAACCTATCCCGCTATATCCTAGTGCAGTGTTTGAATTTCTCTTGCTCATGATACCCTGAGGGAGGAGCAAAGGCATGAAAAAGAGTGTGGGGGTCAGAACTCTCACTGTCAGATTCAATTTTAACTGCACTGCTTAGTAACAGTATAATCAGACTCAATTTATTTAATCTTCTGTGGCTCAGTTTCCTTATCTATAAAAAGGAGATGATAGCTTATTTCCGTCAAGACAATCTTTCTATCTTTATATTATCAGAAATGAATAATATAAAACTTTTTAAAAAATGCTTAACCAATAAGCAGAAAATTAAGAAGAGGTGGCAAGAATACACAGAAGAACTATACAAAAAAGATCCTCATTACCTACAAAGATAACCACAATGGTGTGATCACTCACCCAGAGCCAGACATCCTGGAATGCAAAGTCAAGTGGGTTTTAGGAACCATCACTATAAACAAAGCTAGTGGAGGTGATGGAATTCCAGTTGAGCTACTTCAAATCCTAAAAGATGATGCTGTCAAAGTGCTGCACTCAATATGCCAGCATTTGGAAAACTCAGCAGTGGCCACAGGACTGGAAAGGATCAGTTTTCGTTCCAATCCCAAAGAAAGGCAATGCCAAAGAATGCTCAAACTACCACACAATTGCACTCATCTCATACGCTAGCAAAGTAATGCTCAAAATTCTCCAAGCCAGGCTTCAAAAGAACATGAACCATGAACTTCCAGATGTTCAAGCTGGAAAGGCAGAGGAACCAGAAATCAAATTGCCAACAGCCACTGGATCACCAAAAAAGCAAGAGAGTTCCACAAAAACATCTACTTCTGCTTTATTGACTAAACCAAAGCCTTTGACTGTGTGGATCACAACAAACTGTGGAAACGTTTTTTTCTTCAAGAAATGGGAATACCAGAGCACCTTCCTGCTTTCTGAGAAATCTGTATGCAGGTCAGGAAGCAACAGTCAGAACCAGACATGCAAAAATGGACTGGTTCCAAACTGGGAAAAGAGTACAGCAAGGCTATATATTGTCATCTGCTTATTTAACCTATATGCAGAGTACATCATGCAAAACGCCAGGCTGAATGAAGCACAAGCTGGAATCAAGTTTGCCAGGAGAAATATTAATAACCTCAGATATGCAGATGACACTACCCTTATGGCAGAAAGTGAAGAAGAACTAAAGAGCCGCTTGATGAAAGTGAAAGAGGAGAGTGAAAAAGTTGGCTTAAAACTCAACATTCATAAAACTAAGATCATGGCATCCAGTCCCATCACTTCATGGCAAGTAGACGGAGAACAGTGGAAACAGTGAGAGAGACTTTATTTTGGGGGGCTCCAAAATCACTGCAGATGATGACTGCAGCCATGAAATTAAAAGACATTTGCTCCTTAGAAGGAAAGCTATGACCAACCTAGACAGCATAGTAAAAAGCAGAGACATTACTTAGCTGGCAAATGTTCATCTAGTCAAAGCTATGGGTTTCCCAGTAGTCACGTATGGATGAGACAGCTGGACTATAAAGAAAGCTGAGCACCAAATAATTGATGGTTTTGAACTGTGGTGCTGGAGAAGACTCTTGAGAGTCCCTTGGACTGCAAGGAGATCCAACCAGTCAATCATAAAGGAAATCAGTCCTGAATATTCACTGGAAGGACTGATCCTGAAGCTGAAACTCCAATACTTTGGCCACCTGATGCGAAGAACTGACTCATTGGAAAAGACCCTGATGCTGGGAAAGACTGAAGGCAGGAGGAGAAGGGAACCACAGAAGATGAGATGGTTGGATAGCATCACCAACTGGATGGACATGAGTCTGAGGAAGCTCTGGGAGTTGGTGATGGACAGGGAAGCCTGGTGTGCTGCAGTCCATGGGGTCGCAAGGAGTTGGACATGACTGAACAACTGAACTGAACAATAAACATCAAAAACTGTATTGGACATCATTTATACTAAGGAAAAGCAAATTAAACACAAATTGCTATACCATTATATCTACCACAATGTCCAAAATTACAAAGTCTGAAAATACCACGTGTAGAGAAAGATACTGAGAAACTAGAATTCTCATCATTACTATTGGAAATGAACATTTTCTTTTGAAAACTACAAGCAGTTTCTAAAAACCTAAAATATACCTACTGTATAATTCCCTCATCATTCATATATATATATATATATATATATCAAAAAGAAGTAACAAAACACAAACACAGAGTCTTTTATAAAAATACGGATAGCAGTTTTATTCATAACCCAAAATGAAAATTATATCTATCAGCATAAAAAATTGATAAACTGTGGTATAGTCATTAAAGGCATACTACTCAGGAAAAAGGAAGCAAACTACTATGTATAAAACATAAATGAACCTCTAAAACATTATGCTGAGCAAAATAAGTCAGGTATAAAAGAGTATATGATTTCATTTGAATGAAGGTCAGGAACAGGCAAAACCAGTCGGCAGTGATAGACATTAATACAGTGGTTTCCATCTGAGGGGGTGAATACTGCCTGAAAACAAACAAGATAGATTTCTGGGGTGACGAAAACATCATACATTTTTATCTGATTAATAGCAGGGCTGAAAAAATTTATCAAGCTATACTATATCCAATATTCACCAAGAAAACTTTTGTTCCCCCAATTAAAATGTTTTCAGTTTTTTAAAAGTATCTGACATGCAGTAAGCATGCAACCAGAGTCTTTCACTATTACCAGTTCAAGCTGGCTAATCTGTGAGAGTGGATAGGAAATAATCATGATCCAATGAGGCAAAACAGAAAATAAAACAGTCACTCAGAGAAGGGGAAAACAATGACAGGTAATTACAACCACTGTCTGCTAAACTGAGAATTCCCTGTGAAGTCCATGGATAACTATCTAGTATGGACTTCTTTGATATTTCCTCTTGCATATTGCTCTCAGTATATTCATATGTATTCACATGTAATCAGTTCAGTTCAATTGATCAGTCCTCTCCGACTCTTTGCAACCCCATGGACTACAGCACGCCAGGCTTTCTTGTCCATCACCAACTCCCAGAGGTTCCTCAAACTCATGTCTGTCCAGTTGGTGATGCCATCCAATCATCTCATCCTCTGTTGTCCCCTTCTCCTCCTGCCTTCAATCTTTCCCAGCATCAGGGTCTTTTCCAATGAGTCAGTTCTTCGCATCAGGTGGCCAAAGTATTAGAGTTTCAGCTTCAGGATCAGTCCTTCCAGTGAATATTCAGGACTGATTTCCTTTATGATTGACTGGTTGGATCTCCTTGCAGTCCAAGGGACTCTCAAGAGTCTTCTCCTTTGACTATATAATATATACACCTACATAAACATACAGGTGTATATGTCTAATATATATTGGGGCTTCACAGGTGGTGCAATGATAAAGAATCCACTTGCCACAGTAGGAGACACAGAGACACAAGTTCAGTCCCTGGGTGGAAAAGATTCCGTGGAGAAGGAAATGGTAACCCACTTCAGTATTCTTGACTGGGAAATCTCATGGACAAAAGAGCCAGGCAGGCTACAGTCCAAGGGGATGCACAAGAGTCGGACATGACTGAGCGACTAAATAACAACAAAATCAACAACAATATATGTGTAATATATATATATATTATATACATATAAAAACATTTTTTACTTTTTTAAAAATTTAATTGTGTGGTGATGACTAAGCTTCACTCACAGTAGGGATGAAGAAAAACATGGACTATTATCTTCAGCTTAGGTCTGTGATATTACACTTAAAACTTTACGGTCACATTATTGTTAGGAGCTGGAGGTAAAATGATGGTAACTGCGGAAGGCTAGATGCCTTTCAAATACCACTCTGAAGTGTTTTCCGTGGATCAGGTAAAATAAGGTAAAAGCCGTCAGGTATGGAGGGATATGGGTGCGTGTGCAGATGTGTCCCCAGCATTCCTATACTAGGAAATCATTTGAAGATGACACAGTTAGCAGTACTCACCTTAGTCACTTGATTCTCAAGATATTCCATGAAACAACCAGAACTTGCTATACATTTTCTACATTTCCAACAACGAAGAATACTTATGTCTTCTTGATTATGATTGTTAGTTACCAATTCTTTACTTCTCTTCATCTGTGGAAAAATTAATGCATTTTTAGAATGTTAAACCATGTCAGATTAAACGTGATTTTCTAAGCCCTTTGAACAGCATTAGCTACATGTGTACCAGAAAGAATTATCATTTATTGAGGTCCCTACTGCTATTAGGCTACGGGTGCTCCATAAACTATATCCGTGATAATCATGGTAATGACGCAGTATATTAGTGACTACCAGTTTACTTTCGCACAACATTTTATTTCTTTTCATCTGTCTTCACTAGAAGTGGTAAAATGCAACTGCCAAAAAGTTAATTAAAGTTACCGCAGTTAAAAGGGTTGTAACAAAGAATTTTATTCTTATAATTACGATGTTTGAATAGCCACAGCATTAAACTTTAAATATAATAGGATTTACTGAGTTATAGTTATTTCTGTGAAAACTGGAAGTAATTGCATCAAATTAGTGAAGGCTATATATTGTCACCCTGCTTATTTAACTTATGTGCAGAGTACATAATGAGAAATGCTGGGCTAGAAGAAACACAAGCTGGAATCAAGATTGCCAGGAAAAATATCAATAACCTCAGATATGCAGATGACACCACCCTTATGGCAGAAAGTGAAGAGGAACTAAAAAGCCTCTTGATGAAAGTGAAAAGTAGAGAGTGAAAAAGTTGGTTTCAAGCTCAACATTCAGAAAATGAAGATCATGGCATCTGGTCCCATCACTTCATGGGAAATAGATGGGGAAACAGTGGAAACAGTGTCAGACTTTATTTTTTGGGGCTCCAAAATCACTGCAGATGGTGACTGCAGCCATGACATTAAAAGACGCTTACTCCTTGAAAGAAAAGTTATGACCAACCTAGACAGCATATTGAAAAACAGAGACATTACTTTGCCGACTAAGGTCTGTCTAGTCAAGGCTATGGTTTTTCCTGTGGTCATGTATGGATGTGAGAGTTGGACTATGAAGGAGGCTGAGCACCGAAGATTTGATGCTTTTGAACTGTGGTGTTGGAGAAGACTCTTGAGAGTCCCTTGGACTGCAAGGAGATCCAACCAGTCAATTCTGAAGGAGATCAGCCCTGGGATTTCTTTGGAAGGAATGATGCTAAAGCTGAAACTCCAGTACTTTGGCCACCTCATGCGAAGAGTTGACTCATTGGAAAAGACTTTGATGCTGGGAGGGATTGGGGGCAGGAGGAGAAGGGGATGACAGAGGATGAGATGGCTGGATGGCATCACTGACTCAATGGACGTGGGTCTGAGTGAACTCTGGGAGTTGGTAATGGACAGGGAGGCCTGTCGTGCTGCAATTCATGGGGTCGCAAAGAGTCGGGCATGACTGAGCGACTGAACTGAATGGGAGAAATCCTATATCCTAAATGCAATAATTTTTCTTGTATACTGTATTCAGTGGAACAATATTACATCTTGTGGTATGTGTAATCAAACAAAAAGACTTAGATAATAACCCTAACATTTTTTAGCCTATTTTTATACCTGAGATTTTATGTCAGTACTGAGATTTAGACCAGTTTGAGGAAAGTTTCACACTAATAAGGATTTCAAATTGCAGTGTATTTAAGAATCTGTCTGGTAACTAATTGTCATTAAAAAAGGAACTGTTAATTTACTAAGCTATACACAAGGGCCTGCCTAGTTCCCTGGCCACACTTCCTCATTTGCTAGCTCTTTAGTATTTCATTTATTTAACAAACATTTACTGAGAGCTAACCAACCATATGCCACACAATGAGTCAAACTCTGGAGGCACAATGATGAGCAAAACTTATTTTCTGTCACAGACCTCACTATGCTTTCTACATCAACAGCTTTTGACCCTAGCTCATTAGAATCACTTAAGTTTTAAAAAAATAGTGATGTCCAGGCCAAGTTTCACTCCTGCAAATTTTGACTTTTTCTGAGATGGGGAGGAAGTTAGGAACGGGTACATTTTATTAAAAAGTTCCCCAGGTGATCCTTTAATGTGGCCAGCATGAGGACAGGCTGTGTTAATACACAAACAATTGACAAAAATGTACTAATAACAGCTGAAAGGACAAGAGAGGGAACACAGATGGACTTTAGCCAAATTTAAAGGAAGGATTTGAGGAACTCTGCCTAGAAGGGCACAGCATGCCACTCTTGAAGCCAATCTCACTCTGACCTTCAGGTGCTAGGCAGCAGTTCAGTCTTCACTGGCATCTTCAGAACCCATCTTGGCCAGATGAACACTCCATTTAAAGTCCGTCCTCAATGATCATCAATAACATCTGAATTTGCAAATGCCATGACCTCCTCCTCCTCCACTTAGCCTCACTCGCACTCCATCCATCTCTCAACAGTCTTCTTGGCATCTATCCTCAACTCCCTTTAAGCCACCAGTGGTTCCCAACCAGGAGTGGGGCTTGTAAGGAGGGGCTGTATCAGAATCAACAAAGGAGAAACTCCATACCTGTCTATGCACTCCATCTCCCTGAGATCCATCCACACCTCCCCATTTCTCCCCTTCCTCCAGGTAGTTCCACACCCTCTTGTAGTGGGATCATGCAATTAGAAAAAGCCCTATTGGTGATTCTAATAAGTTTTCACCGAAAATCTGAGATTTATACTATGTGACAACTCTTTTATGGCAATGCTTTTTAAATCTATATATCTAGTTTGATTTTTTTCCAAAGCTCTAGACCAATAATTTCAGCTTCTGAATGTCAAATGCTATCTCTACATGAACCTTCTTTAGGGCCTTTGTGCTGGCTGTTTGTTCTGTCTATCTGTCTACCCTGTATGGTAGCCACTTGTTAGATGTGTTAAGTACTCGAAATGCGGCTAATCTGAACTGACATGCACAGTAAGTGTAAAACATACACTGGATTTTGAATACCACGTAGAAAAAAAGGAATGTTAAATATCTTAATAGTTTCCATATTTATTTCATGTTGAAATCAAAATTTTAATATGCTGTTAAAAATATACTGTAAAAATATTTCACATTTTTTTTTACTTTTTGAATATCACCTCAAAGTCATATCCTCATAAGTACAGTATAAGAAGCACCTTAAAGTGAAGTGAAGTGAAGTGAAGTCGTTCAGTCTTGTCTGACTCTTTACGACCCCATGGACTGTAGCCTACCAGGCTCTTCCCTCCATGGGATTCTCCAGGCAAGAGTACTGGAGTGGGTTGCACACTTAGGAAGCACCTAATTGGAGAAGGAAATGGGAGCTCACTTCAGTGTTCTTGCCCTGAGAATCCCAGGGACGGGGGAGCCTGGTGGGCTGCCGTCTATGCGGTCACATAGAGTCGGACACGACTGAAGTGACTTAGCAGCAGCAGCAGCAGCAGGAAGCACATAGGGAGTTTATTTAAATGTAAGTCACAGTCCCAGGAAATCTAATTCAATGTTTCTAGGGTAGGACTCTGTGTATTTACAAGCACACAGGTGATTGTATTACAGGTGATCTGAAGATCACATTCGGGGGGACACAATACAGTCTAAGCTCTATTTGCAACAACATGAACAGACCTTGAGAGTATTAACCTTAGTGGAATAAGTATTTGACAGAGAAAGGCAAATACCCTATGCTATCACTTACCTGTAGAATCTAAAAAATTAAAAAAAAATCAATGTGTATAACAAAAGAAAAACAGATTTACAGATATAGAGAACAAATTCAGTAGTTACCAGTGGGGAGAAGGAAAAGGGGAAAGATAGGACTATAGGAGTAAGAGGTACCACTATGCATAACATAGATAAGCAACAAGGATATATTGTACAGCACAGATAAAAATAGCAATTATACGGTAATAACTTTAAATAAGTATAATCTATAAAAATACTGAATCGCTATGTTGTACACCTGAAACTAACATTATAAATCAACTATGTGCTAAGTTGCAGCAGTTATGTCCGACTCTTTGCGATGATATGGACTGTAGCCTGCCAGGTTCTTCTGCTCATGGGATTCTCCAGGCAAGGATACTGGAGTGGGTTGCCATGCCCTCTGTCTAGGGGACCTTCTCAACACAAGAGATCGAACTCACGTCTCTCAGTATCCTGCACTGGCAGGAAGGTTCTTTACCACTAGTGCCACCTGACCAGCCAAAAAGCAACTATACATTAATTAAAAAAACAAACAGTGTATGCTTAAGATGTCAAAAAAGGTTTGTTAGGCAGCACAAAGGATTCCTGTGATGGAACTGTCATGTATCTGATTGTGGTTTGCTCATACGAATCCACACATGTGAGAAGACTGCATATAACTAAATACACACACACACAAGTGTATGCAACTGTTAAAATCTGAATAAAGTAGACTGTTTGAAGGGTATACAGGATTTCTCTGTGAATCTGTAATTCATAATTCACAACGGAACCTACACATATTTCAAAGAGTTAAAAAGAAACTTTTACCATGGACATTAAAAACTCAAAATTTTAAAAACTCATAATATTTTTTTACCAATTTAACTGTCCTGACATATGTGTATAATCTTCTATCTTTCCCCTATATTTTTAGCTGCATAATTTTTGATTGCCTCTTCATACAACAATTTTGCAATATTTTCTAAAAAGAATAAAAAGATCATTTAGTCTTTCCTCTTTAAAAAACAAAAAGTCCCTTTAAATCCTTTAAAACCCAACTCCAAACTAGCTCTAAAGTCTTGGTGTCCCCTCCATGAACACTGCATTACAACACCATGCAGATCCTTGTGCAGTTTCTAAAAATACCTTTTTCTGTTTTCCAACTTTCAAATTTGCTATTCTTTCTTCCTGTAAATCACTTATTTTTCCTCTGACTTTAAGAAATATTTTCTATCATTAAAGGCTGAGCTCAAAATTTTTTTTTACAGACACTCCCCAGAAAACAATTCCTCCCTCTTCTGTGTTTCCATGCAACTTTGCACGTGCCTCAACAGTAGTACTAGTCAAGCTGTAGTACACTTAATGTGTGTGTCTTATTAATTGAATGGTGGTATCCTAAAAAGCACCATATTCTATTCAAACCTGCATTTTTACAATTAAATACTGTACCTGGCACCAAAAATCAGTCAAAAGTGTTCACTGAAATCAAATCAACAAGACTTGGCACCTCAATTCAGTTCAGTTGCTCAATTGTGTCTGACTCTGCGACCCCATGAACCGCAGCACGCCAGGCCTCCCTGTCCATCACGAACTCCTGGAATTCACCCAAACCCATGTCCATCAATTCGGTCATGCCATCCAACCATCTCATCCTCTACTGTCCCCTTCTCCTCCTGCCCTCAAACTTTCCCAGCATCAAGGTCTTTACAAATGAGTCATCTCTTTGAATCAGGTGGCCAAAGTATTGGAGTTTTAGCTTCAGCATCAGTCCTTCCAATGAACACCCAGGACTGACTCCATTAGGATGGACTGGTTGGATCTCCTTGCAGTCCAAGGGACTCTCAAGGGTCTTCTCCAACACCACAGTTCAAAAGCATCAATTCTTCGGCACTCAACTTTCTTTAGAGTACAACACTCACATCCATACATGACCACTGTAAAAACCATAACCTTGACTAGATAGACATTTGTTGGCAAAGTAATGTCTCTGCTTCTTAATATGCTGTGTAGGTTGGTCATAACTTTCCTTCCAAGGAGTAAGTGTCTTTTAATTCCATGGTTGCCATCACCATCTGCAGTGATTTTGGAGCCCAGAAAAATAAAGTCAGCCACTGTTTCCACTGTTTCCATATCTATTTCCCATGACATGATGGGACCAGATGCCATGATCTTCGTTTTCTGAATGTTGAGCTTGAAGCCAACTTTTTCACTCTCCTCTTTCACTTTCATCAAGAGGCTCTTTAGTTCCTCTTTACTTTCTGCCATAAGGGTGCTGTCATCTGCATATCTGAGGTTATTGAGATTTCTCCCGGCAATCTTGATTCCAGTTTTGCTTCCGCCAGCCCAGCATTTCTCATGATGTACTCTGCATATAAGTTAAATAAGCAGGGTGACAATATACAGCCTTGACACACTCCTTTTCCTATCTGGAACCAGGGTGTTGTTCCATGTCTAGTTCTAACTGTTGCTTCCTGACCTGCATACAAAGTTCTCAAGAGGCAGGTCAGGTGGTCTGGTATTCCCATCTCTTTCACAGTTTTCCACAGTTTATTGTGATCCACATAGTCAAAGGCTTTGGAGTAGTCAATAAAGCAGAAGTAGATGTTCTGGAACTCTCTTGCTTTTTTGATGATCCAGCAGATGTTGGCAATTTGATCTCTGGTTCCTCTGTCTTTTCTAAAACCAGCTTGAACATCTGGAAGTTCACGATTCAGGTATTGCTGAAGCCTAGCTTGGAGAATTTTTAGCATTACTTTACTAGCGTGTGAGATGAGTGCAATTGTGTGGTAGTTTGAGCATTCTTTGGCATTGCCTTTCTTTGGGATTGGAATGAAAACTGACCTTTTCCAGTCCTGTGGCCACTGCTGAGTTTTCCAAATTTGCTGGCATACTGAGTGCAGCACTTTCACAGCATCATCTTTCAGGATTTGAAATAGCTCAACTGGTATTCCATCACCTCCACTAGCTTTGTTCGTTGTGATGCTTCCTAAGGCCCACTTGACTGCACATTCCAGGATGTCTGGCTCTAGGTGAGTGATCACACCATTGTGATTATCCGGGTTGTGAAGATCTTTTTTGTACAATTCATCTGTGTATTCTTGCCACCTCTTCTTAATATCTTCTACTTCTGTTAGGTCCATACCATTTCTGTCCTTTATTGTGCCCATCTTTGCATGAAGTGTTCCCTTGGTATCTCTAATTTACTTGAAGAGATAGTCATTCCCATTCTATTGTTTTCCTCTATATCTTTGCATCGATCGCTGAGGAAGGCTTTCTTATCTCTTCTTGCTCTTCTTTGGAACTCTGCATTCAAATGGATATATCTTTCCTTTTCTCCTTTGCTTTTCACATCCCTTCTTTTCACAGCTATTTGTAAGGCCTCCTCAGACAGCCATTTTGCTTTTTTGCATTTCTTTTTCTCGGGGATTGTTTTGATTCGTGTCTCCTGTACAATGTCATGAACCTCCATCCACAGTTCATCAGGCACTCTGCCTATCAGATCTAACCCCTTAAATTTATTTCTCACTTCCACTGTATAGTCATAAGGAATTTGATTTAGGTCATACCTGAATGGTCTGGTGGTTTTGTCCACTTTTTTCAATTTCAGTCTGAATTTGGAAATAAGGAGTTCATGATCTGAGCCACAGTCAGCTCCCAGTCTTGTTTTTGCTGATTCTATAGAGCTTCTCCATCTTTGGCTGCAAAGAATATAATCAATCTGATTTTGGTGTCGACCATCTGGTGATGTCCATGTGTAGAGTCTCCTCTTGTGTTGTTGGAAGAGGGTGTTTGCTATGACTGGTATGTTCTCTTGGCAAAACACTATTAGCCTTTGCCCTGCTTCATTCTGTACTCCAAGGCCAAATTTGCCCATTACTCCAGGTGTTTCTTGACTTCCTACTTTTGCATTCTAGTCCCCTCTAATGAAAAGGACATCTTTTTTGGGTGTTAGTTCTAGAAGGTCTTGTAGGTCTTCATAGGATTGGTTCAACTTCAGCTTCTTCAGCATTACTGGTAGGGGCATAGACTTGGATTACCATCATATTGAATGGTTTGCCTTGGAAACAAACAGAGATCATTCTGTCATTTTTGAGATTGCATCCAAATACTGCATTTCAGACTTGTTTGTTGACTATCATGGCTACTCCATTTCTTCTAAGGGATTCTTGCCAACAGTAGTATACATAATGGTCATCTGAGTTAAATTCACCCATTTCAGTCCATCTTAGTTCACTGATTCCTAGAATGTCGATGTTCACTCTTGTCATCTTCTGTTTGACCACTTCCAATTTGCCTTGATTTGTGGACCTAACATTCCAGGTTCATATGCAATATTGCTCTTTACAGCATCAAACCCTGCTTCCATCACCTGTCCCATTCACAACTGGGTGTTGTTTTTGCTTTGGCTCCATCCCTTTATTCCTTCTGAAGTTATTTCTGCAATGATCTCCAGTAGCATACTGGGCACCTATCGACCTGGAGAGTTCATCTTTCAGTGTCTTATAATTTTGCCTTTTCATACTGTTCATGGGGTTCTCAAGGCAAGAATACTGAAGTGGTTTGCCATTCCCTTCTTCAATGGACCACATTTTGTCAAACCTCTCCACCATGACCCGGCCGTCTTGGATGGCCCCACACTGCATGGCTTAGTTTCAGTGAGTTAGACAAGGCTGTGGTCAGTGTGATCAGATTGGCAAGTTGTCTATGATTGTAATTTCAGTCTGTCTGCCCTCTGATCCCCTCTCTCAGTGCCTACCGTCTTACTTGGGTTTCTCTTAACTTGGACGTGGGGTCTCTCTTCACAGCTGCGACAGCACACAAGCGCCGTCAGCTTATAAAAATTCTTTTTTCAATACCAAGTATTAAGTATGTCTGGATAACTAACATGGCAACCCAAAGAGAAATCCTTTAGCAAGGGATGTGAGGAGACCAAGGGAAGAAAGAAAGCTGTGTTTATACACATCTAAACTTGCAAGAAGAACTGGAGGCTATCCAATGGTGATATATTTACAGGACAGCTGAGGTGATTTCTTTCAGAGAATTTATGCTGAAAAAGAGGTCAAACACGGTTAATGAACCTATTAACAAAAGGCTAGTCTTTGAGCTGATTTGAATACAGCCTGGTTGTTGACCGCTAGCTCAAATCCATCCTTGTCTAGCTCTCTAGACACTGGTATGGGTTCTAGAAAAGACGGACCTGTATAAGTAAAGAACTGAAAACTGTTTTCTGTCTGTGTGTGTGTGTGCTCAGTCATGCCCGACTCTTTGCGACCCTATGGACAGTAGCCTGCCAGACTCCTCTGTCCATAGAATTTCCCAGGCAAGAATACTGGAGTGGGTTGCCGTTTTCTCCTCCAAGGGACCTTCCCAACCCAGGGATCAAACCTGAGTCTCCCGCATCTCCTGCAGTGGCAGGTAGATTCATTACCACTGAACCACCTGGGAAGCCTCCGTTTTCTGTTGGGGTCTAAGCAATTTTGAGCAGCAAATACCACATGGCTTTAACACTTTGAGGGCCTGGGGGGAGCAACTAGAGAACTATAAAAGCAAACAGAGAAATGACCCTGGGAAACATAACATGAAAATGAACTTAACTGCTGAACACATATGAATGTCTCACAATGACCATTACCAACGTGAGCAAAGCTCTTTAATTACTGGATAGTAGTTAAGCTCATCACAGTGGATACAACTTTTTCAAAGTGCTAATTTTTGTTTAAAAGTCAAATTTTATCGTTTGCAACAAATACTGCCAAACATCCAGGTCTGAAAAACCATAGTTTGTCAGTCATGAGTAAAAATGGTATGCCATGGAAAGGTGGAGAGTTCAGCTCTCAGATGAAACTACTGAACACTGGCTTTTCTTCAGCACTACCCACCATCAGCATTCAGTGTACTACAGATGTGCTTTATGCATTCTTCCCACTTTTTTCATAGGAACTATTAGAAATATATGTATTGCAAAATAAAGATTCAATAAAATCAGTATTAGTTACTGCTTCAATAAACAGATTTCTTTTTTAACTACATGGGTAGGGCAGTGAAGAATAAAATGGCTATTAATACTGTTTGTCATCATTGCCTTGAAAGTCACTCAGTCATATCTGACTCTTTGCAACCCCATGAACTATAAAGTCCATGGAATTCTCCAGCGCAGAATACTGGATTGGGTAGCCTTTCCCTTCTCCAGGTGATCTTTCCATCCCAGGGATCGAACCTAGGTCTTCCACATTACAGGCAGATTCATTATGATCTGAGCCACCAGGGAAGCCCAGCAAAACTGGGGTGGGTAGCCTATCCCTTTTCCAGCTGATCTTCCTGACAAGAAATTGAACCAGGGTCTCCTGCATTATAGGCAGATTCTTTACCAGCTGAGCTACCAGGGAAGTCGATATTGAACAATAAAGGTTTAATAATGTCAATACTAGTTACTGCTTCAATAAACAGTCTAAAAAAAACACAACATGTGTATGGCAGTGAAGATTAAAATGTCTATTAATACTGTTTGTCACCACTGCCTTGACTCTGCTAAAGGAGAAGTTTTACTCACTATTGCTTTCCCATGATTAATGAAAATGTTAACAGAATTTAAAAAGGTAAATAACATCTTAGTATTATCAAGAATAGTTTGCCTGTCTCTCTGTGGTCCACCAGGGAGTGTGGACCACATTTTGAGAACTAGTGCTTCATGCAAAACAGCTGTTGTCAAAATGTTACCTATGTAAACCTTATTTTCCATCAATATCTTTAAAAATATCTAAGGAGGACAGTTCAGTCACCCTGGAGAAACATGCTTACAACAAATTTGGTGGAAATTTTCTATGAAGTCAACTACTGGAATTATAACCTACACAAGGGCATTTCATTTCTTCATCTGGCTATTACCACTTATTTATGGTAAAACATCAGCCAGTGGCACAGATCAAATTCTACACTCCTGGGTCCCTAAGGTTGCTCACCTTCTTCTCCTTATTCATGGATGTAAAATTGAGATGAAGTGGACAAAACTCTAAATTATTAAAATTTATCTAAAATTAGAAAATAAGAATAAACCAACAAAATTTTGGGCTTCATTGGTGGCTCAGATGGTACAGTCCTCCTCCATCTGGGTGGAGGAGACACAGGTTCAGTCTCTGGGTTGGGAAGATCCCCTGGAGAAAGGAATGCCTAGCCATTATGTATTCTTGCCTGGAGAATTCCATGGACCGTGGAGTCTGGCAGGGGTCTCAAAGAATCGGACATGACTGAGGGACTAACAAGTTGTAAACCTAAGACCCAAACAAAACTTTAAAAATTGAACAAACATTGAATATCTTCTCCAAAACTCATAAAAATAGGTGGGTCCAGGCAAAATGATCTAATTGGCAAATTTTACTAGTTCTTTAAGAAATGGATACTCTTGTAACAGATAATCATGGGGTCCAGAAAACATAAAAAGAAGCTGACCTCTGCAAATGAAACATAAACTTTGACATGTTAACTAGACAAGGAGATATGAAACTAGATAAACAAAATATAAGAAAATTAAATATCAATCTATGAATTTATGATAAAATCTTAAACAAATTGTTAGTCATAGAATCCATTAATGATTTAAAAGAACAATACATTTTGGCCAAATGAGATTATTTTCAGGAATTCAATGATAATTTTAAAAAACCCAAAACCTACTCAATATATTTTACAAACTATAAGATTAAAAGAAAAAACACATGATTATCTTAAAATACAGAAAATAAAACCTTCAATAAAGTTCAACATTTATATACAATAAAAAGACGCAAGCACTTAGCACTCCATAAATAGAAGGAAATTTCATTAACTAGCTAAAAAGAAGGCTTACTGAAAACCTTAGCAATTATTAGTTCAGTTCAGTTGCTCAGTCCTGTCCGACTCTTTCAACCCCATGAATCACAGCACGGCAGGCCTCCCTGTCCATCACCAACTCCCGGAGTTCACTCAAACTCATGTCCATCAAGTTGGTGATGCCATCCAGCCATCGCATCCTCTGTTATCCCCTTCTCCTCCTGCCCCCTATCCCTCCCAGCATCAGGGTATTTTCCAGTGAGTCAACTCTTCGCATGAGGTGGCCAAAGTATTAGAGTTTCAGCTTCAGCATCAGTCCTTCCAATGAACACTCCCAACCAGTCCATTCTAAAGGAGATAAGCCCTGGGAGTTCTTTGGAAGGGATGATGCTAAAGCTGAAACTCCAGTACTTTGGCCACCTCATGTGAAGAGTTGACTCACTGGAAAAGACTCTGATGCTGGGAGGGATTGGGGGCAGGAGGAGAAGGGGACGACCGAGGATGAGATGGCTGGATGGCATCACGGACTCGATGGACGTGAGTCTGAGTGAACTCCGGGAGCTGGTGATGGACAGGGAGGCGTGGCGTGCTGTGATTCACGGGGTCGCAAAGAGTCGGACACGACTAAGCGACTGAACTGGACTGAATACATTACATTTAAGGTTCAACAATGATTCTCTCTGGTTCAGAGCTTTGCCTGCTGGGGCCCACTAAGGTGGCGGCTTTGTCTTCTGCCCACTGGCATGGGTGGCCTCATACCCTTGGCGATGGGAGGCAGCCTTGCCCCTGAGGCCATGTGCAGGGACATGGTGCACTGAACCTGAGGAGGTGACTCCACTTTGAATCTCAGGAGGGAACAACTTTACTCTCTGGAGCTGTGTGCTCTGTGCCTGTGGAGGCAATGGTGG
Organism: Capricornis sumatraensis; assembly: GCF_032405125.1. Taxonomy (NCBI): domain Eukaryota; kingdom Metazoa; phylum Chordata; class Mammalia; order Artiodactyla; family Bovidae; genus Capricornis; species Capricornis sumatraensis. The sequence goes on from NC_091086.1 coordinate 22,193,899, forward strand.
TCCCACTGATCTCTGAATTACTTTCAGGGTCATTTTTCCCTTTTCTTAAGGATAAAACATATCTGCAGCTAACTCAGTCCATAACAGTGCCTATGAAAGCCAAGGTACTCTTCTCAGTATTAAAATATGAGAAAGCCCATGTTTTATTGTATGTATTTCCTTTTACTGAATTCATAGAACAAAAGTCCTGGATTAAAAGAGAAAAATACGAGCTTAAAATTTCTCAAAATGTAAAAGTCATGCAAGTGAACAAGAAAGAAAAATCAAAGGTGAAATGACCAAAGAATTTGGAGTTCCCTTATCAGTTATCAATTGGGGCTTCCCTGGTGACTCAGACGGTAAAGAATCTGCCTGCAAGACAGGAGACCTGGGTTCAATCTCTGGATTGGGAAGATCCCTTGGAAAAGGAAATGGCAAATCACTCCAGTATTCTTGCCTGGAGAATTTCACAGACAGAGGGGCCTGGTGGGCTACACAGTCCATAGAGCCACAGAGTCAGATTTGACAGGGCAACTAACATACTATCCATATATTTCTTAAGAATTGGAACAAGGTAAAGATAAAAAGCCAATGGAGGTCAAACTGATAAAAGTGTGGAAGGAGCAATGCATATCAAATTAGAAATAAAGTAAAACATTAAACTGAATGTTGATTCAGACCATTTCAAGACAAATAATATTTCTAATTTAGGGGTCTTTTGTTTTTCTTTTTTTTTTTAAGGAAAAGCTAGTTAAAATGCACTACAAATACAGGCTACTGTCAACCTTGACACTCAATAAGCAGCAGTCACTACCGAAATGATAAAGCACCTGTATCTAATGTCCGCTCAAGGTTCGTTTGAAAATAGGAGGTCTATGGATACATACACCAATGAGAGCACGTTCAGTGTTGATGGGATTCCTCTTTAATGTGCAACCAAACTAGACGCAAGCACTGCTGCAATGATGACAGTAGTAGAAAGTCTGAACTGTTTGAGGAAATCTATTTCTTTTATATACATACTTTCCTATATATACAAAGTTAACAAAAATGTACTGTCTGGCAGCATTTTGGAGGGTATGACTACTAAAATCAGAGAGAAAATTACCTACAGAAAAAGAATATTCTATTACTGATTAAGAAATGCTGCCCACCCACCCCCAGCCCCTGGGGGCTTGTATTATTGAAGATGAGTATGTACTTTTCTTTGCTTAAAAGCACCGTGTTGCATTTGTAGCCATTAGACTGAGGCACAATTAGTCTACCTAAAGGCTGTATACTGGAAGTGCTTGTGAAATTATATCTCCATGAAATAAGAAGCAGTATTTCTTTTGTAATACAAAGAAATGTTCTCAGTGTAAAAGAAATCTCATTTTTATGTGGGACACAGTAACATCAGATGTAATCCATAACTATTTTGCAGAAGTGGGCTTTGAAACCAGTTGGCTTTGAAACCAGTTACTGCTCACAAATATCATATGTACTAACTCTGTTGGGAATAAGCTGCACAAATATTATTTTGTAAAACTGATACCATGTCACCTCCCTCTGCTGATGCTGAATCTTGAATCAACTGTGTTGTGAATGCAGAGGAACTGGAATAAAATGTGTTCAACTCCAAGAAATCTACAGAAAAGAAGCATTAAGACTGCAGTCAATGGTCTGTAAAAAACTACAAAAACACAAATGACTGAGTTTTCGAAGCAGCAGTCACTACACTTGTTTGTAAACTGTTAAAAAACACATCAGGACTCCAAAATTAGTCTTACATTAGGCAGACATTAAAACAGGGTTTTACAAATATAATTAGATTCCTGTAGAATTTATATGCCTTATGTAGTTCAATAGCTATTTTTAGAACATGTATTATTTAGTGCAAGCTGACTTGTAATTCAGGATCCCTCTCATATTAGCTTTCAATCTTTGACAAGGGTATCGGATACTTTACAGGTACAAATAGGAGACTGGATCAGGTGATTTCTGTCACTTCTGTAATTCTAGCCTTGGTAACTTCAGTGATTAAAATGACAATTGAAGCTTCCAATTTATTAACTTTAAATCATGAATTATAGACAGGCATCTCAATTTTCTTCAGTAATTGTCGGTGTTACATACTTTGGGGTTTGAACATGATAAAGTCAACTTTCAACAACTTTAACTGTTTAAATGATTCTGTATACACTCTAGTATTCACATCCTGAAATATTTTTCATGAAAAGCACCCAACTTTCATTGATAAAAAAAATTATTCAATAGTTCAAATGATCTTATTGCCATTTAGTCACTTCTCACCCACCCTCCTGTTCTTCTCTTCCACCTCCCCTGGGCTTGCTGAACTCTTAGACATAACATAATGCATATCTCACCTTAAAGAGACAAGGTAATTAAAACTGATGCTAGAGTAGCTACCAAGTTCTTCTACACTCTCAACACAGCTTCTTAAAGCACACACTTCACTTGAAGTTGAATACCAACTTTCTATTCTTTGAAATGTTTCCTTTTCCTCACAGATACTGTCTTGAATGCTCATTGCAGTCTTTGAATCCAAGTGACTCCTTTATGAATTATTTTTAAAAAATCATTGAAGAAATGCAGATACTTCATAACTTCTGTATTTTGATGAATTTTACCCATTTTAACTGCTACCACTCCGGTAGAAGAAGGAATGCATTCTTAAGATGATGGAAGTAATAGTATGTAGTACCCATATATTCACTTATTTCTCACACACTACTTTCTTAGGGAGAAAACACAGGAAAAGTTTGAAATTACATTGCTGTTGTTCAGTCACTAAGTCATGTCCAACCCTCTGTCATGCCATGAGCTGTAGCACGCCAGGCTTCCCTGTCCTTCACTATCTCCTGGAGTGCTCAAATTCGTGTCCACTGAGTAGGTGATGCTCTCTAATCATCTCATCCTCTGCTGCCCTCTTCTCCTCTTGTTTTCAATGTTCCCCAGCATCAGGGTCTTTTCCAATAGTCAGCTCTTTGCATCTGGTGGCCAACATACTGGAGCTTCAGAATTAGCCCTTACAGTGAATATTCAGGGTTGATTTCCTTAAGAATAGACTAGTTTGATCTCCTTGCAGTCCAAAGGACTCTCCAGCACCACAGTTCAAAAGCATCAATTTTTTGGCACTCAGCCTTCTTTATGGTTCAACTCTCACATCCGTACATGACTACTGGATAAACCATATAAACCTTTATAATAGCTTACAATGATTTTTACATGAACAGATACATTGTTGGTTTGAATTAGAGGCAACAGATTTTCTCACTTTGGGCACTGTTCCTTTCTGTTAGAAAGGAAATTCTAAAAGATCATCTATAAACCACATTCTTCATTTCATTTAAATTCACCTATGAGTCAAATCTATGACTAATTACATTACACTGCATTATATGGGGAAACAGTTCAATTCAGAGGCTAAAATATAATTAACATTTTCATATATTCTGGTTGAGTCATTTGCTTGTCCTAATATACAAGGTGCTTCCAAAAGATTCTGCCCTCACCCTACTAAGCTCTTTCTTACTCATAATTACTTTAGAAAAGAAAAATTGGATAAAGCTGTACTTTTTAAAAAGCTACTTACTTACATTATTTTTTTTCATTTGCATTATGGTTTATTACAGGATACTGAATATAGTCACTGTAGTATACTGTTGGGAGAAGGCAATGACAACCCACTCCAGTACTCTTGCCTGGAAAATCCCATGGACGGAGGAGCCTGGTGGGCTGCAGTCCATGGGGTAGCTAATAGTTGGACACGACTGAGAGACTTCACTTTCACTTTTCACTTTCATGCATTGGAGAAGGAAATGGCAACCCACTCCACTGTTCTTGCCTGGAGAATCCCAGGGATGGGGGAGCCTGGTGGGCTGCCATCTATGGGGTCGTACAGACTTGAACACGACTGATGTGACTTAGCAGCAGCAGCAGTTTACTGTTGAACCTTGCTGTTTATTTATTTTATACACAGATTAAAGTAGCACTTTTTAAATGACTTACTAGGTTTAGTTTTAAATAAGATTCTCTGAGTATAAGGCAGAATTGTGGTTACAAAACTACCAATTTAACTCTTCTACTAGATAAACTCCATTATAATGGAAAAATGTTCCTAGAGTAATCCAGTCAAAACATAAAGCTCCAATTGGGGTGACAGCAGTGGTAACAGTAAATAACGGTCAAATTCTGGATATATATTGAAGGCAGAACAGACATGACTTCCAGACAGATTGAACATGGGTTCTAAGAGAAAAGGAAATCAAGGATGGTTCCAATGAAAGCAACTGTAAGGACAGAACTGCCATCAACAGATATGGGGACAGACACAGGCAGAACAGAAGGGGCACATGATGAGTTTTGGATGTATTAAGTTTGAGACCTCTATTCAACTTTCACATAGATCTGTTGAGTATAAGTTGGATTCAAGAATCTGGAGTTTTGATGAGTATCTGAGCAGGAGCTTTAAAAACAGCTGTTCTCTAAGTCATGAAAAAGGATGAGGTCTATAAGGCTCTAAGTACTGATAGAGAAGAGGATAGAATCCTTAGCCATGGGCTCACATAAATTTTCTGGAGATCTAAATTTACATCCAGTTATGTCTCATTTACTTCCCTCTGAGTTTTGTAACCTTAGAATATGAATTCATCTTTACCATGAGACAAACATGGTACTTTGTTGAGGACTTGCCCCTCCAGAAAGAACAGTTTCACACTGTAACTGCCAAGTGCTTAAGGGACATCACCAAAATAGGAATAGTTTTTTAGTAAGTTTCTCAGTTTGGGGCTCCTTGGCTCACCCTATTAGTATAAATCCAAGAACTAAAATGTGAAGCTAAGGATTCTCAGGTGATTTGAAGGATGTCAGAATTAAAAATGAATAAATATGGGAAAAGAATCTATAAACCATTTCTGGATAATCAAATAGGAAAAATCCCTTACAGATCATGCTAATAAATGTAGGATGACTAATATAATCACCATTTTCAATTCCTAATGAAATGATGGATTTAGGGGAAGAAATCAATGGCTACGTCTACTAAAACATTAGGGAAAAGGGATGAGCATTTCATAATGTATCCGTAAGGCTAGGCTTCCCTGTTGGCTCAGATGGTAAAGAATCTGCCTGCTATGCAGGAGACCTGAGATCTTCTGCAGGAGAATCCCTGCAGTAGGCAATGGCAACCCACTCTAGTATTCTTTCCTGGAGAAGCTGGTGGACAGAGGAGCCTGGCAGGCTACAGTCTATGGGGTTGCAAAGAGTCAGACATGACTGAGTGACTCAAGGCTGTTACCACCTGAACTCAAAGATCAATCTTAACATCACTGAAAATAAAACAACTATACTGGTTAGCTAGGGTTAACATAACAAAATACCACCGACTGGGTGGCTTTAACAACAGATTTTTTTTTTCTTCACAGTTCTGGAACTAGAAGTCTAAGATCAAGGGGCCATCAGGGTTGGTTTCTCTGAAGGCTCTCTCCTTGGGTTTTAAATGGCTGCCTTCTCATGCATCCCCCCATGACCTTTCTTCTGTAGGCATGTATCCTGGGGTCTTTTTGCAAGCCCAAATTTCCTCTACTTAATAAGGACACTCGATGGACATGAGTTTGAGCAAACTCCAGGAGACAGTGAAGGACAGGGATGACTGGTGTGCTGCAGTCCACGGGGTCCCAGTCAGACACTACTGAGTGACTGGACAACAAAACAAGGACACCATTCAGACAGGATTGAGTCTACCCAAACAGCCTCATTCCAACCTAATCACACTTTAAAGGCCTTATATCCAAATACGGTCACACCCTGAGGTACTTGTTGGGAATTAACTCTTCAATATATGAATTTGGAGGGGATACAATTCACATTATACCACCCACCAAACAACTTGTGCCTCCTGATAAAATGTAATTGGAAGTATTTAGCACCATCTCTAAAGTATTCTTAAAGTGATAACCATAATAGCATGAACTGAATCAAACAATTAAATCTAAGAACCACTTTATTTACTATATGAATAGATGAATGTGTTAAATGACATTCAGTCACTCAGTCATATCCGAGTCTTTGCACCCCACGGACCGCAGCACAGCAGGCTTCCCTGTCCATCACCAACTCCTGAAGCTTGCTCAAACTCATGTCCATCGAGTTGGTGATGCCATCCAACTATTTCATCCTCTGTCGTCCCCTTCTCTTCCCACCTTGAATCCTGCCTAGACTCAGGGTCTTCTCCGGTAAGTTTGTTCTTCGCATCAGGAGGCCAAAGTATTGGAGTTTCAGTATCAGTCCTTCCAATGAATATTCAGGACTGATTTCCTTTAGGACTGACTGATTGGATCTCCTTGCAGTTCAAGGGACTCTCAAGAGTCTTCTTCAACACCACACTTCAAAACCATCAATTCTTTGGTGCTCAGCTTTCTGTAGTCCAATTCTTACATCCATACATGACTACTGGAAAAACCATAGCTTTGACTAGATGGATCTTTGTTGGCAAAGTAACGTCTCTGCTTTTTAATAAGCTGTCTGCTGCTGCTGCAGCTAAGTCACTTCGGTCGTGTCCGACTCTGTGTGACCCCATAGATGGCAGCCTACCAGGCTTTCCTGTCCTTGGGATTCTCCGGGCAAGAACACTGGAGTGGGTTGCCATTTCCTTCTCCAATGCATGAAAGTGAAAAGTGAAAGTGAAGTCGCTCAGTCGTGACCCCATGGACTGCAGCCCACCAGGCTCCTCCGCCCATGGGATTTTCCAGGCAAGAGTACTGAAATGGGGTGCCACTGCCTTCTCCGAATATGCTGTCTAGGTTGGTCATAGCTTTTCTATGGCTGCAGTCACCATCTGTAGTGATTTTGGATCCCAAAATAATGAAGTCTCTCACTGTTTCTGTTGTTTCCTCATCTATTTGCCATGAAGTGATGGGACTGGATGACATGATCTTACTTTTCTGAATGCTGAGCTTTAAGCCAACTTTTTCACTCTCCTCTCTTACTTTCATCAAGAGGCTCTTTAGTTCCTCTTCACTTTCTGCCATAAGGGTGGTGTCATCTGCATATCTGAGGTTATTGATATTTCTCCCGGCAAACTTGATTGCAGCTTGTGCTTCATCGAGCCTGCCATTTCTCATGATGCACTTTTCATATAAGGTAAATAAGCAGGGTGTCAATATTCAGCCTTGACATACTCTTTTTCCCAATTTGGAACCAGTCTGGTTCCATGCCTGGTTCTAACAGTTGCTTCTTGACCTGCATACAGATTTCTCAGGAGGCAGGTAAGGTGGTCTGGTATTCCTCTCTTGAAAAGTCAAAGGCTTTGGTATAGTCAATAAAGCAGATGTTTTTCTGGAACTCCCTTGCTTTTTCGATGATCCAACAGATGTTGGCAATTTGATCTCTGGTTCCTTTGAATTCAACTTGAACATCTGGAAGTTCACGGTTAACTTACTGTTGAAGTCTGACTTGGAGAATTTTGAGCATTCCTTTGCTAGTGTGTGAGATGAATGAAATTGTGCAGTAGTTGAAATGACATTATGAGGCTTTAAAACTAGCCCAGTACAGGATGTGGTTAATTCTACAACTTGGCTTTATCAGCTAATTAATTTTAAAAGAAAGAAGAGAAACTTAAGAGATTTAAGACATCCATCAAGTGCAATGCATAGATTTGTTTGATTCTTAATTCAAACAAATCAACTCTTAAGAAAAATATTTTTGAGACAACCAGGGAAAATTACACATGAATTAGATATTCAAGTCAGTTCAGTTCACTCAATCGTGTCCAACTATTTGCGACCCCACGAATCGCAGCACACCAGGTCTCCCCGTCCAACACCAACTCCCAGAGTTCACTCAGACTCACGTCCAACAAGTCAGTGATGCCATCCAGCCATCTCATCCTCTGTCCTCCCCTTCTCCTCCTGCCCCCAATCCCTCCCAGCATCAGAGTCTTTTCCAATGAGTCAACTCTTTGCATGAGGTGGCCAAACTACTGGAGTTTCAGCTTTAGCATCATTCCTTCCAAAGAAATCCCAGGGCTGATCTCCTTCAGAATAGACTGGTTGGATCTCCTTGCAGTCCAAAGGACTCTCAAGAGTCTTCTCCAACACCACAGTTCAAAAGCATCAATTCTTCGGCATTAACTTCATTGGACATAATATAGAAAACTGTTGTTTTTTAAAGGTCCTTAGGCCAGAGTCGGACATGACTGAAGCGACTTAGCAGCAGCAGCAGGCTAGAGATAAATATTTTAATTTTGACTATTTATAAGCAAAATTATATAATGCAGAAACAAAACATATGTAATGCAGAAAAAATGAAACAAAAACGGAAGAGTAACTATTAAAGCTGGCTGATGGATACATAATGATTCATTATACCAGTCCTCTACTTTTGTGTATGCTTGAAATTTTTCATAAAAAGATTAAAAAAAAAAACCTGAATAAATAGAATTTTCAGATGAGACTATACTCTACCATCTACTCAGAGACTATGCCAATATAGACTTCCTCATTATCTGTATCACTGGACCTTTTTTTTTTTTTAATAATCTACTATTCTAGTGAAAATGCTGCCCTTTCCAAGTCCTGACTTTACTCAGGGGTCTCAATTCCCAACTCCCTGCTTCATCTATAAGCAAGGCCTTGGTCTCCTCTTTAACTATGAGTATTAAAATCCAAGCCACTATATTAGTGAGCCTCGCAAGCTCACCCTAACACTAAGGGTAGATTTTATGTCATGTTTCTACTTGCCAAGCTCTCTCCACCTTTCTTCTTTTTAGCTCTGAGCTCTCTTTTAAATACCTTGTTACAAGCTCATCTATGCATTTATCTAGTACATAACCAAATATTTCTAGATAAGCTCTAATATTTGCAGCAGAGCTCTTCATATTATCACAACCGGGTGCTTCGTCTCTGTTAAGCACTGTAAGACACTTCTAATTCTAGTTATTTGGCACTGTCACTCAGAGTTCTGGTCATATTTCTTACGATTTGTTCTGAAAACATCCAGAACCCTGAAGGGAAAGGGCAAAGGGAGAAAGAAGGATGAAAATGTATTGAGGAGAAAAGAATCCTTGCCAGCTCTTTCAAAAAGGTGGAAAGATTGATCCCTGAGTCAGGAAGATCCCCTGGAGGAGGAAACAGCAACCCACTCTAGTATTCTTGCATGGAAAACCCCATGGACAGAGGAGCCTGCGGACTACAGTCCACGGGGTTGCAAAGAGTAGGACATCACTGAGCAAACAACAAAACAAAAATAGTCATGTTCCTTAGGATTTGTTCTGAAAACATCAGAATCCAGAAGGGAAAGGGCAAAGTGAGAAAGGAGGATTAAAATGGGTCCAGGACTAAAGATACCCTGCGAACTCTTTCAAAAAGGTGGAATGGGATAGATCTAAGAGACCAAGGAAGAGATATAAGAAGAGGAAGAATATTTTGTCCCATATAGTCTATAAACAATAAGCAAATGTGTCACCTAAAAAATTCTAGGCCAAAAATTGTGGTTCTGGTCACCAAGGTTTTACTTTTTGAAAATTTGAAGCATTTTATTCTCCACCTTGAAGGCAGAGTCCTTGTAGAAAAAACAAAACAAATCATCAATCTTCTTCTATGGACCTAACAAAAGCAGAAGATACTAAAACGAGGTGGCAAGAACTTATAGAACTATACAAAAAAGATCTTAATGACACAGATAACTATGATGGTGTGATCATTCACCTAGAATCAGGCATCCTGGAGTGTGAAGTCAAGTGGGCCTTGGGAAGCATCACTACAAACAAAGCTAGTGGAGGTGATGGAATTCCAGTTGAGCTATTTCAGGTTTTAAAAGATGCTGTGAAAGTGCTGCACTCAATATGCCAGCAAATTTGGAAAACTCAGCAGTGGCCACAGGACTGGAAAGGGTCAGTTTTCATTCCAGTCCCAATGAAAGGCAATGCCAAAAAATGCTCAAACTACCACACAATTGCACTCATCTCACACACTAGCAAAGTAATGTTCAAAATTTTTCAAGCCAGGCTGCAACAGTACCTGAACCAAGAACTTCCAGGTGTTCAAACTGGATTTGGAATAGACAGAGGAACCAGAGATCAAATTGTCAACATCCACTGGATCACCAAAAAAGCAAGAAAGTTCCAGAAGAACATCTACTTCTGTTTTATTGACTACACCAAAGCTTTTGACTGTGTGGATCACAACAAACAATGGAAAATTCTTCAAGAGATGGGAATACCAGACCACCTGAGCTCCCTCCTGAGAAATGAGTATGCAGTTCAAAAAGCAACAGTTATAACTAGACATGGACAAATGAACTGGTTCCAAATTGGGAAAGGAGTACATCAAGACTGTATATGGTCACTCTGCTTATTTAACTTATATGCAGAGTACATCATGTGAAACGCCAGACTGGATGAACACAAGCTGTAATCAAAGATTGCTGGGAGAAGTATCAATAATCTCAGATATGCAGATGACCACCACCCTTATGGCAGAAAGGGAAGAAGAACTAAAGAGCCTCTTGATGAAAGTGAAAAAGGAGAGTGAAAAAGCTGGCTTAAAACTCAACATTCAAAAAACAAAGATCATGGCATTTGGTCCCATCACTTCATGGCAAATAGATGGGTAAACAATGGAAACAGTGACAGACTTTATTATTTGGGGCTCCAAAATCACTGCAGATGGTGACTGCAGCCATGAAATTAAAAGACACTTGCTCCTTGGAAGAAAAGCTATGACCAAACAGACAGCATATTAAAAAGCTGCTGCTACTGCTGCTAAGTCATTTCAGTCGTGTCTGACTCTGTGTGACCCCATAGATGGCAGCCCACCAGACTCCGCTGTCCCTGGGATTCTCCAGGCAAGAACACTGGAGTGGGTTGCCATTTCCTTCTCCAATGCATAAAAGTGAAAAGGAAGTCACTCAGTCATGTCCGACTCTTTGCGATCCCATGGACTGCAGCCTACCAGGCTCCTCTGTCCATGGGATTTTCCAGGCAAGAGTACTGGAGTGGGGTACTGCCAACAAAGGTCCATCTCGTCAAAGCTATGGTTTTTCCAGTAGTCATGTATGGATGTAAAAGTTGGACTATAAAGAAAGCTGAGAGCCCAAGAATTGATGGTTTTGAACTGTGGTGTTGGAGAAGACTCTTGGGAGTCCCTTGGACTGCAAGGAGATCAAACCTGTCAATCGTAAAGGAAATCAGTCCTGAATATTCATTGGAAGGATTGATGCTGAAGCTGGAACTCCGGTACTTTGGCCACCTCATGCGAAGAACTGGCTCATTTGAAAAGACCCTGATGCTGGGAAAGATGGAAGGTGGGAGTAGAAGGGGACAACAGAGGATGAGATGGTTGGATGACAACACTGACTCAAAGGACGTGAGTTTGAGCAAGCTCCAGGAGATGGTGAAGGACGGGGAGCCTGGCATGCTGCAGTCTATGGGGTCATAAAGAGTCAGACACGACAAGCAACTGAACTGAAATGAGTGGCTCATTAGGCTGCTGCCAGTGCTCAGCCCATCTGCTCTACATTCCAGCAGTCCAGGCTTCCTTCCACTCCTCTACTTCACTGGTTCACTCCTCCTGCTCCTAACTCTGGATCTCTGGGAAGCTTGCCTCTAGTCTCTAGGGAATAGAACCATATCCTTCAAGTCTAAGCTAAAATACCACTTTCTAGAGGAGAAAGGAGAGTGGGTTATCTATTATTTTCACCTAGTGTGTTAGTGTTAGTTACTAAGTCGTGTCCAACTCATCGCGACCCCATTTTCCCTCAACAACCTTTCTAATTCTCCTTTAGAACATTCATCATGCTTTTAACTACTCATTCCATGTTTGTCTTCCTCGCTGAGATGCAAAATCCTTAGCAGTTTATAACAGTGCTAAGCACTGATCAGTTGAATGAATGAGTGAAAAAGTAAGCAAGCATAGGCAGACAAAAAAAAGTCATTCTTTCCTAACTCTCCTTGAAGTCAGGGCACAACTTACGGGCATCACCAGGGTAACTTTAGCAAACACCATTGGAGGAAGCTGGTCTCGGCCTCATAAAGCTGTCACAAAGATTGACTTTTTAGAAGCTTCATTTTAGAATACAATCTGAGCTTCATGACACCTTATGTGGTTTGATGACGTATCTTATATCTCTGGAGGTATGTATCTCAATCACATACCTTATGTGGTTTGATGATGTATCTTATATCTCTGGAGATATTCAGATTATTTATAATTTTCTTTATGAAGGTATCTATCAGAAAACAGTACTTTTCTCTTTTCAATCAGCAATGGGACAGAAAGTGGCATACTCTCCATATTTTTTAAACTAAAATCTCTACCTATAAATCACAAATTCAAGAGGTTGGAATTATTTTAAATACTAACTACTACTCTTGAATACAGTGATTATTAAATAGCACTAGCTCCTTTAACCATCAGGACATTCCTGTGATGTAGGGATTGTCAATTGTTTCATAAATGAGGAAATGAAGGCCTAGAGAGTAAACTAACTTCCCAAAGTATGTCTATCGTTTTATGAGGAGGGAGTTCCTATTTTCTAGAGTCTTGACATTTTGAAGGACCAGAGGAATGAGGAGAGAGTTCAAAGTCGGGATGGGGGAAAGTGCTCTCTATAAACTCATTTACTAGAACAGAGGAGTCAGTGAAATCATTGGCTGCCCTTGCCTATCTGCTGGCATCGGAGCTGACTACAGTAAGAAAAGCAGGGGGTAAGGTATGGAAGCTCTAAGTTTCAGGATCTACACTGTCTTGATCAGCTTTTTGGTGACATCAGAAATACTCTTGAGTCATTCTAAAAATAAATCAGGGCCAAATAAATTAACAGAGTCCACAAAAAACTGCATACACTTCTATCCAACCACATGAATTTTAGTGTATTTTACTTTTATGTTTGATTTGCCTTTGCTTACTCCCTGCTTTCTGTAATTATAGGATCTAGATCATGTACCCAATGTACCCAATTTGCTATCATTTATTCTCCTGTCCTACAAATTTACCACTGTCTGGTAGCAAATGTATCTGCAGATAGCTGTTCTAAATAGTCCTTCAGCATGGATCTCCCTAGAACTCAATGATACTTAGATGCTGTACTAAGATGAAGATTTGGTTTATAATCCTGAAACAGCCATGCTACACTAGTTTTCTTCTGTCTTCCCATTCACTGATGTCCTTAGAATCTCCTGAAGTATGTATGCATGGTTTAGCTTGCCTTCTTTAAATGTTTCCAGAAATCTGATGCACTTATTTATCCTACATTCTGAACAGCTACAAAACAAAACAGCACGTGCAACCATGTTATAGTTTCTTTACTGATACATGAATATGTAGCAAAAGTATAAAGGCTACATACACATGTATCAGTAAAGAAATGATAAATACCAAGTTTAGGATAATGGTAACCTCTAGAAAGGTATCTAAGGGGGCTTAAATTTTATCTGCATTTTTTTCTTAAAAAAATCTGAAAAAAATAAAATGTTAACACTTTATAAGGTTACATGGTGGGAACATGGGTGTTCATTATACTATTCTCTATACCGTATGTTAATATTTAAAAGTTTTTATATCTATTTAAAAAATTTAAACTTATTTGCTTTAATAATATGGAAGTCACATGTTTTGCATCTTATATCATGAAAACTTCTCAATGTGAAAAAATCAAAAACATTTGTTTTGAAGAGTACATAAAGTAGAAATGGCTTTCTATTGGAGGATTAATTATTATACTAAAGAGTGCTACATATACATTAAATTGTGGGGGAATCTATGATCAAAATGACTACCTGTGCGAGTGATTCTCACATCTGTGCTTCTGAAATACATGAAACCTTTTTATTTTTTTATTTTTTTTTCATGAAACCTTTTTAAAAGAACAGATGCTCAAGATTTATCTTAAACCTGCTTGAATCAGAGTATCTGCAATGAGAATCACATACACCAAGACTGACTACCACTGATCTACGAAAACGGCAAAAAGAAAACTGAGCAACCACCACTAATTCAGACCAATCATGTGACTAGCGGGGTGGAGGGGCAGCTTTCCCAGTGGCTACGTAGACAGCTCTATGTCTCCCACTTGGGTACTGTACAAGCAAAACACAAAGTAAGAAAAAATGAAACAGATTTTCATTGTTTCATTTCTCACAGATGGAGAAAACATGCATAACAATACATTAGCTAAACCATAAAAGAGGGACAGTGGTTCTTAGGAAATACATCCATCATAAAAGTGTCACAAATCATATAGTAATCATAAAACACACTGAATTGGGCTAGAAACAAACATGCTTGCCTTTTATGAAATAGAGAAAGCACAAAAAGGCTTATGTAACTGTAATGAAAACACTCACTCCAGATGATGTGATTACAGCACTGGATATCCTTTGTCCTCTCTCATCCACACTCCAGAGGTATTTTTCACCTACTCTACTGTGTTCTAATTCCCAGGAGGCTGACTTTTGACCTGCAAAAATACTCCCTCTCCCTCTCCCACCTTCTGCCTACCAGCTAAATTTGCCAGTGGGAAGCACCACTAGGAAATCAGAGGGCTGGAAAGGAGTGAAGAGGGGTATTTACTCCTCCACGCCTCTCTATCTCAGAAAGGCCAAAGGTCTAGCCAGGCAGCATTCCCCATATAGCTACCCTCTCTGGGTTTTAGTCATGATCCTATTCTCTCACCCCTTTAGGCCTAGAGATGATAATGGTTCTCATTACTGTTAGTCCTGAGATGCTTCACCATCCATTGTTGATTTATTTTACCTCAGGCACACTTTCAAAATTGATCTTATCAACTACTCCATTTTGAGCTTGCTACATATTTTCTACCAGAACACTGACTGACACAATTATAAAGCATGAAGATATATTGCCCTGTCTCTAAGCAGAATGCTTTTTTGTAGATCTAACCTTACAAGCTTAATATGTCCAGCTAGTATCCAGCATTATAGGTGCTGTACATGATTGAGGAAAATATATACTGAATATACGACCTGTTCCCTGGTAGCTCAGACAGTAAAGAACCTGCCTGCAACGTGATAGACCAGCGTTAGATCCCTGGATCAGGAAGATCCCCTGGAGAAGGAAATGGCAACCCACTCCAATATTCTTAATATTCTTGCCTGGAGAATCCCATGGACAGAGGAGCCTGGCAAGCTATAGTCGATGGGACTGTGAAGAGTCAGACACAACTGAGCAACTAACACACACTTGTACCTTTGAGGGGAAAAAAAGAAAAACCTAGGGGGAAAACAAATTCAATCCCACTCCTAGGCATATATCTGGAGAAAACGATAACCTGAAAAAATACATGTACCCCAATATACATTGTAGCACTATTTACAACAGCCAGGACATGGAAGCAACCTAGATGTCCATCAAAGGATGAATGGATAAAGAACCTGTGGTACATATACACAATGGAATACCACTCAGACATAAAAATGAACAAAAGAGTGCCATTTACAGAGACATGGATAGACTTAGAGACTGTCATACGAGAGAAGTCAGAAAGAGGAAAACAAACATAGTATGTTAACACACATATGTGGAATCTACAAAAATGGTACAGATGAACTTATTTGCAAAACAGAAATAGAGACACAGAGGCAGAGAACAAATTATGGATACCAAAGGAGGAAATGGGGTGGGATGAACTGGGAGACTGGGACTGACATGTATCTAGACTACAGGGCATAAAACAGAAAACTGATGAGAACCTACTGTGTAGCACAGGGAACTCTACTCAATGCTCTGTGGTGACCTAAACAGGAAGGAAACCTAAAAAACAGAGAGCATATATGTATAACTGATTCAGTTTGCTGCACAGCAGAAACTAACACAACATTGTAAAGTAACTACACTCCAATAAAAATCAATAAAAAACCTTTTTTGGTTTCAATGAGTAAAACTTTGATGCACTCAAAAAAAAAATAATAATAATTCCATTTGCAGTGACATGGATGGACCCAGAGATTGTCATATTGAGTGAAGTCAAAGACAAAGACAAATATCATGTGATATCGCTTATATGTGGAATCTTGAAAAAAAAAAAAAGAAAAGAAAAAAAAGATACAAACAAACTTATTTATAAAACAGAAAAAGAATCACAGATGTGGAAAACAAACTTCTAGTTACCAACGGGGAAACTGAGGGGGGGATAAATTCAGAGACTGGGATTGACATATATATCCTACTGTACATAAAATAGATAAGAGGAACCTACTGTATTGGGAACTCTCAATACTCTGTAATGACCTGGAAAGATTCTTTCCTGGTGATGGAAAGAATCTAAAAAAGAGGGGATATATGTAGAACTGATTCACTTTGCTGTACAACAGAAACTAACACAACATTGTAAAGCAACTATAATAAAAATTAAAGAAAAACAAATTCAAGGGAAAAATAAAAGAAATAATAAAAAAAACAAGGAGTAATTAACAGACAGACATGGTGAACTAAAAAATAAGAACTAGGGAGTCACGGAAGGCTTTCCGGAAAAATAGTATTCCAGCGGGGTCCTAAAGCACAGGGAGAATTTAGATAGCCTTTGCAAGTAGAGTGGAGAGGAATGGGCATCTTGAGCAAGGAAAATAATAAGCCAAAACACTAAATAGGAAAGGTTATGGTTGTTGGGTAAGCAAAAAGTATAATGCCAGACTAGAGCATATCAAGCCTTATTTAGGACTCTACAGCCTTAGCTAGTTCTAAGTCAGACAAGTGAAGCTATACAAAAATACTAATTCTATAATTTATATATCGTTCAGGAGATTAGTGGGCTTTCTAGGTGACTCAGGGTAAAGAATCTGCCCGCCAATGCAGGAGATGCGGGCTTGACCCCTGGGTCGGGAAGATCCACTGGAGAAGGAAATGCCTCCAGGAAACCCATTCCAGTATTCCTGCCTGGGAAATCCATGGACAGAGCTAGGTGGACTACAGTCCATGGGGTCACAGAAGAGCCCACTTATATATATATATACTATTCATTTCATGCTGCCTAAATTGGTGTTTGCATTTCAACTCTGGCCCCTTGGGGAAAAAAAAAAAAATTTAACAGTTTTCTGAATAGGCCAGGAAGTTCTCAATCAGAATAAGCCTCATTCTTATCTCAGCAATTTTATGAACGATGTTTTGAAGTTGCTGTTAAAATCTCTGCTAATGACCTACTGCTTGTTTCCAAGGTTTCTCACCTGTCAGACTATCAGTGAACTAATCAGGGAAAGAGATTACAGAACTTAAAGGTAGTTCCATCATTAACAGAATAATTTCTAACATTTCTGCTTGCTACAGAGAAATTTATTAAGACAAAAAATGCAATATCTCTAATTTTCTCAGCTGGATTTTATAAAAGACTTATCAATCAAGTAATTTCCTCAAACATTTTGTTAAATCAAGGAAAACAATACAACAGCTTGTTAATTATGTGGTTAACGTTTTCTGTACCAGACACTTAGTTTGGTTAATATAATACTATTTGGTTAATATAACATTTTTGTACACATTATTGCATACTAGGGCCAAAAGAAGATATTTTTAATGTGGGCATTTTTATGTCATCATTTTACTGGGGACTGCCTACTTATTGGAGCTGTTCTGATGCAGGAATTTTGATGAGACCTTAAAAATGAAATATTAACCTTTCAAAGTGAGAAAAAAAATTCACGTTAAACATGAAACAGATATCCTTATCCATTCCCTGGGAAGCGGCTTAGTGACTACACCACCACCGTATTACAAATGTATACATGCCTACAAGCAAGCAGTGTCCATTACAGAGTAGTCACACTGAGAAGGTTACAAACATTTTCTAATAATGCTGCCAATAATTAAAACTATTTTAAAAACACCTTCCACAGTTGTCTTCGTAGCCTTCATGATAACTGTTTAAATATCCTTAAGACCAGTAAAATCTTGAAGCGAGGCAGAGCTAAGTTTTGCAACCAAGCAGAAATCATTCTGCCAAGTTTAGCAAATAAAAGATGTTCAAACAGAGCTACATAGATTTGGATTAAAAAAAATACAAACAAAAAACAAGTACTTATAAAAGATTCTAAAATCATATTTTTATGTTGCTTGTAAAATTGACAAAATTTTTCAAATATTTAAAATAACTAAATAGCAGCAGCACTTTTTAAACAAACATCTAGCCTCCTAAAGTAACTAGCTGGAATGACCATTCTAAAAACATAAATGACAGCATGTTGGGGGCAGTGGCAGTGTTTCATGACCCTATAGTCACACTTTGAAGTCACAAAGCAGCTTTCTTCCAAGGAGATTAAAATATTCTCCAGACATTACTTCATTAATTCTCTAAGTATCCCTTCTGAAAGAAAAGATAGATCACAATTCTTTTTCTTTCCAGTCGGTGAGTGAAGATGGTGCAAGGGAAAGAGAATTGTTAGTGTTTATTCCATGAGTCACTAACTAAGTCTAGGCAAACTGTGCCCTAAAATGTGCTATGTAGTTAGCAAAATTTAACTGAATTTTTTTAGCTTTATTCTGCTGATAAAAAGGCATTATATGAGGTAGATGTCTCATAAAATATTACAGGGATATATTACTATTAATTCGTTGGATACTTGCCTGGAGGAACTCCTGCTTGACATACAGGAATTACCAATTAAAGACGCAGGTGTCTATCCTCAGATATACCCATAAATGCCTAGTTAAGTCTATTTCATAAAGGAGAAAAAGCTTGGTTGTTTTTTTTTTTTTAAGACTCCTTTCTTTGAATTTTAAAAGAAAAAAAATCATCACTTTGAAAAACCAAACATATAAATGTAACAGAGGAAGAAAAATGGGGCAATAAAAGATCTATAGGCAAAATCATTTAAAAGCAGGGAAAGGGGTGCATTGTTGACAGCACTGGAGAGAAAGGACAACATAATATTGCACCTGATTACAAGTCAATTTTCATTGAAATTATTAAAATAATTATTCTTCTAAATGTTTAATTCTTTTGTAGGAGAAAAGAAAACTTACTGCTCAGGCATACTACCATTCCACTTATCCATTAAATAAACATTTAGGGTCTCTGCTATGTTAATCACTAGGTACAACTGAGCTCCCAGTGGATTCACATAGGAGATTAATAGTTTGACAGAGGAAAGACACACACACACACACAATTCATCCTTACTACGATTCCAAGCGATCCCATTCAAAAAATGGAACGACTCTGGTCATTTAAGTATCACTTTTAGGGGTACTACTTTAGGAATATGAAAGAACTCAAGTATATTTTTAAGAAAGGTTTTGGTAATTAATGAATAAATAAAAATATGCGAATTAGAGGGGCCCTCAGCGCTAAATTTTGTTTGAGGTTGAGTGACTGTACTGAGAACAACTCTCAGTCAGACAAGCTCTAACCCCAGTTCCCACAAGGGCTGACTCCTTGTTTTTGATGTAATCACTTTTTCTCGTGGGTGCCTCAGTTGTCTGGTCTATAAAATGGGTAATTTAATAGAAACCTGCCCACACAATGCTCCTTTGTAATTACTAATGAATGCTCTCCTGTGTACTCTTAAAACTATTACATGCTAGAAAAATATCCAGTACACCCTATGTCGAAAAGAACGTGGTGACATATGTTAGTGCTAATTAGGACACTAATGACAAATCTTCTCCATCCTAGGGATCCTCTCTGTCCACCTTCGCCCCGCGGCATTTCAGAGCTTACCCACGACCTCTGACAAGTCTGAACCCTCCGGACCCGAGGCTGCAACAAAAGCAGCTGAGACGCCGATACCGAAACGGACCAGACAAAAGAAAGTGGATCCGGGCGAAGGGAACGGGCCGTGGAAGGGGGGTGTGTGCGACTCTCCCCACGAGCTCTGAGAGGAAACCGCACGCGGTTCCCCAACTCCCACCTGGAGGGCGGCCGCGCCGGCCCCGCGGCCCTCCCCGCACGCCCCCGGCGCCGCCCGGCTCGCGCTCCCAGACCCCGTGTGATTCCGCCCTCCGGCCGGCTCGCGCCCCGAGGCCGCCGCCGCCGCCCCGGGAGCCTCAGGTGCCCAAGTTGAAACGCCGCCGCTCCACCTGAGGCCGGGGCGGGAGGCGGCCGGGCCAGCGCAGCCCGGCCCCGGCGCGTCCGCCCGGCGCGAGCCCGGGGCCCGAGCCGCCGCGGCCGGGCAGGGCAGGGCAGGGCCGCGCCCGGTCGGGCCGACGCCAGCCCCTCGGGCGGCCGCGCCCCCCCGGACTCCCAACCGCCGGGCCTCACCTGCGTCCGCGTCCCGGGGCGCCCGGCCGCCCGCAGCCCGGCTCTGAGGACTCGCGGCGGCGGCTCCCGCGGCGACGATGCCGGTTCGGCGAGACGGGAAGCGACAGGAGCCAAACCCCGCGGAAAGCGCTCGAGCTGCGCCGGCGGCCCGGAGCCCGCGGCCTCGGTCTCGGCGCCCCAGCGCTCCCCGCCGCCTCCGGCTCCGCGCACCCACCTCGGCGGGTTCCGGCCCGAGCGGCGCGTGGGCGGCGCCCCGTCCTGACCCCGCGCAGCCTGGCGAGCAGCGCCAGCTGCGCCCGTCCGGCGGCACCGTGGGAAAGTTGGGCTTTCTGGTCCTCCCTTTATCAGAGCATCGGAAGTGGCCGTGCCTGCTTCTGCCGCGGCCTCACCCAGTCCCACCCACAGTTCGGAGCTCCGAGCCCCCCTGCTGGGCCCATTACCTGCTGAGATCCACTCACATCCCCAGACGCTTCTCCACACCTAGACTAAGGCACCGCCACTCTCTGAGTTTACTTTTCCCTTCTGATGTCACTGTCCTAGTTGCTTACCTTATGCCGAAGCTTCCGTCCAAGTACACCTGGGATTAACTACCAAAGGGTTTTTGATTCCTTTGCTGATGAATTACAGCTGGTAGATGAGTTGATGACAGGAGGTAAATCAAACGTGCTTAGTCAGAGAGTTGGAGGGCTCGCTTGGAGTAAAAGTGGACTTGTCAGCAGGTTGTGAACTCTGGATTCAGAGCAATGAAAATAGACGATCAAAAGACTGTAAGTAAGGTTTGGAATATAAAAAAGCAAGTTTTATTAGGTTGCTTCAGGAAGGGGAAGGAAGCTGAGTGGGAGGACCTCAAAAGACTGTACAGCTTTCTTTGCTAGATACAGAAATTGCCATTTGCCCAAGTGGTTTCTTTAGAGTCTTGTTCTAAGAATTGCGTGCATGCTCAGTCCCATTCATCTCTTTGCGACCCCTTGGACTGTAGCCTGCCAGGCTACAATTTCAGGCAAGAGTACTGCAGTGGGTGGGTTGCCATTTTCTTCTCCAGGGGATTTTCCCAACTCAGGGATGGAACCCGCATCTCCTACTTCTCCTGGCAGGCAAGCACATTCTTTCTACTGACTTAGACAATATGCAGTGATTTCCCAAGTGAAAATCTGATGAAATAATCAACAGCAAAACCACACAAAAACATGATAGGAAAAGTAAACTACTACTTTTGAATATTAACACAGAAAGCCACAACAAAAAGCCTAGCCAACCAAATCCAGCAACGTAGAAAAAGTATTTTACAACATGAGCAAGAGGGATTTGGCTAGTAAGTGCAAGGTTGGTGTAGCATCAAATGAATTATGGATGTAACACACTCTCTTTTTAAAAAGGGACTCTTTTTAAAAAAGGGACAAAAACCACAGGATCACCTCAATAGTTGAAGAAAAAGCACTTGACAAAACCTAGCTCTTTTTCATGACTAAAAATGCTCAACTATGTAGGAAGAGAACACCCTCAATCTGATAAAGGACATCCACAATCTGATTTTTAAAATTTAAAAAAAAAGGAAGCTAACATCATAATCACTGGTAAAAGAATGAATAATTTCACATAAGATCAAGGAGAGAAAAAAATATGTCCACTCTTGCTACTTTTTTTGGACATTGTACTACAGGTTCTAAGCAGAGCAATTAAGCAAGGAAAGGTAAGATATCTTATAGAAATAAAGCAACCAGAAGAAAGAATTTTTCAAGAAAACCAGGACAATAGTTTTTAGCACTGAGAGGCAATAGGACAAAAGTTCCCAGATTAATGAATAAAAATTACCTATGTCAAAGTGTACTATTATGAAATTTCAAAGGACATGGTTATGGGAAAAGATTTTAATAGGTTCCAGGGAGGAAAAAAAGAGATCATTTACAGAGATTCAGAAATCAGAATGGCACTGGAATTTTTGAAGAAGCATAAGTAAAGAGAAATTCTGAGAGAAAGTTATTTCCAATCCAGAAGTTAAATAAGGTTATAAAAAAAAGACATTTTCAGTATGAAAAGTTTTAAGCATTCTTTTCATGCATTCTATCTCAGAAAACAATTGAAAAACTTGCCCCACCACTACAAAGAGGTGAGGTAAGGGGACTGTTAGAGGAGAGAGATGAAGGTTACATCCAATACAACTTGGTTGGAACGGCCACCAGAAAAAATCCACATCCTATCCCTGGAGCCTTGCATTTCACGGTAAAAGAGACTTTGCTGATACAGAGTTATGACTACAAATATGGAGGCTATCCTGGATTATCCAGGTAGACCCAACCTAGTCTAAAAGCCTTTGCTTTCCATGAGAGTGTGAAGAAAACAGTGCCAAATGGAGCAAAGAGTCTAAGGAGTCTGACTGGGTTAGCTGACCCATGAGGCAACATAATATAATAACTCAGATGTGGGGCTCAGGAGTCATAGTGCCCTGGCTTGATTTCCAACTCTACTGCTTATAATCATAAAACCGTAGGAAAAATTTCTTTCTTTCTGTGTCTTAGTTTCTTCATCTGTAAATGGAAGATAATAAGATTATAAAAGTAGGAGATTTTTTTCTGCTTTTACCCATTAAAGTGCTTAAAATATCTGGCATATAGTTAATAATAAATACCAGCTGTTATTGTTATTGACAACATTTAAGAAAATAGTTTCTGTAGAGTAATAATTAGTTAGGACTCATTTCAGTGAAATGACAGAAATCCAACTCTAGTTGGCCCTGGGGAAATATTCAGTATTTCATAAGAATAAGTCTATTATAATTTGATGTACCTCTGGGATTCCCACGGGGCTCAGTGGTAGAGAATTTGCCTGCTGGAGACGCAAGAGATTCAAATTCAATCCCTGGCTGGACAATACCCTCTGGAGGAGGAAATGGCAATCCATTCCAGTATTCTTGCCTGGAGAATCCCATGGACAGAGGAGCCTGTGGGCTACTGCGTATATGAGGTCACAAAGAGTCAGACACAAATGAGCAACTGAGCACACATGTTTGGATCTAACTGATCAAATGATTCTATGGGAAGAATATCTTCATCTTTGGCCTCTATTTTTGGCTCTGTGTTGGCTTTCTTTTTAGGCAAGAACAGTCTATATCATAACAAGATTGGCCACCAGGGATGCTAGGATTAAATTCAACTGTAACTGTTAGCAGTTACAAAGTTAGCGAACATGGTGGAAAAGGAACACTTCTTTCCCAATAGTTGCAGCAAGATTCTGGAACTGAGACTCAGTATATAGACCTGGATTGGAGCAGGGCATGGCAACCCACTCCAGTATTCTTGCCTGGAGAACCCCATAGATGGAGGAGACTAGCAGGCTATAGTCCATAGGGTCAAAAAGAGTCAGACACAACTGAAGTGACTTAGCACATATAGACCTGGATTGCATGCACATCCCCATTAATTACTGTGGCTAGAAGAAGATAACAAGCAGATTGGCCAATTGACTACTATTTATTCACCCATAAAACTCTCTGTGTGTGTGTTGGGATGTGGTTGTTCAGGAGAATCAACCTCCTTACTCAGAGCACATAGACTGAAAGTGGGAAAGGCATAGTTCCTCAAAGGAATATCATGTGCTGTTATCAGAACACAGAAATGGATATTTGGGCAGACAAAAACAAAAGATGTACATTATAAGCGATGAGTGTAGTTAATCAAATGCAGAGTGAAAGACTACTGAACCTCAGAGAAACCCCAGCTGAGCCTTGAATGATGGTAGAAATCTGTATGTAGTTTTTGTGGGATGTTTAGCACCCCAGGAAGAAAAACAAATGATGTACAATAATGTAATTTATGTGAGGTTCTGGTTTGGGAAAGTGAACATGACTAAAGGAAAAGGGTTCAAGGAAAGAAAGAGTCATGAAAGAATGGTAGAAATGTCACTTCTTGGGGCAAGATTGGGCAGAGATGCAATAAGAGCAGAAAGGTAAAGTAATCTTTATGTCTCTGAATATTCCTGCACTAGTCAAGTTGTGAGACTAGTGCTAGAGTCATTGAGAAGGACAATGTTTCTAGAGATTAGTAAGTAATAGCAGTGAAGTGCAAGAATTTACTGATATATTATTTTTTTTTTTTTTTTTAGTCACTCAGTCGTGTCCGACTCTTTGCGACCCCATGAATCACAGCACTCCAGGCCTCCCTGTCCATCACCAGCTCCCGGAGTTCACTCAGACTCACGTCCATCAAGTCGGTGATGCCATCCAGCCATCTCATCCTCTGTCATCCCCTTCTACTCCAGCCCCCAATCCCTCCCAGCATCAGAGATTTTTCCAATGAGTCAACTCTTCGCATGAGGTGGCCAAAGTACTGGAGTTTCAGCTTTAGCATCAGTCCTTCCAAAGAACACCCAGGGCTGATCTCCTTCAGAATGGACTGGTTGGACCTCCTTGCAGTCCAAGGGACTCTCAAGAGTCTTCTCCAACACCACAGTTCAAAAGCATGAATTCTTCGAAGCTCAGCTTTCTTCACAGTCCAACTCTCACATCCATACATGACCACTGGAAAAACCATTGCCTTGATTAGACGGACCTTTGTTGGCAAAGTAATGTCTCTGCTTTTCAATCTGCTATCTAAGATGGTATTATTAGTTATAGGTATATGTAATATGGCTATATAATAAATTATATAAATATTCAGTTCAGATCAGTCACTCAGTCATGTCTGACTCTTTGCAACCTCATGGACTGCAGCATGCCAGGCCTCCCTGTCCATCACCAACTCCTGGAGTTTACTCAAACTCATGTCCATTGAGTTGGTGATGCCATCCAACAATCTCATCTTCTGTCGTCCCCTTCTCCTCTTGCCCTCAATCTTTCCCAGTATCAGGGTCTTTTCAAATGAGTCAGCTCTTCGTATCAGGTGGCCAAAGTATTGGAGTTTTGGTTTCATCATCACTCATTCCAATGAATATTCAGGACTGATTCCCTTTAGGAGGGACTGATTTTATCTCCTTGCAGTCCAAGGGACTCTCAAGAGTCTTCTCCAACACCACAGTTCAAAAGCATCAATTCTTCGGTGCTCAGCTTTCTTCACAGTCCAACTCTCACATCCATACATGACCACTGGAAAAACCATAGCCTTGATGAGATGGACCTTTGTTGGTAAAGTAATGTATCTGCTTTTTAATATGCTTTAGGTTGGCCATAACTTTTCTTCCAAGGCATGAGCATCTTTTTATTTCATGGCTGCAGTCACCATCTGCAGTGATTTTGGAGCCCCCCAAAATAAAGTCAGCCACTGTTTCCATCGTTTCTCCATCTATTTGCCACGAAGTGATGGGACCAGATGCCATGATCTTCGTTTTCTGAATGTTGAGTTTTAAGCCAACTGTTTCACTCCCCTCTTTCACCTTCATCAAGAGGCTCTCTCATCATGAGAAACGCCAGGCTAGAAGAAGCACAAGCTGGAATCAAGATTGCCGGGAGAAATCTCAATAACCTCAGATATGCAGATGACACCACCCTTATGGCAGAAAGTGAAGAGGAACTAAAAAGCCTCTTGATGAAAGTGAAAGAGGAGGGTGGAAAAGTTGGCTTAAAGCTCAACATTCAGAAAACGAAGATCATGGCATCTGGTCCCATCACTTCATGGGAAATAGATGGGGAAACAGTGGAAACAGTGTCAGACTTTATTTTTTGGGGCTCCAAAATCACTGCAGATGGTGACTGCAGCCATGAGATTAAAAGACGCTTACTCCTTGGAAGAAAAGTTATGACCAACCTAGATAGCATACTGAAAAGCAGAGATATTACTTTGCCAACAAAGGTCTGTCTAGTCAAGGCTATGGTTTTTCCAGTGGTCATGTATGGATGTGAGAGTTGGACTGTGAAGAAAGCTGAGCTTCGAAGAATTCATGCTTTTGAACTGTGGTGTTGGAGAAGACTCTTGAGAGTCCCTTGGACTGCAAGGAGATCCAACCAGTCCATTCTGAAGGAGATCAGCCCTGGGATTTCTTTGGAAGGAATGATGCTAAAGCTGAAACTCCAGTACTTTGGCCACCTCATGCGAAGAGTTGACTCATTGGAAAAGTCTCTGATGCTGGGAGAGATTGGGGGCAGGAGGAAAAGGGAATGACAGAGGATGAGATGGCTGGATGGTATCACTGACTCGATGGACGTGAGTCTGAGTGACTCCGGGAGTTGGTGATGGACAGGGAGGCCTGGAGTGCTATGATTCATAGGGTTGCAAAGAGTCGGACACGACTGAGCGACTGAACTGAATTGAACTGAGGAGTCTCTTTAGTTCTTCTTTGTTTTCTGCCATACGGGTGGTGTCATCTGCATATCTGAGGTTATTGATATTTCTCCCAGCTATTTTTATTCTAGCTTGTGCTTCATCTAGCCCAGCATTTCTCATGATATACTCTGCATATAAGTTAAATAAGCAGAGTGACAATATACAGCCTTGATATACTCCTTTTCCTATTTGGAACCAGTCTGTTGTTCCATGTCCAGTTCTAACTGTTGCTTCCTGAACTGCATTTCTCAAGAGGCAGGTCAGGAGGTTTGGTATTCCCATCTCTTTCACAATTTTCTACAGTTTATTGTGATCCACACAGTGAAAGGCTTTGGCATAGTCAATAAAGCAGAAATAGATGTTTTTCTGGAACTCTCTTGCTTTTTTGAATATCCAGCAGATGTTGGCAATTTGATCTCTGGTTCCTCTGCCTTTTCTAAATCAAGCTTGAACATCTGGAAGTTCACCATTCACATATTGTTGGAGCCTGGCTTGTTGAAGAATTTTGAACATTACTTTCCTATCGTGTGAGATGAGTGCAATTATGCAGTCGTTTGAGCATTCTTTGGCATTGCCTTTCTTAGGGATTGAAGTGAAAACTGACCTCTTCCAGTCCTGTGGCTACTGCTGAGTTTTCCAAATTTGCTGGCATATTGAGTACAGCACTTTCATTGCACCAGTTCAGGAGTTTACTGGTTTATTATTATTATTAGTTATAAGTATGTAATATGGCTGTATAATAAGTTATATAAATATTTGTCATAATAAAATACCTAATGAAAGGATTAATGTTAGTATTAATAAAAATCAAGACAGAATTTATTCTACCAGTTATGATAATTTTCCAATTCATAAAACACCTAAGAGGAAAGACTGTTCAAAAAAATCATGATGTTATGAAAATATCACAGAAGATTTGAGATTCATGATTTTTCAACTGCATGATCTTGGGCAAGATATGACTTTAATGCCAAGTTTCCTCAACTACAAAAGTGGTTTATCTTAAATGATATGTCTTACTCAGTTGTTATGATTATCAAGAAAAATAATAAAATCTGGAATTTCTTGGTTCACATACCAAGAAATACCAAGTGTTGAAGCCCAGTTTGAAGGATTTTGGGTGTTACCTTCCTAACATGTGAAGATGAGCTCACTTGTACAGTAGTCTGAGCATTCTTTGGCATTGCCTTTCTTTGGGATTGTAATGTAAACTGACCTTTTCCAATCCAGTGGCTACTGCTGAGTTTTCCAAATTTGCTGATATATTGAGTGCAACACTTACACAGCATCATCTTTTAGCATTTTATATAGCTCACTTGGAATTCCATTACCTCCACTAGCTTTGTTTGTAGTAATAGTTTCTAAAGCCCACTTGACTTCACACTCCAGAATGCCTGGCTCTAGATGAATGACCACACATCATGGTCATGCCGGTCATTAAGACCTTTTTTGGATAGTTCTTCTGTGTATTCTTGCCACCTCTTCTTAATTTCTTCTGCTTCTGTTAGGTCCTTGCTGTTTCTATCCTTCACTGTGCTCATCTTTGTATGAAATGTTCCCTTGGTATCTAATTTTCTTGAAGAAATCTCTAGTCTTTCCCATCCTATTGTTTTCCTCTATTTCTTTGCATTGATCACTTAAGAAGGCTTTCTTATCTCTCCTTGCTGTTCTCTGAAACTCTGCATTCAGTTGGCTATATATTTCCCTTTCTCTTTCTCTTCTGATGCTTCTTATGCTGAAGCTCAAATACACATTTTAACTTTTCTGGTGACTCAGATGGTAAAGAATCTGCCCACAGTGCAGGAGACACA
This sequence comes from Capricornis sumatraensis, assembly GCF_032405125.1. NCBI lineage: Eukaryota > Metazoa > Chordata > Mammalia > Artiodactyla > Bovidae > Capricornis > Capricornis sumatraensis. The sequence continues at coordinate 22,222,148 of NC_091086.1, forward strand.
GGTTTGATCCCTGGGTCAGGAAGATCTCCTGGAGAAGGAAATGGCTACTCACTCCAGTATTCTTACATGGAAAACTCCATGGACAGAGGAATGGGTGGGTACAGTCCATGCAGTCACAAAGAGTCAGATATGACTAAGTGACTAAGCACACTCACATATATTTTAACACTAGCTTTTCATTTAAGTAGTTCCTTTCAGATTATTGAAGTAATTTCCCAATGAATTTGTGTTGGCTGTCCCTTCCATTAGAGTTATCTTTTCTAAGTTAATGATTCAAATTTTGTACAACCAGTTAATTTATCTAACATTGAGAATATTACTAGTCAAAGAGGTTACATACACATTCCATTTACAAATGTTGTTATGGGACTCATTCCAAATGTTAGTTTTTGGATTAATCATTTCAATGAAATTGGCTATGAAGACAATTGTTATTTTTTAGGGAGTAATAAGGAGAAGGCAATGGCAGCCCACTCCAGTACTCTTGCCTGGAAAATCCCATGGATGGAGGAGCCTGGTGGGCTGCCATCTATGGGACTGCACAGAGTCGGACACAACTGAAGCGACTTAGCAGCAGCAGCAGCAGCAGCAGCAGGGAGTAATAAAAAGAAGTACAAGTAGCTGTGAAAAGAAGAGAAGCAAAAGGCAAAGGAGAAAAGGAAAGATATAATCAATTGAATGCAGTGTTCCAAAGAATAACAAGGATAGAAAAGAAAACCTTCCTCAGTGATCAATGCAAAGAAATAGAGGAAAACAGTAGAATGGGAAAGACTAGAGATATCTTCAAGAATATTAGAGATACCAAGGGAACATTTCATGCAAAGATGGGCACAATAAAGGACAGAAATGGTATGGACCTAACAGAAGCAGAAGATATTAAGAAGAGGTGGCAAATATACACAGAAGAACTATACAGAAAAAATCTTCATGCCCCAGATAACCACGATGGTGTGAATACTCACCTAGAGCCAGACATCCTGGAATGCGAAGTCAAGTGGGCCTTAGGAAGCATCACTACGAACAAAGCTAGTGGAGGTGATAGAATTCCAGTTGAGCTATTTTCAATCCTAAAAGATAATGCTGTGAAAGGGCTGCACTCAATTTGCCAGCAAATTTGGAAAACTCAGCAGTGGCCACAGGACTGGAAAAGGTCGTTTCGTTCCAATCCCAAAGAAAGGGAATGCCAATGAATACTCAAACTACTGCACAATTGCATTCATCTCACATGCTAGGAAAGTAATGCTGAAAATTCTCCAAGACAGGCTTCAACAGTAGGTGAACCATGGACTTCCAGATGTTCAAGCTGGGTTTAGAAAAGGAAGAGGAACCAGAGATCAAACTGCCAACATCCATTGGATATTCAAAAAAGCAAAAGAGTTCCAGAAAAATATATATATTTCTGCTTTATTGACTATGCCAAAGGCTTTGATTGTGTGAATCACAACAAACTGTGGAAAATTCTGGAAGAGATGGGAATACCAGACCACCTGACCTGCCTCTTGAGAAATCTGTATGCAGGTCAGGAAGCAACAGTTAGAACTGGACATGGAATAACAGATTGGTTCCAAATAGGAAAAGGAGTACGTCAGGGCTGTATATTGTCACCCTGCTTATTCAACTTATATACAGAGTACATTATTAGAAGTGCTGGGCTGGAAGAAGTACAAACTGGAATCAAGTTTGCCAGGAGAAAATCAATAACCTCAGATATGCAGATGACACCACCCTTATGGCAGAAAGCGAAGAAGAACTAAAGAGCCTCTTGATGAAAGTGAAAGAGGAGAGTGAAAAAGTTGGCTTAAAACTCAACATTCAGAAAACGAAGATCATGGCATCCGGTCCCATCACTTCATGGGAAATAGATGGGGAAACAGTAGAAACAGTGAGAGACTTTATTTTCTTGGGCTCCAAAATCACTGCAGATGATGACTTCAGCCATGAAATTAAAAGACATTTGCTCATTGGAAGAAAAGTTATAACCAACATAGAAAGCATATTAAAAACCAGAGACATTACTTTGCTAACAAATGTCCATCTAGTCAAAGCTATGGTTTCTCCAATAGTCATGTATGGATGTGAGAGTTGGACTATAAAGAACGCTGAGCACTGAAGAATTGATGCTTTTGAACTGTGGTGTTGGAGGAGACTCTTGAGAGTCCCTTGGACAGAAAGGAGATCCAAGCAGTCCATCCTAAAGGAAATCAGTCCTGAATATTCATTGGAAGGACTGATGCTGAAGCTGAAACTCCAATACTCTGACCACCTAATTCGAAGAACTGATTTATTTGAAAAGCCCCTGATGCTGGGAAAAATTGAGAGAGGAGAAGGGGATGACAGAGGATGCGATAGTTGGATGGCATCACTGACTTGACGGTCATGAGTTTGAGTAAACTCCAGGAGTTGGTGATGGACAGGGAGGCTGGGCATGCTGCAGTCCATGAGGTTGCAAAGAGTCAGACACGACTGAGTGACTGAAGTGAACTGAAGAAAAAGAAAGAGGAGAGAAAAAATTTGTGATTTATATGTACTGTCTTCCCAAAGGAATCCAAGCAAATAGAACCTTTTAATATTGTGACACTTCTCACTCCAGCTTACTCTCTGGCAGCAGCAAGGTCTCAATCTGTCAGATAGCTTATTACCTGCCTGCAAAAGGTCAAACCTCGGTGTACTTTAATATTTAAGTTTATGGCCTTGGGCATTGTGGGCATGGAATTCACCAATTTACAAAAATAACATCATTCATACTAGTGAATATTATTTTATATATTTCTCTGTGCCATATTTTGTCATGATCAGAGTGGCTGTCACTTCTGTCTTTTACTGAAAGGATCACCATCTGCAATCCATTAGCTTCATTTGCTCACTTTTCCATCAGTACTCAGTAAGTAAAGAAGCCCATGTCTATAATTTTAAAAAAAAATTATGATTTAAGACTTGCTTTTACAGTTATACAACAAAGTTCTAGATACATTGCATCCATTATATTAGATATCTTAACTATATATTTAACAGCTTTATCCTTTGTAATATGTATAATGGAGCAAATAAATGTTACTTTGATGAAAGACCCAAGCCTGGCTCTCTCATTAGCTATGTGCTATTTCTGGTCAAATGACTTAATCTGCCTTAATTTCAGTTTCCTTATCTGAAAAGTAACAGAATCATATAATTTTAGGACTGGAAGGCAGCCTAAAAATCAGGGATGCCTGAAAGTTCAGCACAGTCTTATGCAATCAGTTTTGAGGCAGAATCCATCTTTAACTTGGCCTCAGTCTTTGGAGGCCCAAAATGTCAAGTACTGACTAGAGTGTCATTTCTGATAATATAGAGACATCTTTGTTTATTTTGAAAATCAGTTAATAAATATTATTTTGATACATTAATAGATCCACAGTGTAAGGAAAAAAATCCTCTCAAGTGATTGTGTGAATGAATGAGAACATGAAAGAAAGAAAAAAAAAATAAGGGCAAGTAAATTAAGTCTGTATGAGAGTGTTTTGCTCAGTCAGGGCATGAGGCTTCCGTGTTTAAGTATATCATTGAAATGCATTCATCACCAATAATAGAATCTTTGAGAGTTAACAGGGAATAAGTTGGGCAAGTTAGAGGGTATAACTTTGGTTGTTTACTATTAGAAAGGAAGGAAAGATTAATAATATAACTGTAGTATCCAGTAAAACCAGCCCAAACAGAGCTTTCCTCTCAAACAACTTCAAATGAAGGTCAGCATTTAGTATCACAAACGTGCCCTGTAGTGACCACATGAGCAATTTAGTAGAAACCCATGGGCTGTACCTCACCAGGCTCCTCTGTCCATGGAATTCTCCAGGCTAGAATATTGGATGGGTAGCCATTCCCTTCTCCAGGGTATCTTCCCAACCCAGGGAGAGAACTCAGGTCTCCCACACTGCAGGCAGATTCTTTACCATCCTAGTCACCAGGGGAGCTCTTGTTAGTAAAGAGCTCTAATTAACCAAATATGTTTTATTATGTTGACCTGAAATCTTCTTGCCTAATGAAACTTCATCCAGTGCCCTAAATTCTGTTCTCTGATGTAACATATTAATAGCATAACCTTTGAAGTCTAGCACTCTACAGATTTGACATCAATCCTTTGCCATGTCTTTTCTAGGCCAAGTGTGATCAGGCTCTTCAGCCATTTATGGCACATGCAGACCACACCTTTCACTATCCTAGTGTTCTTTCCTAATACTTGATGTTCCCCTTAAAAACGTAGGAGACTTTAAAATGAAAACCCAGGACTTGGCACTTTCATTCACTCAAGATGCTTTTAATTGAGCACATGACCTGTCTCTAAGGGTAAGATATAGCAGTGAACAAAACAGATAAAAGTCCTTGCCCTGTGGAACTTATATTCTTATTGGGAAAGACAACAAATAAAAAAGTAAAATGTACAGTATATTGAAAGTAATACATGCTTAAAAAAAAAAAGCAGAGCAGTGAAGGGATATAGAATACTCTGAGGGTGAGGTTGGGGGGTTTACAATGTAAAATAGAGATCAGGGAGTCACTGAGAAGGTCACTGCCTCTCATCTTCTGGTGACCCCCTAGTTCTGCTCTCTTTTCTTATCCCACATATTTTCCATCTCAAGAGGCTGACATATGGAGTCAATCAAGAGTTCCCCTGCCACTTGGCTCCCTGTTTGGATTCACCATTGTGAATCCTAGTAAGATATTACAGGGAGGGAGGAGAGTGAGGTCAAGATATTTATTCCTTGGCCATCACTTTGCGAGGACTTTCTGGTTAACTGTGTCCCTCTCCTGGAAATTTGATTTCTCTCAATGATTTGCAAAATTCTTTCTCCTTCTGTCTCCAGTAACCACTTCCTTTCTTGTCCCTTTAGGCCTAGGCATGGTGGGCTCTAGGTTATTGGACTGTCCTTTGTGGTTTCCTTATGTCCACACTTTTGAAAACAGTCCCTTTGTTCATGAGCCTTCTTTGACATTATCCTATTTAAAGTATGCTGTTTCCTGTTGAAATGCTGAGAGACGCAGTGATATTTGAAAGAGATAAGGGTAAGTTATATGGATAAGGATAAGGGTAATACTCATGAAGACATGAGCATTGCAGGAGCGGCAAGTGCAGACATATTGCTGTAGACACAGTCTGGTAGTGTAGAGCACAGGGGAGCTTTCATCTCCCTTGTTTTGTTAGCCACTCAGTCGTGTCCATCTCTTTGCGATCCCATGGACTATAGTCTGCTGGTCTCCTCTGTCCATGGAAGTCTCCAGGCAAGAATACTGGAGTGGGTTGCCATTTCCTTCTCCAGGGGGTCTTCCTTGACCACCTCATTATACATATCCACTAGTGTAGTCAAAGATTGCAGTAGCTTTCTAGAGGCAGTAACACTCTGTTTATATTGAGCTTGTCATAAACTCAAATTCTTCTGACTCATTAATGTTGCAGCAAAATACAGAACCTTAACATGTATTTCCTTTAACTTTTGTCTTTTTTTTGCCATAAACAAATACTTTATAGGTATCTACTATGTGTCAAATATTGTGTTACTTACTGGGAATCTAATAGTAAATCAAACAAAACTGGTTTCTACCCTTCTGGAAGGTTCAGCCTCATATAGGAGACAACTAAATAATCACACAAATAAGTCTGTGAAAAGCTCTGTGAGTTGTCAGTTCAGAAAGAAACTGTTGGGACCAGTACACAGAGAGTAAAGGTGTTGTATAAAATGGGGCTAGCAAAGATAAAAAAGTATTATATCACACAGAGATTCACTGGATATCATAACTATTTTGTTATTTGTTCCCAAATCAGTGAAAATCCATAGAATAGCTCAAGTAACTGGGTGAATTGGTCAGATTTGTGTTTTGGAAATATCAATCTAGCCACAGTATGGAGAATAAATTAGAAGAAGTTAAGAATCAACCCAAGAAGACCAATTAGGAAGCTACTGAGAAATGTTGGAATTATAGGTAGAACTTCATAGTTGAGAGATCTTGAGGTGAAATGGGCAGAAAAGGGAAGCTGGTATCTGTGATGGCTGCACTATATTTCTTATTTGCATCATTAACTGGATGGAAGCAACACTCAAATAATATAGACAACATTGGAAGAGAAACATACTTTAGAGAGGAAGAGCAATAATTTGGTTCTGAATATATAAAACTTAAGATCTGCATAAGATATCCAAGAAAAGAGGTCAACAAGGTAGATGGAAACATAAGCCTGCAGCTCAGAAAGACATCTCTATGTAACTGGCAGCCCATATAGCTGATAACTACCATATTGGTTTTGTTTAATGATACAAATCTACCACTGTATCGAAAACACTGAGTCTATTATTTGGAGTTACAGTAACTGTTTTTACTTCTGAGCTCTCTGAAACATGGTGATGTGCTTTCCGTGTATTCATCCAAACTGGTGACCATTTAACTAGATGGTGCTAAATCCTAATCAGGTGCTCAGCTTGGAAACCTCAAATAATAAATGGATACTGACTGTAATTTGGCATAGCACGTTCCAAGCTGTGACTGTTCTCTGAACTCCTAGCATATATTTTATATTTTTGGCTGCCCTTATTATGCCTTCCTATTTTCTTTATTCTTGGTATGTGTCTTTACTATTTCTGCTGTGCGCCTTTGGTGGGATAGACCTAGAAGGTAGAATCAGGCAGCTGAAAAAGTAGATAAAAGTGAAGAAATAACAAATTTTTAAGGTACCAACTGCTTTAAATGTTTCCTTGCAAATGCACTAAGCAGAGAATGTTGTGCACCAATGCTACATGATTATTGCTCCTTGGTAAATCTAGGAAAGTCCTGTTACTGCTTTACAGTACATCTTCTCTGGTACCCAGTATAAAGACAGCAGAACAGTCAGCTGCTAGATCCCTGGTGTATGCCGAACACGGCTCCATCTCCTCCACTGTCCTATACAATGTTCCAAACACACAGTCTCTCATACTCAGAGGTGGGTTCTAAGGCTTCTTATTAATCTCTGTATAACCTTCAGTTCAACTGCCCCTCTTCTTCCCAGTCAGCTCTTATCTCTGTTTCCACAAGAAATTCAACCAAACCAAGTACACTGCAGTCTTTGTAGTTTTGTGGATCCCAGAGGGATCACATTGCACCTCACACAGCATATCACTTCTAAAATCTCACTTGGCTGTCCCTTCCTGAGTCTTTGCCCCCAGCTTCCCAATCACTGGATTCCTCTTTCTGCGCCTACGACTTCACAGGTCTCAACTCACCTCCCCATGATTGCTATTCTTCTAGCCCCTCTCTCCTTAGGTATTACAGTATCCTCTCTCTCTCTCTCCATCTCCCTCCCTCCCCATTCTCTCTTTTCCTTCTATAGAGCAGCTTACTGTTTTTCTAATTTGTACCACTAAACTTTCATACCTCACAGAGCTCACCAACAAAGGATCCTCCAGTTATCAGGGACTATTCTTGTAGGGCAGTGAGAGATTATACATTTATGATAAATTTAGAATGAAATACATAATGAATATATATATATATATATATGCTGTGAAGCATGGCATGTGGGATCTTAGTTCCCCAACCAGGAACTGAACCTGAACTCCTTGCATTGGAAGCATGGAGTCTTAACCCCTAGAGCATGAGGGAAGTCCCCATAATGAATATTTTTATTGTAAAATATTTGGAACATTCTCTCATTCCTTACACATCTAAGGAAAATCAGCCTATTTTCTTAGTGTCTCCATGCCACTGCAGAGAAGAGAATGGCATAAAACTGGGCTTAACATGTTTATGATCCCCAAAATACTGAAAGATCAGGTTGGAGGGGGAAATAAAGAAAGTTGAAAAAATAAGAGGGGTGGAGGGGATGAATTAGTTGGAGAGTTTATAAGGAAGATAGACATTTTCTGCCCTTATAATACTTACATAATAATCTATATGTTATTTGAAAACAGTTAATGAAGGGTAATACAGTAACTGGGCTTCCATCATGGCTCAGTGATAAAGAATTTGCCCCCCAATGCAGGAGATGTGGGTTTGATCCCTGGGTTGGGAAGATCCCCTAGAGAAGAAAATGGCAATGCACTCCAGTATTCTTGCCTGGAAAATCCCATGGACAGAGGAGCCTGGTGGGCTACAGACCATAGGGTTGCGAAGAGTAGGATATGACTTAGAAACTAAGCAACAACAATCCAGAAACTAAAAAGGGCTATTGGTCTGTGGGTAGAGAAATACTGTGATATGTGTATTAGTTTTAGTCGATACTCCAGAGTCAATGCTTGAAATAATAAAGAATCCATATCCCAGAGGTGTTTAGCTAGTGTTTGAAAGACTAACCAGAATGACCAGCATTATCACTGATGTACATGAAAAGATTTGGTAATTAGTATATGGATGGTAGAAATGATTCTTCATTCATGTGGTCATTAGTATTCAGAGTATACAGATTGGCAAAAAGAACTTCACAGTTACCTCTACATTTGCATGAATAGGAAACAAGATTCTAGCATTGCCAAGAGTGTGTGCTGTTGAGAACAACTTGACTACATGCCTAAAGACTCACTGAGTCAAATATCTGGACATTTTTAGAGGCATCCATCATCTGATCTTACCAGGAGGCTGGCAGAATCCTTTCTGTTGTTTAGCTGCTCAGTCATAACCTACTGTTTGTGATCTCATGGATTTTAGCACTTCCTTGTCCTTCACTATCTCCCAGAGTTTGCTTAAACTCATGTCCATTGAGTCAATGATGCCATCCAACCATTTCATCCTCTGTCACCCCCTTCTTCTCCTGCCCTCAATCTTTCCCAGGATCAGGGTCTTTTCCAATGAGTCAGTTCTTTGCATCAGGTGGCAAAAGTATTGGAGCTTCAGCATCAGTCCTTGCAACAAATATTCAGGGTTGATTTCCTTTAGGATTGACTGGTTTGATCTCTTTGCAGTCCAAGGGACTCTCAACAGTCTTCTCTAGCACTACAATTTGAAAGCATCAATTTTTGGCACTCAGCCTTCTTTATCATCAAACTCTCACAACCATACATTACAACTGGAAAAACCATAGCTTTGCCTAGATGGACCTTTGTCGGCAAAGTAATGTCTCTGCTTTTTAATGCACTGTTTAGGTTTTTCATAGCTTTACTTTCAAAGAGCAAGTGTCTTTTAATTTCATGACTGCAGCCACTGTCTACAGTGATTTTGGAGACCAAGAAAATAAAGTCTGTCACTGTTTTCATTTCTCCCTCTATTTGCCATGAGGTGATGGGATCGGATGCTACGATCTTAGGTTTCTGAAGGTTGAGTTTTAAGCCAGGTTTTCTACTCTCCTCTTTCATCTTCATCAAGAGATTCTTTAGATCCTCTTCACTTTCTGCCATGGCAGTGGTGTTATTTGCATATATGAGGTTATTGATACTTTTCCTAGCAATCTTGATGGGAAGATTGCTGGGGAAATTCAAGCAATTCAAGCCAAGCTTGAAGGCGTTTGATCATTACCTTGCTAGCATGTGAAATGAATGCAATTGTGAGGTAGTTTGAACATTCTTTAACATTGCCCTTCTTTGGGATTGGAATGAAAATTGAGCTTTTCCAGCCCTGTGGCCACTGCTGAGTTTTCCAAATTTTCTGGCATATTGGGTGCAGAATATTATTGCATCTGCTGTGAGTGAATCTTTCTTGAAAAGAGCTTGAAAGAACAGAGGTCTGGGATGGCACTGAATTTACAGAATAGGTTAATTACCTTTTTTTTCTTTCCTATTTTTTTGTGTTGTGGTAAAATATACATAACATAAAATTTACCATGTAAACCATTTTTCAATGTACAGTTCAGTGATACCAAATATATTCATAATGTGCTACCACTACCATCACATATCTCCAGAACTCTTTTCATCTTATAAACTGAAACTCTCTACCCCCTAAACAATAGTTATTCCCTCCCTTCAGCCACTTGCCATCAACATTCTATTTTCTGCCTCTAGGATTTTATCTACTTTCAGTACCTCATGTAACTGGAATCATACAGTAGGGGTCTTTTTGTGACTGCCTTATTTCAGTTAGCGTAATGTCCTCAAGCTTCCTTCAAGTTCAATCATGTATCAGAATTTCCTTTCTTTTAAAGACTGCATACTCTTTTTACTCGTTTCTCTCTCTCTCATTTTCTTTTTTTTGTCTACTCATTTTCCAGTATTTGTAGCTGTGGCAAATTTTGCTCTGAGACTTGCTTTCACTATAATAGTCCATTGTAAGGCTTTGGTGGAGGAGACCTGTCATCCTTATGTATCTCTTTGAACCAGGCTATTGTTATTTACCAAAGTGAAGTGAAGTCACTCAGTCGTGTCCAACTCTTTGTGATCCCATGGACTGTAGTCTACCAGGCTTCTCTGTCCATGGGATTCTCCAGGCAACAATACTGGAGTGGGTTGCCATTTCCTTCTCCAGGGGATCTTCCTGACCCAGGGATCAAACCCAGGTCTCCTGCATTGCAGGCAGATGCTTTACACTCTGAGCCACCAGGGAAGACTTTTATTTACCAAAAGTACCTAATAATTGTTGTTTAGTTGCTAAGTCATGTCCAAGTCTTTTGTGACCCCATGGACTGTAGCCCACCAGGATGCCCTGTCCATGAGATTTCCCAGGCAACAATACTGGAGTGGGTTGTCATTTCCTTCCCTAGGGGATCTTTCCAACTCAGAGATTGAACCCATATGTCCTGCATTAATTAGCAGGTGGATTCTTTACCAGTGAGCATCCTGGGATGCCCCACCTAATAATTAGGAATGATCAAATGCCTTAGGACTGTTCTCAACATTTAGGTTACAATATTTATAATCAACATCTTTCAGTGGTTAGTTATTAAATCCAGAATCATAAACCAACTCTCAAAAAATATAATTACATTTAGTAAACAGTAGTTTTATGTTAAACTAGGATAATTTTCAGCAATAAAAATTCTTTTTAAATTATTTGCTTATTGATATTATTCACTCATTTGAAGGCTTTTCAGAAAATAAGGTAATTATAAATAATTCTATTGAACTTTAATTTTAAATGAAATCAGAATTTGACTGAGCCTTTTAGAAATATGGCAAAGATATATATATTTTTTGGTTTCACATTAATTTTTTACAGATGATATAGCTTAAGGCAAGGGATACAAGGAAAAATTTGCTTAGAAATGCCGTGTGTTTCTAGGACAGTAGTCTTTCATTTCTGGATTTTTATTGCAATTGAGAGAGAGCCCAAGGAGGAGTTAAGAACAAAGAAATAGAAATAAAAGAGATGAAATAGAAAAATTTTCACAAAGAAACCAAATATGATAGGAACTGGAGACAAAAGACATGATCAAGGTCAGAATGCTGAAATGAATTAATCCCTAGTGCAAAGTTCTTCTCTTGGTCTAAGTGTAATAAAATCATAATTTTGAAATTGTAAATTAAATGATTTCAAATGTTTTCCAGTATAGGAAAATATGAAAAAAAAATAATACTTTCTCTGATAGAAGGTAAAATAACACATATTTATTAAGTATTACCATGTGCTGCTGCTGCTGCTGCTGCTGCGGCTACTAAGTCACTTCAGTTGTGTCCAACTCTGTGCGAACCCATAGATGGCAGCCTACCAGGCTCCCCCATCCCTGGGATTCTCCAAGCAAGAATACTGGAGTGGGTTGCCATTTCCTTCTCCAATGCATGAGAGTGAAAAGTGAAAGTGAAGTCGCTCAGACATGTCCTACTCTTAGCGACCCTATGGACTGCAACTTACCAGGCTCCTCCATCCATGGGATTTTCCAGGCAAGAGTACTGGAGTGGGGTGCCATTGCCTTCTCCACCATGTGCTAGGCCCTTTTAACAAATAGTACCTTATTTTTCAACTCCTTACTCCTCCACTCCATGCTTAGGAAGTATGACCTGGTTATTACACACACAAGGTCTTCATAGTGTGCCAGGAGCAGCATGGGAATCCCACCCATGACAAAGGTCATGAGGAAGAGGCCTGACAGGCAAAGGCGAGTCAGGACTCGAGAGACCCCCTACCTGCTCGAGCATCTATCGCAAAACCAGAATCTGCCTGTCTTACTATTGTATGACTTTCACCAACTCCTCTGACATTAACAGGGGGCCATCCCTGACCACCTTTCTCTGGAAAAAGTTAACTTAGGGCTCCAGTAGTCTCCTGCATATAAAAGGAGTGTCTCAGCTCAAACGCCTCTGATGGCTCTCTAACTTGCCTGACAGGTTTACCTGGACTTTTACAAATACGCATGTGATTGTTTACAGCCTCCCAACTGCGAGAGGCACGGGAAGCTTAAAACATCTTAAAGATATCAGTTCAGTTCAGTCGCTCACTTGTGTCTGACTCTTTGCGACCCCATGTATAACAGCATGCCAGGCCTCCCTGTCCATCACCAACTCCCGGAGTTCACTCAGATTCACGTTCATTGAGTCAGTGATGCCATCCAGCCATCTCATCCTCTGTCGTCCCCTTCTCCTCCTGCCCCCAATCCCTCCCAGCATCAGAGTCTTTTCCAGTGAGTCAACTCTTTGCATAAAGTGGCCAAAGTACTGGAGTTTCAGCTTTAGCATCAGTCCTTCCAAAGAAATCCAGGGCTGATCTCCTTCAGAATGGTCTGGTTGGATCTCCTTGCAGTCCAAGGGACTCTCAAGAGTCTTCTCCAACACCACAGTTCAAAAGCATCAATTCTTCGGCGCTCAACTTTCTTCACAGTCCAACTCTCACATCCATACATGACCACTGGACAAACCATAGCCTTGACCACAGACCTTAGTCGGCAAAGTAATGTCTCTGCTTTTGAATATACTATCTAGGTTGGTCATAACTTTTCTTCCAAGGAGTAAGTGTCTTTTAATTTCATGGCTGCAATCACCATCTGCAGTGATTTTGGAGCCCAAAAAAATAAAGTCTGACACTGTTTCCACTGTTTCCCCATCTATTTCCCATGAAGTGATGGGACCAAACGCCATGATCTTCGTTTTCTGAATGTTGGGCTTTAAGCCAACTTTTTCACTCTCCTCTTTCACTTTCATCAAGAGGCTCTTTAGTTCCTCTTCACTTTCTGCCATAAGGGTGGTTTCATCTGCATATCTGAGGTTATTGAGATTTCTCCCGGCAATCTTGATTCCAGCTTGTGTTTCTTCCAGTACAGCGTTTCTCATGATGTACTCTGCATATAAGTTAAATAAGCAGGGTGACAATATACAGCCTTGACATACTCCTTTTCCTGTTTGGAACCAGGCTGTTGTTCCATGTCCAGTTCTAACTGTTGCTTCCTGACCTGCATACAAAGTTCTCAAGAGGCAGGTCAGGTGGTCTGGTATTCCCATCTCTTTCAGAATTTTCCACAGTTTATTGTGATCCACAAAGTCAAAGGCTTTGGCATAGTCAATAAAGCAGAAACAGATGTTTTTCTGAAACTCTCTTGCTTTTTCCATGATCCAGCAGATGTTGGCAATTTGATCTCTGGTTCCTCTGCCTTTTCTAAAACCAGCTTGAACGTCAGGGAGTTCACAGTTCACGTATTACTGAAGCCTGGCTTGGAGAATTTTGAGCATTACTTTACTAGCATGTGAGATGAGTGCAGTTGTGCAGTAGTTTGAGCATTCTTTGGCATTGCCTTTCTTTGGAATTGGAATGAAAACTGACCTTTTCCAGTCCTGTGGCCACTGCTGAGTTTTCCAAATTTGCTGGCATATTGAGTGCAGCACTTTCACAGCTTCATCTTTCAGCATTTGAAATAGCTTAACTGGAATGCTATCACCTCCACTAGCTTTGTTCGTAGTGATGCTTTCTTAGGCCCACTTGACTTCACATTCCAGGATGTCTGGCTCTAGATGAGTGATCACACCATCATGATTATCTGGGTCATGAAGATCTTTTTTGTTCAGTTCTTCCATGTATTCTTGCCACCTCTTCTTAATATCTTCTGCTTCTGTTAGGTCCATACCATTTCTGTCTTTATTGAGCCCATCTTTGCATGACATGTTCCTGTGGTGTCTCTAATTTTCTTTCTTGAAGAGATCTCTAGTCTTTCCCATTCTGTTGTTTTCCTCTATTTCTTTGCATTGATCGCTGAAGAAGGCTTTCTTATCTCTTCTTGCTATTCTTTGGAACTCTGCATTCAGATGCTTATATCTTTCCTTTCTCCTTTGCTTTTCACTTCTCTTCTTTTCATAGCTATTTGTAAGGCCTCCCCAGACAGCCATTTTGCTTTTTTGCATTTCTTTTCCATGGGGATGGTCTTGATCCCTGTCTCCTGTACAATGTCACAAACCTCAGTCCATAGTTCATCAGGCACTCTATCTATCAGATCTAGGCCCTTAAATCTATTTCTCACTTCCACTGTATAATCATAAGGGATTTGATTTAGGTCATACCTGAATGGTCTAGTGGTTTTCCCTACTTTCTTCAATTTAAGTCTGAATTTGGCAATAAGGAGTCATAATCTGTGCCACAGTCAGCTCCTGGTCTTGTTTTTGTTGACTGTATAGAGCTTCTCCATCTTTGGCTGCAAAGAATATAATCAATCTGATTTTGGTGTTGACCATCTGGTGATGTCCATGTGTAGAGTCTTCTCTTGTGTTGTTGGAAGAGGGTGTTTGCTATGACCAGTGTACTTTCTTGGCAAAACTCTATTAGTCTTTGCCCTGCTTCATTCTGCATTTCAAGGCCAAATTTGCCTGTTATTCCAGGTGTTTTTTGGCTTCCTACTTTTGCATTCCAGTCCCCTGTAATGAATATAGAGCCTTTTAAATAGCTAAGAATTATATTGGTGAAGGGTTTCATTGTTGAGTTAATGATTGCCGCCAGGCCTCCATATCCTTTATCTTTTAGGCACCTGGGAGGATATTAATCAGTGTAATTGGGATGCAGAAATAGGAATATAGTAGTTTTGATGTTAGCAATACTAGACTTTTGAATTAATGAATTTTCTCTTTGTTATAAATCACTGTACTCCTCTTTTTCTTTGTTATAAATTGTTGTATCCTTGCTATGTAAGAATATTAGTTTATTTAGTGCTTTCTGAGAGTGGCACCAGACTTTGGAAAGAACAACACTTTTAGGGCAAATAAGTTTTCTGGGTGATGGACCCTTATCAGAAAAGGGTCATAAAATGCTAATAGGCCTCCTGGCCATAAGATGATGTAAATCACCCAAGACCTGTGTATACAGATAGGTATCCAGATAGAAAGTGGTCTCGATAAGGGTCAGAGCTGCTGACCCTGCATGACTCTGCTTCTTACATTTATCTCTACTTACAACTTAGAGTATAAAAGCTTCCCTGAAAAATAAAGAGATGGACCAGGACCAGTTTCCACGAAAGCCTGGCTCCCCTGTGTCAATTCTTTCTTTCTTCTCTTTCTCTTACTCTCTTTTCAGGCTGATCCCGTGGAGCACAGGGGCTTGCTGTGTTCACTTCTCTGCCCAGGCTTTTAAGACCCACACGAGAGGGAGCCCAAGGCGGGGCACCCTCCGCTATTCAAGCAGGCGCCTGTGGCCTATGTGAATGGTGTAAGTCCCTTGTCTTGGGACTTTATTGGTTTTCTGCGTAAACCAAGGAATATCGGCCTCTTTCTCTCCTCTATTTTCTTAACTGCAACATTCTTTCTTTGTCTCTCTCTATATCTCTAAATAAATCCTTATCTCCTTCTATATCTCTAAATAAATAAATCTCAGTCGCCAAGGCCGTCACACTTCGGATACCCTGGATCCAACTGGGGCTGGTCCCCGGTAATAGTGGATAGTGCTATGAATGGTGGAAAGAGAAAATGGGCACATTTAGAGGACACATGTGTTTTTATGTAGAAAAGGATATAGGAGAAAGTAAGAGAACACAGAGCCCCTCCAGATGGAGCAACTGTTTCCCATGGAGATTTTAGCTGTGGATGATGCTACTGGTACAAATTAATACCAATTATAATTGGACAAACTATACCCAAGGAGGCTGCATGGGAACCTTTAATCTATAGCCTGTTTGTAAGAAGCACAGGTGAAAAACTCAGCTTGCTCTTGGCACCTGAAGTGGAGGATCATGGGACTGAGTCCCTAACCCATGGAACCTGATGCTACCTCTGGGTAGGTAGCACCAGTATTGAGTCGAATTGTAAGATGGCCAGTTGGTATCTGATAATTGCCTAGTCATGTGGGGAAACCCCCTCTCCTCACGTCAGAAGTGGGTACTAGACTCTTTACCAGGGAAGCTTACAGTGTGAAAACTCACCCTGCCACATGTGTGAAACACAAGCACTTTTCATTAGGTGTGCTGAGGTACAGAAGGCTACAGAAAGTGAGTTGAGTGTTGTATATATAATACGCATGTAAGTATGCGTATCATCTTTAGATAAAGTTTGTCATTTCAAATTCCAGAACTAGAGCCATTATTCCTGGGTCTCATATTACTGTGAAACCACAGCCCCCACTTCCACTCACAGATCCATACTATCTATGAAAAACAGACACTTATCTTACTTTGAGGTTGAATGTCAAACAAAAATGGTTAAGATCCTAAAGGGCTCAAATTGTCAGTGAAATTAGTGATTTGTTTTCTAAAAATTGTATTTTTCTCTATTTTCCCCTCATGACTTCCAAAGTTGCAAGTGAACATTCAAATGCCATTTAAAAAAGAATAGTCAATAATTATTCATTATAAAAATATAACATAGAAAAATATGTATTTAAAGTATTTTTAAAAACCAAAGCCTCCTTGTCTTATCATAGTACCTGTATTATAGAGAATATCACTGATGAGAAGACATAATTTAAAACTTACGGACATTCTTAAAAATACTTGGAACTTGCAAACTTTAGTTCATTCTTTAGACATTCTTAATAATATTAAAGCAAAAAACATTAAGGTTTGCACTTTTGTTAAGAACAAGAGATTTCTGGGCCCTGGTTATATTTGACTGTTTATCCTTTCCTCTACTCCCAGTAGCATAAAACACCCTAAGTAGAAATTAATGATTGCTTTAAAATTGCAAGCAGCAATATTTATTTTTTTTATTTTAAAAAATTTTTATTTTTATTTTATTTTACTTTAAATACTGTATTGGTTTTGCCATACATTGACATGAATCCACCATGGGTGTATATGCTGCGTTCCCAAACATGAACCCCTCCCACCGCCCACCTCCCTTCCCATAACATCTCTCTGGGTCATCCCAGTGCACCAGCCCCAAGCATCCTGTAACCTGCATCGGACATAGACTGGCAATTCGTTTCTTACATGATAGTATACATGTTTCAATGCCATTCTCCCAAATCATCCCACCCTCTCCCTCTTCCTCTGAGTCCAAAAGTCTGCGCTACACATCTGTGTCTCTTTTGCTGTCTTGCATACAGGGTCATCATTGCCATTTTTCTAAATTCCATATATATGTGTTAGTATACTGTATTGGTGTTTTTCTTTCTGGCTTACTTCACTCTGTATAACCGGCTCCAGTTTCATCCATCTCATTAGAACTGATTCAAATGTATTCTTTTTAATGGCTGAGTAATACTCCATTGTGTATATGTACCACCACTTTCTTATCCATTCATCTGCTGATGGACATCTAGGTTGTTTCCATGTCCTGGCTATAATAAACAGTGCTGTGATGAACATTGGGGTACATGTGTCTCTTTCAATTCTGGTTTCCTTGGTGTGTATGCCCAGCAGTGGGATTGCTTGGTCATAAGGTAGTTCTATTTGCAATTTTTTAAGGACTCTCCACACTGTTCTCCATGGTGGCTGTACTAGTTTGCATTCCCACCAACAGTGTAGGAGGGTTCCCTTTTCTCCACACCCTCTCCAGCATTTACTACTTGCAGACTTTTGGATCGCAGCCATTCTGACTGGTGTGAAGTGGTACCTCACTGTGGTTTTGATTTGCATTTCTCTAATAATAAGTGATGTTGAGCATCTTTTCATGTGTTTGTTAGCCATCTGTATGTCTTCTTTGAAGAAATGTCTATTTAGTTCTTTGGCCCATTTTTTGATTGGGTCGTTTATTTTTCTGGAATTGAGCTGCATAAATTGCTTGTATATTTTTGAGATTAGTTGTTTGTCAGTTGCTTCATTTGCTATTATTTTCTCCCATTCAGAAGGCTGTCTTTTCACCTTGCTTATAGTTTCCTTTGTTGTGCAGAAGCTTTTAAGTTTAATTAGGTTCCATTTGTTTATTTTTGCTTTTATTTCCAGAATTCTGGGGGGTGGATCATAGAGGATCCTGCTGTGATTTATGTCAGAGACTGTTTTGCCTATGTTCTCCTCTAGGAGTTTTATAGTTTCTGGTCTTACATTTAGATCTTTAATCCATTTTGAGTTTATTTTTGTGTGTGGTGTTAGAAAGTGATCTAGTTTCATTCTTTTACAAGTGGTTGACCAGTTTTCCCAGCACCACTTGTTAAAGAGATTGTCTTTACTCCATTGTATATTCTTGCCTCCTAAGCAGCAATATTTAAATGCAAAGAATATTTTGAGGATCACATGTATGACTTTAACATATCTGTGAATTTATGTGATGGGAAATGTTTCAGATACCTCGTTGGTTCAATACTTCAAGTATGTGTATTGTGATTATAAAATTATAAAATTTTTTCATCAAAACATTTTGGTGTTTAGAACTGGTTGTTGGTTCAATACCTCAAGTTGGTTCAATACTTCAAGTATGTGTATTGTGATTATAAAATTATAAAAAATTTTTTCATAAAGATATTTTGGTATTTAGAACTGCTTGTTTGGCCATCTCATTCTGCTTTAACTTACAGCATAAACTTTGAGCAAGTCATATAAATTATTTGAAGCTTCATGATCTCATCTGTCAACCTTTTCTTAGCATAAACATTTATCTTTATGTGTGTGTATTTTTTTGTGGAGCAAATTCACAACTTTCAATGACTTCTCAAAGAAGTGTGATACAAAAGGGGAAAAAAATTAAATCACTGAGTTAGCTAATTTTTAAGGCCTTAGATTAACTGTGTCAGAGTCCCTTTACTGGTCAGTCCACTCATCTCTCAGCTGTTGTCAGTGTCCATGAATAGAACTCTCAGATGCCCTCTTTTCTAAGTGAAATCCTTCAAGGAAATTGTAGTCACCATGTCTGAGAGACCAGGCACACCACCAACCCAAATCCCCAATGCAAGACAGGGTTGACCAATGACTAATTAGCATGTGGTACAAAGGCCAGCCAGCTCCTTACCTCAAGCTGGAATCAATTTTGGGGTGCAATCTGAGCTCTAGAACTTCCCTGTGGGATCAGAAATGAGTCTCTAATAGCTCCCTTTCTCCCCTTCCCCAGCTCCCAGGTTTATCTCATTACCCTCTTCTTCTCAGAGCCCTCACCTACAATCACTTGAACAGGAATCTTTGCCTCAGGTTTTGTTTCCAGGGAAATGGATTAAAGGAGGCATCTTTGAATTCTAAAGTCTTCTGCAGACTCTAAGGATGTCTTATTGTGGTTAGTTCATTCATCCTGGATTATTCTGCAAGTGGCTAACAGTGAGGGTGCTCTCACTGATGATAAGTGGAATTTGAGAGTCCCTGGCATGCTGCAGTTGAACAGTCACTCACATAACTGAGATGGGTTATAGATGAGAAGGATATACTAGCTGGTGTAAAGTCCAGTGGGATTGAGCAATGTGGGGAAATAACTATAAGGGCTCTTGCTATGTACCATTAATTTTTTGAGAGATGATCTATCAGCAATATAAAGCAAAGAGTGAGAAGAGTGAGGGTAAGGGACTCTTTGGCAAAATTTAAAGAAACCCATATTTTCTTCAGACAGAGGACATACACTGGAGGTGAGGCTCAGGACCTAATTGCAAGAAGAGCAGAATCTCAGAGAAGAATGAATTTTCAACCCTGTCAAGGGTCTTAAAGTCAGCCCCCTGATGAGAGTGGAACCTTGAGACTTGGGAGGGGGCTGTGTGGGTAAATCACAAGAGACCCTTTGAGAAACTTGAACTCCTGCATTCCCTTCAATGCTCAACACTTGCAGAATTGGCCTACTCTCCTTGTTGGGAGATCCCTGTCTATTTGCTTAAAGCCTATGCAGAAGTTTCAAATAAAGCAGATGCCTAACATAATAACCTCCACTCTCCTCTGAATATTCCCTAGCTCTTATACTGACCAGCAGAAAATCCAATCTCAGCAAATCCTGACTGGGGAGATGCTGAGTAAGGTAAAGAGAGGAGAGGGGTTTGTGCCACAGTTGCTGCAGCTCTTGGCCCACACATACCAGTAGAAACCAGGAGAGTCTGACTGAGAATCCCGAGGATGCTGAATCAAGAGGGGAGGAACAGAGGGCTGGATATGGGACAGCTTGATGATAAGGGAGCACCTGTGATACACAATTTAAACCCCTGACAATAGTACTGAGTGATTCTAGAACATTTCTAGAATGAGTCTCAGACATTTGGAAAAGGTGATGGCCTACATTAAGTGATGCTGAGATGCCAGATCTGTTGTGGCAAATTGTTGAGGAAGGAAACAAAAGGCTTACAGATGTGGGAATGCTTGTCTGGTTCTAATGTATTTTAAAGATGGAAAAGCCAACAACAAACCATGTCCTTTGGGAGGGCACATGTCAGAAACAGGATCAGAAGCAGTTTGTGTTCACAGGGGATGGGCCACAGTGTACATACATGGTCTTGTCTCAAGGCTATGTTAATCCTTCTGCTCTCTGTCATAATATATGTTGAAGGGATCTTATCCATCTGATCATCCCACTGAATTTCAAATTAGTCCACAACACTGATGTGTTCCTTGGACCTGGCACCAAAGAATTGATGCTTTTGAACTGTGGTGTTGGAGAAGACTCTTGAGAGTCCCTTGGACTGCAAGAAGATCCAACCAGTCCATTCTGAAGGAGATCAACCCTGGGATTTCTTTGGAAGGAATGATGCTAAAGCTGAAACTCCAGTACTTTGGCCACCTCATGGGAAGAGTTGACTCATTGGAAAAGACTCATGCTGGGAGGGATTGGGGGCAGGAGGAGAAGGGAAGGACAGAGGATGAGATGGCTGGATGGCATCACGGACTCGATGAACGTGAGTCTGAGTGAACTCCGGGAGATGGTGATGGACTGGGAGGCCTGGCGTGCTGTGATTCATGGGGTCGTAAAAAGTCGGACACAACTGAGCGACTGAACTGAACTGAACTGAAACATGAGGTAAGTGGATAGCATGTATCTTAATATATGTCCTCCTGAGGGTGGGAGACAGTCTATACAGAGATTCAGGGCTCCCAGAACCATGAAATTTTTAGGGTCTCTCATTTCTGATTCAGGATAAAGCAAAGAAATGGTTTCTTAAAGGCAGTGCTGAGCTTCCAGCTTGGGAATGATGCCATGCAGGATGATGCACAGTCTTCAGAAGGCAGTTTATATATTCCATCAACGGCATCTCCAACAGGGAGAGTGTATGCATCCAGAAATCGAAGTGTTGAAGTAGAAGTCACTCCAAGCCACTCACTCGGGTTATTAACTTTGGACTTGTGGGGTTTTAGTGGTCCTAGTTCATAGGGCTCACAGTAAACATGCCACCAAACTAAATTTATGGTTCTGTCACATTGGGATTCTCTTGACAGTAGACAGAAAATGAAGAAAGTACTCCTTACATCATAAGGGTAATTGATCCCAACCATCTTGAGGAGGTAGAGATGCTGCTACCTAATGGGAATAGGATGGAGAATATTTGGTGTTTTGGCGGCTTACTGGGGCTTCTTTTGCTATACTTGTGCCCAGTTGTACCTGTAAATAAGCAACACAGAAATTAAAGCCTGACAACTGCATGAAAACCAGGAGCCCAGCAGTGAGGCTCTGGGCCAACCTTCTAGGCAAGTCCCTTGGGGCAGAAGAAGAGGATTCTAAGCACTTTTAAAATTTTTGTTTATTTTTAGCCTCACAGTATGTGGGATCTTGGTTCCCCAACCAGGGATTGAAACTGTGCTCCCTGCAGTAGAAGCACAGAGTCTTAACCACTGGGTCACAAGTAGACTACTGCACCTCAGGCTTTAATGGTCAAACTAGTTTCTCAGAGATTTTTCAAAATGTAGATTCTGATTCTGTACTTTCGAGAAGTTCCCAGGTGACATCCAACCTGTTGATGCACAGACTAAAGTTTGAGTAGCAAGCCTTTAGACTAGAGTGTGCAAGAGAAACATAAAGACATATGTGTGATTTAAAGTTTTTCTAGCTAGCAGCCACATTAAAGTAAGAAATGAATAAAGTTAATTTTATAATATAGTTCAGCTGACCCATTATATTCAAAATGCTATCATTTCAACGTACAATCTATATAGAAGTAAAGTTGCTTAGGCGTGTCCAACTCTTTGTGACCCCATAGACTATAGCCCACCAGGCTCCTTGATCCACGGGATTTTCCAGGCATGAATACTGGAGTGGGTTGCCATTTCCTTCTCCAGGGGATCTTCCCGACCCAGGGATCAGACCCAGGTCTCCTGCATTGTAGGCAGACACTTTACCGTCTGAGCTACCAGGGAAGCCCTACAATCTATATAAGAATTGTAAATTAGATATTTTATATGTTTTTGTACTGTCTTCAAAATCCAGTGAATGTTTTATACTTGAGGAATATCTTAATTCAGATGTTAATTTTTCATCAGAAATATACATATATATATGTTCGTATTTTATAACATTTACCATAGAAAGTAGATTTGTACACTCAATTTTTATTTTAGGCATACTTAAAATTTCCCAGAAAGTGAATTAAATATGAGCTTTTAAATGTAAACTCATTAAAACTGAATGAATTAGCAAAAATCAGTTTGTCAATTACACTAATCACATTTCAATGCTAAAACACCACATGTAGCCAGTTCAGTTCATTCCCTCAGTCGTGCCCGACTCTTTGTGACCCCATGGACCGCAGCATGCCAGGCCTGCCTGTCCATCACCAACTCCTGGAGCTTGCTCAAACTAATGTCCATCAAGTCTGTGATGCCATCCAACCATCTCATCTGTCATCCTCTTCTCTTTCTGTCTTCAATCTTCCCCAGCATCAGGGTCTTTTCCAATGAGTCAGCTCTTTGCATCAGGTGGCCAAAGTGCTGGAGTTTCAGTTTCAACATCAGTCCTTTTAATGCATATTTAGGACTGATTTCCTTTAGGACTGACTGGTTTGATCTCCTTGTATTCCAAGGGACTCTCAACAATCTTCTCCAGTGGTTATCATATTAAACAGAGTAGCTCTAAGTCATGTGAGAAAGACCAGAAGAAAGCTGATTGAAATGAGGAAAAAGAAACTTGGTAAGTAGGCTTGAAATAAAACAATGAGGGTTGAAGGGAGTATACTTAAAAAACAAACAAACAAACAAAAAACTAAGGAATGATGGTTTCTTAGGGAATAAATGACAAGGTCCAAAAGAATAGTGGGGTAAAAAATAACCTGTCTTTGACTATTTGTGGCTAGCATTATTTTAACTCATTTTGATAATTCAAAGGTACCAATATCTGGTTTTCTGCTGTAGCCACCGGACCCAAGCACTTGCCACCTTGAATTTTACTTAATCAAGATATATAAGATTACAGTGATTAAAAATCCATGATCCTTAGGAAGAAACACCACACCTGGGACCTATGCCATTCTCCACCAGTCTTCTTCAGTTCCATTCAGTTCAGTCGCTCAGTCGTGTCTGACTCTTTGTGTGACCCCATGAACTGCAGCATGCCCAGCCTCCCTGTCCATCACCAACTTCCAGCATTTACTCAGACTCATGTCCATTGAGTCGGTGATGCCATCTAACCATCTCATCCTCTGTCATCACCTTCTCCTCCTGCCTTCAATTTTTCCCAGCATCAGGGTCTTTTCCAAGGAGTCAGTTCTTCGCATAAGGTGGCCAAAGTATTGGAGTTTCAGCTTCAGCATCAGTCCTTACAATGAATATTCAGGACTGATTTCCTTTAGGATTGACTGGTTTGGTCTCCTTGCAGTCCAAGGGACTCTCAAGAGTCTTCTCCAACACCACAGTTCAAAAGCATCAATTCTTCAGTGCTCAGTTTTCTTTAGAGTCCAACTCTCGCATCCATACATGATCACTGGAAAAACCATAGCTTTGACTAAATGGACCTTTGTTGGCAAAGTAATGTCTCTGCTTTTTGATAAACTGTCTATAGGTTATTAGCTGAAGAAGCTAAAGTTGAACAGTTTTATGAAGACCTACAAGACCTTCTAGAACTAACACCCCCCAAAAGATATCATTTTCTTTATAGGGGACTCCAATGCAAAAGTAAGAAGTCAAGAAATACCTAGAGTAACAGTCAAATTTGGCCTTGGAGTACAGAATGAATCAGGGCAAAGGCTAACAGAGTTTTGCCAAGAGAATGACCAGTCTTCCAACAACAAGAGAAGACTCTACACATGGACATCATCAGATGGTCAATACCAAAATCAGATTGATTATATTCTTTGCAGCCAAAGATGGAGAAGCTCTATACAGTCAGCAAAAATAGGACTGGGAGCTCACTGTGGCTCAGATCATGAACTCCTTATTGCCAAATTCAGACTTAAATTGTAGAAAGTAGAGAAAACCACTAGACCATTCAGGTATGACCTAAGTCAAATCCCTTATGATTATACAGTGGAAATGACAGATAGATTCAAGGGATTAGATCTGATGGACAGAGTGACTGAAGAACTATGGACGGAGGTTCGTGACATTGTACAGGAGGCAATGATCAAGACCATCCCCAAGAAAAAGAAACACAAAAAGGCAAAATGGTTGTCTGAGGAGGCTTTACAAACAGCTATGAAATGAAAAGAAGTGAAAAGCAAAGGAGAAAAGGAAAGATATACCCATTTGGATACAGAGTTCCAAAGAATAGCAAGGAGAACCCGTGGTGGATTCATGCCAATGTATGGCAAAACCAATACAGAATTGTAAAGTAAAATAAAGTAAAAAAAAAAAAACAAAAGCCTTCTTCAGTGATCAATGCAAAGAAATAGAGGAAAACAACAGAATGGGAAAGAGTAGAGATGGCTTCAAGAAAATTAGAGATACCAAGGGAACTTTTCACACAAAGGTGAGCACAATGGACAGTCTTCTTAGAGATAGGTATATTTGGATTCCTGGTTCTGGCTACAAAGATTAAAAACCTTGTCTTTTGAGAGGGGTGGCCCCCTGTGGCACTATCAAGAGGTTTCCTGTCTTGGGGATAATTTGCCTAATTCTCTGATTAGGTTCCCTAACAACCCATCTGTTCACGCCATGGGCCCTCAGTATGGGGCACATTCTTCTGGACAAGCCTTGCCTCCCTCTCTTTCTGCCTCTTTCCCTGCTTCTTGGTGAGGACACAGTCCTAACCAGCTCAGTGACTCATCCTCTTCAGCTCAGGCTTCTGGGGCCAGCTTGATCCTCTTTATCTGGTTAGCTGTTCCCTCGGCATCGCTGACTCAGTGCGCTGTCCATTTGCTGAGCTAGTGAAGCTTTGCTGCCCCCTTCTGGTTTGAACAAAATACTACTTGTTAACGAATTCAGAAAACATCTTAATTGCATAGTCGAAAGCAGTGTATAATAAAAAGCTGCATCATTTTGAAACAATTAACTACCATTTACTGAGCAGCTTCTGTGTGCTAGAGCCATTGGGCGCTGGAGATACAGCAGTGAATGAAACAGGCATCAATATGTGGCCTTGTGGAACGGAGAAAGACCAATAAACACTGAAGCCAGAGGTTGCCTGGCATGTTTGAAGAACATCAAGGGAGCCAGAGTGGCCGAAGCACTGGAACAGAGTGACTATGGGGGGGAGAAGTATGGCACATGTTAGAGAGCTAAGCGTGGAAGGGCAGGTGGGAGCAGATTACACAAGGCCTGTAGTCAGTGGCAACACTGACTCAATGGACTTGAGTTTGAGCAAGCTCCGGGAGTTGGTGATGGACAGGAAAGCCTGGTGTATTGCAGTCCATGAGGTCACAAAGAGTCGCTCAGTCACTCAGTCTCAGATACGACTGAGTGACTGAACTGTAGGCAATTACATATATATATATATACAGACACACACATACACGTATATATCTGAAGCAGCTTGGAAGCTAATAGAGTTTTGAATAAAGGGGAAATATGATGATATATTTAAATAGATCACTCTGAAGATTATATGATGAATAGACAGAGGTGTTGCAAGAGACAAGAGGGGAGACTTGTTAGGCAGCGAGGAGTGACAACCACTTGGACCAGTATGGCAGACTGAAGTAGTCAGATACGGTCAGGTTCTAGATATATTTTGAAAGTAGAGAATATGCCGATGGACTGAACGAGGGATGAGAAAAGAGGGCTTTAGGGTGACTGATGGCTGAACAAACAGGATGGGCAGTTATTGAAATGGAGAAGTCTAGGGGAAGAGCAGATTGGAAGAATAAAGGTAGGGAGGAGATTGAGTTGTGATTTGGAAATATTTGAGATGCCTACTGAGCATATACCAAACTGGAGATCAGAGGAGACATCTAGGATAGTGATAAAATCTTTAGAGATATACTCTACAGGTGATATTTAGAGCTATAACACAAGACGAGATCAAATTAAGAACATTAATTCAATGTGGCAGCAGTTGTTGCTAAAACTGAATATCACTTATAGTATGAACACGCTTCTGACTTTGTTGCAGCTTTGATATTTAAGTGCCCATTTGCCATGTGATGTAAATATGATTACTTTATTCTCTTATTTGCTGTTGTTTAGTTTCTAAGTCATATCTGACTCTTTTCTGACCCCTTGGACTGTAGTCTCCAGGCTCCTCTGTCCATGGGATTTCCCAGGCAAGAATACTGGCGTGGGTTCCCATTTCCTTCTGCAGGGAATCATCCCAACCCAGGCATTGAACTCTCTCATCTCCTGTATTGGCAGGTGCATTGTTTACCACTGAGTCTCCTGGGAAACCCTAATACTTTCTCGATTTGAACTATTGTGAAAGTGTTGTTCATATAGCTCCCTCTGTAATGATCTTTCAAGCGGCATGACTGTGTCCTTTTCTGTTCATGCCATCTCTGACTTTTTAAGTTCATCATAATTAAAGTATCTGCTAGTAGTAATAGGTGTTTCAGAGTGCCTGCCACACCTTCCCCATCCCTGTGTGTTGTTAGTTGCTCAGTCGTATCTGACTCTTTGTAACCCGTGGACTGTAGCCCTCCAGGCTCCTCTGCCCATGGAATATTCCAGGCAAGGATACTGGAGTGGGTAACCGTTTTCTTCTCCAGGGGATCTTCTCCACCCAGGGATCAAATCTGGATCTCCTTCACTGAAGGCAGACTCTTTACCTTTTGAGCCGCCACCTCCTATTCAACTAGAAAATTTCTATATAGCCTTTAAGATTCAGTTTATATGTCTCCCCACCTCCCTAAAAGCCCTTCTTGATGTCTCTGGGCAATGCCAAGTACTCCCTTTTCTGTGTTTTCATGATGCCCCTGTTTACCTCGCATATAGCCCTTGTCATGTAGCTGATCATCAGCTTTCATATTCTTTCTATCATATGATCTTCATGGCCTAGATGGCAGGCCCTCTATGTTACTCACCTCTGTGTGCTTGGTGACAGTTACAGTGAATGCTCAGTAAATAATATCATTTACACGAAATAAAACGACGGGCCTTTTATTTCAGTCACTTTTACGTCAAATAAATTACAACCATATACGTTCAGGGAATTCCCTTGTGGTCCAGCACTTGGGACTTAGTGCTTTCACTGCTGAGGGCCCAAGTTCAATCCCTGGTTGGGGAACTAAGATTCAACAACCCTCATGTAATGACCAAAAAAAAAAAAAAATCATATAATTTTAAAAGCTATTTTATATGTAGGTGCCTTTAAATAAAGGAGGAAAAAGAGTTCTTTATTCCTCTCTGTGCCTGGCTTTTTATTTTGTTCGACATTAATTATGTTGGCCAAAGTAGATTTTGCCTGAAAAGCTGTCAGACTTCATCATTCAGTGCTGCTCTTTTGCAAGCCTCACATCGAAGGACTGTTGGAAGTTTATTCATGCTGAGGCTTTCTGGTTCCTTGTACTAGTCTGGGAAAAGGATACATTTCGGAGATTAACTGTGTGGTTCCCTAGTGTTGGCTAAATCTTTCACCATGAATTACTGCTGTTGTTTACCTTGTTTCACCACACACTTATTCCTAGACAATCACTGGCTCAGAAGTTTGGGTCCTCTAGGTGTTTGTTTTAATCCAGTTTCAGTTCTGTTCCCATTATTTTTCAAGTCTGTATACAGCTGTTAAATAATTGTTTAAATTTAGGAATGTGGCTTTAAAGCCTCTTTATTTCAAGAAGTTTATATAGAAAACGGCACCCATTCAAACTTGTACCCAGGCAAACAATCTTTAAACAAATACCTATTGAATACTCGCCATGTGCTAGGAATTATTTTGGGTGGTAGAGACACAGTAGTGAATACAATAAAGTTCCTTGCTGTCTTAGTACACACTTTCTAGTAGATAGAAGATAGATAATAAGAAATAAACAAATACACCCCTTTGCTTCATAGTGTATCATTATCAAATTGTTATCTGTGCTCCCAATGTGTGGCTTCTGGTCAGTCTGTGAAAGCATTGGCAGGCCATCAGAGGATAGGTTGAAAAATAGCTTTAGATGGTTATTCCCCTCTCTCACTTCTTAACTAGCAGGATGGTCCTACATTCCTCTCCAGCCACACCGCCGGTCAGATAGCACATCTGTGGGTCCAGCTCTTGCCACGTCTGGGAACACTGACCACTACCTTGCCCCTTCAGGCCTAAGGGTGGCAACCGTTTTATGATATAAAAACTACACTGTGTGGGTTTTCCTGTTTACTCAGTGGTAAAGAATCTGCCTGCAATGCAGGAGACCCAGGTTCAGTCCCTGGGTCAGAAAGATCCTGAAGAAGGAAACGGCAACCGATTTCAATATTCTTGCCTGGAAAATTCCATGGACAGAGGAGCCTGGTGAGCTACAGTCCCTGGGGTCACAAAGAGTCAGACACCACTGAGGGACTAACACTTTCACGGTCGTAAATTATTTCAATGAAGTTTAAAAGATCGGTACCATTTATAACAGCTTCAAAATATGTGAAATACAACTCTGATAAAAGATATCAATGACCTGTACACTGAACTTTATGTATCATTGCTGAGAGAAATTTTAGACGACTTGGACAAATAGAACTATATAGGCATACTGTTGTTTTATTATGCCTTACCTTATTGCATCTTACAGACACTGTATATTTTGCAAATTGAAGTTCCATGGTAACCTGTATTGACCAAGTTTATCAGTGCTATGTTTCTAACAGTATTTGCTCACTTCCTGTCTCTGTGTCATATTTTGGTAATTACAATATTTCAAACATTATCACTAATATTATATTTGTTATGGTAGTCTATGATCCCTGATATTTGATGTTACTATTGTAATTATTTTTGGGTGCCACAAACTGCAACCATGTAAGATAGTGAATTTAGTCGATGAAAAGTTGTGTTGTGACTGCTTCACCTATTGGCTGTTCCCTGATATCTTCCTTCCCTTGAACCTGAGGGTCACCTTTCCTCCCTAAACCCTGAGACACAACAATATTGAAATTAGGCCAATTAATAGCCTTCAGTTCAGTTCAGTTCAGTCGCTCAGTCATGTCCAACTCTCTGCGACCCCATGAATCACAGCACGTCAGGCCTCCCTGTACATCACCAACTCCCAGAGTTCACTCACATCCATTGAGTCAGTGATGCCATCCAGCCATCTCATCCTGGGTCGTCTCCTTCTCCTCCTGCCCCCAATCCCTCCCAGCATCAGAGTCTTTTCCAATGAGTCAACTCTTCGCATGAGGTGGCCAAAGTACTGGAGTTTCAGCTTTAGCATCAGTCCTTCCAAAGAAATCCCAGGGCTGATCTCCTTCAGAATGGACTGGTTGGATCTCCTTGCAGTCCAAGGGACTCTCAAGAGTCTTCTCCAACACCACAGTTCAAACACATCAATTCTTCGGCGCTCAGCCTTCTTCACAGTCCAACTCTCACATCCATACACGACTACTGGTAAAACCATAGCTTTGATTAGATGGACCTTAGTCGGCAAAGTAATGTCTCTGCTTTTGAATATACTATCTAGGTTGGTCATAACTTTTCTTCCAAGGAGTAAGCGTCTTTTAATTTCATGGCTGCAGTCACCATCTGCAGTGATTTTGGAGCCCAAGAAGATAAAGTCTGACACTGTTTCCACTGTTTCCCCATCTATTTCCCATGAAGTGGTGGGACCAGATGCCATGATCTTTGTTTTCTGAATGTTTGTTTTTCACTCTCCTCTTTCACTTTCATCAGGAGGCTTTTTAGCTCCTCTTCACTTTCTGCCATAAGGGTGGTGTCATCTGCATATCTGAGGTTATTGATATTTCTACTGGTAATCTTGATTCCAGCTTGTGTTTCTTCCAGTCCAGCGTTTCTCATGATGTCCTCTGCATATAAGTTAAATAAGCAAGGTGACAATATATAGCCTTGACGTGCTCCTTTTCCTATTTGGAACCAGGCAGTTTTTCCATGTCCAGTTCTAACTGTTGCTTCCTGACCTGCATACAGATTTCTCAAGAGGCAGGTTAGGTGGTCTGGTATTCCCATCTCTTTCAGAATTTTCCACAGTTTCTTGTGATCCACACAGTCAAAGGCTTTGGCATAGTCAATAAAGCAGAAATAGATGTTTTTCTGGAACTCTCTTGCTTTTTCCATGACCCAGCAGTATACTTACACTAAGTATTCACATAGAAAGAAAGAGTCACATGTCTCTCACTTTAAATCAAAAGCTAGAATGATTAAACTGAGTGAGGAAGGCATTAATTCTCTTTTTTCTTCTTGTTGAATCTTATTCCTTTTACTAAATATTCAGACTCGCATGATAAGCTGTAGAGACACAGAATTCTAGTAAGGTGGTCCTAAGTTTCCCAAACATTGGTGCACTCTGACTCCCACTCCCAGACAGTCTGATGGAATTGATATGGCCATGATCTAGTGGTTGGAATTTTTAAAACCTCTCCAGGTGATTGTAATGTACAGCAAAGTTTAGAAGCCACTGATTTGGCACTAATCTGCCATTTCTTAAGGGCATATAGCATGTGGGCAAAGTAGGACTTGAAAGAGGGTCATTTGCTACCAAGGCACATGGACTTTCCACTGTTCTAATATTGTGTTCCTTCTTAATGCAATAGCACCAAGTGACAGTAAGGGTAAAAGTCAAATCACTGCTTGAGACTTTATTGAAGTATTGCTTAAAGTGAAGTTGCTCAGTCATGTCCAACTCTGCGACCCCATGGACTGTGTAGCCTACCAGGTTCCACCATCCATGGGATTTTCCAGGCAAGAATACTGGAGTGGGTTGCCATTTCCTTCTCCAGGAGATCTTCCTGACCCAGGGATTGAACCCGGGTCTCCCGCATTGTAGGCAGATGCTTTACTGTCTGAGCCACCGGGGAAGCTATTGAGGTATGGAGAATACTAAATGCATGCTAAAGAATGAAGATTAAGATAGGCTATTTTAACTATTTTAATATGATAGAGTATTAATGACACGGTCTGATTGCTATCAAAATACTGGTGAAATGAGAGCAAGTCTTTAGCAGACTAACAGGCAGTTCTTCATTTGGCTCCAATGGTAGATTGGAATGATTTATATTTTTATAGGGTGATCTGTTAATATTAGTTATGTAAACTAGAAAGAAAATTATGTTTCCAGAGGCACTTGAATAAATTTTCTGTAATTCTGTTGATCAAGAAATAATTCTTTGGAAATGTGTGGATGTTTAGCATACCCGGAACAGTAATAGGGAAAAGTGAAAGTATTAGTCGCTCAGTCCTGTCTAACTCTTTGCAAAGCTATGGACTGTAGCCTGCCAGGCTCTTCTGTCCATAGGATTCTCCAGGCAAGCATTCTGGAGTGGATTACCATCCCATTCTCCAGGGGATCTTCCTTACCCAGGGATTGAACCTGGATCTCGTGCATTGCAGGCAGATTCTTTACTGTGTGAGCTACCAGGGAAGCAATAGGGAGTAATAGGTAATAGGGATAGTAATAGGGAGTAATAGGGAAGTAATAGGGAGATCATAAGCTAATAATACAAAAGCAATTTGAGAGAGAAGAACACCAAATAAAAGTAACCATAAAGGTATTTTACAGCCTTTGGTGTCAGTACTACTGTTGACTATCTGACCTCATTGTTGAACATGTCAAAGAAATGTATGTACAGTGGCCTTCACTGCCCTTGGGTTTAGCATAGTCTGTCAACACCTCCTAACATAGCCATCAATTCCCTCAGTGTTCTCCTCTTTATTTTTCTTTGTTATTATTTTTATTAACAGCAGCAAGATAGCTTTTGCAGTTTTGACTTAAAAATAAAAAAACTTTGGCTATAAATTGAGGCAATAGATCTGCGCATATGTTGCTACACTTTATTAAACTGTTTACATATTAAGGAATATAGTATGTTTAAAACTATTCTAGAATTTTTAGAATGGCATATATTTCTAACATACTCTTTCAGATATACATCAAATGCTAATCTGGGGTTGGGAAAATATAATTTAATTGCCCGTGTGGAGACAAATGAAGCCTAAATTTGGCTCTTGAAGAGCCTTCTGCAAACTTGGATGCAGACAACATTCTTC
Organism: Capricornis sumatraensis; assembly: GCF_032405125.1. Classification (NCBI taxonomy): domain Eukaryota; kingdom Metazoa; phylum Chordata; class Mammalia; order Artiodactyla; family Bovidae; genus Capricornis; species Capricornis sumatraensis. Next base: position 22,254,727 of record NC_091086.1, read on the forward strand.
CTGCTGCAGCAGAACTTTCCATGCCCCAGCCTTTGGGGCGCATTTAGGGATTATGAAGCTGCTCCCTGAGCCCAGGGTCCTGAATCCGTGTTCCCCTGAAGGGGAATGTAAAAGGCTGCCGAGGAGACAGTGACATTACAGCACCAGGTGTTAATGCATTTCATAGGCTGTCTTTCCTAATGCAATTATTGGGCACTTCAAGGAAGTTCCTTGGAAGAATTATGGAGCTTTGTTGCTGCCAGCACAGCACAGTTCTATGGTGAACTCCCTCTGGAGTTCTCTCAGAAAAAACTGAGCTATTCAGCTGGGGAGGGAACGGGAAACTGTCCTGAGAGAGCAGAGAGTCAGAAGTATCAACAGGAGCTGCAGTTGCTCAGAGTGGCCATTCTGGAGGCCTCGGAGCTTTGGGAACTGCTGCAGAGAATTCGCCACAGGGTCTCCATAAGCAGCTCTGCCAGGAGTAAGGCTTGCATTCTTACTTACATGAATTCGTATTCTTTTTTTTTCCATGGTAAACATTTTATTTTTCTACCTCAGTTGCTTACGGGGGTAAAAATAAAACGTCATTAGGGAGAAGCATAGATGAACTATTTAAGGAGATGAAGAAAATTCACAATGGCTCGAACGTCTGTGAGCTGAGTATACTAGCACAAGTTCACCAAAGCAATTCACAGCAGAACAAAACAAACAGGAAAAAAAACCCCATACAGATTTGGAAAAATAGCATCTATGAAAAAGTCTGCAGGAAAATAAAAGGAAATTAACCAATGACGACATCAAGCATCTTTAATGAGATGAGCCAAACTGCACACATTGGGTCTAAAGGATGTGTGTGCATGCTTGTTGCTAAGTTGTGTCTCACTCTTTGAGACCCCATGGGGCCCACCAGGCTCCTCTGTCCACGGGATTCTCCAGGCAAGAATACTGGAGTGGGTTGCCATTGCCTTCTCCTGAATTTGTATTCTTTAAGGCTTGTATTCTGTCAACACAAAGTTAGAGGAGAATAATTGTTCATGGCCCATACCTGCTCTAGTTGGCTAGGCTTCCTTGGGGTGGTTTGTTCTACTGCAAACCACACTGTGATTGGAAAGGAGAGGACATACTGTTTTGTCTGTTTGGGAAAATATCTGCCTATTCTGACAACTCCCCCTATACAACCAGGAAGCTGTCAATCAAAGTACTTCACCTTTGGACACCTTAACTAGCATAAGGTGGGAAATGGGCTACACTGGATAAATCGTAAAAATATAATACATCACCTTTGCTAAAGTGATTGGACCAAGGGATGGTGCATGACCTGACCAGGGACAGTCTGGGTCCATTCCTATAAATTTAGTTAGACCAGGAGGGAAATATTTTTTTGCCTGTTAGTTTAGCAAGTAGACTATGGCCATGTAGCCACAGTATGGAGAAAGCCTTCCTGCAGTAGGGAAGAATCTGTGCTTAGTTCACTCAGCTGTGCCTGACTCTTTGTGACTCCATGGACTGTAGCCCTCCAGGTATCTCTGTCCATAGGGATTCTTCAGGCAAGGATGCTGGAGTGGGTTGCCACACTCTCCTCCAGGAGATCTTCCCAACTCAGAGATCAAACCCAGGTCTCCTGCATTGCAGGCAGATTCTTTACCAAGTGAGTCACCAGGGAAGCCCAAGAATATTGGAGTGGGTAACCTAAGCCTTCTCCAGGGGATCTTCCCAACCCAGGAATTGAACCGGCTGAGCTACAAAACTGTGCAAAAAAGAGCCCAGAGATGAAAGGAAAGAAGAGAGAAGTGGTATTATGTAGAACTCTGGTTCTAGCCAAAAAATTAATCTAGGTTTCCTATAGTTCTTCCTTCATTTCTGGAAGTTATCCTGATATCCTTTCAACAAATTATTTTGTATAACTTGGTTCAAACGAGGCTTCTATCACTTGTCATCTGTAACAACCTCCACAAATTTGAATTTTACCCTCAGCATCAGAGACCCTTGAGAGGGTGTAATTTTGAAAAAGGAAAGCATTCAGGGCGAAAGGGGAAGGAGGGGAAAGCATTTAAAAAGAACAAAGAATTCATTCTTGTTGTAAAGGAGTCTAAGATTGGTACACATAACAGATAGAATATATTAATCAATAAATCTATTTCACTGATGGAAAATAAATAAATTCCTCCTGAAGTTATGAGTTTCAGTCTCAATAATGTGCTGTATTTGACTCATTTGAAAAGGCTCTGATGCTGGGAAAGATTGCAAGTGGGAGGAGAAGGGGACAGCAGAGGATGAGATGGTTGGATGGCATCACCGACTCAATGGATATGAGTTTGAGTAAGTTCTGGGAGTTGGTGATGGACAGGGAGACCTGACGTGCTGCAGTCCATAGGGTTGCAAAGAGTTGGACATGACTGAGGGACTGAACTGAACTGTATTTGAATGTGCTGTATTTCCTGAGTCACTGCTATCCATCTTTTGCCATCCTCCAAACTTGCCCCCAGCTCATTATTAATTATTTACAATTTTAGATCTGTGACAAGGTTAATATCATCTATTTAAAATCCAGCTGTAATATTTAATGTGAATTAACAGATGATTATGTATAGGGTATTAATATGACAGAAAACCAATACCCACAGTGAAAATATTGAATACTATTTAATTCTCAATATCTAATCAGTAAGAAATAAAAATATAACAAAGAAATAATCTGGTGATCTTAAACAACCAATTTAAAAATATGAATCTAAAGCAAAAAAAAGTCAGAAAATTGAAATTATATAAAATCATATTAAAGTATTTTGATGTTGCTTTGGAAAGAAAATGACCCATTCATAAATATTATATAGGCTCTGGACATTGTTTACTATTTGTGTGATGCTTTAAAATTTGTCTCACCATGGGAATCAGCTAATAAGACAGCATTTCTGGTAAAGAAATCTTGTTCAGGATGTTTGGTAAAGGGGCAATAACATTTGGATTATGTTTCAAATAAAGACAAACATATAGAAGGATGCTGCAAACATTTGAGTTATTAAACATTTCAAAGTTTAGAAATGTTAACAAAGTATACATTTTTCTTGATTTTATTGATGAGCATCTTTTATAGGTATGTTTGTTCAGTGTGATAGTCTAGCCTCTTTTTGTTAGCTATCAGTAAGACTTCTGTCTTAACTCTTACCCATTTCCCAAGGATCTCTTAGACTGTTTTCCTGTCTTTATTTGTATCCAAATGTATATTTATGGAGTAAAAAGTAATTTAACAAGAACCTTAACAAAATATAATTAAGAAGATAAATTGTAGGGTTGTAAAAGTTTAGAACAGGAGGACACATTAGAGTTTTCTGGTTCAATGACTTTATTTTACAGGCAAGGAAATAAGACACAGGGAAATTAATTAATTTGTGACTCAAGGTTATGTTTGCTGCTAAGAGACAAAAAATGCTCCCAAACTAAATACAAATGATTCCATCTTTTTGGTGTTCTTATGCCTCCGGTTTTATTTCTTATACTTTTTAGAGCTTAATCTTTTTGAATGGTTCTCTATTTAATTTACTGAGAGATATGGTCTAGTTCAGTGATTCTCAAAGAGTAGTCCCTGGATAGCAGCATCAGTAGCACCCAGAAACTTAATAGAAACGCTAATTCACAAGCCCACCCCAAATCTGGTGAGACTCTGTTGGTGGGGTCTGGTAGTCTGTCTTTTAACAAGCCCTCAGGTTACTCTGATGTGCTAGGCTTATAGAATGACATTTGGTCTGAGTGTCAGGAAACTGAGGTCTTAGTTAAGATTCCATAACTAACTCATTACTATTGGCAGCTCACTTAAAGCAAGTCTACTATTCTTTTTTTGTTTCCTAACACTCTCTAATGCTACCCTATAGATGACAGAACACTGTTTAAACCTTCCAGACCTGTGTAAACAGATCCCCTCTACTCCAACAACTTTCCACTGCTTCCTCAGTGTTTGCCTCCATCGGCGTCAATCTCTCTGTTGAATTGCCTCTGTTGTTTCTCTACAAGGAAATGCTCTTTCTTCCCTCTTCACCTGACTTGGCTTCTTTATGAATTAGACTAGAGGTCTAAGAGTTTTAGGAAGGCTTGTTTGACTTCTTTCCAGGAGAGGTTCTATGTCTACTTTATTGTTTTCATGTTATTCTATACACATGGCATCACTGAGAGATTGAAACATACAGGCATTACCTAGTTGAAGGTGGACAAACAAGATACAATGAGAAAACAGCTTAGGCAAAGGTCCTGTGCTGAGAGGGAATGTAGTGCAAACAAGGGGCTGAAGAAGGCCTGTGTAGTTGGAGTGGAGAGAATGAGAGGGAGCAGAGTGGTACCAAGTGAGGTTGGAGATATAGGTAGGGACCAAACCTGCAGCATTATATTATATTATATTGTTTCAATAGGGAGGTTTTTCTTTATCCTAAGACCTAGGAAAATATGGTTACGTTTTGGGAAAGCAATAAACATAGTAAGATTTGCATATTAATAGATTCAGTTTGACAAGTGGCTGAGGCTAGCAAGAGCAGATGTTAGATAACCACTCAGGTAACCATTGCAGTAATGCAAGAAAGAGAAGAACCTAGCTGGGACTTCTCATGTTGTTGGTAGTAGAAATGGAAAGAAAAGGATGGATTCATGAGGAGATTTTTAGGATTTGGAGATTAATGGTTAGGAGGGGTGAGAAGGAGGAGGGGTCAAAGATGACTCCAAGGCTTTTGGTTAACATAAACAGTGTGTTCAGTCATTTATTTGGGGTATATAGAAAGAAGACCAGGTTTGGGAAGAAAGGTTATGGAGATCAGAAAGTTGAGGCAATGTCAAGGTTAGTAGTCAGTCAGAGAGAGGTCAGGAAAGAATATAAAAATCTGTATCGTCTGCTCAAAGGTGGTTTTTATGAGACAAGTCTTATTGGATTAGCGGAGATGGAAGCCAGATTGTAATGGACTAACAAGTGGAAAGTGAGCAAGTGGAACCGGGAAGTTTTGCCAAACATCTCGAGACATGAGAATGTGAAAGAAAGGAGAATGCTAGGGGGCTTTCTGAAATGGGGAGTGTAGACAAACTAGGGTTTTACATGTATTAGAGATGTTATTGTGTCTAAAAGCTGATGAGAAAGACTGTTGAGGAAGAGAGGATGAGTGTGTAGAGGAGAAGTGATAGTCGACTGTAAATTTCTCCAGAGAGCAGGAAGTGATGGAGTCCAAAGCTTTACAGTAGGACTGAACTTAAAAGGTTGAGACCGCTCCTCTATTGCTATTATCCCCAAGGTAAATTTGTAAGTTTGGTAAGCAAAATGCTGGGGGAGTTCCCATCCAAAATTGTGTACTCTTTTAGTAAAGTTGAAGGCTCAATCAATATGCTAACTCTGAAGGTCCTAGAAACTCTCTTTCTGTTTGCATATAGGAATCACTTTGGGGCTTCAAAGCAGCACCCTGTGTTACTAAGAGATGCCTGGTATGCAGAATGATGCAGTAAGAAGAACATGGGATTTGACATTAGTTGACTTGAGTTCAAGTTTCTTCATCTCTGCACTGAAGAATATCTGGTCATCTTCCTCAAGTTATTTTATTCAATTTCATGTCTTCGTTAGTACTTAAATTAGAGAGCATACCTTTTTTTCTCACAGGGTTGTTGTAAAGAGTCAGAGTAAATGATAAAACTCTGCATAAATGTAGTATTTTAGTATAGCAGTGTCCACGGTCACAGAATTTTAGAGCTTTAGAAAAACTCCCTGTTAATGGGCATGAACCAAGGTCCAGAGCAGCAAGGCTGAGACGAGCACTATGAACCCTGTCCCTTATGCTCGTCCCACTGTTTCATGTTGCTCAGTGCAGACTTTTGAAGAACTAGTTTATGTGATTACTTTCTGTTATGCTTTGCCAAATTTTAATTTGTTTTTCTATTACATCTATTTTCAAAACAGAATTTAAGGCAACTTTGAATAAACATGCTTGTTTTCTTTTATTCCAGGTAGATGTAGATTTTAAGTCATAATCTAGTGTCTGATAATCTTGCTTATATTGGTTACATCTGCCACATTTCCTCTGTCAAACAAGAGAAAACTCCCATTCAGATGCTCTGAACAAATATAACATGAATTTCTGTCCTTATGTATTCTCAAAGCATGACCAATCTATTATGGACAACGAATGTTCTGGCATCTCTTTGAGCCTATCTTTACTGCTACTGCTGCTGCTGCTGCTAAGTTGCTTCAGTCGTGTCCGACTCTGTGCGACCCCATAGACAGAAGCCCACCAGGCTCCCCCGTCCCTGGGACTCTCCAGGCAAGAACACCGGGGTGGGTTGCCATTTCCTTCTCCAATGCAGGAAAGTGAAAAGTGAAAGTGAAGTCACTCAGTTGTGTCCGACTCTTTGCAACCCCATGGACTGCAGCCTACTAGGCTCCTCCGTCCATGGGATTTTCCAGGCAAGAGGACTGGAGTGGGGTGCCATTGCCTTCTCCCGAGCCTATCTTTAAGGAGATGATAAATAAAAACAGACTTACTGTTACTTTCACTTTCCACTCTACATCCACCAATGGCAATGGGTAGCCATCATTGAGTTAGTTGTCTTGGATTATTTCTGCAACATTTGTTTTAGATGTCACTCGTCACCTTTTGTTCCCATCAGTCAACGCTCCTTGTTGTGATTAAGAATACTTCATACCTTTTGCTTCATGTTAAGGTTTAATGATCTTCTTTCTTCTATACTGTCCATTTGACATATTATTCTCATTAGAACAGAAGGTGAGGGTTGAAGAGATTTTTTTGAACCAAGTCTAAGATTTCTAAAACTTTTAAGTTTTCTTTTTTCATCAGAATTTTCAATTAAAAATCTGGCTAGGAGTCTTGAGAGATACATATTTATGAAATAGATATGGATTTGAGGTAAATAACATTTTTGTTTGGGTACAATATTAAAAAGAAAAACACCTTTAAGTTTGAAAAATTCTTGGCTTCTGCACGAAATAGTTGACTAAAATGGGTCTTCCAATTTCAACAATTTTAGGAGACTGACAAAACAAGATGAACAATTTCCTGTGAAACCAAGCCATTGACTGGAACCTAGAAAGCTATTACATTCTTTTTTTAAAAAATAAATGATGTAAGAAACAGAATTATCCTCAAGGGTTACCGGGTAAATGCTTGAAGGTCCCCTGAATACATTAAGGCGGTATTACATTTGAAGCTTTCACAGATGAAAACCGTGAAATAGGGTCTGGTTATCTGGTAAGAACCATTTTCCCTTTCAAAGATCTTGGCAGCACTTCCTAGTAGTGATTCTATTTGCAACAGTAAGATATTTCCAGTGGAAGAACACTAGTATCATCCTTGAGTTGTGTACCATTGTTGCTGTTTAATTGCTAAGTTGTGTCCACCTCTTTGTGACCCTATGGACTGTAGCCTGTCAGGCTCCTCTGTCCATGAAATTTCCCAGTCAAGAATACTGGAGTGGATTGCCATTTCCCTCTCCATGGGATCTTCCTGACCCAGGGATCAAACCCATGTCTCCTGCTTGGCAGGGGGATTCTTTTACACTGAGCCACCTTGGAAGCCCTGTGTACCCTTTGTTGCTTTATAGATAAGAATCTCTTATAATGTGATTGTATTGACTAGACAGTAAGTAAGCACTCTTTGGATGGGGTATAAGACAGACTGACTTCTTTAGGAAAATTACTCAGTAATTAATGGTTCTGAAAAGAGATTTCATTCTATTTGCATTCGACAGATGAAAAAATTAGTTGCCAAAATTTTTTGATGAAATGAAAGTAGATTGTTAGCACAATGTAGACCAGTACACATCTTTGAATCAATGTCTGAAATCTGGTTTCTCTCCTCTGGGCTTCAAAAAAGGTCAAAACCTTCCACAGCTTATAAGAATTGATTGTTTCCATAATCCTTTAGGTAGCCCATTTCAACATGTAACAATATATGCTCTGAATCTACCCCACTGTGCTCTAAAGCCTGCTTCTTAGTTCTGGCCTCTGAAAAAGGCTGGTCATCATTTTCTCCTTTTTTAAATTGTGTTAAAACTGTTTACAGCTGTCTCTTTTCTCAGCTGATCAATCCAACTTTATGTAACCTTTTCACATAGGGCTTGATTTTCTCACCTCCATGATGTCCCTGAAGTTTTTTCCAGACTCCTCCTGCCCTTGGACGTAATAATTCAATGAGGTTGTCCTGATACTGTAGGAGCTCTGGCTCTTCAGTCCCCAAGCTTCAGCCTGCCCATTATCTTGCAGTCTCCCACTGCTCACCCTCCTAATCCTGTTATTCTCAGATCTCTATGCTCATCTGTCTGGAGAGCTGTGCACATAACAATCTCCAGCAAGGGCCACCTTGTGAGTAGGAACAGAAATTTGATTCCAGGGTTTACAAGAAGCTCCTCTATTGCCTATTTACTCTCTGGAGTCTGCTGTTTTAGGAGGCAAAGCCTTAGATGCACAGTTCAGATCAGTTCAGTCACTCAGTCGTGTCCAACTCTTTGCGACCCCACGAATCGCAGCACGCCTAGCCTCCCTGTCCGTCACCAACTCCCAGAGTTCACTCAGACTCACATCCATCGAGTCCGTGATGCCATCCAGCCATCTCATCCTGGGTCGTCCCCTTCTCCTCCTGCCCTCAATCCCTCCCAGCATCAGAGTCTTTTCCAATGAGTCAACTCTTCGCATGAGGTGGCCAAAGTACTAGAGTTTCAGCTTTAGCATCATTCCTTCCAAAGAAATCCCAGGGCTGATCTCCTTCAGAATGGACTGGTTGGATCTCCTTGCAGTCCAAGGGACCCTCAAGAGTCTTCTCCAACACCACAGTTCAAAAGCATCAGTTCTTTGGCGCTCAGCCTTCTTCACAGTCCAACTCTCACACCCATACATGACTACTGGAAAAACCATAGCTTTGACTAGATGGACCTTAGTTGGCAAAGTAATGTCTCTGCTTTTCAATAGACTATCTAGGTTGGTCATAACTTTCCTTCCAAGGAGTAAGCGTCTTTTAATCTCATGGCTGCAGTCACCATCTGCAGTGATTTTGGAGCCCAAGAAGATAAAGTCTGACACTGTTTCCACTGTTTCCCCATCTATTTCCCATGAAGTGGTGGGACCAGATGCCATGATCTTTGTTTTCTGAATGTTTGTTTTTCACTCTCCTCTTTCACTTTCATCAGGAGGCTTTTTAGCTCCTCTTCACTTTCTGCCATAAGGGTGGTGTCATCTGCATATTTGAGGTTATTGATATTTCTCCCGGCAATCTTGATTCCAGCTTGTGTTTCTTCCGTCCAGCATTTCTCATGATGTCCTCTACATAAAGTTAAATAAGCAGGGTGACAATATACAGCCTTGACGCACTCCTTTTCCTATCTGGAACCAGTCTGTTGTTCCATGTCCAGTTCTAACTGTTGCTTCCTGACCTGCATACAGATTTCTCAAGAGGCAGGTCAGGTGGTCTGGTATTCCCATCTCTTTCACAATTTTCCACAGTTTATTGTGATCCACACAGTCAAAGGCTTTGGCATAGTCAATAAAGCAGAAATAGATGTTTTTCTGAAACTCTCTTGCTTTTTCCATGATCCAGCAGATGTTGGCAATTTGATCTCTGGTTCCTCTGCCTTTTCTAAAACCAGCTTGAACATCAGGGAGTTCACAGTTCACGTATTGCTGAAGTCTGGCTTGGAGAATTTTGAGCCTTACTTTACTAGCATGTGAGATGAGTGCAATTGTGCAGTAGTTTGAGCATTCTTTGGCATTGCCTTTCTTTGGGCTTGGAATGAAAACTGACCTTTTCCTGTCTGGTGGCCACTGCTGAGTTTTACAAACTTGCTGGCATATTGAGTGCAGCACTTTCACAGCATCATCTATCAGGATTTGAAACAGCTCAACTGGAATTCCATCACCTCTACTAGCTTTGTTTATAGTGATGCTTTCTAAGGCCCACTTGACTTCACATTCCAAGATGTCTGGCTCTAGATTAGTGATCACATCATCATGATTATCTGGGTCGTGAAGATCTTTTTTGTATAGTTCTTCCGTGTATTCTTGCCACCTCTTCTTAATATCTTCTGCTTCTGTTAGGTCCATACTATTTCTGTCCTTTATCAAGCCCATCTTTGCATTGAAATGTTCCCTTGGTATCTCTAATTTTCTTGAAGAGATCTCTAGTCTTTCCCATTCTGTTGTTTTCCTCTATTTCTTTGCATTGATCACTGATGAAGGCTTTCTTATCTCTTCTTGCTATTCTTTGGAACTCTGCATTCAGATGCTTATATCTTTCCTTTTCCCCTTTGCTTTTCACCTCTCTTCTTTTCACAGCTATTTGTAAGGCCTCCCCAGACAGCCATTTTGCTTTTTTGCATTTCTTTTCTATGGGGATGGTCTTGATCCCTGTCTCCTGTACAATGTCACGAACCTCAGTCCATAGTTCATCAGGCACTCTATCTATCAGATCTAGATCCTTAAATCTATTTCTCACTTCCACTGTATAATCATAAGGGATTTGATTTAGGTCATACCTGAATGGTCTAGTGGTTTTCCCTACTTTCTTCAATTTAAGTCTGAATTTGGCAATAAGGAGTCATAATCTGTGCCACAGTCAGCTCCTGGTCTTGTTTTTGTTGACTGTATAGAGCTTCTCCATCTTTGGCTGCAAAGAATATAATCAATCTGATTTTGGTGTTGACCATCTGGTGATGTCCATGTATAGAGTCTTCTCTTGTGTTGTTGGAAGAGGGTGTTTGCTATGACCAGTGCATATAAGTTAAATAAGCAGGCTGACAATATACAGCTTTGACTTACTCCTTTTCCTATTTGGAACCAGTCTGTTGTTCCATGTCCAGTTCTAACTGTTGCTTCCTGACCTGCATACAGATTTCTCAAGAGGCAGGTTAGGTGGTCTGGTATTCCCATCTCTTTCAGAATTTTCCAGTTTATTGTGATCCACACAGTCAAAGGCTTTGGCATAGTCAATAAAGCAGAAATAGATGTTTTTCTGGAACTCTCTTGCTTTTTCCATGATCCAGCAGATGTTGGCAATTTGATCTCTGGTTCCTCTGCCTTTTCTAAAACCAGCTTGAACATCAGGGAGTTATAAAATTTTTATTGAAATATATTTCATGATAGATAAGAATGTAAATTAAGTTTATTCACATAAAATTATAAAAGCCTAATATAAGACTCAGTGAAGTGAAAGTCACTCGTCATGTCTAACTCTTTGTGACCTCATGGACTATCAGTCCATGGAATTCTCCAGGCCAAAATACTGGAGTGGGTAGCCTTTCCCTTCTCAGGGGATCATCCCCACCTAGAGATCAAACCCAGGTCTCCCACATTGCAGGCAGATTCTGTACCAGCTGAGCCATCAAGGAAGCCCAAAACTCTGGAGTGGGTAGCCTATCCCTTCTCCAGTGGATCTTCCTGACTCAGGAATCGAACTGGGGTCTACCAACTGAGCTATCAGGGAAGCCCTTAAGACTCAGAGATCACGCTAAGTAATGATTGGAAGGGGAGGGAGCTTGAAGATCCTGGTGGAGTACAGTAGGGGTAGGACAAAAGTCAGATACAACCCTGCTTTTTCCAGCCCACTATCACTTTTGATTAGAATTGGTTACCATTCTTGAAAGTACTGGGTTTAAGGGATGCCTTCTTGAGTTCTCAGTAAAAGTTGAACTATCCAATGCTTACACCTCACTCTGAGTGTATTACTTCTTGACCTATCTTAATGTTCACAAATTCTTTCTTTGGCCATGTTGTCCACCAGTGATCGTATCAAAGGCAAAGGCAGTCATCATTTTTGTTCTGAAGTATTCGTTTGTGTTTTTAATTTCTAGAATTCCCTTTTGATTTTGTCTTAGGGTTTCCACCTCTCTGCTTATATTACCCTTCTGTTCTTGCTTATTGTCTACTCTTTCCATTAGAGTTCTTAGTATATTAAACATACTTATTTTAAATTCTCTTTTTGATAATTCTAACATCTGTGTCATATTAGAGTTTGATTTTTGTGATTACTGTTTCTTCAGTTTAAGTTTTTTCCTTGTATTTTGTCATGCTATGTAATTTTTTTGTTGAAGGTCAGATATGTATGTATAGGAAATAGAAAATGAGGTAAATAGGCCTTTAATGTGAAGATTTATAAGCTGGCTAGGAACTGAACTGTGTTTAATGTTTGTTGTAGTGCAGGTGCAGTGTCTTGAATTTCCTTGAGTGTCCTTGTTTTGTCTTCTCTTGACATTAGGCTTCCCTCAGCATTCTTCCTTGGTATTCCTGGGTAGCTGAGTTGTTAAAGAATTTGCCTGCAACGCAGGAGACCCTGGTTCAATTCCTGGGTCAGGAAGTTTCCCTGGAGGAGGGCATGGCAACCCACTCCAGTATTCTTGCCTGGAGAATCCCTACAGACAGAGGAGCCTGGTGGGCTATAGTCCATGGGGTCATGAAGAGTGGGCCATGACTGAGTGACTAAGCACAGCAAACAGCAAGCCTCCTCAGAGAGAGTCAGTGTTTTGCAGTTGTTTGAGCTATTATCCACATAGTTACACTGGAACTCTCTCAGTATGGTGGTAAAATGTAAGAGAGGTGACGCATTCTATTAATATAATATGATCAGAGGACCTGTGTCTTAGGTCTGTGATCTTCACAATTATTTTCCCATGGTATAGCCTTTATCTTCCTCCTTAGATAAGAGACAATAGAGCAGGCAGAAGGTGGGGAATATCCTTCTCAGCTGGGTTCAGGCTCTGTACAGTCTTTTCCTTACTGAGTAGGCTCTTGTTGTAAGAATACTTTGGACCCAGTTCATATTGATTAATCTTTCTCAGCTCTATACTGTGAGAATTTACAGTGGAATTCCCGGAGGTAAACTCATGCATGTGTGGGTGATCTCCACGATGGTGACCTCAAGAAGTTTCTCTTTCTCATGCTTGCCCATATTGAGCCTCCAACAAGACATCAAAATGATCACAGCGTTTCTACCAGTTCATGGATCTAGTGGCATTTGTCCAGGTAATCACATACTGACTGTGACTCTCTGGACTCATTTTTCTCTCCAAATTTTGGGGTGTTAGTTTGCCCTGTAACCTCTGTTCTCTGATAGGGAGGGTCTAAGAAAAGTCACTGATTTTCAATTTATTCAGCTGTTTCTTGTTGTAAGGATGGGAGTGATGATTTCCAAATTCTTTGTATGTCAGAGCTGAAACTGGAAGTCTTCTTTATGCAAATTTATTTCATTTTATGTTATTTTTCCTAGTACATTTCTCTAGGCAACACGACTTAAAAAACATGACTGTGTTTTTTAATTGAAGTGGCTGTAGTTATGTTCACATTTGTACATAAATCAGGTCTGACATTAGAGGAGTTGAAATACCAAACAAGATGACTTTAGAAGATAAAGTATTAGCATGAATTCTAAATTCTACTGATGGGACCCTGAGGATAAAGAAGTCTTCTTCCACACTACAACCATTCCTCCCTGGTGAAATATGTCAAGGTTACCTTGATATGGGGCTCAAGCTGATATAATCTAAACATTTAAAAACACACTCGTGTTAGTTTCCAATGTCTCACTTTTCCAACTCTAATTCTTTGAGATTGAGGAGGAGGAATAGAAAATGTTGCTCAGTTGTGTCTGACTCTTTGCGAGCTCATGGACTGTAGCCCACCAGTCTCCTCTGTCCATGGGATTCCCCAAGCAAGAAAACTGGAGTGAATTGCCATTCCCTTCTCCAGGGGATCTTCCTGACCTGGGGGTCGAATCCAGGTCTCCTGCATTGCAGGAAGAGTCTTTACCATCTGAGTCACTAGGGAAGCCCCTTTAAGATCAAAGTAAACTTTTATTTACTTTTTTATTCTGTCACATGTTCAATAAACTTGCAAATATCCTACTCATCTTTTTGTTTTTCCTACTCATCTTTTAAAGGTCAGATCATATACCATCTTCTATATTAAGCCTCCTCTGATTACCTCAAATGGAACTGACTTCTACCTGTTTTTCTCTAACTATTACAGTGGTATGCTGGAGACAGTTCATACTGGCTGATAAGAGCTGAATGTGAGCATGCACCTTGCACCAATTCCACACTCAGTGACATCATGTTGGTAGTCAGACCTCAGTTGTGGTGGAGCACTTACATCATTGAAATTGGAAAACACTGTAAATAAAGGCTTTAAAATTTTTCCCTATCCAGTTAAACATTGACCATCAGACCACTTTGTGTGTGTGTTGTGTGTCTATTTGTAGATAGCTAAGTAAGCAGCTACGTAGGTAGGTACATAGATAGATAGAATGATATTGGGTTGGCCAAAATGTTCATTTGGGTTTTTCTATAAGGTGTTATAAGGACTTCCCTGGTGGCTCAGACAGCAAATCGTCTGTCTACAACGTGCGAGACCTGGGTTCAGTCCCTGGGTTGGGAAGATCCCCTGGAGAAGGAAACGGCATTCCACTCCAGTACTATTGCCTGGAAAATCCCATGGACAGAGGAGCCTGGAAGGTACAGTCCATGGGGTCACAAAGAGTCGGACACGACTGAGTGACTTCACTTTAGAAGGTGTTACAGAAAATCTCAAATAAAGTTTTGGCCAACCCATAGATAGGTACTGAGAAACAGAGGAACAGAGAGAGAGACAGACATAATATTAATAGCTGTTTATGTACTAATCTCTTACTCTGTAGTTTCTTAAATGTATATGTAGTTGGCAGGTGTTATTTTAATTCCTGAGTACCCATTTTCTATTTTTAACCGGAAGATCACCGGTCCTCTTTTTAATTCTTGGTCGTTTGGGTAGAGTTTAGTTCTGTCCTGGTTCCAAGGTCAGGATGCTAAGTGCAAAGAAGCTACTCGGCTTCATCTATGAATCTACCAAACTGGAGCTGAGACTCACATCTCCACCCTATCAAATGATGAGGGATGATGTGGAATTTCCTCTTTGCTCACTAAAAATAAGGGAGAGGAGGGTGTTATGGTCTGAACTGCCTTCCTCAACTTAAAAGTTTTGCACAGCAAAGGAAACTATAAACAAACTGAAAAGACAACCTACAGAATGGGAGAAAATATTTGCAAACCAGGCAACTGACAAAGGATTAATTTTCAAGATATACAAACCATGCTTCTGTTCTTAGATTGGAAGAATCAATATTGTCTAAATGACTATACTACCCCAGGCAAACTACAGATTCAATGCTTGTTGTTGTTCAGTCACCAAGTTGTGTCTG
This sequence comes from Capricornis sumatraensis, assembly GCF_032405125.1. Taxonomy (NCBI): domain Eukaryota; kingdom Metazoa; phylum Chordata; class Mammalia; order Artiodactyla; family Bovidae; genus Capricornis; species Capricornis sumatraensis. Next base: position 22,269,897 of record NC_091086.1, read on the forward strand.
TGCAACCCCTATCAAATTACCAATGGCATTTTTCACAACTAGAACAAAATATTTTTTTAATTTGTATGGGAAAACAAAAGACCTCAAATAGGCAAAACAATCTTGAGAAAGAAAAATGGAGCTGGAGGAATCAGCTCCCTGACTTCAGACTATACTACAAAGCTATGATGGGACTCTTTACCCCCTTCTCAGTGTCTATGCTGAGAGCTTTGTACTTTCCTCCTCTTTAATAAATCCTATTCGCTTTCTACCGTGAGTGTCTGTGTTTGTGGATTCCATTCTTTGGCTCCACAGACAAGAACTCCGATTCCCACCTCAAGAGCAGCCCCGAATATGCAGTGGTAAGTTTTTATGGGCTGGGTAATTTCATAGGCTAATGAATGGAAGGATTATTTCAACTGTTTGAGGGAAGGGCTTCTCTGGTGGCTCAGTCGTTAAAGAATCCACCTGCCATGTGGGAGACCTGGGTTTGATCCCTGGGTGGGGAAGATCCACTAGAGGAGGGCATGGCAACCCACTCCAGTACCCTTGCCTGGAGAATTCCATGGACAGAGGAACCTGGTGGGCTGAAGTCCAGGGGGATGCAAAGAGTAGGACATGACTGAGCGACTAAGCACAAAGATGTAATAACCAAAACAGTAAGATACTGGCACAAAAACAGACTCATACATCAATGGAACAGGATATAAATCCCAGAAATAAGCTCAGGCACATATGACCAATTAATCTACAACAAAGGAGACAAGAATATACAATGGAGAAAATACCATCTCTTTAAGAAGTGGTGCTAGGAAAACTGAACAGCTATGTGTGAAAGAATGAAATTAGGACATTCTGTAACCACACACAAAAATAAACTCAAAGTTGGTTAAAGACCAAAATGTAAGATCAGATACTATAAAACTCCTAGAGGAAAATATAGGCAGAACACTCTTTGACATAAACTACAGCAGTATCTTTTTGGATCCATCTCCTAGAGAAATGAGAATAAAACCAAAAATAAACATATAGGACCTAATTAAATTTAAAAACTTTTTACAGTGAAGGAAACCATAAGCAAACTGAAAAGAAAATCTACAGAATGAAAAAAATATTTGCAAACCATACAACTGACAAAAGATTAATTTTCAAAATACGCAAACAGCTTATATAGCTCAATATAAAAAAAAACCCAATTTAAAAAAAATGGGCAGAAGATCTAAATAGATATTTCTCCGAAGAAGAGATGGATAAAAAGCACATGAAAAAATGCCTAACATTGCTGATCACTACAGAATGCAAATCAGAACTACAATGAGGTATCACTTCATACCAGTCAAAATGGCCATCTTTAAAATGTTTGCAAATAAATTCTGGAGATGGTGTAGAGAAAAAGGCACCTTCCCACACTGTTGGTGGGAAATGTAAATTGATATAGTCACGATGGAGAACAGTAGGGATGTTTCTTAAAAAACTGAAAATAGAGTTGCCATATAATCCTGCAATTCTACTCTTGGGCATATATCTGGAGAAAACTATAAGTAGAAAAGATACATGAACCCCAATGTTTATAGTAGCACTATTTATAATAGCCAAGACATGGAAGCAACCTAAATGTCCATCTAAGAGGAATGGATACAGATATGGTTTATCTATGCATATGTACAGTGGAATAGTGTTCAGCCACAAAGACTAATGAATAATGCCCTTTGCAGCAACATGGATGGACCTGGAGATTTTCATACTAAATGAACAGATGTTTCAGTGCATTTTCCAGTAGACATCATGGCTATTAACATCTATCTCTCTGATCATCTGTCTGTCACTCACAGACATACAAAGAGATATATGTAATAGCCCACTCTCTCTTCCACTGTGTGTGTGTGTGCATGTGTGTGTGTGTGAGAGAGAGAAGAGAGTTTACATATTAGAGTTATCTATATTTTAAAATCAACTGTTTTGACCAGTGAAAGTATTTAATGGATTATATAGATGGCTCCACAGATGGAGTTAATTATACTTTTATTCTTAACTCAGATATTGAACATTTTCAATCAATGGTGATTAAATTTAAAAGTTACAACATGACAGCAACATAATTGCCAATGTTAACTGACCTGAGTATTTCAGTATACTTTCCAGCAGACATCATACGACCTGCCAAATACTACTGGCAGATTAGTTGGTATCTCACTTAACTAGTCCTCATAGCTAGTGTGAGAATATCAACTGAGTTTTCCCTATGAAATGTTCTCCTTTAGAGACTGTAGACTGAGTAAGAAGCTTAGATTGTTTCTAGTACCAGGATAGTGCTGGAATGATGCAGAGGAAAAAAATCAGAATTCAGTTGAAGGAAATATGCAATATATTTGTGGTAATTAAGGAGATGATTAAAAGTTGGGGAATGGCTAACTCCAACTACTATGTGGTCAGTGTAAGTAGGTTGCCAGGGAAATTACCAAGTAGCTTAACAAAAAGTCATCCTTCGTTGTTAGACAAAGTTAACCTTGTTAGTATCCATATTATCCTGAACTGAGCTTGATCTGAACACATTTACAAATACTTATTTTGCTACATTTCTTTCATACTAATATATGTAACTAGTGATCACAATAACTGAACAGAAGGCTAATACAGAGAGTAACCTGCACTTGGTCATCAATCTTATGGAAGGAATTTACACCGCAGCATAAACTACCATCTGTTTTAGAAACAGTGCAAAGAACTGACTCACTTGCTTGAGAATTACCAGCTTTATTTACCTATCCTGTAACATTAGGGTGATAGGGAGTTATTTCTACTGCTCCTGTTCTCATACCAATCACGATAGACCAAAAAATGACTCCCCAAAAATATCCATGTCATATCCTTGGAAACTAAGAATGTTGTCTTATTTGAAAAAAGGGTCTTTGCAGATATGTTTAACTTAAAATCTTGAAATGAGATAATCCTGTATTATCTGATAAGAAGGAGGCAGACAGACAGACAGGAAAGACACACACACAGATAAGGCGGTCTGACAGATGCAGAGATTGGAGTGACACAGCCTAAGTCAAGGAGGCCAAGGAATGCTAGGAGCCATTAGAAGCTGGAAGAGGCAAGGAAGAGTTCTCCCCTAGAAGCTTTAGAGGAATCATGTTCCTGTTGACACACTTTGATTGCAGACTTAACAAACTCCAGAACTATGAGAGGATATATTTCTGTTGTTTTAAGCCACTAGGTTTGTGGGAATTTGTTATGGCAGCCCACATACACTTTTACACACTATTTGGATCGAGAAGATCCCTTAGAGGAGGAAATGTCAACCCATTCTAGTATTCTTGCCTGGAAAATCCCATAGACAGAGGAGCCTGGCAGGCTGCAGTCCGTGGGGTCGCAAGGAGTTGGACACAATTGAGCACACATGCTTACACGCATGTAGTATTAATATTGTTAGTTCAATCTCCCTTAATCTTTAAGTTATCTTGAACGTGCAGGATGTTTTCCAAAAAGTTACCATTGAAATAACTGTAGGCAAGTTTAAGCTGACTGTGACAGATGATGCGTCACAGGATCTGGTTCCATTTAATATAGTATACTGGTTACTTCTTACTGCTTAAGAAATCACTGCAAACCTTAGCAGCTTAGAATAAAATTGTTTTCTCTCATAGTTCTGTGAATTGGCTGAGCTCAGTTGGGTGGGTCTTACTTTGGGACTCTCATAGTAATTGAAATCACATGGCTGCCCGGGCATCATGCTCTGAAAGTTCCACTGGACTGGATATTTCAGATGACTCATTCTCATGGTGACTGTTGATCCTAACTTGCTCCCTGGCTTTCTGGGACAACCACATGTAGTTTTTCCTTGTAGCTTGGGTTTCTCATAGAATAGCAGCTAGGCTCAGTGTGAACATTCCTAAAGAAAGTTTTCAAAAAACAAGAAGAGAAAAGTGACAGGTCAGGAAAGGCTATACCTTAACAGTGTCATTCTGCTATTGTCCATCAAGAAGGACAAGTTTACCCAGATTCAAGGGGGTGGAGAAATCAACTCTCCTTCTTGATGAGAGAGTGTCAAGTTCATGTTGCCAAAGAGCTTGGGAGATGCAAGATATTTTTATGGCCATCTTTGGAAAATATGATCTGCTATGCATAGTAACCAGGTTTGTGAATAACACCAAATTCAGAAAAAAATTATTTGTGCCTGAGTAAAAAGGATTATAATTCAAAGGCACTTTGAGAAGATAAGCTCCTAAGGAAAGACTCCTCATTTAATACAGCATTTTATCTAGCAGCTTTAGTTACAGCCACTCTCCATTTTTTTTTTTTAACTTCCCACTAAAAGAAAGAGACAAGAAAATGGTTAAACTCCCATTACCTCCAAGAACTGAGACCAATGAGGGGGTACAATATTAGGAGTTCTTCTCATGGCCTATCAAGGCTCTGATTCATAAACTACAGTACACCAAGAAAAAAAAAATTAATAAGACCCTTCTTACTTCCAACCATTGCTCTTGTTTTCCCAAACCCAGAGCCCCAGGATCTGAATCACTCAGCTGTCTCCCTAACCCAAAGACACTGAATTGCATGCCACCTTGTCCCACCTGCAACCTTCAAATACTATTTCTTTCTACCAAGTTACTATTGCTAGCAAAAATAGTTCCAGCCGAAAATGACTGGCCAATTAATGGGAAGGGGAAGTGGTTAAATACTGGTAGGGGTGCATCGCCCTTGAGCAGTGTGTTACTAAGTAAAATACTTTGGGTGACAGGTGAAGCAGGAGAGGCTCAGTTTGAGGGTGATGTTCAGAGTAACCCAAGCTGGGGCAGTGAGGGTAGGCAGTGATGCTGCCTCAGGAGAGCAGAGGTGAACTAAGGGAAAGCCCACAAGCAGGAAGCTGAGAGCTCCTCTGGAGGGGTGCACATCATCCTTCTCAGCTGTAAATCTGAGAAGAGGTATGAAACATCACCTGAGTAGACAGAGACCAGTTCATATCAGAAGTCTGTGAACAAACATTACATCTAAACAAAATTCGTCTTGTTCAAATAAACCAGCAGGGTCTTAGAAGCACCACTGAAAATGGTCTATGGCAAAGTATAGAAAAATATTTCAAAAAGTTATATGATATTCTCATACTGATAGTTTCACTATCCTGGTACTCAAATTAACAACTGCTATTAAATGAGAATAGAAAAAGGAAGAAAATATAGAGATGCAAATAGAGATAGGAGAGAATACATGCCAAAAAAAAGGCATTGTTTTCTTTTCTTCCTTCCTCCAAAAAATTTTTGTAGCTAAATGAAAAGGTTAACTTAATAAATATTCCTCAAGGACAAATCAAGGTTTTAAATTTAAGAATACAACAAAAGGAATAATTAGATACAAGATGAAAAATAATTATTGGGACTAATAATATTGTAAAAAGGCCAACGGCCTTGGATGATTCTAAATATTTTAGTGTTTCATTCAGAAACCACGTATATCAGCAATGGTATAGATTGAAGGACATGATAACACACCTTGTGTGTGAGGTGTGCTAAGTTGCTCAGTCGTGTCCAGCTCTTTGCAACCTTATGGACTGTAGCCCATCAGGCTCCTCTGTCCCTGGGGATTCCCCAGGTAAGAATACTGGAGTGGGTTGCCATGCCTTCCTCCAGGGGAACTTCCCAACCCAGGGATCGAACCCAGGCCTCCTGTGGATTCTTTACCATCTGAATCTCCAGGAAATCCTGAGAATACTGCAGTGGGTAGCCTATCCCTTCTCCAGGGTATCTTCCTGACTCAGGAATTGAACCGGGGTCTCCTGCATTGCAGATGGATTCTTCACCAGCTGAGCTACCGCTGAAGCCTGAGAACACATCTTACCATAATGGTTTTACTGATCAGGCAGAGCAAATGTTAATGGTTAGCATTTTCAGATCGATATTTTGCTAAAAGTAGAAAGTGAAGTGAAAGTTGCTCAGTCGTATCTGACTCTTTGTGACGCCGTGGATGATACAGTCCATGGAATTCTCAAGGCCAGGATACTAGAGTGGGTAGCCCTTCCCTTCTCTGGGAGATCTTCCCAATCCAGGGATCGAACCCAGGCCTCCTGCATTGTAGGTGGATTCTCTACCAGTTAAGCCACAAGGGAAGCCCAAGAATACTACAGTGGGTAGCCTGTCCCTTCTTCAGCAGATCTTTCTGACCTAGGAACAGAACCAGGGTCTCTGGCATCGCAGGTGGATTCTTTACCAACTGAGCTATCAGGGAAGTCCTAAAAGTAGAAAGAATAGTAAAAATGAAAGTAGTAAATGGCAACCCACTCCAGTGTTCTTGCCTGGAGAATCCCAGGGACGGGAGCCTGGTGGACAGCTGTCTATGGGGTCGCACAGAGTCGGACACGACTGAAGCGACTTAGCAGCAGCTGCAGCAGGAAGTATTCATCCAGAGAATGCAATGTTAAACAGTGATGGAGTCACTACAGAGGGCATCTGGAGTGGAGACAGAAGTACAGTGACCTGGGAAGAAGTATAATGGTCTTAGAATGGAAAGTGAGAGAAAGCATGAAATGTGCACCTGCTTTGGGACTAAAGGTAGCAATGGCAGTCATTGACTGGTGTATTGTGGGGAAGCAAGAGGCTCCAGACAGCTGCAGAATGTCAGGACTTTATATGGCTTAGGGAGCAAGAGGAGAACAAAAATGGCCACAGAGAAAAAGAAAACAAGTTTTGGAGCAATAGAACCAACGGAGCAATAGAGCTTAGGATTTCAGCAACAGACACACATCTAGAATGAGATTCAGTTCATTCACGGCTGAAGGCATAAGGGCAATTTACATTTTATAATTCACTGGAAAATATGTTGGTGAAGGCAGCCACATGACATACCAGCAATTTCTGTTCACAGGTTACTCTTTTGAAATCTGATTTGTCTTGCTGAGCCATGCAGAAATGAATATCTTATTTTCAAATCACATATGCTCAGTAACTATATGCATCAGGAACAACCATTTTTTTCTGTGATTTTTTAATATCTTGCTTAGTGACACAAAGATTTATTTTCATTCCCAGCCATTTTCCTAAACAGAAGCATTGATGTAATTTTTTAAAAAGACAGCTGCAGCTTCAGAGAGCTTAGCAAGAAGCCTAAAATTTCAGAATCTATAATTTTTAATGGTTTCTTATTTCCAGTATTGTATGTAATCCTACCTCTAATTACAATAAATCTATCTACTCTTCTGAAATCCTGTAGGCTGAATAAATCTGCAGAAAAATTCTAACTCAGAGGTATATCCTACATTATTTTTAGTAATCTGTGTAATGAAAATACATTTACTTAGCTCTATGCCTTTTTGAGTTAGTTCAGAAATATGTTTTCAAACTTCAAGACACTTGGAGTATCCCCTAACGGTGAGTGTTGGCCCAGTAGCAATTCAAGTCATCTCTGTCTGCTAAGTCTAAGAGGGAAGGCTGCTCTAATTTGTCTATGCCAGCTGGAACTCTGTGAAAACTTGTTATAATCCGTGCACTACTCCTTAGCTCATTGTAGCAATTTGCTTTAATTACTTTTCCCTTTTCTTATACGTGTTACAGAAATATTGGAGTTCTCAAAAAATTCAGGGTACACATTTCTGAAGCTAGTTTTGTGTCAGAGGGATTCAATTAGAGTTTGTGATGGGTGACAGTTTCTTTAAAAATCTGATAGGAGCTATGGAACATCTCTGAACAAAGTGAATAGACATCAATTTCATATACAATTTCTGAAAGTTCAGAGATCCCTCTACTCAGTCATGAAAGAGTTTTGAATCTAGTCCAATTATTTTGTGTTCAGAAAACAATTAAGCGTGTGGAAAAAGGTTTATTCAATGGAGAGTTTATAAACAATTATGCTGAAGTGAGTTTAATTTCAGTTTTCACCAAGTTAAAAATTAATTTTTTCTCTCATCCAGATAACTTCTGAGCCATTTAGACAACAGATTAGAGCTCACTGTATTTTGTCTTGGTCAATATGCTTGTTTGATGTAGGCAGACTGATTACCCTCCCCACTGCTCAATCCCAAGACTGTACACGTGGGAGGGACTCAACCTCTGTTCAAGTAGCATCACACTTGTGTTTCAAATCATTCCTGATGTTGAATCTAATTCACTAAAATATTCAGTTGTTGTTGTTCAGTCACTCAGTCATGTCCGACTCTTTGGGACCTCATGGACGACAAGCACACCAGGGTTCCCTGTCCTTCACCATCTCCCGGAGCTGCTCAGACTCATGTCCATTGAGTTGGTGATGCCATCCAACCATCTTGTGCTCTGTCATCCACTTCTCCTCCTGCCTTCACTCTTTCCCAGCATCAGGGTCTTTCCTAATGTGTTGGCTCTTCACATCAGGTGGCCAAAGTATTGGAGCTTCAGCATCAGTCCTTCCAATGAATATTCAGGAATAATTTCCTTTATGATTGACTGGGTTGATCTCCTTGCAGTCCAAAGGACTCTCAAGACTCTTTTCCACCATCACACTTCAAAAGCATCAATTCTTCGGTGCTCAGCTTTCTTTATGATCCAACTCTCACATCCATATATGACTGCTGGAAAAACCACAGCTTTGAGCATATGCACCTGTATCAGCAAAGTAATATCTCTGCTTTTTAATATGCTGTCTAGGTTTGTCATAGGTTTTCTTCCAAGGAGCAAGAGTCTTTTAATTTCATGGTTGCAATCACCATCTGCTGTGATTTTGGAGCCCAAGAAAATAAAGTCTGTCACTGTTTTCATTTTTTTGCCATATATTTGCCATGAAGTGATGGAACTAGATGCCATCATTTTAGTTTTTTGAATGCTGAGTTTTAAGCCAGCTTTTGCACTCTCCTCTTTAATCTTCATCAAGAGGTTTTTTTCTGCATATCTGAGGTTATTGATATTTCTCCTGGCAATCTTGATTCCAATTCAGTTAGTTGGAAATAAATACCATATATGAATCATTAGGTTACTGATTCAAATCAAGTCTCTTTTATGACCCCGAACCACGTCTTGCACCAGTATCTATTCATTGTTCTTTAATCTTTCTTTCTTATGTTTAGGTTAGCATGCATGTTTGACATTTCTGTCATTCTTTGTGATTAGATATCCCATCTTGATTTTTACTCTTCAAGTGATGAGCTAACCACACTCTTTAGTATTGTTATTATATACTATGAGTCCCTTCATCATTTGCAGCCATTACTATTTAAGATTAGGATCACCAGCCAGTCCTTTTTGCTATGCCCTTTTCTTTAGTTAGCACAACAGACCAACAGACGAGTTGGTCAAAAATTCATCATTCAGTCTGTTTTTATCAGAGGCATTCCAGAAATACCAGTATGGTTTAGAGGAGTCATTTATGGGAAAAATAACAGCAATAGATGATCTTTAGTCAGATTGCTTATAGAGTGAGTATATTATAGACTTAGAGATGGAAGGGACCTTAGATTTCTTTCTTTCTTTTTTTTTTTTTTTTACTTTACAATATTGTATTGGTTTTGCCATACATCAACATGAATCTGCCACAGGTATACACGTGTTCCCCATCCTGAACCCCCCTCCCTCCTCCCTCCCCGTACCATCCCTCTGGGTCGTCTCAGTGCACCAACCCCAAGCATCCAGTATCATGCATCAAACCTGGACTGGCGATTCGTTTCATATATGCTATTATACATGTTTCAATGTTTCATCTGCTCTTCCTTTCTAACAATTCAGGACATATATGACACCACCCTTATAGCAGAAAGTGAAGAGAAACTAAAAAGCCTCTTGACGAAAGTGAAAGAGGAGAGTGAGAAATCTAACTTAAAGTTCAACATTCAAAAAACGAAGATCATGGCATCTGGTCCCATCACTTCATGGCAAATAGATGGGGAAACAATGGAAACAGTGACAGACTTTATTTTATTGGGCTCCAAAATCACTGCAGATGGTGACTGCAAACATGAAATTAAAATGCTTGCTCTTTGGAAGAAAAGCTATGAACAACCTAGATAGTGGATTAAAAAGCAGAGGCATTACTTTGCCTACAAAGGTCTGTCTAATCAAAAGTACGGTTTTTCCAGTAGTCAGGTATGAATGTGAGAGTTGAAACATAAAGACATTTGAGCACTGAAGAATTGATGCTTTTGAAGTGTAGTGTTGGAGAAGACTCTTGAGTGTTCCTTGGACTGCAAGGAAATCAAACCAGTCAACCCTAAAGGAAACCAGTCCTGAATATTCACTGGAAGGATTGATGCAGAAGCTGATGCTGCAATTCTTTGGCGACCTGATGGGAAGAGCCAACTCCTTAGAAAAGACCCTGATGCCAGGAAAGATTGAAGGGAGGAGGAGAAGAGGATGACAGAGGATGAGATAGTTGGATGCCATCACCAACTCGATGGACATGAGTTTGAGCAAGCTCCGGGATTTGGTGAAGGACAGGGAAGCCTGGCATGCTGCAGTCTATGGAGTCACAAAGAGTTGGACACGACTGAGTGACTAAACCGAAGTGAGCTGAACTGAACTTATATCATTCTAAGATGGTCATCTGGCCTTGGCCTGCAAACTTCTCATGATAGACATCCTTGATTTCTGGTGCAGCCTGTTCACTGTTGAGAGATGTAAAGATAATATTCTTTCCTGTGTAGATTAGAAATATGCTTCCCAGTAACTTCTATGTATTAGTTCTTATTATATCAAGTGCAACTTGATAAAATAAGATGAATCTATTTATTTATCAGACATTCAAATATTTGAAGACAGGTGTTATTGAAGTGGTCATCTCTATTTTAGCCTTCCCAGGATCCATTTTCCTTTCTTCTCAGAATAATCCATTTTCCAATGGGAAATTTATCTCCATCCTATTTTCCACTGATGGGGTTTACCAAGGAATGGAACCTTTCTTATCCCTACCCTTTAGGATGTGTTCAGTTCAGTTCAGTTCAGTTCAGTCACTCAGTCATGTCTGATTCTGTGACCCCATGAATTGCAGCTCGCCAGGCCTCCCTGTCCATCACCAACTCCCAGAGTTCACTCAAACTCACATCCATTGAGTTGGTGATGCCATCCAGCCATCTCATCCTCTGTCGGCCCCTTCTCCTCCTGCCTCCAATCCCTCCCCGCATCAGGGTCTTTTCCAATGAGTCAACTCTTCGCATGAGGTGGCCAAAGTACTGGAGTTTCAGCTTCAGCATCATTCCTTCCAAAGAACACCCAGGACTGATCTCCTTTAGAATGGACTGGTTGGATCTCCTTGCAGTCCAAGGGACTCTCAAGAGTCTTCTCCAACACCACAGTTCAAAAGCATCATGGAGATCTTCTCATTTAGCATATTCAATTTCCCTGGCCACGGTGATTATTTCAGTCCTAGGCTAATCAACTAGTCCTAGTTCCTGATAGCTCCATTGGTAAAGAATCTGCCTGCAATGCAGGAGACCTAGGTTCAATCCCTGGGTTGGGAAGATCCCCTGGAGAAGGGAAAGGCTACCCACTCCAGTATTCTGGCCTGGAGAATTCCATGAACTGTATAGTCCATGGGGTCACAAATAGTTGGACACAACTGAATGACTTTCACTTTCAGGCTAGTCATCCAAATGGGTTCAGTAGGATGCTATACTGGGACTTCTATGAAAAATACTGGAGAAGAGAAGCTCTCCATCTTACAGAATTGCTAAAATACTGGAATATGAGGTTGGCACATGGGGAGAGATCCTGTCTGAGGATGAAGGTAACCCAAGAAAACAGTGCCTTGAGAATAAAACAAAGCCGTACCACATACATTGTCAGAGCATGTGGACTCAGCCCACATCTTATGCTGTGTTACTTCATGAACTTTTAGATACAGAAACCAAAAGATTGTATGTAAGTCAGTTTGAGTTGAGTTTCCCTTAGTTGTTCCCAAAGAGACTTAAATAATGCAGTTACAGTTTTGTAAGTCTTACCTTTTCTTAGCTAAAAATCTACACCTTGATTCTCTGACCTTTTCATCTCCTAGTCATATTATGATCTGTTTGTTCTCAACTGTTTCCATGAAATCAATTGAGGTACCTAGAACTGAGCATAGACTTTAGATGAGACTAAAATGTACTAGTGTGCAATGTGGTATAAACTTTTCCTTCCTTGTTTATTCTCCCCTGGTCAATTTTCACTGATTGACCCCTACATTGCTTTAAACCTCTTTCCTCCCTTTTTGTACTTTGCCACCCTACTGGTTTATGCAACATCTGAATTTCCTAGGGCTTTTAAAAATGAACTTACTTGGGGCTATGCCTCACCTCTTCACCTCTCCACCTTTACTTCTAGTCCTTTCCTAAGCACACAGACATATATCCACTTGTCTGGTCTATTGAAAGAGATTTTACTTTTTTTTCCAATAGGGAACTTCAAACCAAGGATCCCAGTAGAATCTTTTTATTCCCAATGTACTTATTTATAATTCTTACAATGTTGTAATCATTTCAGCCATACAACAATGTGAATCAGCCTTGATTATGTCTATATTCCCTCCCTCTCTAGCCTCCCTCCTCTCCCTCCCATCCCATCCCTCCAGGTCATCATGAAAGAGCTTTGAATTTTGAGCTTGAGAAAGTAACTCATTCTCTCAGAGCTTTGGCGTTCTTTACTGCAAAACTGTGGTATTGCTTAGGATACTTTTTATTATAAATATTAGAAACTCCCAATCAAAATGGCTAATTAATGAGGATATATTAAAATAATAAGTCTGAAGGTAATACAATTTTAGTTTTGGTAAATTTGGTGGCTAAGTGATGTCATCAAGATCCATGCTCCTTCTATCCTTCCATCTTGCTACATACAGTGTGTTCTCCACTGGCTAATTCAATCTTCATGGCTTCAGGATGGCTGCCACTGCTCCAGGCATTGCAGATAGACATGGAAATGTCCACTAGCAAAAGAGGGAATCCTTCTCAAAAGGTTCTTTCAAAAAAAGAAGTAAACATTTTCTAGAAGGCCCTCAGATTTCCTCTCACATTTCATTTTCCAGGAATCTATCATGTATCTGTAAAAGAAGAGAAGTGAAAGGCAAAGCAGGAAAGGAAAGATATAAGCATCTGAATGCAGAGTTCCAAAGAATAGCAAGAAGAGATAAGAAAGCCTTCTTCAGTGATCAATGCAGAGAAATAGAGGAAAACAACAGAATGGGAAAGACTAGAGATCGCTTCAAGAAAATTAGAGACACCAAGGGAACATTTCATGCAAAAATGGGCTCGATAAAGGACAAAAATGGTATGGACCTGATAGAAGCAGAAGATATTAAGAAGAGGTGGCAAGAATACACAGAAGAACTGTACAAAAAAGATCTCCACCAACCAGTTAATCACGATGGTGTGATCACTCACCTAGAGCCAGACATCCTGGAATGTGAAGTCAAGTGGGCCTCAGAAAGCACCACTACAAACAAAGCTAGTGGAGGTGATGGAATTCCAGTTGAGCTGTTTCAAATTCTGAAAGATGATGCTATGAAAGTGCTGCACTCAATATGCCAGCAAATTTGGAAAACTCAGCAGTGGCCACAGGACTGGAAAAGGTCAGTTTTCATTCCAATCCCAAAGAAAGGCAATGCCAAAGAATGTTCAAACTACCACACAATTGCACTCATCTCACACACTAGTAAAGTAATGCTCAAAATTCTCCAAGCCAGGCTTAAGCAGTACGTGAACCGTGAACTTCCAGATGTTCAAGCTGGTTTTAGAAAAGGCAGAGGAACCAGAGATCAAATTGCCAACATCTCTGTAACATGGAAAAAGCAAGAGAGTTCCATAAAAACATCTATTTCTGCTTTATTGACTATGCCAAAGCCTTTGACTGTGTGGATCACAATAAACTGTGGAAAATTCTGAAAGAGATGGGAATACCAGACCACCTGACCTGCCTCTTGAGAAACTTGTATGCAGGTCAAGAAGCAACAGTTAGACCTGGACATGGAATAACAGACTGGTTCCAAATAGGAAAAGGAGTATGTCAAGGCTGTATATTGTCACCCTGCTTATTTAACTTATATGGAGAATACATCATGAAAAACACTGGGCTGGAAGAAGCACAAGCTGGAATCAAGATTGCCGGGAGAAAAATCAATAACCTAAGATATGCAGATAACACCACCCTTATGGCAGAAAGTGAAGAGGAACTAAAAAGTCTCTTGACGAAAGTGAAAGAGGAGAGCGAAAAAGTTGGCTTAAAGCTTAACATCAGAAACTAAGACCATGGCATCTGGTCCCATCACTTCATGGGAAATAGATGGGGAAACAGTGGAAACAGTGTCAGACGTTACTTTGGGGGGCTCCAAAATCACTGCAGATGGTGATTGCAGCCATGAAATTAAAAAACGCTTACTCCTTGGAAAGAAAGTTATGACCAACCTAGACAGCATATTCAAAAGCAGAGACATTACTTTGCCAACTAAGGTCCGTCTAGTCAAGGCTATGGTTTTTCCAGTAGTCATGTATGGATGTGAGAGTTGGACTGTGAAGAAAGCTGAGCACCGAAGAATTGATGTGTTTGAATTGTGGTGTTGGAGAAGACTCTTGAGAGTCCCTTGGACTGCAAGGAGATCCAACCAGTCCATTCTGAAGGAGATCAGCCCTGGGTGTTCTTTGGAAGGAATGATGCTAAAGCTGAAACTCCAGTACTTTGGCCACCTCATGCGAAGAGTTGACTCATTGGAAAAGACTGATGCTGGGAGGGATTGGGGGTGGGCGGAGAAGGGGACGACAGAGGATGAGATGGCTGGATGGCATCACGGACTTGATGGACGTGAGTTTGAGTGAACTCCGGGAGTTGGTGATGGGCAGGGAGGCCTGGCGTGCTGCGATTCATGGGGTCGCAAAGAGTTGGACACAACTGAAAGACTGAACTGAACTGATCATAACCTAATTTAAGTCAGTCCCTGACAAGGGGTAATCAGTTTGGTTAAGATCAGTGCTCTCAAACTAGTTATGTATCAGAATCACTTGTAGGACTTGTTAAAACACAGATTTATTGATTCCATCCCTACAGTTTCTGATTCAGTAGGTCTAATGTTGCTGTTGTTTAATCACTAAGTTTTGTCTGACTGTGATGCCATGGACTGTAATCTGCCAGGCTCCTCTGTCTATGGGATTTCCCGGGCACGAATACCAGAGTGGGTTGCCATTTCATTCTCCAGGCAATCTTCCCAACCCAGGGATCAAACCGATGTCTCTTCCATTGGCAAGTGGATAATCCAGGGAAGCCCAGGTCTGATGTAAGGCCACACAATTTCCTTTTCTAACAAATTCCCAGATGCACTGATGTTGTTGGTTGAGACCACAGTTAAAGAACTACTGGCTTAGGAAAACCTTAGCCCTAGGAGAGAAGTTGAGGCTGGGGCCCATGTAGGGCAGGTAGTTTCCCTTAGGGATTTGTTATTAAGAAGGGAAAGGTAGGTAATCACAAATGTCCTGCTATGGGAACTATAATCCCTAGTTCAGGATTGTCCTACAGGTTACAGATAATACATGTAAATTGCCCATCATAGTATATTGAATATGAGTAACTGCTACTATTATTGTTGTTATTGATTCTGTTATAGACACTGTATTATAGAGTCTTTCAATTTTACTTGTGAATTTGATAAGTATACTCTTCCATTTTATTCAGATCATCGATAATATATTGCACACGCCAAGGGCAGATGGAGAATTCTGAAAATTTCACTAGAGATTTCCCAGATCACTTATATTGGTTCACTAACCAAAAATGCTTAGGATTTAGTTTTTTAGTGATTTCACTTAATTGAACTGTCATCTAGTCTTATTTTTCCATCTTATCCAAAAGAATATCTTAAGAGACTATAAAATAATTGGTTTCAGGTTTGCCTATATATCTCTATAGAAAAAATACAGAGTGAACTGTGTGTTCTAGCATTTTATTAATAATTGTACCTAACATTCATATGGGGCTTTCCTGGTGGCTCAGACAGTAAAGTATCTGCCTGCAATGTGGGAGACTAGTTCAATTCCTGGGTGAGAAAGATCTCCTGAAGAAGGGGACAGCTACTCACTCTGGTATTCTTGCCTGAAGAATTGCATGGACATAGAGTGCTTATCCTGTCTGAGATACTGTTCAGATTGCTTTATTATATATGAGTGGGTATGATTATTATCACTATTTCATGGAGCAGAAAACTGAGGCATAAAGAAGTTAGATAGCTTGCTCAGAGCCATGAACCTGGCAAAAGGAGGTTAAAAGGATTCCAATCTATCCCAACGTAATCTCTGCTAATAGACACGATGACACACACACAGTACAATCACAGGAAATGGCCATGATCATAATCTAGTAATACAGCTGGTACCCGAAATGCTGTCTCACACATATATGCATACATACACATCTGTCTTATTCAGTTTGGCTTTAAAATGTTACACATTTTAGTAGGGTAATCTATTAAAATTGTTTAACAAGCCGCAGTGTGTGGGACAATATCTATGTATGAATGCTCAGTGAACCACTGTACTGAAAGGCTTATCATGATGGATAACAGACCTACTATACATGGAGAAGTGTATTTTAATATCGGTGCTTAATTAATACTTTAGTAAATGTTTAGAGTAGAAATATTTACAAATATTTGCAAAAACTTTTGCAGAGCGTCACGATTAGAATGGAAACAAAATCGCATGGATGGTAACTGTGAGAACAGGAATTTGCATATACTAATTACATGTGGCACTGAAAGACTAGCATGATTCTGTCCTATTTTTATAAGGAAGGTCTGATGATTAATCTTCAAGTGACTAAAACTACCAACTAAATAAAAAAGTTCTTTATTTGAAGTTAGGGACGATCTTCAATGGATTTTGTCCCTTGGCTCTATTTTGATGACTTTTCTGTGTCTGGCCTCTAACTGAACTTATTTTATCTCCTGACCACTAGTTTGTTCTCTGTAACTTGACTGGGAGGCTTGCTTCCCGAGAGAGAAAACTGATTAGCGCTTTGTGAGCTCCCCAGATTTTCCTGGCTCTGAATTTTAGCAAATCTAGGGCATCTTGGCAGAGGGTTTAGGCCTGGCTGCTTGGCTGTCCTCTCTGTATCTCTGTCACATTGTGTTAGGTCTGTTACACCAGTAGGTGTCATACTGGGCTGCACTTTCCCACCGAAATACATCAGGTAAAAATTCGGAATTCCTATGCTATAAACTCTGAAAACAGAGCACTCTACCATACAGCAGCAGTAAGTTGCACTATCTTAATTATGAAAGCATCAGGTATGAAGGCCTTTCTCTCTTCCCAGGTCTCTCCCGGAGCATGCACGCAGCATCAGGGCTGTTCCTCCAGGCAGCTGGTCTGCTTTCCTTAATGGGGTCAGGAACATGGCTGTTTAATGAGTCTCCTTTTGCTGTGCTAGGGCTGAGGTTCCCTTCCTAAAGGAAGCATGCATTTAACTTCATGGTTCTCAGTCTAGAGTGGACATCAGGATCACTGGGAGGGCTGCTTATCCCAGGGTTGTGGGGCTGGGGGTGGGTTTCTTCCCCCCCCCCCCCCACCCCCACCACCACCCAAGAGCTTCTGAATTTGCATTTCTGATGAATTCCCAGGTGATACTGGGAGCAAGTTCTGAAAGGCCCTGCTTTAACTTCAGGCTCTGTTTTTACTTGGCAGACTTTCCCAGTTGGATATATTAGGTTTGCCCTGTTCCCTTTTTCATTTTAAACTGCCCAGCACTTGCAGCTTTAGGGAGTAGCTCACATTAAGAAGACGTCTTGAAGATAAGAGCATGAGAGAAAGAGTCAAACTTCAGGTATTCTGCTGCAAGTTAAGATTTTGGATACAAGTAATAGGATTTTAGTTAACTTAGTCTAGTGGATACCATGGGGCTTCCAGCCAGATTCCCTCTTCCAGCCAATGAACTTGTTCTGTAATAGCTGCAAATGCTGTGGATAATCTAGAGGAAAATAACCTGCCCACTAATGCAGGATAGGTAAGAGATGCAGGTTCCATCCCTGATTTGGGAAGATCCCCTGGAGAAGGACATGGCAACCCACTCCAGTCTTCTTGGCTACAGAATCCCATGGACAGAGCAGCCTGGCAGGCTACAGTCCATGGGCTTGCACAGAGTCAGACAAGACTGAAGTGACATAGCACACATACATGCATGCACGCATGCTGTGGATAACGGCTTACGGCTGTTACCTTCTTCAGAGAATTGCCTTTGACTAGTGAGAGCCACTTCTCCTCCCTGAGACATCTAGGAAGTTTCACAGCTATCTCCCCTTCATATATTTTGGGTTAAATAAAAGATATTAAAGATCGTTTCACTTATTTCTTTTTGCACATGTGGCCAATATTATATTCCTATTGGGTCATGCTGTTCTAGAACCTTCAAAGTTACATGGGTCAGGCCAAGGCTAGATTCTGTTTGAGACCACATATATGCTGAAGAAATCAAGACTTGATGATTAGAAGGCTCAGGACAGCTGTGCAATGGAGAGTCATGACTTTTTAGACAGTTTCAGTGTCTGAACCCACCTGCACCCAGAATCCATCAGCTAAAGAAGAGGCTCCATCCTCACGAGGAAGGACCTTACAATACTATGGCAGGAGTGTACAGTGATGTAGTCATTTGATTCTCCCAATCCTCTGCCAAATGACACTAGCAACCATTTATTTACAGGGTGAAAATAAACCAGAGAAAAGAGAATACCCACACCTTTTGATGGGTCTTGATACAGGGACCAAATTAATATACAGAAGGGTGCTCAAAGTGCCATCATTGACTTCCTGTTAGAATAGAGACCTATCAGGGCCCAGAAAGAAATGGAGCTCTAGCCCACATCTATCTCAAGGAGGGTTCTTTAGGTCCTCAGACACACCTGGTGGCCATGTCTCTGGTTTCTAAGTGTTTATTCATAATGGAACCCTCAAAGTGTGTTCTTTGTCCCATTAAATCCAACTTATTGTACCAGGAAAGGCCAAGTAGAAGCCCTAAAATTGTCCCCAGCCTACCTTTACCAACATAGTGAGTCAAATTACCATTAATAAATTACCACTAACAAAACATTGTAAAGCAACCACACTGCTGTTGCTAAGTCACTTCAGTCGTGTCCGACTCTGTGCGACCCTATAGATGGCAGCCCACCAGGCTCCCCCGTCCCTGGGATTCTCCAGGCAAGAAAACTGGAGTGGGTTGCCATTTCCTTCTCCAATGCATGGAAGTGAAAAGTGAAAGTGAAGTCGCTCAGTTGTGTCTGACTCCTAGCGACCCCATGGACTGCAGCCCACCAGGCTCCTCTGTCCATGGGATTTTCCAGGCAAGAGTACTAGAGTGGGGTGCCATTGCCTTCTCCGAATACTCTGATAAAAATTAAAAAAAAAAAAAATCACCAAGCAAACAAAATGCCAATAAAACCCAGTTCATTCTAGGGAAGATTATAGAGATTTAGCACCATACTCAAAGAGTGCAAAGAGTTGGACACGATGAAAAGAGTGAGCACGTGGCATGTAAGCTGAAGTATCTAAGACATCCTCTCAGATGTAAAGGACAGGATGCTGTACCCTGTGCCTCCTATCATTAAGAGAAGCAAAATGTTTGGTAATCCTCTTCGGTGTTTGGGGTAGCACTTGAGAATACTGCTATAACCATTGTATGGGTGAAGTGAATGTCTGCTAATTTTGAGCAGGGTCAAAGACAGGAAAAGACTGCCGCAGATTTGGGCTGTAATACAAGCAGCCCTACCACTGGAGTTATAGGCATGAGGGTATTAGAAGTGTCTGTGGTCGAAAAGGAGGCCACTAGGAAAGTCCTAGTAGGAGAGTTGTAGGCACAACCCTAGAAATTAAAACAGAGCTGCTTGCTTTTTGACTCTCCACAAGGGAATGCAGCTCTGCTAATGCCTTGATTTTATTCTGGTGGGACTGTGTTGGACTTGTGACCCCCAGAAATATAGAAAAATAAATTTATATTGTTTACACCCTGGAAGTTGTGGTACTTTGCTACATAGCTCAGAGACAACAAGTACACTGGACTTGCCTGGCCTTTATCACCTTTTTTGCAAAGTAGGAATAATTCCATCTTCCTTTCCTACAGAGAACAAAAGGAGACATCACATGGGATAGTGCTTGGAAAATTTTAAAATGCTGGGCAAACAATAGGTATTATTAGATTTAGAACCAGTTGAAGTGATACTATCAGAAGACATCTTGTTCTTGCAAATAGGCAATTACACTGATTGTTCCTAATGCTTGAAAATGCAATAAAGTAAAGGAAATAATTTATTTAAAACTCTGTTTTGGTACATCAACACTTGACAATATCTAAACCTAATGAGATCACTTGAGTAAACATAGAAAGCTCTGTTAGTGAAGATTATATACATGTCACAACAGGAATAGAAGACAAAAGAACTGAACTATTGCTGTTTTAATATAGCTCTTGGCCTGACAGAATGAAAAGTTAATATGTGATTCCCAAAAAATCAAAGAGCAGATACCATCTCCATTTTACTTTATTGAGTCTGATTTTATTGTGCTGATTCTTAAGCACCAATAGGTGCTAGTATTGTCAGTCTCTTGGCCTCGATTTCTTAATTGCCAAAGTAATGCAAAGTAGCTGTTTATGTCTTATACATGGTTAATTATGTTGCCTCATTTATTTTAGAAGGGACCACAGTGCTTGTTTAGATAGGTGGATGGGCCACCTCTTTGCTTTTGAGAATAATTATTTCCAAAGAAGTTTTTAAAATATAGGCCACTTTGTTCTGAGTTTTTTAAAAAAGACAATCAGGCCTATATGGTTGAGCATCATAGTCAGGGAATATTCACTGCAAGGAAGCTATTCAAGTTAGTTCCACTGAAGAGAGATTAATTTCACAGATGTGCACAGGCAACCTCAAGGGTCTAAAAACCGAAATGCTTGTAGGCTTGCAAAACCAGGAATTGGAAAGAAATCATGGCTTTTTCATCTACCTGTTACAGGGTTTGGTCTTTTGCTTCTGGTTGTGTCTAAGTGCTTACTCATTCCTTTTTACTTCTCACTACTACAGATCTCCTTTCTCTGCTTAATTGTCAGCAAGCATAGAGCTAAAAATGACTGCCTCAGGCCAGCCTCTATGTCTATTGAGGTTGCACATATCACTGTATTTTCCCATACCACTTCTTAGTGTAAAATAAGCATAGAGAATATGTTTGATTACTAGCTGGTTAGAGGATTGCATACTTAAAGTCTGATACTTAAAGCACACTCCTAATTCAATGAGCTGTGGTGTTGAGGTCACAGGGTACGAACTCAGCTGTGGTGGTCTGCAACTAGTACCGGGTAGCTCAGAGAAGAAGGCAATGGGGAGGCAGACACCTCTACACGTTTCTTATATTTAATCATACCTAAACTTTCGTTCCTTTACCTGAAGGGTGAATCCAGTGAGGTTTGTGCCCTTGACCAAGGTTTCTCACTATTTAGCTTCAAAGCATTACATATACCTCCTTTCATAAGAGTAAATGAATACAGTTAGCACAATCTCATATCTCCAAAAGACTTTTCACAAATATTGTTGAAAGTAACAAAATTTTGTCCTTTGTGAGTTTATAAGCATAATCTTTCTACAGTTACTTCCATAAAGCCAGGAATAATGTCTGTTCATAGCTGGGGTAATAGCAAGGTTGTCTATTTGATTTCCCTCGAGGAAAGACTGCTTCCCAGGTGGCTCACTGGGTAAAGAATCTGCCGGCATGCAGGAGCCACAGGAGACTTTGGTGCAATCCCTGGGTCAGGAAGGTCCCCTGGAAAAGGACGCGGCAACCCATTCCAGTACTCTTGCTTGGGAAATTCCATGGACAGAGGAGTCTGGCAGGCCACAGTCCATGTCATTGCAAAGAGTTGGACATGACTGAGCACAACAAGGCCAGGAGCGGGAGGTGGGGTTTAGGGGTGAGGGGGCGGTCCTTGAGGAAGGACTGGGCCTTCCCAGGTGGCGCTAGTGGTAAAGAACCCATCTGCTAATGCAAGAGATGCAGAAGATGAAGGTTTGATTCCTGGGTTGGGAAGATCCCCTGGTGGGGGGCATGGCAACCCACTCCAGTGTTCTCACCTAGAGAATGCCATGGACAGAGGAGCCTGGTGGACTATAGTACGTAGGGTCACAAGGAGCTGGACATGACTGAGGTGACTTAGCATACATGCACAAGGAAGAACTGATGTAATGCATGTCATCTTGGGCTATCTTGATGACTAAATGGATGTATTTTTCTGCTTTCTGATGGTAATTTCTGGGACACATAATATTTCCTTCAAATACATATTGATCTATAACTAGTAAATCAAGGAAAGGACTTTTAACTTAGCAATAGAAATCTGAGTTCCCAGAATCTAAAAACATAATGCCGAAGCAAAAATCTCAATTTTCCATTGCAGGGAAAGTCTGTGTTGTTTTATCTGTGGTGTTTCATTAAGAAGAACATAAATGTTCTTGTCAGCAGTGCAACTAGAAATGTTTATGAGCCTGGTAGCATTGTGGAAAGTATCTCTGAGGTTGCTTAAGTTCTAGAATTCTAATTAATTTGAAGTTTATGGAGAAATTGATTACAAAAAGATTGATAATACAAGTTAGAGGCTAAATGTATTAAACAAAATTATAAAGGGCTGGTCCAGGATAAAAGACTGACGAAACTGACATCAGGTTGTCTGAAGTTGCTTTCACTGTGGTTTATTTCTGGACAAGTAAATTAGATAAATGACATTAAGGATACAAATGATTGAGTTGATGCAGTTACTTGCATGTCTGGTTTTTCATGGAAGTAACTCTGACATTCAATATGCATAGTAGGATACACAGACTGAGCAATCCAAAGGTCAGGAAAGCAAAGAAACTTTACTGTAGCTTTTTTATTTTTTGGCTGGGGAAAAGACTAAAATTATTACTTGCTGTCACCATGGTTATATAACATCATGTTCTATTTCTTAGTCACCAGGCATTCAATATACCTATTCACATCCTACCACATTACACTATTTCTTTTTTCATTTTTAACTTCAGGAAACTGTGGTCATGAAAAAAAAAAAATCCCCAAACATTATTGCCATGCTATCTATTAGACCACACTTTGGAGCCAGAATCAATCAGATCCAGTTCTGCTAACCTGTGGGAGATTTGACAAATTATTTAACTTCTTTTTGTCTCAGCTTATTCAACTTTAAAAGATGAAGTAAAAAGACTTTTGCTTTCCAATATGATCTAAAATGGTATTAGGCAAATTCTCTTGCAATAAACAACTATAATACTGGAAACACGTATGAAGCATCTGTTTAGGGGTACTGGACAATAGACAAGAGAAGCTGTGGTCCTTGAGTGGAGGAAAACATAGCTTTCTGTTTGGGGTAGAAACTTTCCAAACTGTGGTTCTCATAAGAGGAATTAATAGAGACTGACACATTTAGCTGTGCCAAAGAAAAAGAAGAGGATTTGAGAGTGCTGAGGTGAATGAAATTTGTAAGGAAGAAGATTAGAAGGGGTTATGCACACAATAAGATATAAATATGCACATGGGTTCCTTGAATATTTGACTGAATATTCAGATGTATAAGATTAGAGCAAGACCTAGAAAAAAGCAGCTATCGGGGAACTGAGCCGAATATGATTTTATGTGAGCCGAATATGATATCACCCTGTTCTGGGAGACACTGGGATTGGAATTAGTATAGACACTTCACTGAAAACCCTGGAAATTCCATTGATATAACAGAAAAACCACTTAGGAGTAGGGCTTATCTAGTCTGATAGTAAGGGAGAGCCTAGATGGTCTTACAAAGACTAAAACAAAAGTTTCAAAAGCATCATGTTGTTGCATCCATGTATTAACTGCATGATAGAATAAATCTCGACAGTGTGTAAAGTAAGACAAATTCAAGCTCCCAAAACTATCATTCAGAATGTTTGGCACATAGAAAAATCAAGGACATGTAATTTATAACCAGGAGAAAAAATAATTAATAGAGATCCAGAGGTGAGACATGTGTTGAAATTAGTATACGAGCACTTTAAAACTGCTGTTCAAATATGTCTGAGGATTTAAAAGAAAATAGTCATAATATTTATATAAATATTATATAATATTTATATAGGGAATCTCAACAGAGAAATGAAAACTATTTAAAAAAACCAAATAGACATTTTTGAAAAGACATAACATCTGAAATGAAAATTTTCCTGAAAAAGAATTTGAAAAAATAAATTTGATAAAAAAAAATTATCAACCCACAGCAAAGACACTTAACAAATCCCAAGAATTTAAGGTTAAACACAAGGAAAACCATATCTAGGCTCAGTATAGTCAAATTGGTAAAATTCAAAGATAAAGGAGAAAATCTTTTTAAAAAACAAGAAAGAGAGATTGTGAAGATTGTGTACATATATATATGAACAATGAGAATAATCTGTACTTTTCATCAGAAATAGTGCAAGCCAGAAGACATTGCAACTACATTGTTAAAGTCCTAAAAGAAAACCATCAACATGGATAGACGGATAGATCAATGGAACAGAATAGGAAATCTTGTAATAGAACCCATACCACGGCTAAATTGTTTCCACTGTTAGTTTTGGAATAAGACATGAAAGCAATGGAGGCAAGGAAAGGTTTTTTTTTTTTTCTTTTTTTTTTTTTTGCTAAATGACAATTGAATCACTGAATCTCTATATAAAAAATTAGATAAACTTTGACACCTGCCTTGCAACATACTTAAAAAAGAAAAAAAAAAGTCAAGATGAATCATAAACCAAAACATAAAAGTTAACTCTATGAACTTTCTAGAATATAACATAGGAGAATATCTTCCTTACCGTGGTGTGAGGAAAGTCTTATACAGCATACCACAAGCATTCACCCTGAAAGATAAAAGACAAGTTAGGCCTCCTCAAAACACAAAGCTTTTACTTATTAAAACCCTTCATTAACATAGTGAATAGCTAAACACACCCAGGAAGAAATTATTGACACACATACCTCTGGGCAAGGGCTTGTATTTACGATATGAAGCAATTCCCACCGTTCAATAATAATAATATAAACAGCCTCAATTATAAACAGACAAAGAACAGGCACTTCACAAAGGAAGAATACAAATGACTAGGAAGCAAATGAAAATATGTTCCGTATCATTATTTATCAGGGAAATAAACACTGAAAGCAAAATGTGGTATCACTGCATACCTATAAGCATGGTTACCTTTTAAAGGGAAACAAAACCAAATATTGGTGAGGCTAGGCAACAACTGCAAAATATGATATTGGTGGGAATGTTAAATGAAACAATCACTTTGGGAAAATATTTGGTAGTTCCTATAAAATAAAACATGACCTATGGCCCAACAATTCTAATTTCATTGCAAGAGAACTGAAATCGTATGTTCATGAAAAGATCTGTACAAGATTATTGACAGCAGTTTTGTTCACAGTAACTCAAAACTGGAAATATCACAAATGTCTATCAATAAGAAAATTGGAAAACAAATTGTGGTATATTCACATGACAATTCACTGTTTATACATGTTACTAAGTGGATGAATCTCAAAACCATTATTCTGAGCAAAAGAAGCCAGACACAAAAGAACACATATCGTATCACTCCATTTATAAGTAGTTCTAGAATAGGGTTAACTAAAGAATGGTGATAGAATTCAGAAGAGCGGCTGACTCTGGAGATGGTTCAGGAAAAGATGACTTTTTCACAGAGGGCATCAGGGAAAGTTTTGGGATGATGGACTCTTTTGTATCTTGCACACATCTGTCTAAACTCATTTTGCTTTTATTTAAAGTTTTTTTTTTTTTTTTTGATGTGACCTTTTTAAAAGTCTTCACTGAATTTGTTACAATGTTGCTCCTGTTTTCTGTTTTGGTTTTTTGGCCACAAGGCATGTGGGGTCTTAGCACCCCCACCAGGGATCAAACACTCACCAACTGCATTGGAAGGTGAAGTCTTAACCATTAGACTGCCTGGGAGGTCCCATAAACTAATTTTTCTTTATGCATGTTATACTTCAAATTGAAAAAGAAAAGAAACAGATGTAATACTAGTAACTGCTTTAGAAGGGTGCTGTGGAAATGAAGTAAGTATATATAGAGGTAGAGGAGAAGAGGGGGAGAGGGAGGGAGAGGGAAGAAGAGAAAGAGAGAGGGGAGACAGAGTGTGCACAAGCTTACAATAGCACCTAAAGATTGTCAGCACTAAATAAGCATTAGAAATTATTATTATAATTCATATTGTTAGTTCTAATGTGCCATTCATTTAATGTCCTATTAGTGGTTCTGCACAAATGTTCAAAGCATGGATTATATTTCAGAATTTTGGAATTATGCCTCACATTGCATAGAATGAGACTCTTCTGGTATTGTTCAGCTCTACTATTAAAAAGGCATTGCAGCTGTTTCTACTCCTGAAACCTCTTGACACTCTGCAAATTCCCTATCTGTGGCTTCCCTGCCAGCTGACTTCTAAATGGCTGCAAGTTTTCCTTGCCATTCAATTATCGAGAATTTCAAATGCAAGTAATTAATCCCTTGATCAAATGGTATAGAATTAGACTGCTTTGATTGTTGCCTTCCCTCAAGAGATCTTAAGCTTCCACAGAATATAACATTTAAAGCACATTTAAACTAAACATGGGGTGGTTTAGAAACTGGTTTTGTGTTAATATCCTCAAAATCCATAGCCCAAAGCATTCATTCGATGAAATAAAACAAAAATACTCTTTCGCCTGAATTTTTTTTAGGAATTGCTTCATCTACACAGTGCAGAGGTGGCAATATTTCAGCTAAATAGTAAGATGAAAATAACAGAGAGTTACCCTCTTCCAGTGACAAATAGAAACCATACATTACGGTGGTGATGATACTGAATACCGGGGCAATTTATTCTTAAAAAGAATTTTGGTTTTTACCCCTCTGGCTTGAGAAGAAAGTATCCGCTGACAGATGCTGACAACTGAAGTGTAAATGGTAAAATCAGAGGGTTGAAGATAACTGTTTTTAACCTATCATTGACAGTGGGAGTCAGTTGAACATGATTTCTTGGGTCTTATCTGTTTTTGTAGTGATTTCAAAGATGAAAATATTCTGTCCCAGGACTTTCTTAGAGAGAAGACAGTAGCTCAGAATTAAGATCACAGGACATTTAACAGAAAAAGATCATAGGAAACTAAAGAACTAAAGTAATTCATTAAATTAGTAAAAACAAAGCCACGCTCTAACTTGAATGTGGTTTGGTATAATAATTCCACTTTCCTTAGCAACTAGATGTAACATAACGTCCACCAGTTGGCTGGCAGTAGCTTCATTACCTGAGAAGGCAATGGCACCCCTCCCCAGTACTCTTGCCTGGAAAATCCCATGGATGGAGGAGCCTGATAGGCTATAGTCCATGGGGTCGCTAAGAATCGGACACGACTGAAGCGACTTAGCGGCAGCAGCAGTGGCTTCATTACTCCAATTCCACATAATTACTGTGCTTAATCAAGCAGAGCTGAACTAACAGCTGATCCAGATATTAGTCTGTGCTCCCATTTTAGCTAAAAAAGTTTGCAAGGTACACATTCTCTTTTTTCTCTTCCACTGCATAGAACATGACATTCCATACTCTATTTACAGTGTTGAACAGTAATCAGTTACTGCAACCTTGTGAGGCTGCAAAGAACAAAGAGCTTTATTTGGGATATTAAGAATTGCAATTCTAAAGACACACACACACATATATATATATTTGGGTAAAACTAGAAGAGTATTCTGGGAAAGAGGAGTCAGGGGCTTATAATGGCAAAAGCCATAAGGTTGTTAAAGCTGTCTGGCAAAGATTCTGACTGACTCTGATGCAGGAAAGAAATATTTTTCCTTAAGGTATAGGCTATCATTAGTTATTTAAGGTAAAATCCAATCAGTAGATAGGCCATTATGAGTTATTTTAGGGTAAAGGTCCAGTAAGTATCTTGAGTTTCTGGAACATTGGACAGAGGTTCTAAATGCCAGTGTTAAGAAAATAAGTGGTCAAATTTCAGATTTTGTCTGGCCTGAGATGTGTGTAAGCTACACTTCATCAAGGGCCTCCTGGATCCATTTTAGAAAGCTTTCTTAGCAATATTAATGCCACTTCTATTTTCCTTTCATAGTAGTCAAAGAGCTTTTGAAGTTAGACATCACATTAGATATGCGACTGAGTAGGAAATGGCAACCCACTCCAGTATTTTTGCCTGAAAATCCCACAGAAAGAGGAGACTGGTGGCATACAGTCCATGGGGTTGCAAAGAGTCAGACACAACCTCATCCACATACACACGTGCATGGTACAAAAGACTTTGTCAAGAGGTAAGGTTAGCAATTGGTACCATAATTTGAACATTCTTCAGCATTGCCTTTCTTTGGGATTGGAATGAAAACCAACCTTTTTCAGTCTTGTGGCCACTGCTGAGTTTCCCAAATTTTGCTGGCACACCAAGTGCAGCTAATAGCGTCATCTTTTAGGATTTGAAATAGCTCAGCTGGAATTCCATCACCTCCACTAGCTTTGTTTGTGGTAATGCTTCCTAAGGCCCACTTCACACTCCAGGATATCTGGCTCTCAGTGAGTGATCACACCATCATGGTTATCTGGGTCGTTAAGACCTTTTCTGTAGCTGGACTTAAAAAGGCAAGGGAACCGGAGATCAAATTGCCAACATCTATTGTATCATAGAAAAAACAAGGGAACTAAAAAAAAAAAAATCTATTTCTGCTTCATTGACTATGCTAAAGTCTTTGACTGTGTGGATCACAGCAAACTGTGGAAGATTCTTAGAGATGGGAATAAAAGACCATCTTACCTGTCCCCTGAGAAACCTGTATGCAGGTTATGAAGGGAACAATTAGAACCAGACATGAAACAATGGATTGGTTCCAAATTTGGAAAGGAGTACATCAAAGTCGTATATTGTCACCCTGCTTATTTATTTATTTATTTATTGTCACTCTGCTTATGCAGAGTACTTCATGTGAAATTTCATTCTGGATGAGCTACAAGCTGGAATGAAGATTGGCAGGAGAAATAACAACCTCAGATAGGCAGGTGACACCACCCTTATGGCAGAATATGAAGAGGAACTGAACAGCCTCTTGATGAAGGTGAAAGACGAGAGTGAAAAAGCTGGCTTAAAAATCAACATTCCAAAAACTAAGATCAAGGCATCTGAAGCCATCACTTCAAGGCAAACAGATGGGGAAAAAGTGGAAATAGTGACAGAGTTTATTTTGGAGGGCTCCAAAATCACTGTGGACAGTGATCACAGTCATGAAATTAAAAGATGCTTGCTCCTTGGAAGAAAAGCTATGACAAACCTAAGTAGTGTATTAAGAAGCAGAGCTATCACTTTGCTGATAAAGATCTGAATAGTCAAAACTATGGTTTTTCCAGTAGTCATGTATGCATGTGAGAGTTGGACCATAAAGAAGGCTGAGCACTGAAGAACTGGTGCTTTCAAACTGTGGTGCTGGAAAAGACTCTTGAGAGTCCCTTGGACAGCAGGAAGATCAAACCAGTTCATCCTAAATGAAATCAGTCCTGAATACTCATTGGAAGGACTGATGCTGAAGCTGAAGTTCCAATACTTTGGCCACCTGATGCAAAGAGCTGACTCATTGGGAAAGACACTGATGTTGGAAATATTGAAGGCAGGAGGAGAAGGGGGCAACAGAAGATGAGATGGTTAGATGTCATCACTGACTCAATGGACACGAGTTTGAGTAAACTCGGAGACAGTGAAGCAGAGGGAAGCCCAAACAGTCGGACACAACTGAGCAACTGAGTAACAACAGCATGGTTAGGAAGACTTTTTACAAATGTGACTTTTAGTCCTTGGAATTGCTCTTAATGACGAGATTTCGTTAAAGAAATATATTTTCCCTAATAGATTCCAATGTTTGAGTGAAATCTTTTGTCTCTTTTCCTAGAACTTGCCCTGGATCTACTTTTCATGGGAAATCTAACGAGAAGATTCTCAAGAAGTCCAGGTTTAGAAATGTTAAACAAGAGATGTGTATTGCTCCTCCAAACAAAGGGGATACCGGAAATTTAATCCATAAAAGTTATTTTATCCTAAAATAATTTTATCTCTTTTTGGAGTGCTTTTGTTGGTAAGTTACTTTTTCACTCATAACATCATTCAGGCAATAATTTGTCTGACTCTTTTTAGCATTAAATTAGGATAGCTCTTGAAATTCTTCAAATGGTTGATACAAGTGGCTCATTTAAAATATTCCTGCAAACCTAAAAACCAATTTCAGGCAAAATCAACATACCAGCCCTCATCCAACCAACCAACAAACCAATAAAAGTATATTTACATTCATCAACCTTTCACGCTTTTATAAGGCCAGTCACAGTTATACCTGCTGCTGCTGCTAAACTGCTTCAGTCGTGTCCGACTCTGTGCAACCCCATAGATGGTAGCCCATCAGGCTTCCCTGTCCCTGGGATTCTCCAGGCAAGAACACTGGAGTAGGTTGCCATTTCTTTCTCCAATGCATGAAAGTGAAAAGTGAAAGTGAAGTTGCTCAGTCGTGTCTGACCCTCAGCAACCCCATGGACTGCAGCCTTCCAGGCTCCTCCATCCATGGGATTTTCCAGGCAAGAGTACTGGAGTGGGGTGCCATTGCCTTTTCCGCCTAATACTAAATTGTATGAAAACTATTTAGATAAAGAAAGAAACAAGTAACAAAATAAAACTAAATAGACCAAAAAAAAAAAAATCCTGTTGAACAAATACCCTGTAGTGTAAATCCCTGATGTGAAGCTGTTGATTATCAAGCCACCAATTTCAAAGACATCTGTTTGGAATAAACATTGCCAGCTATATGTCACAGCAACTAGTAAAACAACTAGACAAGGAACCAGGCTGCCTCCACCCAAGAAGTTGCCCTTCTAGAAAACCCTGGGTAACTTGGATAACTGACACTTAATTGATTCCACTTTTCCCTTCCCATTCCCTAATTCTCACCCTTGCTGCTACTGCTGCTAAGTCGCTTCAGTTGTGTCCAACTCTGTGTGACCCCATAGACAGCAGCCCACCAGGCTCCGCCATCCCTGGGATTCTCCAGGCAAGAACACTGGAGTGGGTTGCCATTTCCTTCTCCAATGCATGAAGGTGAAAAGTGAAAGTGAAGTTGCTCAGTCGTGTCCGACTCTTCGCAACCCCATGGACTGCAGCCCACAAGGCTCCTCCGTCCATGGGATTTTCCAGGCAAGAGTATTGGAGTGGGGTGCCTTTGCCTTCTCTGAATTCTCACCCTTAGGTTTTAAATTCACTAATAAAGAATGAAATCATGAAAACCCTAGGCATCCTACCCTTGTACCCCAATAAAAGCAGAGCCCCAGGTCCACAAACTTCCCTCTCTCTCTCCCCTTGATCTCACTGTATGGCCTTGGTTGTGTTGGGTATCTTCTAGTACGTGTGAGTAATAAATGGCCTCTCATAGTTCCCTGGTGGTTTATGTTGAAGTCCATGTTGCAGTTATACTAAGAACCAGTAGGACTGTTCCAGCCACAACACTGGCTCCAGAGCAGGCAATATCTATGGGGCCTTGCCACAGGTAGTTTGGATCCAGGTAAGTGTCCCAGGAATTACTAGCTGATAACAGCACTGTAATATAACTGTTCATTGGCAGAGACACACAGGACACATACTCCTAAAGAAGTTTGTTTCTATTGTTTTTTTCCAAAAATCAAAGAAAAAAAGGTTTTTAAAAGTTCACTAAATTTTATGCAAAATTCAACACAAAATTGCTTTGATTATGTGTGTTCCAGTAATTGTAATAGAGAAATTTTTCATTGCTTGGCAAATATAAGTTAAGTATCTAACAAATTTATAAATGCCATACATTTATAAGGGCTTCCCAGGTGGCTAAGTGGCAAAGAATCTGCCTGCCAATGCAGGAGACGTGGGTTTGATTCCTGGGTTGTGAAGATCCCCTGAAGGAGGAAATTGTCACCCACTCCAATATTCTTGCCTGGAGAATTCCATGGACAGAGGAACCTGGTGGGCTGCAGTCTGTGCAGTCGTGAAGAGTCAGATTCCACTGAGCTGCTGCTGCTGCTAAGTCACTTCAGTCGTGTCCGACTCTTAGCAATCCCATGCACTGCAGCCTACCAGGCTCCTCCGTCCATGGGATTTTCCAGGCAAGAGTACTGGAGTGGGGTGCCACTGCCTTCTCCACTGAGTACATACGTTTATAAAACAATCTTTTTTGACATAGTATATCATTTCTTTTAATTGAAGTAGAATTGACATATTAATTTCAAATACACAGTATAATGATTTGGTATTCGTATACACTGCAAAATGATCATCACAATAAGTCTAGCTTCCCTCTATCACCATACAAAGTTACAAGCATACAATACAATATTACTGACTACAGTCACCATGCTATACATTACAGTCCCATGGCTTATTTTATAACTGAAAGCTTGTGCCTTGGTCCCCTCCACCCCTCCAACACCCCTCCCCTATGGCAGTCATCATGCTATTCTCTGTATTATGAGTTTGCTTTTTTTCCTTGTCTAGATTGCATATGTAAGTGAAATCATATGGTATTTGTCTTTGCCTGACATTTCATTTAGCGTAATACCCTTTAGGCCCATCCATTTTTTGCCAATGGCAGCACTTCATTCTTTTTTTTTTATGGTTGAGCAGATTTCCGTCACATGTATATACTGCATCTTCTTTATCCATTCATCCACAGATGGACGCTTAGTTTGATTCCGTATCTGGACTATTGGGAATAACGCTGTAAATGAACAAGTGACTGCATATCTTTTCAAATGAGTGTTTTTGTTTTCTTCAGATAGAAGCCCAGCAGTAGAATTTCTGAGTCATAAAGTAGTTGTATCTTTAGTTTTTTAAGGAACTGCTGTGTGTTTTCCACAGGTCCTGGATTAATTTACATTCCCACCAACAGTGCACAAGGGTCCCCTTTTCTCCACATCTTTGTTAATACCTGTCACTTCTTCTGTTCTTGATAGCAACCATTCTGACAGGTGTGAGGTGATACCTGACTGTGGTTTTGATTTGCTGTGGATTCCCTAGTGACTAGTAAAGCTGAGCATCTTGTCATGTGCTTATTGGCCACCTCTGTCTTCTTCTAGAAAAATGTCTATTCAGAGCCTTTGTCCATCATTTTCAAAATGCTTATTTTTTGTTATTAAGTTGCATGAGTTCTTTATATATTTTTAATTCCTTATAGGATATATGATTTGTAAACATTCTCTCCCATTCAGTAGCTTGCCTTTTCATTTTGTTGAAGATTTCCTCTGCTGTGCTGAAGCTTTTCAGTTCAGTGTAGTCCCACTTGTTTATTTTTGCTTTTGTTACCCTTGCCTTTGGAGTCAAATTAAAAACTACCACTAAGACCAATGTCAAGGTGTTTATCAGCTATGCTTTCTTCTAGAAATTTTATAGTTTCAATATAAACACTTCTTAATACCACATTTTAATCCTGAATTAATCCCTAGAAATAGAGTGTGTTGGGGACATGCCTCATTGCATTTCCACCTTTTAAAATGTATACACTTATTGTTAATTAGAAAACCAGTGTAGCCACATTTCAAAAGTTTGGGATAAATTAAAAAAGCAAATATTCATAATTATTCAGTTCAAAACAGCAAGTGTATCATTTATTTCAAAAAAGAAACGAAAAGGAAACCTGCTGGAAAGTGAGCGTGTCACCTTTTCTCAGAAGCACACGTGTTGGTACACTCCCATACAGCATACCCTCCCATTATGTCACTCCCATATGTTGGTGGTCATGACAAGCCGCCAGTCTGACAGACTTCTTTTGTCGTATTATCTCCGCCTGCGGGCCCTTTGGGATCTTGTCCCCTGAGAACCTCTGAAGCACCATGTTGTATTTTCACAATTATTAATACAGATTGTTTGCAGACTGTTTCTACTTGATTCCAGGTAACACACACCAACCATTATTGAAATCTGATCATCCTCATTCTTATTTTCTGCCTAGTTTAGTATCATCTTCCCTCTAAAGAGTTCGTAGACCTGTTTCTGTCATCTTTGAATTTTCAAAATTTTGCCTTCTCTTGAATTGAATTGAAGCTCCTTGAAAGAAAATACGTACTTTTTCTTGTGCTTAACAATCTTGACTGACTCACTGGTTCAAAAAATGATATTTTAAGCAACACAAAGGGCACATTAATATTTTAATGCAAAGCAATACTTAACATGCCTCTTTTGCGTTGAATATTCCCCATCACTTCACTGTGACTTGGCTTCCTCATGTATAAATGCAGCTGCCAACTGGATTTACCAGCAAAACTACAACCTTCTCTGGCCTCTACAATCAGCACCAAGCTGCCCTTCGCCCCTGTTAAAGCTGAACCTGCTGCTGCTTGGTTTCCCCTCTCTTTCACGGCTCATTCCACAGCAATCCGATTTCTGTCCCTAGTTCTCCTCTAAATCTGCTCTTGTCAGGGCATCGAGGCAATGAAAATGAAAGTCTTAGTCGTTCCGGTGTGTCTGATCACTCTCTGTGGTCCCATGGACTGTAGCCCGTTAGGCTCCTCTGTCCAGGGGATTCTCCAGGAGTGAGTTGGCGTTTCCTTCTCCAGTGGATCTTCCCAACCCAGGGATCAAACCTTCGTCTCCTGATCTCCTGCATTGGCAGGCAGGTACTTTACCATCTGAGCCACCTGGGAAACCCTGCATGCCTTCTTGCTAAATCCAATAAGTACTACTCAGCTCTCATTTAAGATGACCTCCTGGAACCAGTCTACACTGTGGTCTATTTCCTTCTTCCTGAGAACACTTGTCTCTTCGCAGTGCAGTACTCTCCTGGTTTTCCTCTGGCCTCCCTGGCCTCCTTTCTTCATGTCTTCCCAATCTCTTCCTGGCCAGGTGTTCCTGAGGGTTATTTCTTGTACCTTCTGACCCCATCCATCAACCCCAGCACTTCATGCATTTTTCCTGGGAAACATCATTTCCTACGAGGCCTTTGTATACCGATGATTTCTAAACTGAATCTGCAGCCCAGATTTCTTTGAGAGTTATACACATTTTCCTTTCCTTTCCTTGTATCAGACATTTTCACTTATCTGTCTCAAAGGGAAATCAAATTCACCACACCCAAAATGGAACATATTATTTCTTTTCTAAACTTTCTTCTGCTTTCCTCATCTCAGTGAATGATTTCACTCTCCATGCTGTTGCCCACGTCAGAAACTTGACCCTTTTTTCCATACTCTCCCATTCAGCCAATTACCAGATCAATTCTGTTTTCTGTCTCCAGGCCATTCCATCTTTCTTGTCCTCACTCCAGCTTCCTCTTTCCAGCTTCATCCTCTTTTTGTCCAGATTGCTGTTTATCAAATTGTTTCTTGTAATCCATCTCAACACTGTTTAGGATTATTTTCTATAGGCAAAATACGACTATGTCACCACCACATTTAAGATCCTTTTAAAGCTTTATGCTGCCTTAGAATAAAGTCTAAAATCAGTAACACAGTTTACAAATTCCTGCTTACTCTCTAGCTTTAACTCACCAATTCTTCCAGCACATGCTGTGTTCCTACCATACTGTGAAAGGGTTATGCTCTGGAATATCTCGGAGTTGCACATGCCAACCCTGCCTCCAGAATACCTTTGCCCTCAATGTGTCTCCATTCACTTGCTCATCAACTCTTTATTTTTGAGGTTCAAACTGGACATTACTTTCTTCAGGGGAGACCTTCCCTAGAAACCCCAGCTCCTCTCCCTGCCATGGCTCTTCTCCCACCTTTTACTACAGTCATTTGTCTTACCCACAGGAGACGATTCCAGACCGCCAGTGGACACTGAAACCACAGTTCAGTTCAGTTCAGTTCAGTTCAGTTCAGCTCAGTCTCTCAGTTGTGTCTGACTCTTTGTGACCCCATGGACTGCAGGACACCAGGCCTCCCTGTCCATCACCAACTCCCGGAGTTCACTCGAACTCATGTCCATTGAGTCAGTGATGCCATCTAACCATCTCATCCTCTGTCATCCCCTTCTCCTCCTGCCTTCAATCTTTCCTAGCATCAGGGTCTTTTCAAATGAGTCAGTTCTTCACATCAGGTGGCCAAAGAATTGGAGTTTCAGCTTCAGCATCAGTCCTTCCAATGAATATTCAGGACTGATTTCCTTTAGGATGGACTGGTTGGATCTCCTCACAGTCCAAAGGACTCTTCAAGAGTCTCTTCCAACACCAAGTTCAAAAGCATTAATTCTTTGGCACTCAGCTTTCTTTATAGTCCAACTATCACATCCATATATGACTACTGGAAAAATCATAGTCTTGACTAGATGGACCCTTGTTGGCAAGTAATGTCTCTGCTTTTAAATATGCTGTCTATGTTGGTCATAACTTTTCTTCCAAGGAGCAAGTATCTTTTAATTTCATGGCTGAGGTAATCACCTGCAGTGATTTTGGAGCCCCCCAAAATAAAGTCTTCCAACCACTATCTGAAGCCACAGATAGTACCAAACCTTACATACACTATATCGTTTCCATGTATATATACATATACACTTATGATAAAGTTTCATATCCTT
The DNA here is from genome assembly GCF_032405125.1 of Capricornis sumatraensis. Classification (NCBI taxonomy): domain Eukaryota; kingdom Metazoa; phylum Chordata; class Mammalia; order Artiodactyla; family Bovidae; genus Capricornis; species Capricornis sumatraensis. The sequence continues at coordinate 22,306,393 of NC_091086.1, forward strand.
TTGGCTGTTTATGCAGTTCATGAGGTTCTCATGGCAAGTATACCGGGGTAGTTTGCCATTCCCTTCTCCAGTGGATCAGGAGGTACCGAAGAACGTGCTTACCATTGGACAGTTGCACTCATCTTTCATGCTAGTAAGGTCATGCTTAAAATCTTGCATGCTAGGCTTTAGCATTATGCGAACCAAGAACTTTCAGATGTCCAAGCTGGTTTAGAAAAGGAAGAGGAACCAGAGATCAAATTGCCAACATTTGCTGGATTGTAGAGAAAGCTAGGGAATTCCAGAAAGATATTTACCTCTGTTTCATCGAATATGCTAAAGCCTTTGACTGTGTGGATCATAAAAAACTGTGGAAAGCTCTTAAACAAATGGGAATACCAGACCATCTTACCTGTCTCCTGAGAAACCAGTATGCTGGTTAAAAAGCAACAGTTAGAACCCTGTATGGAACAATCGATTGGTTTAAGATTGAGAAAGGAGTAGGTCAGGGCTGTCTGCTGTCACCCTATTTGTTTAACCTATATGCTGATCACATCATGAGAAATGCCAGGTTGGATTAGTTGTGCCAGCCTGGAATCAAGACATGTGGGAGAAATATCAACAACCTCAGATATATACCACCCTAATGGCAGAAAGCTAAGAGGAACTCAAGAGCCTCTTGATGAGGGTGAAGGAAGAGAGTGAAAGAGTTGGCTTAAGACTAAATATTCAAAAAACTAAGATTATGGCATCTGATCCCATTACTGCATAGCAAATAGAAGGGGAAAATGTGGAAGTAGTGACGGATATACTCTTCTTGGGCTCCAACAATCACTGCGGATGGTGACTGCAGCCATGAAATCAGAAGACGACTGCTTCTTGGCATGAAAGTGACGGCAAATCTAGACAGTGTGTTGAAAAGCAGAGACATTTCTCTGCTGACAAAGGTCCATATAGTCAAGGCTGTGGTCTTACCAGTGGTCACATATGGTTATGAGGGCTGAATCATAAAGAAGCCAGAACTCCAGAGAATTGATGCCTTCGAACTGTGGTGCTGGAGAAGACTCCTGAAAGTCCCTTGGACAGCAAGGAGATAAAACCAGTCAATCTTAAGGGAGATCAACCCTGAATTTTCACTGGAAGGACTTATGCTGAAGCTCCAGTGTTTTGGTTATCTGATGTGAACAAATGACTCATTGGAAGAATCCCTGATGCTGGGAAAGATCAAGGGCAGAAGGAGAAGAGGGTGTCAAAATATGAGATGGCTGGATCCCATCACTGATGCAATGAACATGAACTTGGGCAAACTCTTAGAGATAGTGAGAGACAGCGAGGCTTGGCATGCTGCAGTCCATGGGGTCACAAAGAGTTGGACATAACTGGTGACTGAAAAATAACAACAAGATAAAGTTTAATTTATAAATTAGGCACAGTAAGAGATTAACAGGAATAGATAATAAAATATGACAATTATACCAATAATGCACAATAGAAGTTATATGAATATGATCTCTCTCAAAATAGCTTACTGTACAGGTTTAATTATTTTTCCATCTTAACTAAGAGCTTATCATGCAGTCATGCATTGTGGTCATAACTTCTGCAGTGTTGGTTATGGCAATAAAACTAGCACACAGTTCTTTTTCACTTCTTCACAATTTCACAAATAAAAGATTCTTTCTTACCATAGATCTTTGCAACGTCAGCATATGATTTTTTTCTTTCCCTATTAAGCCAAGAACTTTCACTTTTTCACATAAGAGAAGGAATTTATGGCTTCTCTTCAGCATATCCGAATTGCCAGCATCACTACTCTAATGTTTCAGGGCCATCATGCAGTTAAATAAGGGTTTCTTGACTTAATAATAGATCTGATAACCAAGATGGCTGCTAAGTGACTAACCAGTGGGAAATGCTGGACAATGAGATGTTTCATGTCCAGGGCTGGATGGAGTGTATGTCTTGAGATTTCATTATGCTACTCAGAATGGCATATACTTTTAAACTTATGTGTTTTTTTCTGGAATTTTCCATTTAATATTTTTCAGACTGAAGTTAATGTCCAGTAACCGAAGCCATGGAAAGTGAAGCCAGGGATAAGGTAAATTTTCTTTATTTTTATCCCTGTCATGCACTGGCTGTGTCCTCCACTGGACTGTAAGCTCCTTAAGAGCAGAGACAGTCTTCTTATATTCCTACTCCTAAGCACAATGCCTGGCATAGAGGGGGCACGCATTCAATAGTTGTATCCAACTGAACTAAATCAGAAAATAATCTTTAAGGTAATTTTGAGGAGAAGGGGGGGCGACGGAGGAAGAGATGGTTGGACGGCATCCTTGACTCAATGGACATGTGTTCTAGCAAACTATGGGAGACAGTGAAGGACAGGGAAGCCTGGTGTGCTGCAGTCCATGGGGTTGAAAATAGTCAGATGACTGAGCCACTGAACAACAACAAAAAGATAATTTTTAATAATAACTTTCTATGATGCTGAACATTAGAATCCATCTTTTGGAAGTTCTTTTCTTTTTAAAAAATTTTATTATCTATTATTATTATTTTTTACTTTATAATATTGTACTGGTTTTGCCATACATCAACATGAATCCACCACGGGTGTACACGTGTTCCCAATCCTGAAACCCCCTCCCCACCCCCCCACCCCCCCATATCATCCTTCTGGGTTATCCCAGTGCACCAGCCCCAAGCATCCTGTATCCTGCATCAAACCTAGACTGGCGATTCATTTCTTATATGATATTATACATGTTTCAATGCCATTCTCCCAAATCATCCCACCCTCTCCCTCTCCCACAGAGTCCAAAAGACTGTTCTATACATCTGTGTCTCTTTTGCTGTCTCACATACAGGGTTATCATTACCATCTTTCTAAATTCCATATATATTCATTAGTATACTGTATTGGTATTGATCTCTTCTCTTTCTTATATAGACATAGAAACGAAGGCTTACAAAGACATATCTCATATAGAGTTTCTAATAAGAACTTTCAAAGCAAGCCACCAAAACAACTTATTTTTCTTGAATATAAACAAGAAAAAAAGCATCCTATATGCATTTAAAGATGCTGGTAATTGCATAAATCAGAAAGAAAGTTTCAGCCATTGTATTAGTTTCTTAGGACTGCCAATAACAAGCTACCACAAAGTATAAATTTATTTCACAGTTCTAGAGGCTGGAATTTTTCTTCCTTTTTTTTTTTTTTTTTAACACACACACACACTGAGAATAGTCTTTAAACCTTACTATGAAGCTTGACCACTTTTTCCCCTAATTTAATACACTATTTAGCTGTTGCATGGTATTATATAATATGCAGGTCTTGAAATTTATTTAACAATTTCTCTATTAACATTCACATTATTTCTAGTTTTTGCCACTATGACTAGCACTGCATTGGTATGTATTATCTTCAAAAACATATCCTTATACTAATGTTTTAAATAATAGAGTTTCTTAAAACTGGGCAAGCTTGATCAAATAGTTTATATGCATTAAATTTTAATGGAATTTTCAAGATTTTATTTCAAAAAGAAGAGATGTAGTATTTCACTTCCATCAGAAATTTTGAGAGTATCAATTTCCTCAACAACATCGAGTGATTTTTCAGGCTTTAATTTGGGCTAATCCTAGGGGGAGGGAGGGTAAAAAATATATTTCATTTTTTTAATTTTCATTTCCATGACCTCTAGTTTTGGTTGGAGTTTCTTCTTCCCTGTAGAGATCTTCTCTTTCACCTAAAAGAATTCCAGAGTAGATACTCCAAAGCTAATAAGGTAGCTCCATGACTTCCTAATGGTTCATGCTCAAAAGAAAGGAGTATAGAGAGAAGGGATCATCACCCGCAGCTATTTATCTCCACTTAAATCTATAAAAGTCCCACATAACAGTTTCCAAACACATTTTACTGATCAGATCTTAGTCACTTGGTAACGCCTATCTGAAAGAGATAAGAAAATATACGTTGTTAGCCTTTTTAGGGATTGTGTGGTTTTGTCAGTTCCTTTCTATGGATATGCTTGTTCCATATTTCTTACTTCCCCTTGAGAGGAAATTCTCAAGATCATATGTCTGCAAAGTCTGGCCAGATGCTGACAACCCTGCATTTGCTTTCCTGAGAGTGAGGCTATATATACACATAGGGTTGTGTATTCTCTCAGTCCTGCAGAGCTGGTCTGGCTTCTGCAGTTCTCACTGGCTGTTTGTAAAGCCTCATTTTCACTATTCTTAAGGGTGAGCCTGGGGAGCTGGAGTGTGGGTGAATAACACAGGGCAGTGAGGGTGCCTATGGGTGAGGAGGGAGGGATTCTCAGGCTGGTGGCCCCAGAGATCCATGATGGAATGGCTTGTATGATTTTTGCCACTTGGTGCATAGGGTTCTCAGTTTGGACTACTGGTCTACCAGTCACTTACTGTCCCCTGGCCACGCAGTTCATGGACAAGTATGCTGGATGGGGCTAAAGAGAAATGGGCCTCATAGGGAGCATCCTGTGCAGCTAAAGAAGTCAGGGGCCCTTACACTTTCTCACTTTCCTTATGGGAGAAATAGTGGGCAGAGGTCTCTCCTGACATTGAGCTATGCTGTCCACTGGGAAGGGAGATGTGCTGTAATTCTTCAGTGCTCAGCTTTCTTTATAGTCCAAATCTCACATCCATACATGACTACTGGGAAAACCATAGCTTTGACTAGACAGATCTTTGTCAGCAAAGTAATGTCTCTGCTTTAATATGCTATCTAGGTTGGTCATAGCTTTTCTTCCAAGGAGCAAGTGTCTTTTAATTTCATGGCTGCAGTCACCATCTGCAGTGATTTTGGAGCCCAAGAAAATAAAAAGTCTCTCACTGTTTCCATTGTTTCCCCATCTATTTGCCATGCAGTGATGGGATCAGATACCACAATCTTAGTAGAAGGACATGTGCTCATCTTCTCCTGCAAGAACTCCAGTATTGCAACTTGCTGCTGAACAACCATCGAGAGGAGAATGTTGGATCCCACCAAAAAAGATACCCCTTGTCCAAGGGCAAAGGAGAAGCCCCAGAAAGATGGTAGGAGGGGCAAAATTGTGTTTAGAATCAAAACCCATACCCACCAGAGATGCTTAGAGGGCTCAAACAAAACCTTGTGCACACCAGGACCCAGAGACCCAACAGAATCTGAGCCAGACCTGCCTTTGAGTGTTTGAGTATCTTCTGCAGATGCACAGGTCAGCAGTGGCCTGCCAGGGGGACATGGACTCTGGCTGCAGCAGACCTGGGAGGTGAGGCATGTGGCATAAGTCCTCTTGGAGGATGTCACCATTAGCCCCACCATAGAGCCACTGAGCAGATGCCCTACAAACTGGAAAACAATCATATCAAAGACGTTCTCACACTGTTATGAAAGTTCTAGGGCCCACAATAGATTTCCCAATCTAGGGATCTGGTAAAATTCCCCAGGGAATTTTACTTTGAAGGCCAGTGGGATTTGATTACAGAACTTCCACAGGACTGGGGAAACAGACTCTTTGAGGGCACAAACAAAACCTTGTGCATACCAGGACCCAGGAGAAAGGAGCGGTGATCCCACAAGGGACTGAGCCAGACTTGCCTGTGTGTGTCTAAGGAGTCTGTGGTGGGGGCATGGGTCAATAGTGGCCTGCTGTGTTGTTGGGTGCACTGAATACAACAGTCTGGGCATAAGTCCTTTTGAAGGAGGTTGCCATTACCTCCATTACCCCTACCATAGTTTGGCCTCAGGCCAAACCACAGGGAGGGAACACGCCCCCACACACACCTCCCATCAACAGAAAACTGGATTAAAGATTTCCAGAGCATGGCCCGGCCCATCAGAGCAAGACCCAGATTCCCCTACAGCCAGTCCTGCCCCTCAGGAAGCTCCCACAAGTCTCTTATTGATAGGTGATTGTCAAAATTGGTGTTTGCTTGGAGAAAGACGGTCATTTGCCATGTTGATGACATCATTCCTAGGGTTTCTAATGTGCTCCTGATGGATGTTTATGTGGTGTCCTATTTTTCACCATTACAAATAATGTGGTAAAGTACGTTATTGCTCATGCTCTTTATTTTGTCTTTTTTTGCATAAGTTTGAGCCTATTTGTAGGGTGTATGATGGAAAGTAGAATTGCTAGGCTGTAGGGTATACCTCATCTACTTTACAGGAAATTTCTCAATTGCTATAGAAACTGATTTAAGAATATATATTTCCACCAGTAGCACAGCAGTATATGAGGGTTCCTGTTGCTCCGTATCTGACAGGTTCAGCTCCTTTAATTTTTATCAGTCAAAAATAACATCCGATAGCAGTTTTACATTGCATTATCCTGACTCCTCTGGAGGTTGTGTTTAGACTTCCTCTTCTGTGCATTTTCCATTCCTATTTACTTTTTCCATTGTGTTGCTTCTCTTTTTGCTTATTGATTTGAAGTTATTTTTAAAATTCTGCATAATAGTTTTTGTTGATTTTGTACGTGCATGTGTTCATGCTCAGTCCTGTCCAACTCTGAGACCCCATGGACTGTAGCCCACCAGGCTCCTCTGTCCATAGAATTCTCCAGACAAGAATGTTGGAGTGGGTTGCCATTTCCTACTCTGAGGGATCTCCCCAACCCAGGAGCTAACTCGTATCTCCCGCATTGGCAGGCAGATTATTTACCACTGAGCCACTTGGGATGCCACCTGGAAAGCCATTGTTGATTGTGTATGATGCAAATACCTTCTGCTGGTTAGCAACTTGTCTTTTCATTTATTTATGGTGGTTTTTGCTTTGTAGAAGTTGTAGTTTTAATGTGGCCCATGTAGTATTCTTTTTCTTTTAAAAAAATTTTTTTGTGTTGTTTTTAACTCTGAGGTAATAATCTTTTAAAATTGTTAGTTTTGCTTTTCACAAGTAAGTCGTTAATCCACTTAATGTATGGTTGAGGTAATAATAAAAGTATTGTTGTTGTTATTGTCTGGAAACAAGCCTTTTTGTTTTGCCACCATTATTGTCTGGTTTATTCTTCCCTCATTTCAAATGTTAGCTCTGGAGTGAGCTTAGGACTTTATGTTAGGTCTCTTCCTTGCCTACTTCTCTTCACACCTTGATTCCCCCTAACACTCAACAACCCCTTTTTCTGGCCCTCTGGCTAAAAAGCTGGGGTTTTAGCCACATGGATTGTCAGGGGTTTCCTTTGACTGGCTCTGCCTTCACAAGAAGCTGCTAGAGAAAAGGGGGTGAGGAAAATAATGAGCATTTCCTACTCCCCATACTCTGAATAGCAGTGACTCCTTTTCTCTGTTCTCAGAATTTTCTTTCAGACATTTAGGTATTTCTGTGGCAGCAGCTGCTGCAAGTACCTTCCAAACTGAGACTTGCCTGTGGGAAAGATTGGATAATAAAAATGCAGGGGGCAACCCAGGGGTGTGCCTGGAGTCTCCTTGCAGTGACACCTCTGCTCCACCTACTTCCCCAAGCTCCTCAGGCCAGAAAAAATTTCTCCAGATTCTTCTATTAACACCCTCTGTAGTTCCAGAATTCTAGCTGCTCTAGAGTCTATGCCTGGAGGCACAGGAGTGTTCAAAAAAGGCAGAGAGAAATCTGTGCTGCAAAGGCACACACACACACACACACACACACACACACACACAATGGTATTCTTTGTATTTTGATTTTTCTCCCTTATCTGCTTGTTCTTATTTAGTTTTCAGAATCCTCACAGAGTTGCTTTCTGCCTGCTGTTCAGGATTTCTACTTGTATTCATTGGAAAGGAGAGGGTGGTTTGCTTACGCCATCCTAGCAAGGTATAGCACCTCCACGTTGAAGTTCTTCATCACAATGGCAGGCGATGTCTAGCCTCTGTCAGAGTCCTCTCAGGCTCTGGACTCTTTATCTGCCTTTCAGCTTAGTTATCACTTTCCCATCTCCTCCCTTTTCACCTTCTGGATCTTCCATCACTATTTCATCTGACTTTCCAGTGTCATGTATCTTCTTGCATAATCTCAATACTTTTGTCTTTATTATATATTGTAAGGTTTCCCCCCCACACACACTTTGTTTTCCTGGATACAAATTTGGTTCTTACCAATAGATGTTCTTCTGCTTTAGTTTCTAAAAGTAAATACTGTTCTATTTACTTTTAAAGTTTAAAAATCATAATTTTACTTTGTAGAGAATCATCTTGTGTTCTAAATTAATCTTTTGAGTGCTCTTATTTATTTTTTGTTTTTAATGAAAGTTCTCAAGTGTCTTTCCTAACAGTTCTTTCTCAGAGGGATTCATCTCCTCTAGAAACTTAACTTGGTCTTAGCTTTGACCTGTTTAGGCTGCTGTAACAAAACACCACAGACTTGGTATGCTATAAGCAGCAGAAACTTATTTCTCAGAGTTGTGGAAGCTGGAAATTTGAGATCAAGGCAGCAGCCTGGTCTCATTCTGGTGAGGGCCCTCTTCTTTCTCTTCTGGGTTCATAGCCAATGTCTTCTCACTGCGTCCTCACATGGTAGAAGGGGCTAGGAATCCCTTTGGAATCCCTTTCATAAAAGCACTCGTTCCATTCATGAAAGTTTCACCCACATGACCTAAGCACCCCGCACACCTCTCAAAGGTCCTACCACTTAATACCATCACTTTTGGGAGTTAATATCCAACACATGAATTTTGGAGGGGGTCACAAACATTCAGATCATTGATAGATTTCCTCCACTTAATTTTGTTTTCTTCAGTAAGTTTCAATTTTTGTTACCTGTCTAAAAGTAGTTTAGGCTGGCAGGGTTTCCAGAGCCAGGAAAATGACTTTTGAGTGAGGAGTTTATGTGGAATAAAAGCAACTTTCAGTCCTTTCTGTTATCAGAATTGCCACCAGACCCTTGCTCAAAACCCGCCAATCCCTCCCTTAAATAGGAACTAACCTATATCTTTAAGTTGCAGGGCCTGGACACAAAGGAAGTTATGAGAAGAGAAAAAAAAATTGTGACAGAACCAGCTGAAACCAAGATGGCAATGAATCTGACCTCCAACAGATCTTGAGTCTTGCACCCCATTTTCAGGAAATCTCTGTCTCTTCCCAGAAAACTCCTGCATATGCGTCTCCACCACCAGTCTCACTCCTCCCTGCACTGTCCTTACTCCTTAAAAGTAAATCCTTCCCATGATGAGACCCAGACGTTGACTTGTGAACTAAGTTTTCTCTTTTCTAGTCTCTGTTCATTGAATAAAGCTTGTGCTGCTTTGATCTCAGCTTTGGTTTTGTTTTTGACTATGTGAACCCCAATTAAAAAAGAACCTTCCCTACCAAGGCAGGGTATCTCAGTCAATCTATGACCCAGGTAGGGGTTCGTATCTCTATACCCTGAGCCAGAGAACGCTTGCACCCACCAGGATAGGCACACTTCAGATCCACTGGGCTTAGCATCCCAAAACAATACACAAGCAGCTATAGAAAGACACACAGCTCCCATCTGTCAGGACTGATAGCCACCTACCAGCTGTGGTCTGAAGGAACCACAAAATCCTTTTTTTTCCCCTCACTGCTTTTCTCTTCTGCTGCCCCATCTCTCTCACTATTTCCCATGGCTGCTCTACTCTACAGATTATAGGAGACTACTTTTGGCCACAGGAAATTATTCTGGTTTTTGTGTCATATAAAACCTTCCTTTTGAGGAAAGACAGTCAGAGATGTGCATCAAATACTCCCTCTTCCCTGAATGCCTCATAGTTACACTCTCATTCCTCAGCCCCCAGTTAAAACATTCAATGTCCTATGAATTTTATTGGCACTGATTTAAAGTTAACAATATTTTTTTTTTTTGGCCAGGTATTATTTTATCTCAGTCACTTTCTTAATGTGGGTCACAGTGTCCTTTTAAAGCATAATAAAGTGATAACCCTTAGAAGTTTATATTCTCCTTCTCAGAGTAGATCATTTAAACCATGTAAATGGGGACAGGCTCAGTTCTACGTGTACAGGTTTCTTGTATTGGTTTGCTTCTTAGAGTTGCCTTAGGAAAATTGAAAATGAGACGAGTTTTTGAAAAACGATTTCTTAAAATCCCAGACCCATTCCTGTACAGCTGAAAGGTTCCTATTCCAAACAAGCAGTGGCTGTAGAACAATTGGTAATTTTTCTTTCTGATAGGTGGTAGGAAAGAAAACTTCTACTTTTTGGATGAGACATTGAGACTGGGGAAGGACAAGTAACCTTGGTGGCACCATTACACAGGGGTGAGGCTGGGACCCAGACTCACATACTATTCTTCCTACATAGCCACACTGGAACAGTGAAATCATTTAGAAACAAACACAGCTGATGGTCTTAGACAGTAGAGGAGGAGACAGAAGGACAGACTAGAAGAAATGTGAGCTCCCTTCCATTTCAGCAAGCATCTCAGATGACTCAGTTCTTTACACTGCGGAAGGTGTTTTGAAGACAGAGTAGTTCATCTCTGTGGCCAGCTTGTTTATACATTTTTCAAGGGGGGGTGGGAAACAACCTTAAGAACCAAAAGTATGTCTGAAAAGCCAACTTATCACTCCAGATACAGTCTACTCACCATACAGGAACTAAGGAGTTTTAAGGTGCTCAGACAAAGGAACAATTATATTTTAAGAATAAGTGAAATTAATGAAGTTTAGCTTTCCAAGTCTTCTTAAATAACACTCCATTAAATTTGTATTTATACTTTATAAAATGATCTGACATTCATTATTGTTATACCCAAGGTCCCAACCCCCAGAACTGAGAGAACAAGACATCCACAGCAATGCAAACGCAAAAAGGGAATTTATTGCTAGCTCGAGCCAGGGCCCAAGTTTCATCCAACACAGTGGAGTGGAACAAGAGCCCCGAGCCCTGAATTACGGCAGTATTTATAGGGTTAAGACAAAGACAGGGAGTTGGCAGGGGCGGATTGGTTGCAAGGGTTCCTTAGTATCTACCAATTGGCTAGATTTTCGCACGCGTGGGCTTTCTCAGGGGGTTTTCATCCTCGTCCAGATAAGCCTGAAGCAGGCTACAGGGAGTACCCTGATTGGTTGAGTCCTGGCATCGGCGGAGGATGATCTCAGCTCCTCCTTGGCAATAACTCAGCTCCGCTGTAAAGGAGACTTAGGCCTATCTTGGCCCCCTGAAGCCTGTCATGGCGTCTGTTTGATCCTAACAATTATTTTGTGTGATTTTTCTCCTATTTCTTATCTTTTATTAATTCTCTTCTACCAGTAGCCAGGATTACACATCTGACATGTTCACAGTGGTTGATTTTATTTTTCAGCTCCTTTTGGCAACAGAACAATCTGTATTCTTATTTCTCTAACAACAACACCACCAAAAACAAGACATTAAAAGAGAGTAAAAGAAATAAGAGAGAAAGAACACCTTGTATTCTCTTTACTATCAAAACAGGTTCTGAGGAAAAGCTTTGAGACCAGACATCACTTTTGTGAACTTAAGTTAACATGTTACCCTTCTCAAAATATTTGCTGAGAAACTTTATACATAACTGTGTGAGAAAAATCTGTCTCTGTAAATGGAATTTATACCCAATAAGGGTTTTAGAAACCTAATAAATGGAGCAGTTATTTTGGGAACAACCTAGTGGATTGACTATATTCTGCCCTACTTATACTAATTCAAAGTCAAGACAACTTATATTTGGACATATCATTGCATTTGTACTTTCTTAAGTGTAAGGGCCTTTTAACCTCATGCTGTGATTTTTAAACTAGCCATAGGGGAGGCCAGAGCCCTCAATGGGCATTGAATATTGAACATCACCTTTTTATTTGATATATAAGTCAATTCTAAAGTCATATATGTTTTCAATTGATGTGTTTGCTCTTAACAGTGTAAATAAAATGTTTATAAGAATGGTTGTCATTGTCATTGAAAAGCTGTATTCATGATAATTGTATAGTTTTAGTTCACCAAGAGGTGCTGTAGTCATCTTTGTTTGTAGTTGTGCTTTACGGCTAATTTAATGCTTCCCTGTAAACATGCTTTCGAGATTGCTCATAAAGAATCCCAACCCTGGTGTCTGGAGCTCACTGGACTCTTATGAACTCACTAGGTGATTTGTATTTCGTGCCAGTCAAAATTTGATGGCTGTGTAGTATGGTGGCTCAGAGGTTAAAGCATCTGCCTGCAATGCGGGAGACCTGGGTTCAATCCCTGGGTTGGGAAGATCCCCTGGAGAAGGAAATGGCAACCCACTCCAGTATTCTTGCCTGGAGAATCCCATGGACAGAGGAGCCTGGTGGGCTACAGTCCATGGGGTCGCAAAGAGTTGGACACGACTGAGCAACTTCACTTTCACTTTCAGTATAGTTTTATTTTGAACTGGATGGGCAAATACTCATGTTCTCACATAGGTATTCTTCCTCATAATGACTGTTTAGAGGTGCAAACTGAAGATAAATGTATTGACATCCTAGGCTGGTTTCAAAAATATTTTACCTTCTGGTGTGTTTGAAGAATGGTGAGGCCAGTGGTCCTTTTTCAAGGAGGTGTCCAGGGTTCTTGAAGCCATAAATTCCAGATGGTTTCACATCAAGCTGGCAGTGCTTCCATCATGGCTTCTCCAGCCACGGCTGACTGTGGTATTTATTCATTCACTCAGCAAACAGTTACTGAGTGCATGCTATGTGCCCAACTCAATCCTGGCTTCTGGGGATGCAGCAGTGAACAAAACAGGCAAAAATCCCTGCCTTTTTGGAGCCTATTTTTTCAGTCAATAAACAAAGCAAATATTGAATAGCATGTTAAAGCCTGATCAAATGTTAGGGAGGAAGTGTTGGAAAAGGGACTACAGTCTATAATGGGACCAGGAAGGCCTCACTGAGAAGGTGACTTGCACAAAGACCTGACAGAAGTGAGAAAGTCATGTGGATAACTAGGGGGGAATTACACCTGCTCAAGGGAACAGCAAGTGGGAAAAAGCCTGAGGCAGGAGCATGAGCTGCTGTATTTGAGTAACAGTGAAGATGAGTCAGGGGCTGAAGCTAAGTAAACAAGGGGAGTGAGTAGAGTGTGAAGTAATGATGGCAGTTGATTGAGGGAAGGTTATGTTGGGCCTTAGAGGTGATAGCTGAGACTCTTTTTTTCTATTCAAGAAAAACACTATCTAGAGGGGACAAAAAGAATTCAATTTCTACTTTCAAAAACGCTAGAAACATTTCCTGGGTATCTGGAGTTAAGAAATATTCTTCCTCTTAGATTACAGGGGCTTCCCTATAGCTCAGACAGTAAAGAATCTGTCTGCAACGTGGGAGACCCAAGTTTGATCCCTGGGTTGGGAAGATCCCCTGGAGAAGGGAATGGCTATCCACTCCAGTATTCTTGCCTGGAAAATTCCATAGAGGAAACTGGCGGACTATAGTCCATGGGATTGCAAAGAGTTGGGCACAAGTCAATGACTAACACTTTCAGTTTCTTGACCACAGGATACCTTGCTTTTCTTAATGGAAACAAAGACTAAAGTTTGCTTGGTGCTGTGTCTAAAATTTCTGATAGAGATTAATTTCTGAGTTTTTATAATTTACTTGCTTCTCTGCTACTCTTTTCATGTCCACAAAGCAGAAAACCTTTCCTGCTACCTCCTTAGAGTTACTATACAAGAAGCTGTTACTATTCCGACATTGTGTTACCTCTTTGGACGTACTATTGAAATGTCAAATAACTCCCTGAGATTTAAGGATTATGGTTTTGACTAACTTAATCTTAGTTCCATGTTCGAAGTCACTTGCACAGTGAGCTTTCAAATTAAATGATATTGAAAGGAATTTATTCAATCGTGAGTATGGATGGCCCGATTTTCCTTGACCAAATCCTTCATCTAACTTGAAGATCAAATAGATGGTGACTTTTAAAGGAAGTTCCTATAATATATGAATGCTTGAGGAGGATGTGTTTGAAATGAAAAGCAGGAGACGGGAAGAAGAGTCTGCCTGCTAACATTCTTTCTTTAAGAGGGCCAGCTGTTCTTCCTGAGTCCTCACTAACATTTCTTAGAGTCTCTCCAGCTGGCGCTCCTTGGCTGCAATGGGATGGTAGTGGGAAGAAGCTACTTTATTTCCTAGAGATGTGACTCTTCTACTGGCTTCTCTACTAAAACATAAATGCCACAAATAAAGGAATTCCAACTGTTTTATCATCATTCTATCCCCCAAGCTTAATGTCATGCCTCATCTACTTTAGGCTCTCAAAATATTCCTTGAATAAATTAATTAATGAAATTAAATATAATATATTCCCTCTGCATTCTTCTGACTTCCTTCCAAAATTTTCACTCTGGGAACTTAATCCAGGATGTCTGCTTCTTGAGGAAATTGTGTGTCCGTGCTAAGTCACTTCAGTTGTGTCCACCTTGTGCCGTCCTATGGACTGTAGCCCACCAGGCTCCTGTGTCCATGGGATTCTCCAAGCAAGAATCCTGGAGAGGGTTTCTGTGCACTCCTCCAAGGGATCTTCCCAACCCAGGGATCGAAACCTCATCACCTGTGTCTACCTGTATTGGCAGGTATGTTCTTTACCACTAGCACCATCTGGGAAGCCCTTGAGGAAATTAAGTAACTTTTAAAATAGTGTAAGCCTGGGATAAGTAAGGAATGGGCAAGAGGTAATGCCTTCAACATATGGACTTTGGATGCAGTTTCTTGAAAAAATTCCAGTAGGGACTTGATTCAGATACCTGACCCAGACTAATATCCTATCATGTGTCTTGGGAAAAAGATAAAAACAAAGGTCAGCTGTAGTGACAGCAACAAAACTAGTAAGGCCTTTGTGGCTTACAATATTAATGTATCTTTTAATGCTTGGCTCTCTCTTTCCAATTGTTATTTTCATATCAGGCTCGTTTTGCCCATTCCTCCTTCACTGCTTAGGACAGATCTGTTAGAAACAGCACAGATTGGTGTCAAATAGAATTGGCTGTGAATTTCTGATTCCCAACTATGCTACAGTTTATTCACCTAAAAAAGTGAAATCAAGGGTTTCTAACTCAAAGGCTTTTAAGATTCAGTGAAATAACATTTGTCAAGTGCCAACTTAGAGTTGGATATGTATAAGCACCTTGGAAACGCTGCTTCCCTTTTCCTTAAAATGCTGGCTCAGAGGTCATTAGTGACCTTTCTCCCCTTTTCTTACCATTCTCTGGGCCTCATTTACCTTCTGAATATTTAGGGCTAAAAGGCTCAGAATTATTTACAGAAGTAAGGGGTAGCATGGATGTGGGGAGGAAATTAAGGAATAGGGATGGGGGAAGAGAGACGCAGAGTCAAGAGCAAAGAAACAAAGAATAGAATTCTAAGGTAAGCCTGGTTCAGATATGATAAGATGATTTAAAATAGCTTCCTAGTATGACTTCTTGCCCCCAACATTTAATCTTTCTAGTTCAATCTTCACACTGAAACCAGAGTTATTTTCTTCTTTAGCTCATGCCATTTCCTAACTGTTATTTCTTGCTTATCCCTATTGAACCTGCTGTATACTATGGTTGTTATATTTAGTTTTTCTGACATATTAATATAAAAAATATTATTATTAATAAACTTAATCTCTAAATTTTTGAGTCTGTATGAAAAAGCAAATTTGAGACATAGAAATAGCCTCTAATTAGCTGACTATTTATAATATGAATCTCAACTCTTCTCTTCATTTATTGTAAATGATATCTATTTATTACCATAATATCTTTACACTTTTTTCTGGTTCCTGAATGTTATAAATATCTCATAATACAATTCAGATATAATGTGAATAGACTGCTGTGAAATTTCAAGAACTACAAAAAATACTGGAAATGAGGAAGTCCTGGTAAATGCTTAAATCACTTATAGAACTATTGACTGGATTGAAAAGCAGAGAAAGTTGACAAGGATGATAACAAAATCATCAAAGGAGAATAATTTTCACACCCAAACATCAGGAAAATTGATGAAGCTGGTTAATATTTTTACAAAGGAGATTCTCTTTAAGACAGTGTTACAAAAATTCAAATCGGAAGTGAAGGTTGTAATATAAACATTTTGCAGAAAAAAAATCACAGACTAAAACTTAACACATGACTTATTCTTTGTTGCAATTATATCCTATATTTTATTAAACAGAAACTAGAATGGATTTTTTTTTCATGACTTTGAGTTCTGAGTTTCATTTTTTAAAGACTAAATCCAGGCCACATTTTTTAAAACTGTAGTTACTATGAACTTTTGTTCCCCGCATTAAGAGGCCTTGCTGCTGCTAAGTCAGTTCAGTCGTGTCCTACTCTGTGTGACCCCATAGATGGCAGCCCCCCAGGCTCCCTAGTCCCTGGGATTCTCCAGGCAAGAACAATGGAGTGGCTTGCCATTTCCTTCTCCAATGCATGAAAGTGAAAAGTGAAAGTGAAGTCTCTCAGTCGTGTTTGACTCTTCGCGACCCCATGGACTGCAGCCCACCAGGCTCCTCCGTTCACGGGATTCTCCAGGCAAGAGTACTGGAGTGGGGTGCCATTGCCTTCTCTGTAAGAGGCCTTACCTGGTCCCAATTATCCTGGGAAAATGAGCTCTTCCTGTAGTTAGTTATTTGTAGTCTACTGAACACCATTACAGTGTTAGCTTTATGAAAAAAGCTACCATGTTTTCAACAGCCATCATAACGCCCTGCACATGAACACTAATGTACTTCATGGCAAATAGATGGGGAAACAATGGAAACAGGGACAGACTACTTTCTTGCGCTCCAAAATCACTGCAGATGGTGACTGCAGCCATGAAATTAAAAGACACTTGCTCCTTGGAAGGAAAGTTATGACCAATCTAGTTCAGTTCAGTTCAGTCGCTCAGTCGTGTCCGACCCTTTGTGACCCCATGAATCGCAGCACGCCAGGCCTCCCTGTCCATCACCAACTCCCGGAGTTCACTCAGACTCATGTCCATCGAGTCCGTGATGCCATCCAGCCATCTCATCCTCGGTCGTCCCTTTCTCCTCCTGCCCCCAATCCCTCCTGACAGCATATTAAAAAGCAGAGACATTACTTTGCTGACAAATGTCCATCTAGACAAAGCTATGGTTTTTCCAGTAGTCTTTTATGGATGTGAGAGTTGGACTATAAAGAAAGCTCAGTGCTAAAGAATTGATGCTTTTGAATTGAGTTTGAGAAGACTCTTGAGAGTCCCTTGGTCTGCAAGGAGATCAAACCAGTCAATCCTAAAGGAAATCAGTCCTGAATATTTATTGGAAGGACTGATGCTGAAGCTGAAACTCCAATACTTTGGCCACCTGATACAAAGAGCTGGCTCATTGGAAAAGACCTTGATGCTGGGAAAGATTAAAGGCAGGAGGAGAAAGGGATGATAGAAGACAAGAGGGTTGGATGGCATCACTGACTTGATGGATATGAGTTTGAGCAAGCTTGGGAGTTGGTGATGGACAGGGAAGCCTGGCGTGCTGCAGTCCATGAAGTCGCAAAGAGTTGGACATGAATGAGTGACTGAACTGACTGACTGGCCAGTTACTGTTTGACAAATAGTGATCTCAACACTTTACAAGTATGAACTCATTTAATTATCAGATTAATCTTTCCAGGTCAGTAATATCTTTAAACATGAGAAAACAAAAGCACAGAGAAATTAAGTAACTTGTCTAAGGTCACACAGCTTGAAAGTGGTAGAGATGGAAATCAAACCAAGGCTGTCTAGTTCCAGAATCCATGCTCCTAGGCCATACAGTATGTTGTCTCTATTATTTTAGGCTGTCTCCAGATGTTTAAGTCAAGATTTGAGTAATCTATGTGAGTATAGTAATACAGTCTATAGATTAGATTCAAATGAGACTCTGGGGAAGAGAGTTTATGGTATCTTTGGTTATAACAAATGCTAGAAGAAAAATGCAAAAGTTAAAGCAAACAAAATGTCCAATATTCTTCTAATGAAACTAGGGCCATTTGGTCTCTTTCAATATATTGTTTTATTCTATTTTTATCCTTATTATTTTTGATCATGAGTATAAAAAGTGTAAATGCTAGAAAATATTTCACCAACTGTTGTTTTCTACTGTACATTGATACATCTTGCATTATAGTCCAAAATGCTTTGCTATATATGCCTATATATATGTATATATATATGTATATGTACATATAACACTGAATTACCTTGCTGTGCCATTGAAACTAACACAACATTGTACATTAACTTATTTCAATAAAAAGCTTTGACCATCACATACAAGAGGTATGATCTAATATAGACCACAATAAGCTTAAAAATGAAAAATTACATGAATTTGAGCAAACTTCAGGAGATAGTGAAGGACAGGAAGCCTGGCATGCTGCAGTTCATGTGGTCACAAAGAGTTGGACATGACAGCGAATAAACAACAAAAAGCTTAGAAAATTTCATCAAGTTAAAGCATAAAAACCGTATGATCATCTCAATAGATGCAGAAAAAGCTTTTGATTTAAATATCAACTCCCATTTACAATAGAAAACTTTCTAGAAAGTGGGCACAGAGGGAACACAACTGACATAATAAGGGCCATTTATGACAAGCTCATAGCTAACATCACATGCTAAGATGAAAAGCTGAAAGCACTTCCTCTAAGATCGGGAGCAAGACAAGGATGCCCACTCTCCACACTTTTATTTCACATAGTTTTGGAAGTCAGCCACAACAAACAGAGAAAAGAAGAAATAAAGGAATCTAAATTAGAAAAGATGAATTAAAATGTTCACTGTAGATGACATGATACTATATATAGAAAATTCTAAAGACTCTATCAGAAAACTACTGCAGCTCACCAATTAATTAGGCAAACTTGCAGGCTAAAAGTACACCAAAATCTGTTGCATTTCTATACCCTAACAATGAGAGATCAGAAAGAGAAATGAAGGAAACAGTCTCACTTACCATCACATAAAAAAAAATGAAAAACTAGGAATAAACCTACCCAACAAATTAAAAAAGCTAT
Organism: Capricornis sumatraensis; assembly: GCF_032405125.1. Taxonomy (NCBI): domain Eukaryota; kingdom Metazoa; phylum Chordata; class Mammalia; order Artiodactyla; family Bovidae; genus Capricornis; species Capricornis sumatraensis. The sequence goes on from NC_091086.1 coordinate 22,325,312, forward strand.
ACTCCAAAAACTATGAGATACTAATGAAAGAAACTGATGATGATACTGAAAGATATACCTTGTTACTAGATTGGAAGAATCAGTATTGTCAAGATGACTAGATTACCCAAAGCAATCTGCAGATGCAGTGCAATCCCTACCAAATTACCAATGGCATTGTTCATAGAACTAGTACAAAAATGTTTAAAATTTGCGTAGAAGCACAAAAGACTGTGAATAGCCAAAGAAATCTTGAGAAAGAAAAATGGAGCTGAAAGAATCAGACTCTCTTTCAGACCATATAAAAGTTACAGTAATCAAGATAGTATGGTACTGGTACTAAAAATAGAAATATAGGCCTGTTACATCAGGATAAAAAGGATAAAAAGCCAGAGATAAACTCATGCACATAGGGTCACCTAATCTATGACAAAGGAGGCACGCATATCTATACAGTGAAGAAAAGGCAACCTCTGTAATAAGTGGTGCCGGGACAGCTACATGTACAAGAATGAAATTAGAACACTGCCTAACACCATATACAACACGAAAATAAACTCAGAATGGATTAAAGACCTGAATGTAAGGCAGACACTATGAAACTCTTAGAGGAAAATGTAGGCAGAACACTTTATGACATAAATAGTAGCAATATCTTTTTGGATTTACCTCCTAGAGTAATGGAAATAAAGCCAAAAATAAACAAATGTGTCCTAATTAAGAGGGCTTCCCAGGTTGTCCTAGTGTTAAAGAACCAGTCAGTGCAAGAGACTTAAGAGGTACAGGTTTGATCCCTGGGTTGGGAAGATCCTCTAGAGGAGGGCATGGCAACTCACTCCAGTATTCTTATTTGGAGAATCTCACAGACAGAGGAGCCTGGCAAGCTACAGTCCACAGTGTCTCACAGAGTCAGACACAACTGAAGCCACTTAGCATGTAAACGTGTCCTAATCAAACTTAAAAGGTTTTGCACAGCAAAGGAAATCATGAACAAAACTAAAAGGCAACCTACATAATGGGAGAAAATATTTGCAAACAATGTTACCGACAAGGGATTAATTTTCAAAATGTACAGACAGCTTATACAGCTCAATACCGCCCCCCCAAAAAAAGACTCAACATTGCTAATTATGAGAGAAATGCAAATAAAAACTACAATGAGGTATCATCTCCTACCAGTCAGGATGGCCAACATCCAAAACATCTAGAAAAATTAAATGCTGGAGAGAGTGTGGAGAAAAGGGAATTCTCCTACATTGTTGGTAGGAATGTAAGTTGGTACAGCCACTACAGAGAAACTAAAAATAAAAGTGTCATATGATCCAGCAAGTGCACTCTTGGGCATATATACAGAGAAAACTATATTTGAAAAAGTACACGCACCCCGATGTTCGTTGCAGCACTATTTATAATGGCTGAAACATGGACGCAAACAATGTCTATCAACAGAGGTATCAATGAAGACATGTGTATATACACACGCACACACACACACACACACACACACACACACACAGCATGGAATATTACTCAGCTTTAAAAAAGAATGAAATAATGCCACCTGCAGCAACAAGAATGGGTTAGCATATGAAGTGAAGCAAGAAAGACAAATATGATATTACTTTTAAAAGTGATATAAAAGAATATAAAAATAATTCTACAAATGAACTTATTCAGAAAACAGAAATAGACCCACAGACGTAGAAAATAAACTCATGATTACCTGAGGGTAAGTGGGGGAGAGGCATAAATTAGGAGCTTGGTATTAACATATGCTGCTGCTGCTGCTGCTGCTAAGTTGCTTCAGTCGTGTCCGACTCTGTGTGACCACAGAGATGGCAGCCCACCAGGCTCCCCCATCCCTGGGATTCTCCAGGCAAGACCACTGGAGTGGGCTGCCATTTCCTTCTCCAATGCATGAAAGTGAAAAGTGAAAGTGAAGTTGCTCAGTCGAGTCCGACTCTACGTGACCCCATGTTCTGCAACCTACCAGGCTCCTCCATCCATGGGATTCTCCAAGCAATTTACACACTGCTATATATAAAACTGACAATCAATAAGGGCCTACTATATTCCACAGGGAACTATTCTCAATATTTTACAATAACCTATAAAAGAATTTGAAGAATAATAGACATATATCTATGTATAACACTTGAAATTATCTACACACTTGATTGCTCTACACTTGAAATTAACACAAAATTGTAAAGCAACTATATTTCAGTAAGAAAAATATGCATCTTTAAGTTTCACCAATAATTAGAAAAGAACCCCAAATGATTTGTGTGAATGTGCTTAGTGGTGAAAATCTTGATGGGAATGTTTTCACATCAACATCACAGAGAATAGGAGCAGCCTGTTTGACAGAAGAGTCTTCAAGAAAAGCAGACTGTGCATGACCTAGCCCCCAGGAGGTCACAGGTGTCTGCACAGGGGCTTTGCCCTGCCACAGATAGGAAGTTAAGGAGCTCAAACCAAACTTAAAACTTGCAAAGATATTACGGGGGCTTGTTATTTCTGAGTTACATGTATGTTTTGTTTGACAAAAGAGTGCCTCAGGTTAAAGAAAATAGTGTATATGTGTATGCATGTGTGGGTGTGTTTGTGTGTATATGGAAGACCGCTGAACCTTAATGCATGTTCCCCAAAACTGTTCATTTGCTCATATTATTTTCTTGCCAGGGGACACTCAGTATGGTAAAGAGACTCTGTGATAAGGAACTTGGACAAATTGCATGAATTTCTGAAGACAAAGTATCATCCTAGCAATGAGCACAGGGTTTGGTAAATAGTTCAGTTCAGTTTAGTTCAGTTGCTCAGTCGTATCAGACTCTTTGCAACCCCATGAACTGCAGCACGCCACGCCTCCCTGTCCATCACCAACTCCTGGAGTTCATTCAAACTCACGTCCATCGAGACAGTGGTGCCATCCAGCCATCTCATCCTCTGTCGTCCGCTTCTCCTCCTGCCCCCAATCTCTCCTAGCATCAGTCTTTTTCAATGAGTCAACTCTTCACATGAGGTGGCCAAAGTACTGGAGTTTCAGCTTTAGCATCATTCCTTCCAAAGAAATCCCAGGACTGATCTCCTTTAGGTTGGACTGGTTGGATCTCCTTGCAGTCCAAGGGACTCTCAAGAGTCTTCTCCAACACCACAATTCAAAAGCATCAATTCTTTGGTGCTCAGCTTTCTTCACAGTCCAACTCTCACATCCATACATGACCACTGGAAAAACCATAGCCTTGACTAGACGGACCTTTGTTGGCAAAGTAATGTCTCTGCTTTTGAATATGCTATCTAGGTTGGTCATAACTTTCCTTCCAAGAAGTAAGCGTCTTTTAATGTAATGGCTGCAAATAGTAGAGGTGCCCATTTAATAGTCACTGAGCAGACTCTGCAAGACTGTGACTTATGATATCAGAGACATCTGGGCCCTTTGCTGTCTGTAAAGTCTTAGCCTTGGTCTTACACATGTATCATATACTTGGTTACTCTTGGTGGAAATCTTCTGGCACAGACCAAGTCTGCCTATTATACCAACCTCAGTGGTAAATGAAGTATTTGCTGCTTTTCTCTCCCCACTAGCTCATGAGGAAACCTCCCTCCTGCTGATTTTAATGCTGTTTATGTGTGCAACAATTATCATCATAATTAGTGCTATTTATAGAAGTCATATGTTTTGCTTCTTAGTTTGCAGGTAACAGGATATCCCTAATAAGCTTTTGGAGTTTCTATCTACTTATGTTCAATGTTTTGTTTTCCGGGGACTCCTTCATACATCCTGTGGGCAGAGACTTGGGAATGAAAAGAAAGCAGAATCTCTTTTTTCCCTTCACTGGCCATCATGGCTCACAAATCACCCTGGGAATTTAGTAACTGTTGGAGTAAAAGTATCAAAGGATGAGGGACAGAGAAGGAAGCTTATGCTTCTTCAGTGTTTCAGTTCTTACCAGATTCCCTGTCCTCACTTTCTTCCTCTTCTCACGAACGTGCCCCCAGTTTCCTTCGCATCTGCAGACTCAGCCCCAACTAGGGCCAGCCTGGCCACAGTCAGGGCTGGGTGGGATAGGGAGATCCTTACTAGATCCAGATCTATCACCTAGATCACTACTATTTTTTTCCTTTAAAACAACCACCCCTTCCATTACTCTGTTGTCATCATGAACAATGGATTTATTGTTTTTAACTTGTGATGTTATAATCACTACTTGTAGACTCAGCTAGCTCTAACAGTGCATCCCATGGCTTGTTCAGGGGACCATGGCTCCTTGCAGTACACTGCTGGGAACAGAAGTTTGTTCCTTCTGGGCTTGTCTTGACTGACTTTTACCTGGTCATTTAGATCTTTCTCTAGCCTTTGTGGCTCACTCTTGCTTTGACTGACCTCCATTCTGCTCTTCCCTTCCCAACCCCTGATGAGCTATGATTCACATGGGATGGGATGGGCAATACAGGTTCAAGGTTGGCTCTGAGAAGTGATTTATGAAGAGTAGAATGGTATTTAATGCTGAAACATTCCCAAAGTGTTTTTACTTTTTTCTATTTAAGCAATTATATTGGATTTTGAATCAAATTTTTTCTTTGATTTAGCACTATGGTGGAATACTCTCAAAAATTTAAATTTCTTTAATAATCCCCAAAATATATTATTATTATTATTTTTTAATTTCAGGATCTGCTTAGGTTTTACTCATTACTTTCAGTTGTTGTGTCCTTTTGGTTTATTTCTCACCATGTTTGTTTTGCATGGTGTTTATTTTTTACTAACCTTCTTTGAAGTTCATTATCTTCAGAAAACAGACCATGTTCTGCCCCTCCACTCCTACCCTTTTCTTTTCTCCAGTCACTATTGCCCCTTTAGAGTCTTCAGCCCTTTTCATCGCTCACACCTCTCTAGACCTGTTCTAATACTTGGTAATATGGCTGTACAAGCTTTATAACATAGCTGCCATTGTCCTCAGTATACATGGGATACAAGGAACAGTTTGGGGTGAAGACACACCAACAAGACACAAGTGCACAAACTTACACGTGAGACCCTTCTCCCTCCTGAAATTTCTCTCCTAGAACTGTGCACTGTCAGCCCAGGAACCCAGGGCAGGAGCAACTGAGACTCTCTCATGGTTGCCAAGGGTTACGCTCATATCCCACTTTGAGTCTTAAGTAAAAACTGCTGCTCCTGGTTGATGGACAGATACTGGCCTGACAAATGACTGGAAGATTCCACTGTAGCATCTTTCCCAGAGATATTCTTCAAATGCAGAGATTGCTCAGAAAGCCTGAAGGCATTTTTATTGCAGAGAGAGGTTTTTAAGTTGTCAAAAAAAATATTTCTCTTCAGGGAGAAGACAATAATTAATAGACAATAAAAACATGTCAGAACATTTCCCCAGACCCTGGAGGAGATGCTGGCAGGCCCTGTACTGATAGGGAAGCAGGGAGCTACAAAAGCTGTGCCAGAACGGACCGGCTCTGGGTTGACTCTCAGCAGTCAGAGATCACCTGCTGGTGCTAATGACTGCCTCTGAGTTCGGGCCAGCTCCTGAGGATGCCGAGATACCCTGTGCCAGTTTGCCTTGGGTGACGGCATCCTGCACAAGTGAACTGAAGTCTTATTCTCTGTGAGGCTTTGTCTTCTCCACAGGAGCTTCTGTCCTCTGTCCCTTCTTTTCCTTGTCAGCTGATGAGGGCTGGCTATTGAGTACCCCAGGCATCATGTTGCACTTGGTGAAGGACACAGTTAGAGTGATACAGCTTAGCATCAAGTAGAAGGGCAGGGGCTGTGCCTTTTATAAATCTGCTCTAGTTTGCAGCTCCTACTTCAGAGGAGCTCAGCACGTCTCACTCACTTCCAAAGGGAGCTGATCCTGTATCTCTCTTTCCAATTCTCATGCATTGAACTGCTTGCTGCTGCTACTGCTGCTAAGTCACTTCAGTCGTGTCCGACTTTGTGTGACCCACAGACAGCAGCCCACCAGGCTCCCCCATCCCTGGGATTCTCCAGGCAAGAACATTGGAGTGGGTTGCCATTTCCTTCTCCAATGCATGAAAGTGAAAAGTGAAAGTGAAGTCACTCAGTCGTGTCCGACCCTCAGCGACCCCATGGACTGCAGCATTCCAGGCTCCTCCGTCCATGGGATTCTGCAGGCAAGAGTACTGGAGTGGGATGCCATTGCCTTCTCCAAGTGTCATGGCACATTCTCACAAATAATCCTAGCTTTATCTTACTCTATGACCCTACAAAGCCTTTCATTTATTTATTTAATTTGTGATGGAATAATCTGACCATCGACTTATTTTCCTAAAAAATATCACTTATAGTAAGATATAAAATATATTGTATAAATATCAAATATGTAATAAAACTTGCACTGTAAATATAAACTATAATATATTATATATATATATATGAAGTATTCAACTCTCCAACTGAAACCCAGAACTGAAACACTATTTTCACATGCATAAGTCTCTATGGGACTTAGAAGAAACTAGGTCCTATTTTCTTCATATGAACATCAGTAGGATAGATCAGTATTAGCTATAAACCTTACTTCAGAACACATACTCCATCTTTGTTCATAGTTTGCCTTTTTAAAATAATCATTCAAGATGAATCATATTATCTCAAGTACCTGAGAATATACACAGTGTATACTTGAATACCAAAAATGCTAACAATTGCCACCAGCCTTATAAATATATGACTATATCATCCTCCCACCAACTTTGAAGGCCAACATGGATACCCATGTGTGACCCTTTTTGTCTTCATTCACTTATACATTTATTTATTCATTCATGCATTCACTGATTCATTTACATCAATAAACACCATAATGAGGAACCATTAAGACTCAAGAACAGATCCTCAGTTTGCCCTAAACTCTATCCCCTAAAAGGGAAAAAACCAACTCTTGCTTGAGATGCCCTCAAATCTGGAGTCAAAGGGACTGGATTATGCATAGCTGTTAAATCTCATGCTGCTTCTAATCAGCACACAAACTTGTTGGAACTCAGCAGAGAGACCAGGTGTGCCATCTAGAATCTGGCAGGGAGTCACTTTAGCAGGTATCTGAGAGCCTTGGGCTCTTACAGTGAGTTCAAATCCTGACTGTGCTATTTACCAGTTAACAGACCTTGGGTAGACTTCTTTAACCCCTCCTTACCAGTACAATGAAAATTATTACAGTAGTTATTGTTCAGTCATTATACAGTAAAATCATTACAGTAAAGATCTTCCTAAGATTATTACAGTTATTACACAGTAAAATTATTACAGTGAAGATCTTCATAAGATCTTCAGATTTTGTTTGTTTGCTTTTTAATTAATTAATTTACTTTAATTGGAGGCTAATTACTTTACAATATTGTAGTGTAATACATTGCCATACATTGACATGAATCAGCCATGGGTGTATATGTGTTCCCCATCCTGAACTCCCTTCCCACCTCCCTCCCCATCTCATCCCTCTGGGTCATCCCAGTGCACCAGCCCTGAGCACCCTGTCTCATGCATCAAACCTGGACTGGCAATCTATTTCACATATGATAATATACATGTTTCAATGCTATTCTCTCAATTCATCCCACCCTCGCTTTCTCCCTCAGAGTCCAAAAGTCTGTTCTTTACATCTGTGTCTCTTTTGGTGTCTTGCATATAGGGTCATCATTACCATCTTTCTAAATTCCATATATATGCATTAATATACTGTATTGGTGTTTTTCTTTCTGACTTACTTCACTCTGTATAATAGGCTCCAGTTTCATCCACCTCATTAGAACTGATTCAAATGTGTTCTTTTTAACAGCTGAGTAATATTCCATTGTGTATCTGTACCACAGCTTTCCTATCCATTTGTCTGCCAATGGACATCTAGGTTGCTCCCATGTCCTGGCTATTGTAAACAGTGCTGCAATGAACTTTGGGGTACACGTGTCTCTTTCAGTTCTGGTTTCCATGGTGTGTATGCCCAGCAGTGGGATTGCTGGGTTGTATAGCAGTTCTATTTCCAGTTTTTAAGGAATCGCCACACTGTTCTCCATAGTGGCTGAACTAGTTTGCATTCCCACCAAAGTGTAAGAGGGTTCCCTTTTCTCTGCACTTTCTCCAGCATTTATTGTTTGAAGACTTTTTGATAGCAGCCATTCTGACCAGCGTGAGATGGTACCTCATAATGGTTTTGATTTGCATTTCTCTGATAATGAGTGATGTTGAGCATCTTTTCATATGTTTGTTAGCTATCTGTATGTCTTCTTTGGAGAAATGCTTCAGATGGTTTTACCACAGTGCATGTGAAGTGCTTAGTACATGCTCTGCCACACATAAAGAGACTGAGAAATGATAGCAATCATCAGGGTGGTAGATTTCAGCAATTACACACTCTATGTCATAAGGTCATGCATATAATAAAATTAAGGCTTTGGCATCTCCTGATGATTCTTTCACTTAGTATCTGAAACAAGAATTTCTATGAGGCCTCTCCTAAGTTATTAGAAATCTTCCTTAACATATTTGATTTCTCTAAATAATTAGATGATTAAAATTTCTAATATCTCATACTAAAGAGGCAAGTGGGTAATATTATACCCCCTTGATTGATGCTAAAGATTTAAAGACAGCTGGTGGAAAATGGTTAAAATCCTTTTCTAACATGTCAATAAAAATTAACACAAGTATAAAATTTTGAACTCCCTTCTCTTACTAAATGTTGTCAAAAAGTACTTGCAAAATTGTGAATGGTTTATGTGATCTGATTCTATGATGAATTTTCAAGATTTTATTTTCAAAGAATGAAACAAAGGCTATATCCCCAGCGCTGTCCTGTGAGGAAAGCTATGAATATTGAAAAGCCAGGTCAGTTAGAGGTAGAAATCTGAGCAGCTGTCGTTTTCTTGCCTCTGTGCTATGATTATGCTATTTGGTCTTTGCCTCTCTTCATAGGGGTCTTATTTATTTAAGGAAAATGAGTTTTCCCTGCAACTGGAATTATCTTGTTAATAGAATGCAAAGCTGACGTGAGTTATTCTGTGAGGATAGCAACTAAGGCCAAGGTTCCCAAGTTTTTCTTGGAATTCTCCCACCCTTGTTGTCTGTAAAGCTGGACCCTTCATTTAACTCAAGTCTCTACTCAATAGTTAAGGGACCTTCCCAGGTGGCACTAGTGGTAAAGAACCTGCCTGACAATGCAGGAGACATAAGATATGCAGGTTCAATCCCCGGGTCAGGAAGATCCCCTGGAAGAGGGCATGGCTAGTCCACTCCAGTATTCTTGCCTGGAGAATCCCATGGACAGAGAAGCCTGGCAGGCTACAGTTCATAAGGTCATAAAGAGTCAGACACAACTGAAGCAACTTAGCATGCACACAAACTACTTAATAGTGAAACTTTTCCCAGCAACTTTCCTTGAGAACATAATCTTAAGTAGTATATTTCATCATTGTCTCTCCCCTAACCCTAAATCATTTTTACAACACTTACCTTTCCCTGAGATATCACAAGTTAAGTTTTAATTATTGCCTTCCTGTCACATTCCACCACCCCAACTCTCCCAAGATATGAGAGAGTAGAATTTTGCCAATCTCCACCAGTTTTATTACTGTATTTAGAATGGTTCCTGGCATGTATTGATGTTCAAAGTATTGATAAACAAACAAACCAAGAGGCAGGGTGGCATGGTAGAAAATTTTTGGATTTCAAATTAAGGTACAGTTTTCACTCCCGGCTATGTTTGTACTAGATCTATATGCCGATGGGTGAGCCAACTATTTTGAGCTATAGTTTCCTCACATATGAAATAAGAAAATCTATCTTGCATGGGTGTTATGAGATTCAAATGAGACGGCACATTTGCAAATGCTTTATACACTCCTTATAAACAACACTAATTTAAATGGATTTGTTATTATCACTCACAGACCAATAATTAGGACCACTAACTCTTCTAAGTTCAGAAGACATGACAACACTTTCTGTGTTTGGTAGTTAGCCAGTTTAATCACGTCAAGTGTCAGTTAACTTTGTTTTTATCTTTCCCCAGAAAGCATAGGATGATGGTACTGAAGTCTTATAATTTTTGTTATTTGGATAGAGCTCTGATTTTTAACCCAAGTATTCATGAAATCTAACTAATACCCCCAAAGTCCCTAATCATAGAAGAAAGACCCTTTTCTATAGGTTTATTGGGGAGGACATTTCAAATAGATATCAAGTTTAGTTATTAAAAAAATTTTTACCTGACAGCCTAGAAATTAAATGAATATGTGATGGATTTTTATTATGAAGGTGATGGTAGACTGTAGTTTGATTTGAATTGCTTAAACATTTATTGAAATTTTGATTTTAATAAAATCAATTTAATAAAAATTTAAAAGTTTTAATTTAGCATTGAATATCTTTTACTACCTAAGTGATATAAAACATAATTTTTGGTACCTAGAATATTGCATTTTTAACTTTTAATTTTGGCAAATAAAATTCATATAAACACTGTAAGATTTTGAGAAGTTATTGATATGAATATTAATTAAAGATGCATTCATTAATAGATTATCCATTTTGAAATTTGGCAATATATATCCAAAGCTTTAAACATCTGTATAATTATGGGCCTAGTAATTCTACTTCTAGAGATTTTTCCCCAAATTAATCACAGTTATGGGCAAAGCTTTATATATAAAGTTATTAATTACTGCATTGGTTATAACATCAGAATTAAGGAAATAATCTACATGTCTAGTAATAGGAAATCAGTTAAATATATTATAGTAAAAAGGAATATTATAAAGCCAGGAAAAGGATATAGGAGAGTATTTAATGTCATGAGAAATATTCATTACATAGTATTAACTGGAAAAGAATCTAGCCCATGTTCTATGTGTGTGTGTGTGTGTGTGTGTGCATGTAGAATCATTTTTAATGGAATAATCTGAAATTGATGGGGTTCAAACAGAAAATGACTACTTTTAAACACCTACTGCCTTCAAATGTATTCTGTTGAATCTCCCTTCTATTCCCCTCTGTGATGTGTTGGAAAGACACCTTAGCTGTTTTTGATGTTTTCTGTTATGAACATGGTCTCCATAATTACACTGTATTTTCAGGCATTGAGAGGTCCTGTGCATTCTAAATGGAAACTTTAAGTTCATATCCAGGAAGTGTGGTTTGTTTTTTCACACTTCCTCATATTCCTTCTCTGCTTTTTCTGGCTCCTTTGGTTCAGGGCAGAGGGTAAAGGACATTAGAGGGACAAGAGTAACTGTCTATGTCCCCAGTGTTATTATAATCTGTCTGTGTGGCAGGCATCCAAAGTCTGACTCTAATTGGATAGGAACATGAATTCTTTGGCTGTTCTGAAAAATGCTCATGCTATATAGTTCCTCAATACAGAGAGTTTGGAACTCTTACAGCTAAACCCTCTCTGACTCTCCTTTGTTATGAATTCTATTACCTTTCACTCTACAGCTCTCTTGCCTGGTTAGGTGCCCTCTTGGGCAGAATCATTTCAAGATAACATGAGCCAACCTACTCTGTATAGCCTCTAATTGGGCCACAGAAAACTCATACATTCTTTTCTTTTCTTTTTTTAATGGGAGTGTAGGCAACCCATTCCAGTATTCTTGCCTGGAGAATCCTATGGACAGATGAACCTGGCAGGTCCATAGGGTCACAAACATTTGTATATGACTAAAGTGATTTAGCATGCAGCAAGCACACAGTTGATTTGCAATGTTGTGTTACTTTCTTCTGTACAGCACAGTGAATCAGTTGTAAATATACCCTGGTGGCTCAGTTGGTAAAGAGTCTGCCTGCAACGTGGGAGACCTGGGTTCAATTCCTGGGTCAGGAAGATCCCCTGGAGAAGGAAATAACAACTCATTCCAGTCTTCTTGCCTGGAAGATTCCATGGAGAGAGGAGCCTGGTGGGCTACAGCCCATGGGGTCATAAAGAGTTGGACACGACTGAGCGACTAACACTTTCACTTCACTCTTTTTTAGATTATTTTCCCACATAGATCATTACATAGTATTGAGTAGAGTTACCTGGGCTATACAGTAAGTCCTTATTAGTTATCTATTTTATATATACTAGTGTATATATGTTAACCTGATCTCCCAATTTTTCCCTCTCCCCCTTAACCTCTGATAAACATAAGACTGTTTTCTACATCTGTAACTCTATTTCTATTTTGTAAATAAGTTTATTGGTACCATTTTTTTTTGATTCCACATATAAGCAATATAATACAAACCTTCTCTATGTGACTTCAGTCAGTATGACGACCTCTAGTCCATCCATGTTGCTGCAAATGGCATTATTTCATTTTTCATGGCAGAGTAATATCCCATGGTATATATCTACTACACATTATAGCTATAGCAAATAATAATCACAGTTCAAGATTTCATACCGATGCCCTCTCTGCTTTTTCACTGAGAGGCCAGACTGGTCAACCTCTACGCTATTGTGTTCTCTTAAGTGATAAACTGGTATCAACCTTTATGTTCATACACAATCCCAGGCTCCAGAGACATCTCAAGCTCTTATAATAACTCCCTTCAGTGAGAAATCTAGGCTTCTGCAGTTCAGCATAGATAAACAAGGCCACTCAAGAGAATAAAGATTAAGTCACAGACCAGTTAGGACAACATGGAGAGGATGGAAATTGTAAGTGAAGAGCAAGTTTATGAGGGAAAAGGGTGTTTACAGAGTCACTGTGGTTCTGTTTCTAGCATAGGTTGCTAAGTATATAAATCTATAATAAACAAAAGGAAGTTTCCCAACTCCAAGTATTGGAACTAAAGGGAGATGAAGAGCCAGTTGTCGTATGCATGTATTTTTATCCTGAGAGAACTGAAGTTCAGCATCTCTTCTAATTATTCTGAATCCAAGATGTAATAATTTATACTTGACCATTAAATTTGAAGATCTTTTGTCTTAAAGATGAAAAAGTATGCGTCAAAGCTCAACACCAAAGAATATTAAAATTTTATTCAAGGTTCTGAATAATTCAAAATTTATCTACTTTCCCCCTCTGACAGAAATATGATATAATTTTAAAAGGATGTGTTGTTGGACATGAGTTGAGCAAACTCTGGGAGAATAATGAAGGACAGGAAAGCTGGCATGCTATGGTCCATGGGGTCGCAAAAAAGTCGGACATAACTGAGTGATTGAACAAAAACATTATTTTCTTAGGCTATCCAGGTGGCTCAGCAACAAAGTATCCACCTGCTAAGCAGGAGACATGGGTCAGGAAGATCCCCTGGAGAAGGAAATGGCAAATCACTCTGGTATTCTTGCCTGGGAAATTCCGTGGACAGAGAAGCCTGCCAGGCTATAGTCCATGGGGTCACAAAAGAGTTGGACACAACTTAGCAAATAAAGAATAACAACAATAACTGTTCTTTAAGGATAATATCAATGAACCATTTGGTTTATAAGATCTAAAATATTTGTGGCATTCTTTCTGTTACATTTAATTTCCTTTTTTTTCTACACTAAGAGTTAACTGCTTTTGGGTATAGCACTTAAAATATTGAGTGACTGTCTCCTTCAAATTTTACCGGACAGTTGCTTAATCTATTGCTTCATTTTGAATTTGTCTTTTAAGCTAGTCTGCGTATTAATAAAGACAATGTACAACAGGCAAGTTACACTCCCCAGAGAAAGGCCAGCTGGTTATTTTCTAGGCAACATTCTTTATCTTCATGAATGTATTAATAGCTAAACACAAGTTTTAGAGACTCAGTTTCTATAATCAGCAGCACACTGAAAACAAATTTACTTTTCAGGTACTGTTTTACATTAATCACATTAACAGCAATTCACATATATAAATGCAAGAAGGCAAATGTGATTGTCTGAGGAGGCCTTTACAAATAGCTGAGAAGCAGAAGACAAAGGAGAAAGGGAAAGATATGCCCTGAATGAAGAATTCTAGAGAATAGCAAGGAGAGACAAGAAAGTCATCTTAAGTGAACAGTAAAAAAAAATATACCAGAAACTATAAAACTCTTAGAGGAAAACATAGGCAGAACACTTGATGACACAAATCAAAGCAAGATCCTCTATGACCCACCTCCTAGAGTAATGGAAATGAAAACAAAAGTAAACAAGTGGGACCTGATTAAACTTAAAAGCTTTTGCACAGCAAAGGAAAACTATAAGCAAGAAGAAAAGACAACCCTCAGAATGGGAGAAAATAATAGCAAATGAAACAACTGACAAAGGATTAATTTCTAAAATATACAAGCAACTCATACAACTTAATGCCAGAAAAACAAACCACCCATCAAAAAGTGGGAAAAAGACCTGAACAGGCATTTCTCCAAAGAAGACATACAGATGGCTAACAAACACATGAAAAAACGCTCAGCATTGCTCATTATTAGAGAGATGCAAATCAAAACTACAATAAGATATCACGTCACACCAGTCAGATAGCCATCATTAAAAAGTCTACACACAATAAGTGCTGGAGACGGTGTGGAGAAAAGGGATCACTCTTGCACTGATGGTAGGAATGTAAATTGATACAGCTACTATGGAAGATGGTATGGAGATTCCTTAAAAAAACTAGGAATAAAACCACCATATCACCCAGCAATCCCCCTTCTAGGCATATACTCTGAGGAAACCAAAATTGAAAAAAACACATGTATCCCATTGTTCACTGCAGCACTGTTTACAATAGCTAGAACACGGAAGCAACCTAGATGTCCATCGACAGATGAATGGATAAAGAAGTACTGGTACATATATACAATGCAATATTACTCAGCCATAAAAACGAATGCATTTGAGTCAGTTCTAATGAAGTGGATGCACCTCAAACCTATTATACAGAGTGAAGTAAGTCAGAAAGAGAAAGATAAATATTGTATCCTAACACACATATATGGAATCTAGAAAAATGGTACTGAAGAATTTATTTACAGGGCAGCAATGGAGAAAGAGACATAGAGAATAGACTTATAGACATGGGGAGATGGGAGGAGAGAGTGAGATATATGGAAAGAGTAACATGGAAACTTACATTACCGTATGTAAAAGAGATAGCCAATGGGAATTTGCCATATGGCTCAGGAAACTCAAACAAGTGCTCTGTATCAACCTAGAGGGGTGGGATGGGGAGGGAGATAGGAGGGAGGTTCAAAAGGGAGGGGATATATGTGTACCTATGGCTGATTCATGTTGAGGTTTGACAGAAAACAACAAAGTTCTGTAAAGCAATAATATTTCAATTAATAAATTAAAACAGTGAAAAAAATAGAAATAGAGGAAAACAATAGGATGGAAAAGACTAGAGATCTCTTCAAGAAAATTTGAAATACCAGGGGAATATTTCATGTAAAGATGGGCCTCAATAAATGACAGAAACAGCAAATATCTAATGGAACCAGAAGAGGTTAATACGAGGTGGCAAGCATACAGAGAAGAAATTTACAGAAAAAGGTCTTGATGACCTGGATAACCACAGTGGTGTGGTCACTCACCCAGAGCCAGACATCCTGGAGTGTGAAGTAAAGTAAGCCTTAGGAAGCATCACTACAAACAAAGATAGAGGTGATGGAATTCCAGCTGAGCTATTTCAAACCCTAAAATATGAAGCTGTTAAAGTGTTGCATTCAATATGTCAGCAAATTTGGAAAACTCAACAGTGGCCACAGGACTAGAAAAGGTCAGTTTTCATTTCTATCCCAAAGAAAGGCAATGCCAAACAATGTTCAAGCTAACATACAATTGCATTCATTTCACATGTAAAGAGTCAGACGTAACTGAGCAACTAAGCACACAGCATATGCTAGCAAGGTAATGATCAAAATCCTTCAAGCTAGGCTTCAGCAGTATGTGAACTGAGAAGTTCAAGATGTACAGTTGGATTTTTAAAAAGGCAGAGGAACCAGAGATCAAATTGCCAACATCTGCTGGATCATAGAGAAAACAAGGGAATTCCAGAGAAAAAAACAATCTGCTTTATTGATTATGCTAAAGCTTTGGACTGTGTGAATCACAACAAAATGTAAAGTTCTTCAAGAGATGGGAATACCAGACCACCTTACCTGTCCCCTGAGAAACCTGTATGCAGGACAAGGAGCAGCAGTTAGAACCAGACATGGGACAACAGATTGGTTCCAAACTGGGGAAGGAGTACATCAAGGCTGTATATTGTCACGCTGCTTATTTAACTTATATGCAGAGCACATCATGCAAAATGCCAGACTGGATGAATAACAAGCTGAAATCAAGATTGTTGGGAGAAATATCAACAACCTCAGATATGCAGATGATACTGCTCTAATGGCAGAAAGTGAAGTGGAACTAAAGAACCTTTTGAGGAGAGTGTAGAAAGCTGGCTTCAAACTCAACATGTGAAAAACTAAGATCATGGCATCAGGTCCCATCACTTCATGGCAAATAGATGGGGAAAAAGGAGAAACACTGACAGATTTTATTTTCTTGGGCTCCAAAATCATTGTAGATGGTGACTGCAGTCATGTCTATGTCTGACGCAGGATACAGCATGCTTGGGGCTGGTGCGTGGGGATGACCCACAGAGATGTTATGGGGAGGGAGGTGGGAGGGGGGTTCATGTTTGGGAACACATGTAAGAATTAAAGATTTTAAAATTAAAAAAAAAAAGATGAGTGCATCTTGGAGCTATGACAAACAGAGTATTAAAAAACAGAGACATCACTTTGTGACACAGGTCCATCTTGTTAATGGTTTTTCCAGTAGTCATGTATGGATGTGAGAGTTGGACCATGAGGCAGGCTGAGCACTGAAGCATTGATACTTTCAAACTGTGGTGCTAGAGAAGACTCTTGAGAGTCCCTTGGGCAGCAAGGAGATCAAACTAGTCAATCCTAAAGGAAGTCAACTCTGAATATTCATTGGAAGGACTGATGCTGAAGTTGAAGTTCCAATCCTTTTGAAATAGGGGGGAAGGGGACAGAGCAAAACTTTTGAAAGAATGACATAGCTTGAAGGCACAATAGAAACTGTTAGAACCAAATGAGTCCAAGATGACAGACAAGTCAACTTGAACAGAACTTGCTCCTCAGTGTAAGCTCATTGTAACATATCAGCAAGCTAAATAACATACCCAGAGAGGCCATGACAGTTCCAAGGTCAACCAACATAAAAAGGTGGCTTGGCCCAACCCCTGGAAATCCCCACCTCTTCCCCAAAACAGTTAGAATAATCCACCCACTCATTAGCCTATGAAATTACCCAGTCCATAAAAGCTAACTACACCATATTTTGACGCTTCACTTGCTCTCTGCAATGGCCCACACTTTGTGGCATGTGTTTTTCTCGGAAATAAATCCACTTCTTACCTATCACTTTGCCTTTCACTGAATTCTTTCTATGATGAGACAGAATCTGAGCCTCAGTAAATCCAGACACCAGATAAGTGATTCTAATGAAAAAGTCATGGGTTCAAGTTCCAAGCAGGATTTTGGCCTGATTCCAATCTCAGTCATATGGGTTTGAGTTCCAAGTGGGGTTTTGGGTGGGTTGGAGTGCTGGTGCTGTGGGTTCAAGTTCCAAACTAGGTATTGGCTGGGTTTGAATCCTGGCACATGGGCTCAAGTCCCAATCTGTGGTAAATAGTTTCACTTCGCCCCCCTGACAGGAAGAATTGACTCACTGAAAAAGACCTTGATGCTGGGAAAGATTGAGTGGAGGTGATGGAATTCCAGTTGAGCTATTTCAAATCCTAAAAGATGATGCTATGAAAGTGCTGTACTCAATATGCCAGCAAATTTGGAAAACTCAGCAGTGGCCACAGGACTGGAAAAGGTCAGTTTTCATTCCAATCCCAAAGAAAGGCAATGCCAAAGAATGCTCAAACTACCACACAATTGCACTCATCTCACATGCTAGTAAAGTAATGCTCAAAATTCTCCAAGCCAGGCTTCAGCAATACATGAACTGTGAACTTCCAAATGTTCAAGCTGATTTTAGAAAAGGCAGAGGAACCAGAAATCAAATTGCCAACACCTGCTGGATCATTAAAAAAGCAAGAGATTTCCAGAAAAACATCTATTTCTGCTTTATTGACTATACCAAAGCCTTTGACTGTGTGGATCACAATAAACTGTGGAAAATTTGAAAGAGATGGGAATACCAGACCACCTGACCTGCCTCTTGAGAAATCTGTATGCAGATCAGGAAGCAACAGTTAGAACTGGACATGAAACAACAGACTGGTTCCAAATAGGAAAAGGAGTACCTCAAGGCTGCATATTGTCACCCTGTTTATTTAACTTATATGCAGAGAACATCGTAAGAAACACTGGGCTGGATGAAGCACAAGCTGGAATCAAGATTGCCAGGAGAAATATCAATAACCTCAGATATGCAGACAACACCACCCTTATGGCAGAAAGAAAAGAAGAACTAAAGATCTTCTTGATGAAAGTGAAAGAGGAGAGTGGAAAAGTTGGCTTAAAGCTCAACATTCAGAAAACTGAACTCATAGCATCTGGTCCCATCACTTCATGGCAAATAGATGGAGAAACAGTGGAAACAGTGGCTGACTTTATTTTCTTGGGCTCCAAAATCACTGCAGATGGTGACTGCAGCCATGAAATTAAAAGACGCTTACTCTTTGGAAGGCAAGGTATGACCAACCTAGACAGCACATTAAAAAGCAGAGACATTACTTTGTCAACAAAGGTCCATCTAGTCAAGGCTATGGTTTTTCCTGTGGTCATGTATGGATGTGAGAGTTGGACTATAAAGAAAGCTGAGCATGGAAGAATTGATTCTCTTGAACTGTGGTGTTGGAGAAGACTCTTGAGAGTCCCTTGGACTGCAAGAAGATCCAACCAGTCCATTCTAAAGGAAATCAGTACTGAGTGTTCATTGGAAGGACTGATGTTGAAGCTGAAACTCCGCCACCTGATGCGAAAAGCTGACTCATTTGAAAAGATCCAGATGCTGGGAAAGATTGAAGGCAGGAGGAGAAGGGGATGACAGAGGATGAGATGGTTGCATGGCATTATTGACTCCATGGAGATGAGTTTGAGTAGACTCCAGGAGTTGGTGATGGATAGGGTGCCCTGGCATGCTGTGGTCCATGGGGTCACGAAGAGTCAGACACGACTGAGTGACTGAACTGAACTGAAGAGGAGAAAGGGGTGACAGTGGATGAGATGGTTGAATGGCATCACCAACTCAGTGGACATGAGATTAAACAAACCCTGGGAGATATTGAAGGACAGGGAAGCCTGGCATGCTGCAGTCCATGGGTCAGAAAGAGTCAGAAATGACTTAGCAGCTGAACAACATTTATAAAGCAGAAAACCAATGTTTTAAAATTCCACCAGAAATATAATTGTTCATAACTATTGAAAAATTTTAATTGCTAACACAGCAACTATGAGAGTTAATTCTTTGTGTCAGCTTAACTGGGTCATGGGGTGCTCAAGTATGTGGCTACACATTATTCTTGGTGTGTCTGTGAGGGTGTTTTTTTTAAATGAAATTAACAGTGGAATGTGGGCTTCCCAGGTGCCACGGTGGTAAAGAATTTGCCTGCCAGTGTGACTGCAGGAGACGTGGGTTCTATCCCTGGGTCAAGAAGATCACCTGGAGAAGGAAATGGCAACCCATTCCAGTATTCTTGCCAAAGAAATCCCATGGACAGAGGAGTCTGGCAGGCTGCAGTCCATGGGATCGCAGTCAGACACGACTTAGCGATTGAGCTTCCACACAAGTGATGGTGGAATCTACAGACTGAATAGAGCAGGTTGCTGTCCCCAGTGAGGACGGGCCTCAGATGATACCTTCAAAGCTTAAATAGAGGAAAATGACAAAAGACAGAGTAAGAGAATTCGCTGTGTGACTTTTGAACCTGACAGAGTATCTTCTTGTGTATTTGAACTTGTATTGAACTGAAACATATCATTGGCTCTTAGGACTTTGAACTCAGACTGGGGACTATACTATTAGTTCTCCTGGACCTCCAGATTGCTGACTAAAGATTTTGGGACTTCTTGGCTTCCAGCCTCCATAACCACATGAGCAAATTCCTTACAATAAATAAACAAGTACACACACACATATCCACAATATAGGCTGTGTATATACATATATGTGTGTGTGTGTGACTTTCTTATTTAAGCAGTCCTCTTAGGGTGTATCTTTGGGTTTCTTCTAGGAATGCTAGGACAGAAGTATGTTCTTTTCTACTGAACATGTGCAGTGGAGCGCACAGCCTCAAATGTGCTCAGAATGAAAGAGCCTTCAGCCTCAAGTGGCTTATTCTGCACATACAGTTATCTTTAATGAAATCTTCAGTTACTAGAAATGATTTAAAAATGAATTCCCTTCTTTTATTCATCTCTCACACAACAATGTGTGCTGTGCTGAGTCACTTCAGTCATGTCTGATTCTTTGCGACCCCATGGACTGTAGCCCACCTGGCTCCTCTGTTCATGAGGATTCTCCAGGCAAGAATACTGGAGTGGCTTGCTATTTTCTCCTCCAGGGGATGGATCTTCCTCACCCAGGGACTGAACCCATGTCTCTTATGTATCCTGCATTGGCAGATGGGTTCTTTACCACTAGTGCCACCTGGGAAACCCACACAGCATTAACTGGGATCCAACCCAAAACTTATATAACACTTTTAATCTCTCTTTCCTTCCAAACTCATCCAGAGGCTCGCAAAAGAAATCTCCTTTCTTCCATCTGACTTTTTGCCCTATTCTCAGATCTGTACTTATTTCTTGAAAAAAAAAAATGTTTTCCAATATTTGGATCTATTGTCAGTTTCCCCATAAGAAAGGGAGCCTAGGAACCTTGGTATTCACCCTGCAAGTGAAAATCCTTTCCTCTTTCCTCCTGGCTTTCCAGGTTGGTTCTCTCTTCCCATTCTCCCTTCTCTGTAATACTAAAAGCCTAGGACTGGTCTGCTCCGATAGGAAGTAAGTACATGGGGGAAGCAATGGGCAAGGTGAGCTAGAAAACTAAAAATCTCTTGTTTGGAAGATGGAGAACATTCCTAAGTCAGCAAATTCTAGCACATAAATCCTACAGACCCAGAGGCCATTCTACCTCAAAAGTAACTTGGCACCTCCTGACTCAAGGCTGCCATTAATAAATGTTAGTATTAGAGCTGAACACTCAGAAGGCAATGTTATTTCCCTTATTTCCAGGCATTGGGGGTTTTGATGGGCTGGAGGGGAGGTCAGGGTTGTGAAGTAGTTGGTAGAGTCTCACCATGACCTTAAAGTACCAATACAAGCTCTGATGAGGCCAAAGGTATACTCGCCGTTTCTGCTCAGGTTGATTTGCTCTGCTCTGTTTCCTTGTCCAGTCACATAAAAACATGTGCTATTTGGTCACAGACAGCCTGCAAATCCATCACTACCCAACACTGGGTGGACTGACCTCAGGTGTGTGCCCTCCTAATGCTGAGTCAGCAGTAATATGTTTACAAATGAAAGAAATGACATTCATTACCATATTTTTACGTCTATTTTTAGTCTAAAAAGTACTCAGGGCAATTTGCATTCATTTTAGGATTGAAACATGACACTTGGTATGCATATTAGTGAACCTGAAGGAGATCAGCCCTGGGATTTCTTTGGAAGGAATGATGCTAAAGCTGAAACTCCAGTACTTTGGCCACCTCATGAGAAGAATTGACTCATTGGAAAAGACTCTGATGCTGGGAGGGATTGGGGGCAGGAGGAGAAGGGGACGACAGAGGATGAGATGGCTGGATGGCACCACTGACTCGATGGACGTGAGTCTGAGTGAACTCCAGGAGTTGGTGATGGATAGGGAGGCCTGGCGTGCTGTGATTCATGGGGTCGCAAAGAGTCGGACATGACTGAGCGACTGAACTGAACTGAACTGAGCTGTATATAACATTACTCTTCACCTTTGCTTGCTGTGTACAATTGCCTGCAAAAGGAGGGACATCTCATTTCATAAACACTTACCTCTCATGATCAGCATTTTGACATTCCTCGTTCAATAACTATGTGTGGCTGTTGAATCTCTGATCCAGAATCAACTGACATTTCCATATTGTACATGAGACTAATCTTTGTGAGACTGAAGTCATGATTTTGAGAGGTCTGTTGCCATGTATAATCGTGTTTCAGAAAGTGAACAGATTGAATGCATCCCTTTTTCACTTGGAAAGAAAAACTTGGTAATTTCAGCCCTATAGGTCACATTCTGCATAAAAATTCTGAATAAATTTTCAGTATTTTGGGCTCATGGATCAATTAATGACATACATTGTAGGAGATTTCTGGAGATTACAAGTGAAATGACATAGAACAAGACATAAGACATACAAGAGAGAGACACACTCTGGCCAGAGGAAAAACAATAACTGTACAAGCAAGCAAGCTCACAGTTTCTTTTTATATAGCCCCCCTGGGCAGAATTCCAGACTGTATGACCAAACTTGTTCAGTACAGCGCATGTGCATAAATGTTATCGTACAGCAAAAGGGAGTGAAATTCCGGCTTACTGCAGAGTCTGTCCAGAGCCCTTATCACAAGAAGGGAATGTTCCCTTATTTGCAAGGGACCATTAATCTCCAGGCTGTGTCCATCTCCTTGGCAGAACATCCTGTTTGCAAGCAGCACATCTCCACTTTCCCTATTGTGGCTGCATTGACCCTTCAATACACAGATGACTCTGGCCTAAGATTTTTTTCAGCTCCTATAACCACACGTTGTTGAATGCAGCCCTTACATATACTCTACTGTCCAGATCTATCCATGTGTTTGATTTCCACTGATGTGCTAGTTGAGTAACTGGCAAGCAGATGGTGTCTGGTGCTGCTGCTCCCTCAGGTTAAGCTTTGTGTTGCCTGGATAGATCATTTCCCTATCCCATGAAGACCCAGGGCCAATTTCCAGCTCTTATTGCTCCAACTGGTTTGTAAAAGGTTCCTCTTGCCCATTCATTTATCTAATCCTACCCGTCTATCAGAATCTTCTTTAGGTCCTATTTCTTCCTTGAAGGCTTACGAGTGACAAGAATTTATGCTTTCTTTGATTTCTTTCCTTTTTGAAACCTAAGTGTTTATACTTCTCATTTTTATACATATGTTACTTATATTTTTGAACTGATTCCTGAGTTTAAGAATCATCATTCTAACAACATCACAAGTTCCTTGAAAGCTAAAATTATATTAATTTTAGTTTCCAGAGGAGATAACTTTGAACAGAATGGGAGGAAGAGAACTAGTATTTATTTAACATTACTATGGCCCCAGTATTATGGGAAGCCCTCGATGTTGTCCTTTAAATTTTTTCTGCATGGTATTATTTCCTTTTTTACAGATGATTAAAATGAGGTTTAGAGTTTTAAGTCACTAGCTGGACACATAGTAGAGGTTTGCTTTAGGCATACACAACATCAATCTCATCTGCTATGCGTTTAAAAATCAGCCTCACTATATCTTAAAAGTGCACTCAGTGTCCATTATATTTAGGGACACTACTGTCTTCCCTTTTTAATGTGTAATATAGATGATTTTTCCTACCTTAATATATATATTTCAATGATAGTCTTCATAGCTTCTATAGGTTTTTTTAAATTTAAGATTAAATGATAATTATATACCTCAATCAGCTGTCCAGAAGCCTTGACAAAGAAGCCAACTTCTTTGGGGAGCATTGTGCTTATAATTATATGCATAATTATTGCTTTTAAAATCATCTTTTCCCAACTATTATGAGGATGCTTCTAATAGTAGATAGAAATATCACAACTTTGAGAATGTTGTTTGTATTAGTGTTGCTTTTTATTTATCACAGGAAATTTTTTTTTTACATGGAAAGGCATAAAACTACAATTCATGTTTTTATTATCTAATATTTCCACAAAATTTCAGTCTTTTTTCTTAAGTATTTTAGTATCAAAATTGTTAATCTTTCAGTATTTTTTTATGTGTGACCTGAAAGAATCAGTAAACATCCTCATCAACTCTTCTGATTTCATAATACTAGGCAGAGAATTTATTCATTCTGACAGTTTCTTATATACTAGTTCTTCTTCATCAGTTTTACTTCAACTATTGAATTCTTGGAAGATTTCACAACCATAACACTTTCTAAGCACTTTTGCTATTTTTATGACTTTCTGTGTTCCAAAATCCTGTTATTTCATTTTTTTCAATAGAGATTTAGTTTTTGAAAATTGTATTTAATAGTCTCAGACTTTTAAAATTAACACTCTGTGTATTTTCTAGATGCCAGCTTTTACTTTCCTTAATTTAGTCTCCCTGCAGTATGTTTAAAATTACCGTCTTGTTTGTCTCAATCTCTTTGCTAGCATTAACATTTTCAGGTTCAGAAATACTTATATGGGTCCTATAAGATTCAAGTTTTACCTGATTTATATCTGCAGCTTGCCACTCAGCTTTTTATTGACATCTCTTGGAGTGTTTAATACACTTTCTGATTATTTGCGCCAGAGCTACTGAATCTCAGGAGAAGAAACTATTATGTGTACATCTCATCCTTTGGTTTGCTTGATGCTGTCTTTATATGTGTGATAGAATAGGTATAGAACTTTGCATCTGTTTCTGTTAATTAGGGAAATATTAAGAAGCAGTCATGTGTAGGGGCATTGAGAGCATATTCTAGAACCAGACAGCCATGGGTTTGAAAACTTGGTCTCCCATTCTTTAGTAATAACCATAGAAAAATTATTTAATCTTATTGTGCTTTAATTTCCTCATCAATAAAAGGGGCTGATAATAATCACTACCTTAAAGAGTTGTAGGAGGATGAACACAGTTAATACATTTTAAACACTTAAAATAGGACATACACATATAGCTCTGTGTGTGTGTGTGTGTGTGTGTGTGTGTGTAGGAATCACTCTAATTTATTTATTTAAAATAAATAAAATTAAGAAAAGTAATTTATTTAAAATGAATCTGCGTGGTTTCACTATCACACATGCAGAGATGGCCCAGGACACTCTATATTTTCTACACATAATATAATGTTGAATTCTGATATTCCACAGGGTCATTCTTGTAAAGTAGGAAAAGAAAAGTTTTTTTTTTAGATTTTCCTTATATAAAATGCTAGCAACATTTCCCCTCCTTTCCTCCCTTTTTCTTGAGTCACTATCTGCTGAGAAATACTGACAGTCCTGGGTCTCATTTGCAACTGTCTCAGGAGGGAAAATCAATACAGTACTAAACTCATATAATGATGTCTAAGGCTCTGATTACCTCTGCTCTTTTTTCTTAATAGTAAGATTTTCATAGCTGACTTTAAAATTTTGCAAAGGTTCCCTGAATAAATCTGTAACCACATTCACAAATAAAAATAGTAACATGCATTTTCAAGAAAAGGCCAGGGGATGAATGGGAAGGAGATATGTTTCTTTGCTATATGCGATCACATATGGGCTGCATGTGCTTAATAAACATGTTTTCCTGTTTCCATTTGCGTCTATTAAAATTCTACATTTCTTTGAAGATTTTTCAATCTAATTGTCCTTTCCTTTCAAAATCTTTGAAAGCCTCCTTTAGAATGAATTGATCTACTAAAGCCAGTATATATAATTATGGATTAACACATGAATCCCATGGTAACTGCAAATCAAAAGCCCACAATACATACACAAACACACACAAAAGAAAGGAACAAAAGCTTACTACTAAAGAAAGTCATCAAACATTAAGGAAGAAACAAAACAAAAGAAAAGGAAAGAAAAAAAAAACAGAGAAGAACTACCAAAACAACCAGAAAACAAGTAGTAAAATGGAAGTAAGTACGTGCCTATTAGTTATTACTTTAAATGTCAATGGACTGAATTCTCTGACCAAGAGGCATAGGGTAGCTGACTGGATAAAAACAAAACAAAGCAAGACCCTTCAATACCCTGCCTACAATAGAGTCACTTCAGGGCTAAAGACACAGAGACTGAAAGTGAGGATATAGACAAAGATGTTTCATGCAAACAGAAATGACAAGAAAGCAGGGATATCAATACTCATATCAGACAAAATAGACTTTAAAACAAAGGCTATAATGAAGGACAAAAAAGGGCATTATATATTGATAAAGGAATCAATACAAGGCGAGGATATCACACTTATAGTTAATCTATATGCCCCCAATACAAAAACACCTAAATACATAAAGCAAATAGTAAAGGGAGAAATTGACAGTAATACAACCTACCTCTTAGTTTCCCAAATGTCGGTTTCATCTTTTTCATGACATTTCATATGCTACATCATAGACTTCTTTGATTCAGGATCTCTGTGTTTGTCTTCACTCATATTTCTCCCACCCTGATTTACCTCCTGCCTAGTGTATTAACTCAAGTGGATAGGTCTTCAATAAATGGTTCTGTAATGAATAGATTTATAAATGACAAGAAATGGTATGAAACATAGAAATTAGTTTAATTCTTCATTTCAACCATGAGAAAATTGAGGCTTAGGAAGATGTCCCATTTTTCTTATAATCACACACCAAACACAGGGGGAAAAAGACATTCTTGTGGTGGTGCACATTTTTAATTACAATGATTAAAATCTTAGAAGTACTGGTACTTCAGAATTGTCAATCTCTAGAATATCTGAGAGAGATTGCTTTGAAAGTAGATGCACCAAAACAGGTAAGTGTCTCTAAATACTATAAATGAGATTCCTATTTAGCCAAATTTGTCACTTGATAAGCAGCTTTATAGAGAAACTGATAAATTCCATATTGCATTTTATTAATCAGTAGTCTTGTGCTGTGCTTGACTTGTAGATTGATTTGGCCAACTGACTATTTACAATTGTCAGGTTACTCTGGTAAAGTGGATGTCTGACAATTAAAGCGATCTGGAAACCATGTGTCTTCTGTACAATGCCGTGATTAGATGAACTGTTAGAATGAAAATCAGTTTCTCCAGCAAAATAGTATATTACTTTGGTCAGCAGGCACAAAACATCGAAACACCTTTTTCCTACAAACACTCTGAAACCTCTGCTTCTTGTCCTTTTGGGAACTCTGACAAGGACCTTACATGAATCATTCATTTTATGAAAATACAATATTCCGTCAGCAGCATTAGCTAGCCCAGTTGGATTAGGCAACAGAATCAGCATTAAATGGATGGCCACAGGATGAAATAGAGTCTGAGACCATGGGGGTTACTTTGAAAGTGGTAGCCTACTGGGCTCAGCAGAATTTTAGACTTCATCCACACAAGGACAGAGGTGCCTGTAAAATTTTCCTAGCCAAGACATATGTTGAACAATACTATTTCACCAGTGAAAATTTACTTCCAAAGTTCTTTGTAATAATATATGAACCTTCCAGTGAAGATTCAGATATTCATATCTGAAGACTCTTTCATAGCTCCAGTCCTGAAAGTGGACTCCTGACTATTTCAACTGTTAACAAGGCCTTAGGTTGTGACTTAAGTTTAACACACACACTTTAGAAACACACACACTTTTTCCATATGTATAGAAAAAGACTAGAAAGGAGTACACGTAAATATCGACAATGGATGGGATGGGGAAGTTGTAGGAAATTATAATTTTAAAACTAGTTTTCCTCTAGTGTTTTATATTAAGCATATAATTTTGTAATCAGGAAAAATAACTTATTTGAAAATAATTTTATTATTTTCATGGATAACATAGTGTTTTCTGTTTTGATCTTCTCACCCCCAAATCATGATCCTAGATACCATTCAGGCTGTCTTGGTGGCTCTCTCACCTTATTATCTCCAGTCGCCTTAGCTAGCAGTGTAAGAATCCTACACAGCTTCCCTTGGATCATGCTTAGCTTTAGGGACACTGAGGCTTCTCGCTATTATTTCCTTCCTCTTGTGCCTTTGGCCTATGCCGTTAATTGTTCAAGGCACTGTTTCTCCTGACCATATACTCTCCTCTAGGTTATTCCATTTCACTATGCCTAACCAGCTGAAATTGGCAGCAGTTGAAATCAGCAAAGCCTAAACTAATCTGGAGATTTAGAGTCTATCCATGCTTGCAGTACCCATGAAGCAGGTCAACTGGTTTCTACTTATATGGAGGAGTAAAGAGCTTGTTGGAAAGGAGCTCTTCCAACAGTAAGAGGATTTAATATACAGCAACTTGATTGCAGGACAAGAATTGTTGTTAAAGGGAAAAAGTGGTTTCGAAAGCAGGGTGGCATTTTCTAGGCCCTATTTATTTTTGCCACAGCCCCATACTTGAATCCTAAGAAGCATAAGGAAACATTCTTTATGAGTAAGTTGTGCTGGCAGAAATGGCTAGTGGTGTTCCCACTGGAGCATAAAAACAAAATCCTAATATTTCACATTTGGAAACTGTAGAGAAGAAAACAGTACAGTGTATGCCAATCATCCCTCTGGAACTTTCCAAACTAACAGTAATTTGAATAGGGATGGAGTTTCTGAATTCTATGAAAATATGGTTCTGCTACCATTTTGTTCAGTCGCTAAGTTATGGTTGATTGTTGCAACTCTATGGACTGCAGCATGCCAGGCTTCCCTGTTCTTCACTATCTCCTGGAGTCTGTTCAAATTCATGTCCACTGAGTCAGTGATGCCATCCAACCATCTCATCCTCTGTCATCCCCTTCTTCTCCTGCCCTCAATCTTGCCCAGCATCAGGATCTTCCCCAATAAACTGGCTTTTCGCATCATGTGGCCAAACTATTGGTGATTAAGCTTCAGCATCGGTCCTTCCAATGAATATTCAGGGTTGATTTCCTTTAGGATAGAATCGTTTGATATCCCTGCTATAAAAGGGACTCTCAAGAGTCTTCTCCAACACCACAATTCAAAAGCATCAATTCTTTGGCACTCAGTCTTCTTTATGGTCCAACTCTCACATCCCTACATGACTACCGGATAAACCATAGCTTTGACTATATGGACCTTTATCAGCAAAATGATGTCTCTGCTTTTTAACATGCTGTCTAGGTTTGTACTGGCTTTTCTTCCAAGGGACAGTGTCTTTCAAGGAACAAGCTAACATTTTAGGTTTCCTATTTTATTCTTAAATTTGTGTGGATTGCGAATATATGGATTATTCTCATAAAATATGTGACATAGAAAGGGAAGTTGACATGATCTTCATGTTACAGATTAGTACAAGCAAAGAGAGGTCAAACCTGTTCACATAATAACTTGTGTTGCATAAGAATTAGAACCCATCTGTGATTGTTCTTTTTCCTCTGGAACACATCATGACTAGGCCCATAGACACTTATCAAGCAAACACTCTGAATAAAGCCCTGTATCAGATGCTGGGGACTACCATAAATATAAAGAGCAATGCAGACCAACTTAGCACACTGAGATACACAGGCACTAGGGGACTAAGATGGTAGAGAAAGACAACATGAAGATCACCTCCCCCCACGAGCGCATCAACAACACATCTACCAGAATCCTGACGCAGTGTACACTTTACAAAGATGGGAAATTTCACAGGTTCTCCTTCCAAGGTGATATTACAAGTTTTCTGACAAGTTAATCAGTTGCCTTCTTCTCCTTGATCAATAGAATATGGAGGAAGGTTTCCTGTGTGACTTCTGAGATTTTCTTATGGAATGTGATATGACCCAGGACACACACCTTTGTATCCCTGAGAAGCTATGGAAGAGTCCTGGCTACTGCAAAGTCACTGGAAAAACAGGAGGAAGGACCACAAAGAGATAGAGATACCTAAGAAGTCCTATTTCTTCCAGGCCCTGCCCATTTCTTCTGAACTGAGGCCCCAGATACAAATGAAGAAATCTTGGAGGACCCTAGTCCAAACCACCATCTGACAGTAACTTCATGAGAGTTACCAAGCCAAAAACATTTAGTTAAGCTGATCCCAAATTCCTGACTCACAGAAATTAATATCATTGCTTCATACATCTAAATTTTGTGGTGATTGGTTAGGCAACAATGGTTAACTAATGCACAGCAGGAGAGATATGTGTAAAAATCTTTTCAGTTGCTATTCTTGCTTTATAGAGCGGAGAAACCAACAGTGTTTAATATAAGAAATTCCTTAGAAAATATAAAACTTATGAATCCATCCATTTCTACTTTAGTATACACAAGTTTATCTCTGGTTTGAGTGCTATTTTCACTTCTAATATATCTTTCATTTCTAATATATATGTTCTTTTAATGAGAAACCGTCTTTGATAGTTCTAAAAAGACTGCTGTAAAGATCTCAGTTTTTTGGATAATAACATGTCCAAATTCCTCCTTTAGTATGACATAAGAAAACTAAAGCCCATTGGTATTTGCTCTTTATTTGCTCCAATTTCTGACTCTCTGGAGCCTGCATCCACCAAACAACTCCAGATCCATCCCAGGTTGAGCTGGCTTAGGGTCTGAGAGAAACAGTGAAAGCTGAATCAGAGAAATCTTACTTCATTTTCGTGCATAAACAATGCAAAGTTAATCCAAATGAATTTATTCGAGGTGTTCAGAAAAAAAAAAGCAATTTTACCTGTTTCAAATTCCTTCTCACACTTAAGCATGGTAATACATTGAAAAAAATTTGAAACATATATGAGGCCAGTGAGCTTTCCAAGAGTCCTTGTTCTGTTGTTTCACCACTCAACTTGTCTTCCTCTTCTTCCTCCTTAACTGAAACATTGCTAGTTGGCATTTAACTCCTCAATAAATCATTTTAACATGCACCTTAATCTCCCTAGATATTTTTGTTCAGCTATAAAATGAGGATAACAATATTAGCCAGTTTTCTATGCTTAATTAGTTTGTACTAGGGCTTCCCTGGTAACTCAGTGGTAAAGAAACAGCCTGCCAGTGCAGTAGACTCAGGTTCAATCCCAGGGTCAGGAAGATCCCTGGAGAAGGAAATAGTAACCCACTCCTGTATTCCTGCCTGGGAAACCCCATGAACAGAGGAGCCTGGTGGGCTGCAGGCCATGGGGTCACAAAGAGTCAGATATGACTCAACAAGTAAGCATGAGCACATTTGTTACGACTAAGTACGAGCACATTTGTTACTGGGTCAATACATAATTCACTGTCTCTGCATCAACTCTCTGATATTGTAACATCCTATAGTATTATGATCTTTGGATTTAAATAAAGGACTTCAAGTGATGAGGAATGGCTACTCTACTAGACAGGTTTGAAAAGACCTGGGTTCCAGAGTTGTAATCCTTTGAGAACTCTTGGCTTCCTGCCTGGTGGTTGCAGAAAGTTATCCTAGCAGCATGAAAGTCAGCTAAATGGCCTTATTCCTCAGGCTTCTCACTAACCTAAGAGTGCTTCCTTGGCAATCAGAAGAATGCTTGTTTTTGTTCAGCTTCGTGCATAGGAGAGAATCAGGCTCATTATTTTTAGGAACTCCATAGAGGTGTGGCCTTGCAATGAAAGGCAGAGTAGTATGGGGTCATTTAAGGTAACATTTGTTTTCTCTTCGAGGGAATGAGATAACGCCATCCAAGGGGAAAACAGGTGCAATTTTATTTTTCCATAGGAAAAAGAATAGAAGGCCAGAGAAAGAGGTGGCATGTTCTATTAAATGCTCTTTATTTTGTTCAGGAAGTTACGGCTCCTATAAAGAATCTTCTGATTGTTGCAGGGAAAAGCCAATTCTGACTCCATATTGGAACCATTTCTTTGACTTGCTTTTGTTATTATAATCATACATAATGGCCTGCCTCAGAGAATCCTGACCCTCTTCCTGACTATTAAAATAAAGTGCCTTTGTTCAGGACCCTGTCTACCTGAAGATGGCAGGAAGGAAGAATTTAGCACATGCCCTGCCTGAAGCTTACCATTCTAGGAGATATTTGCAAGATCGATGGCCTTTTTACTGTTTCCTCACCTCCTCTGTCTCTGATTAGAAAAAGAACCTGGTGGCATTCAGACCCTGATAAGATGGTTAATTTGAGACATTAGTCTGCCATCTTCCCAGTCTGCTGGCTTTCCAAATAGTCTTATTCCTTGCCTCAGTACCTTGTCTCTCAGATTTATTGGCCTGTCATGTGGTGAGCAAAGTGAGTTTGGACTCTGTAACATGATGCAGTGGATTTAATCTCTGATTCTCTCTGCCTATTATGCTGAAAATAATATAACTGGCAAAAAATGTTGGTGACACAGCTGAATGAATTTTATGAGCTAAAACACATAGGGAATTTGCAAGAAAAAAACTTAATGTAATATTTGATCAAGAAACATGGCTCAAGGAACTGTAAAAGGGAGCGTTTCAGCCATTTCTTTTCTGGCCATGGAGGTTTTCTTCTATCAATTCCCATAATCACTGACTTTGATTTCTCCCACAGGTCAGGTTCCTGGGAGGAAGGCCTTCACATCTTTAGTTCTTTAGCACCCTTGTGATGCCTCTTGTAGGATCTGAACTTCAGTGCAGTGCCAGGCAAAGACCATGTTCTTTGGGATCTTGAGGTCTTGGTTGCACACCAACTCTACCTTAGCAGTCAAGTGACAATGAAGAAGCCACGTACTGTTTCAGAGCCTTGAGTTCCTAATTTCACAAAAGTCAGGAATATTACTTACCTCCCAGATATCCACAGAGGATCACAAGAGATAAAATATGAAAATGTTTTATATACTTTAATATTTAAACAAATGTTCATTGTTGTACCAACTTTGTTTTGTAATTATTTGACTTTCCTCTCAAATTAGATTGAAAGATTTTCAGTTTCCCCTAGCATCTATCTTAATACTTGGCATAAAGTAGGTGTTCAAAAAGGTTTTGAGGAAGGAATGCAGGAGTGAATAATGAACCCATTTGTGGCATTTTTCCTTATGCCTGAATAATGGGAGATTTTACAGCATTATAAATTAATCTTTGGGCCTCTTTCACAATAATCATTGTGAAAAATCAGTACATATATAACCTCTAGTCAGCTCCGTGGCCCAGGCTCCCTGGGATAGATTTATGACTGGGCACCATTCCTGCTGGTAAATTACCCTGGGCTTTGCTGATATGTGAAAAATTTATGGAGTGAAAGTGTGCTTGGCAGTCCCTTGGATAGGTCTTTTGCTTCAACAGTGCTTGGATTGAACAGATGCAGGGAGACCCCTTGCTATAGCCTCTGACCACCCTCCAACCTTTTCTCCAGTCACAACCTTAAGAATCAGTCACTCAGCTGTCCACGATCACCAGAACCAGCCACCATTTTTTGAGCTTAACTCCTTATTATCATCAACCATGAGCTCCCAGATTCGTCAGAATTATTCCACCAAGATGGAGGCCACCATCAGCCACCTGGTTAACATGCATCTGGGCCTCCTATACCTACCTCTCTCTGGGCTTCTTTTGAGCATGACAGTGTGGCTCTGGAGTATGTGGGCCACTTTTTTTTTGAATTGGCCAAGGAGAAGCACAAGAGTGCAGAGTCTCTTGAAAATGCAAAGCCAGAATGGTAGCTATGCCCTCTTCCTGCACATACAGAAGCCATCTCAAGATGAGTGGGTAAAACCCAGGATGCTATGGAAGCCACCTTTCTCATAGAGAAGAACCTGAGCCAGGTCTTTCTGGATCTGCATGACCTGCATTCTACCCATGCAGACCCCCACATCTGTGTCTTCCTGGAGAACCACTTCATAGATGAGGAGGTAAAACTCATCAAGAAGATGGGTGACTACCTGACCAACCTCTTCAGGCTGGCTGGTCCCCAGGCTGGCTTGGACAAATATCTCTCCAAAGGCTCACCCTTGAGCACAACTGGGAGCCTCTGAAGACCAGTGGCCATTGAGGAACCCCATAACATCAGGGCTGCCTGAAGCCCCTCTCTGCAACTACTAGGCTGCTTTTTAACACCTTGGAGCTCATTCTCAAGCCTTGGACCAAATGAAAACAATAATGCTTTTTGAGCAAAAAAAAAAAAAATATATATATATATATATATATATATATATATATATATAAATGTTCATGGAGTAATTTTGTAAGAATTAGGATGTAAGTGTTTGGGATAATTGGGAATATGACTTTTTTTTTTCTTTCAGTGCTTCACTGTGAAGTATGACACAGGAAATCCATTCTTAACATTTAGAGCAATTGTCCTCAAAGTCTAGTCCCTGGACCAGCAGCATCAGTTTCTCCTGGAAGCTTGTTAGAAATGTAGATCCTCCTCATATCTACTATATCAGTAATCCTGGAGTTGGGGCCCAGAAATATTAACAATCCTCCAGGTGATTCTGTTGCACTCAAAAGTTTGAGAAGCTGACAGAGCATTGGGATTAGAAGATAAAACCAAAGTATAGAAGAAAAATAGCAACAGTTTATTTGTTTTTAATAGAATTAGATTTTAAAGTTTTAAAAGGTTGCCAAAATTGTCATTTTAAAAGGATCCCTTCTTTCTTGGATTGGAAGAATCAATGTTGTCCGAGCAAATATCCTACACTAGGCAATCTACAGATTCTATGCAATCTCTATCAAATTACCAATGGTATTTTTCACAGAACTAGAAGTTTAAAAATTCGCATGGAGACACAAAAGACCCCAAAAAGTCACAGCAATCCTAGGAATGAAAAATAGAGTGGGAGGAATCAGACTCCCTGATTTCAGACTATACTACAAAGCTACAGTCATTAAAGCAGTATCATACTGGCATAGAAACAGAAATAAAGATCATTAGAATAGGATAGAAAGTTCAGAAATAAGCCCCTGAACCTAGTGTCAATCAATATATGACAAAGGAAGCAAGAATATACAATAGAAAAACTATACAATAGAGACAAGACTGTATCATCAATAAGAGGTTCTGGGAAAACTGGATAAGCGAAGTTACAAGTGAAGTCGTTCAGTTGTGTCTGACTCTTTGCAACCCCATGGACTGTAGCCCACCAGGCTCCTCCACCCATGGAATTTTCTAGGCAAGAGTACTGGAGTGGGTTGCTATTTCCTTCTCCAGGGGATATTCTCGACCCAGGGATCGAACCCATGTCTCCCACATTGCAGGCAGACGCTTTACCGTCTGAGCCAAGACTGGATAGCTACATGTAAAAGAATGAAATTAGAGTATTTCCTAACACCATATACAAAAATAAAACTCAAAATGGATCAAACACCTAAATGTAAGTCTGCGCAGTATAAAACCTTTAGAGGAAAACATAGGGAGGCTACTGTGGCATAAATCACAGCAAGATCTTTGATCAACCCCCCAAAGAAAATAATATGAAAAATAAACAAATTAGACTAATTAAACTTTAAAGCTTCTGCACAGCAAAGGAAACAATAGAAAAGACCAAAAAGGCAACCCATTGAATGGGAGAAAATATTTCCAAATGAAGTGACCAACAAGAGATTAATCCAAAGTACATGAAAGGCTCGTGCAGCTCTATATAAGAAAACAAGTAACACAATAAAAACGTATGGGTAGAAGATGTAAATAGACATTTCTCCAAAGAAGATATATAGATGGTCAAAAAGCACATGAAAAAATGCTCAACATCACTAACTATTAGAAAAATGCAAATCAAAACTACAATGATGTATCACCTCACACCAGTCAGGATGGGCATCATCAAAAAGTCTACAAATAATAAATGCTGGAGAGGGTGTGGGGAGAAGGGAACCTCCCCACACTTTTGGTGGAAATGTAAATTGGTACAAACACTATGGAGGACAGTATGCAGGTTTCTTAAAAACTAAAAGTAGAACTACCATATGATCCAGCAATCCCACTCCTGGGCATATATTTGGAGAATATTATAATTCAAAAATATACATGCACCCTAGTGTTCATTGCAGCACTATTTACAATAGTTAAGACATAGAAGTAACTTGCAAATGTCCATCAACAGAGAAATAGATTTAAAAAATATGGTACATATATACAATGGACTATTATTTATCCATAAAAAAGATTGAAATAATGCCATTTGTAGCAACATGAATGAACCTAGAGATTATCACATCAAGTGAAGTAAGTCAGACAGAGAAAGACAAATATCATATGATATCATTCATATGGAATCTAATTTTTAAAGACACGAATGTACTTATTTATAAAACAGGAACAGACTTACCATTATCAAAGCAAACATGTTATCAGAGGGGAAAGGTGGTGTGGGAGGGATAAATCAGGAGCTTAGGATTAACAACACACACTACTATACATAAAGTAACCAACAAGGACCTACTCTATAGCACAGGGAACATTTTGTGATAACTCACATGGGGAAAGAATCTGAAAATGAATATACGTATAACTGAATAACTGCTATACATCTGAAACTAACATGACATTGTAAATCAACTATACTCCAATAAAATTAAAATAAAATAAATAAACATAGGGATCCCTTCTTTCTAGATAAGGAAACTGAGTTACAGATATGGTAGATAATTTAGTTTAGATGAGAGAGCTGTAGCCCTATCCACTGGGGTTCTTCTGGGTGATTGACTCTCCTATTCTATAAACTCAATAATGCTCACATAAGAGTATAATAAGGCTTCCCTCTGGCTCAGATGGTAAAGAATCTGCTGGCAATACAGGGGACCCAGGTTCGATCCCTGAATTCAGAATATCATCTGGAAAAGGGAATGGCAACCCACTCCAGTATTCTTGCCTGGAGAGTCCCATGGACAGAGGATCCTGGCAGGCTACAGTTCATGGGGTTGCAAAGAATTACACACGACTTGACGACTGACACTTTCACTTTTAAGAGTGTGATGCGTGTATAATATATCACCTCTCTTGGGTCATATGTTGGAGAAGCATAGTATTTACTGAAATAAGTCCCTCTCATGGTGGGAGTTTGAGTTACTCTGGAGGATTGACTGGGGAGGCAGAATTAACCTTTAGGTTTCTTCACATCACACCTTAGACAGACCCATTGACTTCTACACGTAAAAGACACCATGACCTCAGTGAGATCAGTCTATTTTGGACCAGTTAAAAAATCTGTGTTTCTTCCCTGGTAGTGAAAATTGAGCTGATCTCAGGATTCTGAGACTTCGCTAAATTCAATCAGAAACTTGAGATGGTACTATTGACCCATTTTCTATCCATTTTCCACTGAGCGAAAACCTGTGGTGAGCATGTACTTTGTTAACAGTGAGGCAACAAAGAGGATAAAAGGCCCTAAATGATAGAAATTAGGGACTTCATAGTCATTTGGGCCACAAATATCTCTGACAGGACTGTTACCTGATGAGAAATTGTGTGTACCACTGCCAAATAAAGTGTAATGCTATCATTGAAGAAACAGGTGTATTTTACTTTGTTCTTTTTCCACGCTTGAGTTCATACTGACCCAGTCAACAATAACAGTTCCACAAGGCTGTTTGGCTGCTTTAAATGATAATTGCTGTTGTCTTTTTTCCCTGTAATTGTTTTATTGTCTGTCTTTTCTCTACCTTACTAGCAATAATCTGTTTGTGTTTTGAAACGACATTAAACTATTAACAGCTAAAACCCTGAGGAACTATATTTTTCTGTGAAAACTGATAATACAAATGAAACCTGGGAGACTGGTCCCACCTGCAGTCTAACTGCATTATTTATTATTCTTTGAGGCAACAATTTCAAATCTTCTCCTGCCTTGAGATGACCTTTCTCTAACAGCCTGCAAGTTACCAATCTTTTTACATTTATTCTATACCTCTAACCCTCTCCTTGAAATAAGAATCCCCACATTTGCTTGCCTCAGAAGTTTTTTCTAAATCAGAAGACCAAGGAAGTCTTTATTTTTTGTATTTTCCTAATAGAAAATAACCTTCTGAAAGCTAGGTATTATGTTTTGTACATTTCCAGTTCTCCCAATGTACCATACAGCATCAGGCTAAATAGGAAGGGCTAGACGTAGTACTTGGAGAAGGCAATGGCACCCCACTCCAGAACTCTTGCCTGGAAAATCCCATGGACAGGGGAGCCTGGTAGGCTGCCGTCTATGGGGTCACACAGAATCGGACACTACTGAAGCAACTTAGCAGCAGCAGCAGACGTAGTACTCTAATTAAGCCCCTCATTACAGTAGCCATCCAGAAAGGAAAATGGAAATACATAGAACAGTCAAACTAAGGGTACAATCAGTTCATTTTCCTCCTTAGTCTGCATAACCCTACTTATATAAACGTACACATATGCATATTATACATAACGTTATAAATAGCTGTAAGGCCAGGACATGGTATGTATTTTGTGCTGGACGTGTACTACATTTAGACTCTGTGTGTGTGTGTGTGTGTGTGTGTGCCTGTTTGTGTGCACACATGTGGATTGTGTCCTGCCAGCAGAGCCCACTTTCACCTTCCACATGGATGGCATAACTATCTTACTGTCAGGGAGCACATCTGGCTTTAGCAGGGCCCTTTGAGTCACTGTGATATGGGTAATATGAGAAGTCTTGGGGCTACAACCAACTAAAGTGTGTGTCACTGGGAGGACTGTTGAAGGACTTAATGAGAAGATAGAGATATGGGCAATCATAGGGATGATAGTCTGGGATGATAGTGAAGCTGGATAGATAGGTACAGCCAACCCAGAGAAAAGTAAGAATCAGATGATTTGGAAAATGGAACACTAAATAAGGGATGAAACAGAGTATTCCATATCTAAGACAGAGAATCTGTGAATACCTCTATTCTGGTAACTTCATAGGCTTGCCCCTGCCCTCCCCTCAACAAATGACACCAGTGAGTTGTAGGATTGCCTTCATTTCATCACAATGGCCTTGGAAGTATTGACCCTTGAGTAGGAGAGGAGGAGCTTGAAAACTGAAATGAACCAAAAGCAATCAAAGAACTATATGGCCCTAAAGAGTGTGTGGATTTGTGGGAAAATTGTTTTGTAAACGATAATTACATTATTTGGAGTTAATAGAACACAGTTGCATTTCATAAATGAAAGTATTTATCAGTTGAATGTACCAACTCAGGTAGGCAGACTGGGCATGTAGAACTTGACAAGGATTAAACTGGTCAGTCCTGAAGTATATGTCTGCTATGATTGAAAATAACTAGAAGATAAAGTTGGTTCTTAGGCAGCTGGGGGAACCTGAGATCTCAAGGGTGTGACCTTCAACACACAGCTGTAGAGAAGGTCAACCTTTCCTATAGCATCTTCTTCACTCCTTTTTCTGGTAGAACTATCCCATTCTTGGGGCTTCCTTGGGAGACCTGTCTTTGTGATACCTACTGAGGGTACAAAGTTTCCCAGTGACATCCCTTTGGAGGACAGGGTCACAGACTCCAAAATCTTGCATCTCTCATCCTTGTTTCCTCCCAGTTTCCTTTCCTAATCTTGCTGAGATACAAATGGAAGTTTGGCAGGGGGTGTGGAAAAGGATTATTTTAGGCACTGAATTTTGCATGGGAGGTATATAGTCAAGACTAAATGGCAACCCACTCCAGTGTTTTTGCCTGGAGAATCCCAGGGACGGCGGAGCCTGGCGGGCTGCCAACTATGGGGTCGCACAGAGTCGGACACGACTGAAGTGACTTAGCCATGATGTACAGGTTCTAGCCAAGTAGAACAAGTAACATAGAAAGACAAAGAGAACAAAGCTTAATTTTTCCAACTTGACAATTGCTTACTATTCTGTCCTAGCATCTAGGCAGCAGGCTTCTGCATAGCAAAGACAATTATTTCTGGGGAAGTTTCTAGGCATGCCAGTCTCCTTCACCCAAGTATATTACTCCCATCGATCTGTCACAGCATCTGAAATTCTACCACTGAAATTGCCTTACTTTGGATTAAAGCACCATATCTCAAGTATTTTTTAATTGCAGTCCTGATGGAGCAGAGCAAGCCCAAGAAGCAAAACCAACATATTCACAGAACCAACTTCAAGGAAAGCACAAGAGATGAATCCTCTTGTGTTTGCATGCATCCTGAGTTCACAATCTCAGCTGCCATTGATCTCCTCTCAAGACTGGAAGGGCTGCTCTTAACTGACCCTCTCTGTCGGCCATGGTAGAAGAGGAGCCAGGCTCAAGAGCAGACAGACAGAGTAGAAGCGTCACAGCCTCATGACCTAACTGGCTCTTCTGGACAGAACAGGTCACTTCCTCTTCAGCAACCCAGACAACGCTGGGCGTGGGTACCATGATCATGTTGCAAATTAACCTGTGATCCTCTTGCTAGGACTGTTCAGACACCTGTTTCAAGACTTTTGTATTGAAAATTTACTTTCTCTTAAACTCACATGTTTATACCATACCTTTCCGAATCTAATTTTATTTCTCGTGTCTGGAGATTTCCTTTCTGGAAATTCTCTCCTAATGCTCTTTTTGTAATTTAGTGACTTCAAATGTACCTTATCCTCTGCACTTCTATAACCTTGATTTTTATTCTTGCTTATAGTTCTCCAGTGAATTTGTTAACTAAAATTTGAGTATTTACACATTAGAATCCTCTTTGTAACTCAGTGTATTTCCATTTCAGAAGTTTTTCCCCAGTGCTGCAGGCTATCTTTGGTATTTAGGATCTTGCTCACGTCTAAACTAATTTGAATTAAGCTGATCACTTAGTTACCATGAGATTTGTGAAATGTAACAGCCATCCTCTATCCCATAAACTGAGAGTGCTGCTGAAGACTTGAGAAGTATTATCTAAGTGGTTGAAACTGCCTAGGGAGTTCAGGTGCCACAGAGCTCCCACCTAAAATGAAACAGCCCCAACAGATGGCTCCATTGGGTTTGCCCATTGGTTTAGTCCAAATCACTGGCTGTTTGGGAGTGATTGTGGATCTGGTTTTGGAGTGAGTAGCCCTTCCTGTGACTTGTGAGATTTATTTACACTCTCTCTATTTATGGGCTTCCCTGGTGGCTCAGACAGTAAAGAATCTGCTTGCAGTGCAGGAGACCTGGGTCAGAAATATCTCATGGAGAAAGCAATGGTTACCCATACCAGTATGCTTGCCTGGAGAATTCCATGAACAGAGGAGCCTGGCAGGCTGCAGTCTATGTGGTTGCAAAGAGTAGGACACAACTTTCACTTTTCTCTATTTACAGTTGTTCTCATAACATGGGTAACGCTTTCCAGTCACTGAAAATAAACCTTTGAGAAGCCGCACAATTATAAAAGAGCTTACTTCTTGCAATAAGAATTAATGGTACACATTATCTGCTACTGGTAAATATAATTCTTAATACTATCTTTTTTAATATTGTCATTCAGAAAGCTTGTTGACAGAGAAGCCTGCTCTGTTTCTTTTATTTGGTCTCTTGCTAGGCCACCTTGTCACAGGGCTCCACAGGGTGCCTTCCTGTAGATGGTAATAGTGTCCTTGCTGTTGACCAACACACTGCCTTGCTCTAAGTCTCATGAGTTGCTTATGATTTTTTTTTCTGATTATTTCTCCCCCTATTGCTAGAGATGATATGACTCTAGCATAATTTTATAGACAGGGAATTTTTATAGAAAATAATTTTTAGACAGAGAATCTTTTGTACTTTGGAAAAAATAATCATATGGCATAGTCTCTTTTTTCCCTGTGTTGGCTGTCCTGTTTACTTTCTCCATTCCTTTATAATTTTATCATGCTGCTGCTGCTACTGCTGCTAAGTTGCTTCAGTAGTGTCCACTCTGTGCGACCCCATAGATGGCAGCCCACCAGGCTCCCCCGTCCCTGGGATTCTCCAGGCAAGAACACTGGAGTGGGTCGCCATTTCCTTCTCCAATGCATGAAAGTGAAAAGTGAAAGTGAAGTCGCTCAGTCGTGTCCGACCCTCAGCGACCCCATGGACTGCAGCCTTCCAGGCTCCTCCATCCATGGGATTTTCCAGGCAAGAGTACTGGAGTGGGGTGCCATTGCCTTCTCCAAATTTTATCATAAATTTATATTATTAGAGAGCTTTAAAATTCTATTTTTGTTTTCACTAGAAGCAGTAAGGAGCACAGATTTCCTTGTTTTCCATTCCTCACATCTTTCCTATTGACCAATAAGGATTGATATGTCAGTAAATTTTGAAAACTCAGCAGTGGCCACAGGACTGGAAAAGATCAATTTTCATTCCAATACCAAAGAAGGATAATGCCAAAGAATGTTCAAACTACCATACAGTTGCACTCATTTCATATGCTGGTAAGGTTATGCTCAAAATTCTTCAAGCTAGGCTTCAGCAGTATGCGAATGAAGAACTTCCAGATATACAAGCTGGATTTAGAAAAAGCAGAAGAACCAGAGATCAAATTGTCAACATTTGTTGGATCATAGAAAAACCAAGGGAATTCCAGAAAAACATCTACTTCGGTTTCATTGACTATGCTAAAGCCTTTGATTGTGTGGATTACAGCAAATTGTGAAAAGTTTGAAAAGAGATGGGAAAATCAGACCACCTTACCTGTCTCCTGAGAAACCCATATGCCGGTCAAGAAACAACAGTTAGAATCAGACATGGAACAATGGACTGGTTCAAAATTGGGAAAGGAATATGACAAGGCTGTATATTGTCACCCTGCTTATTTAACCTATATGCAGAGTACATGATGTGAAATGC
Source organism: Capricornis sumatraensis (assembly GCF_032405125.1). Classification (NCBI taxonomy): domain Eukaryota; kingdom Metazoa; phylum Chordata; class Mammalia; order Artiodactyla; family Bovidae; genus Capricornis; species Capricornis sumatraensis. The sequence goes on from NC_091086.1 coordinate 22,367,714, forward strand.
TGGGCTGAATAAATCACAAACTAGAATCAAGAATGCCAGGAGGAATACCAGCAACCTCAGATACGCAGATGACAGCGCTCTAATGGCAGAAGATGAAGACAAAGTAAAGACGCCCCCAGTGAAGGAGAAAAAGGAAAGTGAAAAAGCTGATTTGAAACTCAACATTCAAAAAACTAAGATCATGGCATCCGGTCCCACCACTTCATGGCAAAGAGAAGGGGAAAAAGTGGAAGTAGTGTCAGATTTTATTTTCTTGGGCTCTGAAGTCACTGTGGACTGTAGCCATAAAATTAAAAGATGCTTGCTCCTTGGAAGGAAAGCTTTGACAAACCTAGACGGCATATTAAAAAAAGAAAGACATCACTTTCCCGACAAAGGTCTGAATCCTCAAAGCTATGGTTTTTCCAGTAGTCATGTATGGATGTGAACATGCATGCATGCTAAGTTGCTTCAGTCGTGTCTGACTCTTTGTAGCCCCGTGGACTGTAGCTCGCCAGGCTCTTCTGTCCATGGGATTCTCCAGGCAAAAATACTGGAGTGAGTTGCCATTTAGTGTTGGACCATAAAGAAGGCTGAATGCTGAAGAACTGATGCTTTTAAATTGCAGTCCTGGAGAAGACTCTTGAGAGTCCGTTGGACTGCAAGGAGATCAAACCAGTCAATCCTGAAGGAAATCAACCCTGAATATTCATTGGAAGGACTGATGCTGAAGCTGATGCTCCACTATTTGGCCACCTGTTGCAAAGAGCTGACATATTGGAAAAGACCCTGATGCTGGGAAAAATTGAATGCAAAAGGAGAAGGGAGCAGCAGAAGATGAGACTGCCATAACAATGGCAATTGCTATGGCACAACAATTGGACATGCCATCCGATTGGCATAACATCACCAACTCAATCGACATGAATTTGAGTAAACTCCAGGAGATAGTGATAGATGGGTAACTGTCCATGCTGCAGTCCATGGGGTCACAAAGAGTCAGACACAACTTTGTGACTTGAACAAAGACAACAACAACATGATACAGACTCATAGAAAATAAATTTATGGTTTCCAAATGGGAAAGGGAAGGGAGGTTTGAGGAGTGTAGGATGAACAGAAGCAAATTGCTTTACACAAGACAGATAAGTGACACGAATTTACCGTATAGCACAGAGATAGAACTCTTTTTAAAATCTTATAATAATCTATAATGGAAAATAATCAATATGCATATATAAAACTGAATTGCTTTGCCATACGCCTGAAACTAACAAAATGTTGTAAATCAACTATATTTTGATTAAAAATATTTATATGATAAAAAATAATTGCTTATTTCTAGAATTTTCCATTTAATACTCTTGGCCCAAGACTGACTGCAGGTAGCTGAAAATAAGGAAAGTGTGACAGTGGGTAAAGGGGACTACTGTAATCAGAAAATACCTCCTTCAAGATTAGTCATTATTCGATCGCATATAGGATAGCAATGCACAGTCTTAGCAAGACCAGGGAAGATAATAGTCCACTAGATGTTTCTAAAATGGTGATGGTTTTGTGTGTGTGTGTTTGGAGAGAAGAAAGTCACATTCTTGATTTTTGTCAGAATGTCAGGCACTAAGTAAGGAGGTCTCCACTTTGTGGCTTACACAACCATAGTCTAAAAGGCTGAATAAAATATAGTCTGTAACTTGGTGAAGAATTTGAGCCAGAGATCAGAGGCATCATTTCATGGAGGAACTTGATGTTAATTGAAGGTGACAAAGTATGAAAAGCCTAAGGGACTGATGCCCTTTACTGGCTAGGAGAGGGGCAATTTGTGTAGGTGTGAATAACTGCATGTCTGTTATTCAGCTGAATTAATTTGCATTTAAAACTCTAAGAGGTGGTCAAAACTGCCTCTGGGAAACAATGTCAGTACTAAACTTACAACGTGTTCTGTACTTCGGGAAATAGAATATCCTTAGGCATGAAGCTCCTTGAAGAAAACAGGTCTCCTTACCACTTGCCCCAGAGAAAATCACTACGGTGAACTTCTTTTTGCTTGTTTACAGTATGCACATCAGGAAAAGTCTCACCAGCTCTCCAATTTTCAGCCCCCACCTCTTACTCTTGAGCTTCCCTGGCTCAGTGGTAAAGAATCCACCTGCCAATGCAGGAGATGTGGGTTCGATTCCTGGGTTGGAAAGATCCCCTGGAGAAGGAAATGCCAACCCAATCCAGTATTCTTGCCTAGGAAATCCCATAGACAGAGGGGCCTGGCAGGCTACAGTCCATGAAGCGGCAAAAGAGTCGGACAGAGCTGAGCAACTAAACAACAGCAACAATCCCTTACTTCGACTCTGGTGTGGAATGTAGGAGACCTGCCTGCATCTGTCTGTCTTCTTCTGAAAGAAACAGGAGATGGAGGCTGGGAGCCAGTTGTTTGGAAGCATAGAGCACATATGTTCCTTCAGAAAGAGTCAGCTTGGTTCCCACATTGCCTCTGAGACCCATCAGCCCCTCTCTTCTTCCTCTTTCCCGTGCCTGGTTCATGTTCACGACACTGGCTGAACTGTCCCCTCAACACTAATTTTGATTGATTGTGCTGCTTCAACTTCTTGGATGGAACTCCTTTCTGCACCTGTCCAGACAGGTGACTGGTACTATAGATTCCTGTCTTGGTTTGACCAGGTGTCTCCCCCCAGTAACTAAGATCTGCCACACAAAACAAGCTAGCTACTCCATATCTGGCCCCTGACCACAGACACTGTCAGATTTTCCTGCCATATCTCACCTGCCCAACTGACTGTTCATGAGAGGGATACTGACTCTCACAATAAGGACTGAGCTTTCATTCTGTCTTGAGTTGCATTTTCCAGGCTCAGATTCCATTGACAGTGACCAAATGACCTATTATGTCTGGAGCCTGAGTCATTCAAGGTGTTATATGTTCATATTGACAGAAAAGTCAAAATATCTCCTCAAATCTTAAGATCTGCCTGGATCCCTATTCCAGACTCTCATGTATGGAAGCATGAATACTCACCCCTACCTGTGACTACTGTCCTTAGTTTATAATTCTAGTGGTACTCTCTTACAGGCTTTGGTTTTAAGACGATTCTGACTGCTATTTCAGCTTCCTGGGACATCTACCTCCTTAATAACTTATTTAAGCCATCCCTTTCATGCAGTGCTTCCTGGCTGCCATGCAGTTAGAATTTCCTCGTGTTTTTGTGTTGCTTAAGCTTCTGGCTTGAGGCTTACCCTATCTTAATCAATATTTCATGGCATGGCTTGCATGCTAGTACCGTCTTTACACTCTCTTCCTCTATATTCAGGCTGATTCCTTGAACCCTGGTCTCTGCTTCACTTCCCATTCTTAAATTAAAAACATATATTTCCTTATAGTGATCGATTTCCTGGCTGTGGCCACATCTAGATTCTTGAAACCACTTCTGTTCTCTTCTACTGTCCAGGGATGCTGTGTTATATCCCTAGTACAGATGATAATCATTCTGATTATCAGTAAAGAAAGAATGAAGGAGGGCTAAAAACAGGACAAAAGAAACTCACAAAGCATCCACCTACTAGAAGTAGAGCTAAGCTTCATAGAACCAGGAAAGAGATGAGATTATATTTTTCTCTTAGGGTGGCCACACAGTCCATCATTTCCCCTTTACTCCATATATCTGCAACATTTTTGTTTTTTCTGGACTAGCTTTCTCCACAAGCCTGTTAGTGTTGCCCTACATCACTTTTGGCCTATGGATTGGCTCCCACCAGATGAAGTGTCCGCCTCCTGATCCAATCAGGGATGCTCAAAGCAAGGGCTCCTGTGGCAGTTCATGTCCTCCCAAGCCCATCACTTCAGCAGAGGAAACAAAGATAACTTTCAAAGAAAAAGGCAGACACTCAGCATATTCCCCCAAGCATGTCTAATATAATTAACTCTAAAAATTTGGGTAAAAATTTTCAATTCACTGGCCATGCATGCATAGGTCAATAATACTTAAAAAAGCAAATTAAGCACTACAAAGTGACAGAGTAGAGTTAAATATTCAGAGACAACTCATTGAACCTAATCAGGTGGGAGAGGTTGCAGAGAAATATATGCTAAGTGAAGGTAAGACATTAATGAAACTTAAAGAGTGTGGAAAGTATAGATAAACTTGATCTGCCAACTCAATTAATACTAAAAATATACTGTAGGAATATATAATGGCAAGCAAGGTGCTTTGACCATTTGTTCTTTTTTTTGCAAAAATATGTCTAACTGCTGAAAACTGTTCCCAGAGTTCTGTACTCTTCTACAAAAATGTTATTAAGAAACTAATTAGGGAATTATAATTATCATTGATTAAGACTCCTTTATTGAAAAAAGCAGAAAGGCATATCGGATATGATTATGGAGAAAAGATTAATAGAACCAGATACGGGCAAGCAGATCAGGAGAAGGGCAGCCAGTAATAAGACATTGATTTTCACAACCTCTTGTATCCTCCAGGGACAGGAGCAAGTCTGTTCTATATCCTGAGTACTGTCTCTAAGAAGTGGGGAGTTTCGGCGATGATGTGCCGCCATGATACAGGGCAAGTAGGGGGGTGCCAGGCAGGATTGGTATCTGCTACCAGACAGGCAGACCAGAAAGGCAGGAACATACAGGACTGTTCACACAGGAGGCAGTCAGAGCAGAGATGTCAGCTGAGTTTAGAATCCTAGCCCTAGCATTTCTAAGGCCGAATTAGGCACATTGCTTCATCTCTAATTTTGTTTCCCTCAGCATAATATGTGGGATGGTAATGATACTTCATAGGATAATTATTCATAAGATATATATATATAGTGTCTAGCACTGTGACTGAGAGAATGGAATTGCAATAAATGATAGTATTATTACTCAAAATGAATGAAAGAAACAGGCAGAAAATGGGATCTGGGGCAGAACATGGCATACGGTTAGGCATGCGAAAGTAACTATCTTCCTGGTCTATGTTGATAAAGCTTGGTAGGTGCACACTGTTTTTTCTTATATAACATGAGGCAATGAAATGCAAGCATTTGAAGTTAAATGAAACAGAAAGAGAACTAGGTCATTTGGGGAGACATCAACAATTTTACAGTTGGCAAAAAGTTGCTACAATTTTCTGTTTCTTAAGTGATCTTAAAATCCACTTTCTTGGTCCTTATTTAAAGGGTCTCAGAGACTTCTTTAAATCTCCTTTTCCCCTTTCAACAGAAATGTAATGATCACTGATTTTTGTCTCTTCTTCTCCAATCTTTCTAAGAGTCATTTACATTCTTCAGAATCAAAGCTCAAGGGCATATTTGAAGCATCTCATAAGCAGACTCTATTGCCACTTCCCCTGGACTGACTTCTCTCTCTGCATCATTTTCCCTCTACCATAAATTCAGAATGTTAGTGTCATGACTCTTTTCTTTATATTTTATTTTCACTATTTCACTCAAATTTCTACACTGCTTTTACATTGCTCTTGGTATAAGATTTCAGTTTCTTTTAAAGAATCAAATGCCTGAGCCTTTGGGAGTATTTCCTATCTTGATGAAATTATAAGAAAATCACTGAAATGTAAATTGTAGATATGAAGACAGTTTACCTTCCGCTCCAAAGTATTTAAACCTGTATCACTCAAGAATATTATCCTACATTACTAGAATACAATTATCACACTTACGGAATTTGACATTGTTAAATCACTTTCTAATATGCATCCCATATTGAAATTTCTTATTTGTCCCTAAAATAGTCTTCATATTTATTTCCTGTTTGTTTGCTTTATGCTCTGATGCAATTAAAGGTCACTCATTGCCTTTGGTTGTCTTGGCATGAACACATTTAGAAGCTCATAGGGTGATTCTGAAAATCTTTTCTCTTCCCTTCCTGTTAAAAGCCAGGGAGGTAGAAAGCTACTCTACTTACTCAAAAGTGTGGCCCTTAGAATTTTGCTTTAGAAGTTCTATAAATTTATAATAAGAATAGCATGCAGTAAATTTTCTTAAAATTAGTAATGCTTCTAGATGGATTTGATTATTGTGAGAACTTCAAGGCCCAAGAATCCTTTGGAGAGACGATTTCTGAATTAATAAGTCCTTGTGAGGCATTCCAGCTGTGCCAGGTTAGAAAAGGATAAGTAGATTTCTGCCATCAGGGGGGCTGATCCTCTCTTAAGAGTTGTGTATTTTGCTAAGAACAAGAATTGCTTAGGATTTAGTACCTGCCCAAGGAGGAGAAGGGGATGACAGAGGATGAGATGGCTGGATGCCATCACCGACTCTATGGTCATGAGTTTAAGTAAACTCCGGGAGTTGGTGATGGACAGGGAGGCCTGGCGTGCTGCAATTCATGAGGTTGCAAAGAGCCAGACACAACTGAGTGACTGAACTGACTGACTGAAGGTTATACAATTGCCAAATAAGCCTCTAAGATAAACTAGTTGTTTCAGTCAAATATGATGGCCTGACCAATGAACAGAACCACAACTCATTAGTATGATCAGTGAGTGAGTGAGTGATCGCTGTTCAGTTGTGTCTAACTCGCTGCAACCCCATGGACTACTAGGGGTAGTAGGAGCTTACTAGGCTCCTTTGTCCATAGAATTATCCAGGCAAGAATACTGGAGTGGTTTGCCATTTCCTTCTCCATTAGTATGATCAGCAAATTTGTAATTATAAAATGATAAATGCTAATGTAGTTTTTGAATGCAAAAAAAGCGAAATGGCTGTATGAGGAGGCCCTATAAATGGATGTGAAAGGAAGAGAAGTGAAAAGCAAAGGAGAAAAGGAAAGATATAAGCATCTGAATGCAGAGTTCCAAACAATAGCAAGAAGAGATAAGAAAGCCTTCCTCAGTGATCAATGCAAAGAAATAGAGGAAAACAACAGAATGGGAAAGACTAGAGATCTCTTCAAGAAAATTAGAGATACCAAGGGAATATTTCATGCAAAGATGGGCTCGATAAAGGACAGAAATGGTATGGACCTAACAGAAGCAGAAGATATTAAGAAGAGGTGGCAAGAATACACAGAAGAACTGTATTAAAAAGATCTTTAAGACCCAGATAATCATGATGGTGTGATCACTAAACTAGACCAAACATCATGAAATGTGAAGTCAAGTGGGCCTTAGAAGGCATCACTACAAACAAAGCTAGTGAAGGTGATGGAATTCCAGTTGAACTGTTTCAAATACTGAAAGATGATGCTGTGAAAGTGCTGCACTCAATATGCCAGCAAATTTGGAAAATTCAGCAGTGGCCACAGGACTGGAAAAGGTGAGTTTTCATTCCAATCCCAAAGAAAGGCAATGCCAAAGAATGCTCAGACTACTTCACAATTGCACTCATCTCACACGCTAGTAAAGTAATGCTCAAAATTCTCCAAGACAGGCTTCAGCAATATGTGATCCGTGAACTTCCAGATGTTCAAGCTGGTTTTAGAAAAGGCAGAGGAACCAGAGATCAAATTGCCAACATCTCTGTAACATGGAAAAAGCAAGAGAGTTCCAGAAAAACATCTATTTCTGCTTTATTGACTATGCCAAAGCCTTTGACTGTGTGGATCACAATAAACTGTGGAAAATTCTGAGAGAGATAGGCATACTAGACCACCTGACCTGCCTCTTGAGCAACCTCTATACAGGTCAGGAAGCAACAGTTAGAACTAGACATGGAACAACAGACTGGTTCCAAATAGGAAAAGGAGTATGTCAAGGCTGTATACTGTCACCCTGTTTATTTAACTTATATGCAGAGTACATCGTGAGAAACGCTGAGCTGGAAGAATCACAAGCTGGAATCAAGATTGCCGGGAGAAATATCAATAACCTCAGAAATATAGATGACACCACCCTTATGGCAGAAAGTGAAGAGGAACTAAAAAGCCTCTTGATGAAAGTGAAAGAGGAGAGTGAAAAAGTTGGCTTAAAGCTCAACATTCAGAAAACGAAGATCATGGCATCTGGTCCCATCACTGCATGGGAAATAGATGGGGAAACAGTGGAAACAGTGTCAGACTTAATTTTGGGGGGCTCCAAAATCACTGCAGATGGTGAGTGCAGGCATGAAATTAAAAGATGCTTACTCCTTGGAAGGAAAGTTATGACCAACCTAGATAGCATATTAAAAAGCAGAGATATTACTTTGCCAAAAAATGTCTGTCTAGTCAAGGCTGTGGTTTTTCCAGTGGTCATGTATGGATGTGAGAGTTGAACTGTGAAGAAAGCTGATCACATAAGAATTGATGCTTTTGAACTGTGGTGCTGAAGAAGACTCTTGCGAGTTCCTTGGACTGCAAGAAGATCCAGCCAGTCCATCTAAAGGAGACCAGTCCTGGGTCTTCATTGGAAGGACTGATGCTGAGGCTGAAACTCCAATACTTTGGCCACCTCATGCAAAGAGTTGACTCATTGGAAAAGACTCTGATGCTGGGAGGGATTGGGGGCAGGAGGAGAAGGGGACAACAGAGGATGAGATGGCTGGATGGCATCACCGACTCCATGCACGTGAGTTTGGGTGAACTCCGGGAGTTGCTGATGGACAGGGAGGCCTGGCGTGCTGCAATTCATGGGGTTGCAAAGAGTTGGACATGACCGAGCGACTGAACTGAACTGAACTGAATGTATACTATAAAGTGAATTGTTGATAATTGGTTATAGTACCCCTGTTTCTATCTACTTTGAAGTATCTTTTTTAGTCTTTTAAAGAATATTATCATTGTTCCAGTCTTCTCACAACTATAGATTATAATTGGAAATTTTTCTTCATGATTCTTTTAAGGGCTACAAAAGACACTCTGGAAAACCTAACATTGCTTCAGGGCTTAATATTCAAAATCATTGCAAATATGATTGACACTGGACAATAGAAAGGCAACAAGAAGCTATTATTCAAATATTTTATTAATTAAGCCTTAGTTGATTGACAAACTGTTTTCAAAACGAAGCACTTTCAAGAACAGTTCTAGGAGCTGTCACTTTTTCTACAGCATCCTCAGATATAAAGTGTTAAGGTTATTTAAAATGCAGAAGCATCACCAATTTTTGCTTTTTTATCTTGATTTGGCCCTCTCTTTAGAATTTTTTTTTTTTGCATTAAAGATTTTATCTTGGTTTCTTTCATTTCCAGGGTAGCCTTCCTAGAATGAACAGAAGAATAAGGTAACGCTGATTGATTTGGCTTGATACGAACAGAGAGATTTGAGCTTTTTTATTGTTAGAGTGAGATTTCCTAAAATTGACAATGTAGATCCTATTCCCTTCCTTCCACCTACAGCATACAGAGACTGCAGAGGAAACAAAAGGCGAGAACATGCTTTCCCCTTGTGCTTTGAGTTGAGGTAATTTCAGCTTGACTTGAGAACATATCAGAAAATGACCACGTGGTCCAGTCCATGTGATTTCTCTCTGCAGGATTATTCACTATCTTCCTCTCATTTTCTACCTTTTCCTTGTTCCTCCTCCTTCAGTATTGCCAGAAAACTTCAAGTAATTTTTCTGGGCAATACACAGTAGAGAAAATGTTTGAGGAACCTCAGGACAAGTTTTTCCTGGGAGTGGGAATGCTTTTGATTTTACTTCAAGATTTTGGGGGAAAAGCTAAGAAATTCAAATAGTGACATTATTGAAAGTATCATGCAATATTACAGCAACTGAATATATGTTAATACAGTACAAAATTCAGGTTTTTTTTTAAAGAAAACAAAAAGACTATAGATTGTTTTGCTTACAATAGAACTATACTTTGCCATTGGATTCTATGATATAAAAACTTGCAAACCAAAGTAATATGAGTTCCAGGTCCAAAAGGCTTGTTCTAAATTCCTATATCATAATTTGGATTCCCTAGTAAGTAAATTCCGAGATGGAGTGGCTTTGTTTTGCCGTATCTCAACTCCAGCCAGACCCCTAGAACCAGGGAACTGAGTTAAGTTACAGAGCAAACAAGGCTGCATCTTCCCAGATTGGTCATGATACAGGTTCTCCGAGAAGAATTGTAAATAGGAGGAAGTGACTGACACCTTTGAGGTAGCCTTCTGAAATTAACATAGAGTTTCCCAAAGTAACTGCTTTGGAGAAGCAGACATTCATTTAGATATAAAAATTCTAATGTTTGTTAAAGTTCAGTTTTTACAATTAGAATCTCCTTTTAATATTTCTCTGGAATGGCAGTGAAGTTGGAGTGATACCTTTTTATGAAGGCAAGGAAAATTTCCTTTCCATTTTGAGCCCTCAAATATCTCTGCAGTTGTTCAACGCTGGTAAGGGCATGCCCCAGTTAGGCTATGATGATTTTTCTTTTCAGTGTATTCAGAAGATAGTGAGTTGATACTGTGGGTTTGAAATGTTCTTTTCCATCATGAATATCCAAATAGCAACCAAACAGACTCATAAGTCAACACAAACTATCCAGCCTAATGTTCTAGATTCTAGATATCATTACAGAGTAAGACATTTCCTTCTTTTCACCATTATAGAACAATCAAAATGAAAAAGTATAAGATGCACCTGAATGCACAAATGAGTCATGTTTTGATTAATGTGGATCTCTGCCCTGGCCTAGCCATATCTCAGCTGTTTGTGTTGAGTGTTCAGCTAGCTGTGCATCCTGCCATCTTTTTTTTTTTTTTTGAATCAGAGACTGGGCATCTTAGTGCATCATATTTTTCTGCTCCTGCACCGAGACTGCAAGTCTCTATGCTTTTACAACTCTCTGGGCAACACTCCCATGGTCCTTGCTGGTACAGAGTAACACATTCCATTGCTGGCTCTGAGTTTTCAGCCCATCACTGTATTCTCTCCAGCACGATGAGGCCTTGTCAGTTTTATTACATTCAGTCTTATAAACCAATGATCAGGCTCAATTTCAATTCTTTCCTTATTTACAGACAAATTCCCTTGGATCATCCAACTCTCAAGTGATGTTCCCATTGTTCTTGCCAAAGAGGGCTCCATGACCCACTCTTTTTATTTGGGGCCACTTTATTTGATTTTCTATCCTCCTGGAATGAAACTTAAATTATCATCATCCTTTTGTGGATTGTTTCCTATTTGTCAGCCACTTTGAGGCCAGTATTCTGTTTACTCCTGTTTCTCACCCTGCATTTCACTGTTAGGCTGCTGTAAGACACCAGCTATGGCATTATATGTTTACCTAACTGTGTAAGCTAATACTGTCATTAAATGAAAATTTAACTTACCCTGTAAGTACTCAACAGTTATTATAATTTGGAACACAATAAAAATATATTGTATTTTTTGTTTGATTGTTTCAGAACTCATAGTAAAAGACCACTATATTCTCTCATCATCTCTCATTCTGTTAGCATGGAGTGTGAACTTGGCTGGGGAAACTTTCAGCCTCAAATGCTTAAGTATCCACATCCAAAGTAAGATAACAAGGTAACTATTTACTGAGAATCCTGGAAATGTTGGATTTGGGGTATCATCCTTTTCCTTCCCACTCCACTGAGGCAGGAAGAAAATCAACAAAAATATCAGAATTGTTTTTAAATCCATGAAAGAGGTAATATATTCATTACAAAAATGTGAAAATGACATCTTTAAAAGAGTAGAAATAAAAACAGTAATTACCAGCATTATACATCCGTTCATAAGTATCATTCCTGCTGCCACCACTGGGGCCATTTAATGAACTCGTACACTATAGATGCTTTAAGCTCATCCCCTTATCAAGCCCTGCAAGGGAAAGATTATTTTACTCATTATATATGGAAATGAAGTCAAGGCTCAGAGAAATTCAATAACTCGTCAGTGATCACATAGCTAGTAAGTGACTGAACTAAATTTTAAATGCAGATCTGTTTGATTTTTGAAATCTATGTTTTAGCTACTGCACTAAGATGACTCTCATCAGCTATCAACTTGTTCAAAGATTGCATCTGCCAGGCTTTATATGCACAAGTAAAATGAAATGGAACAAATTTTCTGGTAAATTGGAAAGCTGATTTCAACCTAGATCCTGATTTCTTTTACCAGTTTTATTTTTCCTTTTCTGTTTGTGCAGATGTTGGCAGTGTCTCTGCATATAACCAGCCAAATCGACCAGCAGGCCCCTTCAGTGGACTGTCTACATCACTCAAGCCAGTTATGACTGCTCAAGTGGTTCTCTGTAGCTAAGTAGCCCTGAGAATTATGAGCTGCCACAGAAAACTGGGAGAGTTATTCCAATCTGATCAAGATCAATTCACCTTTTGCCTTTTAGACCTGCTCCTTATCTTAGTGTGAGTCTAAAGATAAAGAAATTTTATTCTTAGCTTATTCTTTTCAATTGTTGACTCACTGTGTTAACTCACCTGGTCTAGCCTCTGGGATGAAGCCAAGATTAGAAAGTAACCTTGGCAGTAGACCAAGATTGCCCTGAGACTTTCCATGTGGAGAATGCCATTCATCTTTTCAACCCCACGGACTGCAGCCTACCAGGCTCCTCCACCCATGGGATTTTCCAGGCAAGAGTACTGGAGTGGGGTGCCATTGCCTTCTCCCTTTTCTTACCCAGAGTTCCTGATTTCTGATATTTCTTTCCAAGAAGCAAGGAGATGAGTAGACCAAGTTAAGACAGTGTAGATAGCAAGGATGCTGCTATTACCTAAAACCAATTTGATCAGCAGCAGAAGTAATAGAAGATCCCTTTCTCTTTTTGAATGAGAGATTTCAAATGTTGTAGTCTGCACCCTCACTGCATCTTCCTTGTTCTACATTACAAACTCCTCCCCAAACTCTTTTGCAGATTTTCCTCCAGGAGGAGCTCACTAAGAATTGCTCTTGGCTACGTTCCATGTAATTTTCTTCTTTTTAACCTATCACATAAGGTGAGGTTTCAATTGTCAGGGCAACTGTGAGTGGAGAGAATATGGTACTGTTTGATCTCTTATTTGGTCTGCTTTCTGCTATGTTATTAGCTATTTTCACTCTTATGGTTAAAAGAATGCAAACCTTTCCACTCTCCTGCCTTTGCTGTTCTTGTTTGCCTCTATTCTCAAGATCTAGTGTGCCCGCACTCTGCCATATTTACACATTTAACTCCTTTTCTTTCCACTAGCACACTTTGATTCTTTCCTCTTCATTCTATGTTAGATTCTCCCTTGAATCAATATTTTCCACTCAAGAGAAACTGGTTTCAAAGCCCAGTTTCTGAGTTCAGAAAGGAAGTTTAATTATCACTGACAAGCTCTTTCCTCCATGCAGCATCTGTTATGTAACTAGAGAAGATTTGGCCCATGAATTTAGCCTAATCAAAATGGATAGCTTATCTATGCAATCTCTTCATGTTTTCAGAAATTACTGAATACCAAAATGGCTCTGGGTAGCTCAGTGGAAAGAATACCTAAAATTACTGCTTAGTGATGGGGAGAGTGTTTTAGTTTTTGTTCTGTTTTGCTTTTGGTTTTGATTCTTAAGTTTTGTTGTTGCTTCTTTTTTTTTTTTTTTTTTTTTGGCCACACCACATGGCATATTGGATTTTGACCAGGGTCAAGTTCCCTGACCAGGGATTGAACCAATGCCTCCTGCACTGGGACCGTGGAGTCTTAACCATTGGACCACTAAGGAAGTCCCAGAGAGTAGTTTAGTTCTATATGGGCTACCACAACTTGAGGCTATACCTTTATTTTCACTGGCTGGTTTCTAAACTGTGGTGGCTCTACCATAAGCAGATCCTGAGAAAAGGATTTGAGTGAAAACGATTTCTGTAAGAGATGAAGCACTACCTGGGCAAGGAGATGTGAGCCAAGAAAGGACATATTATCACTGTAGATGGGGGCTCAATGCCTGATGCAGGCCTCTGAGATGCTGTGTAGAATATTCCTTGGAGTTGTTATGAGTCTAGGAAACTAGCATATTTCTCCTGGGTAGATATTTTAGATCTGCCCTGGGAAAGAGATGAACTATGGTTCCTATGGCCATAGAAAGCTCTCAACAAAATGATTGTGAATAATTGCAGTAAGGAACCATTAGCATGTGTTGGAATGATGAATGTTGAGGGACTATGGAGGTATGTGAAAATTGTCTGCTATAAATGGGAAATGAGCAGTAGTGGGAATGGGCGGTGAGGCAGATAAGCTACAATGGATCTGTAAAATGCAATTTGAATCTTCTGATATTTCTCTCAGCTTATGTTATTGCTGCTGTTCAGTCTCTAAGTCATGTCTGACTCTTCATGACCCCATGGATTACAGCACGCCAGGCTCCTCTGTCCTCCACTATCTCCTGGAGTTTGCTCAAATTCATGTTCATTGAGTCAGTGATGCTATCTAACCATCTCATACTCTGCTATCCCCTTCTCTGTGCTTAATGGTGTTCAGTGTACTGCTGCTGCTACTGCTAAGTCCCTTCAGTCGTGTCTGACTCTGTGCAGCCCCATAGACGGCAACCCACCAGGCTCTCCCGTCCCTGGGATTCTCCAGGCAAGAACACTGGACTGGGTTGCCATTTCCTTCTCCAATGCATGAAAGTGAAAAGTGAAAGTGAAGTCGCTCAGTTGTTTCCGACTCTTAGCGACCCCATGGACTGCAGCCTACCAGGCAAGAGTACTGGAGTGGGGTGCCATTGCCTTCTCCGTTCAGTGTACAGAACTAGCTTATTTTAGAGATTGAGATTCTGTGGATTTCTTATGGAAGTTTTTGAGGATGTTCCCCAAACATTCATAGCAAACTTATGGCAAGAATATTATGCAGAGTTTCTTGTCTAAGAGACATCTTATATCTGGGTGGGAAAGGTCATAAGAGGTGTGGTTGCGAGCAGAGAGAGGGGTATCTACAGAGAGTGACAGTGACAACTGAACATTACTGAGTATTTTAGTAACTTCAGATCATATAGACCTGAATTAAGATTAACTATAAAATGTTAAAGCCTGTAAAATTGAATACAGATTAATATTTAAAGAAATAACTTGGCAAGGTTAATATCTCAAAATCTTATTTTTGCTATCAATATGGGGATTTGAAGGAATCAAGAATTTGGAGACAGAGAGGTCAGGAAATGGTGGCTACATAAATCCGAATGTTCCAATATATTCTATACAAGCTGTGCAAATCAACAAAAGTAAAATGCCGACCTACAGAAATCCCATTTTTCAGAATGACTATGTGTGCTCGTTCATGTGGGTTCAGTCATGTCTGACTCTTTGCGACTTCATGGACTGTAGCCCACCAGGTTTCTCTGTCTGTGGATTTTCCAGGCAAGAATACTGAAGTGAGTTGCTGTTTCCTACTGCAGGGGATCTTCCTGACCCAGGGATCGAACCCATATCTCCTGCATTGGCAGGCAGATTCTCTACCACTGAGACAACTGGGAAGACCCTCAGAATGACTGTAAGTAAGAGTCAAATATACTGCTCAATTTACCTGCAAGTAGAAAAATAAAAACCAGGTTCCATTTTCAGTTTTCAGAGAAACCTCCATACTGTTTCTCATAGTGGCTGTACCAGTTTCTATTCCACCAACAGTGTTCAAGGGTTCCCTTCTCTTCAGTTCAGTTCAGTTCAGTCGCTTAGTCGTGTCCGACTCTTTGCGACCCCATGAATCGCAGCGCGCCAGGCCTCCCTGTCCATCACCAACTCCCGCAGTTCACTCAGACTCACATTCATCGAGTCAGTGATGCCATTGGGCCATCTCATCCTTGGTCGTCCCCTTCTTCTTTTGCCCCCAATCTCTCCCAGCATCAAAAGTCTTTTCCAATGAGTCAACTCTTCGCATGAGGTGGCCAAAGTACTGGAGTTTCAGCTTTAGCATCATTCCTTCCAAAGAAATCCCATGGTTGATCTCCTTCTCTTCACATCTATATATATATATATATATATTTATTTATTTATTGTCTATGACCCAGTAATTCCACTCCTGGGTATATATCCAAAAAAAGCAAAAACACTAATTCAAAAAAGATATATTCACCCCAATGTTCATAGCAGCATTATTTACAATTGCCAAGATACAAAAGCAATCTAAATTTCCATCAACAGATGAATGGTAAAGACGATGTGGTATATACAGTGGATTACTACTCAGACAAAGAAACTTTGTCACTTGCAGCAACATGGATGGACTTGGAAGGAATTATACTAAGTGAAATAAGTCAACAGAAAAAAAAAATACTGTATGACATCATTTATATGTGGAATCTAAGCAATACAACAAACTAGTGAACAAAACAGGAATGAAGCAGACCCACAGGTATAGAGAAAAAAAATAGTGAGTAGGGGGCACAATATAGGCATTGAGGATTAAAAGGGGTTGTTATGGGATTATATAAAATCATGTATGTGAAACTTTTGAAAATTGTAGAGCACTATAGAATTTAAAGAATCTATCAGTCAATAAACAAATGAACAAACAACAACCAATTTCTAGTGGAGCTATTTGTCAACTCCTCACCCCAAGATTTCCAGCGAGAAAAGTATTGAAAACTTTGCAGAAGAGGGAATAGGGCAAGGGCAAAGAACTTTTGTGGAAGTTGTACAATAAGAGTAAAAAGCAGCAAGATAAGAAAATTTAGGTTTTTGTAAGATAAATGCAAGTAAAAAATATAAGACACATTTTTCTCCACTTTGCGCTCACACTAAAAGACCATTTGCTTTGCTACACTGACAGAAGAGGGTGATGTAGAACTAGGAATCTTGTAAATCTCCCAGTTTTTTATCCCTAGTTACTGAATATGGAGATGCAAGCAGTCTCCATTTATGCTGCAAAGAAAACAGAGAATTAAAATCAAACATTTCACCTGATAACAGCTGTCTCTAAAAGTCAACCACAAATGAAAATAAACTGCCATATAATTCTATAAAATAAACATCCTCAAATGAATATTTGGCAATATGAAAAAATTATTTTGAATCACTTTTCTAAGAGCAGAAATAGAAACAAGGAGAGGATAAACACATGAGTATGTATTTCTTGCATTCAGGAAAGAAATACAAAGAAGAGTCTAAACAACAAGTTGCTCCACGATGAATAAACTAAATAAAACTTAATAAATGTCAATGAAGAAGAGAACAATAATCAAAAGAATAAAAATTATATAATGAAAGAAAGAAAATGGAAAACAGAAAGAGAATATCCAATACATGAATAATCGAAGTTCTCAAAGGAGAAAAACAAAACAATGGAACAGAAGTAATATTTAGAACAGCAATTTTCCAGAAACAAAAGAAGACCTGCATCCATGCATTGAAAGGGCCCACTAGGTACATAAGGAAATTGACATAGCATGATCGAATCTAAGGCACACACAACTAAGACTCCTGGATTTTTATAGTCCAAATGCTCTCCACTGTTTTCAGTCAAAAAGATCTAGTGAGTTCTAAGAGCAAGAGACAGAGAAAAACAATGATGAAGGAGCATTTTCAAAACACTCCAGAAATGAATAATGATCCAAAGATTTTATATTCTGCCAAGATGTCCTTCAACTATCAAGACTGAAAAATTCCATTTTAAGCCTGTAAGAACTCAAGAGGTTCTGAGAAAATGCTGAGAAAACACACGGCAAATACTGTATATGTAGAATTTATGACCTGAAATTAAAAGTACAGAATTGAGATCAAATATATCAACCATATCAATAAATATGAATGAAGCTAAATTCATTTATTTGAGGAAATATTATTTACAATTTGACTCACAAAGGAAAGTTCATATATATACTTTATAAAACATGCACATTTATAAACTCAAAATGGATTAAAGACCTAAATGCAAGTCCAGACACTATAAAACTATTAGAGGAATACGTAGGCAGAACATTCTTTGACATAAATCACAGCAAAATCTTTTTTGATTTACCTCCTAGAGTAATGAAAATGAAAATAAACAAATGGAATCTCATTAAACTTAAAAGCTTCTGCACAGCAAAGGAAACCATGGGAACAAGCAAAAAGACAACCCTTAGTATGGGAGAAGATATTTGCAAATGAAACAGCTGACAGATTAATCTCCAAAATATACAAACACCTCATGAAATTCAATATAAAAATAATCAAATAACCCAATCAAAAGATGGAGGAAAATTTAAATAGACTTTTCCCCAAAGAAGACAGATGGCCAAAAAGTACATAAAGATTCTCAGCCTCACTAATTACTAGAGAAATGCAAATCAAGACCACAGTGAGTATCACCTTAAACTAGTCAGAAGGGCCACCATCAAAAAGTCTACAAACAAGAAATGCTGGGGAGGATATGGAGGAAAGGGAAACCTCCTACATTGTTGGTGAGAATTTAAATTGGTAAAGCCACGATGGAGAAAAGTATGGAGATTCTTTAAAAAACTGAAAATAGAGCTGCCATATGGTACAACAATCTCACTTCTGGGCATGTATCTGGAGAAAATGATGATTTGAAAAGGCACATGCACCCTATGTTCATTGTACCACTATTTGCAAAAGCCAGCACATGGAAGAAACCTAAATTTCTATCAACAGAGGAACGGATAAAGAAGATGTGCTGTATAAACAATGGAATACTGTCCATAAAAAGAACAAAGCTTAGCCATCTGCAGCAGCATGGACTGACCTAGTGACTGTCATGCTGAGTGAAGCAAGTCAGACACAGAAACACAAAAATCATATGATATCGCTTATATGTGGAATCAAAAAAAGAGCACAAATGAACTTATTTAGAACAGAAGTAGAGTCGTGGAGGTAGAAAACAAACCATGGTTAGGAGGGGGTCAGGAGGGGAGGGGTAAACTGGGAGATTGGAGTTGACATATACACCCTGCTCTGTATAAAATAGATAACTAATAAGAACCTGCTGTCTAGTACAGGGAACTCTACTCAGTAATCTGTAATGACCTTATAGGAAAAGAAACTAAAAGGTGAAAATATATATATGTATAACTGACTCACTTTGCTATGCACCTGAAACTAACACAACATTATAAATCAACTATACTTCAATAAAGATTTTTTTAAAAATAAATAAAAGAGGTGCATCTAACCCAAAGGGATTCAGAAATGCTGAAAATAAAGGGATGAGCACAAACAGGAAAAAAGAAACTGAAAAAGCAGGGTTTAAAATGCTGATATCCTGCTGGAAATGCATGATTTCAATATAATCACAAGGAAACATTAAATTCAAACCGAGAAAGATTTTTTTTTTTATGAAATAATTGCTCTTTATTTTTCAAACTTTTCAAAAAACGTCAGGGGAATAAAAAGTGCAGACAGACAGGAATTGTTCAGATTAAGGTAGACTGTGGGCTTCCAGGTGGCACTAGTGCTGGAGGACCTACCTGCAATGCAGGAGGTCTAGGCTGGGAAGATTCCCTGGAGAAAGAAACGGCCACCCATTCCAGTATTCGTCCCTGGGAAGTCCCATGGGAATCGGAGCCTACCGGGCTACAGTCCATGAAGTCACAAAAAGTTGGACACAACTGAGTGACTAAACCACCACAAGGAGACCTGACAACTAAATGGAATGTATGATCCTGAATTGAACTCTGCTGTCTGTCTTTCTCTCTCTCTCTCTCTCTCTCTCTCTATATATATATATATATATATATATACATACATATGTATATAGCTATGTAGGTCATTATTGTAGTAACTGGCAAAATATTAACAAATCAAATAGTATTATAACATCACTAATTTCCTAATACTGATAGTTCAGTGTGATTATGTGAACGAATGTCCTTTTTCTTAGGAAATGCACACTGATATATTTACAGTTAAAAAGCAACATATCTGCAACTTGCCGTCAAATGGCCCTGAAAAATTGTAATAGTATGTGCCTGTGTGTGGTAATATATCCAGGGGTTCTTTATCCTATTGTTACAACTTTCTATAAGTCTGAAATTATTCAAAGTTTAAAAATTACCAAAAAATATTTAGGGGAGGGATACAAATTAAGTGAGGCATCTGTATCCACTAGAAAAATTTGAGTATGCTTTTGCATGCTTTCTGGGTCATAAATTTTATTTTTTCTGGGGGAATCCTAAGGACTTGCTCTGCCCTGGTTATTGGGATGTGACTGGCTGCATATACCACCTAATTTAAAGTAGTGTTATTCTTAGAGAGAAAATGCACCTTCAAATTCCATCTAAGTGACTTGCCTTTCCAGGAAAGAATCTTGGATAGAGTGAAATTGGGAGTAAAAGTTCAGAGGGCAAGGGTTTCTTTCGACATAGATGCTTTGAAGGGTTTTCTGAGAGACTGATATATTTTAATTTCCATATGCTAAATACAAGCTTTCCCTCCAAAAACTCAGAGGTCCTGGAGTTTTTTAAATCAATAAGTACATTTCTACTGCATCATAAAACTCAACCTCAATGGTAAATTGAACAAAAGCAAAGGTAACAGCTCTTGGAAGTAATAGTTTGTAAAGAAATGGTTCTCAGGCAGCTTGCTCACTTTGTTGGGGATACTTTCTTTTTCATTGATCTTGGAAACAAACAAGGCATATATGATAGGTGCAAATATGCTTATAAGCCTCTAGATTCAAGGTGAGATTAAGTCCAAACTGTTTAAATAGTTACTTCATTCATTTATCTGTGGAGGTGGAAAATGAATGTAAAAATGTAGACATTTTATGGGCTTTTTTTCCTTGAATCTACAATTACTGTCACTTTAAAAATATTGATATTTAGCACTTTTTAAACATTTTTGGAAAGGTTTAAAGATATAGAAAAGTACAGAAGCTAAATTAACAGGTTTTCATGATTCTACCATTCAAAGCAATTGATATTAAACTTCTATTTTTCCTTCAGATATATTTTTAAGAAAAGAAACAATATTAGAATTGATTGCATTTATTCCTTTGTAGTCCTATTTCTCACTCTTCTCCCACAAATACTATCCTGAATTTAGTACGTATTCTTCAAGTTCATGTCTATCACATACATTTATCCATCAATAATGAATATAGTTAGTAGGACTTTGTTTTTTAACTGGTTTGTATATAGTCATCGGTATTTGCTACTCCCAAACTCCTAGTTCATTCTTCCCCATCCCCTTTCCCTTTTGGTATCTATGTTTGTTTTCTACTTCTGTAGGTCTGTTTTTGTTTTGTAAATAAATTCATTCGTGTCATTTTAGATTCCACATGTAAGTGATATAATATGGTATGTGTCTTTCAGACTTACTTCATTTAGTATGATAATCTCTAGGTCCATCCATGTTGTAACAAATAACATTGTTTCATTCTTTTTTATGGCTGAGTAGGATTCCGTTTGTGTATACATACCACATCTGCTTTATCCGTTCATTTGTCAATGGACAGTTAGGTTGCTTCCATATATATTGTAAATAGCACTGCTATGAAACGCTTAAGTTCATGTACATTTTCAAATTAGAGTTTTCTTTGGATGTATTCCTGGAAGTAGAACCTCTGGATCATATGGCAACTCTATTTTTAGATTTTTAAGGAACCTTCATACTGTTTTCCATGGTGTCTGTACCAATTTACATTCCTACTGGCAGGGTAGGAGAGTTCCCTTTTCTCCACACCCTCTCCAGGATTTGTTATTTGTAGACTTTAATCATGGTCATTCTGACCAAAATTTCAATAATACTGATATCTTTAATATCCTGACTTTTTCATCTAACATCATGTAAATATCTGTATCTTCATTCATTTAGGTCTGAACTTGCTTTCTCACTTGTTAAAGTTATTCATGAGTGCATTATATATTTATTATTACTATGAATATTTTCTATTACATTTCTTATTTATTCCTGGTATATATGAATGTTCTTTTTTATGTGTCAGTGAAAATTCATAACTGTTTGGAACTGTCTCATTAGCACTAATGCTTTAGAGATGTTCTTTCACTTTCTGTATAGGTGATTTGTTGTTGTTTAGTTGCTAAGTTATGTCCAACTCTTTTGCAACTCCAAGGGACTATAGCCCACCAGCTTCATCTGACCCTGGGATTTCCCAGGCAAGAATACTGGAGTGGGTTGCCATTTCCTTTTACAATTAATGGTTTATAGATGCTTTTTACTTTCTGTGTAGATGATATTTATTTGCAAATGCTACTATCGTCTTTAACTTTTCAGTTACTATGGCTTCTATTTCTTTGCTCATCTTTTTGTACTGCTTAGGGTCTTTAGGAGATGATTGACTTTACTAAGAATGTTCCTGAAGTTTCACCAGTAAGAATTGTTATTGATTATGGCTATAAATTAAGACTAGATTAATTTTTATCAGGCAAAGAAAGTGCTTTCTATGACTGAAGTCTGAATATATTGTTTTATTAAAAAAAAACAAGTATTGGATGTTATCATGATATTTTTTTCTTTTGGGGGGATTGATGGAGATCATACACTGTTTTTCTTCTAAGGGTGGGCATATAACTAAGGCTGGCCCACTGGGCTAAAGGAAAAGATGTTAGCCATATTTGAAGAAGTATTTTATTTTGCTTTGTTTTATTTTATTTCACTTCATTTTGCTGTTGGGTATGAAAAAGGAAGTTATTTGTCCCTGATTCTACAGGAAGCAATTCTGAGGAATAGCTAATAAAATGAAGAACCAAAAGCACACTGAAAGTAAAAATGTCCCTTAAGTTTCTGGATCTTTTAAATTAGTTTTAGCTTTAATTATAAATCACTTGTAGCTCAAAGAAAGCTAGGCATATGTGCTCTGCAGTGTCCAACTCTCTAGGACGCTATGGACCATAGCTTGCCAGGCTCCCCGGTCCATGCAATTTCCCAGGCAAGAATACTGGAGTGGGTTGTCATTTTCTCCTCCAGGGGATCTTCTGGACCCAAGGATTGTACCCATATCTCTGGTGTCTCCTGCCTTGGAAGGGGGATTCTTTACCATTAGCGCCGCCTGGGAAGCTGATAACACTCAAAAAACAGATTTAGTCCACCAGCTGACATGGAACAAGAATATCTACGAAATCCCACAGATATAAGATCACATTTAAAAACTTATGAAAATGGTTACCTTTTCTTTTTCAAGATATTTTCTCATGTTCAATATATATTGAAGTAGTAATGGAGGAAGGAGATTAGTACAGTCCCTTGAACTTGGTTAAGGCAGAGACTCTGGAATAACGACCAGCTGTCATGTTGACTGAACAAGGTATTTAACTTTTCTAAACCTCAGTTTCCTCATCCTTAAAATAAAATAGTATATGAAAAGCACTTGGCAGTGCCTGGTATGTAATGAGAAGCAATAAATGTTAGTAATTTTTCTTAGTATTGAGAGGAAAAAAAAAACCTCTTTGTTAGCCCTCCGTATGCAGAGATTTTTAAAAAAAAATGTACTTTTGTCACAGTTATTGACTGATTTTCCTTCAAAAAGACTTAAGTTCCAGTAAGCACTGAAATTTTCCCAAATATTGGAAAATACTTAATATTTCTCTTATGTAAGTATAAAATGAAAGTATCAGTTTGAGGCAAAGGAGTCGGGGGATACAGTGGTTATCTTTAAAGGTAAAGTGGAAAATCTGAGAGCTATTTGACACTGTCCTTAGCTGTGACAGACTAGTTAACAACCAAATTGTGGTGAAAGAGAAATGAAATGATGCCTGATCAATTCAGCTCAGTTAAAGACCGTGGTTCAGTGATTATGCTGTGTTCAAAATTCCAGTCTGGAAGACGGTTGCCTTGGGAGGAAAGCATTATTGAGGTGAGTAGAATACAGACCACAGTTGAATATTGTTAAGTGGCTTGGATCAAGGGGTAGTGCCAAGGTGAATAGATGCAGAGAACTGCCATATGGACTGCTAAAAGTATAATTATGACTTGGTTCTTGGAAATACATTAATCAGTAACATTTCCAGATGAATGGAAATATCTTCTTGTGAAAAAGTCTCAAAGGAAGTAGATTTAATTCTGGTAAGAGAAAAAAGATGAAAGGGTGATTTTGAATCTGGAAGCTCCATGAGATAAATATACCTTCAGTTCAGTGCAGTTCAGTTCAGTCGCTCTGTCATGTCCGACTCTTTGCGACCCCATGAATTGCAGCATGCAAGGCCTCCCTGTCCATCACCAACTCCCGGAGTTCACTCAAACTCATGTGCATCGAGTCAGTGATGCCATCCAGGCATCTCATCCTCTGTCATCCCCTTCTCCTCCTGTCCCCAATCCCCCCCCAGCATCAGGGTCTTTTCCAATGAGTCAACTCTTTGCATGAGGTGGCCAAAGTACTGGAGTTTCAGCTTCAGCATCAGTACTTCCAATGAACACTCAGTACTGATCTCCTTTAGGATGGACTGGTTGGATCTCCTTGCAGTCCAAGGGACTCTCAAGAATCTTCTCCAACACCACAGTTCAAAAGCATCAATTCTTCCACGCTCAGCTTTCTTCACAGTCCAACTTTCACATCCATACATGATCACTGGAAAAACCATAGCCTTGACTAGACAGACATTTGTTGGCAAAGTAATGTCTCTGCTTTTCAATATGCTGTCAGGGTTCGTCATAACTTTCCTTCCAAGGAGTAAGCGTCTTTTAATTTCATGCCTGCACTCACCATCTGCAGTGATTTTGGAGCCCCCCAAAATTAAGTCTGACATTGTTTCCACTGTTTCCACATCTATTTCTCAGGCAGTGATGGAACCAGATGCCATGATCTTCGTTTTCTGAATGTTGAGCTTTAAGCCAACTTTTTCACTCTCACTTTCATCAAGAGGCTTTTTAGTTCCTCTTCACTTTCTGCCATAAGGGTGGTGTCATTTGCATATCTGAGGTTCTTGATATTTCTCCCGGCAATCTTGATTCCAGCTTGTGCTTCTTCCAGCCCTGCGTTTCTCATGATGTACTCTGCATATAAGTTAAATAAGCAGGGTGACGATATACAGAGGGCCTGGTGAACTATGGATGGAAGTTCTTGACATTGTACAGGAGACAGGGGATCAAGACCATCCCCATGGAAAAGAAATGCAAAAAAGCAAAATGGCTGTCTGGGGAGGCCTTACAAATAGCTGTGAAAAGAAGAGAAGAGAAAAGCAAAGGAGAAAAGGAAATATATAAGCATCTGAATGCAGAGTTCCAAAGAATAGCAAGGAGAGATAAGAAAGCCTTTCTTGGTGATCAATGCAAAGAAACAGAGGAAAACAACAGAATGGGAAAGACTAGAGATCTCTTCAAGAAAATTAGAGATACCGAGGAACATTTCATGCAAAGATGTGCTTGATAAAGGACAGAAATGGTATGGACCTAACAGAAGCAGAAGATATTAAGGGGTGGCAAGAATACACAGAACTGTACAAAAAAGAGCTTCATGACCCAGATAATCAAGATGGTGTGATTACTCACCTACAGCCAGACATCCTAGAATGTGAAGTTAAGTGGTACTTCGAAAGCATCACTATGAACAAAGCTAGTGGAGGTGATGGAATTCCAGTGGAGCTATTTCAAATCCTGAAAGATGATGCTGTGAAAGCGCTGCACTCAACATGCCAGCAAATTTGGAACACTCAGCAGTGGCCACAGGGCTGGAAAAGGTTAGTTTTCATTCCAATCCCAAAGAAAGGCAATGCCAAAGAATGCTCAAACTACTTCACAATTGCACTCACATGCTAGCAAAGTAATGCTCAAAATTCTCCAAGCCAGACTTCAGCAATATGTGAACCACCAACTCCCTGATGTTCAAGCTGGTTTTAGAAAAGGCAGAGGAACCAGAGATCAAATTGCCAACATCCGCTGGACCATGGAAAAAGCAAGAGTTCCAGAAAAACATCTATTTCTGCCTTATTGATTATGCCAAAGCCTTTGACTGTGTGGAACACAATAAACTGTGGAAAATTCTGAAAGAGATGGGAATACCAGACCACCTGACCTGCCTCTTGAGAAACGTGTATGCAGGTCAGGAAGCAATAGTTAGAACTGGACTTGGAACAGCAGACTGGTTCTAAATAGGAAAAATAGTACGACAAGGCTGTATATTGTCACCCTGCTTATTTAACTTATAAGATGTACCTTGCTGCTAAGTTGCTTCAGTCATGTCCGACTCTGTGCGACCCCATAGACTGCAGCCCACCAGGCTTCCCTGTCCCTGGGATTCTCCAGGCAAGAACACTGGAGTGGGTTGCCATTTCCTTCTCCAATGCACGAAAGTGAAAAGTAAAAGTGAAGTCACTCAGTCGTGTCCAACTCCTAGCGACCCCATGGACTACAGCCCATCAGGCTCCTCCATCCACGGGATTCTCCACGCAAGAGTACTGGAGTTTTTGCCATTGCCTTCTCCAAAGATGTACCTTACAGAGTATCAAACAGAAACTGACAAGAGGGATTGACCTGAGATGGAAACCTGAGAGCCAGCAGAGCAGAGAAATGAAGAATATAGCCTCTAGACATGCTTCCTGGGTCTTAAGTATTGTTCCACTGCTTATTAGATGTGTGACCTTGTTACTTACTGCTTCAGTTTTCTCCTGTTTGCAAGGAGTATAAGAAAATCCCGTGCTGTTCTGTGCTTAGTTGCTTCAGTCATGTCCAATTCTTTGCAATGTGGTGGACTGCCGCCTGCCATGCTCCTCTGTCCATGGGATTCTTCAGGCAAGAATACTGGAGTGGGTTGCCATGCCTTCCTTCAAGGGATCTTCCCAACCTAGGGATCGAAACTGTGTCTCCTGTGTCTCCTGCATTACAGGCAGGTTCTTTACTACTGAGCCACCAGGGAAGCCCCATAACAATATACTACCTACCGCATTAAAGATGGTGAAAGTAGAAAAACATTCATGTACATCCATGCACTTAGTCCTTGGTGCATGGTATTTACTCATTATTATTATCGATTGTTTTGGATATTTACTCATGCAGAGGTGGTGGCTAGGACAGATGTTTTAAATCATTCAAACTGAGTCTGATTTCTAGAAAGCCAGCTTCTCTCGAAATGGAGCAGAGTTAGAGAAGCTCATGGGGGCAGTGGTTGAGGAAGAGGGCCTGGGCAGGATATCTAGGACCTTGTTCTAGGTGGCGCTGAATATATTTTGCTGTACTGGGCACCAAGGCCCTGGCAGGGAGAAGTTGTTTGGTCTGAGGGGCAGAGCTTAAATGGAAGATATATAGATAATCAAAATCATGCCTTAGACTCAAAAACGATATTTTGGATTTCTGACAGAATGAGAATGAGAGAGAAGAGAGAGCGCGCGCATGAGCTTGTAGATATCAGATATTATATTACTTTGGTGTACCTTCCTCTTTTAGCAAATAATTTACTATGGCAAGACTAGACTCTTCCAGAGACAGGACTCCTCAAATCATTTGATTCATCCTACCATCCTTTAGAGAGTAAGTCTCCAACCTTGTTGGCACCAGGGACTGATTTCATGGAAGACAATTTTTCCATGGACCAGGAAGGTGGAGATCATGGTTTTGGGGTGATTCAAGTGCCTTACATTTATTGTGCACTTTATTTCTAATCTAGGGCTGCTGCTGATTTGCCATGAGGTACCAGTCAGTGGCCTGGAGTTTGGAGCCCCCTGCTTTGGAGGATGATTTCAGAAAAGAGTCCTAGTAGGACTGAATTTCATGGTTCACAGTGATGCCCTCCATAGTACGCCCTTACATCCATTGGTTTTCCTTTTCCTTTCCCTTTCTTTCCATTTTCTCACTTCCATTCCTTGGTATCACCTCCCAAAGACATTGTGCTGTGCTTAGTCGCTCAGTCACGTCTGATGTTGTCCGGACTGTAGCCCGCCAGGCTCCTCTGCGCATGGGGATTCTCCAGGCAAGAGTACTGGAGCAGGTTGTGATGTCCTCCTCCAGGGGATCTTCCCGTTCCAGGGACTGAACTCACGTCTCCCACACTGCAGGTGAATTCTTTACCATCTGAGCCACGGGAGAAGCCCGTGAACACTGGAGTGGGTCACCTATCCCTTCTCCAGGGGATCTTCCTGATCCAGGAATTGACATTAGTTTTACCCAGTTCTTTGTCTCAGATTCTGTTTTTAAGGGAACACACGTAGTGTTTAAACATATTTTTGGAATGAAAGAATAAATGATGGATAAACAAATGGGGCAATGAGTGAAGGAATAGTTATTATGTACTTGGCATGCTATGGTTTACTGGGCTTTGCATTCTGTTACTTTTCATTGACTCCAGGGACTGTGCGCCGGAAACCCACGATCTATCTTACGGCTTTGCTAAAGAAGCTGGACTGCTGGTTGCCCTCCCTCCCCCTTTCTTTCTCTGCCTCACAGAGAGGTCAGTGTGTGTTTCAAAGTGAACTTCCTGACACTCACATTTCCTAAACTCAAGGCAGTTTGTTTCTGATAGGAATGTGAGAATTGAAGCCCTGGGATGCGACTAAATTAGCCTGTGGCCAACAATAGCAGACCAAAGTTAGGATATTTTTCACAGCTTGATTAGAAGAGTTTGCCTCGAAGAAGGGCAGGATTATTACATCTGACTTCCAGAACAGCAGCTGGAACATTATTCTCCAGCCTGCTCACTGCAGAGAAGCTGCTCCAGAGGACAGCATGACTCTTCTTTTCAGCCTGGATCTGGCTTCCACACCTGGGTACGTTCCTCAAGTCAGAGCCCTCTCCCCAACTGTCTCCACTTGCTGCCTGAGCTCCTTTTCTCTCTCCTGTCCTTTTACTCCAGCTGGCATGACTCTGCTGTGGCCTTTAAAATTTGCCTGCAAACTTAGATTTTCTTAATTCTATTTCCTTTCAATAGTGGTCAAAGGGCCCTTGGGTTTGCATGAAAGTCAAGAAGGAATATTTATACGTTATCAAAAAGGGGTAGCTTTTTGTAAACTTCTGTTTCCCATTGGTCTGTGTATTAGGGTAGTGGTTCCCAAGTTTTTTGTCACCGGGGACCAGTTTTGTGGAAGACAGTTTTTCCTTAAACCAGAGTTGGAGGGTTGGAGGGGAGGGTGATTTCAGGACGATTCAAGCGCACTACATTTACTGTGCATTTTATTTCTATTATTATTACATCACCTCTACCTCAGATCACCAGGCGTTAGATCCAGAGGTTGGGGACCCCTGATTTAGAGGACTTGTTAAATATACAGGTCCCTGGGACCAACACCGGAACTACTCTAAGAATTAGCACTGTTTGGGGCATGGTAGGGAGGTCTGCTCTTCAAGTGGTTTTTATACACACTCAAGTTTAAGAGTCACTTTTCATTTGTTCCCTTCTAGAATCTTTCTATAAAGTTTTCTCCTCTTTTCTCAATGAGAAGGTGAAAAGGACTCAGTGAAATATCTATTCCCATACAGCTTTTGAATGAAGCCAGAACCAAAGCAGATTATGGAGGCTTTCTCACTAAATTACAAGGTCAAGGAGGTAATTGCTCACTTACCTTCCATGGTAGTTGACCACAAAGACTTTCTTGTTTGTGGCATACTCTGTTATAGCTGGTTAGTGATTTTTTTTTTTCCCCCTCTCTGGGAAGAGAAATCCATCAAACCCAAGTAGCAAGGGTGGAACTCCTCATTCTATTTGGAGCTCACTTTAAGTAGAGGGAGGGCTAACTAAGCTCATCAATTCTTAACCCTGTCTCACCCGAGTCACCTGGAGAGCTTAAAAGGTATCAACACACAGGCCCTCCTCTCCAGGAATTCTGATTCAATTGGTCTAGGGTGGTATCTGTTTATTTTTAAAGCTGCCTTGAATGGATGCATGCCCAGGCATGTCCAACTCTTTTGTGATGCCATGGACCATAGACCTCCAGGTTCCTCTGTCCATGGAATTTTCTGGGCAAGAATACTGGAGTGGATGCCATGTCCTCCTTCAGGGGACCTTCCTGACCCAGTGATTGAACCTGAGTCTTCTGTGTCTCCTGCATCGGCAGGTGGATCCTTTACCACTGCCCTGGCTGAGAAGGCCCAAAAGCTACCTTAGTGAAAGTCACTCAGTTGTGTCCAACTCTTTGTCACCCCATGGACTGTACAGTCCATGGAATTCTCCAGGCCAGAATACTGGAGTGGGTAGCTGTTCCCTTCGCCAGGCAATCTTTCCAAGCCAGGGATCAAACCCAGGTCTTCTGCATTGCAGGCAGATGATTGTTTACTATCTGAACTAGTTGTTCTGAGTTCTCGGAGCCATCTGAGTTCTCTAGTTTGAACTGAGAACTCTGAGCCATCTGAGTTCTCTGGTTTGGGGAACTTCAAACTAGAGAACTACTGTATAGTTAAAAAGGGTTTGGGGTTGAGCACTGTTTTGCATCAGAAGTAGGAATTTCTTTGGTGCAAAAGGTGGGCATGCATATGCCAGCTTCAGAGGACTGTAAGCAGTGATGCAGAGGCATGGGCATAGAGAGAGGTCTAGAAGGCAAAAAGATTCACCTTTAATCAGGTTTCATCACCAGAAAACAATGTACATGGAGATATCTATATCTATCAAAAACTCAGATCTGATGAAAGACCTTCACTAAGGTAAAATTTTAGTTGTTAGCTTTCATGATGACATCTAGAAATATTCCTAAATGTATGCAAAAATGGCAGGAATATATAATTTACTAAACTATTTGGTAACAAAACTTGGAGTACATTTCTTTCCCTTGGGTATCAAGAAAAAGCCTGTGTGTCCTAATGCAAGTTCATGTTTCCTTTAATGAGTCAAAGAAGATTACATGGTCCAAAATGTACTTTAGCCATTAGAGTTCATTCTCAGTGTTCATTTTAAGTCGTTTGAATTTTAGTTCATTTTAGTACTCACACCAGGCTCCAGGTAAAATTTCCTCTCTCCACTCTTTGTATTATTTTCAATATTTTTAAAAATATGAATTTTGATTATCCTATTTAATATGTATTGTAACATTGGAGTAGGAGATGGTAACCCACTCCAGTATTTTTGCCTGGAAAATTCCACAGACAGAGGAGTCTGGTGGGCTACAGGCCATGGGTCGCAAGAGTCAGACAGGACTGACTTTCACTTTAACATAGAAATATATTTAATCCCTTTTTCAAAATAGATGACTATAACTCTTACATCCATCCTTATGACCATATCAGGGCTACCAGGATCCAAAGGTTCTGACTTTCCCCCTCACTCTCTCTTTCATGCACTCTCCTCCTTCAGTCACACTGCACAGCATTCTCTGTTTCCTTTGCTTTTCTTCTACTTGGATTTTCTCTTCCACCAGAATAATGCTTCCCAGGGCTCCATATATCATGCAACACCCAGAAAATGGTACTATTTTACAACACACTGGAGTAAACAGAGGAGGCTACTGACCACTAGAGGGGGTCAGGGGCTTTGCTGCCCCAAGGCTCTGCCCTGCTGCCCCAAGGCTGAGATGGTCAATGTTTCTTGCAATACACCCTCAATGAGATCTTTGAATGACTGTCCCCTTTGAGTCTCAACTTATATGTCAATGCTTCAGAGCAGCTCACCTCACCAACCCCATGAGTGTAAACCCTTCAGCCACTCTACCATACCCACTCAATTTTTTCTCATAGCATTTATAGTAATAATCCTGCAATTATTCCTTATTTTATTTCTTCACCCGTTTATAGTTTGTTTCTACTATTTTCAGTATAAAGTGACTGAGTACAGGAATACTTGTAGGCCTTCTTAATCATTACGCACAAAAAGCCTAGAAATGGTAGGTACTCAGTAAACACACCAGATTGATGGGAAAACTGTGACTAGGACTGAATAATCCCCATTCCTAGATGAGGCTTCATTTAGTGTGGCTGGGGAACATGCTTCGGTGGATGAATTAAGGCAAAGACTCTATCTTTTTAGCTTTATAGTCTTAGTGAATGGTGTACTGCCTGTCTCGTAACATACATACAATAAGTACTTGTGTGACTGAATAAAGAGAGGAAGGAAGGAGAGAAGGAAGCAGGGAGAAAAGGAAGGAATATAGAGATAATGGAACATAAGCTTCAACTTCCTTGGTTTGTTTCAAGTTTTGGAAATCTTCAACTGGAGGTGGTAGCAATTTAGTCTGAAACCTGGGATAGTAATGTTGGGAGTATTTTAACTGATGCAGTCAGGCTAATACGAGGAATCCATTCTGTGATCTAGGGCAAAAACGTACTATGAGGACCCTCAGTTTTTCTGCAAATGAAGTTTGAGTCTGGTGAGTTCTGAAGTCCCTGACCATTTTGAAATCCACTGTTTAAACTGAGAGAAAGTCAGAGAGGAAATGTTAAGGAGCTAATCAACCAGAAATTCCAGCGGCAGCCAGGATCCTCCAAGGGAGACCAGGAGCTGCTTCTTGAAAATATGTTGGATGACTAGGAATGATCCAGGCAGTCCTCAGGGTGTGTTTTCAGGGTGGTTGGACTTTCTACTTATTAGGACACCTATGTTTTCCTCTCTCTTTGTCCCCCTATGGCTGAGCAGTACCTTCTCATCAGCTAGTGATTGTGAATAAATAAGCAACAACTGTTGCTAAGGTCAGGCAGCTGCAGGTGGAAGTAGTAAAGAATTATATTTTCTCATTGTACTCAAGTATTTTAGAAACAAACAAGCAGAAGGCCTTTCCAGGCCTCCATTTCTTTATTTGAAAAGCCGAACAGGCTTAGGCTGTTGTGAAGATTAAATAAAATATTTCATGGAATAGGCCCAGCATAGAGTTGGGCATATGATAAACAATCATGCTGGCTACCACTATTATTATATTATCCAAGTCATGAGATAGAAAATAAAATATTTAATCCTAAACACTGGCATTTGATTCCATTTCTTTCTCGGGAAGATAGAGTAGTTGGCTATGAAGTCCACAGGGAGAGATCCAGAGCTGCACACCATGAGGCTCCTCTTCTCCAATTAAACAGCTTCAGTATATTAATAAACCCAGCTGTGTTTCCCCAACAATTTGGAAAAGCTGCAAAATCCAAAAATAAACCCAAAACAAAGAGATACTCAGGGTAGAAGCAAATTTCAATTTTATATTTCTTACAGAAAAACATTGATATTACAATGTTTGACATTAAAACTATCTCAACACTACATTTAGTAACAATCAGATACTATGGCTAACTCATCTCCTTCATTGAACAAAAGTAGATATTTTGAACATTTATGTCTTTCAAGAATCACTGTTTTGTTTGTTTTTGTGTTGTTTCCCATTAAGTGATGAGTCTGGGAGAAATACTTTCTCATTCACAATAAAAATTATTGAAAGATGTGGCTCATGCTTAAAAATACTGTTTAGTTTTAGTTTTCAAGGTGGAATTGGAAGCTGAAAATATAACTTTAGAAGAGAGATATCATTTACTTAAAAATAAACACACTAACAATGAGCTCTAAACTTTTCAAAATGTTAGTTCTTTGATAATTTAAAATAAGAAATGGCTTTTGATAAAATACTAATAGCAATTTTGGACTGACTTTAGTTTAAATAAGTTCTTTTCCATAGTTTTTAAGTGATTGACTATAAACTCAAGTAATGTGATTTAGTATAATTTCTCTATATTTATTTTATGTTAAATAAGCTATGTATTTCTGTCTGTTAAAATACAAAATATAAAACATAAAAATTCTAGTTACTATTAGTCATATTAAATTACATTTCTTTTCTTTTTGGAGGACAGGTATATTTCATATAAGTGGAAAAGATGAAGAAGGCCCAAGATAGAAAATATTTTGGAAAATTAATTAAAATTTTATTTTTACTAACATTGATTGCACACTAAGATATAAGGAACTTATAGGATATAAGTTCTTTAGTTGCATTTTCTTATTTAATCCTGATGCAACCTAATAAAGTAGAAATTTTTCTATGTTCTGATAAATCTAATAGATTCTGTATTCAAGACTTTTTCTCACTGCAAAACACTAAAGAATGATAGATAAGTTACAACTAACAGGGAGAGCTGAGCTCTCAAGGAATTCAGGAGAATCTTCAGTACCCCAAGACGACAGGAACAAAAGCCGGAGTAATAAGCCAGCACTGCAGTCAGATACTTTAGAGACATTTGCTGATCGATGGTGCCTAAATCCTGAAGGTTTACTGTCTCTTCAATGAAACAGAACGAATCCTAGGACATATAAAAATGGTGTAGTGGTGGTGGGGAGGAGGCTGGGATGCAGACAGCTACAGAAAGCTAGAATCTTCAAAGAGCTTCGGAGAAAAAAACAATGTGTCTGCCATGTTTGAACTGTACACAGGAATAAAGGTTCCTCTGATAATATTAAGCCATAAATGACCCCCCACATAGGATAGTATACCTACTGTTGTATATAACAGAAGGAAATACAAATATTCCTGGAATAATGTCCATTGAACCAAGATTCTCAGGATTCCCATAAACAGAGATTGGTCAAATATAAACTCACAGTATAAAACCACCAATCACAATAGTAATAACCAAGCTAGCATGAGTGAGACTCGGCAAGAAAGAAAATTAGAAAAGAGGGGTTACAGATATTGGAATAATCAGAGACAGAATATAAAGCAAACATGCTTAAAATGTTAACAGAAATAATAAAATTATATACTTGAGCAAGAAACAAAGATGTACTGATATAATTAGCTACAATGGAAAAATAAAACAAAACTCATGAAAGTAAAATATGTAGTTGAAATTGAAGAACAAGGATTTAACCAACTGTTTGGCATATCAGACAAAACTTAAAAGAGAATTGATAGCCTAGAAGATAGATATGAATAAATTAACCACAATAAAGCACAGGAGGAAAAAATAAAAAATGTGACTGAGAAATTATGAGATACAGAAGATAGGAGAAAGTTCTTTTAGTATATTTAGAATTTTAGGAGAGAGTAGAATGAAGGAGGGAAAGGCAGTGCTAGGCAAGAAGACCAATCTCAAGTTGTGAAAGAACTGGTGTATTTTACTTTACATCCTTTGACAACAATGAAATTAAGTTACAAATAATAATAAAAGATAACTAAGAACAACTTCACTTAATTGGCACCGAGAAGAATGCTTCCAAATTACACAATTTGAAAATCACAATAGAAAGTATAAAATGGAATTTTAAGTATAAGTAACCTTTGTTTTTACTGAATAAGAATAAAAGGAAAAAGACTCACACAAATAATTCATAAAGATCAAAACAAGAGATTTACTGCAGATAATTGGAAAGTTAATTACTTTAAACAACTTAATAAAAATGGAACACTTTTAAAAAAATTATAACAACATTGATTCTAGAAGTATTAGAAAGCCTGAATTATTCTATAGTTACTAAATGAATTACATCAGAATTAAACACATGTCCATCAAGAAAAACCAAGTCCCATGTTTTACAGATAAATTTTATAAACTAAAAACAGATAATTGAATCTTCTAAAAGCTATTCCAGAGAATAGAAAAACTAGGTAATAGGCCATACTTCATTTTTATGAGGTTGGTAGATTGAAGGCGGGAGGAGAAGGGGACAACAGAGGATGAGATGGTTGGATGGCATCACTGACTCGATGGACATGAGTGAGTAAGCTCCGGGAGTTGGTGATGGACAGGGAAGTCTGGCGTGCTGCAGTCCATGGGGTTGCAAAGAGTCGGACACGACTGAGCAACTGAACTGCACTGCACTGATAACTTTTGGCACTGATATCAGAGTAAGACAGCACAAGAAAGAAAATCTGTAGACAAATTTCACTCAAGGATTTAGATGCAAAACCTAAAACAAAGTATTAGTAACTTAGGCTTCCCATGTGGTGCTACAGATATAGAACCCACTTGCCAATGCAGGAGACGTAAGAGAGGTGGGTTCGATCCCTGGGTTGGGAAGATCTCCTAGAGAAGGGCATGACAACGCATTCCAGTATTCTTGATTGGAGAATCCCACGGACAGAGGAGCCTGGCGGGCTACAGTCCATAGGACCTCAAAGAGTCGGATCAACTGAAGCAACTTAGCATTAGTAACTTAAACCTAAAACAAAGTATAAGAAAGGAATAGAGTAGGAAGTAGAATTTCTTTAGGCTGATTAAGCATACCTTTCAGAAATATACTATGTGGTGTAGCATTAGAAGTATTCTCTCTAAAATCATGAATGAGATGAGTATACACTCTATTTCCTCATCTCTGAAATATTATACTATAGTTCTAGCCAGTTCTTTGGTAAATAAAAAGGTAATTAAGTGCAAAAAAGTTAGTAAGTTTTGTTGTAATATTTGCAGATAATTTAGTTGTCAACATAGAAAAACAAAGAAAATCTACATATTATTAAAATTAAGCAAGTACACAGAAGTAAATGCAGTTAAATAACTTAATCACATTCTTATACACCTGCAAACATTGAAAACACAATTTAAAAATATGCTATTCACATTAGCTACCATTCATAAAAGCACAACTACAATAGCAACAAAGTAAGGCACCTATGGGAAAAAAAATCTACCACAAGTTGTCTATGTCATTAATAGATAAAATTAAGAACTTTATTAAAAGGCAAGAAAGATCTAAATAAATGGAAAGTTACAGCATATTCATGATGGTTAAACAAGATGAGTAACATAAAGATGTCTGTTCTTTTGAAATTATAACTTCAACACAATTCCAATAAAATTCCACAATAATTTTGGATATAGATATGGGTACAGGATGAAAAAGTTGATTCAGAGTTAACATGTAACAGTAAAAGGCCAAGTATGGTCAAGAGATTTTTGAGGAAGAATAAAGTAGAGGATGACCTAGCACATATCACATTTGTTGCAAAAATTAGAACATTGTATTTTTGGAACAGAAATAGGCAAATAGACCAAGAAAATAGAGAACCCAAAAGCAAACTCACGTGTATGTGAAAACAAGATGTATGACAGAAGAGACTGTATGTCAGGGAGTGAAAGAATAGACTATAAAATGAATGGTGTTAGGTAATTTTTCTGACAGTAACATTTAATCTGGATTCCTGTCTCACACAATATACTCAAAATTCAAGTCTAGAACTCATGAACTAAATATAAAACTCAAAAGAATGTTGACTGATATCATTACAACCTTTAAGTAGACAAAGATTTCTTAAACGAGACAGAAAATGCACAGAACAAAGAGAAATATTTATATTAAACTGAAAAATGTAAATTCATTAAAAACCACCTTTATAAGGTAAAACTTTGAGCCGGTGATTGAGAAAAAATATTTTCAATAATACATAAGGCAAAAGATTAACATCTATAGTAGATAATGAACATTAAAGATTAGTAATAAAAAAAAATTGGACTTTCCTAGTGAGGCACTGGTTAAAACTCTATGCTTCTAATACAGGAGGATCTGGATCCATCCCTGGTCAGGGAACTAAGATCCCAGTTGTCACAGGGTATGTTCAAAATAACAAAAAACCACAACACACATGCACAAAGAACCCAATTTAAAGGTAAGCAAAAGATAAGAATAAGTAATTCACAGTTACAAAAAATGAAACAACACTCAACCTTGATGAAGCAATGGGAACCTACACATGTTAGTGGCTGTGTTAGTTTCCCCAGGGTGCCAGAATAAAGTACCCCAACCTGGTGACTTAACTCAGCAGAAGTGTATTGTCTCCGAATTCTGGAAGGTAGACATCTGAAATGAAAGTGTTGGCCCAGTACAAACACTCTGATAGCTCTAGAAGAGAGTCCATCCCACATGTTTGTTTAAGCTTCTGGTGACTGCTTCAGCAGTCCGTGGCATTCCTTGGATTGCGGCAGTATAATGCCAATTTCTGTATCTGTCTTCAGATGGGGTCCTTCCCTGTGTTTCTGTCCAAATTCCCCTCAACTTATATGAACATTAGTCATTTGATTAGGGCTAATCTTGTATGACCTCTTTTCAACTTAATTACATCTGCAAAGATCCTAGTTCCAAATAAGGTCACAGACCCAGAGACTGAATCCTTTATCCTTTTGGGTGACATAATTCAACCTATAAAAGTGGTTATGAAATTTTACACAACCAGTTTGGAGAAGAATTAGGCCATATCTACCAAGATTTAATCTGGGTATATCAAAGGATCCAATAATTTCATTTCTGGATGCTCAAATTTTGCTACTCTAAGTACTGTCTATGAATCAGCAGTATCACTGTCACCTGGGAACTCGGCAGACATGTAGTCTTGGGCTCTACTCCATACCTGTGGTGTTAAAATCTGTATTTTAAACAAGATCCCAATGTGCTTTGTTTAAAAAACACTAATCTAGTCTATTCTAAGTTACACAGATTTTTTAAAAAGAGATATAAACATTAACACTCATAGCAGTATTATTTATAAAAGCAAATGTTTGAAAAAGACTTAAACATTAAAAAGTCAGAGAATGGATATATAATTTGTGCCATTAGTTATATAATTTAAATCTACAGTGAAAATAAATGAACTAGTGGTGCTTTTATCAATACAAGTGAATTTCACAAAGATAATGTCAAGCAAGAAAAGGAATTTGCAGAAAATTACAGAGAGAATGATACCATTTCTATATTGCTTAGTGACATGTGTCATTCATGGGAATTTAGGGGTTTTCCCCTAAATTCAAGAGTAAAGAGAGCTTCAATGGAATCATACTGTTCTTTCTCATGAGTTTTCTTAAGTATGTATTTCATATATTAATATTTATACTACATCTGCATAATACAATGGAAAAAAATAAGAAAAAATTCAAGGCCAGTATATGGCAGCATAGCTATTTGAATCCAAAACTGTGGCCCTGAGCCGCTATACCCACCTAACAAATTACTGTCTCAACAGGCCTAATGGCACAGTTATAGACTCATATTTTCTACTCACAATAGTTGCTTTTATATGTAGCATGTTTTAAAACAAGATTAAAACATTTGGCATTGGTTTTAATTTTATAACAAAAAAGGTTACTGGCCAAAGCAAAATAATACTTAGGTCTTTACCCCCCAATTATTGTTAAATACAGTAATTAAATCTTGTTTCAAATAAATATTATATTAAATTTAATTTTCAACTATCCTTCGATTAACAGAAAATATTGAGCTAACATTCAAAAGATTTTTCTCATCTCAACTTATCCTTTCAGAAATGAGCCATGAAAATATTGTCAGAAAGAGAGCAATGTAGAGGAGGTGAACTCAGGAAAGCACATTTATTAACACCTGTCATGCTAATCTCATGAAAACTACTGCCTTTTGGGTTTTGCTGTACTTTTAAGCATTTTATTGAGATCTATGATTTTCGGTTATTTATTTATACTTTTGAATAAATGGTTGAGCTCCCAGGGAAGAGCAGCCCCTTTTCTTCAGTGATTACTGAATTTTTGTTGATACGTTCATCACCACCCCCGAATAACTTTTCTTTTTTATTGTGGCTGCACTCTGTGGCTTGTGGGATTTTAGTTCCCCCA
The DNA here is from genome assembly GCF_032405125.1 of Capricornis sumatraensis. NCBI lineage: Eukaryota > Metazoa > Chordata > Mammalia > Artiodactyla > Bovidae > Capricornis > Capricornis sumatraensis. The sequence goes on from NC_091086.1 coordinate 22,406,810, forward strand.
TTGCGGACTGAACCCGGCCCCTTGGCAGTGAAAGCATGGAGTCCTAACCCCTGTACCACCAGGGAATTCCCAATAACTTTTAAGTCAAGAAGTTCCAGAATGCAGAGGGCACATCTTTCTTCACTTGTACTCAGAATTTCCTAAAGAATTGGAAGATTACCAAATAATTTGAAGAATAGGGAGAATGTCACATCTGAAACTGAGCGGGACCCTGCTGGGCCATCCAAGGGACAGACCCGGCGGTGTCCCTGTCTCTTGTTTGTAGAAAAGCTTTAGCGTCTTAGACCTTCACGAGTTGCAATGAACAAATTTAATCACAGAATTGAGAAAATGCAGAAGCAAAGGTAAACAGTAAAACAAGACAAAATAATAATAGTTTAGCCATGAAACAAAGTCAAGAGCCTTTAATTTCTCTGTAAGGGCTATAGATAATACCTTGGGTCATATCCTTGAGTTGTTTTGCAGATACTAAAAGCCCCAGCAGGTGGAAAAAGTTAACTATTGACACTTGTGCCATACCCAGAACCACACCAGGTCTTTAGTGGGAAAACACAAATGGTGGGAGCTTCAGTCTCTGCTTCAGTAACTGTAAGATTGACTCGGTTCATTTAACACAATGTTGAAAACACAGCATGTAGAGAAAGAAAAAAAAAAGCAATTCCTGTTCATTTAGTGTGTGACTTTGGGCAAGTTAATTAACTCTTGTTTTCTCAGTAGTAAAATGAGTGCAAAATAGATTTGTGAAAAAGTGATTTTGCTGGCCCATAAAAAGACCCCCAGACCAATTGGGACTAGAAGGGATGATGTTGACTCCAGAAATGTTGTGCAGTTCCCTCACCACCAATAAACCAGAAGAATGTTTTCCAGCTGATCAGTCACCCTGAACCCTCTCCCTCACACTGTCTTTAAAAATCCTTCCCTGAGAGCCACCAAAGAGTTCAGGTGCTTTGAGCATGAGCTGCTGGGTCTCCTTGCTCAGCCTCACATTGGGCAACTTGCAACAAGGGGCTCTACTTTCTTTCTCCACAACTTGGTGTAAGTAGATTGGCTTTGCTGCACATAGCGGGCTAGTAGACCCAAGTTTGGTTTGGTAACTCATCCACATGAAAATTGTTTTCAAAATAAATCCTCACCTGAAAGGGCCTTATTATTATTTTTTTTTCCAAGCACTTGCTCTTTCACTAAACCTACCTAATTCTCTTTCTCTGCACTTCTCAGCAATTATCAATAGAGAGAGAGAATTAATATTATTACTTTGCAACACTATTACTACTGTTATGCTTGACCTTTACTGGGTGTTTTTTATGGGCCAGCAAAATCACTTTTTCACAAATCTATTTTGCACTCATTTTACTACTGAGAAAACAAGAGTTAATTAACTTGCCCAAAGTCACACACTAAATGAACAGGAATTGCTTTTTTTTTCTTTCTCTACATGCTGTGTTTTCAACATTGTGTTAAACGAACCAAATCAATCTTACAGTTACTGAAGCAGAGACCAAGGTTTCCATCATTTGTGTTTTCCCACTAAAGACCTGGTGTGGTTCTGGGTATTGCATAAGTGTCCGGCATATAGAAATAGCAGCTAAGGAATGCTACCATCTGAGGAGGGTGCACGGTGAGAATTATATACACACAAAAAAAATTGGGCTTAGTTTTAAAGACTTTTTTTCTCTTGCATGTTGGTTGAATTTCTTATAAAGGACCAGTTAATTATCGCTGATAATCAGAAGACCACATTTCCTAAATTATCTAAACAAAATTCTCTGAAGTTTTTTTTTAAAATCCCTAACAAATTCCCGTAAAAAAATAAATCATAATTCTGGAAAAACTACAATTGCCTTGCTGCTTTAGTATTTGAAGATTGGGGTGAATTAAATTCAGAATGATATTTCTAATTAAAAAATAATCTATTCTAGTGGGATGAATAGAGAAAGTAGCATCAACATATCTTCACTATTGTGTGTAAAATGGATAGCTGGTGTGAAGTTGCTGTATAACACAGGGAGCCTAGTCTGGTGCTCTGTGATGACCTAGAGAAGTGGGATGGGGGAAGGGAGGGAGGGGATATATGTATAATTATGGCTGATTCCAGCTGTGTATGGCAGAAACGAACACAACATTGTAAAAATTAAAAAACAAAAAATAATCTATCTTAGTTTTATTATGTACTTATTTTAAAATATAAAAACACTTTTAAATAGTTCAAAAATTTATTTTTGTAATTTAAGCCAATTTTCAATTATTTCTTCTATAGGTTATTCCCTCACTAATAGAAACATCAGCCACAGTTTGGGGATTATAGATGAACATACCAATTATTGAGAAGACCCAACCATTACTGAACTTTTGGGAACAATGAGGCAGTCAGATTTACAGAAAAACTCCAGCCTAACATCTTTTTAATCTTATGTCCCTGGTTAGAGAACTACATTGAAATGCTTGGCTTGTATCAAATTTCCTGAGAAGATGTTAAAAATCTTTATCTCCCATAACCTATTTTAGAGAAATGTCACATAATAGATGAGGCATCAAACCCTAGATCCATAAAAGCAGAATGACTAGAAGTTTTGTTTTCAAATGATGTCATCAATAATATTCACTCTCAGGCTAGTGTTTCTTTAGGCTAATTTCAGAGTCCTCAAAGAATAACAGCCTAACTCTTTATCTAGGATCTTCTGTTTGTACCATCTCTTCTGGCATATCTGGGATTCTGTATCATTAAGAGTTAAATGTAGAAGAACTGGCAAAGTGTGAACATAAGGAAAATGCAACATCATTGTGCTTTTAATATATATCACAACATTTTTAGTTTAATAAAAGTTTTACGTAATTGTCTATTAGTCATATGCAGGTTGTAGGACCATAGTCAGTGCTGCATGTCCTTTATACTTCTATTTTCTTCCTAGTGTTTATAAACTTTCTATATAGTCTCATTGAAATGAAATGTTTGAGATATTATATACACTATTTCTAAGAAAAACACGAGCCTCTTGAGAGATTTTTCAACTTGAATAAAGAAAAAGCTGTGCTGTAAAATATTAAAGCAGAATAGCAAGTGTCAGATCTCAGAAATATTAACACTAAATTAACAGCATTTTAGCTCTCAGAAAAATAAATTTGTTAGTTATTAAACAACTTGTGTTTAGTAATAATGAATGCAGAGTTGCTGACCGACACATTTACTGACTTACCCTATGCTGACATGTGCTAAGTTTGACAAAATTCTTATTCAAGTTTGTACTTGACATGTTAATATTTTCTAATTCAAATTTCTTTTATTTTACTCTTTGTTTATGTTATCAGCTATATTTCCCAAGTTTTACCTTGGGAGAATCTAGATTATAATTATTTTTTTTTATTAAATTTTGCTGAAACTGCAACTGTATTTTAATAAAGTTATTTAGCTTTGTATTTGTGAGGAGATTTTAAAGGGGAGAATGAGTACCCACACAAATTTTAAAAAGACTTCTTCAGAGTCTGTAGCCAGTATTACCATATGTACTTATCTCTTTATTTTCAGTGCCTTGAATCATGATAAATGTCAGGTTCATTGTTGTGGCATGCTGAAATGATTGAGTGGGAACTGTGCCCAGCACGGCATTGTAAAACAATCCATCTCCAAATACATCGTCCTGTACAACAAGATTTTCTCTGACACTTTTATGATTGCTCTTTTGTTTGGTCTTGGAGCATTTAGACCTCAAGTTTGAACACAATGCTAAGACTATTGCTATCCTGTAGTGAATCTGTGCACACTATCTAGCGCCATCTACTTTTGGGATTGCATTCTGTACTTTAGTTCAGTCCTGAAATCGGAGTGTATAAGTGAATTTCGTTATGTGTTATTCTAGTGGAGTAGAAATCCCATTCTTTACCTAAGTGCAGATGGAATTAAATTTGGTTTCCTTGGTAAAGGAAACAGCTTAGATAACCAACACTTAGCAGTCTTTTTATCTTCTATGTTAAGTCATCCCCATTTGGAAAATCCAATAATGCTTTTTCCCCATTGATGAATGTGTGCAAATGTATGAGTTCCAAAGTTCAGCATATGTTAGCACAAAATCAACACAAGTGAAGGTGTTTCCCTAGGTCTATTAAAATTGCATTTCTAGATAGAACTTGTGAATGACATGTTGCAGGCTTTCAAAAAAAGGCCAGAAAACATAATGGACTTGATAGAGACGATTAAAAGCAACAGATGATACTAAAAGAAAATTTTGAATAAAATAGAAAAAATAGAAAACTCAAAGTTACTTTTCTTTTAATAACCATCTTTATTGAAGTTGTGGATTTCTTCAGTACACGCTCTTTTCTGCAAGACGAGGGTTTCTAGATGGCGCTCTAAAGCGTTTGCCGGTAGGTGGCGACATAAGTCCTTACTGCCTAGAGCTGTCCCAGGTGCTGAACCCAGCTTCTGCGCCCGAAAGAACTCTGCAACCAGCAACCAGGAATTCCACCAAGTTCTCCGTAGATGCTGGAAAACCGGTAGGAAAGGGCCATTAAAAAATGCCCAACCTCATTTATAACGCAAAGTCAAACAAATTATCTCCCCTAAATTTACTTGGCACAAAGCTGTGGAAGATGACAATGTTCATTGAAATTAAAAAGGCAATGGTAAAGGAAAGGCAAGCCCTGGAATGTGGTAATGGACAGAGAAACCTGGAGTGCTGCAGTCCATGGGGTCGCAAAGTCAGATCCGACTGAGAGACTGAACTGAACTGAATGGAAAGGCAAGTTTGTGTGTGTGTGTGTGTGTGTAGAACACAGACCGAATCGGGTTTTTCTTCACTTTGAAATGCAGTTTTTCACCTCTCCTTTGACGTGTCCTTTTTAACTGCTTTCTCACCCAATTTCTCAAGGTTGGAAAAAAAAGTCAGAGGCAAAGGAGTCAAGCTGGACTGTGAGATGACAAACGGGGGTGATTTTTAAAAAGCTAAGACACACTCCATCTTCTTTCCATCTATTAGTAATAATTTTCAGACTGACCCAGGACTGTCCACGTCCCCATTCAGGGTCCTTATGCCTGCTCCTCTCTTGTCCTATTGCCACTCAGTGATGCTGAGTCTACTAAAGAATTTGACAAATATGAAGCAATGTATATGGTTAGATTTTTTTTTCTCTCGAGTTTGGCTGGGTGGGAGGCGGAGTTATTTGTTGTAATGTTGGTCTGATGGGCAGATCGGGTGTGTGTAAGTGAGTTCTGAGTCTCGGTCGACAAAAAGGGACTTGAACGCAGAGGCAGAGCTAGAGGGAGAGGAGGGCGGGGAACCAGAGGAAAGGGGCACTCAGGGTTGGGGAAGTGTTAGGAACGGAGGGTTAGCGTAGGAGGGAGGGAGTCTGGCTGTCGGAGCAACACCGGAGAGATAAAGCAGAGCGAGAAGGGAGGGAGAGTGAGGGATGACCAGTGGGAGAAAGAGGGAGACGGAGGAGGCTTAAGAGAAAGAGAAGAGAGTAAAGAGTAGCAGAGGAGAGAGAGAAGCAAGGAAGAGGAGGGTTACAGAGTGACTGTGGAAGATGGTGTTTCTCTATTCCAGACACTTCTAAGACTGGAGACTCTTTGCTGGTGGGGAGACTCCGGGTGGTATGGCAGCCAGTTAGGCAGCGGCAAAGTATAATGGACAGCAAGGGACAGACGTTCCAGCCACCTTTCCGCCGCCCGGAGATCCCGGAGCTGTTTCTCCAGCCAATTCGTTTCCCAGCTGGAGTCTCTGAGCGCGCTGCACTACGAGAACCCAGGGAGCGCCAAGAAGCTAGCTGCTTCTGCAAGATGCCTTCGCCTGAGCAGTAAGAACTTCCTGAGCCCCTGCGTCCTCTCTTAGCTGAAACTCCCCAGGAAACAGGGGCGGGAGACCCCAGGGGGAGGGGCGAGGGGGAACCTGGAGCAACTCTTTCTCCCCTCCCCCTCCCCTGCCTGGCGCTCAAGCATGGATGTGCTCAGCCCCCGGCAGGGCAATAACACCACGTCGTCCCAGGGTCCCTTCGGGACACGCGGCAACGCTACTGGCATCTCCGACGTGACCTTCAGCTATCAAGTAATCACCTCGCTAGTGCTGGGCACGCTCATCTTCTGCGCGGTGCTGGGCAATGCGTGCGTAGTGGCGGCCATCGCCCTGGAGCGCTCCCTGCAGAACGTGGCGAACTATCTCATAGGCTCGCTGGCCATCACCGACCTCATGGTGTCGGTGCTGGTCCTGCCAATGGCCGCGTTGTACCAGGTGCTCAACAAGTGGACTCTGGGACAGGTCACCTGTGACCTGTTCATCGCCCTCGACGTGCTGTGCTGCACCTCGTCCATTCTGCACCTGTGCGCTATCGCGCTGGATAGATACTGGGCCATCACCGACCCCATCGACTACGTGAACAAGAGGACGCCCCGGCGCGCCGCTGCGCTCATCTCGCTCACCTGGCTCATTGGCTTCCTCATCTCCATCCCGCCCATGCTGGGCTGGCGCACCCCGGAAGACCGCTCGGACCCGGACGCGTGCACTATCAGCAAGGACCACGGCTACACTATTTACTCCACCTTCGGCGCTTTCTACATCCCTCTGCTGCTCATGCTGGTTCTCTACGGGCGCATCTTTCGAGCCGCGCGATTCCGCATCCGCAAGACAGTTAAGAAGGTGGACAAGAAGGCAGCCAACCATCGCCTAGCGGCGTCGCCAGCCCCGCAGCCCAGAAAAAGCGTGAGTGCTGAGTCGGATAGCAGAGACTGGAGGCAGGGCACTGAGAACAAGGTAACAGGGGCTCCGTGCGCCAATGGAGCCGTGAGGCAGGGCGAAGAAGGCGCCGCCCTGGAAGTGATCGAAGTTCACCGAGTGGGCAACTCCAAAGAGCACCTTCCGCTGCCCAGCGAAGCCCGTGCTGTCTCCTACGTCCCCGCTTCCTTCGAGAAGAAAAATGAGCGCAACGCCGAGGCCAAGCGCAAGATGGCCCTGGCCCGCGAGAGGAAGACGGTGAAGACCCTGGGCATCATCATGGGCACCTTCATCCTCTGCTGGTTGCCCTTCTTCATCGTGGCCCTAGTCCTGCCCTTCTGCGAAAGCAGCTGCCACATGCCTACCCTGTTGGGGGCCATAATCAACTGGCTGGGCTACTCCAACTCTCTGCTTAACCCTGTCATTTACGCCTACTTCAACAAGGACTTCCAAAACGCGTTTAAGAAGATCATCAAGTGCAAGTTCTGCCGCCGATGATGATGGAGTAGCGGCGAGTAGGCCCATCCCATTCATTCTGCCTCCCCTAGTCCTCTGGAATCAAAACCTTTGCTACTTTCCCTCTGACATTCACAGCTGCTAGGCGCGCTGCTTCCAGACCTCCTCCTCCCAAGCCTCTCCCAAGCCTCAATCCCCCGGGGGAAGGATGGCGCTCTGCGTAAAGAGGCTCTAGCCTCCGGGCAAGAGAGAAACTCCTCCGCTCTGTGAGAGGCGACCTTGGCTCGAACTGGCTTCAGAATCAGTTTGATTCCAGCAATTGCCTCCCGCTTCTTCTGCCCCCCAATCTTCGCGGGGGAACTTTAAGCTTCAGCCGTTAAAGGCAAAAAAAAAAAAAAAAAAATCCACAAGAAAAAGAACCTGTACACCCAGCCGCTGCGCCCACAAAAGGCTCCCACGCGATCGCCCACTGCTACAAGTTGAACTTAAGGTTCAGGACCTCGCTTTATTTCCCAGTAAACCCATCCCCGCCCCGTCCCGCTCTCATCTCATCCTTCCTCCCCATCTTCCGTTTATGCCCTCGCCAGTCCTAAAACACTGATTTGCTAGTCGGAAAAGCTGGGAGGGTCTGCTTTTCCCGGTGCCTAAGGTGTCCCGGGGAGTCTCCGTCTGCTGGCGTGGGCTCCCAGAGTAACTCTCCCGAAAACAGCCCCCATGCTTTGTTTTCTTGGATTCAAAACAAGTGGCTAGAGGTTGTCTGAGTGGACCAGTAAGTACAAGGCTGGGCCAGAGGGAGAGAGCGAGGGAGAGCGGAACGAATTTATCCTTGCCTGCCTTGATGTCAGCACTCACCAAAGAAACTGACATTCATTGGGAAGGGAGAGCGGACTTATTCGGACAGGTTGCCGGCGAGTCTGTGCGAGCTGGCATCGCCACTTACCTACTGTGGGTGGCGCCCGCCGGCCACGTTGCGTGAGCCGGGCTGGGGCGCCGAGTGTCGAGGAGCCGCGCACCTTCGCGGCTGTCTGAGGTCTGGTTTGTGCTGGGCTGGTGCACCGAAAACTAATCCCAACTGGAGCCATCCCGCCTACGCCCCAGGACTTACTCAAGCGAGGGTGTGTCGGCTTGGTCGCTCCGTCCGGTTTTTCGGACCTCATGGACTGTAGCCCGCCAGGCTCTATCCTTGGGATTTTCCGGGCAAGAATACTGGAGTGGGTTGCCATTCCCTTCTCCAGGGTTTCTTCCCGACGCGGGGATCAAACCCAGGTCTCCTACACTGGAGGCGGATTCTTACCGTATGAGCCACCAGGGACGCCCAACAGTTAAAGTTAATGGAAGCCACAGCTTCCAGAGCAGCTCTAAGGACTAGAAAAACTAGGAAGTCCCGAGGGTGCCATTGTCCGGGTGAGCCCGAGCTCTGGCTGGCCCTCCCTTGGAACCTGAAAGGAGAAATTTATCCAATGGAAGCAGATTTTTTTTTTTCTCCTAATTCACTCCCTCCTTTTCCGAATGGGAAATAGATCTATTTCGCGCACCCTGACACTGAACAAGATTTGTTCTGCAGAATGTCCAGGACACTTGGTTACCAAGATTTTGTTTCCAAAAGGGAAATCAGGGCTTTCAGTAGAATGGGCCCCCACAGGTTTAGCACTATCTGTGACCTCAGAAGTGCTCATATTAAATAGAGGCCCTACGGCGGCAGAGGATGAGTTGGTTAGATAGCATCACTGACTCAATGGGCAGGAGTTTGAGAAGACTCTGGGAGATGGTGAAGGACAGGGAAGCCTGGCATGCTGCAGTCCATGGGGTCGCAAAGAGTAGGACACGATTTAGCCAGTGAACAACAATAAAGGACTCACTAGGGGTGCTTTCTCTGCGGAGTCCAGGGGACTCCTGTACACAGCTCCTTGCCCTGACTGTCCTGCAACACAGGGTTGCCCAGAAAACGGCCTCTTGTCATTTTAATGTATGGAGCACTCCAAGCTTTCTTCTTAAAGTCCTTTCAGTCTTGCCACTCCTGCTGAAAAACCAGTTATCTTTACTGCCCCCAGAAGGGAAGTTTTTCAGTTCCATTTGAATGTAAGTTTCCATCCATGTGACCAGGATCAAGAAGTTTGTTATAATTAGAGCTAGCCTCTAATTTTCTGATGAATGATGGTTTCTTTTCCAGTAATTGCACAAAGTTAATGATTCTTACTCCCTTCTCTGTCCCTGCTTACCTTTGGAATGATTCCTTGGCCTGTTTTGAGAATTGTGTTAAAAAATTTTGCAAATGAAAAATGTTCTCTTGTGTTAAAATGAAGAAAGTGAAAAGACAGCTCTATCACTTGTAGCCCTTTTATTGTTTGTCAAACAGAACAAAACCTCCATTTGGTATCTTTTTCTCAGACCTAAACCAAGAGTAAGCATCACATCCCCTTAAAAGAGAGAAACTATAAGCACTCTGGGAAATCAGTGGATGATTTTTCTATGCATAAGTAATACTTCCCTTTTTTTAAGGGTTTTTTTTTTTTTGACGTGGCCCATGTTTTAAAGTCTTTATTGAATTTGTTACAATATTGTTTCTGTTTTATGTTTTGTTTGGGGGGGGAGGTGGCTAGAGGTATGTGGGACTCTTAGCTTTACCACCAGAGATCAAACACGCACCCCCAGCATTGGAAGGGAAAGTCCTAACCACTGAACCTGCCAGGGAAGCTTGGCATAAATAATGCTTAAAGGGGGCTACGGTGGATAAAATGAGAGAGATTTCTCCGGTCCATCACTTATTTATTTAAAAATTCAATTTTTTTTTCTCACAGTAATTTAAGTAGAGCTATATGAAAAACCAAACTTTGCTGTATGTCTTCCTATATTTTAAGGACAAATTCTCTAGATAAGATAATTTGAGTCTTAAATTGCTCATCCAAATTTTACCTTGATCAGCATTTGAAGTCTTGAGACTTCTATTTATTTGTGTCTTTTGCAGAACTTTGTCAATGGCTTTGGGACCTTTGTTCTTCCTGACTTGGAGGATTTACACACAAATGGGGAAGGAGCATCTAATTAGAGTATAATTGCCAAAACAATAGAGAGATTTGAGGAATAAGTGCAAAAGAGCTGCATAGCACTAAAGAGCCCCTGATGCTTTTTTTTTTTTCAAGTATTGTATTAAGGTAAAGTATATATGCATCAAAATTGGCCTTCACTCTTCCCAGTGACAATAAAGGACTTTAATAATGGTAATGCTACAATAAACTGATATCAGTAACATATACATCTTTATTTTAATCATAATCACTGTCTGCTTGTATTTATTTGTATAATTTTAAAGTTGAAGTTAAAAAAAATACTGTTATCAGGAGACGATCCTGCTATACACATCAGGGATCTGACACCTAGAGAAATAAATTTCGTTTTAGCACAGAAACTCATGTAGTTTCTTTTTTAAAAATTCCTGTCTCTGGAAAGAGAGCATGACGTTTCATCTTTTAGCCTTGAAACCATACAGTTTCCCTGACATCTACAGTGAAGATTTAGACATCTGTCTAATTGATATAGACAAGGTGGGGGACTTGCAGAAGAGAAATGCAGATTCTAGTAAAAGCGCCAGGGGCCTGTGTTGCCTTTTTAGTGCAGTTGACAGTGATAAGCCCCCTTCCCTGTCTTCCCTACAATTTCCAGCTGGAAGAAATTAGCCTCCCTGGTTTCAAATGAAGCAACACATCGTTTTGAGGTTTGTCACTTATTTAAAAGTGAAGGGGCATTTTCCTTTCTGGCTGGGTCTCACTTGATAGTGGGATTTTTAAATGGAAGATCTATTACTACATGAAGATTCAAATGCTCTCTTTTCCCTGTGAAATCATCAGTAAGGCCTCTTGTTTCCCATGTTATGTTTATTAATTTCACTGTTTTCTGGTGTCAGAATGATGGCTGTAGGGCAAGGTAAACCCAAGTAAGCCTCAAGGGGAAAACAAAGTCAGAGCTATTATGGCCAGAGAAGAGGACACTGTGAAGCCTAATTTAGGCAATGTATGTACATACATATTCTCCTGATAATGAAAAGTCAAGATAGGAATTGAGATCACAAGAACTGTCTGGAGTTTTTCATTTGAAAAGTATTACATAAAGACATCCCTGACCTTGAGTAAAATGATGCATTTGGTATATTTGTCTTCTATATTGTGGATATTGCCCTTCTTGGCCTTTGCTTTATGCTCTGGCATCGTTTCCTCTAAGGAGACAGTGGCTTTCTGTTTTCTACAGGGCTTCTTGAGCCTGTGTTAACACTCCAATTAAGAAAGAGAGTGTTGTAATCAGTCACTTCCAGTGTGACTAACAAGCCCAGATAAACAATTAGCGACTATCACGTGTCAGGCTCTTTTGGATAATGTTGAAATATGGGACTGTAATATAAGCTGCTATAGACACCCTGAAGGCATTTTCAACCTACTTGGGTACTAAAGAATATACTACTAAGGCTAATAAGTAAACACTCAGCAGAATATAGGTATCATCTAAATACAGGAGTGGTTCTAAGGATTTGGAGGACAATGATCATTGTGGGCTGGGGGATGGTAGGGAAGATTGGGTCAAGAAAACTGTGTAGAGCATCCAGGAGTGAGCTCTGAGCACATGAGGAGTGATAGAAAAAGGCAGATGTTCTTCATGAGGTGACAAAGAGAGTGCAATTCCCTCTACCAACTGGGGGCCTGGAATGAAATTTTTATCTGGATTCCTTACATGCATCAGTCTGGATTGATTATGAAGGTAGTGATTCTAGCAAAAGATTCAGGCTCAAAACTTCCCATGAGTTATAACAACATGAAGAGTCTGGGAAGAGAGAGAAGAATCTAAAACCAAAGGAATGGGGATTAGGGTAGCTAGATAAGAGGAGAAGGAAATGGCAACCCACTCCAGTGTTCTTGCCTGGAGAATCCCAGGGACAGGGGAGCCTGGTGTGCTGCCGTCTATGGGGTCACACAGAGTCGGACACGACTGAAGCGACTTAGTAGTAGTAGTAGTAGATAAGAGAAAGAATGTTCTGAGCAGAGGCAGAGCACATGAATAAGAAGAAACTCATCAAATCATTTAAGAGTGACAACAGGGCGACCAGGGGTAGGTACAAGATAATAACTCATATTTATGTAATGTTTGTGATTTTGCCCAGTGGTTTTCACATATAAAGTGGAAGTGTTTGTTGCTGAGTCATGTCCAACTCTTTGCAACCCTAAGGACTATAGCCCACAGGTTCCTCTGTGTGTGGAATTCTCTAGGCAAGAATACTTCAGTGGGTAGGTAGTTATTCCCTTCTCCAGTGGGTATTCCCGACCCAAGGATCAAACCCAAGTCTCCCAATGGCAGGCAGATTCTTTACTGTTTGATGCACAAGGGAAGCCTCAAGAATTTTGAAGTGGGTGGCCATGGTGGTTTGGATGGTAAAAAATCTGCTGCAGTGCAGGAGACCCAGGTTTGATCCCTCGCTGGGAAGATCCCCTGGAGAAGGGAATGGCAACCCACTCTAGTTTTCTTACCTGGAGAATTCCATGGATAGAGGATCAGTGGGGTCGTAAAGAGTTCGACATGGCTGAGCAACTTTCAGCATAAGAAACATATAAATTTGAGATAGCAGATCCTTCTGGAAATACTAAATAGACCGTTTTAGCCAAAGCAGAAGATTCATACACTAATGGGTACATACAGTAATGCTTGAGATCATATATGGAATTATTATAATGATTGGTGGTTTTCATTCATGGGGACCGCTATTATTGAGAGCAGATGTGTACTGTTTGCAGGTAATCTCAATGATGCAGGTATTAAACAATAAATGCCTGAATGTGGGATGCTGGTAAGACTGAAAAATACATCAGAGAAAGAACTGGCAAGACTTGGTGCCTGGATGTGAAGAGAGAGGGAGCTGAAGATGCTGATGAGGTTTGTTTGTTTGTTTGTTTGTTTTATAGATTCTTCTAATCTTTTGTTAATTAATTAGCTTATTTATTTTTGGCTGTGCTGAGCCTCATTGCTGCATGAGGACTTTCTCTAGATGTGTTGAGCGTGGGCTACTCTTCGTTGTGATAAGTGGGCTTCTCATTGTGCTGGCTTCTCAGAGAACAGGCTCTAGGAACGCAGGCTCAGTAGTTGTGGCGCATGGGCTTAGTTACTCTGAGGCGTGTTGGATCCTCCTGGACCCGGGATCCAATCCATGTGCCCTGCACAGGCAGGTGGATTCTCACCCACTCCACCATCAGGGAAGTCTGCTGATGAGGTTTTGAGCCAAGGAGATTTAAGCAAATAACAGAAGAGGGAAAGTCAGGAGTTGTTTCTCCTATGGGTCTTTGTTTTTTTCAGCTTTATCTATAAATGTGAAAAAGCTTTGTTCTCTACTAAAAAGAATTCCCAGCCCAGATGGCAGGGAACTGCTGATAATGGTAGTGATACACGTGGTATGGCATTTGAACAATCTGTCATTTGGGTGATTATGTGAAGAATGTCACCTCCTAGATCATTGGTTGTACTGATTATTGATGCATTTTAAAAAAGTAGAATATGTTCGTTGTTTTTTGGAGAGAGCACAATTCCAAGGGACTATAGCAGCCTTTCAAGAAGAGTGCCCCAATCTCAGATGTTAGGCAGGGATATTTGAAACCCAGAAGACTGGCAATGTACAGTTGACCAAGTGAAGAACAGAGCAATCCAGTTTGCTCTTCAAGTTCACTTATTAAGAATCAAAGCAGACCTATTTTATCCTCGAACTAGATCTTTCTAGAAAATCTAGATCCATGAGACTGAAGTATCCAGTGAATTTTGTTTTCCAAATAAATCACTTTGCAATGGCAAGGATAGGGAAATGAGTCGGATCCACAGGCAATTACAAATCTAATCCTATCTCAGATATTTCCAGGCTCCCTGTCTGTAATCCTGAACAATTGCTCAGACTTCCACAAAATTCGCCAGGCCAAAATTTCAAGGAGCTGTCTTGCATTGGCAAGTGGTCCTTTTGTGTCTCATATGGTTTCATCTCTGAAGAAAGAAAAGGAAGTAGGTTGACTGGGAGAAGAAGAGAGGGGGGAAGAAGAGAGGAGACAACAGGACCCACCTATCTTGTTATTCGCTTGGCTGTGGATATTGATGAGGAAGTTTTGAATCTTCTCCAAAATCCTTGCAGGGGAAGCATTCTATGAAATATAATGTGCTTCATGGTTCCTGGAAGCAATGAGTCTGTCTTTGCAAGAATTAAAAAGAGAGAAAGAAAACTTGGAAAGCTAGTTTTAATTTTAAAAGAACAGTATTAATAGAAACAGGAGTCTAATTGTAAATATTGACAATGTAGTGTTTGAAAGTGTATCCTGTATTGTATAGATACATCATTTTTAATAATGACTAAACACGCTGTATGGATATCACAATGCAGTTGTATAGTGATGATCTATTCATGAACATGCACAGGGCTTTCAAGGTTTAGGAGGGATTGACCATGCACTAGGGTGTTAGAGAGCCCCTAATGCACTTCAGTTCCTATAAAGAATCTGGGTGGGTATCCACAATTCTAGAAATAACCTTAATAATCATTAATGACATTGACATCAGTGTTAATAGTTTCTGTTTGGTTAAAACATCCTGTTATGGATTAAAGATGTTTTAGATGGTGGTGATTATGCTTACCAGTATCCAAGACTTTTTCTTCCTGGGTATAGTGCTAGATTACATATCTCAACCTCCTTTCTTATGAGGCTGATGTTAGACTAATATAATATATACAGAATTAATATCTTTCTTTTGAAGGTTGGACTGTAAATACCTCCAGAGTGATCTTTTCCCATTTGATAGTTAGAGAGCATTCCCTGCACCTAGAGGAGGATGGAACCACAGGTACAAGGATCCCTGGATCCCTTCTTTATGTAGACCAGATTCTTCTCCTTTCACATCCCATGCAACCTTTGATTGTGATATGAACAGAAATAAAACCTGAGTTTGACTTAATTAAGCTGAAATTTTGGGGATTGTTTATAGAACAATCTATTCTGATGAATATAAAATATCCATAAGTAATACACTGAGTGAAAAATTTGCAGTCCTGTCAGTGACTTTGTCAGGAAGGTTGCTCCAGATAACTGAAGTGACTGACTGCCAACTTCTTTCCATTCTGGCCAAGGTCACTAACCTGCCGGGGAGGCATGGACGTAGGGCAGGATGACACACATTCAGTGTATGTTCTGAATAGTACTGGGCATCCAAGAGGAGCCTGGAGTCCATCTCTGGTACCTAAGCCCAGAGACTTGGTTTTGCTCTGGTTTTAGTTTTATAGAGAGCCTTCATAGGTAGGCCCCTGGGCAACAGCTTTGGCTATTTCTTGGGTTTTGCGGAAAATTATAAAGTAGGAAAATTGATTTTGAATGCCTTTTCTTTTCTTTCAGGCAGCTTTTTCTTCCATTGTGCTTTCCCCATTAGCCTCTCAAAACTTGCACTGCCTGTCATGCATTTAAAGTCTCCTACAGGCCATTTTTATTCCCCATTCTCTTAATTTTGGATCAGGCCAGTCCAGAAGAAAAACAAAGTTGACTAAGTTGACTGGCAATGATGGTGAACAGTGACAACTTTTTTTTTTTTATCATTTGGACAGCTGAGAGAGGAGGCATTCCATATTCTTTACTAGAGACACAGCTAATAATAATGACATTATGCAAAAAATAAAAATACTATAGAATATCTTGTGATATGGTATATTTCCATGGTTATAACACATAAACATTATCTCCAGGGAAATGAAACCATCTGATCCTAGGTATACTGCATTTTTCTAATAGCAGTTTTCTTTAAGCCCATGTGCTTATACATGTAGGTAGATGAAAATAAAATGCAAGTGGCCAAGAACATTTCCTGTATTAATACATGAGATTTTTCAAGAGTTCTTGCAGCTGGAATGGCTTAGACTAGCATTATGGAGGAAAGACTGATAAGGGAGTGATTAATAATAGAGGTCTGCAAAGAAAGAGCTGAGAGGTCTTAGAGATGGATTGGGTCTGAAACAGGCTGCTAAAGAAAAAAACACATTTAGAGATTTTAGAGTGGAATAGACTAGAAATAGGGAAATAAGCAGAAGGTACTACTCTGGGAAAAAAGAAATAGGTCTTTGATAAATTTACAGAATTCAATTTGAATAACAGGAAAGAGTAAGAAACCAGCAAAACTGATAAGAGATAAGGGGGCACAGAGAGGCCAAGAGGTCACTGCATGTGAAACACTACCAGGAGAGGTTATGTTGTTTTAAGAACTAAAGGGAAGGATTACATGAAATAAACATTTCTTTTTTATTTTCAATAAAAGGAAACCAGTGCATGCCAATAGTGACTAAGGAAATGGAAGTAACAAAGAGGGAAGATTGAAGGCTGCTGCTGCTGCTGCTGCTAAGTCGCTTCAGTCGTGTCCAACTCTGTGTGACCCCATAGACGGCAGCCCACCAGGCTCCCCTGTCCCTGGGATTCTCCAGGCAAGAACACTGGAGTGGGTTGCCATTTCCTTCTCCAATGCATGAAAGTGAAAAGTGAAAGTGAAGTCGCTCAGTCATGTCTGACTCTTAGCGACCCCATGGACTGAGGCCCACCAGGCTCCTCTGTCCATGGGATTTTCCAGGCAAGAGTGCTGGAGTGGGGTGCCATAGATTGAAGAAAGGAAGAAAATATTCTGGAGAAAGAAGGAATAATTGGAGTGAAGTCTTGACGAAGACAGAAGGTTGGAGGGTTAAATTTTGAGATGGAGATACTCTGTGATATAGGAGGTAAAGGGAGAATGTGTGAAAAAGTAGAGATATAATCCAGCCTTGGGGAGGAAGGAAGAAGCTGTATGGTTTCATTCCAGAGTTACACATTTAGATGGATGCCCCCAGTGAACAATCAAAATGGAAGCACATCTGTTATCGGGGAGCCAGACAGAAGGCCAGATAGTTGAGTGGAGCTGGAGGCTGTGGCAGTGATTGGCAAACCTTGTCTCTGAGTTTGTGCTGATCTTTAAGCTACAGCATGTGAGAGCATTTTTTCTGCTCCTCCTAGCCTGTCTCTCTCATTTTCTTACTTCTTCACTACATTTGGCATGATCCAAAATTGAGGAGTCAATGCATTGGAGTACTGTCTCAGGCTGGAAGTGGTGTCTGATCATATTTGAACATTCAGTTGGTATGAATTTCAAATGTGCTCTTACCTCGCTTGATAGATTTTTATGTAAATTTTCATATTACTCAGTTTACTATACCTCTTACCCTTAAGTCATAGTTTGATAATATCTAGTGTGATAATAATGGGTTTGACAGCACCGTTACTGATTTTTTATAAATGTTTATATCTCATTGGAAAAGACCCTGATGCTGGGAGGGATTGGGGACAGGAGGGGAAGGGGATGACAGAGGACGAGATGATTGGATGGCATCAGTGACTCGATGGACATGAGTTTGAGTGAACTCCGGGAGTTGGTGATGGACAGGGAGGCCTGGCATGCTATGATTCATGGGGTCGCAAAGAGTCGGACATGGCTGAGCGACTGAACTGAACTGAACTGATATATACATATATATATACACATACATATATATGGGCTTCCCTCATAGCTCAGTTGGTAAAGAATCCACCTGCAATGCAGTCAGGAAGATCCACTGGAAAAGGGATGGGCTACTCACTCCAGTATTCTTGGGCTTCCCTTGTGGCTCAGCTGGTAAAGAATCCGCTTACAACGCAGGAGACCTGAGTTTGATCTCTGGGTCAGGAAGATCCCCTGGAGAAGGGAAAGGCTACCCACACAGTATTCTGGCCTGGAGAATTCCATGGACTACAGTCCATGGGGTCGCAAAGACTCGGACATGGCTGAGCGACCTTCACTTTCACTTTCATATATATATATAAAACTTGGGCTTCCCTAGTGGCTTAGCAGTAAAGAATCTGCCTGCAACGCAGGAGACACAGGAGACACTGGTTGGATCCCTGGGTCAGGAAGATCCCCAGAATGAGGCCATGGCAACCCACTCCAGAACTCTTGCCTGGAGAATCCAGGATCCTGAGGATCCTGGTGGGCTACAATCCATAGGGTCACAAAGAGTCTGACATGACCGAAGTGACTGAACACACAGGCATGCATATAGTAAGAGGGTGCAGTAGCTTTGATCTAGGTGGATGGGTATGTGATCTCATGTTTTAGAAAAAAAATATTGATAGTCCTTTGATGGCTACCAAAGAGGTAGTGCTTGCATTAAGGAAGAGTCTAAGAATAAAAGTGCCATAGACTCCATCTTCCTTTTATAATTCTTGTTAGTTGATCGAGGAGCTTTCACCATTAGAATGTTATATAAGTCTTATATCATCCCTGGGATATATAAGTGGAAGAGTTTCCAAATAAATCTGCCTTTCTACAGATTCAAACCAGGTACAGACAATTTAAGTGATGATCCTAAGTTTACACGGCTGATTAGAGAGTCTAGTTCTCTGTCCACAGAGCATTGAAGCCCCCAAGAAAGAAGCATATCTACCAATCTAACGATGGAGAGAATTAAGAGGCAGACCTTTTAAGTCCTTAGAAAGAAAACAGGCTAGCAGTGCTAATGTGCAAAAAAAGCCTGCTCTGTCTTCTCTCAGCTTCTCCCGTCTCCTCAGTTAAATGAAAAATCCAAGGAGAATAAGGTCACCATCTATTTAATAGTTAACATTGAATTATCTCAGATCATAATTTGAATTAAAATATACCTCTTTATTGAGGTAGAATTAAATTCACTTGTGGTAACTTGAAGTTCACAGCATTAATCACGGCATTCGAGGAAAGTTAATCCCAAATTAATCCTATAAATTCTGCTAATGTAGCCATGGTAAAATGGGACAGCTCAAGCAATATGGCCTTTCCATGTTTTTCCTCTTCAGGTTCTAAGTTATGACTCCTCTTTCAGCTATTGAATAATGAATGCATTTATCACAGAGTGCCATCAGTCAGAGTAGAGATTTAAGTGAGAAATGGAAAAAGCATTGATGCCTAATAACTGTGATGTTAACCTTGGATAATGGTGTCGTGATTTTCAGAGTATTTAACCTACAGGAGGAATCCACTGTCATTTTCATTTCAAAGTTGCTTCTACTGTCTTATTTTGGCCAGGAGCTAAATCTTCATGCTTTAACTAGGAAACTGTTAACATTATGACATAACACCTTGTTTGTATAGTTGAGGTAATTAATTTTAATTCAAGCAGGGCTGTAGTGTAAACTTTGTAGAAATACTGATTATTCAGAATAAATTATATTTAAATATGTTCCAACAAGTTGTGCAAACCTTTGAAAATGAAGGCACAGAGAAAAGTTACAAAGCCTTTCTTCTTATTAACTATTTGTCAATCAAAAGTTTCCTGAAATTTAGGGTCTACAAACTGGAGTAAGGATTTGTTTTCAATATTTTTACAGAGCTTCTACCAGGTTTCCAATACTGCAGATACTCTAAAGAGGCACACAGTTTTCATACACATTTCCTACAATTAAACACTTTTTATCTAGGCTGTAGACTGAGGTAAATTCTGGAGTATTCATAAGGAGAAAGCGTAGCCTAGCCACAGAGAGAGATGGCTGACAATAGTAAGGGCTGTCAATATCCCAACATAAAGGAGACATTCCAGGAATTTGCCACTTAGTGAATGGTGGGCAAAACACTGAAATGTAGGAGGACAAGGAAAATCAGGGGATGAAGTGACCCCACAGCAGTATTTTCAAGCTATTTATGTAGCTGGATAGTGAGGAAATGAGTTGGGACCAAAACTCCCCATACCATGTTGAAGTGGGCAGTTCAGTTCAGTTCAGTTCAGTCGCTCAGTCGTGTCTGACTCTTTGTGACCCTATGAATTGCAGCACACCAGGCCTCCCCGTTCATCACCAACTCCTGGAGTTCACTCAAACTCATGTCCATCGAGTCGCTGATGCCATCCAGCCATCTCATCCTCTGTCGTCCTTCTCCTCCTGCCCCCAATCCCTCCCAGCATCAGAGTCTTCTCCAATGAGTCAACTCTTCACATGAGGTGGCCAAAGTACTGGAGTTTCAGCTTTAGCATCAGTCCTTCCAATGAATACCCAGGACTGATCTCCTTTAGGACGGACTGGTTGGATCTCCTTGCAGTCCAAGGGACTCTCAAGAGTCTTCTCCAACACCACAGTTCAAAAGCATCAATTCTTCAGTGCTCAGCTTTCTTCACAGTCCAACTCTCACATCCATACATGGCCACTGGAAAAACCATAACCTTGACTAGATGGACATTTGTTGGCAAAGTAATGTCTCTGCTTTTGAATATGCCATCTAGGTTGGTCATAACTTTCCTTCCAAGGAGTAAGCATCTTTTAATTTCATGGCTGCAATCACCATCTGCAGAGTTGTTTGTAAATACTTACACTCTAATGGTTGTTCTTAATTCTGGCTAATTTAAATTATTGGGGAGCTTTTAAATATATAAATGACTTACTACCACCTGGAGATTCTGATTCATTGAGTCTGGAGTTAGGCCTAAGAAATCACTATTAACAACAACAACAAGAAAGAACCTCCTTGGGTGATTTTAAAATACAGGAAATGGATACAAAGAGGTTAGAAAACATTTAAGGGCATATCAGAAAACTCTTCATATAAAGATGTGTTGTGTGCTTCATGATAATGTTAACTTTATGAGTCTGAGACTTTATAACAGAGAAATATGATATTTGGGGCTATCTTCTACCTTTGAGAAAAAATGAGAAAAGGTCAATAAAACTTTGTTCTTGGTCTCCTGCTTATGATAGGAAGCCTTCTGGGAACCAACAATATAGCAAACAATTTAGAACTCAGCATAAATAGAAGCTAACTGTAAATGGACTTTTAAAAAGTGATTAATATTTAGGATATCTACATTATACAAATGCATCAATTTTAGATCTTGTGAAGTTAAAAATGACTGCCAGAGCTGAAAAGGTTAATGACATCCTCTGTTAACCAGAATGGGGCCTTGTCATTGAGAGAACATTTACTGCCCAGTGTCGTGAAGGAGATATATATGTACCTTTTGCAAAATGACCTTTATACACAAATCTTTAAGGTTGTAAATTTGTTTACTAATGATAAATCATATTCCTGGAGTTATGGAATGAGGAAGGTGATTGATCTATGTAATAACTCAAGAATAAACAGGAAATATTAACAAGGAACGGGATGTAGGTCAGTGGTCATTTTGGCAAATACAGTTTTGACCTCCTGATGTTCTATATCTTTGGTCCTTAAATTTGGTCCTACTGTTCTTAAATTTGAACTTAAGCACTAGAGATGCACTCAGTGTACTAGAGAAGAATTTAAGCACCAAGTCTAGAGATGTGCGCTAACCTAGGTGTAACAATTTATTTAATCTGCCATTATTTTAATAGGAATGTACTTATAAATACAAATTATTTGACAAAAATTAAATCTCTGAGGAAAATTAAGGACTAATTTTGAAGGAATTAGATGATTAGAACAAGTAATATGTCATGATAGATGTTAATTTTGTTGAAGTATAACTGTTCTAATAAGTTCAGTTCAGTTCAATTGCTCAGTCATGTCCAACTCTTTGTGACCCCATGAATTGCAGCATGCCAGGCCTTCCTGTCCATCACCAACTCCCGGAGTTCACTCAAACTCATGTCCATCGAGTCAGTGATGCCATCCAGCCATCTCATCCAACTCATCTCTGTCATCCCCTTCTCCTGCCCCCAATCCCTCCCAGCATCAGAGTCTTTTCCAATGAGTCAACTCTTTGCATGAGGTGGCCCAAGTACTGGAGTTTCAGCTTTATCATCAGTCCTTCCAATGAACACCCAGGGCTGATCTCCTTTAGGACGGACTGGTTGGATCTCCTTGCAGTCCAAGGGACCCTCAAGAGTCTTCTCTAACACCACAGTTCAAAAGCATCAATTCTTCGGTGCTCAGCTTTCTTCACAGTCCAGCTCTCACATCCATAAATGACCACTGGAAAAACCATAGCCTTGACTAGACAGACCTTTGTTGGCAAAATAATGTCTCTGCTTTTCAATATGCTATCTAGGTTGGTCATAACTTTTCTTCCAAGGAGTAAGCGTCTTTTAATTTCATGGCTGCAATCACCATCTGTAGTGATTTTGGAGCCCCCCAAAATAAAGTCTGACACTGTTTCCCCATCTATTTCCCATGCAGTGATGGGACCAGATGCCATGATCTTCGTTTTCTGAATGTTGAGCTTGAAGCCAACTTTTTCACTCTCCTCTTTCATTTTCATCAAGAGGCTTTTTAGTTCCTCTTAACTTTCTGCCATAAGGGTAGTGTCATCTGTGTATCTGAGGTTATTGATATTTCTCCTGGCAATTTTGATTGAAACTTGTGAATCTTCCAGCCCAGCATTTTTCATGATGTGCTCTGCATATGAATTAAATAAGCAGGGTGACAATATACAGCCTTGACGTACTCCTTTTCCTATTTGGAACCAGTCTGTTGTTTCATGTCCAGTTCTAACTGTTGCTTCCTGACCTGCATATAGGTTTCTCAAGAGGCAGATCAGGTGGTCTGGTATTCCCATCTCTTTCAGAATTTTCCACAGTTTACTGTGATCCACATAATCAAAGGCTTTGGCATAGTCAATAAAGCAGAAATAGATGTTTTTCTGGAACTCTCTTGCTTTTTCCATGATCCAGCAGATGTTGGCAATTTGATCTCTGGTTCCTCTGCCTTGTCTAAAACCAGCTTGAACATCTGGAAGTTCATGGCTCATGTATTGCTGAAGCCTGGCTTGAAGAATTTTGACCATTGCTTTACTAGAGTGCAATTGTGCATTAGTTTGAGCTTTCTTTGGCATTGCCTTTCTTTGGAATTGGAATGAAAACTGACCTTTTCCAGTCCTGTGGCCACTGCTGAGTTTTCCAAATTTGCTGGCATATTGAGTGCAACATTTTCACAGCATCATCTTTCAGGATTTGAAGTAGCTCAGCTGGAATTCCATCACCGCCACTAGCTTTGTTCATAATGATGCTTTCTAAGGCCCTCTTGATTTCACATTCCAGGATGTCTGGCTCTAGATGAGTGATCACACCATCATGATTATCTGGGTCATGAAAATCTTTTTTGTACAGTTCTTCTGTGTATTCTTGCCATCTCTTCTTAATATCTTCTGCTTCTGTTAGGTCCATACCATTTCTGTCCTTTATCAAGCCCATCTTTGCATGAAATGTTCCCTTGGTATCTCTAATTTTCTTGAAGAGATCTCTAGTTCTAATAAATTTACTATTAAATTTTGTTTATAGATTGAGTGTTCCCATCAAGGCTGCAATGTAATTTGTTAAAGTTAAAAATGGAAAACTTAAAAACTGTACAAGAATTTTCTAGTTAATGATAGTCATTTTCATCCCCACATTTAATTCTCAGCTTTCTTGAATTCTTAAAATCAACAAGACATAGAAAAAGAGAAAAAATACCCACATAGATTATATCAGTGGGGATGAAGTGGTAAAACTGACATCCATGAGCTAGATATTTTAAGAAATTTCTGCAAGATGTAATAGAAATAGTACCAGATCTGAGGGAGGTTTCTACATGCATAGAATGTAATTAATTCTTCCATCCATCCATGCACTCTTTTACTCACTTAGTCTATAAATATTTATAGAATGTATATAATGTGTCTCATATTTTTGAGACATTAAAGCTTCCTAGGTGGCCCAGGGGTAAATAATCTGCCTGCAGGGCAGGAGGTGCAAGAGACACAGGTTTGACCTTTGGGTTGGGAAGATCCCCTGAAGTAGGAAATGCCAACCCACTCAAGTATTCTTGTTTGGAGAATTCCATGGACAGAGGAGCCTGGTGAGCTCCAGTCCCTGAGGCTGCAGAATCGGACAAGGCTGAGCATAGACACTCAGCTTCAAAGATCACAGAGGCAATAGTATTAACACAATTTTTGCTCTCATGAGGTCTAGTGAGGGGAGACATTGTCCAGAAGTCCGTGAATAAACAAACAAGATACTTCAGTACTACAAAAAGCAAAATAGACTATTATAATAAGGAGGATTCCTGGGGGGAGTGCTAGCAGTGGTTGTACGAAGCTCTATTTTATTGAGTGTCAGGAAGACCTGCCTGAAGACATGATGGTAGTGCTGAGATCTGAATAGTAGGAGGGAATCGGCCACAAGAAGATTCAGAGGAACAGCATTTCGGGCAGATGCAGTAACAAATGCAAGTGCTAAGAAGAGCTAAAATGGTCCAGCGTGGCTGAAGAGGTGTGAAGGAGAGAGTCAGGGCCTCACATTTACATCAGTTCTTGTAAGACGTTGTATTGAATTTTGTATTATTTTTCTTGAATTGGACCCATCAGCTTGCATAAACTTTAGGTTCCTTAAAGTTTGGATTCGCTCCTGAATCAGAGGTCCAGGGACAACAAGGAGGAATTTATAGGCTCTGGAAAGGGCATCTAGCTTTTTTGGTTGTTGATCTGGGGAGCCTTGGAAGGTTTGGGGCAGGAAGTACAGTGCTATGACTGATATGTGCCATGTATTATAGAAGGATTTCTGAGGCAGCTCTCCAGTGGATGGACCACATAGGTAGGCAGGAATATAAAGCAAGGGCCCTTAGGAGGGTTTTTACAGAATTGTCCCAAGGGCTTAGGAGATGGTGGCTTGGAACAGTGAGGCTGCAGTGGAGATGGAGGGAAGGGGATCTGTGTAAAATCATCTGAATAAAATCTCTAAAAAATATCCTTCCAAGTTCAAGTTGAAGGCATGGGTGGGAAGTGGGTAGTGACTAGAAGTAATATCTTAATCCTAATAATGACTTTGAGAAATGCATACTACTGAACCAAATCATTACATAAAAGGCTAATGAGATGTTTTCAAAAGAATAACATTCATTATTAGTGAAAGTGTGGTGACAATGAACATTCATATGTACAGTTAATAAAACGTCAATTGGCACACATTTTTCTGAAGCGAAATTGGTGCTATGCATCACAAACCTTTCAATGCGTGTTATTTTTGTTTCATTAATTCCATTTTTAGTAAAATCTTCTGTGGAAATAATCAGACCACTGATGAATCGTGCATTTATAGAGATGGTTCTTAAAGCATGGTTAATATTGCAGATGAACTGGACAGAGGTTAAATGTTCAATAATATGGGTTTGAGTGAATTCATTAGGGTAATCCTTACACTGAAATACTGTGAAGTAATTGAAAAAGAATGCATAAGCACATATGTATTGGTTTTGAATGATATTAGCAGTCTGTTGTTAATGAGAAAAGCAAGTTACAAAATATTGTACATGAAGAAATATTTATGCATATGAATAACAAAAAGTCTTGGATATATATCTACATGCTAACAATGTTTATCTTTCTGTGGTAGGACTGAGGATGGTTAAAATTTTTTCTGTCATGAATTTTCATAACATATGATATAAAAAATAAATTTAATTAGTGGTAGGAAATACTTTATATTTATAGAAAATTTGTATTATGTTTTTTATAACTTTTGAGACTCCAAAGCAAATATCTTTTGCCATGTGGGATGTATTGTATATGTAGTTATAACCCACTAAAATTTTATTTCCATAATATTTTAGTTGTGGAGACAAGAGTACACATAAGAAACAATTAGACGGAATGAAATGAAATAAATAACACAATGTTAAGTGATGTAAGTGACACGATTTGCATCAGAAGATCAGTACAGACAGAATCTAAAGGGACCCAGGGAATCAACTCATTCTACCTTCTCCATGAAGTGAAATGAGCATGGCTTTTTAAGCTGATAGGATTGGACTCCTCCAAGTGACTGAGGAGTCACTTGGATGCAGAGATTAATGATTTATGAAGGCAGAGGTAAAGTGGTTGGTATAGTTAGACCTTGTTCGTGCATTTGAATGAATAAAGTCATAAAATGTATGGTAAGCTAAGAAGAAGAATTCATAAATTTCATTATGAATCCATCATCTGCATGTCAGGAAATTATTCTGGCCTCTTGAACATTAGAGAGATGTGTGCCTTTTATTTTATTCTATGCAACAGGGACTAGGAATCCCTGGTGATTCAAATGGTGAAGAATCTGCCTGCAATACAGAGACCTGGGTACAATCTGTGGGTTGGTAAGATTCCCCAGAGGAGGGCATGGTAACCCACTCCAGTATTCTTGCCTGGAAAATCCCATGGGCAGAGGTGCCTCCTCCCCAGAGGAGTCCTTGGGGTTGCAAAGAGCTGGACACAACTAAGCAGCTGACACAGCACAACACCAGGGATTAAAGGAAGAAACCTCTGGCCAAGAGAGTAGTGACAAAATTACTGACCTGCGTTTACTGGGTTAGATACAGGGCTCGTCAGAATGGTGGCTGTGAGACCATTCAGGGAAGCCTCAGCAACTTACGGAAGTTGAGTGACAGGAGTGAGTTCTTTTTCAAACTGGAAAACTGAGGTAATGCAAAACCAGCCTAGAGAAAGAGTGAGATGAAGCTTGAAGAGAAACAGTGGCCCTTCCCACAGGATAAGAAGGAATCAAACCCACAGTTTTTCTGATTAGCTATGTAGCTCAGGCTTCTGTGGTTAATGTGGTCCATTAATCCAGTTTGGCTGCCTGTGAAGCCCTTGCTGAACACCATGTGAAAGGACACATTGGTGTGTTTTGTGTTTCTGAACTAGATCATGACATGTCTTTAATTGTCCCTCATTTCATACACCATGCTTTGGTTACATGGGCCATGAAATTAGCTATTGATTCTTTGATGTTTATCTGTAACTTGGCCCTCAGTTTTCTTGGTCAAGATTACGTACCGAGCTATACATTTAGCTGCTGTGACCAAAAGTGCTGTGTCTCTATTCTGGATAGATGGCTTCGGCTGTCCCTGTCCCTGCGCTCAGTTGTGTCCGACCTTTGCCACTCCATGGACTGTAGCCCCCCAGTCTCCTCTGTCCATGGAGATTTTTCAGACAAGAACACTGGAACAGGTTGTCACGCTTCTCCAGGGGAATCTTCCCAACCCAGAGACCAAACCCATGTCTCTTGTGTCTCTTGTCTTTCAGTTCAGTTCAGTCGCTCAGTTGTGTCCGACTCTTTGTGACTCCATGAATCGCAGCACGCCAGGCCTCCCTGTCCATCACCAACTCCCAGAGTTCACCCAAACTCAACATCCATTGAGTCAGTGATGCCATCCAGCCATCTCATCCTCTGTTGTCCCCTTTTCCCCCTGCCCCCAATCCCTCCCAGCATCAGAGTCTTTTCCAATGAGTCAACTCTTCTCATGAGGTGGCCAAAGTACTGGAGCTTCAGCTTTAGCATCATTCCTTCCAAAGAAATCCCAGGGCTGATCTCCTTCAGAATGGACTGGTTGGATCTCCTTGCAGTCCAAGGGACTCTCAAGAGTCTTCTCCAACACCACAGTTCAAAAGCATCAATTCTTCGGTGCTCAGCTTTCTTCACAGTCCAAATTTCACATCCATAAATGACCACTGGAAAAACCATAGCCTTGACTAGATGGACCTTTGTTGGCAAAGTAATATCTCTGCTTTTTAATATGCTGTCTAGGTTGGTCCATAACTTTCCTTCCAAGGAGTAAGCATCTTTTAATTTCATGGCTGCAGTCACCATCTGCAGTGATTTTGGAGCCCCCAAAATAAAGTATGACACTGTTTCCACTGTTTCCCCATCTATTTCCCATGCAGTGATGGGACCAGATGCCATGATCTTCGTTTTCTGAATGTTGAGCTTTAAGCTAACTTTTTCACTCGCCTCTTTCACTTTCATCAAGAGGCTTTTTAGCTCCTCTTCACTTTCTGCTGTAAGGGTGGTGTCATCTGCATATCTGAGGTTATTGATCTTTCTCCCCAGAATCTTGATTCCAGCTTGTGCTTCTTCCAGCCCATCATTTCTCATGATGCACTCTGCATATCAGTTAAATAAGCAGGGTGACAATATACAGCCTAGACGGACTCCTTTTCCTATTTGGAACCAGTCTGTTGTTCCATGTTCAGTTCTAACTGTTGTCTCCTGACCTGCATATAGGTTTCTCAAGAGGCAGATCAGGTGGTCTGGTATTCCCATCTCTTTCAGAATTTTCCACAATTTATTGTGAACACACAGTGAAAGGCTTTGGCATAGTCAATAAAGCAGAAATAGATGTTTTTCTGGAACTCTCTTGCTTTTTCCATGATCCAGCAGATGTTGGCAATTTGATCTCTGGTTCCTCTGCCTTTTCTAAAACCAGCTTGAACATCTGGAAGTTCACGGTTCACGTATTGCTGAAGCCTACTCGTGATCATATATCTCATTCTCTACATCTGATATTAATATAGCTACTGAAGCCTTATTTGGGTAGTGGTAAGAAAGTATATCATTTTCTATCTTTTGCTGTTAATTTAGCTATGTCTTTATATTTAAAGTAGATTTCTTATAGATAGCATAGAATTGGATCTTGTTTTTTTTTATTAATCTGAAAACTTCTTTTAACTGATGTATTGTGGCGATGATTTAGTCTCTAAGCCATGTCCAGCTCTTGCGAGTCCATGGACTGTAGCCCACCAGGCTTCTCTGTCCATTGGATTTCCCAGGCAAAAATACTGGAGTGAGGTGCCATTCCCTTCTCCAGGGGATTTTCCCCACCCAGGGATGGAACAAAGATCTCCTGCAGTGCCAGTAGATTCTTGACTGACTGAGCCACCAGGGAAGCCCCTTGATGTATTTAGACCATTGATATTTATATGTATACCAGTATGACTGATGCAAGGCTGTTGATTTGCTCATATCCCCCTTGTGCAGCAGTATGATGGACCGTGCTTTCTCCCCAAAGACTAGATATCGCGGTGCGGTTTGCCAGGTGCCAAATGATACACAAGCTTATGCTAAACAAAGGAGTATAGATTGAGTCTGAAACAGGGAAAGATACTCTCACACAAGCCACTAAGCCCAGCACAGCCTGAGAGGATACTGTGTCTTGGCAAGAAGTTGTTCCAGGTGCAAGGCCCGCTTTCATTCTTGGTGTCTAAATGGCAGTCAAAAGACTATATACACAAGACTGTCTTTCCCAATAAATATGTATTATAGAAAATTTGAAATAATACAAGAAAGTACAGGGAGGAAAAACATTTCACTCATAATGCTACCAGCAGTAGGTAACTTCTCATTATTTTTGATATTTTTTCTTTCCATTTGTATATATTAGATATACATAATATTTTATATAGTTAAGATCAGAGTTTATAACCTGATTTTTTCACCTTGTGAGCATTTTATTATATCCCTAAATATTTCAAGATCACTCCTTCATATGACTATATTTAGCCTTATCTGTGACTTTTGATATTTAAATTGTCTTAAACTTATTTTATTTTTGCAAATACCATTACAATAAATATCCTTCTCCAAAATCTCTGTGCATATCTTTACTATTTCTCAAGATAAATTCTTAAAAGTAGATTTATCAGTCCAGATGGTTTGACCATTTTTAAACATTCGATGCTAACTGCCAAATTATCTTTCATAAAGATCAAGCCAATTTACTCTTCCACTAGAATTGTAGGAAAGATTTGTTTTTGGAAAGGTGGAGGAGTTTTTCTACCTAATTTTTCCAGATGAGGAGAAGCAGAAAGAAGCATAATTTTTCTTGATAAAGGAAAAATTTAGGGATAGTTTTGTGGATTGTGGGTTCCTCTAATACTTCCTGGTTGAAAACATAGCTAAGAGCAGCTCCCTAAAGAGTGAAATGGTAGATAAAATTTGAGTTTGTGTATTTTAAACATTCCTTTAAAAACAAAATTCAAGTAAATGCTTTCTGTTCCCCTTAAAATTTCTTTGAATATCTTGAATTTTCAGGCACTTTCTCACTTTTTATGGAGTTTGGGAGTTTCCTCTTCTCTTTCCTCCTCCTTTTTTTTTTCATTTTTCAAGGTTCTTCATGCTCCTCAGATTCTGACTCGAATGTCTATCCCTCCTGAAATCATTCCTGGTTCCCTCAAATCCGGCCACTGTTCAGGCACTCTGAGAATTGTGTGTGGGATCTACTGTACAAACTTGAGATTTTTAGTACATGTGGTTTTATGTATGGATCCTACTTGGGCTTCCACCATGGGGCTGGGGTCTTGCAGGGTTTCTGTTTCTCCAGGAAGGATTCTATCAGTTTGTATGATTGTAACATGAACCTATAGACTCCATAACAGCAGGAGCAAACTTTATTTTCTCACCATTCCACGTAGGTTTCACACTGCTTAAAGCATAGTTGCTGCTGGAACTCAGGAAGTACTTTTGAATAAGTGAATGAACAAATAGATCTAATTTATAGGGCAGGGTGACTTCAGAAAAGTTATGTGCTTCATTTTCTCTTAAGCAGTCTTACCAGGGGGGAAGGAAGATTACATTTTTCTCCCCCAGGAAAATTTGGACTTCTAACGCTTGACTTTTCTTTACTCACAGAGCTCCTCCACTTCGGTGATGGTGGCAAGCAGGCTTGGGCAGACCCTTCTGGGGAAATAAAAGCCATTAAGAAGACTCGTGTCATGTGTGTTTCTATGTGTGTGTTTAAGGCAATTAAATTCATTAGGTCTAACTTTTCAAAAAAGAAGAAAGAAAGAAAGTGAATTTGCTCAGTCATGTTTGACTCTTTGTGACTCCATGGACTGTAGCCTGCCAGGCTCCTCCGTCCATGGGATTTTCCAGGCGAAAATACTGGAGTGGATTGCCATTTCCTTCTCCAGGGGACCATCCTAACCCAGGGACTGAACCACACTGCAGGCAGACTCTTTACCATCTGAGCCACCAGGGAATTTTTACAAAAAGGGAGGAGAACAAATCAATCTAAGTTTATAGCGTCAAAGGGAGGAAAAAAAAAAATATCTGCCTGGGTTTATCCCCAGGAGTAAGATGAGGAAAGGATCATAGTTCCCTTGGGAGGTAGAAAGTCCTGAACCCATTTAGATGCGGTAACTCCGAGGGTCAGGAATCTGAGGGGACCGCTGTGAACTCTGAGCCATGCCCTTAGGGGCAGGCAAAGCCTCCCTGTGGCCAGTCTTGGCCTGAAAGTGAGTGAAGCTGCCCATCCACAAATGGAGCTTGTTGGCTTGGGCCACAGATGGCATGACAGCTTGGACAAGTGGTGAGAAACTAATGCTTCACAGTAACATGTGTCCCCAAAGAACGAACGGTGATTGTGGCAGCCACAGACCGAGGTGCTTTTCAGCTCAAAACGCTAGTAGGCTGGAAGGCCAGTTTTTTTTATCTATCTATCTGCCGGGGTCCAGCCCCGGTGGATCCAGGGTGATTCAAAGGTGGGGACGGAGTTGGCGTCTTTGGAAAAATACATATTTAATCACAGATATAGAGAGATTAGAAATGGATAGTGTAGTAGGAAGATTAGTGGAGAAAAAGAAGCTGCATAACTTGGATTACGTGGAATAGCATCCATGCTCCAGATGGGAATTCAGCCAGAAAAACGGGGGCAAGAAAGAAGCGACATGGGGGAAAATCAGTCTTTCCGGAAACTGATCCAATTTCTTTATTTTTGGGTTTGCTTATATACCTTTTGTTATACATAGAGATGAATACAGAGTCACGCGGGAGTCAGCAGTCCTGACCTTTATCAAAATCAGGTGCTTCACATAAATGTATAAAAAAGGTACATCATCTTCTGGCCATGAGTGAGACCTGCTGACATTTTATGATCCTTTCTTTCTGATAACCAAAAATCTTATTTTTTCCAAGGGTGTTTTCTCTTAAACCAGGAACCACCCTTCAAATAAAGTTGCATTCCTATAGGGTGAGGGTGTAGTGAGTTACAATCAAGAAAGGAATTTATTTAACCCAAGGTTAACATGATTAGTCTTAAAGGTTAATACTTATTTCTCCTATATGCTTAAAGGTTAATACTTCTTCCTATGTGCTAGTTATATTCATTATAAGGGTAGGGAACATGGAGATTTAGCAGCAAACATCAGCCCAACAAATGAAAATCCTTTCACCAATGCTCCCCTTAAGATCTATTTAGTCTTAAGATAGTGATAAAGTTACATTTTTACATAGCAAGGACACAGTGATTTATAACAAAGCACAGTGATCTATTACAAAAGAGGAAATCCATTAACTCAAAAAATCTAGTATTGCTAACATCAAAAACTACTGTATTTCCTTTTCTATATTCCAAATACATTGATTAATATATTCCCAGGTGCCTAAGGATATGGAGGCCTGGCGGCAATCATTGACTCCACGAGAAGAAAAAGCCCTATGCTAATTAAGACTCTCAAAATACTCCAAAACTCTCTGTGCTGTTTATGGTTGAGGGGTAGTAAACAATCATGTGCCTAGTGGCAGCAGTATGGATAATCCTGTCACACAAGCTAGTCTGTCAGCAGAGAGGTTTGACCTGAAACATCCTCTTCCCACCCAGGGGAGGGAATTAGCAGCAATTATTGACACAACAAATGAAAAACCCTTCACCAATATAATTCCTAACCAACCCACTATACTAATAATTTCTAACTCCCCAAAGAATTTGCCTTTAGTAAGTCTAAAACACCTCGTGCCTCTCAGGTTGGGAGGCTGTAAACAATCACATGTGGCCGGATGAACCTATACAGGTGGGCTAGATAGATAACCTTCAGAGGAGTCCGTAAGCTGAAACACTCTTGTCATGCCCAAGAATTTTTATTGCCTTGGAGCTGCACGTTTACTCCTTCTCCAAGAAAAATGGTTATGGAGGAGAGCCCCCCGTAAAGTCAGAGGTGTAGGTGAGAGCATAAAACAGACTCTGGTTTTGGGGTTAGATGCTCAGGAACAGGGGGTTTCCTGAGGCTTGATCACGCCTTTGCGTATGCCAAGCCTCCTTCCTCATGACCTTTGCCATTGGCGGAGTTCCTCACGCTGGCCCCCAGCATCTATCGAAATATTCTGGCAATCTTAACAGGGTGCAGAAAGCCCAAAATGACTGACATGTCTTCCTGCTAATCTGAGTGAGTAGGGAATTGATCTTTTTCTAATTCACTTGAAACATTTAAGGAACTGTAATATAACACATACCTTACATGTCTCAGGGCAATTCATACCTCATATAATTGTAATTTTTGTTTTCCTAGTCATGACTTCTCACAGTTAGGGGCTTCTTATATAGATTTCTAGGGTATTCTTATCTGCTAGTAAAAGGAATACTCCCGCTTACTGTCCAACTTTTAGCCTGGGTATTCATAGGTTTCTGGACTAATTCTTATGTTTTAATGTTTTAAAATCATTATTGTTGACCTTAGTTTCCCTTTTCTTTGTATGGAGCAATATTGGGTGAGTATATATCACCACACCCACTGCAATATATAATTTTCATTAACAGTGTATGCTATGGGATGTTTTAGGAACTATTCTTCCAAGCTTATATTTAACACTTAAAAAAATGGATGGAGGATAGATTTTGTTGCCGACCAGCTGTTTAGCTTAAATTTAAATTACTCTCTGAAACATGTTTCCTTGTTGAATATGTGTGAATTACATCTCGGATATTAAAATGATGGTATGTAGGTGAAGAATCTTTGCTAACATCCTTCCATCAAGCTTCTCTCCCTTGTTTTTACTCCTTTATCCTCCCAAATAATTAAATGAAGTTCTCTGTGCATCATTGATTAAAAGGAATTGAAACTTGAGTCTATAATAAGGATCAAGGTACAGCTGGATTAAATAAAATTTCTCCCTTTTTCATTAGCATGGAATTGAGGGATGCGTTGCTGGCTACCCTCACATTTCTAGTATTCTCAAGTAGTGCTCTTCCATTCCAGGAGAGGTATAAAAATGTTTACCTTTGGAAATCAGTTTATGATATCAGCAAGTAATTTCAGAATCATCAGTGAAAAAATTCTGTTTCATACTGTAAAGGTGTTTTTCCCCCCTGAGGGAGAAGGAGGCCAAGGACAGTTATGAATTTTAGACACAGTGTTGGTTATCTGGGTGCCTTTTACCTTACACCGATTGCATCCACAGGACTTCCAAGGCAGTCCTTATCTCTCCATGGAAGCATAAGAAATGACATTGATTTGCAAGGTCTTTAAGCTTCTCCACCCTCTGCCCATTTTTTTGCTTGTTCTCTTCTAGGCTGTGTTAGTAAGTTCCCTGGCCTTGACTTTTAGTTAAGTTATGGCAACAGGCATTTTCCCCAGCAGACAGTAGAATCACAGGAGAAGGAGGTCACAATGTCGGTGTTTCTTTGTCACCACCCCTCTCCTTTCAGCCCTATCTATTCCAGCAATGGATATTTCCTTCTGAGATGACAAGTCCTGCAGTTCTGATGTGTCTTTGGTTACACTGGATTTCTTCTTTACCCTCCTTTGGGGCCTGAAGGTGGAGATAATTTTCTGCTATTTTAATCCCTTCGTGCTCTCAGAGTTCCTTGTATGCTCTTAACCTTCACCTCACTTCTGTGAATAAATAATTCCTTCAAAATTCCTGCTGAGTGCATCTATATTTCCTTCCAAGACACTGAGTGAGAAAGCACTGCTAACACTGGGCCGATGAGTTGGAAATATTAACTTTTGGAATGACCCTGAGTTTACCACTCTTTCAGATTGCTTCCTGGGCAGTAAGTGGTAATTTGATAATAACTTTTTGGAATCAACCAGCATCCCATTTCAAAGTAAGGCTTAGGTTGTTGAGCCCAGGTGCCTTGGGCTGGAAGAAAGGCAAGTTTCAGTAAAAAAATTGTAGATTACCAAAATGGACTCAATCAAATTTCCCTTCTACCTTTGGCTTATTGTGAAAGTAGTACTTGCCTAGTAAGCTTAGGCATAACCATTTGTTCTGAGACAAATCAGGATCTAGACAGGCCTGAGGGAGAGCCAACAAATGATAGTGGTCCATTGTAGGAGCTGTTGATGAGTAGGGCTTGTACTGTGTTTATTTGTAGGTAGGACAAATGTTGGGCAGCCCATGGACCACCAGGCTGTGATAATACTTTCTAGTGCTTTGGAAAGCAAGCTGTGTCCTTACCATCTGGTCCTAGAGCTTTGTGAATTGCTACACATGACTGGTTTGGCACTAAATAGCCCAGAGAGGTAAGAACGGTGGCATCTATGGTGTTGCTTTTCTGTTAAGTTTTAAATTAATTCCAAGTGAAAAATGAGGGTAAGTGGGGTGTTGGATCTTTGTTCTTTTTGTGTTAATGTTTCAAATAATCTGTCCTTCCTCTTGGAGGCTTCACAGGTGGCTCAGCAGGTAAAGAATCCATCTGCAATGCAGGAGATGCAGGAGACAGAAGGTTCAATCCTTGGGTCAGGAAGACCCCTTGGAGAAGGAAATGGCAACCCACTCCAGTATTCTTGTCTGGAGAATCCCATGGACAGAGGAGCCTGGCAGGCTACAGTCCACAGGGTTACAAAGAGTTGGCGATGACTGAAGCAACTGAGCACGCACGCACATCTTTGCTCTTAATGTAAAGGATGGATAAGAGAACAAGTGAGGATCAAGTACCATGCCATTTCACATGTCTGGAGTGAGCTAAATGTGGCAAAGGGGTGCATCTGAAGGTTTCTCTCTGGTAAAAATATCAGTTACCTCCAGGGAACCTTTAGATAAAAGGAACTTTGAATGAAATCTAGATAAAGATCTGTTGAGAAACTTTGAATCACTTACTTATATTTTTACTTGCTAGAAAAAATTTTTTTTTCTTTTTACTTGTTAGAGGGCTTCCCTGATAGCTCATTTGGTAAAGAATCCACCTGCAATATAGGAGACCCCAGTTTAATTCTTGGATCAGGAAGATCCCCTGTAGAAGAGATAGGCTACCCATTCCAATATTCATGGGTTTCCCTTGTAGCTCAGCTGGTAAAGAACTGCAATGCTGGAGATCTGGGTTCGATCCCTAGATTGGGAAAATCCCCTGGAGGAGGGAATGGCTACCCACTCCAGTATTCTGGCTTGGAGAATTCTATGAACTATGTAGTCCATGGGGTCGAAAAGAGTCCAACAGGACTGATCGACTTTCACTTTACTTGTTAGAAAATAATATCTTCAATTCACAACCACTCACAAGTTTATGAAGTGTTTCTTGCAGGATACAGTCCAACTACTTTTCTAGATCCTACAAAATGAATTGATGAGTTGGTAGACAAGAGAGGGCTACCTGCTTGTATTGCATCATTTGACTACCCCTCTCTTATCAAGTGCTCTTAATCAACTGGGTTTTGTTTTTGCATTGCGTTTTTTTGACCTGCCTTGAGGGACTTTGTTAGAAAGTCCTGAGTGTCTTATTTTGCATTTACTACAGGATTGTTGTTGAGAATCCTGTTATTTATATTTCATATAATTTTTTACATAAGGACTTATGGCAAGACTGTCTCACAGTACAGTTTTAGGAATAATTTTTTTTTTGAGCAATTGGTGTTTGTTTGTTTGTTTAATTGAGCTGTATTTGACTTGAGATATTGTGTAAGTTGCTTCCCAGGTGGCTCAGTGGTAAAGAATTCATCTGCAAAGCAAAAGATCCATATTCAATCCCTGTATTGGGGAGATCCCCAGGAGAAGGAAATGGCAACCTACTCCAGTATTCTTGCCTGAGAAATCCCATGGACAGAGGAGCCTCACAGGCTATGATCCATGGGGTCACAAAGATTTGGACATGACTTAGTGACTAAAGAACAACACTGTGTGAGTTTAAGCTGTACAATGTATTGAGTTGATACATCCATATTGCAATGTAATTGCCATAATAGGCTTGCTAACACCTCTGTTATGTCACATAATATGTGACTCAACTAATATGTTTTTATTTTATGGGGTCACATAACATACTGGGAGGGGGGTCACATAACTTATACTTTTTCTCCTTGTTTTGGCAGCTGGAAAGTTCAGAGCTAGTTCCTGGTCTATCTCGAAGCAGTAGAGTTTCTATTCTAACATACCATCTTGATGTTATTATCTCTTTTCCAGAACTTTTTTTAAAAAAAATTCTATTGTATGTATTTTTAAAAGCTACCTTAAATTATTTATGAATATAGTTCAGTTCAGTTCAGTTCAGCCACTCAGTGGTGTCCAGCTCTTTGCCACCCCATGGACTGCCGCACACCAGGCTTCCCTGTCCTTCACCAACTCCCAGAACTTGCTCAAACTCATGTCTACAGAATCAGTGACGCCATCCAATCATCTCATCCTGTGTTGTTCCCTGTTCCTTCTGCCTTCAGTCTTTCCCAGCATCAGGGTCTTTTCCAAGGAGTCAGTTCTTCCCATAAGGTGGCCAAAGTATTGGAGCTTCAGCTTCAGCATCAGTCCTTCCAATGAATATTCAGGACTGATTTCCTTTAGGATGGACTGGTTTGATCTCCTTGCAGTACAAGGGAGTCTCAAGAGTCTTTTCCAACACCACAGTTCAAAAGCATCAGTTCTTTGGTGCTCAGCTTTCTCTATGGTCCAACTCTCACATCCATACATGACTACTGGAAAAACCATAGCTTTTACTAGATGGATATTTGTTGGCCAAATAATGTCTCTGTTTTTTAATATGCTGTCTAGGCTTGCCATAGCTTTTCTTCCAATGAGCAAGCGTCTTAATTTCATGGCTTCAGTCACCATCTGCAGTGATGGTGTCCATATTTTTTTGGAGCCCCCAAAAATAAAGTCTGACACTGTTTCTACTGTTTCCCCATCTATTTCCCATGAAGTGATGGGACCAGATGCCATGATCTTAGTTTTCTGAATGTTGAGTTTTAAGCGAGCTTTTTCACTCTCCTTTTTCACTTTCATCAACAGGCTCTTTAGTTCCTCTTCACTTTCTGCCATCAGGGGGGTGTCATCTGCATATCTGAGGTTATTGATATTTTTCCTGGCAATCTTGCTTCCAGCTTGTGCTTCATCCAGCCTGGCATTTCATATGATGTATTCTGCATATAAGTGGAATATGCAGGGTGACAATATACAGCCTTGACATACTCCTTTCCCAATTTGGAACCAGTCCTTTGTTCCATGTCAGGTTCTAACTCTTGCTTCTTTAAAAAAAAAAATTATTTATTTTAATTGGAGGCTAATTACTTTACAATATTGTATTGGTTTTGCCATACATCAGCATGAATCCGCCACGGGTGTACACGTGTTCCCCATCCTGCAGCTTCCCCCCATATCATCCCTTTGGGTCATCCCAGTTCACCAGCCCCAAGCATCCTGTATCATGCATCTAACCTGGACTGGTGATTCATTTCATATATGATATTATACATGTTTCAATGCCATTCTCCCAAATCATTCCACCCTCTCCCTCTCCCACAGAGTCCAAAAGACTGTTCTATACATCTGTGTCTCTTTTGCTGTCTTGCATAAAGGTTTATCATTACCATCTTTCTAAATTCCGTATATATGTGTTAGTATACTGTATTGGTGTTTTTCTTTCTGACTTACTTCACTCTGTATAATAGGCTCCAGTTTCATCCACCTCATTAGAACTGATTCAAATGCATTCTTTTTAATAGCTGAGTAATACTCCTTTGTGTATATATACCACAGCTTTCTTATCTGTTCATCTGCTGATGGACATCTAGGTTGCTTCCATGTCCTGGCTATTATAAACAGTGCTGCGATGAACATTGGGGTACACGTGTCTCTTTCCATCCTGGTTTCCTCGGTGTATATGCCCAGCAGTGGGATTGCTGGGTCATAAGACAGTTCTATTTCCAGTTTTTTTAAGGAATCGCCACACTGTTCTCCATAGTGGCTGAACTAGCTTGCATTCCCACCAACAGTGTAAGAGGGTTCCTTTTTCTCTGCACCTTCTCCAGCATTTATTGCTTGCAGACTTTTGGATAGCAGCCATTCTGGCTGGCATGAAATGGTACCTCATTGTGGTTTTGATTTTCATTTCTCTGATGATGAGTGATGTTGAACATCTTTTCATGTGTTTGTTAGCCATCTGTATGTCTTCTTTGGAGAAATGTCTGTTTAGTTCTTTGGCCCATCTTTTGATTTGTTCATTTTTCTGGTATTGAACTGTATGAGCTTCTTATATATTTTTGAGATTAATTATTTGTCAGTTTCTTCATTTGCTGTCTTTTCACCTTGCTTATAGTTTCCTTCATTGTGCAAAAGCTTTTAAGTTTAATTAGGTCACACTTGCTTATTTTTGCTTTTATTTCTATTACTCTGGGAGGTGGGTCATAGCGGATCCTGCTGTGATTTGTGTCGGAGAGTATTTTGCCTGTGTTTTCCTCTAGGAGTTTTATAGTTTCTGGTCTTACATTTAGATATTCAATCCTTTTTGAGTTTATTTTTGTGTATGGTGTTAGAAAGTGTTCTAGTTTCATTCTGTTACAAGTGGTTGAACAGTTTTCCCAGATTTACTTGTTAAAGAGATTGTCTTTTCTCCATCATATACTCTTGCTTCTGAAACGAGTATTTTTAAACATGTTTTCTGTGAGAATTTTTTATGCCTACAAAGTGTCAAACAAACAAAGAAACAAAAAAATCAAAATATAGCACTGATCAAGATGTGAAATATTAAAATCATTGATTATTTTGCATGGTTACATAGTAAAAAATAATGGTTGTCTGCCACAATAAGATTGCTCCTCCTTTGCTTAGTTCATTCAAAGTGATTTATGTGATTTGATCTGGACCATATAAGGCAGGTTTTTCCAAATGTCTGGTGTTCTATTCTAATTGAGAAGTGTCATTAATAGGGCACTGGGTTAATTAGATGGAGAAGGAAATTTAGAAGGAAATTCTTGGGGCTAATGCAAAATGTGGGCTTGAAACAGTGCAGAACTCTGTGGTCCTTGCCCCACCCCCATGTCCTCAGTCTGCCTTTTGTCTGTAGGAAAAACTTTTGCCAAAGAGTAAGTTTCATTAGGTTTTCCCCAGGTGGCACTGGTGGTACAGAACCTGCCTGCCAAAGCAGAAGACATAAAAGACAATGATTCAATCCCTGGGTTGGCAGATCCCCTGGAGGAGAGCATGGCAACCCACTCCAGTATTCCTGTCTGGAGAATCCCCATGCACAGAGGAGCCTGGCAGGCTACAGTCCATGGAGTCCAAAAGAGTTTGACATGGCTGAAGCAACTTAGCAAGCAAACACATTTAATCAAAGAAATGAGAACGTGCAGAAACAAAGGAAAACAGTCAAAGGAAACCAAATAATAGTTATGCAGTCATTAAGCATAGTGAAGGACCTTTAGTTCACCCTGAAGTGTTATAGATAATGTTCTGAGCCTTATCCTGTAAGCTGTTTTATAGATACGGAAACTCCCACCAAGTGGAAGAAGTTGACAACATGATGAACAGACTGTAGCCATGGCATAAACTGCCATAATTCCAAGAATTGGCTTCAACTGGGAACAAACCAATCCTGGATCTGAAGACTAACTGTACTTGAAACGATCAAGATGACACTGGTCTGACCACCGATGACCAACTTCAAGATGCTTGTAAGAGCTGACTGTGCTGTTTCTGCATGTAGCCCCCCCACCCCTTATATATGCTATATATGCTCTTATCCACTAACTGTCAGTAGGGAAGAGCTGGCCTTTGAACTGGTGTCTGCCCTCTTCCCTCACCCTCATTTGCTAGCACCCAAAATAAAGCAAAATTTCCTTACCACCATCTTGGCCTGTTTAATGCCCTTTGAGCAACAAGCAATTGGACCTGGGTTTGGTAACACATTGACCAGAGATTTGGATGTAATATTCATTTTTGTTAATGTGGTAGTAGAATTTATTAAATATTAAACCAACTTGTTAGTTAGTTAGGAGCATGGGCTGTAGTCCCCCAGGCTCCTCTGTCCATGGAATTCTCCAGGCAAAAATACTGGAGTGGGTTGCCATTTCCTTCTCCAGGGGATCTTCCCAACCCGGGGACTGGACCTATGCCTCCTGCATCATAGACAGATTCTTTACCATCAGGAAGGGAAGCCCATTAACCAACTTATATATACAATTACACTTTTTCATATTTGAAACAATCATTCAACACAGAAACATGCTTTATATGCTTTATTAATTCTAAAAGAATATTTTGTGGAAGGTAAAACATTCAGAACCTTTTAGACTTAATTAAAATTCAAATTTCAAACTGGTAGGTTTTGTAAGTTTTAAATATTTGATTCTCAAAAGTTTAAGAGGAGGAAAGTCATGAATGAGTAGCTGATAAATGGCTAAATAGTTTTATTGTCAAGTTTTGCAGAATTTATGAGTTCAACATCCAACTGGAGATTAACTTCATAAGGCCAGTGAGAGATGAAAAGTTCTGAATGATTCATTTAACTGCGTAATTTATTTGTTTCATACTTTCATGTGAAATATTCAAGTTTTCAGATTTTACATTTTACAAGAGGTACGCTCACAAGTCTAAAGAGAAACAGTTAAGCCTTCAAGGCAAAAAAAAAAATGGATTTCAATTCCTAGAGTTTAATAAAGCAGCACTTATATACTTATGGTGTCTTTACATTTCACTTGCATAAGGGAAAAGTTAGCAGCATTTTTTTCACTTCATTTTCCTTCCACAGACCATTCTCATTATTTGTTCTTAACAAACATCTGCTCTACTCAGGGCTATGAGACATGACCAGGATACCAAAAATAATGATGCTTTCATTCTGTCTAGATGTAAAATGATTGCACAAATAATTAGACAAGAATATCAAACCCCAAAGACATGAAATTCACACGACATAGTAATAAAATATATTGCAGACTTGCAGTATGATAAAATTCTGTGTACCTTTGCTCGTTTGTTTATTTATTTATTTTTTGTTAGGACTGGAAAAAGCTTTAATCATGAGTCACTGCCTAAGTTATAGTTACACAGTACAGGGGACATTTTGATTTCCAACATTTTGATAATACTGATGAAATGGAGAGACAGGGAGGTGTGTGTACACTTAGAAATTTTGGCTACTTTAGTGGTTCCTAACTATGGCTATACTTGAAATTATATGTCGAATGGCTTTTCACCTTATTGTTATTTCTTTAAAGACTGAATGTCTGCCTGGTAATATCCTTGAAGGTCAAGCTTTAGTAGGCTTGGATGGGGGTTGGGTATTTGTATTTTTATGAAGTTCCTTATAACTTACCATGTGCATCTGAAGCTGAGAATTTCCTGGCATAATTTTAACTGACATAGAGTTTAGCCTGTGATATGATTTTTTTTTCCTTTTCTGACTTAATCCTTACATACATGTAGCTGAGTGTTTGACTCAGAACTCAAACACACTAGGTCTTAATTCAGTACTTAGAATTGTAATACTACCACTAGGAGATACCACTAGGAGAGAAGAAATAAAAAGCCAACAGATTCCTGGCTCCTCAGTCTCAGTAATTTGAATATCCTTTGAGCAGAACCTCTAACTTGCCTTGTCTGATAATAGTGCAGATGACTGTGTTAGTTGCTTAGTTGCATCCGACTCTTTGTGACCCCCTGGACTGTAGCCTCCCAGGCTCCTCTATCCGTGGAATTCTCCAGGAGACAATACTGGAGTGGGTAGCCATTCCCTTATCCAGGGGATCTTCCTGGCCCAGGAATTTAGCTGGGATCTCCTGCATTGTTAGGCATATTCTTTACCATCTGAACCAAGGGTTACAAGTGCCGATATGCTCAAAAGCCTGCCAATCTCTCTCATTCCAACCAGGAGAAGGTCAAGTTTGGCACCACAGGGGGCTTCCAGATCATTTGGTCATTCCTGAAGTTGAGGTGCCAATGCTTGATTATTTAAAGTTATTTCTAAGTCTGCTTATCTGTGTGCAAGAGAGGAGCTACTCCACGTTCAAGGTCAGGAGGGGCGGCTGTGAGGAAATACCTCTCATCCAAGGTAAGGACCAGCAGCTGTGCTTTGCTGGAGCAGCTGTGAAGAGATACCCCACGCCAAGGTAAGAGAAACCCAAGTAAGATGGTAGGTGTTGCGAGAGAGCATCAGAGGGCAGACACACTGAAACCATAATCACAGAAAACTAGTCAATCTGATCACACAGACCACAGCGTTGTCTAACTCAATGAAAATAAGCCATGCCGTATGGGGCCACTCAAGATGGGGGGTTATGGTGGAAAGGTCTGACAGAATGTGGTCCACTGGAGAAGGGAATGGCAAACCACTTCAGTATTCATGCCTTGAGAACCCCATGAACAGTATGAAAAGGCAAAAATGATAGGATACTGAAAGAGGAACTCTCTAGGTCAGAGGTGCCCAATATGCTACTGGAGATCAGTGGAGAAATAACTCCAGAAAGAATGAAGGGATGGAGCCAAAGCAAAAACAATACCCAGTTGTGGATGTGACTGGTGATAGAAGCAAGGTCTGATGCTGTAAAGAGCAATATTGCATAGGAACCTGGAATGTCAGGTCCATGAATCAAGGCAAATTGGAAGTGGTCAAACAGGAGATGGCAAGAGTGAACATTGACATTCTAGGAATCAGCGAACTAAAATGGACTGGAATGGGGGAATTTAACTCAGATGACCATTATATCTACTACTGTGGGCAGGAATCCCTTAGAAGAAATGGAGTAGCCATTATGGTCAACAAAAGAATCCAAAATGCAGTACTTGGATGTAATCTCAACAATAACAGAATGATCTCTGTTTCCAAGGCAAACCATTCAATATCACAGTAATCGAAGCCTATGCCCCAACCAGTAA
Organism: Capricornis sumatraensis; assembly: GCF_032405125.1. Lineage (NCBI taxonomy): Eukaryota > Metazoa > Chordata > Mammalia > Artiodactyla > Bovidae > Capricornis > Capricornis sumatraensis. Next base: position 22,450,524 of record NC_091086.1, read on the forward strand.
CACTGAAGAAATTGATTTGAACGGTTCTATGAAGACCTATCAGAGAAGGCAATGGCACCCCACTCCAGTACTCTTGCTTGGAAAATCCCATGGATAGAGGAGCCTGGTAGGCTGCAGTCCATGGGGTCGCTAGGAGTCAGACACAACTGAGCGACTTCACTTTCCCTTTTCACTTTCATGCATTGGAGAAGGAAATGACAACCCACTCCAGTGTTCTTGCCTGGAGAATCCCAGGGATGGGGGAGCCTGGTGGGCTGCTGTCTATGGGTTGCACAGAGTCAGACATGATTGAAGCGACTTAGCAGCAGCAGCAGCAGCAGCATGAAGACTTATAAGACTTTTTAGAACTAACACCCCCAAAAGATGTCCTTTTCATTATAGGAGACTGGAATCCAAAAGTAGGAAGTCAAGAAACACCTGGGGTAACAAGCAAATTTGGCCTTGGAATACGGAATGAAGCAGGGCAAAGGCTAATAGAGTTTTGCCAAGAGAACACACTGGTCATAGCAAACACCCTCTTCCAACACAAGAGAAGAATCTACACATGGACATCACCAGATGGTCAACACCAAAATCAGATTAATTCTATTCTTTGCAGCCAAAGATGGAGAAGCTCTATACAGTCAGCAAAAACAAGACTGGGAGCTGACTGTGGCTCAGATCACGAACTCTTTATTGCCAAATTCAGACTTAAATTGAAGAAAGTAGGGAAAACCACTAGACCATTCAGGTATGACCTAAATCAAATCCCTTATGATTATACAGTGGAGGTGAGAAATAAAATTAAGGGACTAGATCTGATAGATAGAGTGCCTGATGCACTATGGACAGAGGTTCATGACACTGTACAGGAGACAGGGATCAAGACCATCCCCATGGAAAAGAAATGCAAAAAAGCAAAATTGCTGTCTAAGGAGCACTTACAAATAGCTGTGAAAAGAAGTGAAAAAAGCAAAGGAGAAAGGGAAAGATATAAGCATATGAATGTAGAGTTCCAAAGAATAGCAAGGAGAGATAAAGCCTTCCTCATCAATCAATGCAAAAAGATAGAGGAAAACAACAGAATGGGAGGGACTAGAGATCTCTTCAAGAAAATTAGAGATACCAAGGGAATATTTCATGCAAAGATGGGCTCGATAAAGGACAGAAATGGTATGGACCAAACACAAGCAGAAGGAATTAAGAAGAGGAGGCAAGAATACACAGAAGAACTACAAAAAAGATCTTCATGACCAAGATAATCACAATGGTGTGATCACTCACCTAGAGCTAGACATCCTGGAATGTGAAGTCAAGTGGGCCTTAGAAAGCATCACTATGAACAAAGCTAGTGGAAGTGATGGAATTCCAGTGGAGCTATTTCAAATCTTGAAAGATGATGCTGTGAAAATGCTGCACTCAATATGCCAGCAAATTTGGAAAACTCAGCAGTGGCCACAGGACTGGAAAAGGTCAGTTTTCATTCCAATCCCAAAGAAAGGCAATGCCAAAGAATGCTCAAACTACTGCACAATTGCACTCATCTCACACGCTAGTAAAGTAATGGTCAAAATTCTCCAAGCCAGGCTTCAACAATACGTGAACTGTGAACTTCCAGATGTTCAAGCTGGTTTTAGAAAAGGCAGAGGAACCAGAGATCAAATTGCCAACATCCGCTGGATCATGGAAAAATCAAGAGAGTTCCAGGAAAACATCTATTTCTGCTTTATTGACTATGCCAAAGCCCTTGACTATGTGGATCACAATAAACTGTGGAAAATTCTGAAAGAGATGGGAATACCAGACCACCTGACCTGTCTCTTGAGAAACCCATATGCAGGTCAGGAAGCAACAGTCAGAACTGGACATGGATCAACAGCCTGGTTCCAAATAGGAAAAGGAGTACTTCAAGGCTGTATATTGTTACCCTGCTTATTTAACTTATAAGTCAAAGGACATCATGCAGAGGATATCGTGAAAAACTCTGGGCTGTAAGAAGCACAAGCTGGAATCAAGATTGCCGGGAGAAATATCAATAACCTCAGATATGCAGATGACACCACCCTTATAGCAGAAAGTGAAGAAGAACCAAAAAGCCTCTTGATGGGGGTGAAAGTGGAGAATGAAAAAGTTGGCTTAAAGCCCAATGTTCAGAAAACTAACATCATGGCATCTGGTGCCATCACTTCATGGGAAAGAGATGGGGAAACAGTGGAAACAGTGCCAGACTTTATTTTTTGGGCTCCAAAATCACTGCAGATGGTGACTGCAGCCATGAAATTAAAAGATGCTTACTCCTTGGAAGGAAAGTTATGACCAACCTAGATAGCATATTCAAAAGCAGAGACATTACTTTGCCAACAAAGGTCCATCTAGTCAAGGCTATTGTTTTTCCTGTGGTCATGTATGGCTGTGAGAGTTGGATGTGAAGAAAGCTGAGCGCCAAAGAACTGATGCTTTTGAACTGTGGTGTTGGAGAAGAGTCTTGCGAGTCCCTTGGACTGCAAGGAGATCCAACCAGTACATCCTAAAAGAGATCAATCCTAGGTGTTCATTGGAAGGACGGATGCTAAAACTGAAACACCAATACTTTGGCCACCTCATGCGAAGAGTTGGGTTTCTCTTACCTTGGGTGTGGGGTATCTCTTCACGGCTGCTCCAGCAAAGCACAGTCGCTGCTCCTTACCTTGGACGAGGGGTATCTCCTCACCGCTGCTCTTTGTGACCTTCAACGTGGGATAGCTCCTCTAGGCCTTCCTGCGCCCACGCATCCACTGCTCCTTGGTCGTGGGGTAGCTCCTCCTGGCTGCCGCCCCTGACCTCGGATTTGAAGTAGCTCCTCTCAGTCGCGCTTACTGCGCCGGTCACAGCCGCCCGTGCTTCAATCACAATAAACTGTGGAAAATTCTGAAAGAGATGGGAATACCGGATCACCTGACCTGCCTCTTGAGAAATCTGTATGCAGGTCAGGAAGCAACAGTTAGAACTGGATATGGAACAACAGACTGGTTCCAAATAGGAAAAGGAGTACGTCAAGGCTGTATATTGTTACCCTGCTTATTTAACTTATACGCAGAGTACATCATGAGAAACGCTGGACTGGAAGAAGCACAAGCTGGAATCAAGATTGCCGGGAGAAATCTCAATAACCTCAGATATGCAGATGACACCACCCTTACGGCAGAAAGTGAAGAGGAACTAAAAAGCCTCTTGATGAAAGTGAAAGAGGAGAGTGAAAAAGTTGGCTTAAAGCTCAACGTTCAGAAAACTAAGGTCATGGCATCTGGTCCCATCACTTCATGGGAAATAGATGGGGAAACAGTGGAAACAGTGTCAGACTTTCTTTTTGGGGGGCTCTAGAATCACTGCAGATGGTGACTGCAGCCATGAAATTAAAAGATGCTGATTCCTTGGAAGAAAAGTTATGACCAACCTAGATAGCATATTCAAAAGCAAAGATATTACTTTGCCAACAAAGGTCTGTCTAGTAAGGTTATGGTTTTTCCTGTGGTCATGTATGGATGTGAGAGTTGGACTGTGAAGAAGGCTGAGCACTGAAGAATAGATGCTTTTGAACTGTGGTGTTGGAGAAGACTCTGGAGAGTCCCTTGGACTGCAAGGAAATCCAACCAGTCCTTTCTGAAGAATATCAGCCCTGGGATTTCTTTGGAAGGAATGATGCTAAAGCTGAAACTCTAGTAGTCTGGCCACCTCATACGAAGGGCTGACTCATTGGAAAAGACTCTGATGCTGGGAGGGATTGGGGGCAGAAGGAGAAGGGGACAACAGAGGATGAGATGGCTGGATGGCGTCACTGACTCGATGGACATGAGTTTGAGTAAATTCTGGGAGTTGGTGATGGACAGAGTTGCCTGACGTGCTGCGATGCATGGGGTCACAAAGAGTCGGACATGACTGAGCGACTGAACTGAACTGAACTGAGAGCTAAGATGGGAAACAAACAGGTCATTACAACTGGAGGCTTTCTTGATTGAACGCGTTCTTTTGGGTGAAATGGAGTAAGCTATATTATTGTGAAAGTGAATCTGTGCACGTGAAAAATGCTCAATATCACTAATTATCAGGGAAATGTGTGAAAGACTACCTCACACCTATCAGAATGGTTGTAATCCAAAAGAGCACAAATAAGATATGCTGATGAGGGTGTGGAGAAAGGGAATGATAATGCTGTTGGTGGGAATTTAATTTGGTACAGCCTCGATGGAAAATGGTATTGAGGTTTCTCAAAAAAACTAAAAATAGAGCTACCAAGTGACCCAGCAAAAATTTTATTCCTGGTTATAAATTAAAAAAAAAAAAAGAAAAGAAAACCCTATTCAAAAAGATACATGCACCCCAATGTTCATAGCAACATTATTTATAATAGTCAAAATAGGGAAACAACCTAAGCATCCATGAACGGATAAAGAAGATAGGGTTTATTTGTTATATATATATATATATATATATATATATATACACACACACATATATATATATGTATAATGGAATATTAGCCATAAAAAGAATGAACTTTTGCCATTTGCAACAGCACAGATGGACTTGTAAGGTACTATTCTTGGTGAAATAAGTCAGACAGGGGAAGCCCCCTCACAGCCTGGAACCATAACTAAACCCAACAAGATAAAGAAAAGACTTCTTTCCTGGCAAGATAAGCCAGGGACCCTCTTACTCCAACCCTCCCAGCTTCCTTTTCTTCTGTATAAAGACCTCCTTTCCTTGGTGGGTGGGCACTTGCATTTTGCTCATTGTGGCCACAGATTCTGAATTGCAATTTCTCTGCTGATCCTGAATAAACCCATCTTTGCTGGGAAAATACCTGGCAGTCTATTCTAGGTCAATAATTCAAAGTGTTTTAAGTGTTAATATTCTATGTGGGCATTTAGAATGAGAGAGGTTTTGAATGGTGTGTTGTAAATCATTTTTAGATGCGATTGATAACTGAATTCAGTCCCCAGATCCCCAGATCTTGACCAGCCACAGTTAAACCTCTGCTGAGCTCCCAAAGAAGATATTAAGCCTAGAGGATTCAGAGATGTAAGTGCTTAGTCTTTGTTGCTAGCTTTTGGCCCCAAGTTTTTAAGGGAACTGGGTTGAAATCATTGGGAGTTCTTAGAATTTCCTTTTCCTTTTCTCCTGTGATTTATGGTGGAGCAATTTCTGAGAGGCAAATTCTGAAGTTTTTTCTCTGGCAGCTATCTTCTTTTCTCCTAGTCAAGAGGAGGAAGAGGAGCGATGAGAAAGGGAGAAAGATTTCTCCCTCTCGAGTAGGAGGAAGCCTGGGTTTGTCTCATGCATCAGTAACATGGCAGGAGGAAGAGCCAAGAAGATGAATTCAGAAAGAAGGTGGGAATTCTTTCAGAAACACAAGTTACAGAAGCAAAAAGGGGGAGCTACATTTCCCAGAAACCCAGAAGTGTAATCATTTTCCTCTACTAAACCCTCTATGAGCATTTTTGAACCAGTAACTTTCTTGATTTTGGTCCTGACACATCCTGGGAGAGAAAGCAGACTTAAGCTGGCTTCTAGGTGTTTATATTAAGTCTCAGTATATTTTTACATATGAAAGAACACCTTCATGTTTTTATTTCCCAGACTGTTTTCCTTCCTGCCATTTCCCCAAGGTGATGCAATCTGATTTGGGGGATCTTTTAAACATTGTCTACTATGACTAGCTATTGAAAAATAAATCTTGGGAAATTACAAAAACGATAGGGTTACTTTTAGGTAGTATCTCTTGTGAGCCCCCTACCTGTCAAGCACCAATTGCTCTCACATATTTATTTTTTGAACTGTTTGAATTCCCTGGTGGCTCAGACAGTAGATCTGCCTGCAGTGCGGGAGACCCAGTTTCTATCCCTTAGTCGGGAAGATACTCTGGAGAACGAAATGGCTACCCACTCCAGTTTTCTTGCCTGGAGAATCCCATGGACAGAGAAGCCTGGCGGGTTACAGTCCATGGGGTCACAAAGAGTTGGACATGACTGAGCAATTTCACTCACCCACTCGCTCATTAAACAGGTAAAATAATTAGCCTCCAATTAAAATAAATAAAAAAACAAAAACAAAATAAAACAAAATATAAATAAATAAATAAACAGGTATACTAGCATTACTGTTGGAGAAGGCAATGGCACCCCACTCCAGTACTCTTGACTGGAAAATCCCATGGACAGAGGAGCCTGGTGGGCTGCAGTCCATGAGGTCGCACAGAGTCGGACACGACTGAAGTGACTTAGCAGCAGCACCAGCAGCATTACTGTGATGCAGCATGGCATAATGCTTAAAAGAATGAACTTTAGGGCTCACCTTCTTGAGTTTGCCTTCTGGTTATGTCATTTATTAGATTAGCTGTGTGTGGTTGGGCATTTTTCCTAAACTTTCTTTGCCTAATTTTCTTATTTGTAAAAAAAGGAAGGAGGAAAGTCAAAGTGAAAGTTGCTCAGTCATGTTGCTCTTTGCGACCCTGTGAACTGTAGACTGCCAGGCTCCTCTGTTCATGGAATTCTCCAGGCAAGAATACTGGAGTGGGTAGATGTTCCCTTCCCCAGCGAGGTGAGTAGCCTTTCCCTTTTCCAGGGAATATTCCCAACCCAGGGATTGAACCAAGGTATCCCACATTGCAGGCAGATTCTGTACCAGCTGAGCTACTGGGGAAGCCAAGGGTATAATAATAACAGTGTTGCTGTGAAGATAAACTGATTTAATATATAAATATTTAAAACTCTCAGAACTGTGCCTGGCATATATGAGATACACAGTGAAAATTAGCAATTATTTTCTTCATTTTTCAGATGAGGAAATAGGCTTGAGAAGATAACAATTTGCTTAGGACTATACAGATGATCCATGACATAATCTAGATTAATACTCAGATTGTAAGTGTGTAAAGACCTCTAAGAGCACAGTCCTATGGCACTCGTTGTAGAAATGGCCAGAGATTTTCAGTTCAAAGTAAATGTACTACCTAGCCTCTATCTGTCTCCAGCTGGATCACCTTCTTTGCCATCCTGCTGTCTGTCTCCAAGAACCTGACAGGTATGAACCCCATCATGGGAGACCCTTGCCCTCTAGGTCTGTCAATGGGGGCCCCTGGTAGAGAATCAGAGGGGAAGAGAGCAGAGTATGGTAGGGGTATGTCTTTTCCCTTGATTTCCTGTGGGTGTGATGGCTTTGGCCTGGCTGTATCCCTTTGGCATAGTAATTGAAGTGGATCAATACGCTTGTTTAAAGCAAGGCATGTGTTGTGTTAGCTGTTGGGATGGCTAATCAAGCAACAGTGTCAAAGGAATCATAGCGCTTTAGTGAAGATGTAACAGAACAGAGAACAGACTCCCAGAGGAGTTTCAGCCTTCAGGTCTTATCCCAAGGCCTCTCTTGGGTCTTTGTTTTTCCCTCCCAAGTGAGAAGCGATGCCACCCCTGAGTCCCAGCTTCAGTAGCCTCCAATTCTGAACCTTCTCTATATGCCTGAGGTGGAGTAGGGTAGGGAATTATAGTATTTTCCCTTAGGATTAAAGACTATTTACTTTTTAAATTAATTTTTATTGGGTGTAGTTGCTTTACAATGTTGTATTTCTACTGTACAATAAAGTGAATTAGCATTATGTATGCATATATCCCTTCTTTTTTGGATTTTCTTCCCATTTAGGTCACCACAGAGCATTGAGTAGAGTTGCCTGTGCCCTAAAGTAGGTTCTCATTAGTAATCTGTTTTATACATAGTAATGTATACATGTCAGTCCCAATCACCCATTCATCACACCTCCTTCTTGTATCCATCTGTTGGTTCTCTCCATCTATGTCTCTATTTCTGCTTTGCAAATAAGATCATCTATATCATTTTTCTAGATCTGGATATAAGCAATATTATACAATATTTGATTTTCTCTCTCTGACTTACTTTACTTTGTATGACAGTCTCTAGATCCATCATTTCTCTGCAAATGGCACAATTTCATTCCCTTTTATGGCTGAGTGATATTTCATTGTATATATGTACCACATCTTAAGATTAAAGACTTTATTATTTGGTCAGGGCTCCCATAGCTCCACTCTGTGTGTTTCGGATAGACTCCTGACCCACCCAGAGTTTGAAGAACTAGACAGGGCACATCACATAGAAGGGTCTTGAACTGCTTCCTCGATACCCTTTCAAATACATGACTAATTTAGAATCCTTATGAGGAGAAGAGTTTGCTCATTAGCATTGTTACTGCTAATGTTTTATTAGCCTTGATTGATTTAGATAGATTGGCACAAGGTTTTTAGAACTGGTGGATTTATTTGCTTTTTGTCAAGAAGATACATAATGAACTGGGCCTGTCTGAGCTGGTGCCTATGAATGATTTATGTGGTCAGTAATTGATCAATCATCTTTCATTTGGAAACTTCCACTGTTGAGGGAAATATAAATTGGATCTCAACGATCAAATTTACACCAAAGTCTTAAAAGAAGAAATAAAAATGATTTGAAACTTGTCCTGCTGTGACATTAGCAAATAAGTGTGTGGTGTTTAGATAGAGGACCAGGTCCTCACTTTCCCACAATGTAGCTTTGGGTAAGACAATTAATGTTTGACCTCAGTTGCCAATTTGTGAAAAGTGACAATAGTCATATCTTTTTCCTTCCTTTCCTGAAATGTGGAGAATTTAGTAACAAATAAAACCAACATGATATTTAGTGAATGTCTACAATCTAGGCCTCATATATAATATAAGAAGAGATATATTAGTTTATGCCTGTCTGAGACTTAGCTATGCCATTTGTAATGTGGAAGCTTTGGATTTGATTAAGAGTTCTGTCAGTTTCTGAATGTGGTGAAAATTATTAAGCATTTATTAGATGCAGGCACTGTACTAAGCACTACATATATAAATGTTAATCTTTACAACTCCCCTGGGAAGGTGCTAATTTTTTACTCACATTTTACAGCTCAGGAAACTAGGACTTAGAAGGTTAGAGTAGCTTGCTCAAAATACACAGCCAGGAGAGCATGAGCTTTAGCCTATGATCTCAGCCAGCACCTCACCCTTCCTCTTGAGAGTCTATCCTCTGCCTTACGGAATGCATCTCACCTATTCTCAGACAGCTCTCTACCACTCTTCATTTTTTTAGAGGTTTTGCTGCCCACACCACTGTCACCAGCCAGTGGTGGAGGACTTTTGAGTTACTGCCTCTGTAATTAGCCTAGACCAGGGCTTCTCAGCCTCAGCACTATCGGCACTTTTGTCCAGATAGTGCTCTTCATGAGCAGCTGCCATGGACATTGCAGGATGTTCAGAATCATCTGTGGCCTCAACTCACTAGATGTCAATGACAACCCTCCAGTTGTGACAACTAAAAATGTCTCTGGAAATGTCTTCTGGGAGAAAAGCTACTCCAGGTTGAAAACTGCTACGCTAGACCTTGACTGTGGGTTGACATGTCTTGCACGTGCGTGTGTGTGTATGTGTGTGTGTGTGTGTGTGTGTGTGTGTGTGTGTATTATGTGAAGCACTTTGAACACTTAGTAATGCTGACAGGGGCCTGCTGACCAGTGGATTTATAGTTGTAGGAACCTCCTGTTTCATATTTTTAAAATGACGACTGCCTTATTTGGAACTCATGCAATAGGGTACGAGCTGGATACGCTGTCAGATCTCTAGGCTCCTTTGTGTCTTCTGCAGATTAGCCTATGAGTAACCTATGTAGGTTGGAGAAGACTCTTGAGAGTCCCTTGGACTGCAAGGAAATCCAACCAGTCCTTTCTGAAGGAGATCAGCCCTGGGATTTCCTTGGAAGGAATGATGCTAAAGCTGAAACTCCAGTACTTTGGCCACCTCATGTGAAGAGTGGACTCATTGGAAAAGACTCTGATGCTGGGAGGGATTGGGGGCAGGAGGAGAAGGGGACAACAGAGGATGAGATGGCTGGATGGCATCACTGACTCGATGGACGTGAGTCTTGAGTGAACTCTGGGAGTTGGTGATGGACAGGGAGGCCTGGCATGCTGCGATTCATGGGGTCGCAAAGAGTCAGATGCAACTGAGCGACTGACCTGAACTGAACTGAACTGAACCTGTGTAGGTAAGCGGTAAGGGCACAGGCTGGAGTGAGGTGACCTGGCTCCTATGCATAGCACCTCCACTGCTCCACAAACTTGTTGGCTCTTTGGGCCTCGGTTTTATTATCTGCCAAAGTATGTAATTAGGTCAGATGATCACCAAGGTCTCTTCTTGGTTTAATAACAATTTTCTATCCAGATACTCAGTTACTCATATGGCAAACTAGTTCTTTCTGCACATATATGGTTTGTGACAATAAGACTGCTCATTTATTCAATTCTAATGCAGAAATAAATGCCACCCTCCTCCTAGTTCATTCCTGGAATTTTGATATTCTTTTCACATATAAATCTCAACTATTACTAGTCAGAGCCTGCTTGTCAGTCCTGGTGATGTCTGCCTTAAAGAAATTAGGACAATTTTACAGCTGGGCTACAGTTGGTCTAATGGAATGATGAAATCCGTCCCCAAATCAGGTTTTTGTTTGTACTTCACAAATTGCATCCTGAAAGACCTCCACCTTGTAAAAAAACAAAAAACAAAAGTCCAGTATATTGCCCTCCCCTTGCATTATATGGGTGGGTATGTTCTGCTTTGTCTTACTTCCTCCAGAACAAAGATGTTAAGAAGAGGGCAGAAAGAGCAGGCCCCTACTACAGGGATTCTGTTCTCTGGCCCCAGAGTTCCACTGGTTGGGGATTCCATTAAAAAAAACACAACACCTTGTTTTGAGGCAGAGAAATACATTGCAACAACAGCATAATTATGTGAAGGGTGACTCCCAGAACCAGGCAGTGGGGAGGGCTGATCAGTAGCCCAGGTTTCTGCTGAGCACAGGTTTCTGGTGGCAGAACTGGAGGGTGTCAAGTTTGAAGATGAAGAGCTGTGTTCATGTGTGACTCAGGAAGAAAGACCATCACAGAGAATGAGGTTGGACAGACTAGGACACTTGTTACCAAAGAGCTTCCCAGTTCAGTTCAGTTCAGTTCAGTCGTTCAGTCGTGTCCGACTCTTTGTGACTGCATTTATCGCAGCACGCCAGGCCTCCTTGTCCATTACCAACTTCTTGAGTTCACTCAAACTCATGTCCATCGAGTCAGTGAGGTCATCCAGCCATCACGTCCTCTGTCGTTCCCTTCTCCTCCTGCCCCCAATCCCTCCCAGAATCAGAGTCTTTTCCAATGAGTCCACTCTTCACATGAGGTGGCCAAAGTACTGGAGTTTCAGCTTTAGCATCATTCCTTCCAAGGAAATCCCAGGGTTGATCTCCTTCAGAATGGACTGGTTGGATCTCCTTGCAGTGCAAGGGACTCTCCAGAGTCTTCTCCAACACCACAGTTCAAAAGCATCAATTCTTCAGTGCTCAGCCTTCTTCACAGTCCAACTCTCACATCTATACATGACCACAGGAAAAACCATATCCTTGACTAGACAGACCTTTGCTGGCAAAGTAATATCTCTGCTTTTGAATATGCTATCTAGGTTGGTCATAACTTTTCTTTCAAGGAGTAAGCGTCTTTTAATTTCATGGCTGCAGTCACCATCTGCAGTGATTTTGGAGCCCCCCAAAGTAAAGTCTGACACTGTTTCCACTGTTTCCCCATCTAGTTCCTATGACATGATGGGACCAGATGCCACGATCTTCATTTTCTGAATGTTGAGCTTGAAGCCAACTTTTTCACTCTCCTCTTTCACTTTCATCAGGAGGCTTTTTAGTTCCTCTTCACTTTCTGCCATCAGGGGGGTGTCATCTGCATATCTGAGGTTATTGATGTTTCTCCCGGCAATCTTGATTCCAGCTTGTGCTTCTTCCAGCCCAGAGTTTTTCATGATGTACTCTGCATATAAGTTAAGTAAGCAGGGTGACAATATACAGTCTTGACATACTCCTTTTTCTATTTGGAACCAGTCTATTGTTCCATGTCCAGTTCTAAGTGTTGTTTCCTGACCTGCATACAAATTTCTCAAGAGGCAGGTCAGGTGGTCTGGTATTCCCATCTCTTTCAGAATTTTCCACAGTTTATTGTGATCCACAGAGTCAAAGGCTTTGGCATAGTCAATAAAGCAGAAATAGATGTTTTTCTGGAACTCTCTTGCTTTTCTGATGATCCAGCAGATGTTGGCAATTTGATCTCTGGTTCCTCTGCCTTTTCTAAAACCAGCTTGAACATCTGGAAGTTCACGGTTCACGTATTGCTGAATCCTGGCTTGGAGAATTTTGACCATTACTTTACTAGCATGTGAGATGAGTGCAATTCTAGGGGCTCTTAAAGAGCATCTCAAACTTAAAATGCCCCAAGCACACCTGGCCAGGCGCCTCCCCTGTGCTACTCCCTCTGTGCGCCTTCATCTAGTACATGACATCACCGTTTGCCCCCGGCCCAAGCCAGAAAGCTGCATGAATTCCTTGATTTTCTTTCCCTATACAGAGTATCAATTTTTCCTGCTTGTCTCTCTCACTCTGGCTCACTTCTATCCTTCCTCCCTGTTGATACCTAGTCCAGGCCGCCACTGCCACCTGCCTGCGCTGCTTCTGTCATCTTCTAACATGTGTTCTAGCCAAGTGTCTTCCCCTCTGCAATCCTGACTCTAGGCTTAAATCACAGTGATTTTTCCTGAACTCCAAGATGAGCATGATATTCTCGTACCTAAAATACTGGGGTGCCTTCCCATTGCCCTCAGGCCTCCCATCATGGTTTTAAAGTTCATCTCAACCTGTCCTTGCTTCTGCTTCTGATATCACCTCTCAGTACTTCCTACCTGGTACTCTGTGCTCCAGCCATACAGAAACAATCCATGACATTGCGTTTCCTCTTATCTCCAGGCCATTTCCATACTGTCCTTCCTGCTTCAAAGCCTATAGATGAACACTTAGAAGCTCATGGATAGGAAGGTAGGAATGTTTAGTCACTGGAAAAAACTGCTATTTGAAAAAGCATTCCTTAAACAGGCTATTTATCAGTTGGAAATTTCTGGTTGAGAGCACAGAACACCTGTGGTTTAATTTCCAAAACTTGTACCTCAAGCCCTTTTCTTAGTTTTACCCTTTTTTCCTCTCTTATCTAGGCATATTAATATAAAGGATACCTTTGTGAAGGTGGGATTTTAGTTTTTCTGGTAACAATTAGGCTAAGGAAAGATTCTGAAGTAGAAAGACCTGATCTCAATTTTCAAAGTTTATACATGTGTGCAAATGTGAAATGTCTGAGAATTAAAGACGGAGATAACATTAGGGAAAGAAGAACAAAGCTTTGTGATGTGGAAAACAAAAGGAGTAAGGGTTAAAGTGTAGGTACAAAAAGTTCCTTGGAAATGACCACTTAAAGAGCAACAATTAGGAGATTATATGAAATCATCTGTGAAACTTTTGAAAATTATAAAGCACTATAGAATTTAAAGGATCTTTCCTTCATTAAGAAAACAGAGATTAAGCCACATACTGCTAGAACTGGAGGAAATCCTCATTTTACTGATGAAGAAATTGAAGTCCAGAGAGGTTAAATATTCTGGGCATCATCACACAGCAAGTTAGCGGTGAACTGAAGTACAATTGTGGCCAGCAGAAAGGGGATTTGTCAGAACATTTTAAATCCTATCGAATTTTTTGTTTGTTTGTTTGTTTTTGCAGTGGATTGACAACTTCTATTCTGTAAATTAATATGGTATGCCAGAGGATGCTAGGAATGTATAATATAGAAATAGAGGGTTCTTATCATAGGAATCAGTAGCAGCACAGAAGTGTCAAGACTGAGATCCAGGAAACTTCTGCTGCTGAAAGACTGTCAGCTGCGCTTTACTGGAGAGAGGCTATGCCTCCCTGTCAGGCTGATTTGGTGATAAATGTCAATAGGAGATGTGGAAGGAAATTAAAGTTCATGGATGGTTAAGGCAGCCAGGGTAAAAAGTAGAGGAAATTATTGCAACCTGACCATCAGTTTCTTTTTTGGGGATAATTTTGGTGTCAGATAAGACTCTGGCATAAAGGACTCAGTCTTTTTTAATTGGAATTGAAAAAGAAATCATGTTTTAATAAGCTTGAGGTCCCATTCAGAAGGCAGATGGTGGAGTTAGAAATAACAACTAGTGTTGGACTGCCTCAGCTCACCGCTGGCAAGCAGATTTAAAACCATACCCTAGAACATGGTTTCTGGACTAGTAAATGACATCTACTCTCATTGATTGTGATATCCTGCAAGAACCTCCAATATTCAGCCTCCCCATCATGGTATTCCAGAGAGATTAATGGCAAGGCCACATAGAGCCATAGCGGCCAAAACTTCCTGGACAAATGATAAAATGCTGGTGCCAACTCAGGAGAGTACATGAAACAAGTGCCTTTGAACTCATGCCCTTCTCACTAACCTGCCTTTTTCGCTGGCTGTGGTTCTAATTTGTGCCAATTCATCATCATCTGAGTTTGCTTCACACCCCTGTCTCTATATCCTTATTCTGTCCCTTCAGAGATATTTTCAGTATCCTTTGTGCTGAGGAGGCTGGCTGGTTATCATCTGCTATAACCCACCAACCAATGTGCTTATCATGGTTGTGTAGGTGAGAACATGCCCTGCTTCATGAAGCACTGGCATGGAGATGCCCACCGGGGATGGATGATGGCCACGCGCTCAAGAGGGCACTGCTGTCCCTGTCTCATCCACCTACCCTCAAGCTCAAGCCCAAGGAGGCATCTCCTCTAACCCTGCCCACCCGCCCCAACTTAGCTCAACAGCGCAGCATCCACAAACCAGAACAGGAGCCCACAGCTAACTCCTGCATCCAGCGCAAAAGCTCTGGGCACACTGATCACAAGAGAGAATGGTTAAGTGGTCATGGCCTCTGCAGGGCCTGAGAGGCGGCTGAAGGCAGAGATGGCTTCCAGATGACTAGGATGCCCAAGAAGGGTGGGGCTTTTTGTAGAGACTATGGGTTCGTTATTTCTTACTGGTTCTCACTTTGTCACTTGTATCTGTTCTTGGCAAGAGCATTTCAGAGTCTGAGTGATGGACTCCATGCTCAAGTCAGACTTGCCTTCCACTGCATCTCATTTTGGTTCTAGAAGCCTCTGCTGAGGGCCTGCGGGGAGGCCTAACCTCCTGGACCTTGACCTTGGAGTTGACACTCCAGGCACCTGCTCCCTGAGCATGCCTCAACCCCCAGACTCAAGATGTTCCGGGGCGGGTGGAGGCCAAGCCTTCCACGGGTTTCTGACTGAATAGGAATTAACTCCCTCTGTCCCCTCGTGTTGGTTTGCTAATTGCTACCTCTTCCCACCTCCATCTTGTACAGGGAGGGTAAGGAGAGATCAAAGAAAAGGAAGATGGCTCCAGTTTGGTAGGTGGCAGGCCTAATAAGCAAGGGAACTTACATAAGCTTGTTATGGGAGGCTGTGAGACAAGCACATCTCCAAACATGCCCACCATAATCTTAAATATTTTGTATAGAGTTCTTAACTGAGTTCAGTCACATAGTCAGTCCAGATGTTCTCAACAACATCTTATGCTCTCAAGTCTGTGTCCTTGACAACAGCTCCCACCATGGGCGTGGTGGGCAGAACATGTATTCTAAGAACAGAGGTGGAGGCGAGGAGCCTCTGCCTGCATTCTGATTGCATTCATGAAGCAGATGCACAAACAGTATTTATTAAACATGAAGGATTTTTTCTATCACAAATAATGCTTTTAATTATTTAGCTTGTCATAGTACTCACGTAACAGAAACTGACAAATCCATGAGTCACTCAGTCATGTCTGACTCTTTGTGACCCCTTGGACTGTAGCCCACCAGGCTCCTCTGTCATGGGATTCTCCAGGCAAGAATACTGGAGTGGGTTATCATTTCCTTCTCCAGGGGATCACTGCAGACTCTTTACCAACTTAGGCACCAGGGAAGACAAACCTATGGTTTCCTCTAAAAATACACATAAAAGGAATATCCCCATAGGCTTTGGTTGCTCTTTTTCTCTTCCTTTAACTATTTGTATTGCAATAAAAATAACAATAAAAATGGTTGCACCTGGCTCACTGACCAACCAGAAGCCGCTTCCTCCTATTGTTGGTATCTATTCACTCTGGCATAGGTGAGGCCCAGTGGCTAGGCATACAGATTTATTGAGGGAAATAAATGTGAAGGATAGAGAGTAGAGGGAACAGGAGGAAGCATCAAAGACCGCAACATAGGTTCTGACACTTGTGAAAGAAGAGAGGGAAGGAAGAGAACCAAGTAGGTTGGACTTTAGTCTACTATAGCTCTGAGAAACTTGTGGCCAAACCTGAGTTCCCAGAACAGAGATTGCCTGTTAGTAGAGTCTTGTGTTGGTGAGAAATAATCTGGCACCTTGCTCTGCTCAGTTATCGGCTAGTGAGGAACCTGTTAGGAACAGGAATTTAGTATGTATGTTACAGTGCATTCAAAGATGTGGCTGCTGGAGGCTGTCAGTCACCCATACTCTTCCTGGAAGGCTTTCTGGAAGGGAGGTCTGAGTGGTGCATCCCCATGGCCACTGATATTGTAGAAGACTTTTAAAAATGTCTATTGTAAATGCTCTAGGAAATACTCTCAGTTAAAATCAAAGTCTGTAAAACTCTTGCTAAGTCATGCAGTGTGAAGAGAGAAGCAAAATTATTTTTAGAGAGTGAATTATAGAAAATTTTATATTATAGATTAACATCATTGAGAATTTCATCAGGAAAGAAGAGTGTGCTCTCAATTATAGACTGCTGTTGATATAAAACATGTTTCTAATCCAGTAGAAGTAATGGGGACTCACTCAGTGTATCAATATCTTCCCTCTCTTGCTTGGCTCTTGTTACTAAAAACATTCATTTTTGGATGCCTGGCTAGGCCGTGAGTGCAGTCTATGAAAAATGTGGCAATTTCCTTAGTGTCAACACCTACCATTATCTAACTAAAAATATGACAGAAAGTGGGAATATCAATTTTTGTGTATGCTGGTAAATTAATAATTTTTTCATATACATGGGCAGTAGTTGGCCTTTTTTCCCAACTATTCTGATTTGTGAGAGAGTGAAAGGAGATGGCTCAGCGGTAGAGAATCTAACTGCCAATGCAGGAGCTGCAGGTTCAATCCCTGGGTCAGGAAGATCCCCTGGAGGAGGAAATGGCAACCCAGTCCAGTATTCTTGCCTGGAGAATCTCATGAACATAGGAGCCTGGCAGGCTAGAGTCCATGGGGTCACAAACAGTCAGATACCATTGAGCCAGTGAGCATTAACACACACACAAAAGAAGATAAACTCTTTTCAAATGATTAAGCTAAGACATCCATTTAAATGTCAAGCTTATGAAATTTGTCTTTTTGTTTCTTATTAGGAAATTATCTCAGGTCTCTTTTGCAGCTGACTTTAGAATTCTGCTTGCAATGAAAAGCGCTCTCTTGTAGTATTTCTGCTTCTTCCAATACCAGGGCATAACTTCAGGGGAGAAAGACAGCACCTAGGAGGGGTTTCAATAAATGTGGAATAGCGTTAACTCAAGTTTACCCATATTTCCTTATTATCATAACTAAGTTAGTGCAGGGGAGAAGAGAAATACAATGTATACCACTGATTTTGTAGTTTATTACTTTTAAAAATATTTGATAGTACTCTAATAAGGAAAAATATTTTTACCTTGAAAGGGTTCTTATATTAGGTTGTGTATTATTTCAGAAAATTAACTTGAAAATTCTATTTATGTATAGTGATTAAATTAGAGTTGTTACAAAAATAAGAACCAGATTGTTCATAGATGGGAGTTCAGCATCCTTTGCAAGCATTCATTTTATATATGAAACATTTATATATGGAAAAACTAACTACAAAATGAACTATTGATTATGATAAGATAAAATCATTTTTCTTCCTTCATTAATAATATGGGAATATGCTGCTGTGTTCTTTAGTGTACCTAGAAGTTACATTGATTTGAGCTAAAGTGAAAGTTGTTCAGTTGTGTCTGACTCTTTACAACCCCATGGACTAAACAGTCCATGAGAATACTGGAGTAGGTAGCCTTTCCCTTCTCCAGGGGAGAAGCCTTTCCTTTCCAACCCAGGGGTCAAACCTAGGTCTCCTGCATTGCAGACAGATTCTTTACTAGCTGAGACACCAGAGAAGCCCAAGAATACTGGAGTGGGTAGCCTTTCCCTTCTCCAGCGGATCTTCTAGACCCAGGAATTGAACCAGGGTCTCTTGCTTTGCAGGTGTATTCTTTTTTTTTTTTTTTCTCTTTTAAAAAATTATTATTATTATTATTTTTTACTTTACAATATTGTATTGGTTTTGCCACACATCAACATGAATCTGCCACGGGTGTACACGTGTTCCCAATCCCGAACCCCGCTCCCTCCTACCCTTCCCCCAACACCATCCCTCCGGGTCATCCCAGTAAATGAATGGATAAGCAAGCTGTGGTACATATACACAATGGAGTATTACTCAGCCATTAAAAAGAATACATTTGAATCAATTCTAATGAGGTGGATGAAACTGGAGCCGATTATACAGAGTGAAGTAAGCCAGAAAGAAAAACACCAATACAGTATACTAACACATATATATAGAATTTAGAAAGATGGTAATGATAATCCTGTATGCGAGACAGCAAAAGAGACACAGATGTATAGAACAATCTTTTGGACTCTATGGGAGAGGGAGAATGTGGGATGATTTGGGAGAATGGCATTGAAACATGTATAATATTATATAAGAAACAAATCGCCAGTCTAGGTTCGATGCAGGGTGCAGGATGCTTGGGGATGCTGCAGGTGTATTCTTTACCAACTGAGCTCTCAGGGAAGTCCAACTTGAGCTATGTTGCACCTAATTTCTCTTTCATAGAAGAAGAGTAAAACATAAATGAAATAAATCATAAAATTTGTACTGATAAACATCAATTCCTAGCTTTGGATATGTGTCAGTTAATGACTTCTTTTCTGTCACTTTCCCTCCATGTTTCACAAATCCCATTATTTTGATTTTTGTTTTCCTATCAGGTAACAAAGTACTTCAAGATATGGAAAGAATTGCCTCAGAGTTGAAGAGTTTCCCATCACAGGGACACTTAAGAGTAGGAATTCTGTAGAGGATCCTAGCAAATGATGGGTGGTTTGATTAGGTAAAACTTGGGTCTCTTCATCTCTGGTTGCCTATCCTTATATAAAACTTACTTATGGTCATCAGAATATACCTCACTTACCATTCAGCCTTCTCCAGTAAACTGTTCTTCCATTTTTCAAAAATCTTTCTTTGAATTAAGCTTGAAGAGCATTTGTTAAATACCTGTAACATGCAAGACTATATAATAGCTACATTGGGAGAATCAAACTAGCTGTAATGTAAATGTAATATAAAACTTTGCAGATTTTTAAGTTTCCACTTTTCAACAGTTAAAACAAAAAAAGCACTATTTACCAAAAAAAAAAAATTGTGAATGAAGTGAATAATATATAGCTCCAAATTTCAGAGAGTTTACAACTAAATGGATATGGATATTTATTAATACTTTCTTAAAGTTCATGATCTTTGTTGTCAACAAAGGTCCATCTAGTCAAAGCTATGGTTTTTCCCTTAGTCATGCATGGATGAGAGAGTTGGACTTTAAAGAATACTGAGGGCTGAATAATTGATGATGCTTTTGAACTGTAGTGTTGGTAAAGACTCTTGAGAGTCCCTTGGACTGCAAGGAGATCCAACCAGTCCATCCTAAAGGAAATCAGTTCTGAATATTCATTGGAAGGACTGATGTTGAAGCTGAAACTCCAATACTTTGGCCACCTGATGTGAAGAACTGACTCCTTGGAAAAGACCCTGATGCTGGGAAAGATTGAAGGAAGGAGGAGAAGGGGATGACAGAGGATGAGATGGCTAGATGGCATCACTGACTCAATGGACATAAGTCTGAGTAAACTCAGGGGATTGGCGATGGACAGGGAGGCTTGCTGTGCTGCAGTCTGTGGGGCCGCAAAGAGTCGGACATAACTGAGTGACTGAACTGAACTGAGTGAAAATTTATGAATTTGATAATTTCAATCATTCCAACAGGTCTCTAACAATACTGTATATTATAACAAAACTTATAATGTATATATTTCATGCATAGTTTATAAGAATAATTAATAATTTAAAATAATATACTAAATAGACAAACCAATTAAAATGACTGACCCTTTATGTAGAAAAATAAGTTTTTATATTAAAAACAAACAATAATTTACTACTATGTACTAAACATTGTAAGAATGATTTTTTAAATGAAAAGTTTCAAGTTATAAGAAATCAATACACACTCATCCTCGTCTCCTACATTTTCTATGCTGCTCTCTCTCTTTAGACCTTAAGTCATGTCCGACTCTTTGCAACCCCATGGACTGTAGGCCCCCAGGTTCCTCTGACCATGGGATTTCCCAGGCAAGAATACTAGAGTGGATTTCCATTTCCTCCATCAGGGCATCTTCCTAACCCAGGAATCAAACCCAAGTCTCCTGCTTAGCAGGCAGATTGTTTGCCACTGTGCCACCTAGGAAGCTCCTATTTTCTATATGGTACAGAAAATACTTCTGAAGAATAATGACAATGAATCACTGAAAAAGACTCAATTACACAGAGGAATTAAATAATATTTACCACCAAAGGCAGGAAATTTGCCTAAAACAAAATGGAAAGTTATTCTAAAACAATAGGTAAAGTAAAAGGGTTTCATGTCAAAAACTTAGTCTTTACTAAAAGATAAATTTGTTGAAACACTTCATCCCCTCATTCTTCTGAAAAATTGTGGTTGCAGTAAATTCTTCATTTCATCTACGTTTATCCACAGTGCATCTGCCTGTAGTGCTGGCAACACTAGGAAATAAAAAGAGTAAAGAAATGCTGGGACTTACAAACATGGATGTGTAATTTTTTCACATTCTTAACCAATAAAAGAGAAAATAAGAAAGCCTTTGAACAAAAATACTGAAATGGCCTTGAAAGTGAAAGTGAAGTTGCTCAGTCCTGTCTGACTCTTTGCGACCCCATGGACTGTAACTTATCAGGCTCATCTGTCCATGGGATTTTCCAGGCAATAGTACTGGAGTGGATTGCCATTTCCTTCTCCAGCGGATCTTCCCGACCCAGGGATTGAACCCAGGTTTCCTGCATTGTAGACAGATGCTTTACCATCTGAGCCACCAGGGAAGTCCTTAGGCAATAATCAAATCAAAGGCATAGCTGCCACAACCACTGTTTAAACCTTTGAGTGGATTGAGGTGTTTTAGAACAAAGACTCAGGTATGGTTGTGGGACCCAGAGAGTTCTTTCAATAAGACAAAATTGTTCTGGTAAAAGACATGAAAAGTATGTCTCTCGCTGGAAAGCCTAATTGATCCTTGTTTCCAGCAATGATTTAGAGAGAGAAGGAAGGACCCAGGCATGGGGAAGAGAAAATAAAACTGTCATATTAAGAATATATAAAAGAACTGTAAGTGTGGCTGAGACATTCCAGCCAATTCAGAGGGAAAGGTTGAAGTCTAAGTTCATGGAACAGAATTGAGTCAGTCACCGTGACAGAGAATTTGAGAGCAAGAAGAGAAGGGTGCATGGGGGATGAGATCGTTGGATGGCATCACATCAATGGACATGAGTTTGAGCAAACTCTGGGAGATAGTGAAGGACAGGGAAGCCTGTCCTTTGTGACAGGACAATTTGTGACCCCATGAACCGCAGCACACCAGGCCTCCCTGCCCATCACCAACTCCCAGAGTCCACCCAAACCCATGTCCATTGAGTTGGTGATGTCATCCAACCATCTCATCTTCTTTCGTCCACTTCTCCTCCTGCCCTCAATCTTTCCCAGCATCAGGGTCTTTTCCAAGGAGTCACCTCTTCTCATCAGGTGGCCACAGTATTGGAGTTTCAGCTTCAACATCAGTCCTTCCAATGAACACCCAGGACTGATCTCCTTTAGAATGGACTGGTTGGATCTCCTTGCAGTCCAAGGGATTCTCAAGAGTCTTCTCCAAAACCACAGTTCTAAAGCATAAATTCTTCAGCACTCAGCTTTCTTTATGGTCCAACTGTCACATCCATACATGACCACTGGAAAAACCATAGCCTTGACTAGACGGACCTTTGCTGACAAAGCAATGTCTCTGCTTTTTAATATGCTGTCTGGGTTGGTCATAACTTTCCTTCCAAGGAGTAAGCGTCTTCTAATTTCATGGCTGCAATCACCATCTGCAGTGATTTTGGAGCCCCCCAAAATAAAGCCTAACACTATTTCCACTGTTTCCCCATCTATTTGCCTTGAAGTGATGGGGCTGGATGCCATGTGTGCTATTAATGTCAGTTATGATTGCCTCTATTATATGCACTCTTGTAGCTTTTAACACAGAACTTGGAAAAGAGTAGTCATTCAGAACATTTCTGTTGAATGAAAGAATGAATGACAAATGAATGACAGGATAGCATTGCACTTTCCTTAAAAGGCTGACATTGTTTCCATTTTATACCTAAAAAAGTGACATTGCCATTTCATCTGGTTCTATTTTAGAAGCAACTTTGTTGGAGAAGGTCATGGAGAGGCCATGATTGCTGGTTGAAGTGAGAGCTGGACACAGGCAATCAGAGGCTCCTCATTCCCTCCCTTCTCCTTGGAAAGTATGTTTATCTCACCATTTCCCATTCCCATAGTAGGACCTGTTTCAGGGACACAGGCTTGAGAGAGTCTTGATGGTCTCTTGCTGAGACCGTCTGGACCGAATATGTGACTGGACCCAGTTAAGGTCTCTGTAAATTTTCAAGATTCTGGTGGGTGGTGGCAGAAATCTACACCTCTTTTGACTGCCCAAGACAAACCTTGTATGTTCCCTTGCTTACTAAACCCGCTACCTGCCACTCTGAAGTGATCTACTTCTTTCTTTGGTATCTCCTTACTCTCTGTGCATGGAGGTCAGTTTCAGACTTCACCCCAGGAACTCCTGTGATTTTAAACCAACAACAAAAAAGACAAAACAACATGACGAAGAGGACATGGAGCAGATTATTAAAAAGGGAAGGGAAGAAAGAACCCCTGAAACTCCATCAAGATATGACATCAACCTGCCTCTTTTCTACATTAAAAATATATCAGTTGGCATTAGTTATTAACAGCTGAATATTTTCTTCTGAAGAATTGAAGTAGGTTCCTTTATAAATGTGTGTTTTCTTTATTAGCCTTGAGGCTTTCCTTTTAGCTGTTATATATTCAGTTTTGGACAAATGAAAATCAATGACTCATTTTGCACCTGGCTGGGGACAGGATGGCTAGCCCATCTGGGCAGGGTTGTAGGAGTTGCAGTATGAATAAATTCTCTGAAGATTCACAGTATAGTGGAATGAATGTCTTTTACTAACATCATGTCCTGATTGTACTCATCAACTTTCAGCTGATGTGTCACTAATGGGTTTGGTGGGTAATCTTCTACTTCCTATGGTAAAGATGCTTTAAGAATACATGGCTCCTACTAGCAGTTTATTTCTATGAGACTTCATTTTAAATACCCAAGTGCCATGGAAGGGCAAGTAGAGGGTTTGGAAACAGTTCTAAGCTTATTAAATATTATAAATTTAAAGTATTGTGTCATTTAAAAATGAATTACTTGAAAATAATTTGAAAGTTTAATAACCAAGATATAGTAAGAAAATATTAAGTCCAAAGCATTGAGGGAAAAGAAGTATTCACCCCAATAATTCCCTGACATTTTGTGATTGCCACACATTTTTGATTGTCTAAATTATAAATACTCCCCCCTCATTTTCTTAAAAATGGTTTAATCAGCAGGTTAATTCTTAACCTAAAATGGGTAAAAATTGGCTTCATTTTGATAATTTAGTAAACTCGTTCTTTCTCAGATTAAGAAATTAAGTGGAAGAGTGTCAAAATAGATGTTGATACCATATTTTGGATAATTTCTTAGATTCATATGTGAGAAAACCAAGAAACAAGTAAACTCTCTAATCTCTAAGATAGCAGTCCCCAACCTCTGACACCAGGGACCGGTTTTATGGAGTACAATTTTTCCACATACTGGGGTAGAGCAGGGGTTTTGGGATGACTCAAGCACATTACATTTATTATGCACGTCGTTTCTATTATTATTAAAGCTCCATCTCAGATCATTAGGCATTAGACTCCAGAGCTGGGGATCCCTGCTCTCAGAGGACTCTGGCTTGCCTCGTGTCTTCATTCTGACATCTATAGGAAAATGCCATAGACTGGTGGCTTAAAGACAACCAACATTTATTTCTCACAGTCCTGGGGGCCAAGAAGTCCAAGATCAAGGTACCAACAGACAAAACATATGGTGAAGGCCTGCTTTCTGATTCATAGGTAGTGCCTTCCTACTGGGTCCTCACTGAGGGGAAGGGAAGAGGGGGCTCTCCGGGGTCTCTTCTATAAGGCACTGGTCTCAGTTGTGAAGGCTCTGCCCCATGACCTAATCAATTCCCAAAGACCCCAGCTCCCAATATCTTTAGCCTGGAAACAGGATTTTAGCAAAATGAATTTGGAGAGAGAGACAGTGAGCACACCTATTCAGACCACAGAAGACTATTCACTGTCTTCTGCCACATTCTTCAAAGAAGTCATGTCTTATGCAATAAAGTGTTCTGAGAGTGAGAGTGAAGTCACTCAGTTGTGTCCAACTCTTTGCCACCCCACAGACTGTAGCCCACCAGGCTCCTCCCTCCATGGGATTCTCCAGGCAAGAGTACTGCAGTGGGTTGCCATTTCCTTCTCCAGGGGATCTTCCCGACCCAGGGGTCAAACCCGGGTCTCCCACATTCCAGGCAGATGCTTTAACCTCTTAGCCACCAGTGTTCTGAGGTTTTGTTAATACAGAATCAGGAGAAAGGCTGTGAAGGAGAAAAACTGTGAGGGAAGAACTTGCAGAATTAGCTTGAGGGACAGCAGGAGAGTAAGATGAGGGGAAGCTGAGGTGTTTATAGGAACTTGGTGGGCAAAAAAGGAAGAAGGAGTTTAAAAAATGTGTGCCCAATCACTGTATATCTACAAAATTTTTGAGAAATTGCAAGTAAAGTTTTGCATTCCTTTAAAATTATTTTCTGCTTGCTGGAATTTTCTCTCTTTGATTAACATGCTGCTCACTATCTTTGCATCCTGTATAGGAATGTCATGAGCATTACAGGTACATAAACTTCATGAACATTATATGTTTATATGTATAAGGCTACCACCTCTTCTTGTTTCATCTCCATCATCAATGTTGGATAAATATATCAATCACATTACATATTCATAGTCCTTTCATGCATATTACGCAAAGAGTCGGACATGACTGAGCGACTGAACTGAACTGAACTGAACAGAGGTGTTACAGCTATATTTATATTTGTTTTCTGTCCATAGTCGAATGTTTCTGATATAATTTGGAGAAAAGTATGGTGAAAAGCTTTCATCTGTGAGAAAATTATACAAACTGTAAAATATATTTGACATAGTTCACTTTACGTAATAGATTTCAAATTAAGTAAGTGATGTTCTTGTGTCGAATATCATGATTTTTTTTTCTAAGTGGAAATGCAAGTTTACAGAGTCCAGACTATCAATTTGATATTGTTTTAAGCATCAATTAAAGAAAATACTTAGCATATTAAAAAAAGCAAAGACATTACTTTGCTGACAAGGGCCTGTCTAGTCAAAGCTGTGGTTATTCCAGTAGTCACGTATGGATGTGAGAGTTGGACTATAAAGAAAGCTGACGCCAAAGAATTGATGCTTTTGAACTGTGGTGTTGGAGAAGACTCTAGAGAGTCCCTTGAACAGCAATGAGATCAAACCAGTCAATCCTAAAGGAAATCAGTTCTGAATATTCATTGGAAGGACTGATGCTGAAGCTGGAACTCCAATACTTTGGACACCTGATGTGAAAAACTGACTCCTTGGGGGCAGGAGGAGAAGGGGATGACAGAGGATGAGATGGTTGGATGACATCACGACTTGATGGACATGAGTTTGAGCAAGTTCCAGGAGTTGATGATGGGCTGGGAAGCCTTGTGTGCTACAACAGTCCTTGGGGTCACAAAGAGTTGGACACGCCTGAGTGACTGAACTGAAGTATGAGAAAATACTGCTAATATACACCCAGAAACTGAGATTTTGTCACTGTTTGAATTCAAATGGGTTTAGGAATATAGTGAATGGATCACTAAGACCCCCTCTTTCACCTTCTTAGTTTACCTCTTAGAAGACTTCCTTTTATGTTGAGGCCAATTAGACTCAAAAGCAACAATAAACAGACCATTGGTCCAAGAACTATTATCATTGATTTGATGGATATCAACAATAACTGTTGAGATCAGAAAGGAACTTGGCATGTAGAGAAAATATGAGTTCAGTCATGGTTGACCTTGTGGTTTCCAAGCACCACTGGCATCCCATTAGTGTGGAATCAGCGTTCAATCTTGTCAATATAATCACTGTGAAGTTGAAAAGTTCAATCACTTGCAGAAGAAAATAAAACCCTTGCCAACTACCATATTTGCATGAGATAGAATGAAGGTAAGTGACACTAATCATTGAATTTCTGGCTAGTTTCTTTCTAGTTGTAAATTAAAAATACATTCTTCTAGCATAATCAGTATTGGTCAGACACTCAAAAGAATTGATTTGTCCAATTAACTTAAAAAAGGTTATGTTCCCATTGAAGAAATGAAAATATTTTAAATGCTTTTCTAATTCTGGAATCATGTGGATCTCAGAGATGTGTCAGAGTTAGGTAATATATCAGACGTGTCAATGTTAGGTAAACGACTTTTGATTTAGATATGTTTACTAAATGAAAAATTAAAACTCAGTAGCTCAAAGGTCTTCAAGGCCTTTTTACAAGTGACATAAGAATCCTAGGGTGTATCTCAGGGTAATTTATGGGGACAGTAGAAAAGAATTTCTGAAATTATAACTTTCCTAGACGATTCAAGGTATATGAAAAATGCACCTGTCTGAAGGGGTACTGTTCTCCAGCTGTATTATTGCTATTCTATTGGTCTGCTCTTATCTAAAGATAATGCTTGGAGCCCCAAATATTTCTCACTGGCCTAAAATGCTATTGTTCCTTATTCTATCTCAAATACCTGAGATTTCCACTTTTGGGGTCATGAATGGCTAGCAGAGGAGCAGAAGTCCTGCCTTCAGAAGATCTTACTTAAAATTTGCAAATAATTAAAGAGGCTTCCTATGGCTTTTCTCCTTTGGCCTAGTTTGTGTGTGTGAGTTGCTCAGTTGTGTCTGACACTTTGCAACCCCATGGACTTTAGCCCACCAGCCTCCTCTGTCCATGAGATTCTCCAAGCAAGAATACTAGAGCAGGTTTATTTCCTTGGGAAGGGGGCAGATACAGGTGAGAACTGTGAGGAGGGGAGAAACTGTGGAACCACAAGTTCACCAGTATGCATATGTTAGTACTGTAGTGGTTTATGCCTTTTATGGCCGTACCAATTGGCACTCAAGAGAGTTTGGGAGGCTCTAGGAATAACAAAGATGTTGATTGTGGTAGAAAAACAGAGTAGCTGACCAGGCAAGGGGAAAGAGAGCCCTGAAAGTCAGGACTGAGCTAGTGGATTAAGGGCCTTGAATGCCAGACAGTTTAGAATGTCCTGCACACAAGAACACAGTAGAGGGGGGCAGAAATAAGGCAACGATCAAATTTGTATTTTAGATATATTATTCTGATTAGCCAGATTGGAGGTAGAGGATGGACCAAATGGGCAGGGGATGAGAACAGTTGGCGGGGGTAAAAACCATGTGGTGCTGTGGTAAAGAATCCGCCTGCCAGTGCAGGAGATACAGGAGAAATGGGTTCAATCCCTGGGTTGCGAAGATCCCCTGGAGAAGGAAAAGGCAACTCACTCCAGTATTCTTGCCTGAAAAATCCCATAGACAGAGAAGCCTAGCAGGCTACAGTCCATGGGGTCACAAAGAGTCAGACATGACTGAGCAACTGAGCAAACAGCGCTCAGAACACTCAAAAATATTTACTGAATGAATTGAATGAAATAGCACTGCACTTCTGTTGTAGGCGATTAAATGAGCATTATATTTTTTTCTTAAAGAATGCTCTCTAGGCTTAAACAAAAAAGTAATCAACTAAAAACATAAAAGTGATTTAGATCTTTGTGGTCAAGTGATTCTCAAAAATGTTAGGGAGCATCAGAATTACCTGAGGGGCTTATTAAAACACTAATTGGTGAGCCCTATCCTCAGAATTCCTGATTCAGTGAGTGTGGGGTGGGGCCTGAGAACGTGCATTTTAAATAAGTGTCACAATAATACCCATGTTGCTTTTCCAGGGCCCACACTTTGAGAACCACTGTCCCAGATCATTGTATTAAACAATAGATTTTGATATGTCTGTTTCTGGAAGAGGGGATCTATCATATAATCTGTAGCGACTGATGGAGTTACGAAAAAAGAGAAATAGATGGATATCTTATTTTCCTTTGCCCGATACATTTTTCCTTAATACATTTTAACTTGGCCTAGATCATGAGTTATTTTAAATGGCATACTCTGGTCCTGTTTTTGTAAGATCACCATTAATTTCTTTTTATCTAAATCTGAAGGCATTGCCTCTGTGATTCTCACAGAGTAAAGTCATTTAATCTCTGCCTTGTAATTTACCAGGCAACATTTAAAGTTGTAGATCCAAGTAATTCTTTAAATCTATGTCTGGAACACTTATCATTGTAACCATTTAAGAACTATAATGTTTGTCTAGTATCAGTTGCTTTTATTAGATGTATCACCATCATAAATCACAAGCCTAGAAATATACCATTCTCATTCGCCTCTTATGAATCTCAATTATTCACTGTAGACCACTTCAGTAAAGTTTTAAAAAAATATGGTGTCTTCCAGGGAGTTGAGAAAAGAACCAAAGTATTATGAGAGTAAAGATAGTGTTGGGGCTTCTCTGGTGGCTCAGCAGTGAAGAATCTGCCTGCCAATGCAGAAAACTCAGGTTCTATGCCAGGGTCAGGAAGTTCCCCTGAAGGAGGGCGTGGCAACCCACTCCAGTATTCTTGCCTGGAGAATCCCATGGATAGAGGAGCCTGGCGGGCTATAGTCCATGAGATCATAAAAGAGTTGGACATGACTTAGTGACTAAACAACAGCAACAAAAGATAGTGTTAATACTGGAACAGATTTTGTCACTGAAAAGCATAAATTGCCTTAATACTTGTTACAGGGCAACTAACATAGAAGAAATATACCTACATTGAGATAACCATTTTGTTTATTTTACCAATCAGAGAAATTTGAGGATGAGAGAGAGGACATTTACAAGGAAATAATAGTATTGATGTAGAAAGATTTATTTTCTATAGAGGCTCTTGTGACTGGAACAATCAATTAAGCTTGACTCTCAGAACTAGGAGGTCTCTTATGTGGAAAGAATCTGTATTGCTCAGGGATAAAAAGCATTTTGTAAACTTCTCCTCCTGTGAATTTTATACATAAAAGTCATGGTCTTTCTGAAAGCATAGAATTTTTATATTTTCCTTCGAAACCTGGATTAGCTTTTCCAACTGTTTTCCGGAGCTCTTGAGGTCTGCTTCCTCACTAGCTGACTGTTTCCCTCATCCTTTCTAGCATTCGTATTTTTCTTATTTATATGCTTGCCTCTGACCCACTTGACCTTTATGGAATCAGAGTAACCCACTTTCTAACCTGGTTCTACCATCCTCATTGAAATATGTTTCCCATTTCCTTGAGGGAGGAATTAGCATCATGGGGAAAATGGCTGAGAGTCTTCTATAAACACATACTCCCTTAAAATTGCTCAGAAAAATTTCAATATTGTGATTCCTGACTTTTCATCCAAGTACTCAAGCAGAGGACAGTGCATAGGAAATACTCAGTAAGAATAGCTGATGATCTGTCATTATCCTTCAAATATGCCTTCCCATTGAGGCAGAAAGATTTAGTAAGTGGAAGTCACTCAGCTGTGTCTGATTCTTCGCAACTGCACAGACTATGAAGTCCATGGAATTCTCTAGGCCAGAAAACTGGAGTGAGCAGCCGCTCCCTTCTCCAGGAGATCTTCCCAACCCAGGGATCAAACGCAGGTCTCTGGCATTGAAGGTGGATTCTTTACCAGCTGAACTACAAGGGAAGCCCAAGAATACTGGAATGGGTAGTCTATCCCTTCTCCAGTGGATCTTCCTGACCCAGGAATCAAACTGGGGTCTCCTGCGTTGCAGGCAGATTCTTCACCAACTGAGCTCTCAGTGAAGCCCGAAAGTGAAAGTCACTCTTTGCAACCCCATGGACTATACAGTCCATGGAATTCTCCAGGCCAGAATGCTGGAGTGGGTAGCCTTTCCCTCTCCAGGGGCATCTTCCCAACCTAGGGGTCAAACCCAGGTCTCCCACATTGCAGGCGGATTTTTAACCAGCTGAGCCACAAGGGAAGCCCTGAAAGATTTACCAATACATTAAATTGAACTCTCACAAAATAAGAGCTTTGGGTTTGGTTAACATAGCAGTAAGTTTGTTACACAGAGTTCTTATTATCTTAGACCCTACCCTCCACATTCTAGGGAAATCGTTTTTCTATTGGAGAATATAGTCTTTTGTATAAAAATGTTTTTGTTGTTGACTCTCTGTCATATTTGACTCTTTGCGACCCCATGGAAAAATATGTTTAGGATATGCTTGCTTTGAGGTAATCAGTCTTTACCCTTTAGGTCAGCAATCCCTTTCTTTATGGATAAAAGCTTTGGCCTCTTTTCTTTCCAAAATTTACATATTCATGTGATATAAAGTTATCTGAAATTTTCTAAAGTACATAGACCAGAGGTAAAAAGTCTCTGGTAACCTCCTGGGATGTCTAAAGAGCATTTATGTTTCTTTGAATCTGAAGGTTTTAAAATAGAGGGTACCTGTGTTTTGTATTGATTTCTATGTATATGTGATTGACTTGTAGTGTAAAAGAAGGGAAATGAAAACATTTGCTTTCTGCCTTGATTTTTTAAAATTAATTATTTTATTTTAATTGGAGGCTAAATATTTTACAATATTGTGGTTTTGCCATACGTTGACATGAATCAACCACAGGTGTACAGGGATTTTTTTTAATTTAAAACTATTAATAAATGCTATGGCGACTTGTATTATGTTCTGAAGGAACTGCTTTAGTCTTAAACTATGATTTTTCTTCCTCCTCAAGAGTTCACCAGGTAAACTTAAAATAGAAACAAAGTATATATATGTGTATGTTTTCCCACTTCGCAAATTTGTTTTAAAACCTAAGTCATCTATCACCATGTCACAGAGTCAATAGAATCCTCCCCTGTTGCCTGGAGGTTTTCTGTGTGATTCTCAGAATAAAGGATTAGTTGAACCCAGAAGAGCTAATGTTACAGATTGCAAGGTGACTTGGGGCCTTTTTTTAATCTGTCTCTCTTCTTTCTCAGCTGCACATGAACTTCTTCCTATTCAGATCCTGTAGATTCTTCTTAATCCGTATTACTTATAATTTTTAGTGCATCGTGCACAGCTGATCACATTCTTCCTTTATTATTCCCTGGAGATTTTCTGCATAATAGTGTTTCTCAGCCTTGGCCATGCATTGGAATCACTGGGGGAGCTTTAAAATCTATTAATTCTTGAATGGGTCTCACCCCCAGAGATGTTAATTAATTAGTCTGAAGCATGACCTTTGTATTGGAACTTTTTGTTAAGTATTTTACAAAGCAGTTTTATTGGGGTCTAATTGTCATACAATGAATAATACATGCTTAAAATGTAAAATTTAATGTTTGATATACATATCCACATATAAAGTTGTCACCAAGAACAAGAGAGTAAAAAGCAAAGGTTTGCTCAGAACAAGAGAGTAAAAAGCAAAGGTTTGCTCATGCCCATTTATCTTTTCTCTCTTCCTCCAGGTCTGCTCCCCTCCATTCCCTTTCCAGGCACTCATGTACTAATTATAGTTATTTTAACATTATATGTATCTTAAACCATATTGAAATGTATCTCTAATCGTCTATGGGGTGGCACAGAGTCGGACACACGTGAAGTGACTTAGCAGCATCAAAACAATAAGTGATCTACGTTTCAGCCAAAAGCTTATTTGGAATCACCTTACTGTAGAGTCAGTATTTTGCTACTCTTTGTTTTCTGAAAGAGCTCTAATGGAGGCTTACTGCCAAACATAGATCTATCTTTAGGACAAAGGTGTGAGAAGTCTCTTTCCCACTATTACTGCAACTAGAGGGATGAAAAGTTTGGGTGGAGGACTGTATTTCTCTTTCTACTGAGTAACAGCCTTTTCCGTGTTGCAGGTCAGCCTATACAACCCTTTTAGTAAGGTTTGTTATTAATCAAAGGTTAGGCTTTATGAAAAATTGTGTCATTAAATAAAAATTGTTGTTAGTATACGTCTTGCTTGGCTAGATCTAAGATTTAGAGAAGACTAAATTTTCTCATACTTCAGTAAATCAAGTCTATTTTTTTTTAAAAAAGGTATCTAGCTTTATTTCACTTTCAGTGTACATTTGGGAAAGTATGCTACTGTGTTCTTGCTCTTACTTTCAGCCATCTCAAGATGAATTTAGATTTTCCCCAGTGATGAGTTCATCAGATGTTGGGAAAAAAGGTCCTATTTAGGAAAATAAGTTTTACAAATACAGAAATAATGTTAGTATAATGGAATCTAAACCCAGCTTTGATCGACAATACAGAGAAAGAAATTTGGTTCATTTGAAAAAAAATAAAATAAAAAGCTTTAAAAAAAGAACCCTCTAAGGCTTATATTGGCAAGTGGCCAAACTGTTGCAGGGGAATGACATAGCAGGGGTTTTATTTATTCTTTCAGAGGAGTTCAGTCTCATTGGCTTAAACACAGGAACACCAATCAAAAGAACTTCATTTCACATCCATTCCCCTGCTGATAAACTATAATGTGACTGATTGCATGTGAAGCATGTTCTTTCTTCCCTGACTCTTTTGCTCCATAACCTGGTCATTTCCTGCCAAGGGTTGCTAAAGGTCTTTTCCTTTACAGAGAAGAAGCACTCTCCTGGCACCTTAAAATGCTTCTCATTTGCAATATGAAAATGAATTGCTTTATGATGGGAGTATTTAGAAACAACAAAGCACTTTTAGATCAACTTTTAAAATAACGGATAACTGGCCAGGCACCTGGCTGAGGATATTACCATCTATACACAGATTTCTCTAGCCAGAGCATCTTACTTCCTCATTTTTTCCTGCTATACTAATATTCAGTATCCAACAAATCTCAGCCATTAAAACAGAAGCTAAATGCAAATATTACCTGTCCAGTTCTTAGGAAGGAGAAAGTTTCTGCTTTCTTAAACGAATTCACCTGAAAAGTTCATGTTTGGGCTTTTACTTTCATTTGAAGGGTAAAGTAGTCAGTCCTGTTTCTGGAACTAGATAATATAATTTCAGAGAATCGTGGCTTTCTTCCTCTTAAACTAACATCAGATCTAATTTGAAATTATTGTGCTCTGCTTAAGTACCAAAAATAGTGGTTTCTGTTGCTGCTTAATGTTTTTGCCAAAAAGGTTGGGGGAGGGTGTTCCAGATGGAAACTGAGCACACAGTTTAAAATCAAGAAGGAATTCAGCATTCTTCCCCTCAGCTCTTGGTGTCACCTTCAGCCTCAGCTTGTTACTTTCTTTAGTTTAAGCATCACTGTGCAGACAGTAAAGTCTCTAACTTCATGCAGAGTCCTAAAGGTCATCCTATGTTGTTTCTTGGCTTTACAGCTTTTGCAGGCATTTTGTAACCATATAGCAAAGTTTACAGAATTCCCATTCGATAATGATGAGTCCTCACAACTCTCAGCCTTATCTTCATCATTTAGCCCAAGTCAATATTAACACTTTCTCCTGATAGCATATTCAGTATCAGTTAATGTTCTTAGTTATAAATAAGAGAAAGTGACTTTTGCTGAGTCAAGAACTGAGTAAAAACATTAGGAGGATATACAGTGATACACGGAGAAGGCAATGGCACCCCGGTCCAGTACTCTTACCTGGAAAATCCCATGTGGGGAGGAGCCTGGTGGGCTGCAGTCCATGGGGTCGCTAAGAGTCGGACACGACTGAGCGACTTCCCTTTCACTTTTCACTTTCATGCATTGGAGAAGGAAATGGCAACCCACTCCAGTGTTCTTGCCTGGAGAATCCCAGGGACGGGGGAGCCTGGTGGGCTGCCGTCTAAGAGGTCGCACAGAGTCGGACATGACTGAAGTGACTTAGCAGTAGCAGCAGCAGTAGCAGAGTGATACACAGAATCTCTGGGAGAGCTAGAGATATTCACTTGAAGGTTAGGACTCTGTCAGGAAAAATGCCCTATGTCACTTTGCTGGAACGGTCCAGCTACTGGTCCAGGGAGTTTGTCCTAGATGACACTGGATATTGAATATTGCTGTGGACAGCCATGTTACCACTCCTTGGTAATTTGAACTTCCTGCAACCAGCATAGCTACCTAGTAGATTCAGTTTTATCTTGCTTCTTTGTGTGTGTGTGTGTAGTATGTGTATGTGTGTATAAATATGTGTGCTAGAACAGAGAAGAGAGACAAATTTAGTAATGCAGATATGTTGAATTTTTGCTACATGCTCAATTATTTTCTTAAATATATTTTATTCTGTATGCTTAGACCTCTGTGATGGCTAATTTTATATGTTAACTTGACTGGGATATGGTGCCCAGTTTTTGAGCCAAATTTGAATCTAGATGCTGCGGTTAGGTATTTTTTAGGAATAGTTAGCATTTAAATCATCAGGGTTTGAATAAGGTGGTTTGCCCTCTATAATGTGGGTGGGCTTCATCCAATCAGTTCAAAATCCTAAGCGCGAAGACTGAGGTTTCCTAAAGAAGGAATTCTAGCTCCAGACTGAAACATAGAAACCCTGCTTGAATTTCCAGCCTGCATATTTCAGGCTCAAGTTGGCAACATCAACTCTTCCTTGAGTTTCCAGCCTGCCAGTCTGCTCAACAAATTTCACACTTGCCAGGCCTCACAATTGCATGAGCCAATTGTTAAAAATCAATCTCTGTCTCCATTTAGTTCTGTCATTTTGGAGAACCCTAATATACACTGACTCAATTGGGCATTCTCAGGAGATAGTGAGGAACAGGAGGCATGGTGTACTGCAGTCCATGGGGTCGAAACGAGTTGGACAGGACTTAGTGACTGAACAACAACAACAATACACCCACTTTGTACATGAAGGATTATAAGTTGTCTAGTTCTTTTTCTAAATTTTTATAACATTTTAAACTACAACAACATACAAAATATACAAATGAATTACATAGCTTTTTCTAGATTTACTAGTTCTTTAGTATATATACATATATATATATATGCCTGCAATGCAGGAGTGTCAGTTTTGATCCCTGGGTTAGGAAGATCCCCTGAAGAAGGGAATGGCCACCGACTCCAGGATTCTTGCTCAGAAAATTCCATGGATGGAGGAGCCTGGAAGCCTATAGTTTATGGGTCAGAAATAGTCAGACACGGCTGAGCGACTAACACTTTCTCTTTTTCACTTCGTATGTGTTTATGCTTATGGGCTTCCCTGATGGCTCAGTGGGTAAAGAATCCACCTACAATGCATGTGACACAGGGGATGCAGGTTGGATTCCTGGGTCAGGAAGATCGCCTGGAGGAAGGTATTGCAAACTACTCCAGTATTCTTCCCTGGAGAAGCCCATGGACTGAGGAGCCTGCGGGCTATAGTCAAAAGGGTCGCAAAGAGTTGGACGTAATAAAACATGCACACACGTGCAGGTTTTAAAAACATAGATTTTTAAAACTGTTTGAGAGTAAGTGGCAGACTCCTAAACTCTTCAGCATGTATTTCTTTAACTCCTAAATAGTTCATCCTTTCTCCTAAGAATAAATGCTCATTAGCCTTTCTCCTCAAATTCAGAAAATTAAACATTAATATAAGTATTTAATATAACTGTTATTCAAATTTCATTATCTGCAAATTATTTATAGCAATTTGAAAACGCTAAGATCCAATCTCAGACTGTGAAATACATTTAGTTATCATATCTTTTCAGTCTCCTTGTCATATTCCTTTAGTTTCCTTTATTCTGAAATATTGCTTCATCATCTTTTTATCTTTTATTACACCAACATTTGGAAGAGAAAGGCTTATTATTTTGTAGGATATTACCCAAGGATTTTTCTCATGATGATGTTTTTCTTATGATTTGATTCAGGTTATGTACTTTTGGCTAGAGCACTGTATGAATAATGTTATATCCTATTGAGTGCATTATCTGAGAGGCAAACTACCTTAGTAATTTTTTCCCCACTATTAGTGGTGTTAACTTTGATCTCTGTGTTAAAGTGGAGAGAAACAGTTTAAATAATGTGGATCATTTCACTTGCCACTGTATTCAATGAGCATATGCCTCAAAACAAGGGTGAAGATACATCTATAGGCAGGAAATCAGTTAATGTCTTAGTTGGGTTCAGTTTCCCACATACTATTTTTTGTGAACATCTCACTGTACCAAATTCTGTTAACTATTTTTGTGAGAAATTTATGATATTATTTGAGTGTATTTTTATATGTGCAGTTGAACTTCACTTACCTACAAACAGGCTAACCCCACAGTAAAATCAAGTCTACTGTCTAACCATTCTTATACTGCTGCTGCTGCTGCTGCTAAGTCGCTTCAGTCATGTCCGACTCTGTGTGACCCCATGGACTGCAGCCTACCAGGCTCCTCCGTCCACGGGATTTTCCAGGCAAGAGTACTGGAGTGGGTTGCCATTGCCTTCTCCTATCTATCTCTAAAGGTAAACACCCTAAGTCAGCTTGCAGGCCAAATATTATATATTTTAAACTTCTATAGATGCCATCAGATTATTTCTAAAAACAATGCAGTAATCCCTAGTTCTACTTGCAGTATATTAGGGCTTATTTCTTCATTTAATGTCCCACACTGAGTATTATTGTTCTGTTTTTGTTAATCATATACATTGTTGTAATTTACATCTCCCTGACTATTTGTGATACTGAGCGAGTTTTCATGTATTCATTGTGTTATCAAACAAGGTTTGTTTTGCCCAAAGCACAGCAAGCCAAAATGTAACTGAAATTGGGGTCCATCCGGCTGCTTGCCACTGAAAAGCCATTAAAGAAGCCAGGTTGGCGAAAAGCAAAGTTTGCTTTATATTGGATGCCGGCAATGGAGAAGGGGGAGGAGCAGCGGATGCCTTTCTAAAACCCAACTCCTCCCACCCCTCACCTCCCCGGCGCCCCTGATTGACTCCTGACAATCAGAAGGCAGAGCTTTTACAGACAGAGGGAGGGGGCTACATGCAGAAACAGCACAGTCAGCTCTGATAGTCTTCTTGAAATTGGTCATCGGTGGTCTGACCAGGGTCATCTTGATTGTTTTAGGTACAGTTAATCTTCACTTCCAGTGATGGTTGTTTTCATTTCTTTGAGGCCAGTTCTTAGAATTGTGGTAGCTTATGTCATGCTACAGTCCGGTCGTCATGTAATTAACTTGTCCACCTGGGGTTTCAGTTATTTATAAAACAACTCACAGGACACGGCTCAGAATATTATCTATAATTCTTGAGGAGGAACTAAAGGTCCTTGACTGTGCTTAAACTATTATTATTTAGTCTTGTTGGACTGTTTTCTTCTGCTTCTGCATTTTCTCACCTCTCTGATTAAATTTATTCTTTGGCTAAAATTTTCCCACAAACAAATGGAAGACTGAGGACATGAGATGCAAGGCCATAAAGTACTCTTATCATTTCAAAAACGATAAGAGGAAGCTTTCAGCAATTTTATTCGTAAGGCAGCCAAGCTGACCTGAAAGAACAAATCTCAATACCCCCTCCCCCAAAGCAAGGGGCTTGAGGTATTGAAGGGATAAGGAATAAAATAACAGAGGGGTCTGAGGCCTGGAGAGAGTGGCAAGAGGTGATTGGAAAAAGGTGGGATAACCTTCATTCTGCGCAGGCGTAATTAAGATACGGTCCTCTTCACATTCCGAAGGTTACCCGGAGGAGCCATATAGGAAATGGCCTGGAGGTAGGCAGGAGCCCCATTTCACGGAGGAACTGAAATTGTTACTGCGTGGCTGGAGCACAGAGTACCAGGTAGGGAGTGGTAAGAGGCGACATCAGAGGCAGAAGTAAGGCTAGGTTGAGATAAGCTTTACAAAACCATGAGGAGGGGCCTGAGGGCAACAAGAAGCCACCACAGTATTTCAGGCATGAGAATATCATGCTCATCTTGGAGTTCAGGGAAAATCACTGTGATTTAAGCCAAGAGTCAGGATTGCAGAGGGGAAGAACTATTGGTTAGGACACTCGTTAGGAGACGATAGAAGCAGCGCAGGCAGGGGGCAGCGGCGGCCTGGACTAGGTATCCCCAGTGGGGAAGGATAGAAGTAGGCCAGTGTGAGACAAACAAGCAGGAAAAACTGATACTCTGTGTAGGGAAAGGAAGCGCGAGGAAATCAAGGAATTCATGCAGCTTTCTGGCTTGGGCCGGGGGCGAACGGTGATGTCATGTACTAGGTGAAGGCGCACAGAGTGGGTAGCACAGGGGAGGCGCCTGGCCAGCTGTGCTTGGGGCATTCTACCTTTGAGATGCTCTTAAGAGCCCCTAGAAGCTCTTTGGTAACAAGAGTCCTAGTCTGTCCAACCTCATTCTCTGTGATGGTCTTTCTTCCTGAATCACACATGAGCACAGCTCTTCATCTTCAAACTTGACGCCCCCCAGTTCTGCCACCAGAAACCTGTGCTCAGCAGAAACCTGAGCTACTGATCAGCCCTCCCCACTGCCTGGTTCTGGGAGTCACCCTTCACATAATTATGCTGTTGTTACAATGTATTTTTCTGCCTCAAAACAAGGTGTTTTTTTAATGGAATCCTCAACCAGTGGAACTCTGGGGCCAGAGGACAGAATCCTTGTAGTGCTGGTCTCCTCTCTCTGTCCTCTTCTTTACATCTCTGTGGTGGAAGAAATAAGACAAACCAGAATATCCCGACCTGGATATTGCAAGGGGTGGGCAACATACTGTTTTTTGTTGTTGTTGCTGTTGTTGTTCATTTGTTTGTACAAAACTGAGATCTTCTTGGATACAGTTTGTGAAGCACAAGCAAAAGCCTGGTTTGGGCAAGGATTTCTTCATTCCATTAGGCCAACTGTAGCCCAACTGGAAAATTTTCTTAATTTCTTTGAGACCTCTCCAGGACTGACAATCAGGCTCTGACAAGTAATATTTAAGATTTATATGTGAAAAGGATATTTTAAAAAAATCCAGGAATAAACCCGGAGGGGGTGGCATTTACTGTTGGGTTATGATTGAATAAGGAATCTCATTGTCACAAACTATAATGTGCTCAGAAAGAATTAATTTGCCATAGGAGTAACCGAGTATTTAAAAAGAAAATTGTTAGTTATTAAGTCATGGAACGACCTTGGAGATCATCTGGCCCTATTACTGACACTGGCAAATCATGAAACAGGCTCAAAGAAGGGAAAAGCTTTGTGGAGCAGCAGAGGTACTGTGCACAGAAGCCGCAGCCCCTCACTCCAGCCTGTGCCCTTACTGCCCACTTACACAGCTTCTCCATGGAATAACTCATAGGCTAATCTGCAGAAGCTAAAAAAGGGTGTAGAAAGCTGACAGTATAGCTAGCTTATACCCTATTGCATGTGTTCCAAATAAGGCAATCATCATTTTAACATTATCAAAACAGGTGGTTTCTACAACCATGAATTCATTGACCAGCTGGCCCCTTACTAAGTGTCCAAAGTGCTTTACATAACACAAAAAATAGACACATATTTAATCCACAAAGTCTGCTTAATGGTTTTCAACCATGATCAGCTCTACCCTCAGGGGACAGTTCTAGAGGTATTTTTAATTGTCACAACTTGGATGTTGCTACTGACAGGTAGTGAGCAGAGGCCAAGGATGATTCTAAATGTCCTACGGTACACATGGCAGCTCCTCACAAAGAGAATTACACAGACCAAAATATTAGCCATTTGAATCCCCTGAACAGAGGCGCCCAGTGGGTGGGCCACAGTCCATAGGATCACAGAGTCGGAGGCAACTGAAGTGACTTAACACACACACAGCTCATGGCCACTGACCACACAGTCAGTGGTCCTATCCAGTCTTTACCTGCTCAGCTTGAACTAGATGCAGCTGACTCCCAAGTTCCTAGAAAACAACTTGGCCCCAAATATCTGTTGTTAGGCTACAGGCTGCTTGGAAGACTTGTAAGTCTTAAAATGATCTTGATATGAAGGCAAATGAATTAGAAGAAATAGATTAACCAGCAATTTCAGTTGATATTTACATTTCCTTTTTTTAAAAAAAGAATTTAGCTATTATCTTTTCCATTTTTGTTTATACTTTTTGGATATTAGAGATGATAATCTTTTGATGCAATTGTATTGCATTTTTTCCTCCCAGTCTATTATCTGCTTTTTATCTTCAGACAAAATTTAATCTTTTATGTAATTGATTTTATATTGTTTCAAAATTTCCTAAATTTCTAGGGAAACTGTTTTCCATTCCAAAATGTATGAATATTCTCTGCTAGTTTCATCATATAAATTTATTATTTTTTAACCTTAAAATATTTTATCATCTTGAAATGTGTATAGGGTACAGAAGCTTTCTGCTCTACCATTTACTAAACATATTACTTGTGACTCATTAAAGTGAAATACCACATTTACTACTTAAGTTCCTTTATAGTTTTGGAATTTTTTATGCTGCTGTATTTTATTGATCCATTTGTCTACATAAATATCAGTATATTTTGTTAATTATAGTATCAAAATAATGTTTAACATAATATTGAGTAAGACTAGAGTCTTTCTACTGTTTTTTTCCAAAATTTTTTAGCTATTCACAGACTTTTATTTTTTTCTTATAACCTTTAAAATTATTTTCTGTGAGCTTAAAATAAGAGAAAATTGGGAATCTGAATGTAATTGCATTACATTTATCAATTTATTTCTCAAGAAATAATATCAGTAGGTTTCTCAAGGCTTTTACTTAAAAGTATGATTTTATGGGAAATTCCTGATGCTGAAGCTGAAACTCCAATACTTTGGACACCTCATGCAAAGAGTTGACTCATTGGAAAAGACTCTGATGCTGGGAGGGATTGGGGGCAGGAGGAAAAGGGGACAACAGAGGAAGAGATTGCCTGATGGCATCACCGACTCGATGGATGTGAGTTTGGGTGATCTCCAGGAGTTGGTGATAGACAGGGAGGCCTGGTATGCTGCAATTCATGGGGTCGCAGAGAGTCAGACATGACTGAGTGACTGAACTGAACTGAACCTGTGGTCCAGTGGTTAGGACTCCTTATTCTCACTGCCAAGGGCCTGGATTCAATCCCTGGTTGGGGAACCAAAATCCTACAAGCTGAGCAGTGAGGTTAAAAAAAAAAAAAAAAATTATGTCGTTTCTAGGTTATAAAGGGTTAGAAAGATTGCATGAGTTTTTGTTAAATTTATCCCTATATATTTTGTAGTTTTAATACTATGAAGATGTTTTTCCGTATTTCTTTTTTTTTCCATATTTCTATATCTTACTATTTACTGCTAGCAGAGCAGTAATAAACTTTTCTGTATTTGTCTTATAATCAGATTTTACAAATTCTCTTATTTTAATGCCATTTTCATTGGAATTTTTTGTTTTTTAAAATCACAGTCATACCTCAAAGACATTTTGTCACTATTTTTCAATATTTAAATATTAATATTCTAATGTAATTTTTTTGCTCTGAATTGCAGCCTCTAATAAATGTGGAATTGTTATGACAGCTACAACCATGGCTGTTTTGTTCTTAATTTTAATGACAATAGCTTTGTTTTGTCCCCACAGTTGGAGTGCTGACTATAGTCTATCATAATTTTGGTAAACAGTCTATCATATTTAAATTGTTTAATTCAAATATTAATTAGGTTTTTATTTTAAGTTTGGAATGACTGATGAACTTTATCAAATAGTTTTTCAGTTTCTATTTATGTAATTAACGAATGTTAACACTTTACTCAATTTCTGTTGATATATTGGATGTTGGTTATTTGTTACCATTTTTATCACTGCTGGATTCCATTTCCTTATATTTTATTTAGAAGTTTTGAATACATATCTATTTGTGAGATTTATTTCTACTATTTTTTACACATATTGAAACCTGATTTTGTTGTCGTTGTTCAGCTGGTAAGTGGTGTCCGACTCTTTTGTGACCCCATGGACTGTAGCCCACCGGGCTCCTCTGTCCATGGGATTCTCCAGGCAAGAATATGGTGGGTTGCCATTTCCTTCTCCAAAGGTTCTTCCCATATCAGAGACCGAACCCATGTCTCCTGCATTGGCAGGTGGATTCTTTACCAGTGAGCCACCAGGGAAGCCTTATTGAAGTATAATTTACATACTATAAAATTCAACCTTTTGAACTGTCCAATTCAATGAATTTTACTAAATTTACGGAGTTGTGCAGCCTTTACCATAATCCAATTTTAGGAATTTCCATGGTTCTTGAAAGCTTTTTTGTGCCCCTTTGCAATAACTTCTCATCCTCTCCCACTGCTCTCGGCAACCACTTGTTGTTTTCCCTGTTTATAGATTTACTGAACATTTTGAAATACTGAAGTCGCTTGTATTTGCCCTTTATTTGCCTTGATATTTTGGTGATTTATCCATTTTGTAATATGTTCTCAGTAGTTTTTTTTTTTTTCTGAAGAGTTTTACATTGTTTGGTTTTAAAAGATAAACCAAAGCATATTAAAACATATGGTTTATTTCAGCAAAAACTGATTCAAATCAGGCCACCATCCAATCTAGCAGATAGAAAGGAGATTTAAGAAGCTGAACAGCATTGAGTGGGGCATCCCAAAGGGTCTCATCCTGGTCACCAGAAACTACAGAGAAGGAAAAATAATTTCTCCTCTACTTTTTGCCTTAGCAGGCAAAAATACAAGTAAAATCTTGTGCACTGGAAATGGAAAAAGTAGCACTGGGGACAGATCATCTATGGAAGCTTTATCAACAAGGCCTTCTGGCAGTTCATAAAATTAGTTCATAATTCACCTGGTTGATGAAGATATCAAAAGATAGTTTAAAGTGCTGAGTACTTGGCTGAGACCACTTCTTCTGTAGGGCATTTAATCAATGGATAAGCTTATCCAAGTTAAAATTTCTCCACTGTGACCACTGTAATTCAAGACCATCTTTGGTAAGACTAACTTGCTTATCTCCAGCCTTAGACCATTTTATTCACCAAAGGCCTCTGGATCCACTAGATCCACTCCAGCTTAAGTAGAACCCAGTCTGACCCCAGACCTAGTTAGACCAGACCCCAGTCTGGTTCCTAAGTTGGACCCAGTCCGACTCAAACCAGTTCCCGGACACAGTCTGGAAAAAAAAGTACTCAGATTCTAAAAGTTGGTAGCAGAAGAGCTATGGACCTAGGATCCAAGAGGGATTTCCCACCACTGCCTGGGACAGTAGGAAGACATCTAGATCGAGGGGCTCAATACATCACTGCTCCAAATACATTTTTAACATAAGTATGTCTCAGACAACATTTGGGGCAAACTTATATTAAAACCAAATTCATTATTTATCTGAAATTCAAGTTTAACTGGGTATCCTGTAGGACTCTGGAAGATGAATGGGAGAGGTGAGCCAAAGAAAATTCAGTTCAGTTCATTTCAGTCGTGTCTGACTCTTTGCGACCCCATGAATCGCAGCACGCCAGGCCTCCCTGTCCATCACCAGCTCCCGGAGTTCACTCAGATTCACGTCCATCGAGTCCATGATGCCATCCAGCCATCTCATCCTCA
Source organism: Capricornis sumatraensis (assembly GCF_032405125.1). Lineage (NCBI taxonomy): Eukaryota > Metazoa > Chordata > Mammalia > Artiodactyla > Bovidae > Capricornis > Capricornis sumatraensis. Next base: position 22,494,454 of record NC_091086.1, read on the forward strand.
GTCGTCCCCTTCTTCTCCTGCCCCCAATCCCTCCCAGCATCAGAGTCTTTTCCAATGAGTCAACTCTTCACATGAGGTGGCCAAAGTACTGGAGCTTCAGCTTCAGCATCATTCTTTCCAAAGAAATCCCAGGGCTGATCTCCTTCAGAATGGACTGGTTGGATCTCCTTGCAGTCCAAGGGACTCTCAAGAGTCTTCTCCAACACCACAGTTCAGAAGCATCAGTTCTTCGGCGCTCAGCCTTCTTCACAGTCCAACTCTCACGTCCATACATGACTACTGGAAAAACCATAGCCTTTACTAGATGGACGTTAGTTGGCAAAGTAATGTCTCTGCTTTTGAATATGCTATCTAGATTGGTCATAACTTTTCTTCCAAGGAGTAAGCGTCTTTTAATTTCATGGCTACAGTCACCATCTGCAGTGATTTTGGAGCCCCCAAAAATAAAGTCTGACAATGTTTCTACTGTTTCCACTGTTTCTCCATCTATTTCCCATGAAGTGATGGGACTGGAAAGAAAATTACAAAGTACTATAAGTATTTAAAGAAAATGAAAAGACGTAATTTATCCTTATAATTATTAAAGCTTGTAATAAAATATACTTAACACCTACTGTGTAGTGGCGCATGGCTATTTTGAAAGTGAAAGTGTTAGTCTCTCAATCGTATCTGACTCTTTGTGACCACATGAACTGTATCCTGCCAGGCTCCTCTGTCCATGGAATTCTCCAGGCAAGAATACTGGAGTGGGTAGCCATTCCGTTCTCCAGGGGAATTTCCTGACCCAGGGATCGAACCCATGTCTCCTGGACTGCAGGTGGATTCTTTACTATCTGAATCACCTATTTAAAAGACTTGTTACAAGTTTACTTTCCCTAGATTTTGTATTAGGAAAATACTTCTCACGTACTAGGCAAAAATATAAGCAAAATCTTGGGCACTGGAAAAGGAAAAAAATAATATTGGGGCCAGATCCTCTATGAAAGTTTTATCAAAGTCGTCTGGCAATCATGAAATTAGCCAATTTATAACTCAGTTGGTTGATGAAGATATCAAAAGGTAATTTAAAGTGAATATTTTCCTAGATAAGTTTTTTGTTGGAGTCAGTAGCTTGTATGTAAAGGATAAAGAAATCATAGAATCTGCAGCATATTAAAAAGTAATTGACCTGATCAAGTTTGTTAGAGTCCTTGTTTTAGAGCATAAGACCTTAACATACTTATCAGTTTGCACTGAGAGTGTTTCTGCTTTGCTAGGAAAAAAAAATGAGTTTGTTGCTCACATAAAGATTTTCAAAAGCAATAATATTCCATAGTAATCTCACTTGAAAATTAAATTTGGCTATAATATGATTAGCAATTTGGTTTCTGTCCTTTGCTCTGCTTAGTAGGGTTAGGAGGTGGTGGAAGGGTGGGCAGATGAAGAATGAACTGAAGTTTTTATCTTCTGCAGGAGGCCAAGGGAGGCTTAGAAAGCAACTGCCTTGTGATTGTTTGGGATTTGTTGAATTCTGGGTGCAGACAATCTTATAAGTAAGCTTCAATATTTTTAATTTTTAAGATTTTTCATTAACTTTGTGGTAAGAGCACATGTTTTACGCAGTTGATGTTTTGATCCCCACTATGAGCATTATATAAGGTTTATCTATCACCATGCACGTGCTGCGAAGATTAGCATACTGATTTGGAAGATGCCGCATATCTATGGTGACTAAACACCAGTAGATGATTATTACAATAACCTCCTCATTGGTCTGTCTTCCCCTGCTCTTTCTTTCCTTTTGTTCTTTATTTTCAACACAGCAAGCAGTCAGGGTAATTGTGTGAAAAATATAAATTAGGTTTAATCTATTCAAAACTCTCTAAAGGATTTCCATTTCACTCACAGTGCTGTAAACACCTACAAGGATCTCTATGATTTCTATCTCCCCGCATCTCTGGGACCAGATTCCTTATTAGTCTTACTATGCCAAAGCCACAATAGAATTTTTGACCATGTCAGATTCTCTCTGAACAAGGTTTTGGTATTTCCTTTCCCTCTTAACTTGCTCTTCCTGCAGATGCTTTATAGACAAATATCTTCTTTTAGATTTTAAAAAATACTTTATTTTTTAGAGCAAGTTTAGGTTCATAGCAGAGCTGAGCAGAAGGTACAGAGAGTTCCCAAATACTCCCTGCCCCGACACAGGCACAGCCTCCCCTATCGTCACAGTGTCCCTCACCAGAGTGGTACATTCGGTACAACTGATAAACCTAAATTGACATATCATAATCAGACAAATGCCATGATTTATTTTAGGTTTAACTCTTAGTGTTGTACATTCTGTGGGTTTGGAAGAATGTGTAGACATAAGTCTAGTCATACATATATCATCATATCTTATAGAATAGTCTCACTGTCCTAAAATCCCCTGTGCTCTATTTTTTCATCTCTCTTCCCCTTTAGACTGGCTTCTTCCTCTTAGTAATATGCATTTGAGGTTGCTCTTTGTGTTTTTATGCCTTAATAACTCATCTCTTTTTAGTACTAAATAATATTATATGTGTTTATCCATTTACCTATGCAGAACATCTTGGTTACTTAAAGTTTGGCAATTACAAATAAAGCTTCTATAAACCTGTTTGTGCAGGTTTCTATGTAGACCAAGTTTTAAACTCCTTTAGGTAAATACCATAGTGTGCAATTCCTGGTATGGTAAGAATACCTTAGTTTTGTAGAAACCACCAAACTGTCTTTTAAAGTGGCTGTACCATTTTGAATTCCCACTGGCAACAAATAAGAGTTCCTGTTGCTTCATATTGTCACCAACATTTGGTATTGTCAGTGTTCCAGGTTTTGAATTTTTACCACTCTAATTGGTGTGTAGAGATATCTCATTGTTTTAATTTGCATTCACCTGATGACATATGATGGGAGCATCTTTTCATATGCTAATATACCATTTGTATATCTTCTTTGGTAAAGTGTCCATTAAGTTCTTTGACCACTTTTTTTTAAAATCAGCATTTGTTTTCTTATTGGTGAGTTTTAAGAATTCTTTGTAAATTTTGCACAACAGTTCTGATCAGATATGCCTTTTGCAAGTACTTCCCCTTCACCTTCCCCTTCCCCTGTCTTTCTCCTTTCCTGATATTGTCATTCACTGAGCACAAGGTTTTAATGTTAGTGAAGTCTAGCTTATCCATCAGAGAAGGCAATGGCACCCCACTCCAGTACTCTTGCCTGGAAAATCCCATGGGCAGAGGAGCCTGGTGGGCTGCAGTCCATGGGGTTGCTAAGAGTTGGACATGACTGAGTGACTTCCCTTTCACTTTTCACTTTCATGCATTGGAGAAGGAAATGGCAACTCACTCCAGTGTTCTTGCCTGGAGAATCCCAGGGACGGGGGAGCCTGGTGGGCTGCCGTCTATGGGGTCGCACAGAGTTGGACACGACTGAAGTGACTTAGCAGCAGCAGCAGCTTATCCATTCTTTGTGTAGTGGATTGTGTCTGTGGTATTGTGTCAAAAAAGTCATAACCCAAACCCTCATCTAGATTTTATCCTATCTTTTAAGAGTTTTGTAGTTATGCATTTATATTTAGATATGTGACCCATTTGGGGTAGATTTTATGAAGCCTGTAAGGTTTATGCCTTGATTCATTTAGTTGCATGTAGATGTTTAGTTGTTCTAGAACTATTTATTGAAAATCTTTTAGGTTTTAATCAGAGCATCTCATCAAGGATAGTTTCTCTGTTCAACCTATCAGAATGTAACTTTACACTCACTGCAACACAATTATCTTCATCACCAAATGTATTCTTTTCCTCTTTAGCAATTACAAACAACATTCCATATATTTTACTTACTTATGTTGCTTACTGTTTGTCTTCCTCAGTTTATATCTTTGTGGGTACAGATAGGTCTATTTTGTTCCATGCAGCATCCCTACCACCTAGAACCATACTAACACACAGTAGGTACTCAATAAATGTTTGTTGAATGAATCAGTAAAAGAAGAAATGCTCTGATCTGTAGGGTGAAAGCCTCACCAGCAACACTGGGCGTCCTGGAAACTTGTTAGAAGTACATATTGTCAGGCCCCACAAAACCTACTGAATGAGAAATTTTGAAGTAGAGCTCAGCAATCTATGTTTTCACAAACTCTCCAGTTGATTAGGATGCATGTTAAAATTTGAGAATCATTGCTCTAAAATTCTTCATTATCCATGCTTTCTTTGGTATTGAACACACATTGCCTCTTTTCTCTAAGAAGTGAGGTTGATGACTTTTCTGTAGCAAAGTACTTACTTACATCTTTAAATGTTAAAAAAGATAAGTTTCTTGGAAACCAAATCCGTCATTTTATTTTGATGCATAAAATAGAATTTATCCATTACTTAGTGTTCAACCAGCTCAGTAAATTTAATAGATTGCAAAATGGAAAACCCCCAGTAATGACTGAAAGGAAGAGGACAGCTAGTAGAAAGCTTTAAGTTTGGATTTTAAAAGTCTAAAAATGGTACTTAGTCATTTATCCCTCCTTAAAGAAACATTTGTTTCCAAAACACAAAAGAACGGTCATAACAATCAAAGTGAACTTGCAAAAGTCGAATGACACTTTACATTTTAATTTAATTTTATAATTATGCTCATTGGGCTTCTTTATTTTTATCTAGATTCAATCAATGATAGTGTTTGTTTTTTAGTTTGCTTGTGTTTTAGGTAGAACATGAATTATTTGAGCAATGACTTGCCAAATTTAAAAAAAATCAGGTATAGGTAAGGAGGGACTTCATTCAAAGAGATTGTTTCAAGAGAGAAAAGAAATGATTACGATACAGGGAAGGGGCTTTTGCAGTAGGAAGAACACTCTGATCGTGAGATTTCTGAGTCTCAAGATTTAGGCAAAAAAGAGGTTTTCTTTAATAAGAAGGAGTAAACAAAGTTAAAAGCAACCTGTTGGTGAAAGTGGGCTGAAAGTGATAAAAAAAAAGTACAATGATTTGAAGGGACAATAGATCAGAGAATATTTTACTCCAAGATCAGCCTATTCTCAGTAGGGAATTATCAAGTAGGTATTCTATGCTGGCTTAGTAATCAGAGAAAATGACCACAGCAGGTCACTTGGCCAACATTAACAGCTGGTAGATGTGATGCTGGGATTGAGACTGAGGCAGTCTGTGTTTTTGACCATAAGCCATAATGCCTCCCATAGATAATATATGTGTTATGGGGAAAAAAGACTATTTCCCTGGTGGCTAAAATGGTAAAGCGTCTGCCTGCAAAGCAGCAGACCTGAGTTTGATCCCTGGGTCGAGAAGATCCCTTGGAGAAGGAAATGGCAACCCACTCCAGTATTCTTGCCTGGAAAATCCCATGGACAGAGAAGCCTGATAGGTTATAGTCCATGGATTTGCAAAGAGTCAGACATGACTAAGCGACTTCGTGTTTTTTTTTTTTTTTTAAATGGGAAAAAAGACAAAAGAGTTCATTTATTTTTGATAACGGCTTGTGAGAACCTATTCTGATACCCTATAGATGACAGTATAACAACACCCTGATGCCCTAGTCTTGCCAGTGGTGCTAATCTTCAATCAAAAAACACTACCAATGGCAGCTGCCAAGGATAGAAGTAGTCTGAAAAGGTTGAGGAACTTCTGTTTCCCTCAATTTAAGAAATATAGGTGAGGTAAATTAAAAGGTACAAACTTCCAGTTGCAAAATGAGACAAAGATTATGAAAGGTACAGTATGGAGAATATAGTTAGTAACTATGGAATCTCTTTGGGGACATGTCAAAGCTAAATTTCATATGGTGATTAGTTTGAAATGTATAGAAATATTGAATCACTATGTTGTGTAATAGGAACTGACAGTGTTGTATGTCAATTATACTTCAAAAATAAATGTTAAAGTTGGTGGGACATTAAGTGGCTCTGGTGGTGACTGAGTGGCCCCTGCCTTCAGGAAGAAACAGATGTGTTCCTAGCCACCGCTTTCCAATCCCCAGTCTCAAAGCCAAGCTCACCCCCATTGAACTCTTAGTCTTGCCCGCCCTAGTTCCTCAGGGCCAGTCCCTGCTTTCCTGGGTCAGTTTGATTATACAGACTCCAGGCTTTTTGAATAGCTTTCAGTTTAAGGTTATGTCACTGGTTGAAAGGTCCTTGGTGTCTCAGAGATGGAGTCCAGAGCCTTGACCTGTGATTTATTCTTTATTTTGTTCTTAATAAAAAATAAACTAATAATACACCCTTGAAAAAAAGAGTTGTGGTTACCAGAAGTAGGGGGAAGAACAGGATGAAGGTTGTCAAGAGGTACAAACTCCAGTTGGAAGATAAATGAGTATCAGAGATGTCATCTTTTTGCTGTTGTCCAGTCGTGCCTGACTCTTTGTGACCCCATAGACTGCAGCATACCAGACTTCCTGTCCTTCACTGTCTCCTGGGATTTGCTCAAACTCCTGTCCATTGAGTCAATGATGTCATTCATACACTGCTATATGTTTTGTGTGAAGATTTTTGGGAGAGTGAGTCCTGGAAGTTCTTATCACTAGAAATTTTTTTTTCTCTTTTTAAAATTGTGTACTTATGTGAGATGGTGACTGGACTTATGAAAATCACTTCATTATGCATGTGGGTCAAAGCATTATACTATATACTTTAAACTTGTACAGTATTATATGTTAATTATGTCTCAAAAAAACTGCAAGGAAAAATATGAATTTGTACTTTCTAAATGGAATCTAAGCAACTTAATTTGTACAGCTAACTTAGTCTTGATGTAGAATTTCCTTTTGAAAATCTAGGTTAGAAAATGGAGTAGAGGGTAAAATACTGGTATTTATCAATAAGATTATTGTATTTGCTTCAGAGTACTTGGGTAGAGACACATTTTAAAATTATATTAAGAATGAAATAGAAAAAGCAGAGGTAAAAGTCCTTATTGCTGGCAATCAAATGTCTGCTGACAATGACAAACTGCTAGGGAAAGTACTCCTGGCTCGTTCCTCTGGCAATATGATCTGTTCCTGGATAAATTATATTAAAAGCAGAAGTCTATCTCTGGGGCTTTGCTAAGAGAGCAGATTCTATCTGATTGTGGTTCTTTTTTCCTTCGGTGCCATTGGTAGACAGGGCTAGAGACTGGAGAGATTCAATAGGATTTCCTCCCTGAGTACTGACCAAAGAAATGATACTTAGGAGGCTCACATTCTCATAGCCTCTTCTCCAAAACAAGGCACATGTGAAAGGTTTCTGAATATGGGAAAGGACTCTAATCTGTTAGGGTATTGCCTGGCTGTCATTCATAATTCTAAAAGTTGACAATAAGTTAGGAAGCAGTCCCTCAGAATCTCAGGTGAATTCTTGTAGAAAGTAAAGAAGAAAGTGTTAGTCACTCAGTCATGTCCAACCCTTTGCAACCCATGGACTGGGTCACCTGGGTAGCCCACCAGATTCTTCTGTCCATGGGATTTTCCAGGCAAGAATACTGGAGTGGGTTGCCATTTCCTCATCCAGGAGATCTTCCCAACCCAGGGGTAGAACCCATGTCTCCTGGGTCTCTTGTTTTAAATACAGATTATTTACCTACTGGACTTCCCTGGTGGCTCAGACGGTAAAGTGTCTGCCCGCAATGTGGGAGACCTGGGTTTGATCCCTGGGTCGGGAAGATCCTGTGGAGAAGGAAATGGCAACCCACTCTAGTACCCTTGTCTGGAAAATTCCATGAACTGAGGAGCCTGATAAGCTACAGTCCATGGGGTCACAAAGAGTCAGACATGACTGAGCGACTTCACTTTATTTACCTACTGAGTCATTGAGGAAACTCTCAGTTCCTTTCCTAGACTTAGATTCTTATTAGACTCTTGGCTTTCAGAGGTCTCATTGGTTTTATTCCCATTGTGAGTTGACTTGAAGAAAGCTCCAAGTGTTTGTTCTTGCCTAGAGCATCTCTGACTATGTCTCAACCTGTGTCGAGTAAAGAATTGTTCACTGGGTTTCTAGGCTTTGTGCATGCTTAATTGCTCAGTCGTGTCTGACTCCTTGTGACTGGAGGGGATAGCCATCCCCTTTTCCAAGGGAGCTTCCTGACCCAGAGTTCAAACCTGGGTCTCTAGGTTTGGGGTATAAAGTTTCACTATAGGAGGGAGCATCCATCCCTTTGGGTTCAGAGACCCATTGGGACCCTGATTTAGGCAAATGATACGCCACTCACAGGACTGTATCACCGGCACACATTAGCATACTCCTTGATGAATGTAAGTTCCCATAGTCATTCAGGAACATCATCAGGACCCTTGTTATTATCTCCCTTTGAGAGATTAGAAAGTCAAAGTTTGTAGAAATAAGGTAGCCCATGTCACTCGGATGAAATTAGTGGCAGGTTTGATACAGGATGCAAATCCATGGACTTACATGCCTGTATATTCTCTCTCTTTCTACTTCATTGTCCCTAAAGTGCCTCAGAGGAAGCATTCTTTGAAGCTTTTAATTTGGAAATAATTTAAACTTATTGAAAAATATGCCATCTAGCATAAAGAACTCCTATGTTCCCATCACTGAAACTAACAAATTGTTAATATTTTGTCATACTTACTTTATCATTTTTGTTTGATTTTTTTTGGGTTGTTATTTTACCATTCTCCTCTTACCACCGTTTCTGTATTTGTTGTTGTTTAGTGGCTAAGTCATGTCTGACTCTTTGCAGCCCCATGGCCCGAGAGGCTCCTCTGTCCATAGAATTTCCCAGGCAAGAATGTTGGAGTGGGTGGCCATTTTTTCCTCCACAGGATCTTCCTGACCCAGGTATCGAACCTGGGTCTCCTCTTTTGCAGGTGAATTCTTTAATGTTAAGCCACCAGGGAAGTCCCCCACCCCTGCTCTTTCTGTATACATAACATTAAAAAAAACCAAAACAAAACAAACTCACTCAAGAGAGCTGCTGACTGCAAGAGTGAGGGGGAAATAGCAGAAAGCAATTGGGAGCAAGAACTCAAGATGAAGGTGGCTCACAAGGGTTAGCCAAAGAGTTCAGTGCAAAGATGCAGATGGTGGTCTTTGCCTTGCAAGAGTATGAAGAATACATTAAAGCATTCAGTGCAAGAGGGCTGCATTCAAACACCTGCTATGGCAGAGTACGGAATAGCTGAGAGAGAGATCCACACAGTAGCAGCTCAGAAAAACTGCTTTATCCCTTCTTATCTTAGCCTTCTTCCCTTTATACTGATCCTGAAGGGTAGAGAAGCAGCTTGAGGAAGAGAGAAAGACAAGTGGGACAAGGAGAATAAAAGAACAGAGTAGGCTCTTTCTATTTGTTTCCCAAGCTGAGGGTCAGAATCATGCCGAGAGAGGGAGAAGCTTTATTCAGATGGGAGACTAAAGTTTGGAGTTAAATAGGAGAGAACCTTTTTAAAAGTTGAAAACAAAATCATTTAAAATACCTGAAAGGGATGGGAAAGACAGTGAGATCTGCTCTAATTGTCAGTAAAGGATGTAGAAAATCCCATAGGTCATATTTAAAGGAAATGATGGGAGAAATATGACATTGCTTTATTATTATAACTTATCAGTTTCAGCATGTTCAATAACCTGGCTACCCATGCTTAAAGATTCAAACACCAAATAAAGTAGAACTAAAATTCCTCAGTTCTTATTTTGTTCCTCCATAGACTTGTGGGAAGCTATGCTTTATATGTTTGTATTATATTCTTCCCAACTTTTAGCTATTATCTGTCTGTCTCTCTCTCTATCTATATATCTAACTTGCTTTTTCTGTGATCCAACGGATGTTGGCAATTTGGTCTCTGGTTCCTCTGCCTTTTCGAAGTCTGGCTTGTACATCTGGAAGTTCTCAGTTTACGTACTGTTGAAGCCTACCTTGAAGAATTTTGAGCATTACCTTGCTGGCATGTGAAATGAGCACAATCGTACAGTAATTTAAACATTCTTTGGGGTTGTTTTCCTTTGGGATTGGAATGAAAATGGACCTTTTCCTGTGGCCACTGCTGAGTTTTCCAAATTTGCTGACATATTGAGTGCAACACTTTAACAGCATTTTCTTTTAGGATTTGAAATAGCTCAGCTGGAATTCCATTACCTGCACTGGCTTTGTTTATAGTATTGCTCTATGTGCTCTTGCCACCTTTTCTTAATAGCTTCTGCTTCTTTTAGGTCCTTGCTGTTTCTGTCCTTCGTTGTGCCCATTCTTGCATGATATCTCCAATTTTTCTGAAGAGATTTCTAGTCTTTCCCATTCTATTGTTTTCCTCTATTTCTTTGCATTGTTCGCTTAGGAAGGCTTGCTTATCTCTCTTTGCTATTTGGAACTCTGCGTTCAGTTGGGTATATCTTTTCCTTTCTCCTTTGCCTTTTGTTTCTCTTCTTTTCTCAGTTACTTGCAAAGCCTCCTCAGACAACCACTTTGCCTTCTTGCATTTCTTTTTCTTTGGGATGATTTACATCCCAATGTACACCTCCTCTACAATGTTATGAATCTGTGTCCATAGTTCTTTAGGCACTCTGTCTACCAGATTTAATCCCTTGAATCTATTTGTCACTTCTAGTGTATAATCATAAGGGATTTGTTTTAGGTCATACTTGAATGGCCAGTTATTTTCCCTACTCTCTTCAATTTAAGCCTGAATTTTGAAATAAGGAGTTCATGATCTGAACCACCATCAGCTGCAAGTCTGGTTTTTTCTGACTGTGTTGAGCTGCTCTAATCTATCTTTCTATCTATCTTCCAATCTTTCTAGACATCCTACTCTAAAAGCTACCTTGTTCACTTTGCAATATACGATGGACATCTTGCAACACACCATAGACTCTTCATATTATAAAACATAAGGATTCACCTTATTGTATGGATATACCATTATGTTGTTGTTCAGTTGCCAAGTTGTGTCTGACTCTTTACAACCCCATTAATTGCAGCATGCCAGGCTTCCCTGTCCATCACCAACTCCCAGAGTTTTCTCAAACTCATGTCCGTTGAGTAGTCAGTGATGCCATCCAACCATCTCATCCTCTATCATTCTCTTCTCCTCTTGCCCTCAATCTTTCGCAGGATCAGGGTCTTTTCCAATGAGTTGGCTCTTTGCATCATGGGGCCAAAATATTGAAGCTTCAGCATCAGTTCTTCCAATTAATATTTAAGGCTGATTTTCTCTTGCCTGGAGAATCCCATGGACAGAGGAGAACCTGGTGGGCTATAGTCCATGGGGTTGCAAAGAGTCGAACATGACTGAGTGACTTTCACTCTCTCACTCCTTCAGGATTGACTGGTTTGATCGCCTTGCTGTCCAAGGGACTGTCAAGATTCTTCTCCAGTACCACAATTTGAACGTATCAATTCTTTGGTGCTCAGCCTTCTTTATGGTCCAACTCTCTTATTCATACATGCCTACTGGAAAAACCATAGCTTTGACTATATGGACCTTTTGATGATTTATTTAAGCAGTGTGCTATTGAGGACAATTTGTTTTCCATTGTTAGAGATAATTCAGTCATTTATTTAGGATAAATTCCAGAAGTATTCTTGTGTCCAAAGTTTAAACTTAACGATGTTGTGATATACATTACCACATTGCATTTCTTAAAGTTTGTGTCAATGCAGAGTCATTCTAGCAATACACAGCACGCCTCTTTCCCCATACCATTGCCAGAAATGTAGTGGATACTATGTGTCTACCAAGCACTTAGCCAACCACAAAGGAACACACATCAGTTTAGTTTTCAGTGATCATAATCAGAAATAAGAGAGTATCATAGAATAAAATAAAATAATTATAATTGTTTATGTGTAGAGCTATTAAATGGAAAACCTGAGAAGTAATGGGAGAAGGAAACAAAGCAATTCTAAAGCACCACCAATTTTGAATATGTTCCCAGCTTCCCAAAATGTGATAACTGGGTCTGAAATTGTTTTCTGCATTAGTACAATTTTGTTCCTGACTGATTATATGGATCATTGCAGAAACTACTTCCACTGTTGACTGGTTACTTTCAGTGACATCTGTGTGTGTGGGATGCTAGTGTATTATTCAAAACCCGCATTAGGAATGTGGTTCATTTGATGCTATGCCAGTTCTCTCCTTTTCTTTTTCCCTAAAATTGCCTCGCTAAAGACTAAAAATTTAATAATAACAACAAATAAGGTTGAAACAGCAAAACTGGCCCTTCAAAAAGCTGAGCACTTAAGAGTATCTCAACTATGAATTTGCACTTCATCTACTTTCCTGATGATGGGAAAATTCAAGTCATTTATTTTCCTCATGACGCTGTATTGTCCACAAATGATATGCTTCTTGCTTACTCTTGAGGAAAAGCCATGCTTAAATTTCCAAGGAGAGTGTACTTCACGGAGAAGAAACCTGAATCAGGTGCGTGTGTAGGACGAAGAAAGACCTGGCCTGCTGCTTCCAAGAACAGCTCCCAGTGGGCCTCCTCTGCTGCTCTGAGAGAAGTACATTGCTCAGTTTTGGAGTTACTCTTTGTGCCTTGCAAAGTCCACTTAGGCCATCGAAACAGTGGTTTTGGTTCTGCTTTTTTTTTTTTTAAAGTGGAATAGTACTCGATTACAGAATGAAAACCTCTCTAGAAGAAAGTAATAACTCTTTGCCCTCGGGCCATGCATTTCCAAAAGCTGCATTGCTGAAACATATTGGCTGTCTGTAGGAAGTTCTTGCAACTATGGAACAAATGCATAACTTTCTTGAATAGCTCAGGAGTTCTGTGACAGAAGCAGCCTACAGAATACAGTGCCTGAGTTCTTACCCATAGATCACCTTCACATGCTATAAATCTGAGGTGGAAACCGAAAGGTTGCACACTAGTGTCCAGTGGGCCAGTCTTGCCTGTAGGTTTTCAATTTGTCTAGCACAAGGCTTTAAACAATATTTGTTGGTAACCAACATTTAAAAATCCAGATTTCAGGGTTTCTCCTGGAAAACTGAGAGATCTGGTATTTATAAGGTGGCTTTCTTCCTAAGATAACCGTTTAGCGTGGAATGTCCCGTAGAACATGGGCTAAGCTTGTTTAGCTCTCTCGCTTACTTCCGGTCTCTTGCCGTTTTGTTATTGTTTGGTTGCTTAGTTGTGGCCTACTCTTTTGTGACCATGGACTGTAGCCCACCAGGCTCCTCCGTCCACGGGATTTCCAGGCAAGAATACTGGAGTGGGTTCCCATTTCATTCTCCTTCCTCTCTCCTGCAGGCCCTTAAATGTACTGCCCCTGGTGAGTTCTGAGAAGGCAGAATATATCTTTTTTTTTTTCTTTTTTTAAGATGATAAAAAGCAAGAGGGAAATCTTTACAACAGCTCAGTTTGTTATTTCTCCTCTGTGAAGTCTTCTCTCCCCAGTAAACTGAGAACACTCTGCTCTAACAACAGTTTGTATACACCCAATGAAGGTACTTTTCACAGTATATTATCTCTGTTTTTCCCCACATGTGACTTTCCCCATAAACCTAGAGGGTAGAAACTGTATCTTGATTGCTGTTGTATTGTCCAGTGCCTATTACTGTGTGTAGGTCCTTAAGGATCTCCTTTCTGACTTGAATGACTGTCTGGATAGGTGGATGAACAAAAGGTCCCTTGGGGATATTTGTGATGATTTTATTTCCTGAGAGGCATAGAAGTGACTCAGAATGGATTTTTCTCAATACTTGGTGCTGCTGGGGTAGTCTGAGTCTTAAAGAACTTTGAGTCAGTGCCCCTGAGGCCTAAGCTATATATTAGTGAACTGAAAGTCACTCAGTTATGTCCAACTCTTTGCGGCCCCATGGACTACACAGTCCATGGAATTCTCCAGGCCAGAATACTGGAGTGGGTAGCCTTTCCCTTCTCCAGGGGATCATTCTCAAGCCAAGGACTGAACCCAGGTCTCCCACATTGCAGGCGGATTCTTTACCAGTTGAGCCACAAGGAAAGCCCAAGTATACTGGAGTGGGTAGCCCATCCTTGCTCCAGCAGATCTTTCCCGCCCGGGAATCGAACTGGGGTCTCCAGGATTGCAGCCTGATTCTCTACCAACTGAGCTATCAGGGAAGCCCTAAAAGCTATATATTAGAGCAACACTTTTTCCATGGAGCAGCTTTATTTTTCTCTGAATATAGGAAATAATGATTCTTATTTGATCATCCTATTAAAATTAACACAAAACCTAACAAAAGCTCATTATTCCTGTCAAATTTTTAATCATTCCCTGACAAAAGAAGAAGTTAAAGTCATCCAAAAATATAATTTCTGTCCTCCCTTTGGAAGAATAACTCGTTCACGTTTCTCTCATTGTAATTTCCTTTGACTAAATACTTCTGTTTTTAGTTAGAACCTTATAAAAGACAGCAAAATCTTCTTTCCAATCTCACCTTTGTCAAGAACATAAATACAAAATGTTCAGTGTTTTGGAACAGTTTTGATATATTTCTCCTTTAAATTAGGTTCAAAATAACTAGGAGATAACATAGCTATTTAATCATAAATATTTTAGTGACTTCAATAAAAGAGAAGCAATTGAATAAATGGTATCTGACGATGATTATTCTAATTAGAACTGTTGTAAGAGAAAAGCAAAAGCAAGTCCCCGTATGGAAAAGGCGAAGTTGATTTACTTCAGTCATATTTAACACAGGCCTATTGTGAATAAGCTCTTAATTATTTTATCATAAACCAGAAGGTTCTTTACGATCTGTTTCTCACACAGAGACTTTAATATTTCCGTCACTCTCAAGTGCCATCAGTCACTTTGACACTGATACATTTTAGAAGTAAAATTTAAATAATGTGAATTCCATATACTTAATTCTATTTTGCATGTACTTACATTATAAAATTGGAAATAGATTCATTTATTTGAGGGACAGAGGGGAATCATCAGAGAGCTGATTATGAGGAAAGGGTTTATATTAGATCTGACTGTGAGAAATTCTGAGTAGATTCTGTCTTCTGGGAGTAGTTAGTACTCATTCTATGAATGTCAAAGTCTTGTTAAAACAAGGCTATGGTTGGAGAAGTTGCATTGAATGTCTGTTACACAATTTTTATTTATATATCTCTGAAAGTATATTTTTATATAGCATGCTGCTGCTGCTGCTAAGTCACTTCAGTCATGTCCGACTCTGTGCGACCCCATAGACGGCAGCCCACCAGACTCCCTCGTCCCTGGGATTCTCCAGGCAAGAACACTGGAGTGGGTTGCCATTTCCTTTTCCAATGCATGAAAGTGAAAAGTGAAAGTGAAGTCACTCAGCATACTTAATAATAAAAAAGCTACATATTTGGTATGTTAATTATTTAAGAAACCATTTTAAATAGATATTGCATTAAAATATCATTAAAACAAAAGCACTTGCTCAAACACAGAATTTATTTAGTGTTCTTGACCATGGAACACCACATTTTTCTCTGCTGGCATAATCCTTGGGAAAGGTTAATCTCTTTTCTAGGCATTTGAAGCTTCTTTCCCATTTTACAATGAGAACATGCCAACTTACACTAAAATGTTGCTTTAATGCTCTTTGTTTGACTATTTAGTAAAGAAAGAGTGCAAAAGAGATTCATCCAACTCTCCACTGGAAATGAATTCCCCATCATTTTGATGGTGAGTTCCTATGGTTCTAAAGCACTGTAAATGTACAGCAATTACTGAACCCGTGAAGTAGCAATTTTCCCCACACAAATATAATTTTATGTTTCTTTAAAGACAACTGTAAAAATATCTGACAGAGAAATTCCACCAAGGTAATCCTCTTGGGCAAATCTTTGTTTGATGTGGAACAGTGGGTAGGAAAATAGGAACCACAGGCCGCAGTTGGACTACTGGGACGTTCTGTTTGGCGCTGGGCTTCTCAAGCAGCTCTGTCAAGGACTAGTTCTCAGGCTCTTGGGACATCATGTAAAGTTGTTTCGTGGCTCCCAGGTGGCTACTGGTGGAAAGAAAGGGCATGGAGCTCACTGGGAAAGGTAGGGCTGTGAATTCCTCTGGCCAACATCTAAGAAGCTGCAAAGGGGCATTTCTAAGAGCCCTGGGGTTCTCTGCTTCTCCTGCAGGGCTCAGGGAAGACTGCATTTTGAAAATGGAAACTCAAAAGGACTTCTCAGTTGCCTCAAATTTCAAATTACCAGTTGGCTCTGAAGTGTGGGGTGGTACCGTTCAATGGCAAATGGAGGTTTTCTGAAGACAAAGAAGGCAGTCCTTTAGCAGGCACTGAGGTACCTGTCACTGGGCTCAGGTCTCCCTTCATTAAGCTCTTCTTCAATCCAAAGCAATTTCATCAGGTCCTCTACCTGAATTGTGGGTTCCCATTTCTCTGGCATGGAAGAAATGTGCCAAATCCTCAGAAATCCAACTTCTCCCACAATTCTCCTTAACCAGCCCTCACACTTTCAAACTATGTCAATGTGCTCTTTTTTTTTTTTTTAATATTTTTTTTGATGTGGACCATTTTTAAAGTCTTTGTTGAATTTGTTACAATATTGATTCTGTTTTATGTTTTGCTTTTTGGCCCTGAGGCATGTGGGACTTTAGCTTCCCAACAAGGGATAGAACCAGCATCCCCTGCATTGGGAGGTAAAGTCTTAACTACCAGACCACCAGGAAAGTCCCTCAGTGTTCTCATTTTAAAATAAAAATGAAGATACAAAATTGACTCCATACTTTTAGGCTTTTAGTGACAAACTGATATAGTTTTAAGACATATATATTTAATTTAAATATATTATGTTAATTTTTATCAGTTATCAGGATTCTATTTTAATAAGTTAATTCTAAGACCCTTTGTCAAACAGCTGTGTAAACTTCTGAAGAAGAAAATAATGATCTGTCTTTGAATTTTCAGCCCTTATTCTTTTAAAACATTCTTGTTCTTACCACCGTATTTCTATCACATATTACCTCACTCCTAGACTACCAAAATATTTTTTCACTTGATTCTCTTGTTTCTACATTCCTGTCAGTCTGCAACTCTACACTATCATAATAACAGATTAATTTTCCCCAAACAAGATATATCTTAAAAGATATAATTTGTTTATGACAGTCTCTTGTTTAACAATTATTGTTGGCTCTCATCGCCCTTAGAATAAAACAACAAGTGCCTTAAAAATGGTTCATCTAGCTCTTCAAGACCTATCCCTGACTACCACTACACTGACCTCATGTATCTATATTCTCTTCACGGCACCTGACCTGTCCTGGATGTTGTTGTAGCGCTATGAACTTTGCTGTGGTTAGCCATGGCTTACTTAGGGTCTATTGGAAATACAGAGAAGACAGAGCCAGCTCACAAAGGGCTTTATTAGACAGCACTATCCCTAACCTGGCCATCCATCATGACTCTGCCAACACCCTAGTCCAATTCACCATCATTTCTCATCTTGACTACACATTTCTATTTGGTTTACTCCTATCCAATCCTGGCTTATGCCTGGTTTTCCTTCAGTCTTAAGCATTTGTCATGCTTGATCTTGCCAAAGAGCCATCTCCTTGCTGATCACTCTGTCTCAAATGCTGCTGCTGCTTCTTTATGCCAGTTATATCGTTCTCATTAATTACATCTCATATCAGTTATGCTTTTCTCAAGAAAGGCTGCCTTAAACTTTCTGACCACATCAAAAACCTTTCTTATATGCTGTTTTAGCTATGTGTGCCTTTTATTCACGACACTTTTCACAGTAAGTGATTTTCATTTATTTTTTCTAGTGTTCGGTTAGTATCAGTCTCTTCATGATACTGTAAGCTGCATTAGAATAAGGATTCTGTCTTTATTTCCTCCTTTTAGAAAATTGTGCTGCAGCTTGAGTGAACCTGGAAAACATTATGCGAAATGAAAGAAGCCAGTCACAAAGACCACTTTTTGTATGATTCTGTTCATATGAAATGTTTAGAATAGGCAAATGATAGAGGCATTAAAAAAAAAAAAATGAGTGGTTTCCAGGATCTGGAAGGGAAAGGGTTCAGCAGGAACAGAAAATGGGTACTAATGGGTTCAACTTTTCTCTTTGATGGAAATGTTCTAAAATTAGATTGCAGTCATGGTTGAGCAGCTTTTGGAATATAGTAACAAGCACTGAACTTTACAGATAGGTAAAGTATAGTGTAGTATATAAATTATATCCAAATAAAGCAGTTAAAAAATTGCTCTATCTCTGATGTCCAAAGCAATGCTTGGTCAAAAATAGGCTCAGTACATATTTTTAAAATTAATATTGAATGACGGATCAAAGTCATCCCTTAAGCTTATTTCAAAAAATAAATATTAATCAGATTTACAACTCCTTTTCCCCATAGTGAACATCAGAAAAGAGATTTTGTTAATGTTCAACTTCTCTAGAATATTAACTTTTTTTCTGTTTTCTGAGAAAATACTACAGCTAAGCAGATCCTGTTATGTCATACTATCTTAGATTTTCTAGAAACAAGGTAAATTTTTTGCATGTTTGATTGGTTTTTAAAAAAAATCAGGTTCCAAATTACCAAATTTTATTAGCTACACACACACACACACACCCCTTCCATTCTGTCATTTCCCTGTGTGTGGAACCATGTCTCAAATTTTTTCCTGCTGTGTCCCCAGCTATGATGCCTTGCACATAAAAAACTGCTATTTAGTATTTATTGAATGAATGAATAACCCTGAACACCTGAGTGCAACCTATATTTTACACTGATGCTGACACAAATATTATATTCCATTTCTGTCTATGGTAAGTATTGCTCCTATTATCTATAGACTTTCTGTGATAGTCCATCTTAGAAAAGCTCCCTCTCTCTCTACTTCTATATATCTATCTATATCTCTACCTATCTGTTTCTATCTATACATGTTTTTTGGTTTATTTTATGTTTGTTATAGAGTCTCTCCATCCTTCATCCCTTATGGGCTACCCAATTCAAAATACCATCTGCTTTACAGTAGCTTTGTATTTCCCTAGCTAAAATAATTCTATTCTCCTATGTGCTCTCAAAGAAGTTAATTTATCACAGTTCTAAGGTAGTGACACTTTGTATTATAAGCATTCAGTGAAAGGCTCATGTATCTTTAATTTAGTTGTAAACTCTTTCAAGAATGCAGGCCATTTTGATTATATTCTATCTATATTCTATCTGCCATAATTCCCAACATAACATTTTGTATGTAATAATTATGTATTTATTCAGTATTTGTCAAAAGAATTAAATAATGGTCATTCCAGGTAACCAAAGGCATTCCTGGTCTTTATTATTTACCTTGCTTGCTTAATTGATGTGTTTAGCTCCCTTTATGTAGTAGAGATTCTTTTACTGTAGAGTCCTATTTAAGCAGTTTCTTGAAACTTCATTTCTGTCATCTTATTTTAGGAACTTCTTGTGGATTTATTGGAGTAAGAGTCTCTAAATAAATAAAAATGGCTCAAACCCTATTCACAAATACCCTACATGGTAGGCTAATAATAGAACAATTTTCTCTGATCTACAAAGAGGTTACTATATGTAAGAGTCAGTCCTAAAGCCAGTATAATTAGACCTTATCAAGAATTACTAGAATTAAATCGAGCACAATAATTGAAAAGTCAGCTTGGTTCCAAGTCTGTTCAGGTTTCAACTAGTATAGAGCAAAGCATATTTGAGAATGGCTAGTGTAATTAGGAATTTGAGGGGCTGAGGGAAAATATGTTGATAAAAGTACTTTTGGAGAAACACTTTGCTTATTAAAAAAAAAAAAAAAAAAAGATTCCCAAAGGACTGGTAAGTGATGGTTCAGAAATAAAGTACATCCGTCCCCCACCCCATTTCCTCTCTCTTTCTCTCCTTCAAGAATAAAAACACCCTAAATTCAGAAAAATTAGGAAGAGTTTTCTAAGCAGAACACACTCAAGGCTTCAGGGTTATGATTGAAGACCTGCAAGGGGTATATTTAACTTACACTATTGTGTTCCAGATATGCAGCAGAGTGATTTAGTTACACATATACATATATTCTTTTCAGATTCTTTTCCCATATATGTTATTATAGAGTACTGAATAGAGTGCCCTGTGCTATACAGTAGAATTATTTCATAGAATACTTCAGAGCTAAAATTATATTTAAATATTTAAAATTGTTCTACTATTTGCCAGTACTGATACAAGCAACTTGCCTTAGAGCATTCCAAACTACTAAATTTATACAAATGATAGATCTGCTTTTAAAAATATTCTACAAAAGTGTTTTTCATTCTAGAGAGATCTTTTAAGTAATAAACCCTCTAGAGACATTGCAATATTATCTATAAATTATATGTATGTGCATGCTCAGTAGTATCTGACTCTTTGCAACCCCATGTACTATAGTCTGCTAGGCTCCTCTGCCCATGGAATTTTCCATGCAAGAATGCTGAAGTGGGTTGCCATTTCCTCCTCCAGAGGATTTTCCCAACCCAGGAATCAAACCCACATCTTCTGAGTCCCCTGCATTGCAGATGGATTCTTAACCCACTGAGCCAGTGATGAAGCCCCATAAATTATAAAAATATAATTTATACATTTTGAATTTATTCAGCTTTAAAAAAAACACATCTACTTAATAAAAACAAGGTACATTTGTAATTACCAAAAAGGATTACAAATTAAATGATGTTAAGAAATTGAAATGTATTTTCCCAAAGTGAAAACCTGCCCAACAGGGTAAATTCTGATGCTCCTCTGTTCTTAAATGTTTATTTCCTCATTTGTAACAAGAGTGGGCCATTTCTGCCTCAAATAAAAAACACCCAGTTTTAGACAAAATATTGAATTTCTGGTGCTAGGGTCATATTCCCATGTTATTATCCAGACAATTTTAAATATTAAGAGCCTTGATAGGATATTTCCCCTCCCACTCTCGCTATGACCCTTGCTTTGTTTTTGAGATTCTATATTCTGTAAAATTTGTTTCCCATAATGGATATACTTTGCTGAGTTTTTTCTTTATAATATCCTTGGAAAGCAAGTTAATCTTTCCTTCCTCTAGTACTTTCTCTAATAGTGGCAAAGAAATTATTAAGTAGTAGGCAATTGAATATTTACTTTCTTTGTTCTACCTGCTTCTTTCTTAATAATAAATCCAGACATGTATCCCCAAAGATGTCTTATTTTTAGAATTATTCTGTTTCCTAGGTATTTTTAAGTTTCAAATCCATCTGTCATCAGAGTTTGGTACAAAGTCTCTGTACTGTTTATAATAATTTACCCAGAAGCTACTCAAAATATAGTAACCCTAGAAATATTCTACAGCTGTCTTCCTTTTACTATCTCTTATTTATCTTTTGGTTAAATACAGTTAAACAAATGCTTTCATTTGAAATCATCTGCTGAGAATATCAAAACTCTTAGTAATTATAAGCTTTAATTTCTGGAAAATTAGGATGGTTGTTTCATTTTCCTCTTTTTTCTTTCATCATAGGTGGGACAGAGCCATCACTGGTGCAGGTTTAATTGAATATAATCCATTTGAGTCAGAAAAGATGCTTCTGTCTTTTCTGAGGATGAGAGTATATAATTTCAGAATGAAGGGAAGTGGGGCTACGTGATGGTTGGAAAATATGGTGAGACAAGCTGGGCAGAAGAGTGAGCACTGCTGGGCTGCGGGAAGGAGAGAGAGCCCTTCCTGTGGCCAACAACTCACCCACCTGGTCTACCTCAAATGGCAGTGCTGGCTCATAGGCCAGTCCTGAAATCAGCTAAGCCACCCCATTGTGTGACAGAAAGCTGCTCTGCAGGAACCTCCTGTTCTTGTGATCTAGAAGATGTGTCCTGCCTTGTTCCACAATGAAACTGGCCATGGGGATAATAATCTACTTCTGCCACCCCATTTAGGAACATTTTGGGACTATGAGGCGCAAAAAAAAAAAAAAAAAAAAAAAAAAAATCCTTCCCAGGCAATCTGGATTTTTCTCTGTAAACTTTCCATTTTATCACACTGAAAAGCTGGTGTTTATGTTGAACTAGTTATATTCATTCAAAAAGTCTTTGCTAAGCTCAGTGTCTGTGTGTGGTAGCAGCAGTAGTAACAACCATTTATTAATATTTACTGTGTGCCTGGAACTGGGCTAGGTGCTTATTTTCCTAAATATTTATGGAAACCATTGCCTGATTATTATTATCAGCAATTAGCCAGGTAAGGAAATCGAAGTTTACAAAGGAGTAGTAATTTTCCTAGGGTCACATGACAATTAAGTAAAAGTGTAGAGGTTTGAATTTAGAATTCTCTGCCTTTTGAGACATTTTTCTTTTCAGTGCTTCAAAAAGCTCCCCCATAGTGTTATTCTGAGTAGATGTCTTGGGCAGAAGTAAAAGGAAAGTAGGGCCACTTTCTTGGTGTGCACATGTTCTATCTGGGGAGAAAAACATATTTTTCTGTATAACAATTAGAGACAAATTCAGTAAGTTGAATATCAAATGGACCTGCACCAAAAAGCACATGTGTTTTCACTTGAAGGTATGCCTTTTATTCGAGGTCCTGCATTTCAGGAATGAAAAGAATTTATGAAGAGAGAGTATACATCTTTAATTTTTGTGTGGAATTGTTCTTTGTTGTTCAGTCACTAAATCATGCCCAACTCTTTGTTACCCCATAACTGAAACATGGCAGGTTTCCCTGTCCTTCACTATCTCCTGGAGTTTTCACAAACTCATGCCCATTGAGTTGGTAATGCCATCCAACCATCTTACCCTGTATCACCCCCTTCTCCTCCTGCCCTCAATCTTTCCCAGCACCACGGTCTTTTCAAATGAGTCAGCTTTTCACATCAGGTGGCCAAAGAATTGGAGCTTCAGTTTCAGCATCAGTCTTTCCAATTCAGGACTGATTTCCTTTAGGATTAAGTGATTTTATCTGCTTGCAATCCAAGTGACACTCAAGAGTGTTCTTCAGCACCACAGTTCAAAAGCATCAATTCTTCAGTGCTCAGCCTTCTGTATGATCCAACTCTCACATTCATACAACTCTCACATTCATACATGACTACTGGAAAAATCATAGCTTTGATAATATGCTCCTTTGTCAGCAAAGGAATGTCTCTCCTTTTTAATGCTCTTTGTAGGTTAGTCATAGATTTTCTTCCAAGGAGCAAGTGTCTTTTAATTTTGTGACTGCAGTCATCCTCTACAGTGATTCTGGAGCCCAAGAAAATAAAATCTATCACTGCTTCTACTTTTTCCCCAACTATTTGCCATGAAGTGATGGGGCCAGATGCCATGATCTTTTACTGAATGTTGAGCTTTAAGCCAGTTTTTTCACTCTCCTCTTTCACCCTCATCAAGAGGCTCTTTAGTTCCTCTTTGTTTTCTGGCATTAGAGTGGTATCATCTGCATATCTGAGGTTGCTGATATTTCTCCCCTCAGTCTTGATTCCAGTATGTGATTCATCCCCCTAGCATTTTGCGTGAGGTACTCTGCATATAAGTTAAATAAACAGAATGACAATATATAGCCTGGACATACTTTCTCAATTTTGAACCAGACAGTTTTTCCATGTCCAGGTATAACTGTTGCTTCTTGACCTGCATACAAGTTTCTTAGCAAGCATGTAAGGAAGGCAATCTGCTATCTTTAAAAATTTTCCACAGCTGTGATCCACACAGTCAAAGGCCTCTGCATAGTCAATGAAACAGACCTTATTCTGAAACACCCTTGCTTTCTCCGTGATCCAACAAATGTATGTAATTTGATTTCTGGTTCCTCTGCCACTTCAAAACCCAAATTGTACATCTGGAAGTTCTTGGTTTAGTTCAGTTCAGTCACCAAGTTGGGTCCAACTCTTTGCCACCCTGTGTACTGCAGCATGCCAGGCTTCCCTGTCCATCACCAACTCCTGGAGCTTGCTCAGACTCATGTCCATCAAGTCAGTGATGCCATCCAACCATCTCTTCCTCTGTTGTCCCCTACTCCTCCTGCCTTCAATCTCTCCCAGCATCTGGCTCTTTTCCAAAGAGTCATATCTTTGCATCAGGTGGCCAAAGTATTGGAGCTTCAGCTTCAGCATCAGTCCTTCCAATAAATACTTAGGACTGATTTCCTTTAGGATTGACTGGTTTGATCTCCTTGCAGTCCAAGGGACTCTCAAGAGTTTTTTCCAACACCACAGTTCAAAAGCATCAATCCTTTAGTGCTCAGCTTTCTTTACGGTCCCATTCTCACATCCATACATGACTACTGGAGAAAGGACAGTTTTGACTAGACAGACCTTTATAGGTAAAGTAATGTCTCTGCTTTTAAATATGCTATCTAGATTGGTCATAGCTTTTCTTCCAAGGAGCATGTGTCTTTTAATTTCATGGCTTCAGTCATCATCTGCAGTGATTTTGAAGCCCCTCCAAATAAAGTCTGCCACTGTTTCCATTGCTTCCCCATCTATTTGCCATGAAGTGGTGGGACCAGATGCCATGATCTTAGTTTTCTGAATGTTGCGTTTTAAGCCAACTTTTTCACTCATCTCTTTCACTTTCATTAAGAGGCTCTTTAGTTCTTCACTTTCTGCCATAAGGGTGATGTCATCTGCATATCTGAAGTTATTGATATTTTTCCCTGCAGTCTTGATTCCAGCATGTGCTTCATCCAGCCTGGCATTTTGCATGATGTACTCTGCATATAAGTTAAATAAGCAGAGTGACAAAATGCGGCCTTGACTTACTCCTTTCCCCATTTTGAACCAGTCTGTTGTTCCATGTCCAGTTCTCACTGTTGCTTCTTGACCTGCATACAGATATCTCAGGAGGCAGGTAATGTGGTCTGGTATTCCCATTCCTGGAGAAGGCAGTGGCACCCCATTCCAGTACTCTTGCCTGGAAAATCCCATGGATGGAGGAGCCTGGTGGGCTATAGTCCATGGGGTCGCTAAGAATCAGACATGACTGAGCGACTTCCCTTTCACTTTTCACTTTCATGCATTGGAGAAGGAAATGGAAACCCACTCCAGTGTTCTTGCCTGGAGAATCCCAGGGATGGGGGAGCCTGATGGGCTGCCGTCTGTGGGGTGGCACAGAGTCGGACACGACTGAAGTGACTTAGCAGTAGCATTCACATTCTTTAGGAATTTTCCACAGTTTGTTGTGATCCACACAGTCAAAGTCTTTGGAGTAGTCAATAAAAGAAAAGTAGATTTTTTCTGGAACTCTTGCTTTTTCTATGATCCAATGAATATTGGCAATTTGATTTCTGGTTCCTCTGCCTTTTCTAATCCAGCTTGAACATCTGGAAGCTCTTCACATACTGTTGAAGCCTAGCTTGGAGAATTTCGACCATTACTTTGCTAGAATGTGAGATGAGTGCAATTGTGTGATAGTTTGAGCAATCTTTGGCATTGCCTTTCTTTGGGATTGGAATGAACACTGACCTTTTTCAGTCCCTTGGCCACCCCAGAGTTTTCGAAATTTGCTGGCATATTGAGTGCAACACTTTCACAGCATCATCTTTCAGGATTTGAAGTAGCTCTACTGGAATTCCATCACCTCCACTAGCTTTGTTCATAGTGATGCTTCCTAAGGCCCACTTGACTTCACATTCTAGGATGTCTGGCTCTAGGTGAGTGATCACAGCATCATGATTATCTGAGTCATGAAGATCTTATTTGATTTTTCTTCTGTGTATTCTTGCCACCTCTTCTTAATATCTTCTGTTTCTGTTAGGTTCATACCATTTCTCTCTTTTATCGAGCCCATCTTTGCATAAGATATTCCCTTGTTATCTCTAATTTTCTTGAAGTGATCTCTAGTCTTTCCCATTCTATTGTTTTCCTTTATTTCTTTGCATCAATCACTGAGGAAATCTTTATCTCTCCTTGTTATTCTTTGGAACTCTGCATTCAGAAGGGTATATCTTTCTTTTTCTCCTTTGACTTTTACTTCTCTTCTTTTCTCAACTATTTGTAAGGACTCCTCAGACCACCATTTTGCCTTTTTGCCTTTCTTTTTTGGGGGGATGGTCTTGATCACTGCCTCCTGTACAGTGTCTCAAACCTTTGTCCATAGTACTTCAGGCACTCTACCAGATCTAATCCCTTGACTCTATTTGTCACTCCTATTGTATAATTGTAGAGGATTTGATTTAGGTCATATCTGAATGGTCTAGCGGTTTCCCCTACTTTCTTCGATTTAAGTCTGAATTTGGCAATAAGGAGCTCATGATCTGAACCACAGTCAGCGCATGGTGGTGTTTTTGCTGACTGCATAAAGTTTCTCCATCTTTGGCTGCAGAGAATATAATCAATCTGGTTTCAGTATTGACTATTTGGTGATGTCCATGTGTAGAGTCTTCTCTTGTGTTGTTGGAAGAGGGTGTCTGCTATGCCACTCTCTTGGCAAAACTCTTTTACCCTTTGATCTGCTTCATTTTGCACTCCAAGGCCAAATTTGCCTGTTACTCCAGGTATCTCTTGACTTCATACTTTTGCATTCCAATCTCCTATGATGAGATGGACATCTTTTTTGGTGTTAGTTTTACAAGGTCTTGTAGGTCTTCATAGAATTGTTCAACTTCAGCTTTTTCAGCATTACTGGCTTGGGCATGGGCTTGGATTACACTGATATTGAATGGTTTGCCTTGGAAACAGAGATCATTCGGTCATTTTTGAGACTGCACCCAAGAACTGCATTTTAGACTCTTTGTTGACTATGAGGGCTACTCCATTTCTTCTAAGGGATTCCTGCCCACAGTAGTAGATATAATGGTCATCTGAATTAAATTCGCCTATTCTAGTCCATTTTAGTTCACTGATTCCTAAGATGTTGATGTTCACTCTTGCCTTCTCCTGTTTGATCACTTCTGATTTACCTTGATTCATGGACCAACATCCCAGATTCTTATGTGATATTGCTCTTTACAGCATCAGACTTTACTTACATCACCAGTCACATCCATAATTGGGCATTGTTTTCACTTTGGCTCTGTGTCTTCATTCTTTCTGGAGTTGTTTCTCCATTCTTCTCCAGTAGCATATTGGGCATCTACTGACCTGGGTATTTCATGGTTCAGTGTCATATCTTTTTGCCTTTTCATACTGTTTCTGGGGTTCTCTGATAGCTCAGTTGGTAAAGAATCTGCCATCAATGTGGGAGACCCTGGTTCAATTCCTGGGTTGGGAAGATCCCCTGGAAAAGGGATATCTACCCACTCCAGTGTTCTTGGGCTTCCCTTGTGGCTCAGCTGGTAAAGAATTTGCCTGCAATGCCAGAGACCTGTGTTCGATCCCTGGGTTGGGAAGGTCCCCTGGAGAAGGGAAAGACTACCCACTCTAGTATTCTGGCCTGGAGAATTCCATGGTCGAGTCCATGAGATTGCAAAGAGTCGGACATGACTGAGCAACTTTCACTTTCGCAGGGGGTTCTCAAGGCAAGAATACTGAAGTGATTTACCATTCCCTTCTCCAGTAGACCACATTTTGTCAGAACTCTCCACCATGACCCATCTGTCTTGGGTGGTCCTACACGGCATTGCTCATAGTTTCATTGAGTTAGAAAAGGCTGTGGTTCATGTGATCAGTTTGATTAGTTTTCTGTGATTGTGGTTTTCATTCTGTCTGTCCTCTGGTGGATAAGGATAAGAGGCTTATGGAAGCTTCCTGATGGGAGAGACTGACTTTGTGGAAATTGGGTCTTGTTCTGATGGTCAAAAAAGATATCAAATAAGCTTGTTCCATCACCATTGTCATCATCAGCTGCCATGATCCTATTTCTTTTTGATAGTCACCATCTGTGCTAGTCGTTGCCCTGCCCCCTCCCAAATCCTCTCAAAGAAACACGGAGGGATCTGGTGTGAAAGCCCAGAAGCTGCATCCGAGGAATGTGGCTTCCTAGGGGACCTAGATGTCAGACGCATGCCAACCCCCACTGATTCCACTGCTCCTTTAAACCCCCAGAGGCAGCAAGCCTCCACCTAGGGGACTACTGCATAGTGCAAACTCTTCCCAGAAGCTCCCAGTTCTTGGTTCATGGACTGCTAAAGCATAGCTTAAAGGATTTTGAGCATAACTTTGCTAGCATGTGAAAAGAGTGTAATTGTGCAGTAGTTTGAACATTCTTAGTCATTGCCTTTCCTTGAGATTGGAATGAAAACTGACCTTTTCCAGTCCTGTGGCCACTGCTGAGTTTTCCAAATTTGCTAACATCTTGCATTTTAACAGCATTGTCTTTTAGGATTTGAAATAGCTCAGTTGGAATTCCATCACCTCCACTAGCTTTGTTTATAGTAATGCTTCATAAGACTCACTTGATTTTCACACCCCAGGATGTCTGGGTCTGGGTGAGTGACCACATAATCTTGGTCATCTGGGTCTTTAAGACCATTTTTGTACAGTTTTCCTGTGTATTCTTGCCACTTCTTCTTAATCTCTTCTGCTTCTGTTAGGTCCTTACTGTTTCTGTCCTTTTTTATGCTGGTCCTTGCATGAAATGTTCCCTTGATATCTCCAGTTTTCTTGAAGAGATCTCTAGTCTTTCCCATTCTATTGTTTTCCTCTATTTCTTTGTGCTGTTCTTTGAAGAAGGCCTTCTTATCTCTCCTGGTTGTTCTCTGGAACTCTGCATGCAGTTGGGTATATCTTTCTCTTTCTCCCTTGCTCTTTGCTTCTCTTCTTTCCTCAGCTATTTGAAAAGCCTCATCAGACAACCACTTTGCCTTTTTGCATTTCTTTTTCTTTACAATGCTTTTGTTCACTGTCTCCAGTTCAATACTCTGAATCTGTTCATAATTCTTCAGACATTCTGTCTACGAAGTCTAATCTCTTGATTCTATTGGTCACCTCCGCTGTATAATCATAAGGGGTTTGATTTAAGTCATACATGAATGGCCTAGTGGTTTTCCCTACTTTCTTTAATTTAAGCCTGAATTTTGCAGTAAAGAGCTTGTGATCTGGTTACAGGATATGTACATTTAACAAAGTAAATTTTTATAGTGTGTGTTTAGGTAAAAGAAATATTCATAAATATGTATGATGAATACAAATTACATTATGTACAAGTTTTCTAGGACCTCTCTTACAGAAAGCTGACTCTGTAAAATGCTTTTATTTGAACTTTGTGTTTGTGAAAGATCTACTGACATCATGGGTTGAAACAAATAACTGAAACCTTGAAAAGCATTTCTGTTACTTTAAAAAAATTTTATGCATATATGAAGTCATAGTTCTTTTGTTCAAAGAATGACAATGGCATACTTATGTATTTCTACTTCTAAGGAAATTGATTAAATTGATGAGTTTCATTTTCTTTTTTAATCCTTAGAAAGTAGGTTAATTTTGTACTGCTGTATTTGAAATGCTATCTCAATCAGGATCCCATCAGGAGACAGAAAGAATGCAGTAATTTGAATAGGAAAACTTTGATATAAAAATTGTTTAAAAATTTCATATCTATCTATCATCTATCCTTCTATCTGCTTATAACTAAGAAGGAATAAAAGAGAATTCCACAGAATACCATGGGTCTGAGGGAGAGGGCCTGAGGAAGAGAATAACTTGGAAAGAGAGCTATTCTCTCTGAGAGTGGGATGTAGACTTTGTTGAAAAGGATGTGTTTCCAGTTCACTTGATAGTGGAGAGGTTTCCTGGCTTGCTGGGTTGCCAGGACCAGAACTGATCCAAAGTCAATGAATTGAGGCTTGCTAGTGATGTTGTGTTTGTGTTTAAAGTTCTTCTGCTCACTTTGTGTTTAAAGTTCTCCAGACTTTAGTTGGGATTTATTTTAAGGTTTTGTGCTTCCAATTTTAGCCTTGATCTGTATTTGAGTACTCATATGGCACTTCAGTCTGATTTTGAGTCAGACTGTTCCATTAGAAGCTGGCTGAGACATCTTTGGTCCATTCCTTTGGGACCAGGGAATCTTCACGGAAATTGGGATGAATTGTATGTAGCCTTTAGAATGCATGTGTGCATGCTCAGTCATGTCCGATTTTTTGCAGCTCTATGGACTGTGGCCCATTCTTGGTTCACAGGAATTTTTTTTTTTCAGGCAAGAGTACTGAAATCATTCAGTAGTTGGGCTAAATTATTGGATTGCTATCTCTTCCTCCAGGGAAATCTTCCTGACCCAGACCTGTTTTATGGGAGCTGCCTAAAAAGACTGGCCTGGCTCCTCTGGAAGTAAACTGTTTCCTTAGAACTATAGGCTATTTGAGTGGCAGGCTGTTTGAACTGAGTTGTTTGAGCTTTAAACTGTTTAAGCTGTTTGAGAACTATTCTTTTACTCTGGGGGAAAATACCTCTGAGAAAAGGGATTCCAGTTATCTGAATATTTTGAGAATACCTCTCACTACAGGAACTTTGGCTGATTTTATGTTTAAAAATCATGATCCTTCCTTATGGGCATTTCTAACTAAATGGACCTACCTGACCAAAGAGTATTTAGAATATCAATGGCCATTACAATGGGAAGCTTTTGAAATCCCCAAACTTACTTTTCTTAAAACTAAATTAGATTATTAGTTTTCTTAAAACAAAAATTTCTAGTACTGAAGGGAATGCCTATTTTGATGGGTATTTTGAGGCTTCCCAGGGTTAGCAGGAGTTTTAAATTGCCTCTCTGCAAAATAAGACTTTAAGATTCACTGAAGTAAACAGCCAAAGAAAGAGAAAGTGGCTCCCAAGCCTCAAGCTCTTCTTCTTGGGCTTTGTCTTGGCATCTGCCTCTACTGCCATCTACCTCCTTCCTTTCCACACCACCTGTACCTTCAGCTCCCCTAATACTAATACTAATACCTCACTGAAATTCCTTTTTTTAAAAAAAACTTGTTCCACTCCCTTTTCCTCTGAACTTATTAGAACTTTGCCCTTTGAAATTAAGCCTTCTAAGAATCCAGAGGTTAAACCTTTAATTTCCTATATTCCTTGGACTAAGTATTTTATTTTCTTGAGCTCCAAAGTCACTGCAGATGGTGACTGCAGCCACAAAATCAAAAGATGCTTGCTCCTTGGAAGAAAAGCTATCACAAACCTAGACAGCATATTAAAAAGCAGAGATATCAGTTGCCGACAGAAGTCTGCATAGTCAAAGCTATGGTTTTTCCAATAGTCGTATATATTTGAGAGCTAGACCATAAAGAAGGCTGAGCACTGAAGAATAGATACTTTCAAACTCTGGTCAAACTAGTCATTATATAGATCAAACCAGTCAATCCCAAAGGAGATCAACCCTGAATATTCATTGAAGGACTAATGGTGAAACTGAAGCTCCAACACTTTGGCCACATGATGTGAAGAGCTGACTCAACAGAGAACAGACCCTGATGCTGGGAAAGATTGAAGGCAGGAGGAGAAGGGGACAACAGAGGATGAGATGGTTGGATGGCATCACTGATTCAATGGACATGAGTTTGAGCAAACTTCAGGAGATGGTGAATGACAGGGAAGCCTGACATGCTGCAATCCAGGAGTCACAAAGAGTTGAACATAACTTAGCAACTGAACAACAACAACTGGACTAAAACTGAATTGCAAGCCATAGTCAAAGAATTTCCCAAAGTAACCAAAGATCTCCACAGATTTCCTAAGGAACTTAACACGTCACAAACTTTTTAGCCTGGTTTCTCTGACTTTTATCAACTAATTCTAGTTTGTATGCTTGTCAGCGAAGGCCAGCTGAGCACTTGATGAAAATCACAATTTGGGAAAACCCTAAATCTTCTCTAGAATTACAACTGGGAGACCAGCCCATTAATTTATTTTATGATCAGTTTCAGGCAATTGTTAGGTGACTTTATGAAGCAATTCCCAGGGATTTTTCAAAGCTTGTTAATTGGAACAAAACTCAGGCTTATAAACAAAAATCTGAATGATCTGTTCATGACTATTACAATTGACTTCAGTTTATTTTGGGCTTCCCTGGTGGCTCAGATGGTAAAGAATCTGCCTGCAATGCAGGAGACCTGGGCTCAATCCCTGAGTTGGGAAAATCCCCTGGAGGAGGTTATGGCAACCCACTCCAGTATTCTTGCCTGAAGAATTCTGCTTTTCCTTCCGACATTGATTCCTCAAGGTAGCTTTTAACTTTATGTATATTAATGTGCTGAATCAGGACCTTTGGTAGAAAGGACCAAGATGGAATGGAAAAACCACTTCAGACTGAGTTGATCTGGCAAAGCAGTTCTCTTATACTCTACGTGTGCATACACGCTGAGTCACTCAGTCATGTCTGACTCTTTGTGATCCATGCACTGTAACCTACCGCCTCCTCTGTCCATGGGATTTTTCAGGCAAGATACTGAAGTGGGATGCATTTCCTTCTCCAGGGGATCTTCCCAACAGAAATCAAAGTCTCTTAGTATCCTGCCTTGGCAGGTGGATTCTTTACCACTGGTGCCACCTCAAGACAGGTCACCTCAAAGGGAGGTCAGCAATATCTTTAATCTCAACACCAGCAATCAAAAGCTCCTAAACAAAACTAAAACTCCCCTGTGGTTAGTCACTCAGTCATGTCCAACTCTTTGGGACCCCATGGACTGTAGCCTGCCAGGCTTCTCTGTCCATGGGGATTCTCTAGGCAAACATACTGGAGTGGGATGCCATGCCCTCCTCCAGGGGATCTTTCCAACCCAAGGATCAAATCCAGGTCTCCTGCATTGCAGATGGATTCTTCACTGACTGAGGTACTAGGGAAGCCCAAGAATACTGAAGTGGGTAGCCTGTCCCTTCTCCAAGGGATTTTCCTGACCCAGGAATTGAACCAGGGTCTCCTGCATTGCAGGTGGATTCTTTACCAGCTGAGCTACCAGGGCGCTCCAAACTCTTCTAATTTCTGCTATTATTTGAAAGAGCCAGGGCACTAGAAAAGAGATTGTTACAAATGTAAGTGCTTTAGGCATCTCTAACCCTCTAACCAACCTTTCCAATATCTTCCTAATTTTCAGTGGTGGGCTTCAAGAAAATACAGGGGCTCTTTCCAGTCCTTCCTTTTAATTAGCCTGGAGAAACATTTCTCCAGATTCAGTATGAATCTCTTCTAGCCTGAGTCATATTCTCTTTGCTCAATGCCACTACTGTACAACAGCCCCTTTGTTGGAGTACTAAAACAGTTCAAGTTGGAGGGGATCTTTATTGAAACTCAAGAGGCTCCTGTCTCTAATCATGTTTCCTTTTGTTTCAGCCTAGAGAGATACAAACCCTTTTCTTTTCTGTTCTCCCACCCCAATCAATTTATTAGGCTGAAATTTAGAGAACTATCATGTCACAATTTCTTTCTCCCCCAAACAGAAAATAATTCTAGAAGTTGATGATAGTTATCAAACTAACCAAACAGGTGAATTAAATGACCCTTGACATCTTTTCTTTGTTTCATCTCTGACGGTACTAGAACTGATTTTGTAAACACTGATCACTTACCCCTATTGAATCCTTTACCATCTTCCTTATGGGCAAAAATCTCCAACTGATATTGACAAGATCACAGTGCACCTCCCATCAAGATTCAAATAGATCTCTTAAAACCTCTTCCAAGAGTTAATCAATACTCTTTGAGTAAAGAAGCCCTTCAAGGCATAAGTTCAGTTCAGTTCAGTTCAGTCGCTCAGTCGTGTCCGACTCTTTGCGACCCCATGAATCGCAGCATGCCAGGCCTCCCTGTCCATCACCATCTCCCGGAGTTCACTCAGACTCACGTCCATCAAGTCCGTGATGCCATCCAGCCATCTCATCCTCTGTCGTCCCCTTCTCCTCCTGCCCCCAATCCCTCCCAGCATCAGAGTCTTTTCCAATGAGTCAACTCTTCGCATGAGGTGACCAAAGTACTGGAGTTTCAGCTTTAGCATCATTCCCTCCAAAGAAATCCCAGGGCTGATCTCCTTCAGAATGGACTGGTTGGATCTCCTTGCAGTCCAAGGGACTCTCAAGAGTCTTCTCCAACACCACAGTTCAAAAGCATCAATTCTTTGGTGCTCAGCCTTCTTCACAGTCCAACTCTCACATCCATACAGCTCATAATAAAAGATTACAAGGCTCAAGACCTCATTTTCTCTTGTTGTAGTTTATATAATATTCTTTTAAAAATAATATTATTATTTATTTATGGCTGTGCTGGGTCTTTGCTGCTGTGTAGGCTTCTCTCTAGTTGTGGCAAGTGGTGGTTTCTCTTTAGTTGTGGTGCCTGGGGTACTCGTTGTGCATGGGATTCTCTTGTTGCAGAACATAGGCTTTAGGGTGCACGGGCTTCAATAATTGTGATTTGTGGGCTCAGTAGTTGCAGCTCCTGGGCTCTAGAGCACAGACTTTGTAGTTGTGCACAGGCTTAGTTGCTCTGCAGCATGTGGGGTCTTCCCGGATCAGGGGTCAAACCCATGTCTCCTGCATTGGCAGGTGGATTCTTTTCTACTGAGCAACCAGGCATATAACACTCATAATTTACTGGTGAATGAAACTAACAGCCAAGAGTGAAAGTTTGTCTAGGACCTCCAACAATAAGCAGCATTGTTATCCCTGGACATCTTGTTATTGCTAATCCTCATATATTACTAACATTCATTCCCATCAGGAGCCATTTCTTTGCCGTTGTTGATTTATGCAGTGTGTTCTTTAGTGTTTCAGTTGATGAAGATATACAATGCCTTTTTACCTTCAACAATTCACCTGGACAGTAATGCCTCAAGGTTTTATGGAGGGTCCTTATTTCTAGCAAATCATGAACCCTGATGTGGATGATACGAAATTCCCTAGCGATTTTATTTCCCTGCAGTGTATCAATGATTAGCTTCCAAGTTCTCCCCAGATCTCCTCACATGAAGGCAGCATCCATTTTCTGGAGCTTTAAAGGGACATAAGGTTGCCAGAGTAAAATTGCAGTTTACCCTAACACAACTTTCACTTTTAGGGTCTCTGATATCAGAACAAGGGCTACAACTAGATCCAGATAGACTTCGTCATCTCCTAAATTTCCCCAAATCCAAAACTAAGAGCCAGCTGTGAGGTTTCCTGAGGCTCCTTGGTTTGGTTATTGCTGAAATTGGATTCCAATTTTTTTCTCTTATATCCAAACTTTTGTATGTTTTACTAAACAGTGACAATCCCAATCTAATTTTATGGGAAGAACTGGACAACATAACATTTTAATGAAGAGTATGATGCACCCACTTGCCCTTGGGCATCCCAATACTTAGATTTTCTTTTCTTTCTTTTTTAATTATATATATATGAAAAGGAAGGAAATACTCTCGGTATACCCATCCACAAATACAGGGAACACTGTTGACCTATAGGGTTTTGACCCTTGCCTTAGGGCCATTATAGCCACTGCCCTATTAGATAAGGCTACATCTAACTGTAGAATTACCTTTAGCCATTTTTGTATCTTACGCAGTAGAAAATTTCCTGAATGCTCATCACACTCAACTTTTCTCACCCAGCTGTCTCACTTCCTATAAAGTCTTTTGTTAATTGCTTCTTATGTAACTCTTTTGTGTTGTAATAATCTTAATCCAGCTACTCTTGTCATCTCCATCACGGACAAAGTCCTTCACAATCTCTTAAGGCTGTTAGATCACCTTCTGACTCATCATAATGATGTATAGGAAACTTCTCTAAGTAATACCAACTTTTCATGGTTCACTGATAGTTCTTATTTTAAAGGTGATAGTGGCAAATAAGGTGCTAACTATTCTATTGCAGTTTCTTTTGATGTTGTTGAGGCAGCATCTTTACTACTACTTTAGCTAAGGACAAAATTACTAATATTTATGCATAGAGTAGATATACTATTGGAATAGCTCATAATTTTAGAATGTTGTGGAAGCAACATGGTTTGCTTAATTCCTGCTGCTGCTGCTGCTGCTAAGTCGCTTCAGTCGTGTCTGACTCTGTGCGACCCCATAGACGGCAGCCCACCAGGCTCCCCCGTCCCTGGGATTCTCCAGGCAAGAACACTGAAGTGGGTTGCCATTTCCTTCTCCAGTGCATGAAAGTGAAAAGTGAAAGTGAAGCCTCTCAGTCATGTCTGACTGGTAGCGACTCCATGGACTGCAGCCTACCAGGCTCCTCTACCCATGGGATTTTCCAGGCAAGAGTGCTGGAGTGGGTTGCCGTTGCCTTCTCGGCCAGTGGAAATAAAATTAAAAATGGTCTTATGTTCAGGATTGTTGGGTGAAACACTTTTGCCTGCCACTTTAGCTATTATAAAAATTATTAATTTTCCAAATAATAATTTGGAAAAACTGGCTAGGAAAAAACAACAGTTGGCCTCAGAAAAAGATTAAAAAAAAGATTGGAAATTCAGCTGTTGGTTTAGCAAAGAAAAAAAGTTCTGGTTTAGAGAAAATAACAACCCAGTCCTGTTGGAGACTCTAAAATTCCTAATTCTTAACCACTATACTAACATTAGTCCATTGACCTATTGATAGAAATGATAGCATTCACTAATAAATAATGATGGGGAAACAATAATAAGGTCCCAGAATGTGCCCTCATCTGTCCCACTTGTCCAAAGTACAACTCATGCAAGTCCAAGAACTGCTTCTAGACATTTCAAACTGCCTAAGGGATGTTTCAAAATCTGGCAGATGGATTTCATATAACTTCCTCCATTTAATGGATATGAGTATGTCTTAGTCATGGTCTGTCTGCCAAGCCACCTGGGAAGCTCCATATGTTTTCTGTTCTGGGCTGAAGTCTTCCCTTGCAGACAGGCTACTACTGCCACTTCTGTGGCTAAAGTCCTTTTGCAAAGGATTGTCACTGCCTGAGACACTCTTTTCCAGCTTCATTGTAATTGAGGAGCCCATTTTACTGACAAGGTGTTTCCACAAGTCTGCAATGTTTGGCCAGTTTTGCGACACTTTTACTGTGCCTGCCACTGCTAATCCTCTGGTTTAGTTGAATACACTAATGGCATTATAAACACTCAATTGGCCCAATTTGTAGAAACTCTCCAATTATCTTGGCCCAAAACATTGCTAGTCATCCTTACAAGTTACAAATCCACCACTTTCGGAACTTACAAACTTTAAACCTGTAAGATAATCACAGGATGCCCAATGCACTTGGCTCCTGCTTTCTTTTGACCCACAACTGATTTTAAAAAGAGATACTCTAACACTGCAAAGCCCTAATTGCTTCTATTAAAAATAACCATGTTTTTGAAAAAAATGTTCAACATCCCTTATTATTAGAGAAAGGCAGATAAAAACTACAATGAAGTATCACCTCACACTGGTCAGAATGGCTATCATCAAAAAATCTACAAGCAATAAATGCTGGAGAGGCTATGACCAAAAGGGAATCATCTTGCGTTTTGGAGGGAATGTAAACTGATACAGTCACTATGGAGAACAGTATAGAGATTTCTTAAAAAACTAGGAATAACACTACTATATGAGCCAGCAATGCCACTACTGGACATATCCCCTGAGAAAACCATAATTGAAATGGACGCAGGCACCCCAGTGTTCACTGCAGTATTATTTATAATAGCCAGGACATGGAAGCAACCTATATGTCCATTGACAGATGAATGGATAAAGAAGTTGTGAGATATATATATATATATATATATACACACACACATACATATACATATATATATATATACACACATATACATACAGCGGAATATTACTCAGCCATCAAAAGGAACAAATTTGAGTTAGTTCCAATGAGGTAGATGAAACTAGAGCCTGATATACAGAGTGAGGCAAGTCAGAAAGAGGAAAAACAATCTGAAAAAAAATATTGTATGTTAACTCATATATATGGAATCTAGAAAAATGGTACTGATGAAACTATTGGCAGGACAAGAATAGAGACTCAGATATAGAGAACAGATTTATAGAGACCGTGGGGACAGGAGAGAGTGGGATGAATTGAGACAGTAGCATTGAAATATATACATTACCATATGTAAAATAGATAGCTAATAGGAAGTTGCTCAACCTGGTGCTCTGTGACAGCCTAGAGGGGTGGAATGGGGTGGAAAGTGGGAGGGGAGTTCAAGAGGACAGGAACATATGTATGTCTATGGCTGATTCATGTTGATGCATGGCAGAAACCAATATAACATTGTAAAGCAAATATCCTCCAATAAAATAATCTCACTTCAATATTTATTTTAAAAGATCAAGTTTTGATAGTCTTTCACAGTGCGCTCTCAGGAGACAAAGGTATTAAGCATCACACTTTGCAACCTGGAGCTTTAGTCTGTAAAAAAAGGCATCTCCAATAGAATTGTTTTTAACCTTGCTGTAGAGGCCCTGTGTTGCCAGACTCCAAGGAATATATTCTCGGATTCACATGACACATGGTAAGAAAGCACAAACCCTGGCTGGACTACTTGCATATCATCTGGTGACATACAAGTAGAATTTACTGAAACTGAATCAGACAACATGAGGTAGTTTCCCTAAGATATTCAGATCAGACCTGTAGGAGGTTTCTCACCAAATCTTTGATGATGATGTAATGCTTCAGTTGATATCCAGCATCTGTGTTCTTGATAACATACAGTTGTAGTCGTTCAGTAGCTAAGTTGTGTTCGACTCTTTGCAACCCCTGGTCTGCAGCACACCAGGCTTCCCTGCCATTAACTGTCACCTGGGGTTTGCTCAAACTCATGTCCATTGAGTCAGTGTTGCCATCTAACCGTCTCATCCGCTGTTGCCCCTTTCTCCTCTTGCCTTCAATCTTTCCTATCATCGAAGTCTTTTCCAGTGAGTCAAATCTTCACATTAGGTGGCCAAAATATTGGAGTTTCAGCTTCAGCATCAGTCCTTCCAATGAATATTCAGGGTTGATTTCCTTTAGGATTGACTAGTTTGGTCTCCTTGCTTTCCAAGGGATCAATAATTTTATGATAACATATAGGATTTAAATAAAAAGTACCCGAGAGTTTTCCTTCCTACTTCTGTTTGTTACATGAATATGATGAATAAGTTTGCAGTCTGTGCACTTTCCCTATACCTGAGACCCTATACCCAGGAAGTATCCTTCCTAGCACTGAGGGACAAAAAGGCATGAAACTGGAAAACCTGACTCTTGATCACTGATGCATTCAGAAAAAAATCTTCACCAAATTGGGGAAGTATAAAAAAATTAATAAACAGAACCTTCGATTAAATAAAGTCAGGAGATTAGAAAGGGGCGTGCTCATGCCCTGAGACAATAGAAGAAGCCAACAGGAAGAGAAAAGACGCCTCTTATTCCCTGTCAAGGGCTGTCAGTGAAGAGCCATGGACTCTTCACAATAGCCCTCCCAACTTTTTTTGACCCGTTATAAAAGTGTTTTCCTTCCTTTGCCTTGTGGGGACTTGCATATGACTTGCCATGGTTAGAGACCCTGAATTGCAATTCTTTGCTGATCCATATTTACTGGAGAAATATCTAGCAGTCTATTTGTTTTAGGTCATGAGGAGACACATTTCAGTATCAAAAGAGATAGCACAGTAGGGTTGGGGTTGAAAGGCAATAGACTGAGAACTGGTCAATGATTATGCACTCAGCTGAACTTCAGTCTTCAGTCCATAGAGGGAAAAAAAAAATTGTCAGTTTTTCTTTTTTTTTGCTTGTTTTTCTTGGTGGGGGGGTGGCTGTGTCATGTGGGATCTTAGTTCTCCAACCAGAGATTGAACCCACATTCCTTAAAGATGCTCAAGGTCTTAACCTCTGGACCACCAGAGTCCAGAGGTCTCTGGTCCACCAAAGTCCCTGTCAGTGGTTTTTTAAAAAGTTATATTTAAAATATAGAGAGGCAGAGTAAACACATGTCCCACCGTTTAGACTGTGATTCATCTCAGCTGTCAATGTTAATTATCACCTGAATATATGAACCAGGATTTAGATTTGAGGGTGGAAGACATAGGATGAATAGCAGATATTTACAACAGCATCAGTAATAATAGGATTTCATGAACACAGTAATTATCAAGAACAGTTTATGTTCAGCCTGTGTTTCAGTAAGGTCTATAAGTGGTTCATCTATGTAGATTATCAATAAAAACTGTTAAGGGAGCTCAGTTCAAAGAATCCACCTGAAATGCACGAGACCCCAGTTTGATTCCTGGGTCAGGAAGATCCACTGGAGAAGGGATAGCCTACCCACTCCAGTATTCTTGAGCTTCCCTTGTGGCTCAGCTGGGCAAGAATCTGCCTGCAATGAAGGAGACCTGTGTTTGATCCCTGGGTTGGGAAGATTCACTGCAGAGGGAAAAGGCTCACCCACTCCAGTATTCTGGCCTGAAGAATTCCAGTCCATGGGGTTGCAAAGAGTCAGACACGTCTGAGCGACTTTCACTTTCAAACACACTTGGGATGGTAGTGAAATTGACATTGTCACTTAAACATAGCTGGAAATTTATTCAACATTGATATCCTAAAATGTGACTGCTAAATAGTAGATGTTAAATAAATGTTGTTTGAATTAATAAATGTCTTAATTATTCCACAATTTTTGGTATCCACTATGTCCTGGACCTTGTACCGTGTGCTAGAAATAGAGCAATGTTCAAAACACAGTCTCTACCTAAAGAAGTACACAGTCCATTTTGCAGGAAATAATTCTTAAGGCTTTTGGAGATTCTCCTGAGTGGGAAGAGATGGTTGACATTCTGATAGGGGCATATAGTTGCAGGGTCTTTAAAACAGGAGTTATGTATATTCCTTTGTTTTCAGAGAAGCTGAAATTAGAAGATAGAATATTTTTTTTCTTCTCTCTTTCCTCATCTCTTACTCCTTCTACTTCTTCCCCACTCTACATATTCAAAAGAATCAAATGGATATTTTTTAAAATTTAAGAAATATGTTAAGGTACTGGTTCACCCACTAAAGTTTAATTCTATAGATAATAGTGAAGAAAATCACCATTTAGAGTCATTCTATACTTCATCATTTTCTTTTGTTTTCTCCCGTGTACCTACTCACTATTCACTCTATTCAACAATGCTGCCTGTTCCTTGTAAGGATTTATTAAGTATTAAAAAATGTTATTACTGTTTAGTCTCATTGCTATCCTCTTACACACTAGGCTAAACATTCCTCATGATTATTCCTATTTTACAGAAGAGAAAATGCTAAGTAACTTGTACAGGTCACATACATGATGACGATAATTTTTTTCATCACCTGCTGCCAAAGTTATTCTGCCTTTGATCCCATAGACCAATGGTTGGACCATTTCAAAATTGAATATTTAGAGTTATCTAATAAATAATTGGAGAAGGCAATGGCACCCTACTCCAGTTCTTTGCTTGGAAAATCCCATGGATGGAGGAGCCTGGTGGGCTGCAGTCCATGGGATCACGAAGTCAGACACGACTGAGCAACTTCACTTTCACTTTTCACTCTCATGCATTGGAGAAGGAAATGGCAACCCACTCCGGTGTTCTTGCCTGGAGAATCCCAGGGACAGGAGAGCCTGGTGGGCTGCCATCTCTGGGGTTGCACAGAGTCGGACACGACTGAAGCGACTTAGCAGCAGCAGCAGCAATAAATAATTTCAGGCATTTAAATGTGTTTTTTTAGTTTGCATGTTTTTATTCATCTTTTATTTTAGTTATATGTTTTGGAGATAAAATATTGAAACTTGGTCTTAAAGGAAGGAAGTGAAGTCGTTCAGTCATGCTGACTCTTTGCAATCCCATGGACTGTAGCCTACTAGGGTCCTCCGTCCATGGAATTTTCCAGGCAAGAGTACTGGAGTGGGTTGTCATTTCCTTCTCCAGGGGATCTTTCCGACCCAGGGATTGAACCCAGGTCTCCCACATTGCAGGCAGATGCTTTACCATCTGAGCCACCAGGGAAGCCCTGGTCTTAAAAGTGGGGTATGAAATGGATGCCTGTGTGTTCTTGTATGTGCTTGTCGGGCATAAAATGAGGATTCCATTCTCTGTTTTTAGTGGGGTCTTTCATAAAGACTGTCTTTCAGAAGTCTGGATTAAAAAGACTGGCTCTGTACCTGCATAACACATTACTATTTCCCGACACTCAAAGGCTCTGTCATAGACATTCAGATCAATCCTGGTGCTAGTGGCAAGTAATAAGAGCCATCAGCCTCAGCTTTGCCTCTCCCATTGGGCACAGTTCAATAGCTATTTATTAACTCTGACTGCTCATTTTATAGGTGAAACTTCATATTAGCACACACAAGCCAAATAAATTTGAGTTCAAAGATGCACAATAGTTTCTGAATGAATTTTTACTGTTTATTGTGTGCCAAAAGGAGAAACAGAGAAAAAAGAAATCAGCAAAGAAAAGCTAAGCTGCTTGGAGTTGAGGTGGGAGAGTATATCTGTGCCCTGCAATATTTTGCTTCATTGGTTTTATGTTTAAATATTTTATGCCACGTCTGCTTTTTTTTTGCTGGTTGTCAGTGCAAGTTTATAATTTTATGTCAGATGCTTGAATTATTCAATTAAAAAAACGTTAGCCTGAGCAAGCCATCCAAGACTGTAGAAATCAGCAAGCCATATAAAATAGATTGTATTTTTACTGGAACATGAACAAAAGTATAAAAAGTATAAATTTAATTCTGGAGGCAGTTGTGCAGGAATAGCCACAGCTAGAGGGTTTCTGGTCAAACCCTTTTGTTTTCTATTACACACTGTAGCAAAGAGCACCAGCTTCCTTTTTGTGCTTTGTTTGCAAGTTTTAATAATTCTTTAGGGTTTATTTTGGTACAGATACAGATCTTTCCCTGACTGTCTCCTCTGGGCTTCATTATTAAATAGCATGGCAGTGAAAACATTTGACATTGACACTGACAACATTTAAGAGAGAGATTGTCTGTGAGCCACAAACACCTAGTAAGCTTTTTTTTTTTTTTTTCCTTCAAATATATATTCACAGTCTCCACCCTGACATTTTTGCCTCAGGAGGTCTGTTGGCTCCTAGGAATCTCCATTGTGAATGCAAAGCACCTCAGGTTATGTAGGTGGTTGAGGATGAACTAAATCATCCTTGCAAAAGGGAAACAATTCCAAAGGCAGTGACCTTCCTTAGCAAGTGCAAATTCAGATGATCTCAACTACTACTTTCTGTCTCTTCCCAGAAAAATTCAGACTGGAGCTGTGCTTGGATGTGACTGTTATATCTGGGTAGCTTCCCTAGAACATGGTTCTGTATCAGACCCTCTTGTAAATAACTAGTGAAATCTTGCACAGCAGATACTTTTCATGAAAAAGATCTGCTTCTGGCAAGCAGAAACAGAGGATCTTATAACTGTGGTCAGAAACCATGGAAGAGAAGCTAGAGGTGACGGTTTCTGTGTTTGATGGTTTGAGACAAATTAAAATAAAAAGACAGGAAAATGAAAACATAAACAGTCAAACAAATAGCTAAACATCATAAGTAATAGATTTTGACAATTAGGATAAAAGCATTTGATAGTGTTTAAAAATTATTGAATATTTTATCCAGCTTTTTAATTGCACCCTTAATCATTGATCTATTAGCTTGAATGTACATTGGTTTTATTTTGACTCATTTGAGTAACACTGTAATTAAGTCTTTGATATCTGTGTCGGCATACTATACATTAAAAAAAAGTACAAGTTCATTTACAAAAAAAGAAAATACAAAAGAGGAATCAGTGAATTATTTCTTTATAGAATTTTATATATTCTTGATTATATAGTATAATTATATAATCTGTATCATAATTTTAACACATTTTTATAATTTGGTGATTATTAATATTAACCTTAGATATTTGTGTTTTCATTAGCTGAGTAAAGGTATTTTTATAAGTTGAGAGATAATTTGCTTTCAAAGTTGAAAGTAAATCTTAAAATTCAACTGATTATTAACATGTAAACTTAGAGTTTATTTTAAAAAATGGAGACCGTTTAATGAAACTCTGAATTGACAGTTTCTAAAAGTAAAACTCAGATATCAACAGGCTGAAATGGTTTTGTTTTCAGTATTGCAACACTCAAAACACTGCTTAATATATGTAAAGAAGCACAGGAATCAGCTCTGATTCTCATCTGATTCAAGTATTCCTGGGTTGACATTGCTTATACATTGGGGTTGGGGAACAGAACCAGTTACCTGGATTTCGTATTTTCAATTGCTTAGTTTTGTTCCTGTTGTTAAAACTATCCAAAAATATGGGATGATATAGGATACAATGTTAAAATAAGTGTGTGCTTATATCCGTATTTTTGGTTTTCAACATTGTCCATATGCTATGGGAAGTCAATGTATTACAAAAGTAGAAAAAATAAAATAAAAGAGAAAAAATGAGATCTCCTTGGCTTGTATGTTGAGGCAAGATTTTAGGAGTCACAGCGAAAAGTTGGGAGACCTGTTAGACTAAATCAATCTGTACTTTCTGTAATAATAAAATCACAATGTTTCCATAGCATGCAGTAGTGAGAATTTCTGTCTCATATATCTTTGGGTTGACTAGATGTCTCTGTGGATCTTAACTGAGCTCATAAACTCATGACTCGTCTGTAGTTTGGCTAAAGAATGTTTCATTTTAATTTGGCCTTGAATGAGGTCACTGAGCTCCACAGATTTGTTATCTTCCTCTTGGGACCATCAAATCAGGTAAGTATAT
This sequence comes from Capricornis sumatraensis, assembly GCF_032405125.1. Classification (NCBI taxonomy): domain Eukaryota; kingdom Metazoa; phylum Chordata; class Mammalia; order Artiodactyla; family Bovidae; genus Capricornis; species Capricornis sumatraensis. The sequence goes on from NC_091086.1 coordinate 22,538,886, forward strand.
TGCAATGTTAAAAGCACAAGAGACTTACTCTTTAAACACAAATACAGTGAGAGTCTTTGTCATTTTTTCTAAAATTTCATTTGCCAGAGCAAGTTGCATGACTAAAGTCAAGGGCTAGGGAAGTAAATACTACTTTTATTTCTGGAGGTTTTTCTTGGCCACATTGTGCAGCATGTGGAATGTCAGTTGCTCAACCAAGAATTGAACCAAGCCACATTAATGAACTCACTGAATCCTAACCACTAGACAACCGCTAGAAAACCCTTCCACTTTTGTTTTTAAGGATCTTAACAGTCACTTGGTGGGAAAAGGTGTCGCTAAAAGACTACATAATTGGGGTTAATATGAAGCTTTCCATACCTGGTAGCTCAGCCGGTAAAGAATCTTCCTTCAGTGCAGGAGACCCAGGTTCGATCCCTGGGTTGGGAAGATCTCCTGGAGAAGGAAATGGCAACCCACTCCAGTATTCTTGTCTGGAAAACCCCAGGGATGGAGGAGACTGGCTGGCTACAGTCCATGGGGTCACACAGAGTCAGACACGACTGAGTGACTTCACCACCACCACCACAAAGTAACTTGCAGCTGTTCATTCAGATTTTAGGGTTTAGACCAGCCCTGCAGCTATGGTAGTTATAAGAAGTGTAAGACTATGAATACAGCTTTAGGTAGTGAACGAGTGAGTATTGCGTGCTCAGTCATGTCCAACTTTTTGAGACCCCATGGAAGTAGCATGCCAGACTCCTCTGTCCATGGGATTTCCCAGGCAAAAATACTGGAGTGGGTTGCCATTTCCTCCACCAGAGAATCTTCCTGAGCCAGAGATAAAGCCTGTGTCTCCTGCATTGGCAGGCAGATTCTTTACCGGGTGGCATTAATTGTAAAGAATCTGCCTGGCAATGCAGGAGATGTAAGAGACACAGTTTCGGTCTCTGAGTTGGGAAGAGCCCCTGGAAGAGAAAATGGCAACCCACTCCAGTATTCTTGCCTGGAGAATCCCATGGACAGAGGAGCCTCATGGAGCTACAGTCCATGGGATCTCAAAGAGTTGAACATGACTGGAGACGGAGCTCACAGCACAGAGCCATCTGGGAAGGCCTTTAGCCAGTGAGATGTATTGAGCTATGGGAGAGATGTCAATGAGGACTCCAAATTTCTTGTATGAGCAACTGGAAGGAGAGGGTCATCATTAACTGAAATGTGAAATGTTGCATGTGATGGATTTAAGGGCGGTGGGGGGAGGAAGAGATAAATCAATTTAGGATAAGCTGAGTCTTGGACGTTAGACATCCAATCAGAGACACTGGGTAGCACATTTTATATATAAATCTGAATTTATAGAAGAATGGTCTGGACACAGATATAATTTTGGAAATTGCTAATTATAATATTTAGAGCCCTAAGTTTAGATGAAATTGCTAATTGATAGAAAAGAGAGGGAGGCCAAGGACATTTTAACATTAAGAGGCTTGGAAAACTCAGCAAAAAAGACTGAGAAGAAGTGACCCATAAGATAGAAAAAATGTTATCTGAGGAGGTTGCTGATGACTTTAGCAAGGACTGGCTCAAAGGATTGCACCACAAGGAGAAATCATATTTGGGATTTGCTGGGCTCCCTAAGTCTGAGGATTGGATTCTTTAGCAAACTTGGAAGAATTCTACTATTATCTTTTAAGATGTTGACTTTTCCTCCCCTCTAAATTTTCTTTATTGTTTCCAGAGTATCTTTTAGAGATACAATATGCCATGTGACTTTATTCTCTACACGTTTTTACTAGTCTATCACACTTTTAAACTCTTCATCCTTTTGCTTCCCCAATTTAGGTGATTTCTTTAGCTCTATCTTCCAGTTTGCAAATTATCTATTTTTGTCTAATCTGCTTTTCATTCAATCCATTGAATTTTTAACTTCAGTGATCAAATTTTCCTCACATCTGCCTGTTTTTGTTTTCTCATTCTTCTTATTCATTTTTAACATAATCATTTTAAACACAGATTTTGTGATCTATATAATTCTATCACCTGACATTCTTAGGAGTCAACTTCTGTTATTTATTTTTTATAAAACCAATACCTACTTTCCTCCTGTGTGTCCTAATTTTGGACTGGAAACTCATGTTTGGTGTGGCCTAAACTTGATAATACTGTGCAGCCTAATATGTGAAGTTTCATGTATAACTCAGTCCCTCCAGGATTACAGTAAGTCCTCTTGGTGCTCTGCCAATATTCCCTCAGGCCTTACCATTTCTGTGCATGCAGGACTAACGTTCATCTGCCAGCATCTGTATCTCTTTGCATAAGAGTTTTCTTTGGCCACTTACTCTTACCACGTGTACAGTGAGCGAGAAGTGTGCACAGATTAATGTGCACACTTTGTCAAATGACTGACAGGAGTTGGTGTGCAAACACCTCCCTTGCTTCTGGGGTGGGATAGTTCTGACACGTTCTATGTTAGCCCCAGATTTCCCCACTGGGAATAAGATCCATTCATCCTCAGGGGAAATTCGCTTGATTATGCACCCTATCCTGGCTGCTCCCTTTTCCTGCCTTCCCTTCTCCCTCCCTTACTCACTCAAATACTTATCTCAGTGCCTATTTCAGGAGTACCCAGACTGAGACAGTGGTATGAGTCCGGAACTAACTTTTCTCCAAAAGTCTAATTTTCAGAACTACTTGTTAAGGTTAAGTATCAGCTTTGGGTTCTCTGACATGCGGATATGGTGTGGGAGTGAATCCTGAATGAGTGCAAAGCAATACTCTGCTTCTAAGGCTTCAGGGAAGACTTCTCCCCACTATCTAGTGACTGAGCAGAGGCAGAGAAACTATGCTGATATCAATTTATGCCCCTGGAAAGATTATTTTCTAGTCTATAGCCCCGGGTTGAAGAAAGAGCATCTCATATTCTATGCTTTGTTCTGGGTTCATTCTGAGACTCCTGGGCCTATGGTATATTTCTGGAAGTGGAAGTATACTTCTAATTTTTTAGGAACAGCGATTAACAGAATCATAATGAAGACATGTACTTTCTTGGGCCAGGAAACTGGGAATTTTAATCACAGTACAAGAATAAACAATATGATACAGTATACAAGCTGATGCATACAAGAATAGGAGTTTATCAGAGATTGGGTCAAAAATGAGGAAATCTTACATTTCTCTTCTTTTAATTAACCCTTTTGGTTCTGGAAAGTTGGCTAGGGAGAATTTTTCTCCCTTTCCTCCTCTTATAAATCTCTATGTAGTACCAATAAAATAGCCAAAGGAAAAAATTTTACTGAAGTTTTTGACATCTATTTGCTGCTGTTTGTGTTTATAAGGAAAAGATGAGTAACTGTCTTATTGGATGTTTATATTTATATTTTGCTCATTTGACTATGTAAGGATGTTGGTTCCCATAAACATTATTTTCTGTATTCATCACCTTCAATCAAGTGTTGCTGTTGTTCAATTGTCCAGTTATGTCTGACTCTTTGTGACTCCATGGACTGCAGCATGCCAGAACTCCCTGTCCCTCACCATCTCCTGGAGTTTGCCCAAGTTCATGTTCCTTGTATTGGTGATGCCATCCAGCCATCTCATCTTCCGACACCCTCTTCTCCTTCTGCTCTCAATCTTTCCCAGTATCAGGGATTTTCCAATGAGTTGTCTGTTTACATCTGATGATCAAAATATTAGAGCTTCAGCTTCAGCATCAGTCCTTCCAGTGACTATTCAGGGTTGATTTCCCTTAAGATTCACTGGTTTGATCTCCTTGCTGTCCAAGGGACTCTCAGGAGTATTATCCAGCACCACAGTTAGAGGGCATCAATTCTTTGGTGTTCTGCCTGCTTTACAAGGTAATCTAGAGCTGTTTTAGTTACAGTAGAAGTGGGCTACCTGGCCTGTATTTCCTAACTAAATAGAGCACCACCATCCTTGACTTCCGTCTTTGAAAATTTCTGACTTAACCCAATCTACCACGCAAATTTTAATGTCACAATGTTAATATGTTTTCAAATCAGTACAGCCATGGAATCAAATAACTTCAGTCAGTAATGAGACTTTCTTAATTGCATTAGTGTCAACTAAAAAGGTGCATTATGTGAGATTTGCAAGTTAAGTTTTATTTGGGGCAAAATGAGGACTGCAGTCCAAGAGACAGTACCTCAGATAGCTCTGAGAGACTGCTCCAAAGAGGAGTGGGGGGAGGTCAATATATAAGATTTTGGTGAAGAAGGAGGTCAATGCAATCAAGGGCTTATTTTACAAAAGGTTTTCTGCTAGTCACTAGGAACTGATATCACCATGAAGGGATTTAGTGCTTTTCTAGATATGAGGAAATGCAAGGATTGGGATCATGAAATCAGTTCTTGAAAATATCTAACTATCTAAAGACCTGTTCCACCAGGTTCCCTGGAGCCCAGGGTGCCTCACTCTCCACGCTGAATTCCCTTCAGAGAGTGCTGAAGGTCAGCAGCTGGAGCAGCACATGCAGATGGCAAATACCCTTGTTGTTTTTCAGTCCCTGGCAAATGCTCCTGGCAAGTGCCAATTTGTAGTTGACAGAAGTGTTGGTTGCCTGTAAAAAAGACAAGCTCAAGTTGAGCATACAACAGATTCTTAAACATATACTCAATTTGCTCCGGAGCATTTAAGATCATACTACCGTTATTAGATTAGTCTGAGTTTCCCAGAAAACAGAACCAATAGAATATATATACCATAAGGAATTGTCTTAGAGATTTTAGTCTTCACAGAGTTCAAGATCTGAAGTTAGGAAGCTGGAGACCCAGGAGAGCTGATAGTATAATTCTTGTCTTGTACAGATTTCGAAGGTCAAAGAACGAGAAGAGCTGATGGTGTAAGTTTCAGTCCAAGTCTAAGCGTAGAAAATCCATGTCTCTGCTTAAAGACAGGCAAAGAGAAAAAAATTCTTTCTTACCCAGTTTTATTCTACTTAGGCCTTCAACAGATTGGGTAAAGCCCACCCACACTATGGAGGGCAATTTGCTTTACTCAGTTTGCTGATTCAAAGGTTACTCTCACCCAGAAGTTCCTTTACAGACACATCCAGAATAATGTTTTGCTAAATGTCTGAGCACCCCATGGCCCAGTCAAAATGACACATAAAATCAACCATCACAAGTTCACCCCTTGTCATTATGGTACCCATACACATCTCCTCAAATCATGTATCTCCAAAAAGACAATAAGGTCAAAATTCATCTAACATGAAATACCTATTCTGTGTACAACTGAAAATGCATTAACCTCTTGCCTCAAAGAGGAGGCAAAGTCCTTGAGTGCTTAATCTTCTCATTGATATTCTCTAACTTACCAACTATCATGTAAAATTAACAATATTTAAATAGTATGGCATAATGTCAATACAACTTAATGACTTTACATGTTTGTAACAATATATGGAAACAATTGACTTTATTGTATTTAATTTATGTTACATTAGAGAATAAGAGAAAAAAGAAAATAAAAATGTTTGTCTAAAATATACATATATTTATATATTCTATCTATACATGCACAGATATATTCATAACAAAATAAAGAATACCAATGACACAGTCTTCATGGCTATAACTGGTCACACGGTGACAGCTGATATTTTATGACTACCTTTTTCCACTACCCACTTCCTTTACCTTCAGCAAGAAATCAGTTAGTTACAGTTCTAACCTGGTAGAATGATCCAAGTCTTCATTGCTGAAAGATATGGGCCATTAGTACCCCTACCTAAGTTCAGTTATAATTTCCCATTGAACTTAATCAGAGTATGGCAATATTACGAGATATCCAAAATGATCTCCTATATTCCATCTTTCCATTGTGGAGTAAGAATCCAATTTTCTCTTCCTAGTCAGGATCAATTAACTCAGCCATCATGGTAACTCCCTTCTTTGCTTATTGATCATAGGAGTGAGGAGTGCAAAGTGGCCAGGTGGCAATCTTAATTACTACTTAAGAGGAATCATTGTTGTGTTTCCTGGTGGAAACATTTCTACCTTTGGAACTAAGACTGGCAGAGCAAAGGTCACAGAACAGGAAACACATTTTACTAGTGGATCACTAGAGGTAATGCCATTTGACACTGCTTTCATTTATGCTCCTTGATTCCTGAATCCATGAATCCTACTTATGGGAGAAACACCACCAGCTACTGAAATGAGATTCAGAACAGATAAGGCCTTCTGGAGTACCTTGTGCCAGCACTTAAGACACCTAGCTGGCACTTTACCTGAGTCTTCAAAAGGCCGTTTTACCATTCTATCAAGCTAGCTGCTTCAGGATGGTGGAAAACATAGAAAAATTGCCGAATTTCATGAGCATGGACCCATTGCTGCTCTTCACTTGCTGTGAAGTGAGTTATTTGATCGGAAGCAATGAAGTGTGGAATACTATAATGATGGATTAGTCATTCTGGAAACCACAGAGAGTAGTTTTGGCAGAATCATTGCATGCAGGGAAGCCAAATTCATATCCAGAGTGTCTATTCCAGTGAAAACAAAGTGTTTCCCCTTTCATGGTAGAAATGTTACCATGTCAAAATTGGTCTGAGAAAGTTTCCTACTCCTTTCTGCCATGTGAGAACACAGAATTTTGCAAACCAGAAGAAGCTCTTTGGCAGAACCTGACTGTGGTGTTGGAGAAGACTCTTGAGAGTCCTTGAACTGCAAGGAGATCCAACCAGTCCGTTCTAAAGGAGATCGGTTCTGGGTGTTCTTTGGAAGGAATGATGCTAAAGTTGAAACTCCAGTACTTTGCCACCTCATGCAAAGAGGTGACTCATTGGAAAAGACTCTGATGCTGGGAGGGATTGGGGGCAGGAGGAGAAGGGGATGACAGAGATGAGTTGGATGAGATGGCTGGATGGCATCACTGACTCGATGGACGTGAGTTTGAGTGAACTCCGGGAGTAGGTGATGGACAGGGAGGCCTGGCGTGCTGCAATTCATGGGGTCGCAAAGAGTAGGACACGACTGAGTGACTGAACTGAACTGACTGACTGACTGACATGCTAGCACCCTGATCTTGTACTTACAGTCTCTAGGACAGTGAGCAGTAAGTTTCTGCAGTTTATAAGCCATCCAGTCTATTGTGTTTTGTTGTAACAACCAAACAGACTGACAATGAGAAACCAGGTGGTCTGCTTGAAGTTCTGCCCACTGGGAGGAATTCCACTTATCACTGTCCTCAGGGATGTTCCAGAAAGGAGCTGTAGTGCTGCAGTTGTCCACTCTCAAGTGGTGCCCAGATATTGTGTAGAACCATCTGTAAACCAGGCAAGAATCTTCTCCTCCTCTGTCAACTTATGGTAGGGAATTTCCCATTAAGACACAGGCTGGGAAAGAAAGGGTCGTATAACAGGAGTGGGGACCATTGGCATTTTGGTCATTGTTCATGTAAGTTAGTTGTGCCTTCTGGGCACATGGCAGAACACTGCCGTGTGGTGGACACCCAACTTTATAGTTCAGATAATACCCAGTTCATAATGTGTAGCTCTGACCGCATGGTATCTGGTGGCTCATGGTTAAGTGTTCAAGACCTGGTAACAGGGTTAGAACTGCTGCTCAAAGGACTGCTTCTCTTGCTTGTGGAGGATGGCAGGATTTTGTCCCCAAATCCCAAAGGCCTGTGCTATGTGTGACTCACCTATAGGGATCTGTCAAAGGATACAAACTGCACCCCTATCCACCGTTAACATCTTCAGTCCACTTTGAATCTGCCAGATCGTATGACTCAGGGCCGCTTGCACAGTAGCCTGGACCTGTTGCTGAGCCTTCTGCTGTTCTGGGCCCACTTGAAACTAGCAGCTTTTTGGGTCTCTCAGTAAATAAGCTGAAATAACATACCTACATGAGGAAAATATTACCTCCCACATCCAAAGAACTCCCCTGGACGTTGCCTGTCTTTCTTGGTATGAGGAGAGGTGAGGTGAAACAACTTGTCCTTCACTTTAGAAGGGGTATCTTGACATATCTGCACCACTGGATGCCTAGAAATTTTATTAGGTAGAAGACCTATGATTTTTCATTGGATTTATTTCCCACCCCCTGTTCAGTTCAGTTCAGTCACTCAGTCATGTCTGACTCTTTGAGACCCCATGAATTGCAGGACGCCAGGCTTCCCTGTCCATCACCAACTCCCAGAGTTCACTCAAACTCACATCCATCGAGTCGGTGATGCCATCTCATCCTCTGTTGTCCCCTTCTCCTCCTGTCCCCAATCCCTCCCAGCACCAGAGTCTTTTTCAATGAGTCAGTTCTTTGCATGAGGTAGCCAAAGTACTGGAGTTTTAGCTTTAGCATCATTCCTTCCAAAGAACATCAGGACTGATCTCCTTTAGAATAGACTGGTTGGATCTCTTTGCAGTCCAAGGGACTCTCAAGAGTCTTCTCCAATACCACAGTTCAAAAGCATCAGTTCTTCAGCACTCAGCTTTCTTCACCCCGTGACATGTTCTTAAATATCTTGTCAATAAGTCTGGAATAGTAGCTATTTCTTGTTCACTAGTTTCAGTCAGTGTAATATCATTAACGTAATGAACCTGTGTGATATCTTATGGGAGGGAAAAGAGATCAAGATCCTTGTGAACTAAATTATGTCCTGAGGTAGGACAGTGAAGATGCATTCCTTTTCTTACCAGCTGAGAGCAAACAGCTTCTGGTGGGTTTTATGGACAAGTGGGTTTTCTGGAGAAATCAGCTTTTGTCAAATCAATAACTGCTACCAAGTACTAGGGGATTTGTTATTTACTGAAGCAATGAAACCACATCTGGTAGATCAGAAGTAATTGGAGTTACCACCTCACAATTTACAATAAGCCACTGTTATTCTCTAAGATCCATCTATCTTCTGCCCAAATCAAATAGATGAGTTTCATGGGGTTGTGGTGAGAATCATCACCCTTGCATCTTTTAAGTCCTTGATGATAGAATTAACATTGGAAATGCCTCTAGGAATGCTGGATTGTTGTTTCTGGTTTGCTATCTTCCTTAGTAGAAACAGTTCTAGTGCATTCTACCTGGCCCTTACTTCACAGATTTAGTTCAGTTCAGTTCGGTCGCTCAGTTGTGTCCGACTCTTTGCGACCCCATGAATCGCCGCATGCCAGGCCTCCCTGTCCATGGAACCAATATGAGGATTCTGCCAGCTGCTGAGTATATCTATTCCAATTATGCATTCCAGAACTGAGGAAATAATCACAGGATGTGTTTGTAGCCCACTGTGAGATGAACCTGAGTCGACACTCCAGGGATTACCTGACCTCCAATAAGCCCTGAAGGTTACGCTGGCCAGTGGGCTGCAGTGACATTTGGTCTCTTTGGATCAGTGTCAGTTCAGAACAAGTAGCCAGTAGTCCCTGACAAGTCTGATTATTTTCTTCTTTCCAATCTATAGTTACCCTGGTGAAAAGACCATAGGTCACTTTGGGGAAGGCTAGAAGACAGTATAAACTTTTGATAGTATTCATGGGTCCTTCCTCAAGGGACCTAGTCTCCCCTCCATTTAAGGGATTCTGGGTCTACAAACTGGCTGAGGTTTGGTAACTGATTGAAGGGTCCTGGTTCTCTGTTTCTCTTACGACTTAGACTTTTGTTCAATTGATCTAGAAATTTTCTGCTTATACAGTTAAAGTAAGAATTTAGTAGGTTTCCTATCTATCATACTTCACTTCTGCTGCTGCTGCTAAGTCGCTTCAGTAGTGTCTGACTCTGTGCAACCCCATAGATGGCAGCCCACCAGGCTCCCCCGTCCCTGGGATTCTCCAGGCAAGAACACTGGAGTGGGTTGCCATTTCCTTCTCCAATGCATGGAAGTAAAAAGTGAAAGGGAAGTCGCTCAGTCATGTCTGACTCTTCACGACCCCATGGACTGCAGCCCGTCAGGCTCCTCCGTCCATGGGACTTTCCAGGCAAGAGTACTGGAGTGGTTGCCATTGCCTTCTCCATCACTTCTAGTAACACCAGAATCAACTAGATCTTCATGAATTAGACTATTTTGACTGTTGCTTTGACTCTTTGACTCAGCGCTACACTATGACCACCACATCCATCTTCCCCCTGGCAGTTGAGTGGTGCCACTTTGCCCCTGCCACCAAAAGATATTATTACACTCACTGCATTTAGATTCTCCAATTTGGTGACCAAATTTTCCATTGCAAGATCTGACCTACAAAGAAGAGCTATCATAGAACTCTTCAAACATGCCTGGGCTCCCTTCACAGATTTCCTTCTCAGTATTGATGAAAAGCATGCCTTCTGGGGCCTCCTAGTGGAGGTGAGAAAATATTAAATGATAAGTGAACTCTAATGTTGCAATCTCTCTAAGACTTTAAGTCTTTTGTTTTACATTAAATAAAGGCAGGTCTTCCAAAGAAAACACATCAAAATTTTGGGGCTCACTGTCCCCATTTCAACTTATAGTACTTCATTTTTTCCCAATCAATGCCCACGCAAGCTAGAATCAAGATTGCCAGGAGAAATATCAATAACCTCAGATATGCAGATGACACCACCCTTATGGCAGAAAGTGAAGAAGAACTAAAGAGTCTCTCGATGAAAGTGAAAGAGGAGAGTGAAAAAGCTGGCTTAAAACTCAACATTCAAAAAAATGAAAATCATGGCATCCAGTCCCATCGCTTCTTGGCAAATAGATGGGGAAACAATGGAAACAGTGACAGACTACTTCTTTGGGCTCCAAAATCAAGATGGCTACAGATGGTGACTACAGCCATAAATTAAAAGGTACTTGCTCCTTGGAGGAAAAGCTATGACCCACCTAGACAGCATATTAAAAAGCAGAGACATTAATTTGCTAACAGAGGTTCATATAGTCAAAGCTATGGTTTTTCCAATAGTCATATATGGATGTGAGAGTTGGACTATAAAAAAAGCTGAGCACTGAAGAACTGATGTTTTTGAACTGTGGTGTTGGAGAAGACTCTTGAGACTCCTTTGGACTGCAAAGAGACCAAACCAGTCCTAAAGGAAATCAATCCTGAATATTCATTGGAAGGACTGATGCTGAAGCTCCAATACTGTGGCCACCTGATGCAAAGAGTTGACTCATTAGGAAAGACCCTGATGCTGGGAAAGATTGAAGGCAGGAGGAGAAGGGGACAACAGAGGATGAGATGATTGGATGGCATCCCCTACATGATGGACATGAGTTTGAGCAAGCTCTGGCAGTTGGTGATAGACAGGGAAGACTGGCTTGCTGCAGTCCATGGGGTCAAAGAGTTGGATCTGTGAAATACAACTTGTGTTCTCATTCAGCCAGTCACTGGATAATATTCTACATTTGATTTTCAGGAGTCAACCCTGTGGCTACAGGAGGTAAGGGTCTCTTTAAGGGCACATAATGAAGCATTCAATTCATTTATGTGGCACTTGAACTGGGAATTCAAATCCCTGAGCGCATCCTTTTCTTTCAACATTTTGTCCAGTGACATTTAGAAGCAACCAGGTAATCTCATTATATTTACTAGATTTCAAAAAGTGTTAGAAAGTATCCCATAGTTAACCCAACTCCTTGCCTTTTCATGTGGTTGATTGGGAACATCCATTGGGTTATATTTTGTGTATCTCTATTGGCAGATCATGCCAAGCAAGAGAAGACAAATTGAGGACAAAAAGTCAAAGAAAAGGCTTTTTTTCTTACTCAGTCTTTTGTTCTATTTAGGCCTTCAGCAAATTAGATGAGGCTCATTCACATTGGGGAGGGCAATCTGCTTTACTCAGCCTACCTATTTAATTGTTAATCTCACCCAGAAGCATCCTCACAGACACGTCCATAAATGATGTTTGACCAAATATCTAGGCATCCTTGACCAAATCAAGTTGACACATTAAATTAGCAGTCTCAGCTCCTAATAATGATACATGTACCTTGATTTTATTGAAGATACAAAGTATTCATGATAATTACAGATATTGGGTAATTATTATTTTTCTTCCTATGGTAATGGTTGAAAATTTGGACATCTATCTATTGAAAAAATAATGAAATCTTTTTCTTTGTCTTCCAGTATATGAGCTTCTAATCTCCTTGTCATCAGTTAAATCACCTTTATTAGGTTTGCATAGGCATCATTTCAGAGAAGGCAATGGCACCCCACTCCAGTACTCTTGCCTGGAACATCCCATGGATGGAGGAGCCTGGTAGGCTGCAGTCCATAATCACTAAGAGTTGGGCACAACTGAGTGACTTCAATTTCACTTTTCACTTTCATGCATTGGAGAAGGAAATGGCAACCCACTCCAGTGTTCTTGCCTGGAGAATCCCAGGGATGGGGGAGCCTGGTGGGCTGCCGTCTATGGGGTCACACAGAGTCGGACACGACTGAAGTGACTTAGCAGCAGCAAGCATCATTTTGGGATATTGGTAAAAACAAAGATTTCTGGAATTCATTTCTAGAGATTCTGACCTGAAAGAACTGGGACATATCCCAGGACTCTGTATCTTTAACAGTAATTCTAGTACCAGCAGTTCAAATTTGTACTTTGAGAAATACTGACTTGTATCATGGTCATTAACAAAAAATGGAAAATTTATGGCTTTATAGGCAGCCTGTGACTTAAAATAACATTCATTTTTTTTCCTTTTATTTTGTGAGACTTGTTTTAAAACAATTTCCCCCCAAAGTATTTTGAACCCATTTTCTTTTGAAGTCTTACACAAAGTGTTTGTCACATGGCTGGCATTCCTGAGCTCTAAGATGAGTATCTAACAGATATTCCAGTCCTATCATCCTGCTCTTGGAAACACAATTCTCATTTTGCACCTGACCTTCTGCATATCAAAATGCAGAGCCCGTCCACCTCACTCAATACAATTGAGCCCGTCCACCTCACTCAGTACAATTGGCATTAGCTTGAGAGAGGCTGTCACCTCTCTCTTTGGTGTCCTGATGCAATTATTGCAATTCCCACACTTTTTCCCCTCCCTTAGATTTTGTTCTTTCTCATTTCTAGACTTGTTCACATATTTCATGAGACATAACAGAGAAAAATAACTGTTAGTATAATGAGCCTGAAAATTAATAATTTTCTTTAATATGGTTTTTTTCTTTCTTGTTGGTGCTCTTTAATGAAAATTTAGGAAGGGGAACCAATAGATGGGCCCTAAAGGGCTTTCTCATTACTCAAATTCTGGAAGGAAGATGAAAATTTAATGTCATCTCCAATAATCATTGTAAGTGTGCCATCACTCACATCTTTTACCAGTAAAATATCTGTAATAATTTATTACTATTTTGTCTTTGTTTTACCTACATAGAAGATAGATACATGGAGCAAACGCACTGGTAGGTAGGATTCTACCATTTAGACACCATCTTAGAAGGATAGCTGCTTTGCGTGAAGGTGAGAAAAACAAATTTCCTGGAAATAGCAAGATGTGTATAATAGTTTAAGACTTGAGTTAGTTAAATCATAAGTAGCATCCACGTGACCTGTGTTGACAAATACAGTAGCTACCAGCTGCATGTGGCTATTTAAATTTTAATGCATTTGTTATGTTAAATAAAATTTAGTCTCACTAAACAATTTCAAAAACTCAAAAAACAAATTTAGCCAGTTGCAGCCAAGCAATATAGAACACTTCCATTAGAAAGTTCTACTAGACAGTAATACATTAGACTCTCCTAGCCCAGCTGAACATACTTGAGCAGGGAGGGTAGGGGTGGGGGAAGTATCTTCTCTGTAAACTGCTGATACTATTATTTATTTCAATTAATCTCTTGGGTTAAGATGATTTTTGAGAAAATTTTGTTCTAGAAAATTCCACTTAGGACTGTGCTGAGTGGCACTAGAACTGCCTGTACCAACTATGATATATTTCTGAAGTGTGAATATGTGTCTTTACCAACAATTAAGCTGTTATTGTTTTCCCATATGAGTCCCTGGACTTACAGATAGCAGATGAGTACTCTACAATGAGTTAATGCCTTACAAACTTACCTTACTCTGTTTTTATTTGGAGGACAAAAATTGTTATTTTAAACTATATTTATAAATTACTTTGTGGGTGTTTTCTGCTTAAGAAAATCTGAAAAACTCATGAGGAACTGATTTTCCTGAAAATCATTTTCCACTGAAAGTGAATCATTTGCTTTGTATTAAATAAATTTATTTTTTATTTTCTTTGTATTAAAAAAGAAACTTTTGAAATAAAAATATTTATTGACAAAATTAAAATCCAACCTGATATATTTTATCATTATATTGCTTCCAAAGCTTATGGGTTCACCCTCCACTGACAACTCCAAATAACTGCTTTCCAGGTCCTTCAGAGATTTCAACTTTCAGTTCTATAATTCTACCTTTTATAAACATGCCTGGCTGTGAAAAGATAATGAAGGATATCATTAACAATGTATAATTGGGCTCATTATAGATCTTCATTACAATAAAAAAAGTATAATTTGAAAAATACAAGTATTACTTCCTATCTCAATTATCCCCATAATTATTCTGTTTTTGACCCAGATTCAGCTGTCTGAACCAGTTATCTGGAATAAAGTACACATGCTAGTTTGTTTTAGCAACACTGAGGACAGAAGGGCATGAAGTGGGCTGCAACTATACTATAGTTATTTCTTTGAAAAATGAACAATAGCCAAGACACGGGAACAGCTCAAGTGTCCATCAAAAGATAAATGGATAAACAAAATGTGTTATATATGTATGTGTTTATATATATATATTTGTTTAGTTGCTAAGTCATGTCTGACCCTTTGCGACCCATGGGTATAGCCCACAAGACTCTTCTGTCCATGGGATTTCCCAGGCAAGAATACTAGAGTGGGTTTCCATTTCATCCCTAGGGGATATTCCTGACCCATGTAGTGAACCTGCATCCCTTTTCATGGGTCAGCCTTGCTAATCTTGTTTGTAGGAAAGCTTGCCTTTTTCTAGGCAGCTGAAACATTGAAACTCTCATTTGTCACTCAGCTACGATATATCCCTTGATGTTTCCTGTGTGACATGTCTGTAGAGCCCCCTTTTTAGAAAGATTCAGGCATTTCTACTTATTCTAGTAGAGAAACCAAATACAAATACTATCCATCTATGTAAATACAGATAGATAGAGATATTACATATCTGTAAATGTCAATGCAAAGTGGGAAACAAAAATACACTGCAGAGAACATGATACTTTCTAGAGTTCACCCAGAAACTACATCTCCTCTGCTGTCTCACTTTACTCCCATGCACCTGTGTCCACTTTCACTTTCTTGGATTTTTAATGTCCCTTCCTTCCTGCAACAGACTTTGTATACTTTCTTCCTTTGCATGCAAAGCTCATTCTTCCCTTATTTACCTTGTTGGCTCTAATTCAACTTCTATATCTGAGTTCAAATGTCATTTCCTTGGAGAAGTCTTTCTGATCTTATTATTATTATTATTCCTTGTACCATTTCACTATTAATAATAGCTCATATACCATTGTGATTTAAAACTTTTTATTATTTGATTCATGCCTCTATCTTCCATCAGAATGTAAGCCACTTAGAGTCAGAAAATATTTGTCTTTGTACGCCATTTTGTCCTTAGTATACAGTATAGTGTAATGAACACAAAGCTGATTTTTGTCTTACAATTTGCTTTGTTTTATGTATAACACATTGGCATAGTTCTGTAGGTTCTATCTGTATATGTGACTTAGCTTATTTGAGAGCCACTGTAAAGCTTTGTCTAATTTTTCATCTCATTCATCATAAGAGTTTGCTGTTTTTAGGAGAGTTATACTCATTCAATTTCATAGTTTACTAAGATAAAATTTTATAAATTTCTACTGACTGGTTTATAGTGATTTTCCTCAGCTTCACAGTAGATAGGATCTAGAATCTGTGGAGCTATTTATTTATGTGTCCCTTTGGTGGAAGAAACAGAAGCTTGTCCAAGACTTCACACCTGCAATGATTTCTTGATCTGTGTATCTCTAAGATCTATCACAAGTATCTCTAGATGGAGCTATTTAACCTTTCTCTTATAAACTAAAACTATAAGCAATGAAATTAAAGGAACTTGCCTAACATTGTTTCTAGGATCATAGGCCACAACTGGAAGATGGCTTGATGCTGGAGGTGTCTGATCATGTGTCCTGACTTCTTTCTTCTCTTTACCTTTTTCTTTATCACCAAAGCTAGTAAATCCCAGGTATGAGAAAAATAATTCTATCTTTGGTCTAATATTAATAGGAATATTTTTTGCTTAAATCATTATTTTTCCTGAAGAATCAACATGTTTCACTGACCAAACTGGCAAGCATTGCCTATGGAGTGGTAGATTTAAAGAAATCCGTACTAATGTACTAGCAAAAACAAAAATCAGAAAACAAGTGCAAGGCAGTGGAAAAAACTGGTTAATTTTTATTTTAATACTGAGCATCATGGACTTCAGTGGTAGGA
The DNA here is from genome assembly GCF_032405125.1 of Capricornis sumatraensis. Lineage (NCBI taxonomy): Eukaryota > Metazoa > Chordata > Mammalia > Artiodactyla > Bovidae > Capricornis > Capricornis sumatraensis. The sequence continues at coordinate 22,555,294 of NC_091086.1, forward strand.
CAAAATTTATCTTTTAAATAATAATGATATTAGCAGATATATAGTAGTTCTTATTTTATTCTAAATGCTTTCTATATATTATCTTTTAGTTTTAAAATCATCTGTTTTTTATACAGTTACATATTAATTATAAGTTAAATAGAAAACACAGTCTTCAGCCCTCAGATATACAATTTAGTGTATGTCTAAGAAGTAGATTGAATTCTCAACACAGGTTAAATTCTATATTTGTTCTGCATAACCAGCTCAAATGCCTTTTTTTTTTATTATTAAGACTTGTGATGACTTTTGAGCTTGTATTTCTGGACAGTGAGCTCCTTGAAGGCAGAAGTTGTGTCCTGGTTATGTTTATATGTTAGCATCAATATGGTCGTCACTAGCCACATGTGGCTAATTAAATTTAAGCTTAATTAATTAAAATGATAGAAAATTTTTAAAAAATTTAGCTCCCCAGTTACACTAGGCACTTTTCAATTGTTCAGTAGTCACCACTTGTGGCCAGCAATTACACACACTGTCAGGTAAAAATTACATGAACATTTCCATAACCACAGAAAGTGATGTGAAAGCACTGCCTAACACTATGATTTGTCCATGAATTAATACATTAACTGAACTGACCACTGTTTATTTAGTGCTTTTTTAATATTGGCATTTTATTGACATAGAAGATAGAACGACAAAAAACAATAAGAGACATGTTATCTTTCCTATTGAATCCTAGCATTTTTTTGAACACAGAAATTAAGCTAACCGGAGTTAATGGGTACATATTTAACAATTGCCTATTTCAGATTCAGTGTTAGAAAGGCCCATTTGGAATAACGTGAAGAGGGCTTGTTGTTGATAAGAAATGTCATAGTGGAATGATTTAGCTTGCCCATGGTCCTGTTGGGCTTCGTGGTGGCTCAGATGGTAAAGAATCTGCCTGCAATGCAGGAAACCCAGTTTGATCACTGGGTCAGGAAGATCTCCTGGAGAAGAGGATGGCAACCCTCTCCAGTATTCTTGCATGGAGAATCACATGGACAGGGGAGCCTAGTCGGCTGCAGTCCATGGAGCTGAACATGACTGAGACTATCACTTTCAAGGTCCTGTTACTAAGAGCAGGAGCATTTCTAAGCAAAGCTGGCATCAGAAGAACAAAAGATGGTTGCCTTCTTTCTGGAGTCATTAAAGGGATAAGAAATTAGCAGATTTTATAACTCTTAAAATATGTGCTACCATTTTCAAGCTCGGATGTGTAGGAATCGAAACCATATTTCCCACTAGAAGTGGGAGGAGAGAGAAAGCATTGAGTACAGCAGGGAGACTATTAGTGCAGCTGCAGCAGGGCTGAACAGAAGCAAAGTTTTCGCTATATTCCTGTACCCATGGTCTTGGGAGCTTTACGTTTCATTTGCTTTCATTATTTTCCTCTTGTCTTTTTGGAAAACCAGTTTAACATGTGTTTTGGACACCAGAGTATGACAGGGAATAATAAAGAAACTTCATGAAATGTCTAAACTGTTATGTGATGAAAATATACTAATTATCTGAGAATCAGTCACAGTTCTGTTGGTAAATACAGAGGACTCATTTCTGCTGTTGGCTGCACAAATAATGCAGCTGTAAGTTTTCTGACAACTGGTGTGATATTAGGTTAAGTACAATTGCCTACATTGTACTGCTGGAGCAGGTGTGAAGTGGCGTTTATGTGTGATTGCCCTTTCTGGAAGAGCATGTTGTATGGGATTTTTCCATGCACTCAGGAGATTAAGACTGTAATTACTGACAAAAGAAGGATGGAAATAAAACAGTTAAGAGTGGGCACATAGTATATGTAAGACTCTGTTAAAAGAGTAAAGAAAGTTTCACTTCAAACAAGTGATGCATTTTATTTTATAAATTTCTGGATTCTAAGGAACAAATAATAATCCTGTAGTTAGGGATAAAGTGGTTAATGGTTATTTCTTATGTCTTCTCCCAATAATTAGGGCACACCAAGATTTGACTTGGGCATTCCTGGGGGCTCAGTTGGTAAAGAATCTGCCTGCAATGCAGGAGACCTGGGTTCGATCCCTGGGTCAGGAAGATTCCCTGGAGGAGGAAATGGCAACCTACTTCAGTATTGCCTGGAGAATCCCACAGAGGAGCCTGTAGAGCTCTAGTCCATGGGGTTGCAGAGTTGTACACTACTGAGCAACTAACACTTTCACTTTAAAGGATTTGACTTGGGGCTTTCCACAACCAAATACAGAACCTATAGAAGGAAGTAACAGAATTTCCAATGACACTAGAATTTCTTTTCTGCTTCCAGACAATATTTTATTGATTGAAGTAGCTGAAAATGGCGTTTTTTGAAAATAATTTTAAAATAAATTAATGACTTTCACATTTGGTGAAACAGAGTGAGCTGGATTTTATTCTTCAAGCTCACTGAAGTTATAATTGGGCTTCCCTGGTGGTTCAGAGGCTAAAGAATCTGCCCGCAATGTGGGAGATTGGGTTCAATCCCTGAGTCAGAAAGATCCCCTGGAGAAGGAAATGGCAACTCACTCCAGTATTCATGCCTGAAGAATTCTATGGACAGAGGAGCCTGGCAGGCTACAGTCCATGGGGTCTCAAAGAGTTGGATATGACTGAGCAATTAACACTTTCACTTTCACAGTTAGAAATATTTCTAATTTTTATCCATTTACTTAATCTTTATATTACTTATAGGACATTGTTTAAAGGCAGCGAAAGAAACGTTAATGAGAAAATGCACATTAATAGGATAAAATGATAATTTTTTCATCAGATCTATTGCAACCATCTGATTTAAATTTCTGTGTCCCATCTGATGATATATTTAGTATGCCAAAAAGCACTGTTAAAAAAGAAATTCTATATTTATATCTATTCTTTCATTTCTTAGCAGATAACACTTTTTATACATTCAATGAATTTTATGATGAGAGGGTCTTACAGATTGTGGTCTAAAAATATTCTCAAATGCTTCAATAACTAAGCATGGAAATTAGAAACATAATTCAGAAAGCAGGAATTTAAAATATCATATAATAAAAATAGATTTTGTTTTCTTTTGATACTGTTAATAAAACCATAACCAATGTTCAATCTATATTTAAATGTATATTTGGCCCATATAAACAACATGATAAAATATAGCAGTTTAAGATGTTTTTAAATATGTTATCTTTATAGTCTCTTTAAAGAGAAAAATTAAAATATATGTCAAAATATTAAAATAGTATTAATTATTAGTATAATTTTAGTGATTAATTTATTTGAAAGTTTTTAGATCATTATTAAAACACACAAATTAAGGAAATTATTTTAGCAGTTTCTAATAAGATGAAGTTTCTATATTACTTTAAAATAAATTTATATGTCAAGCAAAGCTGGGAGACTAGTTAATAAACTCTTAGATATTTTTGTTATAAATGTTTGCTAATAGATTTTTAATTCTCTCTCCCTCTCTTTACTTTCTGCTTTTAAAATAAATTATTTAAACTTTCAAAAACGTCTCAAGTTTCTAGAAAATTGGACATGATACGGAATATATTTGAGAACATTGAAGACCAATTCCTAAAATCCAAAAGCCATTGCCATTTTGACTTTCCTCTTTGATGGACACTGCTAGCTCCTTCTGAGGTTGTGCTTTGAAATGTATCTCACTTCAAGAAATGAAAGATTATTTTAATTCTGTTGTTTCTTTCATGGCCAAAGCTTGGTACAATGGACAGTTGTTGATACTGATTGGCTCCATTCACACTCTTCCTTTTTAAGGGAATTTCCTAGTTGTAGTTAGCAGAGTCTCAGATTTACAGGCTAAAGACACTTGACCTATGCTTTATCAGTTGGATGCTTCTGCTTGGGACTTAGAAGGGGCATCAAACCAGGAGAGTGTTTTAGAATTCATGCACAGCAGCAGTGGAACAATTCACTGGCAGAACATTGGCTATGACCTGGGTAATATCTTAAAGTAAGAGTTTCTGTGGTGTGATGTAGGCTGCTTGGGCTCCTTTGAGTCTCACTGGATATTTGATCCTTATTTTTGAAGCTTCCTTCTAGATTGTGTAAGCTGGTCCATAGTTTTCTCATAATTACTTTTTTCCTGTTTACAATGGCTGGAGTCAGTGTCTGTTGCTTATAGTTGAGGATCCTGCCTGATGCAACTTCATATTCTAGAACTCAGAAGGTATGCTTACTATTTTTTTCTGAAGAATGAAATGTGATGTGACATCTCCTGGAGATCTCATTTCGTAGAAAGGAGACTTTCACACTGATAACTATGGCATTTCAAGTAGTCTGTGTGAGAATGGCACCAAAAAGCTACTTTTTCCCCCCAAGCTGTTCTTATAGGAAAGTTAGGAGATCAGAGAGTCAGTTGGAGGAATATGGCCTATGTGTCTGACTCTTGGCTTTTTATCCACTGTCCTACCTATAATGGTTACCATGAGACATAGTCTGTGCCTTTCTCTGTCCTTCTAGATTAAATTTATTTTATAGCAAATGGGAAAGAATTACTTCCCTTTCTCTTAAAGCCCTGATATCGTAGATATCTCTCAAAGCCCTGAAGAGGTAGAAAGGTAGTTGAGACAAAGAGTTTTGCTGAATTTAAATTGCTGAGAATGAGAATGGGAGGGATATACTTCTAGTGATTGTAGTGTCAAAATAAAATGATAGTATCAGTGTTGTAGTACTTATTCTGTGTTAGTATGAAAGTATGGATATTAATACTGATATTTTGTTTTTAAAGTGTCTAGAATTTATTTTTAAAGTGTCAGTGACCTGTAACATTTACTGTATTCAAGTATAAGAAGACATTTATTGAACTTTAAAAATACTGTCAAAAATATTAAAAAATTACAAGAAATATAAAATTATTTACCAGCAAATAGGTTGTGAACATTAATAGCAGAAGAAATTTTTAAAAATGCTGTTACAAAAATAAGACCAGACACTACCAAACAGAAAAAAAAGTTTAATCATTAAAAAATTTGACTAGATAAGTGAAATGATTCTAATAGTAGAAATTATTTTCTATATATAAATGAGATGTATTATTCAAAAATGGAATAAATTTATTTGAACGTCTGAAAAACTGTGACCTTAAACAACAAAGTGCGTTAGTAGTATCATTATTTACCCATGGGTATATTTTCTGGTAGTTTCTCCAGCTGGGTGAAACAGCCCTGTCTGATTCTGTACTAGTAGCGCAACGGTGGAGAGAGTTACCAAGTATTGCTAGATATTTTTCTCGGATAGTTTTATCTTCAAATAATCCCATGTCTTGTTTGATGATTTTAAGCTCTTTTAAACAACTTCTTTTTAGGAACTGCAAACTTTTTGTTGAAACTGTTTTAGTTTTGTTTCAAAAGAAGTATTCCCAGTTTGTGCTCAGCTTTATTTTCTTTTGTTTTCATCAAGTGTAGATGAGACACTCATGTAGCCTTACCCACATCAGTTTCAAAACAGTCTTGTTCATGTTCTCCTTGTTTGAAGTCTTTGAACTGAAGTAAAATTATTCTTGCAATAGAAACTTTACACTGCGGATTGTTTTCAACCCTCCCCTCTGCCATCTTGAAGCTGAAGGAGATTATAGAAGACTGCTTTTAAAAAGTGCAACTTTGTTCAGTGTGAATTTTAGTGAAGTGTATGACTCTCTGGATAAATCACAGGATATAAATGATTTTCTCAGACATTTTTAAAAGGCTGAAACAATGGCATCACATCAAGAGAAGTATGATATTTTAGGAGGGAAAAGTAACATGGTATATATGAGAATAACAAAAAATTGCATGACAACTACGAAGCACCGCTGGGTGGAATCTCATCAGACTGTAAGTGGAGGAGGTGACATAGAGGGTCACAGAATCATGCCCCATGAGAGACTTCCAAATCTGCTCATATATTCCTAGGGCACTAGGGCTCATCTATAGAAAGAGTGAAACTATGGGCCCTGATCATGCAGAAAAAGATAAAGTGGGAGTGGGAAAGTATTTGAAGTTGGAAAGCACACGATGAAAGTTAGCATTTCAAAATTACCGAGGGAAGCATAAAAGAAATAATTACCATACTACTCAGTGGGCTAGCATTTATGACTAGGATATAACATTTATGACCAGGACATAACATTTATGACTAAGAATCAGCCAGCACTTCCAGAGGCCTCCTCGTTAGTCAAGTTTCATGCAATTTTGTGAAGGATTTTTTTAAACTTAAGATTTACTGAGATGCCTTGAACCTCATGCTATGAAATTAAAACTATAAGTCTTAGCACTGTGTGTGTTAGGAGGATAAGAACAAGATATGTTGTGAAAATGGAAGCACTAACTGTATCGTTGCCACTCAGAGTTGTTATCCCAGTTCTTATGTAGCTGTATTCCCAGAATCATACATCATTCTTCTATCCTCTTCAATTATTTTGGGTTATTTTTATGTCCCCAATTATAGTTTGTTCAAATTATTGTTCCTTGTTGTTGTTTAGTCACTAATTCTTGTCTGACTCTTTGCGACCCCATGGACTGTAGCCTGCAAGGCTCCTCCATCCTTGGGATTTCCCAGGCAAGAATACTGGAGTGGGTTGCCACTTCCTTCTACAGGGGATCTTCTCAAGCCAGGGATTGACCCTCGTATCCTGCATTGGCAGGTGGATTCTTTGGTGTTTGTCAACTTAAGGCTGAAATGATGTTTATACTTCCTTTTATAGTATCAAATAACTTTTATCAGTCCATAATTGTTTCCTTATTGTTTCCCTTTTTTCCTTGGCCATTGCTTAGAAATGACTAGAGCTGTCATTAAACTTGGATTTTTTAATACCCAGGATGATCATGTACTTTGGAAATTTTGTAGTCTCTCAGGCACGTTTATACTTTGTTCTCTTTGTCATCCATTGTGGGTTAAATGTTCTTATAAAAATGAAATAGTAGCGTGAAATGAGCCCACTATAGGGTAAAGAAGTGCATTAGCGAGTGTCATTTCAGGTAGGAAGAGCAAAATGCCACGCCTCCATATTCGATGACAGAGCTTGGCTTGTGTTTGTGCTACTGTACTGTTTCAGTGGTCATGAGAACCATTCATGTGACATATGTGAGCTTTACTGATAGTCTTGCAATGGATTTGCATATTTAAATATAAAAATATTTTAGACAGATAGCATTCTAATAAATCATCATTGTGTAGGGAGGTGTTCCACGAGGGACAAATGCATTTACAGCATGCCAAACATGACTTGGAAATGCTACCCAATAGAGTGCTTACATGAAGTGTTAGTTTCTCTTTACAAGGAATTTTTGAAACCCAGAATTGAGTTGTTATAGGAGCATTATTTCTGCTCTGATTCTAGTCTCTATTTTCCAATTTTTTGCTCTGTTCAATATCTAATGGCTTTTTTTTTTTTTTGCCCAGGCAGGAATGGACTACTTCAATTAATTTTTTCTGATCACCTATTGTGTGTTGGGTCATGTTCTAGCCTTTTAATACTATGGAATCTGAAGGAAGGACTAATTTCCAGATTAAGTTCATTTTCTGAACAAATTTCTCTGGGAAGGACTGAGGAGCATTATGCATCATGGTTATGAAAGCATTTCAAAGCTCAGGATTTGACTGTTTCAGTCTCGTTAACAATAGCCCACCCTCCAGTGACAGACAAGACCTTCATACTATTGGTCCATAGATCAAAGGGAGCAGATCTTTCTAAAGGTGTTCTATTTTCAACTTGGAATGGAGTGAACTGAATCCACATAGCTTTAAAATATCTTCTGGAATACCTACAATCTGACAAAGAATGCTTGTTATTCCTTAGCTGTCTGCTGGGACATAAAAAAAGGCTTGCCAAATGAAAAGCAGCATATGCACGCAGAACACATCAAAATCGTGAGAAACCTATGCTTTGCTTGACAGGACACGTTTACACCCCCGTCTTGAGGCCTGTGTTGTTTTGTTTGTGGTTTCTCTAAGTGTCATAGCAGGTGAGATATCTTCAGAGAGCAAAACCTCCGTAAGATTTTCAGGTCATGGTGTAACACAGAGTTTAAAATAACATCTCTTTTTTACATATAAAGTCTTTTCCTTAGGTCTTACATTAAGCTTTTTGACGTTTTAAAGAAACATTATATTCTTACTATCTGTACAATATCAAATGGAAACTCCGTTTCAGAGACAGGTATTGATATCCATTGTATGTACTCCCCAAAATGACTGTCTTATTTTGTTCTATTTGTATTTGCCTGTGAGATCCCTGGGTTGGGAAGATCCCCTGGAGGAGGGCACAGCAACCTACTCTAGTATTCTTGCCTAGAAAATTACATGGGCAGAGGACCCTGGTGGGCTCGATCCATAGGATAGCAAAGAGTTGGACATGACTGAAGTGACTGAGCACACAGCGCGCATTCTATTTGAGTATATTGCCTGTGGAGAGGGAATGTCAAGGAGAAACAAGAGGAAATTATCTGACCAAAAATGTATGCTTGTTTATTTGTTTATTTATTTTTTTGTTTAGAATGAGAGAGAATTAAAACACATTTAGTTGAGGGATACTACATTTGTATATTTAAATTTGTATTTTGTCTAATTTTACCATATTCCTCACTCCAGGATGTTCTGTAATGAATAACTTGAGGCCCTGATTGCTTTCTTTCTAAAATCGTAATTGTAAATTATGTAATTTGTTTCATATCTTTTTATTCAGTTGGTGAATTATCTGCCCATTATATACCTTTTGGTAATGTCATTGCTCATTAATACCTCTATCACGGAGGAGGTAGGAAAATGTAAAGTAATGAAACAAAATTCTCTCATTTTTATTTTTAGAATTGGCAGGAGATTTGGAAAAGATTGTCCATGGGAATGGAAGCAAGAGTCTCTTTGAAAATGGGACCAGTGGAGAAGAAGAAAAAGCAGGAAGAAGGCAGGCAGGTAGGGGGCATCTGTAATCAGCCCTGGGCTTAGTTGCTGGGTATGTGGTTTGATTATGCAGTGTGACTTCAGAGGCATTCCCAGACATCTCTTTCTACACTAAAAAGTCTTTATCTACTGGCTGACCCTTGAAAAAACTTTAAAGACTTTTATTTCACCCTCAGAAATAAGGTTAATATCTATTGGGAATTGTAATCATGACATAAATGCAGTCCAAAATGTAGATTACTAGGATTCTTTCTTAGGATAGATATTGGGAAAAACTTTGTTTAAGGGATAAAAGAAGAAAAATAAAAGGATGCAGGCACTTTAAGGAGTAAGAAATTAATAGAGTATGAATCTGTAAGGTAGAAGGGCATAGAAAAGAGAGATCAGAGGTAAAGAGCTATTTTCACAATCTGTTCAGGGCTACGCCCACCCATCAGCTTTGGTGACCGAGAAAGAAGAGGACTTTCCTCAGAGTTCTGATTGTCATAAATATTTGCAGCATATTTTCAGTATAAATTCTAAGCATTTATTTGATGTGTCTATTTTTCTTGTTTCTTCATTTATTTTCCTAGTTTGAAAATATTAAAAAATACCATTCCTTTAATTAAAAAAAGAAGTGCTACCACCAAGAGGTTCTTGTTTCTTCCACTGTATTCTCTTCAGAACATAGTTTGCATGTATCCCAATTAGTGTTGCAGAGACAAACTTGCTCATGATGCCCTAACTTACCTTTCCCCTCGGTTTTCTTGTCTATAAATTGGTGATAATAATAACATGTCATGAGGTTAAGGGGATTGAATGAGATCATATCTGCAAAGCATTTTGCACCAATCCTGTCATATTTAAACACTCAGTAAATGAATGAGAGTCTGGTGGATGATGATGGTGATGGTGATCATGATGAGTTCTGTGTTATAATGCAGCAAATATAAAATCCTCAAACTAAGGGACTCTATCTTAGCTGTTTTTATGTGCTTCAAATATAGCATGAAAAATGCATACAGTACACAAGTATATACTTAGTTATGTCAAAAACTGTGCAATCTGAAATTAGTGATTTTTTTTTACAGTTAGTAAAAAAGGTACAACAATGGAATATTAGCAAGCAAATGTAGTTGGATTGAAATATGTGATCTTTAGTTGCTAATAAAGTGTTACCAAGTAGAGGTCCTTTGGGAACCTAACTTGTTGATGAGCAAACAATTGTGAAGTTGGCACATTAATTGACATGAAATGGCATTTCTAGGTTGTTTGAAAATTGTCCTTCCCCTAAAGCACATTAAAAATTTTCTTTTTTCTTTCGTATACAGTTTGTGTACACAGCAAACTTTTTGTGTTTTATTCAGTAGGTATTAAGCAGCGCAGTAAGGAAATTGAGAGTTGGTAAAATTTTGTAAACGAATGGAAATGAAAGGAATTGAGAATGTTTGTCTGAAATAATAGGAGATAATAGAGAGAAAGTAACAGCAATCTTCAAATATACATAGAATGTTGATATGAGTATTTCAATAAAGATTGTTTTGGCTGCAGTTGACGGTAAATCCAACCTAAGCAAACCTAAGAAAAAAAACCAGGAATGTTTTAGTTTATATAACTGAAAGTTGTACTTGGCTGCATATTTTGTGACCCAGTCACTCTTTCTATCTACACTTCCTCTTTCTTTGTTGGTCCCATTCCATAGAGTCTCTTGATGCCTTTGGACAAGATGGTGGGCAGAGGAGCTACGCCTTCAAGTCTACTGAAATTATTTGAGTATACCTCATGCTCAATATTTCAAAGTTCAGTTGTGAATTAGGTCTCATGCTCATTCCTTTATTAATAACTATGGTCCCATCACTTCATGGGAAATAGATGGGGAAACAGTAGAAACAGTGTCAGACTTTTTTGGGGGGGTGCTCCAAAATCACTGCAGATAGTGACTGCAGCCATGAAATTAAAAGATGCTTACTCCTTGGAAGAAAAGTTATGACCAACCTAGATAGTATATTCAAAAGCAGAGACATTACATTGCCGACTAAGGTCCATCTAGTCAAGGCTATGGTTTTTCCAGTGGTCATGTATGGATGTGAGAGTTGGACTGTGAAGAAGGATGAGCGCTGAAGAATTGATGCTTTTGAACTGTGGTGTTGGAGAAGACTCTTGAGTGTCCCTTGGACTGCAAGGAGATCCAACCAGTCCATTCTGAAGGAGATCAACCATGGGATTTCTTTGGAAGGAATGATGCTAAAGCTGAAGCACCAGTAGTTTGGCCACCTCGTGTGAAGAGTTGACTCATGGGAAAAGACTCTGATGTTGGGAGGAATTGGGGGCAGGAGGAGAAGGGGCCAACAGGGGATGAGATGGCTGGATGGCATCACGGTCTCGATGAACGTGAGTCTGAGTGAACTCTGGGAGATGGTGATGGACAGGGAGGCCTGGCGTGCTGTGATTCATGGGGTCGCAAAGAGTCAGACACGACTGAGCGACTGAACTGAACTGAACTGATGATCATAAGAGTACTGTGAATCCATGTTTAAATCACAGACCCACCCTACAGACAGTAACCATCAGCAACACCAGAACTAAATGTCCTGAAACTTTGTGATGGGTGGTTCTCCAGAAAAATACCTAAGTGGTGTATTCTAAGCCAAAGAAAGAGAGGATAGTTACCATAACCTGGAAGATGAGCCCCGATATTCTGTATCGCTCCATAGTACAGAAGTAGAGTCAATTAGAACAAATAATTGTAAAGTGGATTTTAATTCAATAGAAAGAACTAAGATCTTAGAACTTAAAAAGAACTAACCCACCTAAAAAGTTGGAGGGCTGCCTGTGAAGTTTGTCTTTAAGTTCTATCTTGGTACCATCTTTGACAGACTGGAGCAAATGATCTTTAAGGTATTTTCTTAGTCTGCAGGTGGTTACTAGATTTCTTCCTTCAAGTCTGGATGAGGTAAAGAGATTGTATGCTAAATTATTTTGAGGTTATATGTGTAAAACATTATTTTTAAGGGGCTTGCTTAATGAAAACACAGAGGCTAGGCAGGAAAAACCTTCCACAGAAGGCAATATACTTCACTGAGAATTCAAACATCACTGCATTGATGTTCATATAATGTTTCTTGATAATGCTTCAAAAATGTTTATCCTTAATTTTCTTTTTACAAATTCTCTGTTTAAGAAAGATAAAATATGAATCCCTCCAGTTTCATAATATGCAATCTTTTAACTTTTTTTTTCCTGCTCTTAATGCTTATTTAAGAAGTAATATAGTTTTTTTTTTTTTTCTGCCACCAGAAAGAGGGCAGGAACTCACAAAGATGATATGATAAGTTAAGAGTCACTGCTTTTAGTCTTTAAACATGTTTCTGTTCATAGAGATATAAATGAGAAATTAGGGAATAAAACTAATCACAATTGAGTATCAGTTATGTGCCAGGTGTTTTATATAATTTAACTCTCACAGTATAATAAGCTTCATTAACATGTGAAAAACTCAAATTAATGTACCTCATTTCAGTCATTTAACAAAAGTTAAGAATTTCCCTGGGCTTCCCTGGTTGCTCAGGGGTAAAGAATCTGCCTGCCAATGTAGGAGACAGGAGTTCCATCCCTGGGTCGGGAAGACCCCCTGGAAAAGGAAATGACAACCCATTCCAGTATCCTTGCCTGGGAAATCCCATGGATGGAGGAGCCTGGGGACTACAGTCCAGGGGGTCACAAAAGAGCTGGACAAGACTTAATGACTGAAAACAAAGAACTTGCTCAAGGTCATACTTCTCTTCACCTGGCAGAGCCTAGATTCGAATCTGTGTCTATCCATCTCGAATCCCATCATCACCATATTGCCTATCTGAGAAAGAGATGAAAAATATGAATTGTTTCCTATTTGCTTGATATTTCTGTTGTTGTTCAACTATATTTACATAAATTGAAGTGATAGTAATACAGGGAAATTAGTAAGTGCAGACTACTAAGGCAAAAGAAGAAATCAGAACTGAGTTCATAATTCAGCAAAAGACACAGAAAAATTGATAGTACATTATACAGTTTTGGAAGATAATGGCAATTGTCTGTATAGGATTCAATATTCAAAACTACTACCTTATATCTCTTCTACTCTTTATTCAGTTGGAATGATCATATTCCACGTTTCTCTGAACTTTTAAAATTAACCCATTTAAGAGTGAAATGTGGATTCAAAATCATTTCTCTTTATTGAAGGAAGCAGTTTTTTTTGGTCTGTGTAGGATTCACTCTTCAAAATTATTACCTTCTATCTTTTCTACTCTTCATTCAGTTGGAATGATCATATTCCCTCTTTCTCTGAACTTTTAAAATTAACCCATTTAAAAGTGAAATGTGGATTCAAAATCATTTGTCTTTATTGAGGGAAGCAGCTTTTTTTTTAAAATTTCAACCTTGTTGTGAATTTGCTACATTCATTTCTAGTCAAAGATTTCTAGCCATTAATTTATAGCCGTTCAAAAGGAAAATAAATTGTTGAAAAGCTTTTACTACTTAACTTATTAAAGAGTTAATTATAATATGATTTCCCTAGAAAGACTCATTGGCTTTCCCACAAACAATAAGATGTGAATTAAATACAAAAGACTATTAGTGCTCACTATGGGCTATAAAACTTCAGTTTTTAATAAAAAGAGCTGACACATGCAAAGCTGTAATTTCATAAAAATAAGCTGTTTTCTCTTGCATAAAAAATTTGATGTATAGTTATATTAGAGAAAGAATTTGAAAGTTTTGAGAAGACTAACCAAGAAAAAAGAGCCATCTAGTCAAATGGGAGAGACTTCAAGGATCTTGAAGAATCATCTGCTTGGCAGATGTGTGCTTTGGAGTCTGTTAGGTAGATGTTTATTTAACACTTTTATCTGATGCTCAGTAAATGAATTTTGTTGCTGCATTGGAAATCTTACAGGGTATTTAAAAGAGTTTCCAGCTTGCTATGGAGAGTTTAAATTTCTTATGAGATTTTGGTTGAAATTTCAAGAACAACTAACAATTCTTACCTGGTCTTAATATGACAATGGACAATAAAGAGTAACACGTTTCTTAGTTTTACTTTGGTTGAGTAAATTATTTAAAACCAGAAAGGCACACATATCTTCTGAGAAATCACAGAACATGACCTGCGTCAGGATGAACTATGGTCAAACGGCTAAGTGGTACTGCAGAGGATAGTAGCAAGAGAATAGAATCTGTATGTAGTTAGTGTTCTTTTCCACAACTTCGAGACTGTGACCTCAGGCAGTTTACTTCAGTTCCTAACCTGTAAACTGACGTTAAAGAGAAACTATATTGTGGGGTTGGTGTAGGAATCCAAAGATACATGAGTGCCCACTAGAGACTAGAAATGCAATAAATTTTTCTTCCAACTTGATTGATGTAACTGAGAATTAAAGGATCCAGGGAATCAGTGGAAAGAACACTTGACAAGATGATTATGAGTTTTAATATTTACGATTGATCATTATTTTGCCAATATTGAATGTAATTATTGCATGCAAAAAAGCACAAGCTCAAGTGGTGGAAGACTTGGGTCCTATTAATAGTAACAATAGCTACTAACTAGCTGTGTAGGTGTTAGGCTAGACTTGATTTAAGATACTTTCTAGATCTTATATTTAATTTTAAAATTAATTTTAAATGACCTTTTAAAATATGAATTTTATATACAATGTATTGGAGAAGGCAATGGCACCCCACTCCAGTACTCTTGCCTGGAACATCCCATGGATGGAGGAGCCTGGCAGGCTGTAGTCCATGAGGTCGCTAAGAGTCGGACACGACTGAGCGACTTCCCTTTCACTTTTCACTTTCATGCACTGGAGAAGGAATTGGCAACCCACTCCAGTGTTCTTGCCTGGAGAATCCCAGGGACGGGGGAGCCTGGTGGGCTGCCATCTATGGGGTCGCACAGAGTCGGACACGACTGAAGCGACTTAGCAGCAGCAGCAGCAGCAGCCGCATACAATGTATATTTCATCCATTCATATTTATTACAAAGCTTTTGATGAGTACCTAATTCTGTGCAAGACATTAATTTAAGGCAACTTTATGATTTGGATGACTGACAACAGAGAGTATGATAGGGAATGCCATCAGCCTCTGTATCTGCAGATTCTGCAACCATGGATTCAAGCAACCTTAGATCAAAAGTATTTGAAAAAGATTCCAGAAAGTTCCCCAAACCAAAATTTAAATTTATAATGCCCTGGAAACTATTTACATAGCATTTTCATTATATTTATAACTATTTACATAGTATTTACATGATAGTAGGGCTTCCCTTGTGACTTAGCTGGTAAAGAATCTGTCTGCAACACTGAGACTCCAGCTAACTTGACCTGCCAGGAGTTTTCTCATCTGTTCCTAGGTCTACACTGCATCTGTTTCTGGCTTGTGAATGTTTGTTTTTCTGGCAAAATTATCATTGCTCTTGAATAGGCACAGTTCCTGTCTCCCAGTACTTGCCTTGTATCTGTTTGTCTTTCTGGAATCTCACATCACACGTTTGTAAAGGCAAATCCATTTTGATGTGTCTGCCAGTTCTAACACTGTGAACCAGTTTCATTATCCTCCAAGTTCTAAGACATCTAGATAAGAAGGCAACTCTTACTGGATATCTTTTAAAACAGAACCTGTTCACTTTGAAATTTTCAACAATCCTTATCTAAAAAATAAGAAACTCAAATATAAAAGAATTGTAATTCATATTCAGCTATTATAGTCAACAAATTGCTGAAGCTGATTCAAAAAGTACCAGATGAGAGACCCATGTGAAAATAATATGCATTTAATTAAATTTGTGTCCTTTTGAAATCTGAATTATAACTCAGCAAAGGCAGTCTTGCAAAGAGTGGGACACGACTGAGTGACTAAGCACAGCACAAAGGCAGACTTGGAGAAACTTAGCATATGCAATTGCAGCCAAATCTGAAAGGATTAGAAAAACTAACAGATTTGCCTTGTTCTAACCAATTCACTTTAATCAGTGAATTTATTTTAACTTGTGTGTGAATAGTCAATCTTTACTATACATGAAGCACTGTGGAGGGTTATGAAACAATGGAGATACTGGCTTCTGTTGTTAAAAAAAAGAATCTAATTCTTTTAGATTTTCATGTAATACCGTAGGAGTCTAACAATATGAAGAAAAATACTAATTATGAGAAAAGGAGAGGTAATCATGGTATTTTGGGGCGGTCAAAATATATATTATTAAGGAGTGGGTGGCTTAGATTGGTTTTAGTGTTGGCAAAGCTAAGATAAATTCTTAGATATTCTCAGAAACCCTTGTCCTGTGTAGTCTATAAGGACATAATGGAGATGAAGATGGGCCTCTCTGAAGTAGGTCATGGGTATCACAGTGAGAGGAAGGAATGGGTGCCTTCATTCCATTTTTTTCAAATGTTGTTAGTTATTACACTTTTGAGGATAGCTTGAAGGTGGCAAGAAAGCTGAAAATGTGAAAGGGTAGTGTTAAGTCTGTTATTTTTTCATTGCCTAATATTTCCTCATTATTTGCTCAAGTTCAGTTACAGTTATAATATTTACCTTGGGAGACTGTTACTGTTTGCTTTGAAAAATGAATTAAATTTACAAATTGATTTGGTGTGAAATTAATGCAGTTTTAGAATTAAGGGTGATCCATTCCAACTCTCAGTTTTATTGATGAAGTCCAGAGAGACTGAGTGACTAGTCCAGGGACACACAAAAATCTATTGTCTGAGGAAGTAACAAATTGATATTCTGACTCCATCTAGCATTCTCTCCACTGGTTCACACTGCCACATCCAAAATTATTTGTGTATGAGGGTGTGTATGTGATGTGCCACACACTTGGATATCATATTGTATATGGTTTGGTGGTGGTGGTTTAGTCGCTAAGTCGTGTCTGACTTTTGCGACCGCACGGACTGTACTCCTCTGTCCATGTGATTTTCCAGGCAAGAATACTGGAGTGGGTTGCCATTTCCTTCTCCAGGTCATGTTGTATATGGCCCATGACAACTCTGCAGAAGACTTTCGACTATTCTAAGAACTTCTGCTTAAAGTACTAACCTAAATAGTATTGAGAGCTATAAACTAATGTGAAATCGTCCTTGAAAATGTGAATACCGCTTTTCTGCCTGTAGATTTTATACAGAACCTTTCTGTATACACATTTGCTTTAAGGAAAGAATAGACATGCCATTTAGCTTTTATACCTATAGTTTTCTTTGTTCTTTTCCTTCTATTCATCTCTCCCTCCCTTTCTTCCTTTTGTCCTTTTTTTCTATTTTCTATTAGATGATGATTGCAGCCATGAAATCAAAAGACGCTGACTCCTTGAAAGAAAAGTTATGACCAACCTAGACAGCATATTCAAAAGCAGAGACATTACTTAGCCAACAAAGGTCCGTCTAGTCAAGGCTATGGTTTTCCCAGTGGTCATGTATGGATATGAGAGTTGGACTGTGAAGAAAGCTGAGCACCGAAGAATTGGTGCTTTTGAACTGTGGTGTTGGAAAAGACTCTTGAGAGTCCCCTGGACTGCAAGGAGATCCAACCAGTCCATCCTAAGGGAGATCAGTCCTGGGTGTTCTTTGGAAGGACTGATGCTGAGGCTGAAATTCCAGTACTTTGGCAACCTCATGAGAAGAGTTGACTCATTGGGAAAGACCCTGATGTTGGGAGGGATTGGGAACAGAAAGAGAAGGGGATGACATAGGATGAGATGGCTGGATGGCATCACCGACTCAATGGACATGAGTTTGAGTGAACTCCAGGAGTTGGTGATGGACAGGGAGGCCTGGCGTGCTGAGATTCATGGAGTTGCAAAGAGTCGGACATGACTGAGTGACTGAACTGAACTGAACTGAACTGACTAATTAGTGGTAATAATGGTTTCTCAAGCCCATAAAAAGCCATTGTACCATGGAACATAAATTTTTATATTTACAGTGAGTTTGAGGACATAATATGGAGATGGAAACATATAACAGCTGCTATTGTACCAAACATTTAATTTTCCAGAGTATTTTCTCATGTATTACCTCATATAATCCATACAGTATTTTGTATACTTTAGTTCCATTTTATATAATTGTAGAAATTGAGTGTCAGAGAGGGAGAGCAACTTACCTAAGTCTAACCTGGTGTCTAGCACAGAATTAGTGGCCAGTACTTTGGCCAGCTGATGTGAAGAACTGCCTCATTGGAAAGACCCTGATGCTGAGAAAGATTGAAGGCAGGAGGAGAAGGGGGCAACAGAGAAAGAGATGGTTTGATGGCATCCCTGACTCAACGGACATGAGTTTCAGCAAGCTCCGGGATGTGGTCATGGACAGGGGAACCTGGTGTGCTACAGTCCATGGGGTCACAAAGAGCTGGACATGACTGAGTGACTGAACTGAACTGAACTGATATAGTTGTTGATTTTGTTGGTGCTTACACAGTCTCATGCTCTGCAGAGTCCCCACGAGGAGGATTTCATGCCTAGGAACAGTCACTGCACTGACTTCTGGCAATTTAGTGAGGCACAAGGTGAATGTGTCCAGTAGCCTCCTCTTTCCCTGGCTACACAGTGAATTTGTGATGTATATATTTTAAAGACCCCCTCTTTCCATCAGTTTCCTTGAGTTCCTAGATGACCCTCAGCCTGCACCTCAACTACACTCTGGCAGTACTTCTTTCCAGAATATTTCCTATCCCTCACCACCATTTCCCTTTTTTCCAAGGGTAATTGGGTCAAGGTATTAATGATGATTTTAATCATCTAAAATAACATATTTATATTCTTAAAACAGTCTTTTTTTTTTTTTAAAAGAATGAGTACTATGTCATGATGTAAATTTTCTACAACAAATAACAGGGGAGATATTCACTCAGGAATGAAAGCAGTAGCCTCATCTGTCCATGATTAGAGATTTCCTGGCTACCTGCCTCAAGAGGCAAAAGCAAAGGCATTATCATTCATTTGGAGAAGGCTACAAGGTTCATCTTTTCTTTTAATTTGATAATACCTAGAAATAGATCATGAAATATATAGCCCTTACTGTTCCCATAAATCATGGTTGTGGAAAAAAAGGGGGGAGTCTCTCTTCCCCTTACAGATAATGGTTTAGACAAAATATTTTAGCTAGAACTGTGGCATTATAAAATTTCTTTATAGTGTGGCAATGAAAAAGAAAGATATGGTGAGATCATTCAGTGTATGTCTGTATTTGTAGAGAATGGGAAAGTATAGCTGCCATAATAATGGCCCCTAAAGATGTCTGTGCATTAATATTTAGAACTGGTGAATATGGTACTTTACATGGCAGATGTGGCTAAGATTAAAAACAGTGAGAAGGACGGATTATCTTAGATTACCTGGTCCCAAGGTAATCATGCAAGTCCTTAAACACAGAGAATCTTTCTTGTCTACATTAAACTAGAGACAATAGCATGGGACTCAGTCAGCCTTTAGTTACTGATTTTACACATGGAGGAAGGGGTCATGTGCCAAGGAGTGTCAGCAGCCTTTATAAGATGGAAAAGGTAAGGGAAAAATTAATACAGCCCAGTTGTTACTTTGATTTTAAACCCAATGATACCCATGTTGAGATTTGAATTGTAGATCTGTAAAAGAAGGATAGATATTGGAAAAAAGTAACTGACATATTAAATGAATATGATCCAGCAAGGTTAATAACAAGAGTTAACATTTTTATAATACTGTTATGCACCAGACATTTTTCTAAGAATAAAACTTTCAAGACTCCAATGTTTTCTTTTTCATAACCTAATTTTGCAAAAGGAAAACTGAAATAGATAAATTAATTTCAAGATTAATCTAAGATTAATACAGCCATATGGTGAAGCTAGGAGTTGAACCCACACCATATGGCCTCTGTCTTGGCTTTACAATCAAGTCACAGTGTTCATGCTCTTAATAACTACACCAAAATTTACCACTACTCTCATTTTGACAAAACCAAAGTGCCAGTAAATTTGTTTTCTTTCCCAGATTCACAGAATCAGTGGAAAAATCTATGAACACTTCATTTTATCAGAAATGCCTTTTTCTTCCTCCCTCTCTCCCTTCTTCCCTGCCCCTCTCTCTCTTTCCTCCTTATTTCTAGTTTAATTTCTTATTTCTTCCTTCCTTTCTTCTCTCTTTCACTTGAAAAAACCAGTACAGTTTGACATAAGTATGGTGCATTATTAACTTTTTCATCTCAGTGTCAGAGAAGGAGAAACTTCTCTGCTGAAACTAGGTTCCTAGCTCGTTAGAAGTCTATGATCAAATAGTTTGTTGGAATTTTAGCAATGTTGAACATTCTTTTTCATCAAATAAAATATAAACAGTTTTAAATCATGCAAATATTTAATGCTTCTTTGTAAACCACTTTTGAAATACAAGATGTAGAATGAAAACTATCACCTAGCTTTACCACCCAGAAACAACCATCTTCTGTTTCTTTTCTGCTGACTTGTTTCTCTGTACAAGAGAAAGAAATCCACTTATATCTTTCAAGTGCAGTACAGTATTTTATCTTAAGTATCAAATAGGCATGCCTTGGAGATATCGCAATTTTAGTTCCAAACCACAGCAATAAAGTAAATTACATGAAATTTTTAGTTTCCCAACACACATAAAGGTTATGTTTATACTGTAGACTAAGTGCACAAGAGCATTATGTATTAAAAATGATGTGCATTCTTTAATTTAAAATTATTTTATTGCCTAAAAATGCTAACCATCACCTAAGCCTTCAGTGAGTTGTAATCTTTTTGCTACTGGAGGGTCTTGCCTTGATGCTGATGTCTGCTGACTGATTAGGGTACTTATTGCTGAAGATTGAAGTGACTGTGGTAATTTCTTAAAATAAGACAACATTGCAGTTTTCTGCATTAACGAATGATTTCTCAGTAGCATGCAATGCTGTTTGATAGCACTTTAACCTTAGTAGATCTTCTTTCAAAGTTGGAGTTAATTTTCTCAAAAACCTTCTATTTTATCTTTTAAGTTTATGTAATAGTCTATGTCCTTTGTTGTCATTTCAACAATCTTCACAGCATCTTCACCAGGAGTAGATACTATCTCAAGAAACACTTTTGTTGTTCATCCATAAAAAGAAACACCTCATCCATTAAAGTTTTATCATGAGATGGTAGCAATGCAGTCACATCTTCAGGTTCCACTTGTAACTTTATTTTATTTTTTTAAAACTTTTTATTTTGTGTTGGGGTACAGCCGTTTAGCAAACAATGTTGTGATAGTTTCAGGTGAACAGTGAAGGGACTCAGCGATATATATATATATATATACACATGAATCCATTCTCCCCCAAACTCCTCTCCCATCCAGTCTGCCACATAACTTTGAGCAGAGTTTCGTGTGTTATATAGTAGTTCCTTGGTTATCTATTTAAATATAGCAGTGTATATATGTCCATTGCAAACTCCCTGACTATTCCTTCCCCTCATCCTTTCCGCCAGCAACCATAAGTTCGTTCTCTAAGTCTGTGAATCTCTTTCTGTTTTGTAAGTAAGTTCATTTGTATCATTTATTTTTAGATTCCCCATATAAGGGATGTCATACACTATTTCTTCTTCCCGGTCTGACCTACTTCATTTCGTATCCACACCTAATTTTAACTCTCCTGCTATTTCCACCTCTGCGGTGACTTCCTCTACTGAAATCTTGAACCTCTCAAAGTGTTAGCTGTGAGAGTTGGAATCAATTTCTTTGAAACTCTTATTATGAATATTTTGACTTCTCATGAATCATGAATGTTCTTAATGGCATCTAGAATGATGAATCCTTTCCAGAAGTTTACAATTGATTTGCCCAGATCCATTAGAGGAATCACTATCTCTGGCAGCTACGACTTTATGAAATGTATTTCTTAAATAACACTTAAAATCAAAATTATTCTTTGATCCATTAGCTACAGTATGGATGTTGTATTCGCAGGCATGAAAACAACATTAATCTCACTGTAACCTACATCAGAGCTTCTGGGGTGACCATGTGCATTGTCAATAAACAGCAATGTTTTGAAAAGAATCTTTTTTCTGAGCAGGAGGTCTCAGCAGGGAGCCTAAAATATTCAGTAAACCATGTTGTCAGCAAATATGCTGTCATTCAGGCTTTGTTTTTCCATTTATAGAGGACAGGCAGAGTAGATTTACATAATTCTTAAGGATCCTAAGATTTCAGAACAGTCAATGAGCTTTGGCTTCAATGTATAATCACTAGCTACATTAGCTCCTAATAAGAAAGTTAGCCTGTTATTTGAAGCCAGGCAATAATTTCTCCTCCCTACCCATGAAAGTCCTACATGGCATCTTCTTCCTATAGAAGGCTGTTTTGTTTCCATTGAAAATCTATTGTTTAGTGTAGCCCACTTCATTAACTATTTTGAGTTTCTGGATAACTTGCTGCAGCTTCTACATCAGCACTTGCTGTTTCACCTGGCACCTATATGTTACAGAGACAGCTTGTTTCCTTAACTCTCATGAGTCATCTCTGCCAGCTTTAAATTTTTCTTCCAGAGTTTCCTCACCTCTCTCAGCCTTCATAGAAGTAATGAGAGTTAGAGTCTTGCTCTGGATTAGACTTTGGCTAAAGGGAAGGTTGTGGCTGGTTTGACTTCTATCCAGTAAGCTAAACCTTTTTCCATACCCACTATCTGCCTGCAATGCAGGAGACCTGGGTTCAACTCCTGGGTCAGGAAGATCCCCTGGAGAAGGAAATGGCAACCCACTCCAGTATTCTTGCCTGGAGAATCCCATGGACAGAGGAGCCTGGCAGGTTATAGACCACAGGGTCACAAGAGTCAAACATGGCTTAGTGACTAAACCACCACCACCACCATAAGGCTGCTTTGCTTTATTAGCATTGGTGTGTTCACTGGAGTGGCAATTTTAATTTCCTTCAAGAATTTTGACTTTGTATTCACATCTTGGCTTTTTGGTGCAAGAGGCTTAGCTATTAGCCTACTTTGGCTTTTGACATGCCTTCTTCACTGGAACTTCTAGGCTTTGATTTAAAATGGGAGATTTGTGACTCTTCCTTTCACTTGAACATGTAGGGGCCATTGCAGGGTTCTTCAGTTCAGTTGCTCTGTTGTGTCTGACTCTTTGCGACCCCATGGACTGCAATACGCCAGGCTTCCCTCACAAGAATTCAGGGAGAGCATAGAGAGGACAGAGAAGGAGAGAAATGAGGTAATGGCTGATGGAGGACTCAGAACACACATTACATTTATCAGCTATATTTACTGTCTTATATAGGTGCTGTTTGTGGTGCCCCAAGACAATTACAATAGTAACATTAAAGAACACTAAGCATTTATCACCATAACAAATATAATAATAATGAACAAGTTTGAAATATTGCAAGAATTACTAAAATGTGATGGGGAGATACTAAGTGAGCAGTCACTATGGGAAAAATGGCACCTGTGGATTTACTCAATGCAAGTTTACAAAAAGCTTCAATTTGTAAAAAAGATACAGTATGTTTGAAGCACATAAAGGGAAGTGCAATAAAATAAGTTATGCCTATAATTACTTAACCATTCTCCTGTTACCAGAAGGTAAGAATGTTGCCAATATTTTTTCTAATAAATCAGTTATAGTAGAGTTTATTTATGTATCTTTTCTATTTCACAGTTTTTCTCAGACTAGAGCTGAAGTAGAATTATTAGATTAAAAGGTAAAAACATTTTGACACTGCTTTCAGATAAATTATATCAATTTATGTTTACAGTTATAATGCATGAAACTGTACATCTTGCTCCACCTCACCAGTAGCATTTAATATTAAAAACCACTACTGTACTAGGCAGAAAGTATTTTATTAAAATAATTGCCCCTTTAGATTTATCACACTAACCTTCTCAGTGCGAAGCCACTTATATCGTAGATAACAACTTCTCTCATTTAAGGGGCAATCATAAAGGGGCATTACTTACAGACTTCAACTGAGTCAGAAGTCAAATTGACATATTTCATGAACAAACTGAATATGGGAGAAAAATAAGGCAAACTTCATAAGGACAAGTTTTAAAAAATACCAGTTTACTAAGATCTTAAAATATAGCAAAATAGACTGAGAATTAACTAATTCAAGTCTAAAGAGTTACTTTATATATATATATATATATTAGCTGACTTTTTGTTTGCTTGTATTTTTGCCTCTAATTATTATTACTTGCCAAAGCAAGATTATAGGATAGCATTATAATAGAGGTCTGTCTTTTAACTCTATGGATTTGGTTTTAATCTTGGACTTTGCACTAGGCAATCTTTCTGTTTTGTTGTGTGTCATTTTGTTTTGGCAGACCCTAACACAGAATTGTATACATCTTGGAGATGTTAGACTAACTGTTTGCAGTATAGACTCTGGAGACAGATATGAATTAGAGTTCATAGCTTTTACATTTACCAACTGTTCTTCTTAAGCAAGTTATCCAAATCTCTAAAGTTTCTCTTTCTGTAGCTATTAAACTGAGATAATAATAGGGCCTGCATTGAGTGGTTGAGGGAGAATTAAAAGAAGCACGGCAAAGAGGGACATTGTCTAGTAAAAAAATCAGCAAATAATAGTTGTTACTATCATCATTATCATCATCCCCATTATTATAATCTTTTTCCCCGTCTGATTATAATATGAGTTATTTCTGATTTAAGTATACAGTCCTAAAACTCTACCCTCTCTTCCTTATCTTTCTTAATATTTACTCATTTATCAACAGGCATTTATCTAGAACAAAATAGATTAAATCTGGACACAGGGATCTTATATGCCTGTGAGAGAAGATAAATAATGGGCAAATAAGCAAATAGATACTCAGAATGTCAGATGGTGTTGTGTTATGGAGAAAAATAAAACAGAGCAAGGGAGATAGGGAGAGTCAGAGATGGGAGCAGGGGTGACATGGGAGAAAGATAGGTTACTATTTTTTTTAAGTGGTAGAAACCTCTGATGAATGATATATCTTGAACACAATTAAAGATAAGAAAAAGTAACATTCTCAATGACAGAAACATGCCTTGTATGTTCAAGAGTCAGCAAGAAGGTCTGTGGGGCAGAGAGAGAGTAACTAGATGGAAATGAGGTCAAAAATGGAGGTGGGCCACACATGTAGGGGCTTGTAGGCCATTGTCAGGGCTTTGAGTTTTAGCATGGGTGACATAGAAAACCAGTGGGCAGTAGTGAGCAGAAGAATGACTGGGCTAAGGCAGAAGTGGATCAGCTACGGAAAGCTATTTTGGTATCCTAGGGAAGATGGTGATGGCTTAAACCTGGAGATGATGCCAGATTCTTTGCAACTCTTCTCCCGACTCCAGGCAAGTAGCACTGAAGATGCACAGAAGCTCTCCTATAACCTCTGGTGTCATGCTTGTCCATGAGATTTGTCCCTTTTCCATGACTGGCTCAGCTTCAAAATTATTCTCTCAGTGTTCTATGCAACAATTCGTTCAAAGATGAAAGTCAGAAAATATATCCAGGCTCTGCTGGATTCCCACTGAAGCTTCCCAGTTTTTCAATAAGCCATAGAGTTTGGAATAAAAAGCACTTTTGACAAATAGGGGAAATGTGGAAAAAACAACTCTAAGTTGAAAGACATTAAACTGTAATGGACAGAGCAATAAAAAGGGAGTCAGGAAATTTGATATCTGGTTTTTTAATTGAAGGTTAGCTGGCTCTGTGACCTTGATGAATCCATTAACCTCCAGGGGCCTTAGTTTGCACATTACTACAATGAGAGGTATTGCTAGGTCAGCACTGTCCAATGGGAGTTTCTGCAGTGATGGAAAGATTCTATATCTTCACTGTCCAATATAGAAGCCAGTAGCCATGTGTGTCTATTGAGCACCGGAAATGTGGTTGCTACAATTGAAGGACTAAGGTTGTAGTTTTTTCAGTAGTTAGAGTGGATATTTGCATTATTTGGTTGCCTATAATCTGAAATCTTCCTGACCTTTCATTAGAAGTGTTAAAAGTCTCTGATAGTTGCTTTTCTTGCTTTCACTGCGGTGACAGGATGGGCACATGACTTAAGCTCAACCAAGAAGATGCATTCCCTCTAGAAGCTCATTTGGCAAAGAAGGAAAAGAAGATGATATATTCTGGAATGGTGGCAACCACATCAGGTTTCCAGGGCAATGGCAGTGGTTCTGATATGGGGTTATCTATTGTTCAACTGGCGACGGAGCAAGCTGTGATGTCCTTTGTTCACCATTCCTTAATTGTAACTTTAGGCAAACCACTTAATTTTTCCAACCCTCAAGGTAAATTCTGTAAAAATTATCATAGTGATATCTATTCTCCATGTGCCTTAAGTAAATAAGTTTGGTAAATATTTCATGTTTGGAGATACATACAGATCTTATGAATTTCTCTGGACACAAAGTTCTCAAATGTCCACTAAGTAGAGATGCTAGCTAGCACTTATAAGCTCTTCTTAGAAAAAAAAAATGATGGTAAATTGCTATTTTAAGGTCTTTTCACCCCTCTCTTAGGTCTCCCTTTTCTTATTCAGTAACTCTGCTTCCAGCCCAGAGCACCCCCACTGGCCATTATACCCTTCACAGCACCAAAAGGTCTCAGCCTTCCTCTTACCTCTGCCCTATTGATAGATTACCTTCAGAACCCCTGGACTCCCCTGTCAAAGGGAAACTAATATACTTATTCTAACCAAGGAATCAATGGCATATAGTTAATGACACACTAGAAAAATACACACAGAGAGCAAATAGGGACTCACTTCATTGCTGGTAAAGCTCAGCTAGGGAATATGGCCTCAATTTGTTTGTAAGATGGTAAAATTGACTTTCTAGTGCTTCCTCCACTCTCTACCCCTCATCATACCACCATGTTTGTATCTTCAGACCCATCTGAGGGAAGTGCCAGTTTACAGAGAAGCCTTACCCAGCCAGGTACGTGGAGAACACCTCTCAACTCTCACCTGTCAACAGTAGGGCAGAGAGTTGGAGGCCATGCATACACAAAGACCTTCAGCAATTAACTCCACCTGACAGAGAGATAGGAATTAACAGAAGTAATATTCTTACCATCTCATCAATCATTAAAAAACACGCCTTCTCACATAGGAAAATCAATGCTTGGATCTTTAAACCAATGTTTTTTCTTTAAACCATCCAATGCTTGGATGCTTCTAACCAATTATATAATTGAAGAAATCAGAGGTTCCTATTGCATGGACCAGTAGAAATTTGGGACAGGAAAAGAATACTTCCTCTTTCTTTCCTGAGCCATAAGAATAAGATTAGAAACACAGGAGATTGAGGTGCTGTCCAAGGGCAGAGGTAGTATTTTAAAGGCTTTACTGATGTCATTTAATCATATCTCATATGCAGAAATTTGCTATGCTTTGTGATTATTATTTTAAGCAGTTCTGTTGTCCCGCATTTTTAAAAAAAATCTAGTCATTCACAATTCTTTAATTTTTCCACATAATATAAAGGGCCAGTTGAAGAGAACATAATATATCCAACTTAATCAGAATATTTCAGGTTCATCTCTAATTAGAACTAATATTTATGACAAATTCTACCTCTTTTGAGGTCTGAAATAATCTTTTCCTTTACCTTATAGAGAAGACCTACAGCAGTGCTTAGCACATAATCATAGTGAATGCGCAATAAATGAATGAATTAATCCAATCATACTTATTTTCTTCTCTCTTTAAAAGGCCATGTTAATTCTTTATACTTTTTTCTTTCCGTTTCTTGTGTTTCCTGTAAACATCTTCATTTTCTTTCCCCTCATTCATCTTTCTTTCTCCTGGGAAACTGCTCTCTGTAATTGTTTTATTTTCCTATCTTTCTGCCTCTTATATTCTTCTCTCATTCATCCTTTGTCCTCTGTGTCTATAATTATCTTTAAAATCATCTTTTCAGGTATAACTTGGATAAATGGAGAGGAACATCTTAAATCAAGAGATATTCAAAGTGAGAAATTACTTATTAGTCATGGGGAGAAAAGCCAGAAATCTATCCTGAGCTGCTTTGAGACAAAGCCAAACTAGTATCTATTTTGATGTCACAAACATCTTAAATGGAATTCCAGTCTTCCTTCATTGGGCATTTACTTGAATATAGAACTTATTTAAAAAAAAAAAGGCTGATCCACACTTTACTAGCATGCATATTTATATAGACAAACCTACAAAAAATAATCCTATTATCTCTGAGTAACTGAATGGAGAAAATCAAATTAGTGAAAGAAGCAATGCTGTTTTTTCTTTAAGCATCTACAACCAATAGAACCCATCTTATGACTTTGTATAAGGTAATAAATATTAATTTGAAATAGATAGTTCAAATTATTACTATGAAACATCCTAATTTCCAACATTTTAAAAATTTTCAACAGATCTAAAATATATGGAATATTTTCTGTCTTTTCCAATAATTCTGCCAACCACAAAATTGTTGAATTTGATTATAATCAAAACAAAGACAACAGAAGTAATAAAGAATATATAGTTACCTTGGGAGATATAACCTTCTCATGAGACTACTGCGCTAGAAAGTTGAAATGAAGCTTAATATTGACAGACATAAATTAAAGAATGACAAATTATTTATTAATAAATTAATGTGCATATTCAGTAAATGAATTCCTCATAGATTGTTGATTTGGGGATTTTGGCCTTAAGGAGAAAGAAAGGAAAGAAGAGATAGTGACCCATATTCAAAATCTGGTCACATGGGAATGAGAAAGGTTTGTGAGTTAAATTACTCTTTTGGAGCAGAAAAAGTGAGAGTTCTGAGAACAGACAGCAGGCAAAAATTCAGTTGGTGAGAAGCTGACGTAAGAGAAGGACAGCAATAATTACTGGGGACAAGTTGCTGGGTTTCAGGAGCAGAGCTCTAGGTGTTTCAGTCTCATAAAGACCAAGGAACCACTCAAGAATTCTGGGAGGTGGATCATAGAGGATCCTGCTGTGATTTATGTCTGAGAGTGTTTTGCCTATGTTCTCCTCTAGGAGTTTTATAGTTTCTGGTCTTACATTTAGATCTTTAATCCATTTTGAGTTTATTTTTGTCTGTGGTGTTAGAAAGTGATCTAGTTTCATTCTTTTACAAGTGGTTGACCAGTTTTCCCAGCACCACTTGTTAAAGAGATTGTCTTTACTCCATTGTATATTCTTGCCTCCTTTGTCAAAGATAAGGTGTCCATATGTGTGTGGATTTATCTCTGGGCTTTCTATTTTGTTCCATTGATCTATATGTCTGTCTTTGTGCCAGTACCATACTGTTTTGATGACTGTGGCTTTGTAGTAGAGCCTGAAGTCAGGTAAGTTGATTCCTCCAGTTCCATTCTTCTTTCTCAAGATTGCTTTGGCAATTTGAGGTTTTTTGTATTTCCATACAAATCTTGAAATTATTTGTTCTAGTTCTGTGAAAAATATGGCTGGTAGCTTGATAGGGACTGCATTTAATTTGTAAATTGCTTTGGGTAGTATACTCATTTTCACTATATTGATTCTTCTGACCCATGAACATGGTATATTTCTCCATCTATTAGTGTCCTCTTTGATTTCTTTCATCAGTGTTTTATAGTTTTCTATATATAGGTCTTTAGTTTCTTTAGGTAGATATATTCCTAAGTATTTTATTCTTTTCGTTGCAATGGTGAATGGAATTGTTTCCTTAATTTCTTTTTCTACTTTCTCATTATTAGTGTATAGGAATGCAAGGGATTTCTGTGTGTTAATTTTATATCCTGCAACTTTACTATATTCATTGATGAGCTCTAGTAATTTTCTGGTGGAGTCTTTAGGGTTTTCCATGTAGAGGATCATGTCATCTGCAAACAGTGAGAGTTTTACTTCTTCTTTTCCAATTTGGATTCCTTTAGCAGGATCCTCCATGATCCACCTCCCAGAATTCTGGAAATAAAAGCAAAAATAAACAAATGGGATCTAATTAAAATTAAAAGCTTCTGCACAACAAAGGAAACTATAAACAAGGTGGAAAGACAGCCTTCTGAATGGGAGAAAATAATAGCAAATGAAGCAGCTGACAAACAACTAATCTCAAAAATATATAAGCAACTTATGCAGCTCAATTCCAGAAAAATAAACGACCCAATCAAAAAATGGGCCTCAGAACTAAATAGACATTTCTCCAAAGAAGACATACGGATGGCTAACAAACACGTGAAAAGATGCTCAACATCACTCATTATCAGAGAAATGCAAATCAAAACCACAATGAGGTACCACTTCACACCAGTCAGAATGGCTGCGATCCAAAAATCTGCAAGCAATAAATGCTGGAGAGGGTGTGGAGAAAAGGGAACCCTCCTACACTGTTGGTGGGAATGCAAACTAGTACAGCCACTATGGAGAACAGTGTGGAGATTCCTTAAAAAATTGCAAATAGAACTACCTTATGACCCAGCAATCCCACTGCTGGGCATACACACCGAGGAAACTAGAATTGAAAGAGACACATGTACCCCAATGTTCATCGCAGCACTGTTTATAATAGCCAGGACATGGAAACAACCTAGATGTCCATCAGCAGATGAATGAATAAGAAAGCTTTGGTACATGTACACAATGGAGTATTACTCAGCTGTTAAAAAGAATTCATTTGAATCAGTTCTGATGAGATGGATGAAACTGGAGCCGATTATACAGAGTGAAGTAAGCCAGAAAGAAAAACACCAATACAGTATACTAACACATATATATGGAATTTAGAAAGATAGCACTGACGACCCTGTATGCAAGACAGGAAAAAAGACACAGCGGTGTATAACAGACTTTTGGACTCAGAGGGAGAGGGAGAGGGTGGGATGATTTTGGAGAATGGCATTCTATCATGTATACTATCATGTAAGAATTGAATCGCCAGTCTATGTCTGACGCAGGATACAGCATGCTTGGGGCTGGTGCATGGGGATGACCCACAGAGATGTTATGGGGAGGGAGGTGGGAGGGGGGTTCATGTTTGGGAACACATGTAAGAATTAAAGATTTTAAAATTAAATAAAAAAATAATTGAAAAAAAAAGAAAAAAAAGAAAAAAAAGAGAAAAAAAAAAAAAAAGACCAAGGAACCACTCAAGAAATCAAAGGAGAGACGTATGCAATAAGATGGACAGGGTTTGGGCTGCTACGAGTAAGAGGAGAGCCTTACTCTTGGAGCTCAAAACCAAGGTCAGAGCAGAAGCAAAAATCAGGCTGCCTGGAGTTTGATTCTCTAAGCTGTGACCTTAAAGTTCCTGAAATTTCCCGTGATCAGGGACAGAATTTGTTCCAAGTGGGGAAGGGGGATGAGCTAAATTTATGAGAACAACTGAAGTGTCACCAGCTTTGAAATTTAGAGGAGAAAAGAGATAAACATCATTATGTGAATTAATTCATAAAGGGGGAGAAAATCTATTCTAAAAGTCCAATGCTATAAAAAAAAAAATTCCAAGTTGGTTAGGGAAACTGTTCAGGTGGCTGGGATGGTTAAATGTGTTAGAACAGTGGCTAACATACAGTAGTTATTCAATATATGTTAACTTACTACTGTTAGTATTACCAATCTATGGCTGTTTTGCAGTTCTTCATGCAAATGCTGCTTTACCAAAGCTTCTGAAAGAAAGCACAAAGGGAACTAACTGGTAGGGGGTTCTTTAAGGACTTCATGACCTGGAAGGATCTAGTTTGGTACACTTTGGAAAGCAAACAAGGCTTAGCCAGCATGGGTTACAGAAGACCCTCTCAGAAATCTGTGAGAGTAGGGAGGAACAAGATCCCGGAAGAGGCTCTTTAGTTCCTCTTCACTTTTTGCCATAAGTATTGTGTCATCTGCCTATCTGAGGTAATAGATATTTCTCCAGGCAATCTTGATTCCAGCTTGTGCTTCATCCAGCCTGGCCTTTTTCATGATGTACTCTGCATATAAGTTAAATAAGTCAGGTTACGATATACAACCTTGGCAATAAATGCAAGAGTGACAGATGACAATATAAAGTTATATTAAAGGACTGTTGAAATTATGGTTTCCATGCTTGGTCTTTAAACATTAATTTCTTTGCCCTTTGGCTTCTCACTTAGTTATGGTTTAGGTGAAACTTGGTTTTGGATTGGTAGTGGCAAGATTTTAATCACTATGTAAGAAAGGTATTAAGATCATCCCCATGGAAAAGAAATGCAAAAAGCAAAATGGCTGTCTGAGGAGGCCTTACAAATAGCTATGAAAAGAAGAGAAGTGAAAAGCAAAGGAGAAAAGGAAAGATATAAGCATCTGAATGCAGAGTTCCAAAGAATAGCAAGAAGAGATAAAAAAGCCTTCCTCAGTGATCAATGTAAAGAAATTGAGGAAAATAACAGAATGGGAAAGACTAGAGATGTCTTCAAGA
This sequence comes from Capricornis sumatraensis, assembly GCF_032405125.1. Lineage (NCBI taxonomy): Eukaryota > Metazoa > Chordata > Mammalia > Artiodactyla > Bovidae > Capricornis > Capricornis sumatraensis. The sequence goes on from NC_091086.1 coordinate 22,587,562, forward strand.
AAATTAGAGACACCAAGGGAACATTTCATGCAAAAATGGTCTCGATAAAGGACAGAAATGGTATGGACATAACAGAAGCAGAAGATATTAAGAAGACGTAGCAAGAATACACGGAAGAACTGTACAAAAAAGATCTTCAAGACCAAGATAATCACGATGGTGTGATCACTCACCTAGAGCCAGACATCCTGGAATGCGAAGTCAAGTGGGCCTTAGAAAGCGTCACTACGAACAAAGCTAGTGGAGGTGATAGAATTCCAGTTGATCTCTTTCAAATCCTGAAAGATGATGCTGTGAAAGTGCTGCACTCAATATGCCAGCAAATTTGGAAAACTCAGCAGTGGCCACAGGACTGGAAAAGGTCAGTTTTCATTCCAATCCCAAAGAAAGGCAATGCCAAAGGATGCTCAAACTACTGCACAATTGCACTGTGGAAAATTCTGAAAGAGATGGGAATACCAGACCACCTGACCTGCCTCTTGAGAAACCTATATGCAGGTCAGGAAGCAACAGTTCGAACAGGACATGGAACAACAGACTGGTTCCAAATAGGAAAAGGAGTACATCAAGGCTGTATATTGTTACCCTGCTTATTTAATTTCTATGCAGAGTACATCATAAGAAACGCTGGGCTGGAAGATACACAAGCTGGAATCAAGATTGCCGGGAAAAATATCAATAACCTCAGATATGCAGAAGACACCACCCTTATGGCAGAAAGTGAAGAGGAACTAAAGAGCCTCTTGATGAAAGTGAAAGAGGAGAGTGAAAAAGTTGGCTTCAAGCTCAACATTCAGAAAACGAAGATCATGGCATCTGGTCTCATGACTTCATGGGAAATAGATGGGGAAACAGTGGAAACAGTGTCAGACTTTTTTGTGTGTGTGCTCCAAAATCACTGCAGATGGTGACTGCAGCCATGAAATTAAAAGATGCTTACTCCTTGGAAGAAAAGTTATGACCAACCTAGACAGCATATTGAAAAGCAAAGACATTAGTTTGCCAACAAAGGTCCATCTAGTCAAGGCTATGATTTTTCTAGTGGTCATGTATGTACGTGAGAGTTGGACTGTGAAGAAAGCTGAGCACTGCAGAATTGATGCTTTTGAACTGTGGTGTTGGAGAAGACTCTTGAGAGTCCCTGGGACTGCAAGGAGATCAGCCCTGGGATTTCTTTGGAGGGAATGATGCTAAAGCTGAAACTCCAGTACTTTGGCCACCTCATGTGAAGAGTTGACTCATTGGAAAAGACTCTGATGCTGGGAGGGATTGGGGGCAGGAGTAGAAGGGGGCAACAGAGGATGAGATGGCTGGATGGCATCACTGACTTGATGGATGTGAGTCTGAGTGAACTCCGGGAGCTGGTGATGGACAGGGTGGCCTGGCATGCTGCGATTCATGGGGTCGCAAAGAGTCATACATGACTGAGTGACTGAACTGAACTGAAGCCACACTTTCCTTGCCTTTTTTCATTGCTTCCTTTACTGTTCACCCGCAGTGTTCTTTCTACTTGCTGCCTGCTAGAAAATATCCTGACAAGTGATCTGACCTTTGGATATTCAGTCTTAGGCTTAGTCACATTGAGCAAGATGCTTGGGAAGCTGCAATAGCTCAAGTTAGCATTTGAGGTACCATAAAAGGCAAAAGGGAGCAATTATCCCTTTTGGTGCTTCTAAAATTGTTATGTGGTATGATTCATATATTATAACCTTCAACATGGTAACTGGTCCTTAGAACAAGGCTTTTCTCATCCTTCTATCTGCGGAATAGTCTCTATACATGAGGTTTAATTCCCTAAACCCAATGATGCCAGACCTTAAGTCAAGCCTTATAAAGAGAGCAGTCAAAAGATTATAATACAGTTCTCCATGGCACCAAAGCATCCTGGGGAAAAGTCTGTAGATGGGAGAAAGCTCTTACTTAAATTTTCTCTTCTTTACATTGTTTTACTAAAAATAAAACATTCTAGGCCAACATATATTTGGAAACTATTAGTCTACTGCAGGCTGTGTTCATATGAAGCAAGTTTTAAGGTTTTTATTTTAAAATAAATCTAGATAATTTCTAACATTAAGTTATTTGTTGGAGTAACTTAGTTCCTGGATCTAAGGACTGAATGAATTAAGTTGGTGAAAAACTGAAGACAGGCTTATTTTACAGTTAATAAAATAATTTGAACAAGAGAGAATTGTTTTCTTATTATGGATTTTACCTTTTTTACTCTATGACTTGATTCTCAATTACTGGGCCAAGGTTCTTATCATAAAAAATGGAAGAAAAAATTCCATTGATTTGTTAAATTTAGCCATTAAAAAAAAATCTACTAACAGGTTCCATCAATTGTGATAAATGCAGAAGAGTTCAGTGAAATACATAAGTAGAATTGATAATAGGAACACAAATAGAACTCTAATCAATGCTATTCAATAATCAATCTTCCCTCTTTTGAATATCAGATGTGTTAGTCATGTTATATTAGCTACATAGGGGCTTTCCTGATAGCTCAGCTGGTAAAGAATCCACCTGCTATGTAGGAGATCTAATATATATTAGTTATCAGGTTTATATATATATATATATATATATATATATATATATATATATATATATATATATGATACTCCAGCTTAAAGGAACAAATATTACTCTACTCAATGAACTTAGCAGCTTAGAAGTAGAAGTTTAAAATGATGGACAATTATTATCTCAGTTTCTGGGTGAAGTATGTAGAAGCTACTTAGCTGCGTGGTTCTAACTTGGCATCTCTCATAAGGGTGCATTAAAGTTGTCAGCTGGGGTATCATTTGAAGGTTTGAGTTGGGCTGGAAGATATACTTCTAAGATGTCATACTCATATGACCCATACTAGAAATACTTAGTCCCTTGCCACATGAGGGCTTCCTCTGTGGCTTAACTGGTAAAGAATTCACCTGCAATGCAGGAGACCTGGGTTCAATCCCTAGGTTGGGAAGATCCTTTGGAGAAGGGAAAGGCTACCTACTCCAGTATTCTGGCCTGGAGAATTCCATGGACTGTATAGTCCATGGGGTCACAAAGGGTCAGACACAACAGAGTGACTTTCACTTTCACCTGCCACATGAACCTCTCTTGAAACTGCTTGTGTGTCTTCTTAGCATGACAACCAGTTTTCCCCAGACTGAATGATCTGACAGTGTGAGAAATAAGCCAGAGTTCCTTTTATGAGTTAATCTTGGAAGCCATATGCTATTACTTCCACCACCACTTATTAGCAGTGGGTCACTAAACGCAAAGAATAAACTAGTGATTGCCAGTGGAGGGAGGGAAGAGGGGAGGGGTGAGATAGAGGAATAAGACTAAGAGACACAAACTACTATGTATAGAGTAAATAAGGAACAAGGATAATATACAGCACAGGAAAATGAAACTATTATTTTGTGATAACTTTAAACAGAGCATAATCTATAAAAGTATTGACTCACTATGTTGTACACTTGAAACTAGTATAATCTTATAGATCAACTATACTTCAATAAAAAAGTTTTTTTTTCCTAATTTTAAAGAGGGAAGAGAAATTTGACTCCATATTTCAGAGAAGAATCAAAGTGTTTCTTGACATATTTTAAAACCATTATAAGTATATTTGATTTTTGGTTATATGTATATGTATATACATATACATACACATAACACACACACATTTTTTAAAGCATTATTAAATAATTGTCACTGCAGCTGTGTTCTGGTCCTAGAAGGTCACATTTATATGATTTAATAATTTTTGAACAGTTCTACTTCCTCAAGGAAATGGTTTTGTTTAGGCTGTGGGGAGCAGAATACATCAGAGACATATCACTTCTCTTTTCTCCTTTCCCCCTACCCTTTTCATCCCCCCATTCTCTTTCTCCCTTCTAACCTCCTCCCCTCCATATCCCTGCAGCCCCTAGAACTAAATGTGCAGTGAGGAATTGTGTAATATCTTACACAGATCTACATAGACATGAGTTTACTATAATAAAAGCTGATTTCTGAATAAGAGAATAAGCCTAATTTAAAATCTTGCTATATTTTTCAAGTCTTACATAATGACATTAGGCTCTTACTTAGATTTATATAAAATTGGCATCTGGGAATGGTACAAAAACCTATTAAAATATGGTTACCAGGAAGGATTTCCTAGCTAAGAAGTTCTTCATATTCTATGAGTTCAGTTGCCTGTAGAGGTTTTAGTTTACTTCAAGTTCACTGTAAGTCAACCAGACTGAAAAATAAATGCTTAAGAGAATAAGGAGACAAACCACAGACTGGGATAAAATGTTTACAGAAGACATATCTGATACATTTTCTGTTACCCAAAATATGCAAAGAACTTTTAAAACTCAGCAATAGGAAAATAAACAACCCAATTAAAAAATGGACCGAAGACGTTAACAGAAATTCCACCAAGGAAGATATTAAGCTGGAAAATAAGGATATGAAAAGATACTCCACAGCATATATCATGAGCGAAATGCAAATGAAAATGACAATGAGATAACACTGCACACCTACGAGAATGGCCAAAATCAGCAGCACTATGATTAATCTGTCATGCTGTTAAGTAAGTACTTTTATCCTAGATTATTGAAGAGGTAGGGAGAACAATGGATTGGGAATCAGGAGACCTAGATTTTTAGCCCCTTGATTTTAACGTTTACCTGGCTGACCTTAGGCTAGCCTTGGGATATCATTTGTCAAGAGAGAATATTGGAGTAAATGATATTAATTACTTCTTTTAGCCCTAGTGCTCTGTGATGCTGCCATATTATAGATAACTTCTGGCAGACTGATTAATGTCTACCAAGAGAAAACTGGCCATTACCAGTTTAAAGTTAAGGTTGAGTGTAAATCTAAAAATGGATGTTTTCTATCCTCACCTTTTCTTCTCTGCAGTCCCAATTGTTTCATTTCTTAATTGTTCCTGATCAGACACACTGATGGCATGTCTATATGTGTCTTTTAAAGTGAATTAATGTGTTAATATCACCTAGATTTGGGCAGCAAGGGATCAGTGCTCACATTGCTAATCATCATGTCACTTACCTAAAACAAGTCATGGTTGAAATCACTGACAAACTGTGTCTTACAAACATACTTTAAAGTCATGTAGTGTAATTTCACTGCATGGTTGCTGTTTGGGTTGATCAAAGTTGGGAGTGGAGCTGGTCATTCAGTTCAGTTCAGTTCAGTTCATTCAGTCACTCAGTCGTGTCCGACTCTTTGCAACCCCATGAATCACAGCACGCCAGGCCTCCCTGTCCATCACCATCTTCCGGAGTTCACTCAGACTCACGTCCATCGAGTCAGTGATGCCATCCAGCCATCTCATCCTCTGTCGTCCCCTTCTCCTCATGCCCCCAATCCTTCCCAGCATCAGAGTCTTTTCCAATGAGTCAACTCTTTGCATGAGGTGGCCAAAGTACTGGAGTTTCAGCTTTAGCATAATTCCTTCCAAAGAAATCCCAGGGCTGATCTTCAGAATGGACTGGTTGGATCTCCTTGCAGTCCCAGGGACTCTCAAGAGTCTTCTCCAACACCACAGTTCAAAAGCATCAATTTTTCAGCGCTCAGCTTTCTTCACAGTCCAACTCTCACATCCATACATGACCACTGGAAAAACCATAGCCTTGACTAGATGGACCTTAGTCGGCAAAGTAATGTCTCTGCTTTTCAATATGCTATCTAGGTTGGTCATAAGTTTTCTTCCAAGGAGTAAGCGTCTTTTAATTTCATGGCTGCAGTCACCATCTGTAGTGATTTTGGAGCCAAAAAAAAAAAAAAAAAGTCTGACACTGTTTCCACTGTTTCCCTATCTATTTCCCATGAAGTGATGGGACCAGATGCTATGATCTTCGTTTTCTGAATGTTGAGCTTTAAGCCAACTTTTTCACTCTCCTCTTTCACTTTCATCAAGAGGCTTTTTAGTTCCTCTTCACTTTCTGCCATAAGGGTGGTGTCATCTGCATATCTGAGGTTATTGATATTTCTCCCGGCAATCTTGATTCCAGCTTGTGTTTCTTCCAGTCCAGCATTTCTCATGATGTACTCTGCATATAAGTTAAATAAGCAGGGTAACAATATACAGCCTGACATACTCCTTTTCCTATTTGGAACCAGTCTGTTGTTTCATGTCCAGTTCTAACTGTTGCTTCCTAACCTGCATACAGATTTCTCAAGAGGCAGGTTAGGTGGTCTGGTATTTCCATCTCTTTCAGAATTTTCCACAGTTTATTGTGATTCACAGTGTAAAAGGCTTTGGCATAGTCAATAAAGCAGAAATAGATGTTTTTCTGGAACTCTGTTGCTTTTTCCATGATCCAGCAGATGTTGGCAATTTCTCTGGTTCCTCTGCCTTTCCTAAAACCAGCTTGAACATCAGGGAGTTCACGGTTCACATATTGCTGAAGCCTGGCTTGGAGAATTTTGACCATTACTTTACTAGTGTGTGAGATGAGTGCAATTGTGCGGTAGTTTGAGCATTCTTTGGCATTGCCTTTCTTTGGGATTGGAATGAAAACTGACCTTTTCCAGTCCTGTGGCCACTGCTGAGTTTTCCAAATTTGCTGGCATATTGATTGCAGCACTTTCACAGCATCATCTTTCAGGGTTTGAAAGAGCTCAACTGGAATTCCATCACGTCCACTAGCTTTGTTCGTAGTGATGCTTTCTAAGGCCCATTTGACTTCACATTCCAAGATGTCTGGCTCTAGATTAGTGACCACATCATCATGATTATCTGGATTGCGAAGATCTTTTTTGTACAGTTCTTCCATGTATTCTTGCCACCTCTTCTTAATATCTTCTGCTTCTGTTATGTCCATACCATTTCTGTCCTTTATCGAGCCCATCTTTGCATGAAATGTTCCCTTTATATCTCTAATTTTCTTGAAGACATCTCTAGTCTTTCCCATTCTGTTCTTTTCCTCTATTTCTTTTGCATTGATCGCTGAATAAGGCTTTCTTATCTCTTCTTGAGCTGGTCATTACTGGGAGCCAAATTTTACTCACATATAAACTTGTTTCAGAAGCCTGACTTTATGATAATCTCAACCCAGGTTTTCATTATAAATATCAAGTGTTGCACAGCATATGGTCAGTGTTTCTCTAATTAGAACTTAGACCTTCATGTTTTGACACTAAAATGCCAAGAAATGTGTTAAAAGCAATAATATTATTTTTATTTTCAGGAGACCAATATGATATTGTAAGGGACAGTTAGACACTTTCCTAGAATCTAATTTAATAATGACATGGTTGAGCAGATGGAACCTAAAATAACAAGTTGTGTTCTAGTTTATTTTATAAGCAGTGCTATTTTCTCATGCACCAATCATCCTACTGGGCTTGGAAAACAGCAGCAAATCAGAACTGTAGAGAAGGTGACAGTAAATTAAACCTTATTGCAAAACATTACAAGTAAAGTGACTCATTTAAAATCATGAGGTCTCTAAAGGAACTACTAATTTAGTTAATCAAGGTGATATGGCTTTAGAAAGTAAATTATGCTTAAATGAGGCTTTGATGTGACTCTGTTCTTTAAATGGCTCCCATAGCATGTTCACACTGATAACAAAATTAAAATACTTTCAGTGGATGCTGTGTAAAGTAAGAGTTTAACTGCAGAAAGGCTAAGACTAAAATTCCTGAGTTAAGCTGTTATGTATAGAATAATGTAGAAAGGAAAGAACCCCGAAGTCTCTCAGTGCAATTCTAAAGTCAGGAGTCAAGCCCATGTCCCCTCTCCTACCTACTGTAGTGGGAATAAGACATTTTCCTTTTCTCTCTAGTTTCCATTACCAAGCATAGGTAGTCTCTGTTATAGTAAGTGTTAAATATGTACGGGCTACATACTGAGGTTTAAGAGAAAAAATAAAGACAGAGTGGAGAGGAGAAATAGCATACCCTGCTGTATCATCCTGCTAGGAGGTATCCTATATAACCCTCAGGATGTAAAGATGGTCCCAGCTACCTTTCTCTTTATTGCTACCACTTTTACTCTTGGTCATCATTTCTGCACAATAGTTCAGTCCAAAACAAGTGCCCTTTGCACAGTTTGTTAAAAATGTATCATGAGAGGATTTCTGCTTCCAGACATGGTGAAGTAACAAGGCTAGGATCTACCTCCCTGCTTTAAACAACTAACAAAACAACCAGCATGCATGAAAAAACTGCTTTTAGACGTCAGAAAATAGCCAGCATAGTACAGTGATTTTAGAGAGAAGCCAAAATAAATGAAGTGAGCCTTGTGATTGTCCCAGCTCACTGTGTACAGAGAATATCCAGCCTGCGGTGATGGGAAGGAAATTTAAACAGAAGCAGAGACAAAGAGTTCTCAAGAGATCTGGAAGGAACAGCATATCACATCAACAGCAAAGTACTGATGACAAAAACAAGCATATAAGGAAATCACCCAATGTTGGCCAAAGAGCCAATATAAAGAAACATGTCGGGCAATGTCTAAGAATCACACCACACTGGGCCAGGAATAGTTCACAAGCAAAGATGGAAAGACCTGTTAACATAGATGTGGTTAAGTAAAGTTCTTAGAAGAGTATTGCCTCAATTTATGATACCAATTAGCCCTAGACTAAAGACTGATCTCTACCTGTCTCAGAAAGCTTAAACACAAGCCTCAGATGGTTGAGATTATTTCAAACTAACTTAACTGTGGCCCCAAACAAATCCCTAAAAAAATATTTAAAGAACTGTGACCAAATCCAATGCCCAACACCATAAAATCTACACTTCTGACATCTAAAAAATTTGCCTCCCAAGTCAAGAAGCAACATGAGGGGAGAAAATTAATCAAGAGAAAGAGACTTCAAAATGTAACAGAGGATAGACTTAACACACAAGGACATTAAAACTTGCTTAAATATACTCTTGAACAGATAAATATATGTTATAGAAGGTAGCAGAAAGTGTGAGCATAGTAAACAAAGACATAGAAGACCTAAAAATGAAAATCAAATTTCTGGAGATTAGATACACTGCCTGGGATGAAAAACACACTGGATGGAATTGAGAGCAGATTAAACAGTGCTATGGGGAAAAGCCAGTAGATTTAAAACTGTATCAATATAAAAACTCCATACTGAAACATAAAAAGAAAAAAAAAAAAGACTAAAACGTCAGCAGAGCTTAAAGACATGGGACAATACCAAGTGAGCTAAAATATTTGTGATTAGAGTCCCAGCAAGAGAAAGAGGCATAAAAATATTTAAATAAATGAATAAAGTTTTCCAAATCTGATGAAAAGTACAGATTCTGTTCTCCACCACCAGTATGCAAATCCAAATTTATTAGGTAGACCTATGTGTCTGATGCAGGCTTCCCAGATAGCTCAGTGCCTTCCAAAGCAGGAGACACAGGTTTGATCCCTGGATCAGAAAGATCTCCTGGGAGAAGGAAATGGCAACGCACTCCAGTATTCTTGCTAGGGAAATCCCATGGACAGAGGACCCTGGTGGGCTACAGTCCATGGGATTGCAACGAGTCAGGAATGACTTAGCCACAAAACAAGAACAACATATGTCTGATTTTAAAAAATGAACCACTGGAAACAGGTGAATACAATGGGAAAATGAAAAGTGTCTTTGAGGAAAACTGTAACTCTGAATTAAAGTAGAAGAATGATCTAAACCCTGAAGGTTTACCATTTTGGAGTAGGTTATTCTGTTTTTGTGCCCAACAAAAGCACACACAAACACATGATATTGTAAGTTATTTATATGGAACATTTAATAAAATCTTTGAAGAAAAAAATGGACTTCTCCTAAATATCTCATACAAGCTCTGAATGGACATTTATCTTTTTTGTCTCATGAACTCAAGCTAGAGTAGAGTGGATGGGCTATATTAACATAGATAAATAATTAACAATATTATAATTAATAATTAAATTATAGGTTTCAGATAGGCAGGTTATAGATTTTCTCAGTTTAGCACGAGCAAACTGAAAAGTGTAAATATATCAGCACCTCTTTTCCTTAGAGAGAAAGGGAGAATAGAAAATGCAGATAGAATGCCTAGTTGAAGATAAAACATAATCTAGTAACAAAAGCTGGAGAAGGCAATGGTACCCCACTCCAGTACTCTTGCCTGGAAAATCCCATCGACAGAGGAGCCTGGAAGGCTGCAGTCCATGGGGTCGCTGAGGGTCGGACACGTCTGAGCGACTTCAATTTCACTTTTGACTTTTCACTTTCATGCGTTGAAGAAGGAAATAGCAACCCACTCCAGTCTTCTTGCCTGGAGAATCCCAGGGATGGGGGAGCCTGGTGGGCTACCATCTGTGGGGTTGCGCAGAGGTGGACATGACTGAAGCTGCTTAGCAGCAGCAACAGCAGCAGTGACAAAAGCATCTGAATGCAGAGCTCCAAAGAATACCAAGAAGAGATAAGAAAACCTTCTTCAGTGATCAATGCAAAGAAATAGAGGAAAGCAACAAAATGGGAAAGACTAGAGATCTCTTCAAGAAAATTAGAGATACTAAGGGAACATTTCATGTAAAGGTGGGCGTGATAAAGGACAGAAATGGTATGGACCAAACACAAGCAGAAGATATTAAGAAGAGGTGGTAAGAATACACAGAACAACTGTACAAAAAAGATCTTCATGACCAAGATAATCACAATGGTGTGATCACTCACCTAGAGCCAGATATCCTGGAATGTGAGTCAAGTGGGCCTTAGAAAGCATCACTACGAACAAAGCTAGTGGATGTGATGGAATTCCAGTTGAGCTCTTTCAAATCCTGAAAGATGATGTTGTGAAAGTGCTGCAATCAGTATGCCAGCAAATTTGGAAAACTCAGCAGTGGCCACAGGACTGGAAAAGGTCAGTTTTCATTCCAATCCCAAAGAAACGCAACACCAAAGAATGCTCAAACTACTGCACAATTGCACTCATCTCACACACTAGTAAAGTAATGGTCAAAATTCTCCAAGCCAGGCTTCAGCAATACGTGAACCGTGAACTCCCAGATATTCAAGCTGGTTTTAGAAAAGGTAGAGGAACCAGAGATCAAATTGCCAGCATCCGCTGGATCATAGAAAAAGCAACAGAGTTCCAGAAAAACATTTATTTCTGTTTTATTGACTATGCCAAAGCTTTTGACTGTGTGGATCACAATAAACTGTGGAAAATTCTGAAAGAGATGGGAATACCACACCACCTGACCTGCCTCTTGAGAAATCTGTATGCAAGTTAGGAAGCAACAGTTAACTGGACATGAAACAACAGACTGGTTTCAAATGGGAAAATGAGTACGTCAAGGCTGTATATTGTTACCTTGCTTATTTAACTTCTATGCAGAGTACATTATAAGAAATGCTGGGCTGGAAGAAGCACAAGCTAGAATCAAGATTTCTGGGAGAAATATCAATAAGCTCAGATATGCAGATGACACCACCCTTATGGCAGAAAGTGAAGAGGAACTAAAAAGCCTCTTGATGAAAGTGAAAGAGGAGAGTGAAAAAGTTGGCTTAAAGCTCAACATTCAGAAGGCAAAGATCATGGCATCTGGTCCCATCACTTCATGGGAAATAGATGGGGAAACAGTGGAAACAGTGTCAGACTTCATTTTTTGGGACTCCAAAATCTCTGTAGATGGTGACTGCAGCCATGAAATTAAAAGACGCTTACTCCTTGGAAGAAAACTTATGACCAACCTAGATAGCATATTGAAAAGCAGAGACATTACTTTGCTGACTAAGGTCCGTCTAGTCAAGGCTATGGTTTTTCCAGTGGTCATGTATGGATGTGAGAGTTGGACTGTGAAGAAAGCTGAGCACTGAAGAATTGATGCTTTTGAACTGTGGTGTTGTAAAAGACTCTTGAGAGTCCCGTGGACTGCAAGGAGATCCAACCAGTCCATTCTAAAGGAAATAAGTCTTTGGTGTTCATTGGAAAGACTGATGCTAAAGCTGAAATTCCAATACTGTGGCAACTTCATGCAAAGAGTGGACTTACTGGAAAAGACTCTGATGCTGGGAGGGATTGGGGACAGGAGTAGAAGGGGACATCAGAGGATGAGATGGCTGGATGACATCAGAGACTCAATGGACCTGAGTTTGAGTGAATTCCTGGTGTTGGTGATGGACACGGAGGCCTGGTGCTGCTGCTGCTAAGTTGCTTCAGTCATGTCCGACTCTCTGTGACCCCTGAGATGGCAGCCCACCAGGCTCCCCCATCCCTGGGATTCTCCAAGCAAGAACACTGGAGTGGGTTGCCATTTCCTTCTCCAATGCATGAAAGTGAAAAGTGAAAGTGAAGTTGCTCAGTGTGTCCGACTCTTCGCGACCCCATGGACTGCAGCCTACCAGGCTCCTCCATCCATGGGTTCTTCCAGGCAAGAGTACTGGAATGGGATGCCATTGCCTACTCCGGGACAGGGAGGCCTGGCGTGCTGCAATTCATGGGGTCACAAAGAGTCGGACATGACTTAGTGACTGAACTGAATTGAGTAATAAAAGAAAAGTCCTACTTAATGTTTTGCATCATAAGAGAAGTTACTAAAAGGACAAATTTAGTAAATCAATGGATTGAGGTCCAAGGGAAAAAATATGAAAATAAAATCTAAAGAAAATGAATAAAAATCAGGAAAAAAACCTTTGATCCAAAATCCAACTTTAGAGAATTGAAATGATCAATTACAAATAGTAAACATCAAAACAAATTGCATGAAAATGGAATTGAATAATTTCAAGGAAGAAAGTCTTAATATAATTACCATGAACACAAAGAAATGAACAAAGATATCAAAGAAATAGGACAGACATAAGATACACAACAGAGAACATACAAACAGGAAAATATTTTCTGCTAACTCATGGAACGTAATAATAATATTACTTAAAAGAAAGTAAAAAAAACTCCCTGAATTGATGGCAAAACTGAATATGAAAATTGAAAGATATATCTTAGTAAAATGTCATAAAATAATCAATAACAAGACATGTTCAGTTATTGAGCATTAAAGTAAAATAAATCATTCTTTAAACATTGTAGTAGAAAGTGCAAGTCACCTTCTATAATTGGAAAAAAAACAATCTCAGGTTATTTGAACATTTTCCTCAGCAATTTACTTACACAGTTCTAAGAAAAGAGAGTAATAAAAATGTTTTAGGTGACGAAGTTGTTTTCATTTGTTAAGTAAATGGGCTCAAATTGTCAAATAAAAAAACAATTTTTTTCCAGAGGTCACTTCATCAGCATCTTACATTAGTGGAAGCAAAACAAAACTGTAAACAGAGATTGATGAACTGAATGTCAAAATTTTAAAGATTATGCCTAATATATACCTACCTTGATAAATATACTTTCAACTATCTGGTTTAAATTAGTCATTGTTTTTTAACTCCTTAGAGTTACAAACTGGAACATGGATGAACAGCCCTGATGGCCTCATAAATATTTGGTACCATGAGGGGCCTCATTAGTATATGTACAGATACCTTAGAACACATGTCCAAGCTTTCTCCATACTTTCACAAAGAAGCCACCTTGATCTGGGTGTAGTGGTGCGGTTCACATTCAGGAGAACAAACTCTGGGGAAAATGCCTGTGTAAGCTCTGGAAACAGGCTCAAGGCTGTTCAGACAGAGTGTTGGACTCCCAGGCACCAAGTGCCTTACTCTAGATCCAAGTGTGATCTAGTCCAAGTGTGATCTAGAGTAAGCATAAGCACAGAGCCCCTGGGGATTTTTTTACCCTTTGTTCCATGAGGAAAGACATGTGCTGGGATAAGCTAGTTTAAGCCCCTTTAAGGTACAGAGCTTGGGTCAGGAGCACCTTTTCCCAGGTCCAGGTGCTGCACCGGTGGCCAAAGCACTCATAAATTATTCTTGAAACCACTGAAGATGAAATCCTGCCAACCAAAAGAGAAATGGAGAAAACACTAAAGAATTAAACCACCAGTCAATTCCGGGAAATGGTAGAGGATGACTACAGCATTTAGCAATAAAGAGACTCAGCCAGTAACTTAATTCACTTCAACATTTTTTTTCCTCTAGTACAAAAGGCAACATACGGACATTTGCAAGCATGTACCAATTCACAGAATACAGGAATTATGAGTCCTTCTTTTTAAAAAATTAATGATTAAATCCATTCAATCAATAAATTACTGTAGAAAAATGTGCTGAAAGGCCTGGGGGTTATCTTTGCATCTACTTAAAACAGACACTTAGACTAAGTAAATGAAGGAACTATGGTTATAGAACAGAATATAAATGCTATTAACCCTGTAATATAAAAAATTAAACCAAAATGAGGAGGGTGGAAGAGAAGACTGAAGTGTGCTAATTTCCTCGTTTTTAAAAGCAGAGTAAATTATTTCATCTAAAATTGAAACATGTCATTTAAAAGAAATCATAACTCTAAATGTTTAGTATTGCCCCACATCTATGTTTTTATTCATAAAAAAGTAAGAAAATTGTGTATTGAAACAAAGAAACATATGTTTAAGTTTCAGCAGTTTCTTCAACTTCTTTTAGATTTCTTCTCTGTTAAATGCAAGAGTTAAATGTAACATTCTTTAAAAAAAGTAGCATGTATAAGGTGATCAACTTTTTATAAAATTACTTTGTCTTTTAGTCCATCTATCTATCTACTGATCTTTTCACTTATCCATATTTCTATGTACCAACTTCTTTATCCACTTTATCTATCTGTTCCTCCTTTGATTTGCCAATATTCATCAAGAGATGCCTAGAATGATAAGCATTTAATATAAATTTTATAGTTATTTCACTTACTTTGTTATTTTTTTCCTTATCTTTATGTCTATTTCTTGATTTAATTACAACACAATAAACATGTATAAGTTTCACCAAAACAATGAAGTTATCTGAGGTGGCTAGGTTTGCAAACTACTGATGCAGAATATTTTAGTTGAGAACATTCTTAGTGGAAGCATTTTGCAGAGACAGAGGACAAATGAAGGAAAGGAATAACAATGAAGGAGGAGAATAGGGTTATTGATCTAATTGTCAAGGGCCTATATCAAAATGAAGGCCAGACTTAGGTCCTATTGATATCTACCAGCAGTTCAATCAAATAGCCCAACCTTGCTTAGAATTTCAAATGAGTCTCAAGGATTAAAGTCTAATGGAATATTATCTGCTGATATTTATAAGTAGTCAGCAGTCTTGCTTAGGAAGTAAAGTAAGGTTCAAATGCCAACTTGCAATGCCCTCATATCTCTTATTCTCTCCATCTGGGTTTGCATGCTGAAATCTGCAATGGATACAGAGATGGTACAGCTGCAACATGTAGAACTCTGAAATAGGCAGTGGGAGAGCATCACCCCATGGGATCTCTGTATGGTTCTTTAGATTGTGGCATAATGTTGCTAAGATCTGTTCTGCAAGTAGCCTTTTTGCAATCTGTAAAGAACAAACTGAGAATAGAGACATCAGGGAAAATGCATGAAAGTCAAAGGTCCTGAAACACATGTGGAAAGTCAGCAGGCTCCTGGATGATAGGGAATTGAAGAAATCAAGAGACCAAAAAAAGACTTGGAATGGCAGAAGCAGAGAAAGTAGAGAATTAAGCCGGGGACCTTTGGGTTTAAATCTGCAAAAGTATGAGACTGCCAAAATAAGTTGGACTGAGAATTTCAAATGACATCTCTGTTCTTTAGATATGTGCATCTGGCACCTCCATTTATGAAAATGAAATTCAATTTAAGAAGATGTGGGGATTTTAAAGGACAATTAGATTCACCCATCTGATGTAGTTTTTGGCAATTTCTGATGGGTTGACCTAATATGGACTTTGCTGTTCCCCCTGATTTTCCCCACAGTCAGACAAATTTGGGTTTGAGTTGTGCCAAGTCACATTCTAGCTGTGAACTCTGGCCACACTTCCTCCACAAGAGTTAATTTACTCATCCAGAAAATGGGAATAATATTACTGAAGCAAAGATTAAAGGAGTTGATGTCTGAAATGGATCAAAGACCTAAATGTAAGACTGGAAACTATAAAACTCTTAGAGAAAAATACAGGCAGACATAAATCACAACAAGATCTTTTTAGGCCCACCATCTAGAGTATGAAAATAAAAGCAAAAATAGACAAATAGAACCCAATTAAACATAAAATCTTTTGCATAGCAAAAGAAACCATAAGCAACAACAAAAAAAGACAACCCTCAGAATGGGAGAATATATTTGCAAATGAAGCAACTGACAAGGTATTAATCTCCAAATATACAAATAGCTCATGTAGCTCAATATCAAAAACAAACAAACAACCCAATCAAAAAATGGACAGAAGATCTAAACAGACATTTCTCCAGAGACACTCAGATGGCCAAGAGGTATGTAAAAAGGCACATGTTCAGTGTTACTAATTATTAGAGAAATGGAAATCAAAACTACAGTGAGGTATCGTCTCATACAGGTCAGAATGGCTATCATCAAAAAGTCTACAAACAATAACTGCTGGAGAGGGTGTGGAAAAAAGGGAGCCTTCCTACACTGTTGTTGGGAATGTAAATTGGTATAGCCACTATGGACAACAGTATGACAGTTCCTTAAAACATTTAAAATAGAGCTACCATCAGTTCAGTTCAGTCAGTCAGTTGTGTCTGACTCTTTGCAACCCCATGGACTGTAGCACACCAGGTCTCCCTGTCCATCACCAGTTCTTGGAAATTGTTCAAACTCATGTCCATCAAATCGGTGATGCCATCCTCTGTCATCCACTTCTCCTGCCTTCAGTCTTTCCCAGCATCAGGGTCTCTTCTAAGGAGTTAGTTCTTCACATCAGGTAGACAAAGTATTGGAGCTTCAGCTTCAACATCAGTCCTTCCAATGAATAATCAGGACTGATTTCCTTTAGGATTGACTGGTTTGATCTCCTTGAAGTCTAAGGGACTCTCAAGAGTCTTCTCCAACTCCACAGCTCAAAAGTATCAATTCTTCAGCACTCAGCTTTCTTTATAGTCCAACTCTCACACCCATACATGACCACTGGAAAAACCATAGCTTTGATTAGACAGACCTTAGTCAGCAAAGTAATGTCTCTGCTTTTTAATATACTGTCTAGGTTTGTCATAGTTTTCTTTCAAGGAGCAAGTATCTTTTAAATTCATGGCTGCAGTCACCATCTGCAGTGATTTTGGAGCCCAGAAAAATAAAGTCTCATTGTTTCCATTGTTTCTCCATCTATTTGTCATGAAGTGATGTGACTGGATTCCATGATTTTCATTTTTTGAATGTTGAGTTTTAAGCCAGTTTTTTCACTCTCCTCTTTCACTTTCAACAAGAGGCACTTTAGTTCTTTGCTTTCTGCTTATGGACAGTCTGCATGTCTGAAGTTATTGATATTTCTCCTGGCAATCTTCCAGCTTATGCTTCATCCAGCTGACATTTTTCATGACGTACTCTGCATATAAGTTAAGTAAACAGGGTGACAATATACAGCCTTAACGTATTCCTTTCCCAATGTGGAATCAGTCTGTTACTCCATGTCCAGTTCTAACTGTTGCTTCTTGAACTGCATGCAGATGTCTTAGGAGGCAGGTAAGGTGGTCTGGTATTCCCATCTCTTTAAGAATTTTCCATAGTTTGTTGTGATCCACACAGTCAAGAGCTACCATATGACCAAGCAATCCCACTCCTAGGCATATATTGGGAGAAAACCATGATTTGAAAGGATGCATGCACCTTTGTGTTCATAGCAGCATTATTTACAATGGCCAGGACATGGGAGCAACCTAAATGTCCATTGGTACAGAAATAGGTAAAGAAAATGTGGTACATACACAAAATGGAATATTACTCAGCCATAAAAAGAAACCAAGTTGGTCCATTTGCAGAGACATGGATGGACCTAGAGATTGTCATACAGAGTGAAGTAAATCAGAAAAAGAAAAACAAGCATTGTATGATATTGCTTATATGTGGCATCTAGAAAAAAGGTAGAGGTGAACTTATTTGCAAAGAAGAAATAGAGTCACAGATGTAGAGAACAAAATTATGCTTACCAAGAAGAGGAATAGGGAAGTGGGATGAATTGGGGGATTAGGACTGACATATATACACCACTGCTGCTAAGTTGCTTCTGTCGTGTCCGACTCTGTGTGACCCCATAGATGGCAGCCCACCAGGGTCCCCCGTCCCTGGGATTCTCCAGGCAAGAACACTGGAGTGGGTTGTTTACATCTATTGAAATAATCATGTAACATATTTTTCCTCCTATTAATGTAATGTATCATATTTATTGATTTGCATATTTTGAACCATCCTGTGCCCAGTGATGTATACACCTTGTTCATGGTATAGATCATTCATAAGTACTCTTTAATTTGGCTTGCTGATATTTTGTTGGGAATTTTTCTATCTGTATTCATCAGAAATATTGGCCTATAGTTTTCTTTTCCTGTAGAATCCTCACATAGCTTTAGCATTAAAAGAAATGCTAGCCTTGTGAGATGAATTTGGGAGTATTCCTTCTTCCTTGGTTTGTGAATTTTCTAGTTGTCCTTCTGTTATCTATTTCTAGTGTCAAGAAATTGTGGTTGGAAAAAGTGCATATATGATTTCAAACTTTTTAAGTTTGTTTAGACTTGTTCTGTGCCCTAAATCAGGAAGAATCAGGAAGGACTGTACACCCATCCCTAGCTAGATCAGACCCCTGGATTGGCTCTGTAACTGGGACCTAGATGCACTGGCTGAGATCTCTATTCAGCACTGATGGAGAAACTCAGTCCACGCAGATTGGAGCATGGATTGTTGTAGGCCCTATCCAATCTGATCCAGTAAGTCAAGCCCTTGAAATCTTTATGAGGTAAGACCCAAATGGGCCTCCCAGACTGAGACCTGCAATGCTGGGGGAACTGGATGTCCACCTTGAGCTCTCTTTTTCCCACCAGAGGAAATCATAGACCCTGGAGTTAGAACTGGGATTGGGGAGTGAGGGCACCTCTCTCTGCACTCTCTGCCAGTCTAGGAGAGGGATGATGTGGTTAGAAATAGCTGTTCTCCTTGTTCATCTAATATGGTCCTTCTCAGTCTCTATGATCCAGAGCGGGTGCTTCAGCCTCAACCATCACGTTCTGGAATTTTCACAGCGGTGTCTTGTCTATGGATAGTTGCTATTTGGTGTTATTATGAGGGGAAATGAAGTCATGAACACCTATGCCACCATTTTGATGATATTACCTCCCACTATATAGCCATTGGAGAAGGCAATGGCACCTCACTCCAGTACTCTTGCCTGGAAAATCCCATGGACGGAGGAGCTTGGTAGGCTGCAGTCCATGGGGTCACTAAGAGTCAGACACGACTGAGTGACTTCACTTTCACTTTTCACTTTCATGCATTGGAGAAGGAAATGGCAACTCACTCTAGTGTTCTTGCCTGGAGAATCCCAGGGACAGAGGAGCCTGGTGGGCTGCCATCTATGGCGTCACACAGAGTCGGACACAACTGAAGTGACTTAGCAGCATATAGCCATCAGTGATTGGACTTGATTTCCAGCCTCTGTTCCCTCCCCAGAGTTTAGGGAGTGGACCTGAAAGTTTTAACTCTTTAGTTACATGGTTGGTTCCCCTGGCACCCAGGCCCCATTCACAAGTGCTCCGTCACTAAGTTGTGTCTGACTCTTTGCAATGCCAAGGACTGTACTCACCAGGTTTTCTGTTCATGGGAATTTTCAGGCAAGAGCACTGGAGTGGGTTGCCACTTCTCCTCCAGGGGATCTTCCCAATCCAAGGATCAAACCTTCGACTCCTGAACTGGCCAGCAGATTCTTTACCACTGAGCCACTTGGGAAGCCCCATCCATAAGTACTTTCCAAAATTTACATCATTGGTATAATAAACTTAGGTGTGGTTGAGATGGGCTTCTTATGTATAGCAAAAGATACTTTATTGTACTTATCAGATAAAATTTTAGGAGCTTTGTACCAGAAATGGGATGAAGGCTGTGTATTTCTTATTATAAATCATAATACCTTAGAGGCCAATTTAGGGTCCATTTAGCAGTGAGAAAGAAGCAAGTTTTGCATATAAGTCTTCTCTAAACATAATTATAAAATAATTTATAGCCAATATATTTTAAATGAGACTTTTCTACCTTTTTATTGTTATCTTACATAATGATCTATTCCATTGTTTTGTTAAATTATTTATTTTCTCCCAAAGAAAACTTTATCTCATGTTGCTTTTTTTTACACTGTTAACTTTACAAAAATCTCAATGTCTCAGTTCAGTTCAGTCACTCAGTCATGTCCAACTCTTTGCAACCCCATGGACTGTGGCACACAAGTCTTCCCTGTTCATCACCATTTCCCAGAGTTTTCTCAAACTCATGTCCATGAAGTCAGTGATGCCATCCAACCATCTTATCCTCTGTCATCCCCTTCTCCTCCCACCTTCAATCTTTCCCAGTACCAGGGTCTTTTCCAGTCAGTCAGTTCTTCACTCAGGTAGCCAAAGTATTGGAGCTTCAGCTTCAACGTCAGTCCTTCCAATGAATATTCAGAATTGATTTTTCTTTAGGACTTGCACTCCAAGGGACTGTCAAGAGTGTTCTACAAAACCACAGTTCAAAAGCATCAATTCTTTGGTGCTCAGCTTTCTTTATGGTCCAACTCTCACATCCATACATGACTACTGGAAAAACCATAGCTTTGACTATATGGACTTTAGTCAGTAATGTTTCAATTAGCTGATTAAATGTATAGAAAATAAAATATTTTAAATATTAGCTCCTAAGGACTATGGGTTATACATGGATCTTTCATTGCATTTTCTACAATATATTGCTTCAGTGCCTTGGGGCTTTTCTTTTGCTTGTATTTACTGAACAAAACATTTCTCATAATCCTATTTAAAATATGCATTTGCTCTCTTACCTCTCTATTATTACCTTCCAAAATATTGTCCTTGGAAAATACAAACAGAAAGGTTTTTGTGTGACTAGGACCTAGATAGAAAAGAAATCATATTTACTGCCTCGTGTCTAGCATTCTCATAGGACTTTTAGTAGCACAGAGTATGATAAAAAGAGAAAACATCCTTCTGTGGTTATTGCCCTTTCATAGTATAAATGCTTAACCTCTAACAGAACATTATTCATATATTCTTTTTTCTAAGGAATACCAGAGCAGAATTAAAATTTCAAGGTAAATGTGGAAGAATAATTTAAAACAAATTAAATTATTTTTCTGATTATAAAAATATAAAATGGACATTGCTAAAAAATGTTTTTTAACCTTGAAGTGTAGAAAGAAGAAATTAAAATCCTTGTAGTTCCATCCAAACAGGATAATACCCTTAAACTCTTCTTTCCTTCTAAGCAGCTCAGGGTCTCCAGGGACCTCCCCAGCCTCCACTCCCATCCTATGCAAAATCACAGGGCCCTTTTAAAAACCCTCATGCCTGAGACTCTACAGGTATCAACCTGGTACCTCATATTTTCCACCTCACTTTTTTCTCCTCCTTGCTATCCTTCTGACAACGGAAAGAGTGTGTGGCTGGTAACACTGTCAGGGAGATCAAATTCTCAGTGCCTCCAAGTGTAGAACCAGTAGCACAATGGGTGTCTGCCACTTGATGGAAATCACACCCTTTTTAGGGTGTTCCTATTAGACTGTCTTCTTGGTTCCTGATTTCAATTTACTCTCCGATCATTTTCCTGTTAGACCAGCGCCACCCTTCTTGGCTTCATAGCCTGTTAACTGTTCAGGGTGATTTTGGAACCCTGTCTGGCCATAGGATACTATATGCTTTAAAAAGGTGTTTGGGACATAACAATTTTGTGCATTCTGCCTTCCTTCTGATTCCTGGAAGTGGAATTATGGGCTACAAGTGAGGGACTATTAACTATTTTGTTTACATATTGCCAAATTACTTTTCTTGTTAATTAGTATATACTCTATAATAATTATAATAAAATTTTTCTGCGAATGCTCTTTTAAGTAAAAATTTACACAGTTTACTTTCTTCTAAAATAATTTTTTTTTCAGATTTTAAAGAAGTCCAATCTTTCACTTGTTTCTTGGCAAGATCTTTCACTGTTTTGATGATGACAGAAGTTTTACATGTATGAAGTTTTAGGATACTCATATTTACTTCATGTTTTCCTATGGGATACTATATTTTTATTGATCTCTTTTTAATCTAAAATTTTAGTATATTGTCTGATGGAGCATGATAACATGATTATTTTTAAAATTCCAAACAGTTATTCCAGTTTGAAGTACTGAAAAATCTAGATCGATTCATTTAAATCATTAGTATGATAAAGCAGAAAGCAAACTCTGGTTCTGTACATATTTATGACTACTGTGCTTAATATGGTTTGCATACATTAAAAAAAATCCAACTGGAGTTTGAATTATGACAAAGGAAGGACTATGTAAGTGCTTGTTATTTTATCCCATGTTGTGTGTGTGTGTGTATATGTGTGTGTGTAGTTGCTCAGTCATGTCCGACTCTTTGTGATTTGATGGACTATAGCCTACCAGGCTCCTCTGTCCATTAAACTTTCCAGGCAGCAGTGTTGGAGTGGGTAGTCCTTCCTTTCTTCAGGGGATCTTCCCAACCCATGGATTGAACCCAGATCTCCTTCATTGCAGGCAGATTCTTTACCATCTGAGTCACCAGGGAAGGCCATGATAGTGATTATAATTCAGTCCCTTAAATGATGTGATAATGAAAAGTCCTGGAAGCCATATGACTAGACTTGGTAGAATCATAAAACTGCCTTAGTGTTTTACTTAATGGGAAGGCAGTGTAAATGAGAATAAACATGAAAGTTTGGATTAATACATATAAAGAGGACCCCAAATGTTTCCTTTTAATGTTCCAATAAGTACAGTCCAGTTCCAATAAGTAATGTTCCAATAAGTACAGAGACAATGGACACAGCCACAGCCATTCAAGCACTCCTTCAGCATTATGTAAGCCTAGAGACATCCTTCATCAGGTTAGTGTAGTTTATGAACCAACTAGTTGCTTATCCTCATCTCCTCTGTACCAAGAATTCATGTTCTTAGAAAAGGCAGCATCTCACTCTCCTTATACGTCTCCTTTTACGAGTTACTCTGGGATTAGAGACATCAAAAAAGTCAACTTAGTCCATTTTCTCTGTTATTATTATTATCCAGGAGGTTGGATCATGCAGGAATACACTTGATTTTCAAATTCTAGAGTGGGATCCAGAGTCAGCAATGTTTCCTAGTCCCCCAGGTGACTCTTATACCTGTTTGTGAAAACTACTAGAGTTGGGACTATTTTGAAGAGATGTATTCTGTTCCATTGCCTATATATTATTTTTGCTAGTTTGTCAATGCTTCCATTCATGACATTTTCATATGTTTATTTACCTAGTAGAATAAGATTTATTTTAATGATTTTTATTTATAATTTCAAAATGTGATTTTTTTGTCCTTCCAGATGAATTTCAGAATAATTTTCTCAGGCTCAGAGGAAAATTTTACTGGACTTTCATAGGAATTTAGTTCAACTTAAAATAGTGAAATTTTACTGAGATTTTCATAGAAATTTAGTTCAACTGAATCATCATTATTATTTTTAGTCATTATTTTTAAAATATTTATGCATTTCAGGAACATAAAAGTTTGTGTTTGGTAAAGATTTTTGGTTATTTTTCTTAGATGAAATTATATTATTTTTAAAGGGCTATAATATTCTTATTTATGTTACTATTAAGTCTTATCTTCTTAGTTGCTATTATGAATAAGTTTTTGTTTTATCTTTTGCTATATCATTGATTTAATTGTTGTTACTATACAGTTAAGCAATTAATATTTGGACATGTATTTTGTGCCTAAGCATTTTAATATTTTTTACTCAACTGGAATATATTTTAAAATTTCATTTGTATTTTTTTGAGTTTCTCCATATAATGATTCATATCTGAAAATTCCTCTTGGTTTTGATGCAGAGACTACTTATGTTATGACAAAATTTTGGGGGAAATTTCTGTTTCTGGATGTGGGTGCTGGTTTCCTGGATGTGTTCAATTTCTGAAAATTCATCAAGATGTATGTAAACTTAGAAGCTGTGCATATTTCTGCTATAACATTATTTTAAATCGCTTGTCAAACTTTGTGTTCCTGTGGTTCTTCAGCAGGGTGTGTTAGAATTATCTGCGAGCTCATTAAAATGTAAACTCTTGAGTCTAATGTCTCAGAGATTCTGGTTTAGAAGATGTCAGATGAGCACAAAACAACTGATTTTGCTGGAGACCTCAAATGATTCTCATGCAGGAGGCCCTCATTACAGTTTAGGGACTCTGCTGATACATTTTTTCCAGTGCCTTCTAGTGTTCACTATTTCACAGGGAAAGCCTCCTCTACTTCCTATCCTGTAAAACCTAGTCATCTTGCCCCCTGGGTAAATACAGAAAGGGAGAAGGAAAGAGTAAGAAGCTGGTGAAGGCAGCCTGCAGATACAGTTTAAACTCCTTCAGAATGAAGCGTCAGCTGAGCAATGGGCTTCTGCAGTTGATACAGATCATAAGAGAGGGTCGGTCTTTTCTTTTACCTCCAGACAGATGCTGCTGCTACCGTGTGTTTTCAAATCTGAATGAAGCCTGCAATACGTCATGATCAAATTCATCAATGCTAATCAATTTGCATGTATTTATCAAAAATTCATCCTGATAGGCAAACAACTTCCTCAGAGCCTCCTCAATGTCCCATGCCATATCTTCATCTGTATTTTAATGAAGAGTTAGGGATTTGGGGAAATGTAAGTCTGGAGTCACACTGAAGTAGAAATTTCAGAAAAAAAAAATCACACCTTTTTTCTTCCTTAAAAATGACACAATGATTAATAGAAACAAAATTTGCCAGAGTAATTATAGATACGGGTGAATATAAATATATGGCTTTACATTATTAAAAGAACTTATATCTCGGAGCTCTAAAATATTAATCTTTCTAACATCAGTGTCTTTGAGCAACAAAATTAGAGTCAGAAGAAAGGTTTAATCAAGGCCCCGTCACCTACTTTCTATGTACTTTGCACTTAAACTACCAAGGTTTTCCCCTGCAAAATGAGGAATCTGCAGTCCATAATCACTTAGGGTATTTTTTAGATATGTGTAATGATCATAAATAATAAAAAAAGCTTTATTTCTATGTTGTTTGCTTTTTATAGCAGGATATAGTACATTTCTGGAGAAGGCAATGGCACCCCACTCCAGTACTCCTGCCTGGAAAATCCCATGGACGGAGGAGCCTGGTGGGCTGCAGTCCATGTGGTTGCTAAGAGTTGGACATGACTGAGCGACTTCACTTTCACTTTTCAGTTTTCACTTTCGTGCATTGGAGAAGGAAATGGCAACCCACTCTAGTGTTCTTGCCTGGAGAGTCCCAGGGATGGGGGAGCCTGGTGGGCTGCCGTCTATGGGGTTGCACAGAGTCGGACACGACTGAAGCGACTTAGCAGCAGCAGTGGCATAGTACATTTCAGAAATTTTTCAACAGAAATGAAAACAAACAAAATATTTAGATTAGCTCCTAGCTCCAAGTTCCTGTAAACTATAATTTATATACCTGGTTAGAAATTTAAATAGGATTTTCCTGTACAGTTTTTTATTATAAGATGGGCACTGAACTTGGAATTCACAAACATACATCCTTTTCTTTGTTTTTGAAATTATATAATATCTCTTTATCATCTATTTCTGTGTATATGTATAAACAAACATACATTTAAAATATTGTCTTAATATTATGAAAGCAATTCCTATTTAGGTAAAAACTTCAGCTTTTCTAGGAATCACATTGCTCCCCTTAGTGAAAAAAAAAAAGTTGAATTTGTTGATTTTTAGTGATCTTGAGTTAATAAAAGCATAAACATTTGCATTTTTTGCAAACCAGTGAAGCTTGAGAAGCAGATTTTAAAACTTGAGGTATAGAGTGACCACTAACATTCAATTGGCTGAAAATCACAACTACTAGCATATTTAAGAAAGACTGAGAAAACAAACATTCTTTTCTTCTATTGACTTCTTTGTGAGTCCCAAGAGCTCTTAAGAGAGGACAATATGACATTAAGAAGGAAACGATAGTTTGATTCTGCTTGCTAAGGAGATAAAGGAGAAAGATATCGTAGTTATTTGAAGGTAAACAGGAAGAACAATTCTGAAAACAGGAAGCTCCACCATCTAATTTTGCATTAGAAACAGAAAAGCATCTCGAAAGCCATTATGAATGTTATCCAACCATAGCATAAACATGTAGAAAGCAGCCTATGGAAAAGAGGCGTCAGAGATGAAAAGACACTAAGTCCCAGACCTCAAGGTGCTTAGGCATTGGAGGGCAAGGACAGTAAATAGATAAGAACATAAACTATACTAACTACTGCAGTAAAATCATGTTTAGGGACAAAGGAATAACCTCAGTGTTTTTAAAAGACCAACCACCAGTACTTTGTAAAGCTCCCTGGTGATTCCCATACTCTGACAAAGCTAAGAACGTTTGTGCAAAAAGAGTCAATTAAGGGATACATCCAATGTTTATTTGCTCCAAAGTAATAGAAAGAAAAGAGCAACTCATATTTCCATTTGGCATGACAATTTTTGTGATGTTAGTGGACATATCTGTGGTCCTTTTTCTTTTCTTTCTATATGATCATGGATATTCCTATAATTTGTCTTAAAAATTCCAATCGTCTCAAACAATTTTCAACTATCACAGAAATTTGTCTAAAACTTTCTTTCCAAAGTATATGTGTTGGTACATGCATAAGATCACTCTATGAAATGAATGCCCAGTTAGGGGAGTTAACAAAATAAAATTCAAATAAAAACCCTCTATGGCTTTCTAGAGTGATATGGCAATGTCATAAACTCTTTTTGACTCTAAACAATCAGATATCTCCTAATTAGAAACAGATTAAAAAATTAACTCTGAAAATTGAAAATGGCTCATCAAAACAGTACATAACTGAGAGTATTGTAAAGAATGAAAACACAGACGTGATAAGGGTTATTTCATTTACAGGACTTTGGCTGGGGATTGACCACCCAAAACTTTAGAAGATAATTCATTTTGTTATCATTGTTGTTTAGTCGCTAAGTCATATCTGACTCTTTGCAACCCCATGAACTGCAGCAGGCCAGGCTTCTCTGTCCATCATTATCTCCCTGAGTTTCTTCAAACTCATATCCATTGAGTGAGTCAGTCAAACCATACCTTTGAGTATACTGACATTGGTGGCAAAGTGATGTTTCTGCTTTTTAATAACACTGTCTAGGTTTGACGCAGCTATTCTTCCAATAGACTATTCTTCCATAGCTATTCATTAGACTGTCCTAAACTTCTATTTCAGCTCATAGCCAGCCACTGCGATTTGGATTCTTTGAAAGTTATTGTCATCTTTCCTTTTCATGTGTGTGCATGCATGCATGCTCACTCGGTCGTGTCTAATTTTTTGCAACCCCATGGACTATAGCCTGCCAGCTCCTCTGTCCATGGGATCTTCCCAGCAAGAATACTGGAGTGGGTGGCCATTTCCTTCTCCAAGGGATCTTCCCGACCCAGGGATCAAACCCAGATCTCCTGTGTCTCGCATTGCCAGGCATGTTCTTTACCACTGAGCCACCTGGGAAGCCCTTCTTTTCATGTTCCTCTCCTCAAAAATGACAAACATTTCCCCTCACCTTCTCTATAGCAGGGAAGATAGATGCTGGGAGAGATTAGCATCTAGGGTTTGTTATCCTTTCCAGCTCTTGTCAGCTGTGTAACATCTTGTCCTTTCTCTAACAGGCTTCAGAAAATTTATTCACAAACCAAAATATGTCTCTTCTGTGACTACTTTCCTCTATCCATGTATCAAACCCAAGAGAAAGGATGCTATCAGTACAGCGGGAAATGAAAAGAGAAAATATATTAAGTATAAAAGAAAACTGAAGTTTCAGTCCATAGATCAAGGAGATCAGAATTCTTTTGAAAAAGATAATGTCTTTCTGTTTCTCACTCTTTCTGTCTGTAGTTTTCCATCTCCATCAAGAACCCAAACAATTTTTATGCTCTTGTCACACTGACAATTTTCTTCAGCTGGAAGACCTATGGATTCCTCCTCTACAAAGTTTCTTCTTAACATCTCTGTATATCTCAATATCTCACCATCCACAAGCTCCTGAAATAAGTGAAGCTGCTTTGCTGTTTCATAGCTGGAGCCCTGAGGCTTAGTCAGGACCAACAATTTCTGCCAAGTACCCCTCCATTAAGCTTTCTCTTTCCTCCATTTTGGAGTTTCTCTGACTGAAGGGATAACCTGTGCTACTGCAACACAGCAAGAGTATTGTCTTCCGCATCCTCCTTCTGAGCATCGTTGGGTGTAGTTGTCCTGCATCTGGACTCTGTTGGGGTAATTATGGTGGTTTGCACTCTTAGAGAAATATCAATAACCTTTGCTATGCAGATGACACCACCCTTATGGCAGAAAGTGAAGAGGAACTAAAAAGCCTCTTGATGAAAGAGAAAGAGGAGAGTGAAAAAAGTTGGCTTAAAGCTCAACATTCAGAAAATGAAGATTATGGCATCTGGTCTCATCACTTCATGGGAAATAGATGGGGAAACAGTGGAAACAGTGTCAGACTTTATTTTTCTGGGCTCCAAAATCACTGCAGATGGTGATTGCACCCATGAAATTAAAACACACTTACTCCTTGGAAGGAAAGTCATGACCAACCTAGATAGCATATTCAAAAGCAGAGACATTACTTTGCCAAGAAAGGTCCGTCTAGCCAAGGCTATGGTTTTTCCAGTAGTCATGTATGGATGTGAGAGTTGGACTGTGAAGAAAGCTGAGTGCCAAAGAACTGATGCTTTTGAACTGTGGTATTGTAGAAGACTCATGATAGTCCCTTGGACTGCAAGGAGATCCAACCAGTCTATTCTAAAGATCAGTCCTGGGTGTTCTTTGGAAGGAATGATGCTAAAGCTGAAACTCCAGTACTTTGGCCACCTCATGTGAAGAGTTGACTCATTGGAAAAGACTCTGATGCTGGGAGGGATTGGGGGTAGGAGGAGAAGGGAACAAGAGAGGATGAGATGGCTGGATGGCATCAACGACTTAATGGACGTGAATTTGATTGAACTCCAGGAGTTGATGATGGACAGGGAGGCCTGGCGTGCTGTGATTCATGGGGTCGCAAAGAATTGGACACAACTGAGCAACTGAACCGAACTGAACTGCATTCTTAGAACCTTTCTTCTTAGATTTCTTCCTCCAGTCATACTCCAGATGCATAATCCCTAGTTTGTCTTCCTTTCCATATCATATCCTGCTAATCTGTACTTCAGTGAATAACCTTTCTTTTGAGGAGATAGATTCTTCTTTTTGTAGCTCAATGGGCAGTTTTTTTTTCCTTACCTTTCTACTAATTCTGAATTGTCTATGAGAACAAAGTATGTTCTTAATATGATTAGTCTCCTTTTTGAGTCTCTTAGAAGTCTCAACTCCTAGAGAAGTTGCTCCAGAAACAAAAATTTCTAAACTTCCTTGACCTATGGGGCTGAAATGTTTTCATTAAGTTGGCTGCACCTGTTTAGGAGATGCTGTTACCCTCATGCTAACTATTAACTGATAAAATACACTAATCATGGGTTGGAGTTAGTCTGAAGTTCTGAAACCCATTGTTGTTCAGTCACCCAGTCGTGTCCGACTCTTTATGACCCCATGGACTTCAGCACACCAGGCCTCCTTCTCCCTTACCGTTTCCCAAAGTTTGCCCAAGTTCATGTCCATTGCATTGGTGATGCCATCCAGCCATCTCATCCTCTGATGCTCTATTCTCCTTCTGCCCTCAGTCTTTCCCAGCATCAGGGACTTTTACAATGAGTCAGCCGTTCATATCAGGTGACCACAATACTGGAGCTTCAGCTTTAGCATCAGTCCTTCCAATGAGTATTCAGGATTGATTTCCCTTAAGATTGACTGGTTTGATCTCCATGCTGTCCAAGGAACTCTCAGGGGTCTTCTCCAGCACCACAGTTTGAAGACATCAATTCTTTGACTCGCTGCCTTCTTTATGGTCTAGCTCTCACAACAGTATGTGATCACTGGGAAGGCCATAGCCTTGACTATACAGACCATTGTCGACAGAGCAGTGTCTCTGCTTTTTAACACACTGCCTAAATTTGTCCCAGCTTTCCTGCCAAGAATCAATCGACTTCTGATTTCTTGGCTGCAGTCACCATCCACGATGATTTTAGAGTTCAAGAAGATGAAATCTCTCCCTACTTCCACCTAAAAGTCATACCTCTCATCAAAAACAGTCAAGAGACAGTTTAGAGGACAAGTGGTGATTGTTTTGGGGGAAGTAGAGGTTCTTAAAAACCTATCAGCCTGTTGATAGGTTTCCTAGTCACTAGGAATATCTGCTTTTGTCCTTGAGACCTAAAGTCTGGACTGCAATGCAGTGCAAGGTTTATCTCCTTAGGCCATTGAACAGCTGTATGCTTAACCAATGCTTATTTTTGCTTCTAAGTGATATTTGGGACACTTTTACATAACACAAAACTTACCACAGCTGTGAGTGCTTGTACTTGCTGTGGTCAAGCTGCTGTAACCTCCACAGTTCAAAAGTCCCCATTTTTCACTGTGATTCTTGATCTCAATTAGCAGTCATTGGTGTTTGCTTTGTTTTTGTTTTTTTTTCTTGGAAGGTTTTCTGCTCAATGCCCCATGTGACAAAGATTAGATAATATGAAACATTTATTCCTCTTATCATCTTGATTCTAACTAATGAATATAAATGTAATGATAGCAGAGAGAGTCAAAATATTGGCTTTATTAATGAAAGGGAAACATCCTTAAACCCCAAAACACAGAGCTATAGAGTCAATAGTAGTGAAAACTGCTGCTTGATTTAAAGCACGTACTACGAACTTTCTTCTCTTGACTTCTAGCTGTAAAGTTGAAATGGGCTCTAACTGGTTTGCCAAGGAAGGAGAGGGGTGGCTGTGAGGTTTGTTTACTCTAATGGCTTG
Source organism: Capricornis sumatraensis (assembly GCF_032405125.1). Classification (NCBI taxonomy): domain Eukaryota; kingdom Metazoa; phylum Chordata; class Mammalia; order Artiodactyla; family Bovidae; genus Capricornis; species Capricornis sumatraensis. Next base: position 22,618,570 of record NC_091086.1, read on the forward strand.
CAAGCTTGAGTGTGCATCAGAATCACCTGGAGAGCTTGTTCAAATACATCGCAGGGCCCCAACCCCAGAGTTTTTGGTCCAGTTGATTCGGGGCAAGAATGGAGAGTTTGCATATCTAACAAGTTCTCAGGTGATGCTAATGGTGCTGGTCTGTTGTCTATACTTTAGAACAGCTGATTTATTTTGTGGAAATTAGAAGTGTGACGCTGATCAACCACCCCCATTACAGTGGCCCATGTGAAAGAGGTTTGCATTACTTTTCCAGTGCAGTACCCCTGCCCCCCACAGCCCTACGTCTCACCCTCCAGACCATGTGACCCAGCGGATATCAGATTAAATCAATTTTGCTCATCAGGAAGGTTACTTTTCCTCCTAGCTGGGGAGTAAGCAAAAAGGATGGAACAAGAAGCCAAAATTATGCTCTTAAATTTTGCTCCTTCCTTTCAATTGTTGCCATTTCGAGGAAGAGAGAGAGGTCAAGTAAAGCTTTCTCATTAACCGTTAAGAGCAGTGATTAAAATTTCCTTCTTGAAGAATTAGTTGTGGTAGAATAACAGAGAACATACATCCAGAGGAGCCTACAAGATATTTTGAGGGGATACTGGACTCCTCCTTCTTTGTGTGACATAGAGGAGAATGGGTGATTCCAGATTAGAGAATTCGGAGACCACAGGACCACACAAAGGTGAGTAAGGCTTTTGTTCGGAAGGATCTTAAACTGGTACTTATTACCTGCGTTTTCTTGGGGAAGTCAATTTCTTTAAGTTTCTGTTTTCTCAACTGAAAATATGGGGATAAACTTCCTCTGAAGAAGATGTTCGTGGGTGTCTTTAAGCAAGTCTTTAAAATTCTCAGTATATTGCTTGGTCTATTATATACTCAGTAGGCGGTAACTTGGAGAAGGCAATGGCACCTCACTCCAGTACTCTTGCCTGAAAAATCCCATGGAGCCTAGTGGGCTGCAGTCCATGGGATCACTAAGAGTGGGACATGACTAAGGGACCTCACTTTCACTTTTCACTTTCATGCATTGGAGAAGGAAAATGGTAACCCACTCCAGTATTCTTGCCTGGAGAATCCCAGGGACAGGGGAGCCTGGTGGGCTGCCAACTATGGGGTCGCAGAGTCGGACATGACTGAAGTGACTTAGCAGCAGCAGCAGCAGGCGGTAACTTAAGTAGTGAGAGGTTGGTGGCATGTGAGAAGTCAAACACAGAGCTTTAAGAAGTGTGTATTAGTTTCTTACTGCTGATTTTGTAAATTATCACAAATTTAGCATGTTAAAACACACATTTATTATCTTATAGTTCTGTAGGTTAGAATTTTGATACAGGTCTCACTTAATTAAAAGCAAAATATCAATAGGAATGTATTCCTTTTTGGAGATTCTAGAGAAGAATTCATTTCCGTGCTATCATCAGTTTTTAGAGGCTGCCTGCAATTTTGGCTAATGACCTCCTCTTTCCATCTCCAGCAACATAGTATCTCCCTGACTCTGTTTTTTATCATCCCATATCTTTTTCTTTGACTCTACTTTTCTGCCTCCTAGTGTGATTATATTGGTCTCATACAGGTAATTCAGGATAAACTCATCATTTTAAGGTAAGCTGGTTAGCATCCTTAATAAACTGTAACCTTATTTGTCTTTGAAGCTTAAGATATTAATAGGTCCTAGGACTAGAACATGGATATCTCTCCAGGTGGGAGCATTATCCTGCTTTTCACATGAGGGAAACTTCATTGTCATTGTGTCCCATGAATATATGTTTGAGACGTGGAATTTTATTTATTCATTCATTAACCAGTGTACATTACGACTTCCCTGGTGGCTCGGAGGTTAAAGCGTTTGCCTGCAATGTGGGAGACCTGGGTTCGATCCCTGGGTCAGGAATATCTGCTGGAGAAGGAAATGGCAACCCACTCCAGTACTCTTGCCTGGAGAATCCCATGGACGGAGGAGCCTGGTAGGCTGCAGTCCATGGGGTCACAGAGAGTCGGACACGACTGAGAGACTTCACTTGTTTACTTGGTATACATTAAGCACTTATCTATTTCCCTAAAATCTCTGGAAATACAAGATGAACAACACTATTCCTTAAAGGAGCCTGGAATCCACTAGTGTTTTACAGACTTGTAAGTAAGTGAAATAGAAATAGTACAATGGTGAAGCCAACAAGGGAATGGTCCATTCTATTATGAATGGATTTTGTGGGACTTCAGGAAAGGCTAATGGGAAAGATGCTTGAGCCTTAAAAGTTGATTATACACATTTTGATGGGGAGGCAGAAAAACATCCCAGACATAAGATACAGAAGGAGCACAATGATATGACCTAGAAAACTGCAGGTAATTCAGCAAAATAAGAAACGTGCAAAGAGAGAAGCCTGGAGAGGCCGATAGGCATCAGAATCTCGAATGACTACCTACTGCTCTTGTGGCATAACCTTGCTTTTCCTACATTATGGCAGTTTGACTTTATCTTAAAGTCAGTGGAGGACAGCTGTGCAAGTTATGATGACGCTAAATTACAGAAGCCGTTAGATTCCATGCTGAGGCTTCCTCCTGTTTGGGATGATTTCTCCTCATCTGATTCAAGTCTTTTAATTACTGATCATTAACTGTATGCTGACCACATGACATAGTATTGTTCTGGGGATAAAGGAAACACTGTGTTTGACCTTGAGCAATGTCAAGAAGACAGAAAATATAATTATGGCATGCTGTGGTAAGCAATGGATGTCCATACTGCTTACGTCACCTTGTCACCTACTGCACTGTCACTTTTTTTCCCCCAAATGTGTACTGGTTTTGGCTACTTTTCACTATTAATATCTTTGAAAGCAAGGGAACAGACAGAGGCATTGCTTAGAAAATCAGTATTAACTCTCTACCCTCTTCATATTCCATAGCAATGTGAAATGTTTGCCATAGACTTCTTTGCATGTTCATTGGTCTGGATTTTTTTTTAAGAAAGTTCTTCAATCATTGCAGACTTAATTGGATTTTTTAAATTTATTTATTTATTTTAATTACAGGCCAATTACAATATTGTGGTGGCTTTTGCCGTATATGTACATGAATTATCCCCGGTGTACTTGCGTCCCACCATCCGGAACCCCCCACCCTCCGCCCTCCCAACTCCATCCCTCTGGGTTGTCCCAGAGCACTGGCTCTGAGTGCCCTGCTTCATGCATTGGACTTGCACTGGAGATCTATTTCACGTATGGTAATATACATGTCTCAATGCTATTCTCTCAAATCATCCCACCCTCGCCTTCTCCCACACAGTCCAAAAGTGTGGTCTTTACATCTGTGTCTCTTTTGCTCTCTTGCTTATAGGGTCATCGTTACCATCTTTCTAAATTCCGTATATATGCATTAGTATACTGTATTAGTGTTTCTCTTCCTGGCTTACTTCACTGTATAATAGGCTCCAGTTTCATCCATCTCATTAGAACTGACTCAAATGCATTCTTTTTTATAGCTGAGTAACATTCCATTGTGTATCACAACTTCCTTATCCATTCATCTGCTGATGGATATCTAGGTTGCTTCCATGTCCTGGCTATTGTAAACAGTGCTGCAATGAACATTAGTGAACATGTGTCTCTTTCAATTCTGGTTTCCTCGCTGGGTATGCCCAGTAGTGGGATTGCTGGGTCATAAGGCAGTTCTATTTGCAATTTTTTAAGGAATCTCCACACTTTTCTCCATAGTGGCTGTACAAGTTTGCATTCCCACCAACAGTGTAAGAGGGTTCCTTTTTCTCCACACCCTCTCCAGCGTTTATTGTTTATAGACTTTCTGATAGCAGCCATTCTGACCGGCGTGAGATGGTACCTCATTGTGGTTTTGGTTTGCATTCTCTGATAATGAGTGATGTTGAGCATCTTTTCATGTGATTGTTAGCCAGCTGTATGTCTTTTTTTGAGAAATGTCTATTTATTTCTTTGGCCCAATTTTTGATTGGGTCATTTGTTTTTCTGGTATTAAGCTGCATGAGCTGCTTGTATATTCAGGAGATTAATTCTTTGTCACTTGCTTCATTTGCTATTATTTTCTCCCATTCTGAAGGCTGCCTTTTCACCTTGCTTATAGTTTCCTTCATTGTGCAAAAGCTTTTAAGTTTAATTAGGTCCCACTGGTTTATTTTTGCTTTTGTTTCCATTCCTCTGGGAGGTGGGCCATAGAGGATCTCGGTGTGATTTATGTCGGAAAGTGTTCTGCCTGTGTTATTTGGATTTTGTTGTCAGTCTGAACACAGTTTCTTAGAAATTTCATGTACCATTTCTTCTCCATCTCAAAGATCAATCTCTGTAAGTTAATTTTCTAATCAGTAGCTTTGAAAGGTATAATGTCCTTCAGCTGTGTTGCACTCTAGGCTGCAATGCAAAAGATCTTCAATATTGCTGTTTAATTTAAAACAGTATCATAGCTCTGAACTCCCTCTCCTATTGCCGCCTCTAGGAGTTGCTACCTCAGTAGAATAGACCTGCATTGAGAGTCTCAAGGAAAGCTGTTCATCTTCATAGTCTCCTACAGGGGACAGATGGGAGAAGGAGCAGACCCCACTGGTCCTCATCATCCATTATAGAAAACAACTTCTTTGGGCTACCCTTTTTTCCTGCTAATTGCTTCCGGTCTCCTGTTATTCATCCACAATCTGAGGGTTTTGAGAGTTCTCTGCTTGGGTACCATCATCATCTTTGGTGACTTGAATGCTCACAGTCCTCGAGTCTAACAGTCCTCAGGCCTCTCTGACCTCAGTGATTGTTTAGTCTATCCCACCTTAGTCATCTATCCCAAACTATATACAGAATTTCTGAATCCTTTCTACATCTTAAACCTCAGTTTGAAGAATCTGTATTTTCCCCTTTGAATCCATCATCCAGTGTCACATTCCATTCAGGCTGTCATAATAAAATACCACAAATAATAGACATGTGTTGCTTATAGTCAACAGCAGATTTGGTGTCTGTTACCTGATTTGCTGTGTCTTCACATAGTGGAAAAATTTAGGAAGCTCTGTGGCTCTTTCCTAAGAGCACTAATTCCATTCATAAGGGCTCCATCCTCATGGCTTAAGCATCTCCCCAAATTTGTACCTCTTAATACCACCATCTTTGGGGGTATGGTTTCAAAATTTTAATTTTGGTAGGGATACAAACATTCATTCTGTTGCATCCAATCTGCTCTACCCTTGTCTGTGCCCCAAGAGACAGATCTGCTTAGACTCCATCAATGGGCTCCCTTGCTCTCTAGTTTTTAATTTGTTTCAATCAACAGAGAATGCAGATCAAAGAGAGGAAGACTCTAGTCAGGAAACAGTCCTCCTGCACCTTCCACGTGGAGTTGCTATTAAGAGGCCCCTCCCTGGTGGTGCAGAGGTTACAGCGTCTGCCTGCAATGTGGGAGACCTGGGTTTGATCCCTAGGTCGGGAAGATCTCCTGGAGAAGGAAATGGCAACCCACTCCAGTATTCTTGCCTGGAGAATCCCACGGACTGAGGAGCTTGGTGGGCTACGGTCCATGGGTCGCAAAGAGTTGGACACGACTGAGCGACTTCACTTTCACTTTCACTTTCAATACGATAGCAAGAGTTATCCTCCCTTATGTCTAGGAAGTCCTCCTTCCACCTACCCCTTCAGGTTTAGGCATGATCAAGCAATTCTGCCACTGTCATGCTCAGGGAATTGTTTCCATGGTTTCTGTACAGCCTGCCCTTACACATCTGTGAATAGTTATTGTATTAAATTCTTCCATAATTGCTCAATATGAGAGTTCCATATGTTTTTTATTGGAACACCAACTATTATCCTACTCTTCTTACTCTGATTCTCAACATACAACTTTCAATCAAGTCATCTCCTTCAGTGCATGTGTGTGTGCAGTTGCATCTGACTCTTTGAGACCCCATGGACTGCAGCTCACCAGGTTCCTCTGTCCATGGACTTTTCAAGGCAAAGAGTACTGGAGTGGGTTGCCATTTCCTATTCCAGGGAATCTTCCAGACCCAGGGATTGAACTCGCATATCCTATTTGGCAGACAGATTCTTTTCCACTGCACCTCCTGGGAAGCCCCCAATCAAGTTATCAAGCCGCCAATTTACCAACTTTTCCATCAATTTCCTTTTCTTCACTAGAGCATCTGGTCCTTCAATTTACTTTCCTGTGTATTCTTCTAACTCTTTTCCCCTACTAACTCTCTTTTCCTACAAATCTCTAGTCTTAAAACAACCTGCCTGGTTATATCTCAGTGGATATTGTAAGTTCAAACACTTTCCCTACTGCCTTTATCATACTTTCAATAGACAGATTCTCTTGCTAATTTATCACAAGAATTACTCTATTTCAGTTAGTAATTCCCTAGTTCTCTCCCTGTACATAATGTTCTTTCCTTCTAAAGACTTTGTAAGTATGATAAAGATATTGGTGACAACTAACAGAAAACCTAACCCCAACTGGTTTAAGAAAAGGTTTTTCACTGGCTCAAGTATTTGGGAAACTCGGGGGGAAGCCCATCTTAGGGAAGGTAGAGGCTCAAATCCTGTCACCTGAACCTGGTTCTATCAGTCTCGTCTCATTCTCCATCTTATTGTGTTAACTTTATTGAGTGGGCCCTCTGCTGTGGTCCCAAGGATGTCCACAGTAGCTTCAGATATCCCATTCTTTCATGTTCATTTCCCCATAACAGTCAAGTAGAAGTTCTGAGCCTGTGTCAAATTAGCTTGAAGTGGGGCAACTCCCCCTCCCTGAACCAATCAACCTAGTCAGAATATATGCTAATTAGCTTAAATCATTCAGTGATTAATCTTGGACCTGAGGATTTTTTCAAGTATGCATGAGATTTGTGTTGAAAAACTAATATTTGGTTTAATTGAATTAGTTACTGTAGCAATGGAATAAGAGATCTTATGTCCAATCAATGGAGAATGCAGCTGAGACCTTGCTGCTAGAAAAATTGTTGACAGTTATTTTCTGATCAATAAACTCCAAAGCAAATGTTTCTGGGCTCCATGAACCACCACAGTGGATGGTAATATGTGGTAATGTCATTATTAGGACCTAAGCTGGAACCCCTGCTTCTGCTTATCTGAACTTCCTTACACTTATAAATTGACTATACTTCAAAAAAATACATAAAATTTGATTTTATTGAAAGAAATCCTACTGTATGATATTATTAAACTTCTTATTTTCTTTAGTACTTTCTGTTACAACCTAATCAATAAGATAAAAATGGGTATTGTAGGTGAGCTAGTGATGAGCCTAGTTTCTATAGGACTATTTAGTGATTTGGCATTTAATATGTAACACCCCTGAAAAATCCAATCAGAAATTGGATGAGTCTCACGTTTTGTTTCATTCTCTTTTAAAATATAATAAATTAAGACTGGTAAAGGTTGGTAGCAGAATCAGAACTCATCCAGCTTTGTACTCTATACAATAGACCTTCAAGAAGAACACGGTGTTCTGTTATATCCATGTGTGAATACAGAACTAACAAAGACATTTGCTTCAAGAAACCTCTGATGATTTAATGTTTCTAGTATGGTGAAGACTTCCCAGGGTATTATGCATATTTCATGAAAAAATTATTTCTTTTGAATACACTTTTCAAAATTGTGAAGCTCAACATGTTTTGAACCTCCTTTCCACACTTCAGCTCATTTGATTTTTGATAAACAACCTATTATATATCCAGACATTTTTAGGGAGAAACTCGGTTATAGAAACTCTATTGCAATATATTTTTCCATCTAACGGAGATAATTTTACCCAAGTAATTTTTCATTTACTTATGTTATTAGCTTGGTTTCTTGTATGCAAATGAAGAAAGGGAACATGAAATCCTTAATGATTCAACATATCTTTTTCTCCAAAGTCTGAAGAAATGCTTTAATAAATGACCAGATTTCTAGTTTATTTATGTTTTCTCTTACTTCTGTTTATTAATAGTTATCTACACTTTTGAGTATAAAATATGATTTGTGAAGAATGTATGACTTGGGATCAAATCGTGGATTTGAGTGTTGGCTTAACCAGTTATTATGAGATTCTGAACAATTTTACCATTCTGAAATTGTTTCCTTAGTAAAAACTGGGAAGGTAATAGCTCCTCAGTATCTTGTGTAACGATGACTAAATAAGATGTACAAATGCCATGTATTTAATAAGTCTTGATTTCAAACCTGGTTTATGAGAAAGAATATATTTTTACTTTTCTCTCAGTGTTTCAATCCAAACACATTAATTGTGCAGAAATGTCCTAGTGTTTCCAATACTCAAAAAAAGCTGTTTTTAAAATGCCGTGGTTATTCAAGATGTTCCTTCTTTAACAAAGAAATTATTTTTTTTAAGTAACAATACAGGTTTTAGTTTACAGTTTGTAAAACACTTACATCATTTTTATCTCACTATTAAGGCCAAATAAGAAATAAGGATCTGAATTAAAATTCAGTCTTAGCTCCCAACACAAAGTTTAAGTACTATTTCATAGTGTGACATATTTGGGGTCATTCCTGGCTATTGGCATTATTAGGTAATAGGACTAGAGAATTATGGCAAAAATTCTGTAGGCTAAAGTGTGAAAGTGAAAGTCACTCAGTTGTGTCCAGCTCTATGGGAACCCATGGACTATACAGTCCATGGAATTCTCCAGGCCAGAATACTGGAGTGGGTAGCCTTTCCCTTCTCCAGCGGATCTTCCCAATCCAGGGATCAAACCCATGTCTCCTGGATTCCTTACCAGCTGAGCCACACGGAAAGCCCAAGAATACTGCAGTGGGTAGCCTATCCCTTCTCCAGCAGATCTTCCCAGCCCAGGAATTGAATTGGGGTCTCCTGCATTGCAGGCAGATTCTTTACCAACTGAGCTATGAGGGAAGCCCCCACAGGCTAAAGACCCTCTGTATTTTACCTCTTGCAAGCATTATTGATCATCTCAGAAAAATGATTTTGTTTACATATTTTAAACAAAGCTTTATTTGTCTACAATCCTGATGGAAATGTTTATTAAACATATTCTTGGAGGGAACAGATGATAAAGGAAAATTGATCTCTTTTCTAAGCAAATAATGAATCTTATTATTTGATGGGGTTTGCAAATTTCCATTTATCCTCTCATTTTCAGTACCTGTGAATCAGAAACAGTTCAGGTCAACCTACATTATCCTCTCTCCTGTTAGCTCAGCCTGGCTTAGTCACTGCAGAGATGTTGTTATAACTGTCCCAGCAGTGTCTGTGATTTTCAAGAGATGACAAGCAGCTAGCTTCACTTCACAGCCTAGCAGCTGTGACTGTTAACACCTACACACAAATCCTGTCTTCTTTCCTAAATCTTATGGACTCCCCTATATCTAGACTCCTTGTTAGCTATGAAGCCCTTGTGCACACACGTGCATGTGTGCACACACACACACTTCCTCACCTCACCACCCTAACTATTACTAGTACTGACTTGGAATTCAGGCTTCGAGGTTTTCCAGCTGTGGCTCCTGGGCAAGAAATTCCTACTCGTTTCATCATATGTCCTCAATTTTACACCTAAGCTAATTGTAAGGGGCCTTCCCTGATGGCTTAAATGGTAAAGAATCTGCCTCCAATGCAGAAGACCTGGGTTTGATCCCTGGGTCAGGAAGATCTGCTGGAGAAGGAAATGACAACCCACTCCAGTATTCTTGCCTGGAAAATCCCATGGACAGAGGAGCCTGGAGGGCTACAGTCCATGGGATTGCAGAGTTGGACATGACTCAATGACTGACACTTTTCACTTAAGTTTAATGACCATGAGACATTTTGTAAAGAATAGACAAAATATATGCAAAGCATCTGGCACAATTATTGAGGCTACAGGTGAATTTGAAAATATACATTAGCATTTTTCTCTCCAGCTATCAGGAGTGAGATTGTGGGTAGAGTATGAGTATGTGGTATAAGAAGGGAATAGGAAAATACTTGGAAAAGTATTTTTAATCACCATAAGGTTTATGAGAGTGGGAAAAATCGGTACTCTACTAGTATGTTGGAAATTCCTCTACCTAACACAGGTGTGGAAAAAAAAAAAGTAAAAGCATTAGTCGCTCAGTCATGTCTGACTCTTCGCTACTTCATGGACTTGGCCCACCAGACTCCTCTGTCCATGGAATTCTCCAGGTAAGAATAATGGAGTGAGTATCCGTTTCATTCTCCAGGGGATCTTCTGACCCAGGGATCAAACCTGGGTCTCTTGCATTACAGGTGGATTCTTTACCATCTGAACCACTAGGGAAGCCCTAACGCAGGTGTATGGAGAGCATTTTATGTGTCCGGCACTGTTCCAGACTCGAGACATATTAATGAGCAAAACAGGCAAGATTCCTACCCACATGGAACTTAAGTTCTAATAGATTAGACAGCCCCATTATATTATCTCCCAAGAACAATTTAAAGGAAGTGAAGAGCAAAGAAGTGAGTTATTGATATCGAAGGGGAAGGAAGGGGGAGTTTAGTTCCCAGCAGATGAGAGGTTCTGATATAGGCCTAGAAGATGAAAGGCAGAAAGAGTGGCAAATGAGGAGAAGTGGAGGAAACAGCAGCCTGACACATACTTGGGGAAGATGCTCTGGCTTGAGAGAGAGCCCTGGCCAGGATCCTCTGCTCGGTTCCTCATAAAGTTTGAAAGGCTGGAGGCAAATGGCTGTCTGGCCATCATTACACAGAAGCAATGTGATAGGACCAAATAGTGAGGTCACTTTGGAAATATAGTAAGAAATCATACCTGGAACCCAGGTGAAATCCAGATGATGTGACTTTTTAAAACCATTTTGCAACTATATAAATCATCATGCTGGGATTTCTTGATGTACTTGTTTGAAGGTATAAGAGACTTCCCACCTCCTGATGTAAACTTACTCTGGAAAAATTATCATCATACCATCCTCTGTGAGGGCACTAGAAGTTGAAAAAAGAAGCCTCATCACCTCTGGCATCCTTTGCTGGAAAGATCCTTCAAGCCTATCCCAGTAAAATGAAATTGTTTCGAAGTGAAATGTTAGTCATTTCAGACTCACTTATGTCTGACTCTTTGCAACCCCATCAACTAGAGCCCACCAAACTCTTCTGTCCATGGGACTCCCCAGGCAAGAATACTGGAGTAGGTTGTCATTCCCTTCTCCAGGGGATCTTCCCAACCCAGAGACTGAACCCGTATCTCCTGCATTGCAGGCAGATTCTTTATCAACTTTTAATCTAATCTCAAACCCAGATCTCTATGATAGTAATTTCCTATGGGAACCAGAAACATGGTATCTATTACACCAGGGCTGGAATAAAGGGTAAGAAGTGGCATGGAAATAAGGACTTAATTAAACATCTGTTTGTAGAAGTCAACTTGCTTCTACTCCTCCTTTATTGCATTGCTATCAGTTCAGGGTTTACCCCCAGCTCTTCTCTAAGAAATTAAACAAGTGATCGAGAGAGAAGTAAAGTTTTAGTGTGTTGCTCAGCACATCTGAGCAACATCCTCCACACCCTGGCACATAGGGTCACCAAGAGAAGCCATCAAAATTCTGCCTACTTATTTGAAAGCAAAGTCTAAAAGGCAATAATGCATATACCTTATAATCAGCATTTTTTAAACTTGATCATTTTTCCCTCCCTTTGTTTTAAACCCACTGTGTTTTGAGTTTTTATGAGGTTTGAATTTTCTCTCCTACTATTATACTTTTAAAAAGATGGTTACCCTGGAGTTTAGAATATACATATTAAACTAATATAAGTTCACTTTCAAATAACACTGTAATGCCTTACATGCAGTGCAGGAAATTTCAGAGTATTCCCAATTCTTCCCTGTCCTCTCTACAGTAAGGATGCCATGCATTTCACTTATTCATATTGTATGATCACCCAAGACATGGTTGCCATTATTACTTTAAACAAACAGCTATCTTTTAGGTTGTTAAAGATAAGAAAATAACGTTTTATTTTACCTTTATTTATTCTTTTGAATGACGTTCTTACCTTCTTCTGGTCAATCCACACTTATGATTTATTTAATTTTCCTCCTTTGATTTCTCCAGCCTTTGCAGATTTATTTCCCTTTTCTCAGGAGTACCCACCCTGTGGTTTTTGATTGACACCTTCGCATCTTAACTGCACTGTTAAATGTTTAACTTGCATTGTTCTTTGTTTCATGATATAAGCCATGTTCCTTCAGTACATAATGATCACTCTGAATAGAGGTCCTGTATTATGTGTTTTAATCCCACGTGGTGCTTGTCACACAGACTGAGCGCATAAAAGACACTGGATTCACCCTGATGGATTATAGTAGAAATGTCCACGTGCCACAGGTAGGACTGCCCTTACACTGACTATGTCATTTGAATAGCGCAGGAGTTTTGACAGAGTGCCTCCAGTGACTTCATTGTTCCCATCAGGGCTTCATTCCACAATGTAGATGCTTCATGTGTGTAACTGTGATTATTGTAGTGATACTTGGCAAGAATTTGAGAATAGCTCACAGTTTAAGCTTCAGAATTTACGAGGATAGATATATGCATGCAGGTGGTATAAGGAAAACATCAGCAGTTTTAGTCATCCATAACTGCTTGGAACTCAGGAACTGGTCCTGCAGCCTGCTGACATCTTGCCTTCTTCCCATCACAGTGATCAGGTAGGAAATAGAAGCATTTACCAACATTCATCAGTTTAATAGAGCATTTTGCCAACTTTTGCATTTTACCATTAGTACTCACGCTTCTCGTGTAAACTTTCATGTAAGTTTGCAGAATAGAGTTTGGATGGATTTGAAAAAAAAAATAAGGATCTCAAATACACTGGCTTCTTCAGTGTTCTCTAGATAACTGCAATTGGAGATTAAACACTAATGTTTAAATAACACTTCCTTTTTACCTACTGCAATAACTGAGCAGCATAATTTCTGGGCAGCAAAATTTCTGGGCAGCAATTTCTTTATCATCTAGTGCTACTTGTTGAAGTGTTTAGTGACTGTAGTGATCTCTGAAATATTTCATGAGACCTGGATGAGTGCCTGTTCTTTTCATAGTGTTAAAGGGTACATGATCAACACACAGGGCCCTCCATAGCCATGCGTTGCCTTGTTTTCCCAAAGTCATCCATGGTTCCCCTTATAGTTCTGAAGTAGCACTTTCCTGATAATTTTTATTAAAAGGAACTCCTTGTTATAGATGGCAGTTCCCCAGGCAAGAACACTGGAGTGGGTTGCCGTTTCCTTCACCCCTAGGCTTCTCTGTCCATGGAATTCTCCAGGCAAGAATACTAGAGTGGGTTGTCATTCCCTTCTCCAGGGGATCTTCCTGACACAGGGATTGAACCCTGGTCTCCTGCATTGTAGGCAGATTCTTTACCATCTGAGCCATCAAGGAAGTAGTATAGTTAGCTTTCTATTGAGTGGAGGGGAAGGAATGGGGGCTCAGCCAGTAAAAGAATCCACCTGCAATATGGGAGACCTGGGTTCAGTCTCTGCGTTCGGAAGATTTCATGGAGAAGGGCATGGCAACCCACTGCAGTATTCTTGCTTGGACACAGCTAAGCGACTAAGCACAGCACAAGGGGTGAGAAGGCTTCTCAGGTGGCACCAGTGGTAAAGAATCTGCTTGTCAGTGCAGGAGACATAAGAGATGTGGGTTTGATCCCTGGGAGGAGGAAATGGCAACCCACTCCAGTATTCTTGCCTGGAAAATTCCATGAAGAGAGGAGCCAGGTGGGCTACTGTCCATGGGGTCACAGAAAGTCAGACACGACTGAGCAAGTATGTGTGCATGTGCGCACACGCACACATACACACACAAGGGATGAAAAGTCACTTTATGTTTTCTTTTGATATCTCGGAAGGAAATTAGCTTTCTTAAGTATTTATTACTTAAATTAGTAGGATTCATAAGCTTTGATTCATTTTTTCATTCCACTGGCAGCTCTACCACAACTAGCTTTGTATTTTACCCTCTTTTACTTCGTATCTGCATCTGTAAAAATATGTCCGGAGTGAGAGAGGTGATCTAGTGTATTATCATCTGGAACATCTCTAGACTAAACTAAACTAAAATTTCAGTTTAATATTTTATCCCATGAATACTTGCTTTTATCGTGTAGCATGTCACAACGGTAGAACATCTAGCTTGCAAAATATATAAATATTTTCATCTGAGCCTTGAGATAACCTTATAAAAGAGTCATGGTATATTTTATTATATTCATTTTACAGATAAGAAAACTGAAGTTTGAAGTTCACATAAGTCACAATTGAGAGCAGAGCACACTCTTTTGAAGCAGGGTAGATGTGGTCCAAACAACTGCATGGTTAAAAGGGGACAGAATCTAAGGCTAATTAATCGCTTAAAATGATCTCCCCTTGAACACAACCTATGACTCCTATTTCTACGGCTTCTAAATATCTAAGAAAATCTTAGAATTTGGATTATACTAAATACCTATGGCAGCGTGCCACTTCGTGGTTAAATCATTTGCCTTCTATGTTCTTGGCAGTCAGGCATGGCTGGGGTGTGGTGTAATGGAAAGCTTTATCCTGTGGTTTGCTTTTTAGCAATAGTTTGCCAGCCTGATGCTGAGAACATATATATTGTTAGCACAATAGATTGAGTTTGCACGAGGTTCATGGCTTTGTGTTGGGTATTGAATAGAGAACAAGTCAGGCACTGCTAACACCTTGAAGTTAGAAGAGGGTAGACTCTAGTGTCAGACTGATGGAATTCACATTTCACTTGCCATTTACTAGCTGTTTGACCTTGGGAAGTCAATTAACTTCCATGTGTATTAGCATTACTGTCAGGAAAATGGGAATAAAGTTTTATAAACCTCAAAATTATGAATAGCAAATTATGAATTAATATGCTTTGTTTATAGTACTTATTAAATAGGTATCCAGAATTATAATAGTAAAAGTTAACATTTACTGGCTATTTCCTTTGTCAGACATGAGCCCAGTGATTTACATACATCATCTTGTTTAACTCACTGCAATCCCTGAGATAGGGACTATTTAATGCTCATTTTGTAAGGAAGAGCATTATGGAGAAATTAAATAATTATTCCTAAATTCACATCAGTTCAGTTCAGTCACTCAGTCATGTCCAACTCCATGACCTAAATTCACATATTCCTAAATTCACATAGCCAATAGGTGTTAGCACATCTCTTAAAACTATGTCCTTACTTCTATGCTAAAAATGGTATTTTCTAATAGAAGTATTTTAGAAAAAGAAGGCAAAAGTCAGAAGCCCTGTTTCAGAGCATTCTGGGCTTCTAAGCTGACAAATTAACCTCTACATTGCAAACTTTGTCTTTGGCTTGTCTTAAATGTTGTCAATAGATGGTTGATATTGTTGATATAACTTGTGTGTGTGGTATATTATTTTCAGAGATTAATTTCTAAGTGTATTTTTTAAATGCAGTGACTCTGATTTCATTGTAACTGTACAGATGATGAATGTTTAACACTGAAGAGCCACGATTTTAATGTTAAAGATGAGCTCTATTATAATCAAAAGAAAATGTTGTCTCAATACAGATGCCTGGAATAAATTTGGGTTGCAATGAGATGGGATGATTCTTTTATTTATGTTGATTTTTTCCATTGTGCACTGCTTGTTAAAATGCTTTACAATGAAGGATTATTTTTCTTGCATCTCTGTAAGCTTAATATTTCCACAATCTTTTTAGTAAGAAAGATGTTCATTGAAAACGCAGGTGTTTCAGACAGTAAGGGAGGTTAGTGTTTTAGAGAGCGTAAGCTTTAAAATAACTTAGATCCATTTAATTTGAATGTCCTTGAGCAAATTACTTAAAGTCTCTGAATCTGTTTATTTACAAAAGAAAGATTTGTTTGAACTTCACTTAGCAAGGCTATGGCAAACATAAATACTGTGCTGGGCACTTTATAATATTCCTGGAAAAGCCATTGCTATTAAGACACAAGTGTGCAGTAAGACAGGAGTCTGTATGATCCCATCTATGTTAGTTACAGCTATTCTGTTGAGTCTGCTTCTCCAGAGAACTGTCTCCCTCTCCTCCTCCCTCCTCTGCCAGCTACCTGTATCCATGTATGTTGTGTGTGTGCGCTCAGTTGCTTCAGTCATGTCTCACTCTGTGCAACCCTATGGACCATAGCCCACCAGAATCCTCTGTCCATGGGATTCTCCAGGCAAGAATACTGGAGTGGTTGCTGTGCCCTCCTCCAGGGGATCTTCCTGACCCAGGGATTGAACCCATGTCTCTTACATCTCCTGCATTGGCAGGTGGGTTCTTTGCCACTAGGACCACCTGGAATATATCTATCTAAATATATAGAAGAGAGAGAAAAAGAGAGACCTCTTAATTTCTCTATGTATATATCTATACCTTTAAATATCTATATATTAGATAACTCTTGATAATTATTAATATTAACTAATTACTAATATTGACTACTATCATTAACTTGTATTAAACACTAATTATTATGACATGGTAGGAGCTATTATGTGTGAAATTTGTAAGCTGGCCAGTAGGCTAGAAATTTAGGAAGAGTTGCTATTACAGTCTTGAGTCTAAAATCTCCAGGTGGGCCAGCTGGCTGGGACATAAGACAATGCTTTTATGTTGCAATGTTGAGTCAGAATTGCTTTTTCTTTAGGAAGACTCTGTCTTTCCTCTTAATCACTTCAACTGATTGGATAAGGCTCATCCATATGTACAATAATTTGCTTTAACTAATAGTCAGATGATTATAAATGTTAGTTATATCCACAATTACCTTCACAGAAATACCTAATGTTTGACCAAATGACTGGGCCCCATAGCCCAGCCAAGATAACACATTGTAATCCATGACATGGAATTTTTTTTCCTTTTACTGGTGTTAGGGTCACAACTACACTAATAAGTGTTCTAGTTGGCTATGTTACACTGTTAATGATGCCTTAAACCCATTCCACAGTCAACTGAGGTGGGAGGATTGTTAATGGTAGGCAAGTCATAGGAAAGAGCAGTCTTTACTGTCAGTATTCCCAGCACTGACAGAGTCAATCATTTCTAATTGGGCAAGAATGGCAGACATGATGACATGGAAGTGAAGCCAGGAGAAGTGTACCTTGATTCCTCCAAAGTTGCTTCTGGGGTCGTCTTCTCTTTATTGCAGCTCAAACCAGCTCCCCCTGGGAGATTGAACCCTGTTCTCACAAAGGTGTCCTGTTACTGTTAGGTGAAAGCAGTTCCTTGAAGTTAGCACTCTGAACTCCCTATTATGCCAGGAAGATGGAGTCACCTATCTCTTAGCAACGGCTGTGGCTGCCTCATTTCCTGGGAAACCCTGGCTTTGCAGATGACAGACCATCATTTGCTTATATGAGTCATATCTGAGATATAGATAGTACTTTCTGGTAGGGCCGAGTTCCAATACTCCCTTCTCTGTAGGCCCAGGGAAAAGTCCCATAACGCCTGGGTATCTGTAGGTGGCAGGAGACGTCTGTAAGGCCACCCCTTTCACCCCCCTTCTTCTGTCTCCTCCCCCTTCTTTCAACCTGGCTTCCTTTCCTCCCTTGAAATCTTTGATGTTAGTACTTGGATCTGAAGTTCTGTGTCTCTATAGGAGGTTTTCTGAGAGACTGTATTCTTGTATTTAAAGGCTTCCCTGGTGGTGCAGAGGTTAAAGCGTCTGCCTGCAATGTGGGAGACCTGGGTTCTGTCCCTGGGTCGGGAAGATCCCCTGGAGAAGGAAATGGCAACCTACTCCAGTATTCTTGCCTGAAGAATCTCCTGGACGGAGGAGCTTGGTGGGCTACAGTCCACAGGTCGCAAAGAGTTGGACACGACTGAGCGACTTCACTTTCACTTTTGGAAGGAAACGTGGGAGTCACTCTTGATTTCTATTATAACAACTGCAGGTATCCACCAAAGAAGGTAATCCAAGTACTGCCTTTTTGAAATGAGATCCTAATGTAGTGCCTCTTCTGAGTGTTTACCTTTGTCACATCTTCTGAGTATTTGGCCCACACGCTTGGTGGGCACAATGCCATTCCACTGGGGCTAGATATTCTTGACAAAAAATAAGTACTGGCCATCCAAGTCCTGTAGGAAAACATTCTTAGGTACTTGAGGGTATGTTGCTACCTATTATCATCTCAGATATACTCCTCAGAAAGGAGGCAATCTATAGTTATAGGTTGATTTGGGGCCAGTATATAGTTTCTTTATTTACTTAAAGCAGTTTTTCCATACGCAGGGTCCTGTGTATATATTTAAAAATCTTACCAAAATGAAAACCTGTATCTGCAGGATAAGAAGTTGAGTTGAGATACCAGTATGTGGACATTGTTTCATTTATATGGACTTTCTAAGAAAATAATGCCTTTGGTATTTGAGGAGAAAATTCCCTTTGAAGTGCTTCATCTTCAGAGTCATCCATTTTATTCTACTGAGGGCTGACAGATGGTCACCATGAGGTTGTTGCTTCCCAAGTGACATTGGCAGCAAGGAATCTACCTGCCACTGCAGGAGACGTAGACACTTGGGTTCACTCCCTGGGTCAGGAAGATCCCTTGAAGGAGGAAATGGCAACCCGCTTCAGTATTGCCTGGAGAATCCCATGGACAGAGGAGCCTGGCTACAGTCCATAGGCTCACAAAGAGTCGGACTGAAGTGACTTAGCATGAAGGCTGACAAATGGCCACCATGGGGTAGTTATATAGACTGGCTCCTGAATATAACACTTGTACCAAGGTCTGTAGTGACAGGGAGACTCTCCTCCCTGTAGAGGTTGCAGACAGGGCCTTATAGGGGATAACAGGCTACTGTGGGGATGCCCTGTACATGGTGGGCATGCTGCTGTGACTTGCAACCAAAGAGGGCTGCTGCCCATGCAGGTGCTCTCAAGGTTGGTGTAATGAGCATGATTTTGGAGGTGACAACTTCTGCAAAATACCTCCTGAGACCATTTGTAATGCCCTTAACACGTTGTATTGACGTGAGTAGATAAGACTCTGAGGAGATATGTTCAGGAGTATTGAAAATGAAATAAAAGTTTTGTTCCAAATACATTTCATGCACAGCCATGGGCTTTAATTAGTCTGGGTTTCGACTTGCTTGTTTCATTAGTCCTTTTCAAGAGACATAGAAGAGAGCTACTTCTGCTGCCTTGGGGACAAAAGATATCTGATGACCTGGGGGGCAGATGGGGAGTCTGTGTACTGACACGGTACACAACTGCCTGCTCCCCCACCCCCCTCCATGGAAAAGTGACTGTCAGCTAAACAGAAGATAAATGAGCTCTGATGCTTCTTTAAAAATTATACGACCACTAATGTCTTGACTTTGTTTTAAAACTTGAAGGGTAAAAAGGCAACAAAAGAACATTTTGCTTATTGGCAGCTCTGCTATCGCTGAGACACTGATGCATAAGCTTTCCTCTGCCTACCTCGTCTTCCTAGTGAGGTGATTTATTCTGATGTTGTCAGTCTAATCAAAGAACCCAATCTTTGTCACAAGAGAAAAACGTCAACTCCAGATCTAGAGAAAGATGGCTTGATAACAGAGTGTCAGGGCTTTCTCATGGTTCTGAGCTTTTATCATTAAGCTTAATCTTTCCCTAACATACACACCTGCACACTGACATAGCTACATCTGAAGTTTAAAAGGGAATACTTTGGTTCTTGGAAAAGAGAGTTCCATCTGGTGGTTTAGGACCTTGATTTTTCAAATGCTTTCCATGGGATGTGGCTACGTGAAGGTGGTCATTTCAAGGCCTTTATAGAATTTTGATAAGCTTTCCACAATTTTACTCATTCCCTTGTAGCGTACTATCTCTGATCAACATTTGAACAGCTATCTGTGAGGTTGATAATTTTGTCTCTTGTGTCTTGTTTCCTTGAAGCCTCTTTAGATGTCTCTGTGATTATCATCTGAGTTTCCATTTTAATAAATGCCCACTGATATTCTTTTAATAATTTTCTAGTTTTCTTTTTTTTCCTCCTTTGAGCAAAGTCTTTCTTTCATTGGCAATTAGGCAACATAATTAGGAAGCTTTCACCCACAGCTACTGGAAATAGCTGGCAGTCGGGACATTTGTGGAGTGAGTGGTGGACACGGGAGTGGTTGTACATATGGTTAGAACATTATGCCCGGTTGCATAAGCTCACACCCTCAGTTCAGTTCAGTCGCTCAGTTGTGTCTGACCCCATGAATTGCAGCACTCCAGGCCTCCATGTCCATCACCAACTCCTGGAGTTCACTCAAACTCACGTTCATCGAGTCAGTGATGCCATCCAGCCATCTCATCCTCTGTCATCCCCTTCTCCTCCTGCCCCCAATCCCTCCCAGCATCAGAGTCTTTTCCAATGAGTCAACTCTTCGCATGAGGTGGCCAAAGCACTAGAGTTTCAGCTTTAGCATCATTCCTTCCAAAGAACACCCAGGACTGATCTTTAGAATGGACTGGTGGTTACCCTACTTTCACAGAAAAATCATGATAATCACAATCAGAATGCCAGGAGCAATAAAGCTTTCACCGAGTTGTAGAGGTCAATAATACGTAGTAACCGCTCTAATCTCTGGGTGAACCTGAGTGCATGTGTTGACTTGCCCCATGCCTTTGTTTAAAAATTGCAACTAGTCTATCACACAGTACTAAATTCTGGAAAATCTATATTTTTGATACATATAATAACTTTATGTGTAAGCTAGATTTTTATTTGCCTAAATCTTTTAATATTTGGCTGGGAAATGGTGACTAACTTCCCACAATTAGCTACAGGAAGGTAGGCTTTAGTTGAAAAGCTTTCTATATTTTATTTTCAGGCAAAGGTGCTGAGTATTTTGTCTGGCTGGAGTGCTTTGAACTGAACCTTGTGCCTTTCATCCAAGTGTCTTACAGTCACTGTATTTCTCATTTAGATACACGACTGCCTTAGGAGATAGGAGTAGAATAATAGTAATCCTTTGCAGATAAAACCTTGAAATATAGAAATTTGAAACCATGTGAAACAGTCTGGGAGCAATGGTAATAGTAACTAGAATTCCTACCCAGTGCTAAATAATGGGCTGAAATATTTTCTATACAGCAGGTACCCAGGCTTCCCTTGCTTCCAG
This sequence comes from Capricornis sumatraensis, assembly GCF_032405125.1. Taxonomy (NCBI): domain Eukaryota; kingdom Metazoa; phylum Chordata; class Mammalia; order Artiodactyla; family Bovidae; genus Capricornis; species Capricornis sumatraensis. Next base: position 22,639,672 of record NC_091086.1, read on the forward strand.
CACACACTGAGGGTCTTAGGTTTTCAATTATGTAAAGATTATTTCAAGCATCCATTAAAGTTCAGCTTGGAACTCCTGAGTTCAGGTTGCCTGCTATTGCAGGCCAACTATAGGCATTATAGGGCTCTCAAAGGACCTTAGCTTTTTCTGACACCAAAACAATCTATGCCCAGATTCCCCTTAGAGAGTCAGGACCAGTCAAAGCCATCTGTGCCTCCCAATGCAGTGATCAGCCTCTTCAAGAAAACAAAGTTCTGTGTTTTGAGCATCTATATTTTTTGTTATTTAATTCCCATGCTGTTCAGTGATTCTTACCAAGCTTCATGGCTATTCTGCTGACCTTCCACAGCAATAAAATCATGATGCCCTCTAGGAACCCTGTTCTCTTATAGATTGCCTTCCTGAATCTTTAATATCTTCATATTACTCTATGGTGTGCTGATAAATATTTAAGTGTGCTGTCTAAAAAAAAGACATATATATATATATATATATATACACACAAACACATGAGTTATTTTTTCAGTAATATGTGGAATATACTGTTCATAAATAATATGTGATATTATTTATTAAAAATTCTATATACCCAATGCATTGACACAATATTTTCAAGATTTTTTGATGAACTCCATTAGTTTGATAACCAACCATCTATTTACTAATAGATGTAAATTTGACATGAATGTTGTTGATACTTTCATTTGGATGGATAGGTAGAGTAAAAGTGAAACAATGAAGCCATGTTAGAATCATGCTCATTTTTCAATAATGTGAGTGACTTCTTTGCTGAATCAGATAGTGGTTTAAAATACCATGAGAATATTTTCTCAAATTTTACCTTATGCAACTCACAATAAAGTGTCAATGGACATGACACACTTTTAAGTTTAACCTGAATTATTTTCTCTACAGTTTCCTTAAGTCTAAACCATGATTTGGTTAACTTTGTCTTAGAAGTCCAGGTATTAAATATTTCAGATTTAGGATCACAGTTTTTGTGGTAATTACTCAACTCTTGTTATAGTGGAGCCACATACCACTGAATACTGGCAGTATTCCAGTAAGAATTTATTTACAAAAATAGGCAATAAGTGGGCAAGAGTTTGTCTAGACAGTTGATATAACAGTAAATCAAGGCTTTATCTGTTAGCATTTACCAGTTTCTATGGTATAAGACATAACCTAGGCAGTGTTTTAAAAAGCAGAGGCATCACTTTGCTGACAAAGGTCCCTATAGTAAGAGCTATAGTTTTTCCAGTAGTCATGTATAGATGTGAGAGTTGAATCATAAAGAAGGCTGAGCACACAAGAATTAAAGCTTTTAAACTGTGGTCTGGGAAAGAATCTTGAGAGTCCCTGGGACAGCAAGGAGATCAAACCAGTCAATCCTAAAGGAAATCAACCCTGAATATTCATTGAAAGGACCGATGCAGAAGCTCCAATTTGGTCACCTGATGTGGAGAGCTGATTCATTGGAAAAGATCCTGATGCTGGGAAAAGATGAGGGCAGGAGGAGAAGGGTGACAGAGGATGAGATGGTTGGATGACATCACTGACTCAATGGACATGAGTTTGAACAAACTCTGGGAGAATATGTTGGACAGAGAAGTCTCCATGGGGTCGCAAAGAGTCAGTTACAACTTAGCCACTGAACAATAGTGGTGTAAGAGGGCCTCCCAGGTGGTGCTAGTGGTAAAGAACTGGTCTGCCTATGCAGGGAACAAAAAAGATATGAGTTCAATCCCTGGGTTGGGAAGATCCCCTAGAGGAGGGCATAGCAACCCACTTCAGTTCTTGCCTGGAGAGTTCTGTGGACAGAGGAACCTGATAGGCTACAGTCCATGGGGTTGCAAAGTCAGACACTACTGAAGTGACCTAGCACACACGTAGCACACACATGTGATGTAAGAACTCCATCACAGCAAATTTCAAGCTACCAGGATGATGTTACTGAATGTGTATTAGGAGAGGGATGTGCAGTAGCCCTCATTATGTTATATTTCAACTATATAGACATAATTGGTGGAAATAACCTCAAGAGTATGGTTAAGTTAAAATGTAATATGTTAGAAAATGAGAGGTTATCACCTTTGGTTTTAATATTACTACTTTAATTGTAAGGTCATATAGTCTAATATTTGATGATCATTATGTTTAACAAGGGCTTCCCTGGTGGCTTAGATGGCAAAAATTCTACCTGCTATGTGGGAGACCTGGGTCCAATCCCTGGGTTGGGAAGATCCCCTGAAGGAGGGCATGGCAACCCACTCCAGTATTCTTGCCTGGAGAATCCTCATGGACAGAGGAGCCTGGCAGCTACAGTCCATGGGGTCTCAGAATCAGACATGACTGAATGAGGAAGCATAAGCACATGTTTAACAAACAACTCTCAGAATTTACAAAAATATGTAATTAGGAAACATTAAAAAACTAAGATCATGGCATCTGGTCCCATCACCTCATGGCAAATAGATGGGTGAAATGTAGAATCAATGACAGATTTTCTTGGGTTCCAAAATCACTCAAACAGACTGCAAGCATGAGATTAAAAGATGCTTGCTACTTGGAAGAAAAGCTATGATAAACCTAGACAGCATATATGCATGCAAAGACATCACTTTGTCAACAAAGGTCCATAGAGTCAAATTTATGATTTTTCCAGTAGTCACATATGGAGGTGAGAGTTGAACCCTAAAGAAGGCTGAGTGCTGAAGAACTGATGCTTTTGAACTGTGGTGCTGGAGAAAACTTTTGAGAGTCCTTTGGACTGCAAGATCAAACCAGTCAGTCCTAAAGGAAATCAACCCTGAATATTCATTGGGAGGACTGATGCTGAAACTCCAATCCTTTGGCCACCTGATGCGAAGAGCTGACTCCTTGGGAAATACCATGGTGCTGGGAAAAATTGAAGGCGAAAGGAGAAGAGGGCGGCAGAGGACAAGATGGTTGGATGGCATCACCAACTCAATGGTCACGAGTTTAAGCAAGCTCTGGGAGATGGTGAAGGACGGGGAAGCCTGGCGTGCTGTAATCCATGGGGTCGCAAAGACTCAGACAAGAGTGAGTGACTGAACAACAACCAGCTGACATGAGCTGGTTCTACGACACCATTTCTTTTCCTGGTACACTTCCCATTGGAGTTTTATTATTTCATACTCAAGGTCCTTTGAAGCAGGACCCATAAATTCATTTCATAGGCACTTTGTTAAGTATTCATTTATGTCAGACACTCCATTGTCACTCTTGATTCCACACCATTACTTTTATTTTTTAAGTTAATTTTCACGAGTGTAATTGCTTTACAATGTTGTGTTGGTTTCTACTGTAGAGCATAATGGATCAGTCCATTGCACTTTCTTCCCATTCAAGTCTTCACAGTGCATTAAGTAGAGTTCCCTGTGCTACCAGATTTCATTAGTTACCTATTTTATACATAGGATCAATATTGCATATATGTTAATCCCAATCTCAATTCCTCCTTCCTCATCCCTTTTCCTCTTGGTATCCATATATTCTCTCTCTTTGGGTCTCTATATCTGCTTTGCAAATAAGATCATCTGTACTATTTTTCTAGATTCCACATATATGTGTTATACACAATATTTTTTTTCTCTTTCTGACATACTTCACTATGTATGACAGTCCTAGGTCCATCCACATCTCTACAAATGACTCAGCTGAGTAATACTCCATTGTATCTATGTACCACATCATCCATTCTTTTGTTGATGGTCATCCAGCTCCATCCATTGCTTCCATGTCCTGACTATTGTATATATGCTATGAATATTAGGGTGCATATATCTTCTTGAATTCTGGTTTTCTCTGGGTATATACTCAGGAGTGGGATTTCTGGGTCATATGGCAGTTCTATTTTTAGTTGTTTAAGGAATCTAAGCACGGTTTTTCATAGTGACTGTATCAATTTACACTCCCCCCAACAGTATAGGGAGGTTCCCTTTACACTACACCCTCTCCAGCATTTGTTTGTAAATTTTTTGATGGCCATTCTGAGCAGTGTGAAGTGATATATCATTGTAATTTTGATTTGCATTTCCCTAATAATTAGTGACTTTGTGTATCTTTTCATGTGTTTGTTGACCATCTGTATGTCTTCCTTGGAGAAATGTCTGTTTAGGTCTTCTGCCCATTTTGTGGTTGGATTTTTTTTTTTAGTATTGAACTGCATGAGCTGCTTGTATATTTTGGAGATTAATCCTTTGTCAGTTGCTTCATTTGCAAATATTTTCTCCCATTCAGAGTTTTGTCTTTTCATTTTGTTTATGGTTTCCTTTGCTGTGCAAAAGCTTTTAAGTTTAATTAGGTCCCATTTATTTATTTTTGTTTTTATTTTCATTACTCTAGGAGGTGGGTAATAAGTTTTAAATATGGACATTTACTGAGGAGTATAATAAAACATCAGACTCCTGCTAATGAAATCTTTTAAGGTTTTTGACTGGGTTAATATTGTGGGAAAAATATGAGAAGAAATAACAGGATTTTGTTAAGACTTACTATCCAAAAGCAAATGGCAGTATATTAATACAATCTTTTTTCTTAGGAACATGTATCTTTTTGAATTAATGTCTCTAGTTTCTTTGGATATATACCCAGGAGTGGAACTGCTTGATCATATGGTAATTATATTTTTAGTTTTCTGAAGAATCTCTATACTGTTTTCCACAGTGGCTTCACCAGTTTATGTTCTCACCAACAGTGTACAAGTTATCACCTTTTCTGTACATCCTCATCAACACTGGTCATCTGTGGTCTTTTTGAAGCTAGGCTTTCTGACAGGTGTGAGGTGATATCTTACTGTAGTTTTGATTTACATTTCCCTGATGATTAATGATGTTCAGTATCTTTTCATGTGCCTGTTGGGTATCTGTATGTCTATTCTGAAAAAATGTCTGTGTAGATCTTCTGCCTATTTTTTTAAATCCAGTTTTTTTTTTCATAATGATTTCTGTGAGGTATTTATATATTTTGGATATTATTCACTTACTGGTTATATCATTTGCAGATATTTTCTCCCATTCACTATTGTCTCCCATTGTCTTTTTGTTTATGATTTCTTTACTGTGCACAACTTTTAACTAGGTTCATTTGTTTGCTTTTGTTTCCTCTGCCTGAGAAGACATATACCAAGAAAATTGCTATAATTTATGTCAAAGAATGTTCTACATATTTTTTCTTTTAGGAATTTTCATGGTTTCTGACCTTACATTTAGGTCTTTAATCCATTTTCTATGTGGTGTGAGGAAATGTTCTAATTAAATCATTTTACATGTAGCTGGACAGTTTTCCCAACACCACTTATTGTGTGTCTTCCATATTGTATATTCTTGTCTCATTTGTCTTAGATTAACTGACCAATAAGTACATCAATTTATTTCTAGGGTCTCTGTTCCTTTGATCTATGTATCTGTTGTGGGGCCAGTACCATACTCTTTTGATGACTGTTGCTTTGTAGCGTAGTCTGAAGTTTAGGAGCTTGATGCCTCCAGATTTTTTCTTTATGTTAAGATTGCTTTGGTTATTTGGGGTCTCTTGTGGCTCCATACTTACTTAAAAACTATTAGTTTTAGCTGTGTGAAAAATGTCATGAATATTTTGATAAGGATTACATTAAATATGTAGATTGTTTTTCTTAGTATGGCCATTTTAATCATATCAATTCTTCCAATCCAAGAATATTAGATCTCCTTCCTTTTTTTTTAATCTTCACTTTCTTTCACCAGTGTTTTGTAGTTTTCAAAGTATAAATCTTTCCCCTTTCTGGTTAAGTTTATTCCTAGGTGTTTTATTCTTTTTGATTAAAATTGTTATTGATTTCTGCTTTCTCTGATAGTTCATTATTAGTGTTAATTACAAATAAATGTTTATTGTTGCACAGCTTTACTGCATTCATTTATTAACTCTAATAGTCTTTGTGTGGAGTCTTTAAGGTTTCTTATATATAGTATCAAGTCATCTGTAAATAGTGACAGTTTTACTTTTCCAATTTAGATGCATTTGCTTTCTTTTCCTTCTCTTTTTAGGTCTGATTGCTGTAGCTAGGACTTTTAATACTGTGTTGTATAGAAGTGGTAAGAGTGGGCATTCTTGTTCTGTTCTTGACTTTAGAAGAAAAGATTTCAGCTTTTCACCATTGGGTTTGATTTTAGCTGTGGATTAGCATAAATCTTTATTATGTTGAGATATGTTTATTATGTTGAGATATGTTTACACCCACTTTGTTGAGAGTTTTTATCATAAATTGATATTGGATTTTGTCAAATGCTTTTTCTGTATCTATTGAGATCTCTGATTTTTATCCTTTGTTTTGTTAATGTAATCCACAGTTTTCCCTATATACTTGCCTTTACTAATGGGATTTTTCCTATAATTTCTTCTTGTTCTAGTCTTTTCTTTTCCACTTGAAATAGATGCTTTATTTCTTTTATGGTCAATTTTGCATTGATGGACCTTTAGTTTTTGCTTGTATCTCCAATTCTGAACGATAATCTTGCTGAGTAGATTGTAGGGTTCCCCCTCATTCAGTAATTTAAATATATAATGTCACTCACTTGTGACCTGCAAAGTTTCTGCAGATAAATCAGCTGATAATCTTACGAAGGATTGTTTGTATGTGACTCTGTATTTTTCTCTTGCTGCCTTCAGAATTTTCTCTTTAACATTTGCAGTTTTCAGTTTTGATTATGATGTATCATAATTCTTGTTGGGTCATTTCTACTATTCTTTCTGTCTTCCAGATTTTCCTTGTGTTCTTCTATATCACCTAGTCTACTGTTAATGTCTTCTAGTGTGCTTTTCATTTTAACTACTGTGTTCTTCAGTTCTGACTGGTCCTATAACATATTTTCTAATTCTTTATTAAAATTCTTACTGTTCATCCATTTTCCCCCAAGTTTGTTTAGCATTCTTCTTATTAATGCTCTGAACTCTATTTGGCAAACATGTATCTGTGTTTTCTCAGGGTTTTTTCTTTCATTTGAAACAAATACCTGTCTTTGCCTTTGTCTAACATTTTCTATTAAATTTGGTGATAGCCACATTAACAAACTGAAAAATAAAAACCATATGATTATCTCAATAGATGCAGAGAAGGCCTTTGACAAAATTCAACATCCATTTATGATAAAAACTCTCCAGAAAGCAGGAATAGAAGGAACATACCTCAACATAATAAAACCTATATATGACAAACCCACAGCAAAATTATCCTCAATGGTGAAAAATTGAAAGCATTTCCCCTAAAGTCAGGAACAAGATAAGGATGCCCACTTTCACTGCTACTATTCAACATAGTTCTGGAAATTTTGGCCACAGCAATCAGAGCAGAAAAAGAAATAAAAGGAATCCAAATTGGAAAAGAAGAAGTAAAACTTTCACTGTTTGCAGATGACATGATCCTCTACATAGAAAACCCTAAAGACTCCACCAGAAAATTACTAGAGCTCATCAATGAATATAGTAAAGTTGCAGGATATAAAATCAACACACAGAAATCCCTTGCATTCCTATACACTAATAATGAGAAAGTAGAAAAAGAAATTAAGGAAACAATTCCATTCACCATTGCAACGAAAAGAATAAAATACTCAGGAATATATCTACCTAAAGAAACTAAAGACCTATACATAGAAAACTGTAAAACACTGATGAAAGAAATCAAAGAGGACACTAATAGATGGAGAAATATACCATGTTCATGGATCGGAAGAATCAATATAGTGAAAATGAGTATACTACCCAAAGCAATTTACAAATTCAACGCAATCCCTATCAAGCTACCAGCCATATTTTTCACAGAACTAGAACAAATAATTTCAAGATTTGTATGGAAATACAAAAAACCTCGAATAGCCAAAGCAATCTTGAGAAAGAAGAATGGAACTGGAGGAATCAACTTGCCTGACTTCAGGCTCTACTACAAAGCCACAGTCATCAAAACAGTATGGTACTGGCACAAAGACAGACATATAGATCAATGGAACAAAATAGAAAGCCCAGAGATAAATCCACACACATATGGACACCTTATCTTTGACAAAGGAGGCAAGAATATACAATGGAGTAAAGACAATCTCTTTAACAAGTGGTGCTGGGAAAACTGGTCAACCACTTGTAAAAGAATGAAACTAGATCACTTTCTAACACCGCACACGAAAATAAACTCAAAATGTATTAAAGATCTAAATGTAAGACCAGAAGCTATAAAAATCCTTGAGGAGAACGTAAGCAAAACACTCTCCGACATAAATCACAGCAGGATCCTCTATGATCCACCTCCCAGAATTCTGGAAATAAAAGCAAAAATAAACAAATGGGATCTAATTAAAATTAAAAGCTTCTGCACAACAAAGGAAACTATAAGCAAGGTGAAAAGACAGCCTTCTGAATGGGAGAAAATAATAGCAAATGAACCAACTGACAAACAACTAATCTCCAAAATATACAAGCAACTCCTGCAGCTCAATTCCAGAAAAATAAACGACCCAATCAAAAAATGGGCCAAAGAACTAAATAGACATTTCTCCAAAGAAGACATATGGATGGCTAACAAACACATGAAAAGATGCTCAACATCACTCATTATTAGGGAAATGCAAATCAAAACCACAGTGAGGTACCACTTCACACCAGTCAGAATGTCTGCGATCCAAAAATCTGCAAGCAATAAATGCTGGAGAGGGTGTGGAGAAAAGGGAACCCTCCTACGCTGTTGGTGGGAATGCAAACTAGTACAGCCACTATGAAGAACAGTGTGGAGATTCCTTAAAAAATTGCAAATAGAACTGCCTTATGACCCAGCAATCCCACTGCTGGGCATACACACCAAGGAAACCAGAATTGAAAGAGACACGTGTACCCCAATGTTCATCGCAGCACTGTTTATAATAGCCAGGACATGGAAACAACCTAGATGTCCATCAGCAGATGAATGGATAAGAAAGCTGTGGTACATATACACAATGGAGTATTACTCAGCTGTTAAAAAGAATACATTTGAATCAGTTCTGATGAGATGGATGAAACTGGAGCCGATTATACACAGTGAAGTAAGCCAGAAAGAAAAACACCAATACAGTATACTAACACATATATATGGAATTTAGAAAGATAGCAATGACGACCCTGTATGCAAGACAGCAAAAAAGACACAGATGTGTATAACGGACTTTTGAACTCAGAGGGAGAGGGAGAGGGTGGGATGATTTGGGAAAATGGCATTGTAACATGTATACTATCATGTAAGAATCGAATTGCCAGTCTATGTCAGACGCAGGATACAGCATGCTTGGGGCTGGTGCATGGGGATGACCCAGAGAGATGTTATGGGGAGGGAGATGGGAGGGGGGTTCATGTTTGGGAACGCATGTAAGAATTAAAGATTAAAAAAAAATAAATAAATTTGGTGATAGTTACCTGTCTCAGTTTTGTATGGGTTTTCTTGTGGGGGAACATCCCTATGCAGTCTGTATATGCCCAGTGACTTTAATTGGAGAACTGATCTGAAGGAAGCTAAGGTCATGTTTTCCCTCAGGATTTGCTAGCAGCTGTAACCCTGGTAGGAAGTACTGCTGGAGATGCATGGGCTAAAACCAGAGTGAAGTATGAGCATGAGCGTCCCGTGCACTCAGTGGTTGTTACTGCCCTATCATAGGCAGGGGCAGAGGGAAGGGCAAGTCCCAAAGTGCTGGAACAGCAGCCCTAAGGGTCTAGTCTTAGCTGATTCTTTTCCCTTTAAGATTATGGTCTCCACTCTCCTTTCTATAGCACCTTCACCCCAAAGGGGAGCAGCATTGGAGCAGAAGGGGCCGGCACTGTCTCCTATTGTGGGCCAGGGTGTACACTGACAGTCCTGGCATGCTAGTCAGAGCCTGAGACAGTTTCTTACCCACCACCTCTGCCAGTGCTTGCAATGGCCATCCTCGCTCTTTCATGATTCATTGCCAGGTGTGAGCAAGCTCTGTTTCCCACAACTACACTCTCAACAACAGGAACCTTTGCCTTAATAGGGATCTCAATAGGGATCTGGAGCTACGGAGTATGGAGCAGGAGCCCAGCAATCTGGGCATGCACTGAGGTGGTCACAGGAGACTGGCCTGAGCCCAGAAGGCTTCATTCTGCTTCCTCCTACTTGTTCCAGGGAGCAATCAAGCATGTGCATTCTCTTCAGGAGAGCATTCCAGGTTTCTTACAGTCCACCTATAAGTCCCACTGGTTTTCAAGCCAGCTAAGAGGACTCGTCTTCCTCGTGTCAAACCCCAGTCCTGGGTTTCCCATTATATGGTTGCAACTGCTCAGTCTCCAGGGAGGATCTCTGAGACCATACAATCCCTCTCCTTTTCTGCGTTTTCTCCTAGGGATAAGAGTTCTGATCTGATTGCTTCACTTCCTTTCCTACCTGACTCCATGTTAATCTTTCTTTACAGCCTTGGTTATATGAGTCTTTCTGCCAGTTTCCAGTTTGTTTGCAGTGAGAATTTCTCTACATGTACTTATGTTTGATATGTTCACGGGGGTGGTAAACTCAGGATCCTCCTATTCCACCATCTTGCTCTCCTCCCTTACATTGAAACATGAAGTGTGCTTGACATTTTTCTCACCTGTTCTGATTTAACCTCATTACCTGTTGTGGGCCACTGGCATCATTTCAACTAGTATCACCAGAGTTTATAATATATCATCTTATTGGTCTACTTTCATACTGGAAAACCACAGTCCTGGGTTTGTATAAACATTGTTTTCTTTTTCTATACCTCTGCTAAGATTATAGGTAACAAGCGATATTAAAATATATGCATTTTCTGTTTTGGTATCCCATTCTGCTTTGTCTCCAGTCATTTGTTTATTATAATTTACTCTTTTTCCCATTTCATGTAGCCAGGATTTCAAGTCTTAAACTATATTGTCACACAAATGATTCCATCCCTGCCTCTGCCAATCTCAAACTGGCAATCTTGCCTTTACAACTCAAAGCCTGGTTGGTTGGGATGGGGTGCCAGAGCATATACATCAATACCTTGGAACTGTTGTCTCAGGGGAAAACTGCTGAATCTCACCGCCTAAATAAGTTCAAGAGGATATGAGGAACAGTCTTGAGAAATATGAAGTAATAAATAGGCTGAGATCTGCTTATCCCTTGGGAGTTTTTCCTTGGCTTGCTCGTCTTGTTTCAATTCATATTCTCACTTGGGCTTCCAAATTTTATTTGTGATTATACATCTTCAACTGCAATTTTCAAAAACAAAATAAACTTAACATGTCTGTTTTTAAAGATTGTGCTTATGCACTTCTGTCTGTCCTGAGGCTGCACTTTCTTGTGAATTTCTTCTTTTGATGTTTGCAGAGCAGACACCTGGGAGTATCCTTCATGCCTCTTTCTCCCTCATTTGCCCATGTCCATAAGGTTTTCAATTCCAGAAAAGTGTACCTACAAATATCTTTCATCCTTCTTTCCCAACATTGTTGCCTCTCCTTTAGTTGAAAAGTTCTTCTGTCTTCACTTTTCAATAATGATTAAACTATTCTTATCCACTCCAGTAATCTTTTTCTATGTGGTTACCAGAGTGCTATCTCAATACACAAATTCCAGATTTCCTTTTAATAACCTCTTCCAGATTATTCAAGTCTTCCAAGAGGTCTTTGCCTGCCCTTTTAACCTCAGTTCTTTCTACTTCATTTTCTTTAATCTTAGTTTCCTAGAGTCAAATTTTTTTTTCATAATTTCTCACATTCTCATATGTGCCATACCTCAGTTAGAAAAGAAAACTTTTCAAGTGAGTAACAAATAGATATAGTACCCTAAGACCCAAGTGTGCATTAGATAAAAAAAAAAAAAAATAGTTGGGTGTCCTGCCCTATGGTGTTTGAGTTCCAGTTCATGAGCCAAACAGAATGTTCCCATTTTTTTCTCTCCCATTTTAATTTTTGAAAGCTTATTTTTCGGTTGTGCTGGGTCTTTGTGGCTGTGCAGGCTTGCTCTAGTGGTGAGCGGGGGCTGCTCTTCACTGGCACGCAGGCTTCTCGTCGTGGCGGCTTCTCTCTTTGCAGAGCACTGGCCGCAGGGCACTTGGGCTTCAGTAGCCGCAGCTCGTGGGCTCTAGTGCTCAGGCTCAGTAGCCGTGGTGCTGGGACTTTACTCATTCTGCGCCATGTGGAATCCTCCAGACCAAGCATCAAACCCATGTCCCCGGCACTGGCAGGTGGATTCTTATCTACTGTACCACCAGAGAGGTCCTATCTCTCCCATTTTTAACAATGCAGGCCAAGTTTTTAGTATCAGGGGAAAAAGGCAGAAAGCAAGTGGTAGAAAAAGACTAATGATGATGCAGTACATTTTTCAAGATAATGTACTAGAATATAGAATAGGGTAGAATAGGATTGTTGAATATTTTTAATGGACATAATCTGATGATACAGTACATGCTGAGTTCGTTCCAATTGTAATTGCCATGCATAAATACGAGTGGGGCCCTGGAAACAGATCATGGGAATTATCAAAGATCTACCCAGTGGGCTAGAAGAGAGATGCTGCCCACATATAACAGAGGTAACATAAGTGAAACCTCTTAGAAACAGAAAATTAAATCAGGACTTGAACATATTAACCTGCCTAAGGACCAGAAAAAGAAATAATATAGCTACAATATAGGCTGATAGCAGAGACAAAAGTAGTCTAAACATGCTGAAAATACATTCTTTTTTTAAGGGAGCATCATTTAAAAGTTACTTCATAATAGAAAAGGGAACAGAATTTTGAAAAAACAATGAACATTCTTCTGAAAAGTATCACTCGTAGCCACTGGGAAATTTGGCAATTATATCTACACACAAGAAGGCACCATATTTTTTAAAAATGGTAAACATAAAATAGTGTGGGCCATAGGGACTGACATCATCAGGATAAAATGCAAAATTAAATGACTGTTACATGTAAACCTTTTTACAAATAAATTAAAACTCACTTTAAGGGCAGTGAAGAATGGATGTTCATCTGAAGAAAACTAAGGTATTAATGTGAAGGAAAAAATATCCATACTATGCCAGAGGGAAAGTTCATTTAGATGAAAACAGTGAGACAGAAGATCACAGATATGGACAAGAGAGAATGAAGACTCAATTTTCTTATGATTTGTGATTCTAAAGGGAGCCTAGAACAAAAGAAAGACAAAAAACAATTATATGTAATAAGAATTTTTGAGATGGAAATAGAATAAGTTTCCTATGATGGAATAAAGAAAATAGCCATACTTCAGTGTGCTCTAGTAAGTTTTGAACCTCAAGAACATATGTATAATCTACAAGTGTTTAGGCAGGAGGGGAAAAAATAAACCTCACCTACAAGGGCAGTTGGTGCTACTGAGAGAGGGCTTGGAGAAGTTTAGCTCCCATCTGGCACTTCAGTAATGTCCAATCAGTTTCCAGCCGCTCCAAATAAAGACAAATTTTTAAAACATACTTACGTTGCCACCATGGTTTTAGGTCCCTAAACGCTCTACTAGATCGCTATACCTAATGCTCGCCTCCTGTGAAAACATTCTGTGGCTAACACCATTACAGACATACCTGACCAATTGAGAAAGGGAGCCAAAAATAAATAAAGAATGGAGACCACACTATAGAAAATTCACTAGAGATGAATCCTGACAAACATGTTGAGTTCGTTTGTTCTGCAGATACTTATCAAGTGCCTCTCACATGAAAATCACAGAGCTAAGAATTAAGGTTACAATAAAGAACAAAAGACAAGGCCTCTGTTTTCATGGAGGAAACATAGTAAGTATGGGGGACTCCATTTTAATGTTCTAGAGAATGGGATACCTGCCTGTTTCCAAGAAAACTTGAATAAGGAAAGGCTTTGCAAAGTGATGCGAAGGTGATGCTTACACAGTCTGCCCTCCATATCCATGGGTTCCACATCTGTGGATACAAAGGATCGACTGGACTAGCCATTTAGTGTAAAGCACGTGAGCCTCTGGATTGTTGTTGTTGTTGTTATGTGCAGGAGGTCAAGGAACAAATCACTTATGGTTGCTGCTAGACCAGTTTCCTTTTTAACACTTAAATGACTTGATCATAGGGGGAAAAATTCACCAGAAGCTGCAGCAGTTCCCACTTAGAACCCATTGTTTCCCCACAGCTTTGTGGTGGAATCGGAGGGAGGGTGTGAAGAACTCCAAAACTGTCCCATTTCCCGACTGGGCTTACTTGTTACGAGATACAGTACTTGCAGTGTAATGTTTTATAGGCTTCATGCAGAGTGGGTAGAGATAAGGACTTAGGAGAGAGTCAGCTCCACAGTCCAGATAAGAGGATGTCTGCCAGGTCATTGTGTGAAGTAGTTGAAATGCTCAGGGGACCACACTCTGAAGGCAGATCTTGGCTTTGCCATTTTCTAGCTGATTGCTTTTGATAAGTTACTTAATTTCTCTTATATTTTATTTAATCCCTCTTTTTGTTGTTCTTTAGTTGCTATGTCACATTTGACTGTGACCCCATGGACTGTAACTCACCAGGTTTCTCTGTTCATGGGATTTTCTAGGCAAGAATATTGAAGTGGGCTGCCATTTCTTTTTCTAGGGGATCTAAAAGATTACATGTGATAATATATGTGTATAACTGTTGGGGTTACTTCTGTGGCACAAGTGTCTATGTATTGGTCTTTTTTTTTTTTAAACTGTCCTTTTATTCATAATCAATGTAAACTCTAGACAGAATATAAATAATTTCCTTGACAAAATTATTTTCTGGTTTTTGTGGGTTTTTTGAACAAGAGAAATATGTAGGATAAGTACATAGGAAAAACTTTTTTTTTTCCTCATGAGAAATCGAATAAGGAATAAACAAGCAGGAGAAAATATATAGCCAAACATGGTGTTTATTATTTGGAGACAATTTACTCCTGTTTTGATTTGTGCTGAGTGATGAGCACTTAGCAATTAACAAGAAGACTTTTGTTAAATTTTTCTGAGCATTTTAAATTAGGTAATTGACACTGTGCTTCAGTGAAATTTGCTTTTCAAAGGAATTGTTGAAATGGATTTTTGTTTTTTTCTAGAAGTGCTCAGTGGCATGGTTGTAGATTTTTTCAAAGCAATCAAATTCTGGGTAACGTGCTGTGTCCTTTAGAAGTGTGTTTATATTTCTGTTGTTAAATTGAAACTTAAAAGGATAAATGTATTTCTTCTTTTAAAAAAGCACCTAAATATTTAAGTTTCTAATGTCTGCGAAAAAGAATAGCTATGGTTTAATCTTATTTCAATCAAAATAATAAAAATAGTGAAACTGACCTGATTTAGGTCTAAGGAACACAGTCACTTTGATGCTATTTTAAGATGATTTGCTTTGGAATAAAGAGGTCAATTGAGGTGATTTGCTGTTTGTTTCTCAAGAAGCCTTATTTATGATATGGATGAAGACTTTTTAGTGCCATCTGTTTCAAAGTAGACCCTGAAATGAATTTTCTTCCATGCATTGTGGATAAATATTTAAAATACCATTTCTTCAGGCCCTATGACAACTCCATAAAAATGAGTGGTGATTATTAGTAGAATTTATGCCTATAATTTCCAGTCCTTATATTGTGTAGAAATAGTGTGTCGAGTCAGAATAATGTAGAGCAGCAAGAGATGGTCAGAAATGAATCATTTCTTCAGAGGATGGGTTGGCAATTCTAGGCACACAGGCCAAATCTGGCCAGGTGCCTCCTTTATTTAATTTATGTATCATTTGTGACTGCTTTGGTGCTTTAGAGACAGAAACAAGTAGTTGTAAAGCAAGCAGCATGGCCTTACTATCTGGCCTTTAACAAAAAAGAAGTTTGCTTTGGCCACCTGATGCTAAGAGCCAACTCATAAGAAAAGACCCTGATGCTGGGAAAGATTGAAGGCAGGAGAAGAGGGAACAACAGAGGATGAAATAGTTGGATGGCATCACCAACTCAATGGACATGAGTTTGGACCAGTTCCAGGAGATGGTGAAGGACAGGGAAGCCTGGCGTGCTATAGTCCATGGGGTTGCAAAGAGTAGGTCATGACTGAGCAATTGAACAACAATAACTATGAGATCCTCCGCTAGCCAGGCCAATAAGTTAGCAAGGATGAATAGTAACAAGAAAGTCTGCAGAATGGGACAGATAGTGGGAAAAGGAAGCGATTAGGGCACATATTGACTTCTGATAGTTGAGAATTTCAGAAGGAAGGTAGACAAAAGTGAGGCATGTTGGGAAAATGGATGAGCCATGAGGGAAGACTTTAGGATGCTTTCAGATGCTAGCCTCTGACCTTACATGTCTAGACATCAGTAGTTCTCTTTGGGCCTCTTGGTCTTGCTATGAAGTTTTTTATTTTTAGCATCATACAGACTAAAATGTGATCAGTTTTTGAGCAGATTAAGACCTACCTTGACTTCAGGGACTTGTGTACTTCCTTGGTTTCCTTCTCCATCTTTTATCCCTGTATCTAGTTGGCTTCCTGGCTTTTCTCCTTCTCTGTATTCCTCATGTTTATCCCAGTTCTTTTGCTCCCTCTCCCCATTCTACCTGTGTGACATCACACCCTCTATAGCTTTATCTACTGCATATATGTTGCTGATTCTTACAGGAATACTGTTTTTAAGCAAAGTATGGTAGATTGTAATACTACTATTCCCCTCATAACAAGGTCATACACCCCTGTCCTGCTGACTTTAGGCTTAGTTACATGACTTGTTTTGGCCAAAGAAATGTGAGTTGATGTGATATATACAATGCCTAAGTGGACACTTCAAATTTGCTAGTGTGGTTTGACTTGGCTTCCCTTGCTTCCACTGTCTGCCACAAAACAGTATGTCTCAGAAGGGGCTGCTCCTTCTGACTGCATTCTGGAAAGAGCCTCAGCCCATCCTGTGATATGACCAATAACTGAACATTATTTTTGTGAACCATTGTGATTTTTGAGGGGTGGTGGTTCTACAACAAAGCTGGCTAGAAAGCAAAATTTTGGCTAGACAGTTTTTGGTCGGTATTTTTCAGACAACTCATTTTCAAAATTTCCAAAATTGAACTGACCCTACTTTACGTCCCCCACAAACTTTTTACTTCTCTGGTTGTTCTCTATCTTGGCAAATGCAACTTTAAGACATATAGCATCCCAAGCCAAAACAGTGAGAGTTATCTAGAATTTTCTACTATCAACATTAAGGCATTTATTGAAAACCTATGTTACAGGACCACTGCAGGTACCAACAATGTAGCAGGAAGCAAAAAAGATAAAGTTCCTATTTTTGTACAGTGTTTGTGGAGGCAAATGATAAAATAGTTTAATCACACACAGTTTAGGAAAATGTATTACGACTTATACAGACATTAGGAAAATTCCTACTGTTAAGAAATAAGAAATATCCTACTGTAGAATAATAGGAAAGATTATACCTGAAGACCTAATCTAGTTTGGGATTTGGAGAAAATCAGCTCAACACATGACAGTCCTATAAGCTGTTAAATACCATAAAAGTGTGTTCCTTTTGTTGCAGGAAGAAGGACCCCTTCGAGGGCCTGAAACTGGGCTCTTGTCTAACACTCGGAAATGAATTGTCCAAGGAGACACATGTGCTGACAAAGCAAGAGATTTTATTGGGAAAGGGCACCCGGGTGGAGAGCAGTAGGGAACTACTCAGGAGAAGTACTCTGCCGTGTGGCTCGCAGTCTTGGGTTTTATGGTGATGGGATTAGTTTTCAGATGGTCTTTGGCCAATCATTCTGGTTCAGAGTCTTTCCTGGTGGTGCACGCATTGCTAAGCCAAGATGGATGCTAGTGAGAGGGATTCTGGGAAGTGGACCGACATGGGGTGTCTCCTTTAGACCTTTCCCAAACTCTCCTGGTTGGTGGTGGCTTATTCGTTCCGTATTCCTTATCAGTATCTCCTGTCATAAAACAACTCATGCAAATGGTTACTATGGTGCCTGGCCAGGATGGGCGGTTTCAATCAGTGTGCTTCCCCTAACACTTTCTTGCCATGTACTCTGTTTACTCTTTGGTTTTTTTTTTCAATGTGAAGTTTAATACTATACGTATTAATACTATACAATACTATACGTTACAAGTGTTCAGCATAGCAATTACAATTTTTAAAGATTATATTCCATTTATAGTTATTATAAAATGTTGGCTATATTCCTTATGTTATACAATATATCTTTGTAGCTTATTTTATACAAAGTAGTTTGTACTTCTTAATCTCCTATCCCTGTTAATAACACTGGCTTGTTCTCTATGTCTAAGAGTGTTTCTTTTCTGTTATATTCACTAGTTTGTTGTATTTTTTTTTAGATTTTACATATAAACAATATCATACAGTATCTGTCTTTGTCTGACTTATTTTATTTAGCATAATACTCTCCAATTCCACCCATGTTTTTGCAAATGGCAAAATTTCATTCTTGTTTATGACTGACTAGTATTACATTGTGTGTATATACCACATCTTTATCCATTCATCTGTTGATAGACATTTGGGTTGCTTCCATAGCTTGGCAATTGTTAATAATGCTGCTAGGAACATTGTGGTGCATGTGTCTTTTCACTGCTGCTGCCGTTGCTAAATCGCTTCAGTCATGTCCGACTCTGTGTGGCCCCATAGATGGCATCCCACCAGGCTCCACCATCCCTGGGATTCTCCAGGCAAGAACACTGGAGTGGGTTGCCATTGCCTTCTCCAATGCATGAAAGTGAAAAGTGAAAATGAAGTCGCTCAGTCGTGTCCAACTCTTAGCGACCCCATGGACTGAACTATAGCAGATAATCTTAAAATTTTTATGGAAACACATGTGACCCTGAACAGCCAAAACAATCTTGAGAAAGACAGAGCTGAAGGAATGATACTCCCTGACTTTAGATTATACTACAAATCAACAGTAATCAAAGCAATATGCTATAAGCACAAAGACAGACCTATAGATCAATGGAACACAATAGAAAGCCCATAAATAAACACAGATACTCATGGCCATTTGATCTATGACAAAGCAGGCAAGAACATACAATGGCAAAAAGACAATCTCTTCAATAAGTGATGCTAGAAAAATTGGACAATTATATATAAAAGAGTGAAATTAGAACATTTTCTCTCACGTGTTAAAAAAAAATCTCAAAATGGATTAAAGATATAAATATAAGACTGAAAACCATAAAACTCCTAGAAGAAAATAGAACACTCTGACATAAATCATAGCAATATTTTATTTTTTGGACATTTCCTAAGGCAAAGGAATTAAGGGCAAAAAATAAACAATTGAAACCTAATTAAACTTCAAATCTTTCGCACAGAAAAAGAAATGATCAACAGAAAGGAAAGGCATCCTCTAAATGAGAGAAAATATTTATAAATAATGTGACTTTTAAGCTGGCTTAAATTCAATATTCAAAAAACTGAGATCATGACATCTGGTCCTATCACTTCATGGCAAATAGAAGGCAAAAAGTGGAAGCAGTGACAGATTTTATTTTCTTCAGCTCCAAGATCACTGTGGATGGTTTCTGCAGTAAGTGCACTCGTGAAATAACAAACAAACAAAAAGAACACTTGCTGATTCGAAGGAAAGCTATTGCAAACCTAAACAGCATATTAAAAAGAAAAGACAGCACTTTGCCAACAAAGGTCTGTATAGTCAAAGCTATGGTTTTTAAAGTAGCCATGTAGGATGTGAGAATTGAACCTTAAAGAAGGCTGAGCATCAAAGAATTGATGCTTTTGAATTATGGTGCTGGAGAATATTCTTGAAAGTCCCTTGAACTGGAAAGAGATCAAACCAGTCAATCCTAAAGAAAATCAAGCTTGAATATTCACTGGAGGGATTGATGTTGAAGCTCTAGTACTTTGGCCACCTGATGCGAAGAGCCAATTCATTGGAAAAGACCTTGATGCTGGGAAAGACTGAAGGCAACAGGAGAAGAGGGTGTCAGGGGATGAGGTGGTTGTATAGCATCACTGACTCAATGAACATGAATTTGAACAAATTCTGGAAGACAGTGAAGGACAGGGAAGCCTGATGTGTTGCAGTCCATGGGGTCACAAAGAGCCAGACAGATACAACTTAGCAACTGAATGACAACAAGTGGTTAATATTCAAAATATGTAAGCAGGTCATACAACTCAGCATAAGAAAAGCAACTCAACTGAAAATGGGCAGAAGAACTGAATAGATATTTCTTCAAAGAGAACATACAGATGGACAATAGGCACATGGAAAGATGCTCAGCACTACTAATCATCTGGAAATGAAAATCAAAATCACAATGAAATATTACCTTACACCTATTAGAATGACTGTCTTCAAAAAGACCACAAAACAAATGTTGGCAAGGGATGTGGAAAAAAGGGAACCCTAGTATGATTTTGGAAATGTAAATTTGTTCCACCACTGTGGCAAACAATATGGCGGTTTCTCAGAATAAAAACAGAGCTACCATATGACCCAATAATTCTACTCTTGGTACATATCTGGAAAAAAAAAATTTGAAAAGATATGTTACTGTTTCTTCGAGTTCTTGCCATTGTTCACTTAAATTGCCTCTTACTTCCCTCTATCTCATTTCTCATGTAGTTACAGAAAGACTTTTCTAAATTGAAAACTTTGTTATATCATTTCTATGATTTAATGGCTTCCCATTTCCTTCATGGTACTATGCAAACTTAGCATGGAGTGGAGGGATTTTTACAATTTCATCCTTGCCTGCTTGTGTAACTTCATCTCTGGACATATCCATTTTCACTGTGCTTTAGTCCTGCTTAACAAAGTTTTCTGAACATACAATGCAGTCATTTTTTTTAAATTTTGAACAAGAAAAGTCAAGAATATGCACATCTAATTCTTCACATGGTTACTTTTTAGCTTATATTTACATACACAAATCAGACATCACTTCTGCTATGACACTTTGCACAACTATAGACAGAACCATAGTCTTGTCCTTTGTCCAACTTCTTCCAAGTTTAAGTTGGGTGGCCCTCATATAAGCCCCGATACTATCCTAGGTCTGCCTCTATCCATGGCACTTAAGGAACTGTGTTGTTTATGGGACTTATAGATCTTTAGGTCATTTCAAGCTCTTTCCTCCTTTTCTGCACTTTTCATCCTGTCTTATGAGCACACTATCTAACAAACTATATTCTCTGAAGGCTACTCTTAGGTAGGGGCTAAATTTCATTTGGGGAGAAGGGGAAAGAAATGGTAGAGCATGGGCAAACAAGACCATAGATTTTAATTCCAGACTATTTTAAATTGTATCTGAATGGTTAAAAGCAATAATAAGTAATCTTTGAGGTCATTCACAGCCAGTTTTAGATGCTGCTTCTAAAGGACATAGCTCCTAAACAAAGCATGAATCTGATTGATATTAAGATGAAAGTGAAAGTCGCTCAGTCGTATCCAACTCTTTGCGACCCCATGAACTATACAGTCCATGGATTTCTCCAGGCCAGAATACTGGAGTGGGTATCCTTTCCCTTCTCCAGGGAATCATCCTAACCCAGGGATTGAACCCAGGTCTCCTGCATTACAGGCGGATTCCTTACCAGCTGAACCAGAAAGGAGGCCCAATATTAAGATGGTAGATGTTTAAAATATTGTTGGTCTACCTAGTTAAAATCTTTTATAAAGATAATACCCAAATATATAGTTTAACAAGATAATGCCTACTACTGTTAAGTGTACTAAGAAAGTGGACCTCTTAATACATTTCTGATAATAATGAAAATTAAGACAACAATTGGGAGAGTCACTTGGCTCATAAGAATATCCTGACTTTTCTTCAGTACATTGATACCTGGGAAATTACCCTATATAAAATAATTAGGAAGTATATTAATTCTAAATACTCAAAGGATAAATATCTTAAACACTGCTAAATGTGATTTTACATTTGTAATGTAAGTTAAATTAAAATTTAACATTAAATTATTTTAACTCTGAAAACTGGTTAGATAGAATGATGTGACTCAAATCCTATCAGTTCAGTTCAGTTCAGTCGCTCGGTCATGTCCAACTCTCTGCGACTCCATGAATCGCGGCACGCCAGGCCTCCCTGTCCATCATCATCTCCCGGAGTTCACTCAAACTCACGTCCATCAAGTCGGTGATGCCATCCAGACATCTCATCTTCTGTCATCCCCTTCTCCTCCTGCCCCCAATCCCTCCCAGCATCAGTCTTTTCCAATGAGTCAACTCTTCACATGAGGTGGCCAAAGTACTGGAGTTTCAGCTTTAGCCATCATTCCTTCCAAAGAACACCCAGGGCTGATCTCTTTCAGACTGGTTGGAACTCCTTGCAGTCCAAGGGACTCTCAAGAGTCTTCTCCAACACCACAGTTCAAAAGCATCAATTCTTCGGCACTCAGCTTTCTTCACAGTCCAACTCTCACATCCATACATGACCACTAGAAAAACCGTAGCCTTGACTAGATGGACCTCAGTCAGCAAAAATAATGTCTCTGCTTTTCAATATGCCATCTAGGTTGGTCATAACTTTCCTTCCAAGGAGTAAGCATCTTTTAATTTCATGGCAGCAGTCACCATCTGCAGTGATTTTGGAGCAAAAAAAAATAAAGTCTGACACTGTTTCCACTGTTTCCCCATCTATTTCCCATGATGTGATGGCACCAGATGCCATGATCTTCGTTTTCTGAATGTTAAGCTTTAAGCCAACTTTTTCACTCTCCTCTTTCACTTTCATCAAGGGGCTTTTTAGCTCCTCTTCACTTTCTGCCATAAGGGTGGTGTCATCTGCATATCTGAGGTTATTGATATTTCTCCCAGCAATCTTGATTCCAGCTTGTTCTTCTTCCAGCCCAGCATTTCTCATGATGTACTCTGCATAGAAGTTTAATAAGCAGGGTGACAGTATACAGCCTTGACGTTCTCCTTTTCCTATTTGGAACCAGTCTGCTGTTCCATAAGTACTGAGAGTATTAATAATAACAGCTGAACACTGTTACACTTTGAAACTGAACACTTTGTGACACTGGAGAACCACAGAGGGAATTCTGTATTACCATCAACTCTTCATTAGAGCCTATTATATGAAAGATGCTACACAAGTTACTTGAGATAAATAGTTGCCTCAGACATAGGCCCTGTCCTCAAGTCAATTAATGATTTGAACTATCATTAGATAATCATTAAATGTGATAGTTATGAAGATATTGATAATTAAAAGGGTGATGCAGAGTTAGGTTTAAAAAAAGTAGAATATAGGATGTATACAATTATCATAACTATATGCAAAATATTTGCATAGAAGAAAATGTTGCTATCCAGAGTGCTAACAGGTTGTGGTGGTTTCATTTTGTTTTTCAAATTTGTGTCATTTTTAATTTTTAAAGTTTTGTTAAAATTGATGACTGTATCTTGTATATGGTTGAAACATCCGAGTCTTTTTTCACCCTAGCGCATGTAATTATGTAGATTTCCAATAAAAAAAAGGAAAATTGAGATGGCCAGGAGGTGTTGATTTTAGCAGTTTCCCAAATGTAACAAGAACATAAGAATCACTTCAGTCCTTCCTTCTTACAGATTCCTGCCTTCTTTCTTGATTTGTGAATCAGAATCTCCAGCAAAAGGGATTAGAAATTTGTACTTTTTACAAAGACCCTGGTAATTCATATGTTTGGGAAATCCTGATGATGACTCGCAACACTGTGCATTAGAATTAAACTGGGAAACTTTATGAACCAGGCCTTAACCCAGAGAAAGTATTTTAAAAGCCACTCCGAGTGCCGTAATGTGCATCCAGAAGCAGAGAACCACTGATTCGCAGACTGTTCTCTGCAGCTGCAGTGCCAGGATTCCACAGTGCAGTTTGGCTGATGCTGCCATCCTAGGGTAGCTACATCTATAGAGACTTGAAAATTATTACTGCTGGTTTGGGAACCATTATTATACTGTACTATGACAATGCTGATACACTCTGCTATTGTTACCACTCAATTTACTCAAAAGACTGGTTAGTAGAATAATGTGACTCTAATTCTATAGTTGCTTAGAGAATATTAGTGATAATAACAATAGCACAATATACTGAACATTTGCTATTTGCCCAGCATTATTCTAACGCATTATATGTGTTGTCTCACTTAGATCAGCTAAGTGACCTAAAGTTACTATACTAAATCTTCAGATGAGGAAACTGAGACATAGAAAGTTGAGATAATTTTTCCAAGATATAAGCTATTGGAGATGGAGCCAAGATTCAAACCCAGAAAGCCTCGCTCCAGAACCCATGAGCTTATCCACAATTATGAATTACCTTCCAGTGTGATCTGATTCATGTTCTTAACATAGATAAAAAGTTAATGGAGTCATAGCTGGAATCTGTTAAGGTTGAGAGTTTGGGTTCTGGAGTAAGAGCAAGAGGGTTTAAACTGGTTTTTCCCACTTATTGGCTATTTACAATGATAAGAGGGCCTTCGTAGCATCCTGGTTAAGGATTAAATTGGATAATGCACATGAAGTACTGTGCAAAATGGGTAAATTGTTTCCTTTGTGGAAATAAATGTCTTTTGAAAGAAGATACACATACTTAACTTGAACTCAGCTCATATATCCCAACATTTTATGCTTTCTTCTTTAGGTATAGCATGAATGGGTAAAGAACTCTGGCACAATTCTTTCCTGCTTACCTAAATTTTCTCTTTAGAATTCAGGAACACATAAGGATTGTGTATAGTGGATGGGTTTGGAAAGGGGCCGCCTGACTATTCTAAGAATGGAATTCTATAGTGTTTTGCTTTCAGGTGAATGGTATTTGCTTCTCTCTCTCTCAAAGTGAGAGTAAGCATAATGTTAGGGAAGCCATTTTTCCCCCATAGCATATAATTGGCTGTAGAAGCTGGAAACTCAAGATGGTTAACTGCATGAGGGTTGGGCACCCCTTCTTATATTGAGTTATTTTTCTACTGAAGTATTTATGAACATCATCTAAATATCTTGAGGCAGTTACCCAGGACCTGCCTTCTGGGGCTGCGCATGTTCCCAAAGCAAAACAGACAAAAGAGCAAGCATCAATTTGCAATCAATTCTCAGCTACAAACCAACAACTCAAAACTTGTGCCAGAATGGTTGTTAAGGCAGAGCTCAGACTCTGGGCTCAACCTAAGTCTGAATCACTGCCGTGCCAGTTACTAGGCATGAGATATTAGGTATTTACTTGGGTCTAATTTTTTCTCACATATAATATAAGCATATTGGAATCTTACCTCATTATTTTATTGTGAAAGTTTAAGAAGTTAATACATGGAGAGGCTGGATGTAGTTAGATCTGTGCTTCTGGACCATTAGTATGTATATAGATCCCAAAGGGATTCTGTTCAAATGACAATCCTGATCCAATAGATCTGGGCTGAGGCATGCAGTCTTGCCTTTCTAACAGTCTCCCACGGGTATTGAAGCTGCTGTTCCACAGACCACATTTCGACTGGTGCTGTGTTTAATCACTCAGTCATGTCCAACTCTTTGTGACGCCGTGGGCTATAGCCTGCCAGGCTCTTCTGTCCATGGGGATTCTCCAGGCAAGAATACCAGAGTGGGTTGCCATGCCCACCTCCAGGGGATCTTCCCAACCCAAGGATCAAATCCAGGTCTCTCACATTGCATGCAGATTCTTTACCATCTGAGCCACCAGGAAAGCCCAAGAATACTGAAGTGGGTAGCCTATTCCTTCTCCAGGGGATCTTCCCAACCGAGGGATCGAACCAGGGTCTCCTGCATTGCAGGCGGATTCTTTACCAGCTGAGCTTCCAATGAAGCCTTTTTGAGTGTTACGGAGATTAAATAGAATCCTAGCCCTGCCTTTTGTTAGCTGTAGGATTTTATGCAAATTACTCAGCCTCTTTATGCCTCAGTCACTTTGTTTTAAAATGGAGATAATAGTAGTATCTACTTCAGAGGGATGTTTGAGGTATAACACGTAGTATTTGTAAAGATTTAGACATGGTGGGCAACCAATGCACATTAGCTAATGCTATTACTTTTATTATTGAATGATGAGAGGTATCTCCTCCACCCCATTACCGCATTTAAATAAAGAATATATGTATTACTCAGAGTAGAGGGATGCTAGTATTGTCACTTGAAACATTGCACAGGAAGAATGTAAGCTGACACATCCTGCCTAGTCGGATAATATACTAGACCTTACCATCTAAAAGGTATAATTATAAGTGCTGAAAATATTTTACTAGATGAAACTGAAAAGAGAAAAAGGCATTGATACAATATACTACCCTCCTTACCTAAGACTGTTCTCTGGAAGGTGGGTATTTTTTATTATACACATTTAACATATGAGGAAACTAAGACATGTAGCTTAAGTAATAAAGTCAAGGTCATATAACTAATTAGTGGAAAGTCAGGATTTGAACACCATCAGTCTGGTTTCAGAGTCTACACTTTTAAATACCATACCAATTTGAGTTTTATTCTATTTATCATTGGCCCATAAATTTAACTCTTTTTATTCTGATATATAGTTATTTTCTGATTAATATTGCATTTACATTTAGATACAACTATGGAGAGAAAGTGAACTAGTCAGTAAAACTGATTTTTTAAAAATCATGTCAACTATACTTATGCCTATAGAGATACACTTGGAGAAGGAAATGGCAACCCACTTCAGTGTTCTTGTCTGGAGAATCCCAGGGATGGGGGAGCCTGGTGGGTTGCTGTCTATGGGGTCACACAGAGTCAGACACGACTGAAGGGACTTAGCAGCAGTAGCAGCAGCAGAGAGATACACATCTGTCTCCTTGGGTTTATTTAATGTGAATTTGTTCTTGAGTAATGGGTCAAATTTTGGGGCTCCATAAACATTGGTTTCCTTAAACTGGAAGCCATAGGGCCAAATCCTGAATGCAGTGAGTTATCAATTTATGAGGTCTCCTGGGAAATAGCCAGAGAGCTTCTTCTCCTGATGGCATGACCATCACAAATGCTTTTCTATCCAGTCTTCAGTAACACCACCAGGGATGGGCTTCAAAGGACAACCTGCTCACCAGTCATTAAGATATGTCGGCTGAAATTCAGCTTTCCCACCCTAGACATCAACAAAAGTTGCAGTCAGGAGAGCAAATAGAAGCAAGGGTCTTAAAAGCCACATGAACTGAAAAAATAATATTCTCTTAAGCCTTACTTTTAAAATGAAGTTGCTTTTAGTTCAGTTCAGTTCAGTTGCTCAGTTGTGTCCAACTCTTTGCAACCCCATGAACCACAGCACACCAGGCCTCCCTGTCCATCACCAACTCCGGGAGTTCACCCAAACCCATGTCCATTGAGTCGGTGATGCCATCCAATTATCACATCTTCTCTAGTCCTCTTTTCCTCCTGCCCTTAATCTTTTCCAGCATCAGGGTCTTTTCAAATGAGTCAGCTTTTTGAATCAGGTGGCCAAAGTATTGAAGTTTCAGCTTCAACATCAGTACTTCCAATGAAAACCCAGGACTGATCTCCTTTAGGATGGACTGGTTGGATCTCCTTGCAGTCCAAGGGACTCTCAAGAGTCTTCTCCAACACCATAGTTTAAAAGTATCAATTCTTCAGCACTCACCTGTCTTCACAGTCCAACTCTCACATCAATACATGACCACTGGAAAAACCATAGCCTTGACTAGACGGACCTTTGTTGGCAAAGTAATGTCTCTCCTTTTGAATATACTTTTGAATATGGTCGGTCATAACTTTCGTTCCAAGGAGTAAGCGTCTTTTAATTTCATGGCTGCAGTCACCATCTGCGATGATTTTGGAGCCCAGAAAAATAAAGTCAGTCATTGTTTCCACTGTTTCCCCATCTATTTCCCATGATGTGACGGGACCAGATGCCATGATCTTTGTTTTCTGAATGTTGAGCTTTAAGCCAACTTTCCTACTCTCCTCTTTCACTTTCATTAAGATGCTCTTTAGTTCTTCTTCACTTTCTGCCATAAGGGTGGTGTCATCTGCATATCTGAGATTGTTGATATTTCTCCTGGCAATCTTGATTCCAGCTTGTGCTTCTTCCAGTCCAGCGTTTCTCAGGATGTACTCTGCATATAAGTTAAGTAAGCAGAGTGACAATATACAGCCCTGATGTACTCCTTTTACTATTTGGAACCAGTCTGTTGTTCCATGTCCAGTTCTAACTGTTGCTTCCTGACCTGCATACAGATTCCTCAAGAGGCAGGTCAGGTGGTCTGGTATTCCCATTTCTTTCAGAATTTTCCATAGTTTATTGTGATCCACACAGTCAAAGCTGTAATCTTTTAGTGATTAATAATAATCAGTAATTGATTCTAGGATGCCTTGTAGTAAGTAGGCATTAAAAAATGATATATTTCTTAATACTTGAGGCACCTTATTTAATATGGGGCATTCACAGCTAGTCTCACTATCGGATGCTTTTATCTATGAATCCCAAAGTGTAGAAACGGAGCTAAAGGAAGACCATGCTACTGAAATCATTCTGTTGTACTGACTTGAACTTTCATCCCAAATGCCTATTTCACTTCCTATACTTTTGATGCAAGCCTGACCACATGCAAGCCTCAACAGGTTTTTTTTTTTTTTTCCCATTCATCCCTTCTCTAGTTCACAGGCAACATAAATAACCCATTTTTTCTCCTTTCTCTCTCTGGTCTATAGTCTTTTGGACTTAACATTTTAACTTTATGGGGAAGAGAAGTAAATAAAAATGTTCTTATTATAGACCCTTTATAACCTCTTAATCCTCCGCTCCAAGGATGACCCACAGACCCAAACAGATCTCCTATTCATTTCCTTTGCTATGTAATAAAGAACTATAGACTTAGTGGCTTAAAACAACTTTTTATTAGTTTAAAATTCTGTAGGTTAAAAGTCTGGATAAAATTTGACTTGTTTATCTGTTTAGAGCCTCAAAGTCTGAAATCAAGATGTCAACTGGGTTGAGTTTCTTCTGAAGGCTTGAGAAAAAAAAAAAATCTACTTCCAAGCTTATTCATTGTTGTTGTTGTTGTCCAGTCACTCGGTCGTGTCCAACTCTTTGCGACCCCATGGACTGCAGCACATCAAGCTCCCTTGTCCTTCATCTTCCAGAGCTTGTTCAAACTCATGTCCATTGAGTTGGTGATGCCATCCAACCATCTTGTCCTTTGTTGTCCCTTTCTCCTCTTGCCTTGTATCTTTCCCAGCATTAGGGTCTTATCCATAGTTGGAATAATTTAGTTCCTTGAATTTGTAGGACTGAGGTTCTCTTCTTTTTGTTTTCTGCTTTTGCTGGCAGTCAGCCAGGGGCTGCTCTAAGCTTCTAGAAGCCGTCCACATCCCCAACTATTTGGTTCTCTCTTTCTCTAGTCCAGTGACAGCATACTAAATCCTAATGCTGGAAATCTCTAACTCTGTCTACCACGAACTGGGAAAAAAAAACTGTTTCTTTAATAGACTGGTGTGATTACCTCAGGCCCACTCAAGTAATCTCTTTTTTTCAAATTCATCATAAAGTTGAAGTAGAATCTGTCCCATTCAGTCCCATGGATTATACAGGTTGTGTCCACCATGGATGGGAAGTCTTGAGAGGCATTTTAGAATTCTACCTATCATGGGAATGAAATGAGGTGGTAAAGCCAAGGGTTGCCTCGAGTTTTGAGTCTTTGGTCAACAGTCACCTTGGCACAACTTCTCAACATTTTAGAAAGAAAGCTTAGACAGAGCAATGTTAATAACGCTCAGTTCAGTTCAGTCGCTCAGTCATGTCCGACTCTTTGTGACCCCATGAATCGCAGCACGCCAGGCCTCCCTGTCCATCACCATCTCCCGGAGTTCACTCAAACTCATCGAGTTGGTGATGCCATCCAGCCATCTCATTCTCTGTCGTCCCCTTTTCCCCCAATCCCTCCCAGCATCAGTTATCTAATATATAATCTGTTTTGTTTTTCTTTTTTCCCCAAATCGGCCTGTTTTGTGCTTCAAAAAATCTTCATGGAATGGTTATTGAATGTCATAATAAATTTTAACACAGTGGATTAATGGGATTAATAGGGTGTAGCCTATTGGACCAGGCTATTTCTCCCACAGATTCAACATCCGAGGCTTCCTTTAATGTGCAGTGTGAATTGGCATTTCTGAAAAATGGTGACTCCGTCCTTCTCTAAACCTTGTGTGTAGTCCCTCTAGGCTGTTTTGATTCTAATTATTCTTAATAGCTGTGTTATTGTTTGATGCCTCTATCAAGCAGTATTAATTGAGTTTTACCTCATCATTCTTCACTTTTATGTCCCTTTTCTGGCAGCAAATTACACATAGAACTAAATTTTTGTATTAAGAAATTTGTAAAATAATAGGTTTTACCTATATTTTGATATGACCTAAAGCAGCAAGACTTCCAGTAATATATACTTTGTTCTTGATACTTATCTTTCCTAGAGAATGAACAAGCAGAGAAGACCATGAAGATTAGATTACTGTATACATGTTAGTTATCTGTTGATTAGATAATCTAGGATGCTATGGGACTGCAAATATTGTGTGCCCCTTTCTGCAACTCAACTAGTTAATGATTCTCCTTATAAATCCCTCAGACTTCTTCAACAGGATATTTAAATCCTACACACAGAATATTGGGGCAGCTGTCAATGTAATCATTAATAATCACAAAGCGATTATTAAATAATCACTAGCTCAAGTGAGTTGGTAGAAGTCAGTGGAATGAAGAATAGCCAGTGTTACACTTTATTTTCAACACTCTCAATGCTTGTTAAAAAGGGCACAGTGGTTGAAGCAGTTCAGTAATTTCTAGTATTTATGTGTTTTGATTTTCTGTCATATTTATTTTTTCCTTCAAAAGTGAATAATTGCATAGAAGTGTAAAAACAAATTTAACATGAAAGATAAGCTATAAGTGATTATAAAAACAACACTCCAATAGAAGTATAGGCAGAAGACATGACAAGGTCTTTTTATTTGGTGTTCCTTGCATATAATTTCACAGTGCTCTGTCTCACAATTATAACTATATACCTTGCATGAGCACTTGTTTAACACGTATTTCTCATAATAGACTAATAGCTCTGTGAGGTGTATTTCTTACAATTATCTCTATAGCACCAGCCATGACTAAGGGCAAACAGAAATAATAGACCTCTCATAATAAAACCTAAAATGAAGCCCCAGAAGATGAAATGACTCTATCAGTGACTTAATCGCACATTAGATCATAACAATACTTCTCAAAAGAAGGTAACAGAAAATTGACTATAACATACTATCCTTAACATCCAGTATAATATAAAATTCATTGTACATGCACATTCGTGATAAGACGTTAGTAGAAAGAGACCTAGTGATGACTACTATGGTGGAATTAATATATGAAAATGTTAAAATAATCACAGCAATGAATAGACATAATGGGTAAAGAAGTAAAATTTTAAAAGGGGTATGAAAACTTATTTTTATGGAGTTATAACATTTATTGAAATATATGGCACACAGAATGGAGGTGGGATAGAAATTATAAAAAAGAGGGATACATTTAATTACACTGTTGGAAGATTCTTGTATTATACATGTAGAGATAATATTAATTATAAATAGATTGTGATAAATTAAAGAATAGTATATTAATCTAAAAAGGAACCATTCTAAACATAATACAATGAGGTAAGTTAAAAGTTAAAATTCTATGTTTAAAAACCTGATTTAACCCTTCTCAACCATATATAAACTCTTGTAAAACGAAGAGAATTCTTACCAATTTCTTTCATAAAGCCAGTATAACATTGATCCTCAAACCTGATGAAGACATTACAGAAAATAAATTTAGACTAATATCGCTCTTGAAATTAAATACAATAATCCATAACAACATATTTGTAACTGAATTCAGCAATGTAGATAAAGGTTAATTCATCAGAATAGCTGTGGTTAATGCAAAGAATACAAGAGTTGTTTAACATTTGACAATCAGAGCAAAGACCTTACACTTCATATTATAATTAATGGTAATATTGAATATTTTCATGCAAAGATAAGGAACAAGGCAAAAATGACCCTTTTAATGTCTTCTACTCAACATTGTACTGTAAGGCAATACACACATGTGTACCATATGTGTGGAATAATATGAAAAGATGCCTAAGATCATGAGTCATCAAGATAATGCAAATTAGTATATGTGCTGCTGAAGTGAGCATGGGGTAATACAAATGAAAATAATAATTAGTATACTTTATGGATGACTCAGAGATTTGAGTGGACTTCTTTTTTAAAGATCTGTCTCTGTAAGATACCTAAAATCCTACTCTTCAGACCCGACAAACTTATCTTTCAGTTCATGAAAACTGAATGGAAAACTGTCTTCATCTTTGAGAGTCGGTAGACTTTCAAGAATCTGCAATATGTTCTAAATAGCTTTTTACATTGAGGTAGGTAAACAAATATCTTCAATGCTTCTTTTCAGACCAATCACTCTGTATGTTTCAGAACTTTGTTCCTTTTGTCACCTTGGTCTCCTACTGACTGACATTCAATTCTTATATTCTTGTATGTGACTTCTTGAAGTGTGTTGGAGATATATCCAAAGATTTCTGACTTTCTCTCACCCAATATATAAGCAAATAGGTCAACAGTGCCTACTATTAACCTCTTATTCACAGGAAAAGAAACTTCATTGCAAAGTTCTGCAGCTTTGCAGATAGGTAAAGGATGGGGGGAAATCTGCTGTAAGTGCCAAATTTATTTTGTCAAGGATCTTAAACACAATGAAAGCAATGTAGCACCATTAAACAGTAGCCAATGGAGCATATCTGGTAGAGTTCATAACTTTGGGTCCTTTTGGGGCACATAAGAGCTCAGAAAGAATCGTGTGCAGTGCAAGAAAGACACAGACTTACATCACCATTCAGGAAAAACTTAAACGTTAAAAAAAAATGCATACACCAATAAAGCAATAAACTCAGTCAAAAAGAGGAATCGAAATTGATGCTCAGGAGGAGCCTCTCAACAATTTCTTTGCTTTCATCTATTCAGTGCCTGAAAAACCCTGAATCCTTGCTAGTTTAAACCGAGTAAGTTCAACAGCATTTTACTTGGCAGCATTTCTAGAGAAACATGAAAGTTTTCTTAGCAATGCTACCTTTGTTAAAAAATCAATAACTGTAAATATTTCCTAAATAGACAAGCCTCCATTTTTGATCATGGATGTATCTCTAAACCCTATTTTATGCTGTAACATAAAATAGTTCCTCTGTCGCCTCTGTATCTCCCTTCAACTTTTTAAGAAAAATGTAAACTTTTGTACTATTCACTTTGAACTCATGTTTATTTAGAATTTTAGCTTTTAGTCTCTTGTGTTGCCTTTAGTTTTTATTAATTTTGTAATCACATGAGAAACTTTAGCTTGCCAATAAAATAAGGAGCTAAGATAGTATATTGTGGAAACTGTAGTCTCGTTGTAATTTCCTTAGTCGAGATTCAACAATGAACCTTCAGGTCTTTTTCAAATGTGTTCTTGAAATTTAATTTCCTTTTCATTTGATAGGTAGCAGAAAACTAAGATATTCCAGTTAAGGTCATTTTATTAGTACCCTTTATGTGTTTTTCAGTTTTAGTGAGGTACTTTACAGGGCTTTGGAATTTGCTTAGCTTGAGTGCAGCCTGAGGACTAAAGCAGATATGAACAGCAGTGGTTTTCCAAGTGTTGCTGAGTGATGGAATCTGGGACTGAGCCTGATTTTCGTGATGGTTTTAGTATTTTTCTTTCTGTAATACAAAAAATCAGCGCAAGCATGATAGATACATTCTGGCTAAAACATACAAATGTATATAGAGAAATGTCAGTGCTATTAGTTCTAACCTCATATAATTAGCAAGTTTTTCTGTGTATGAACCTTGAACTGAAGAACAAAATTATTATTCTATGAGTAAATTTGTCTTTGTTACTTTCAAATCACCAATTAAAAAATCAAGGAAAATGCTTTCCCTGAAAAATTCTGAAACTCGAATCGCCAGTCTATGTCTGACGCAGGATACAGCATGCTTGGGGCTGGTGCGTGGGGATGACCCACAGAGATGTTATGGGGAGGGAGGTGGGAGGGGGCTTCATGTTGGGGAACACATGTAAGAATTAAAGAGTTTAAAATTAAAAAAATAATAATAAAAATAAAATGGTCAAAAGGAAAAAAAAATAAAAAATAAAAGACCTTGGTTCAAAAAAAAAAAATTCTGAAACTCGTAATACTCATCTTTGAATCACTAATCATGCTATCAATAGATTTCTTGAATTAAGAGGTATTTTTTCCCCTTTCCAATGAAACAAAACATTTCAGGAGTGTGGTCAAGGTAGAGTTGAGCGTTTGCTCTTGCAATTCTTTAGAGCTACAAAAATAGACTTTTGCTTTTAACTTTTTTGATAC
The DNA here is from genome assembly GCF_032405125.1 of Capricornis sumatraensis. NCBI lineage: Eukaryota > Metazoa > Chordata > Mammalia > Artiodactyla > Bovidae > Capricornis > Capricornis sumatraensis. The sequence goes on from NC_091086.1 coordinate 22,674,082, forward strand.
TTGTTTGCTAGAGCATAAGGAAGTCAGGCCCTCAAAAATATGTGAAAGAAGGGTTAAGGAAACACAACCCACCTTGTCCTTTACTTCACTGACTCAAAGACTGATTAGCATCAAAACTGAAACGATGGCTATGCTTCTGTTTGCTTCTTTTTTTCCTAATGATCAACTATTCATGTCTGCTTAGATTTTTAAATCACCTTGTCCTTCCGATTACTGCATTTTCCTAATCGAGTCAAGTTCAGAAGTCTTCACAATATAAGTTAGGAAAATTCTCATGATGTCAGTGCCATGGGCAAACCAGTCACCACTGCCTTAGACTGCTTGTCATGCACTCTATGCACCAGACAGAAAAATATAATTTCCCATTGTATGACCTACTTATATAGAAGTGAAATTCAGCAGATCAGCATCAAGCGGTACAAATACCGAGGATTATATTCAGACTCTCCTCTGACTCACGTCCAGTGATAAAATCCTCATATATAAATTTCTGTTATCTATATCTGAAGACAGACTCAGAATTCATGATAGAGTACAAAACAAGTGAATATATTCACAACATCACATTTATTCTCAATGTAAAAGTTTAAGTGAAATACTTAATGACATTGCAGTCACTAGGTGAAATTCAAATTAGTGGTTATCTAGAAGTTCATGAGGACTCCATAAAAACTGGATTACAGAGTACATTAAACCTAGAGAAACAAAGACTAGAGAGCCATGGTATCTGTTTTCAAAGGATTGTCCATGGAAAGAAGGGTTAGATATATTTTATTTTGCTTCAGACAGTACACAAACCATACCTAATTGTGGAAGGTTATCGGATACTGAGTTCAGCTACATAAAAAATCTAAATAATTAGTATCCTACAACTCTGTCTGCACCAGCAGTCAGTCTCTGTTATTGAAAATATTTTAGACTCTGAATGACAATCTGCCAGGGATATTGCAAGGAGAACTGCTGATCTGGCAAGGAATATGAATTTGTCACTTTTAAGGTTCATTCCAACACTGGTTCTGTTATGGTCACCCTAGAATAAATAGACGGTACCATTGCATCCTTTCTAGACCTCTCATTTCCTTTTGTTTACATAGGATAATACACAGAGAAGGAAGAAAAGAAGGCCACATTCACCTGTTAATTAGCAGTGGAGACGCAGACATAGAGAACTGACTTGTGGACACAGGGAGGTGGGGCGAGGAGGGGGTGGGACAAACAGAGTGTAGCAAGGAAACATACACATTGCCATATTTAAAAGAAGATAGCCGATTTGCTCTGTGACTTAGGGAGCTCAAACCTATGCTCTGTGACAACTTAGAGGGGTGGGATAGGGGTGGTAGGGAGTTCAAGAGAGAGGGGGCATATGTATACCTATGGCTGATTCATGTAGATGTATGGCAGAAACCAACGCGATACTGAAAAGTAATTATCTTTCAATTAAAAATGTATTTGTTAAAAACATTACTAATGGATGACCTTGTTAGTGAAATCTCACAAACGTTTTTTTCCATACTACTTCTTAGCTGCTTCTGGGACCATCTTTTCATTAATATGATTCCCAAATTCTATTACCTAATTTTTATGCAGCTATCCCTTTATTCTTTTCTGAGGTCATGAGTATTTACTTTCTCTGTCAGCCTTACTTAATATAATTATTGGCTATCTGAAAATGCGAACTTAGAGTCTTCTGTATTCACTTATGTAAAAAAATTGCTTTTCACTGAAGCAGATTATGTTTGACCTCTCAGCAATCTCAATGCCCTCAAATTCAAGGCAAGGATGAAAAGTGACATGTTTACGGTCCAGCAGGAAATGAGTCAAAGAAAAACAAACACACTATTGTTTTGCATTAAGTACAATATATCCTTAATCCAAAACTTTTCAAAATATGTTTCCATGGTCAAATAAGTTTCAGAACATTTAGTGAGCATTTACTAAGTGTATGTACAGGTCAACTTTAGAGTTTTGTATATATAATTTAATTTTCAATGTTCCCATGAAGCAAAAGTTATTACCAGTCTTACAGATGAAGGTTTCAAAGAATTCCTAGGTAATGAATGGTAGTGCCAAGAATTCAGCTGAGCATGTACAACTCTATGTCTTTACTGGAAGACTTCTCAGAGGCCCAACTGCACATTTATGGTTTATCAATCTTCACACAGGAGAAATATCTTATCAACTCTATTCCAGAAGTGTTTGACTAGAGGGAGCTTTAATGATGTGTGATGACAGATTAGTATTTTGAGAGGCACTGTCTTAAATTATATTTTATCTGTATCAGTAGTTCAGTTCAGTTCAGTCACTCAGTCACGTCTAACTCTTTGCAACCCCATGAATTTCAGCACACCAGGCCTCCCTGTCCATCACCAACTCCCGGAGTTCACTCAAACTCACGTCCATCAAGTCAGTGATGCCATCCAGTCATCTCATCCTCTGTCGTCCCCTTCTCCTGCTGCCCCCAATCCCTCCCAGCATCAGAGTCTTTTCTAGTGAGTCAACTCTTCGCATGAGGTGACCAAAGTATTGGAGTTTCAGCTTTAGCATCACTCCTTCCAAAGAAATCCCAGGGCTGATCTCCTTCAGAATGGACTGGTTAGATCTCCTTGCAGTCCAAGGGACTCTCAAGAGTCTTCACCAGCACCACAGTTCAAAAGCATCAATTCTTTGGCGCTCAGCTTTCTTCACAGTCCAACTCTCACATCCATACATGACTACTGAAAAAACCATAGCCTTGACTAGACCTTAGTCGGCAAAGTAATGTCTCTGCGTTTGCATATGCTATCTAGGTTGGTTATAACTTTCTTTCCAAGGAGTAAGTGTCTTTTAATTTCATGGCTGCAGTCACCATCTGCAGTGATTTTGGAGCCCCAAAAGATAAAGTCTGACACTGTTTCCCCATCTATTTCCCATGAAGTGATGGGACCAGATGCCATGATCTTCGTTTTCTGAAAGTTGAGCTTTAAGCCAACTATTTTACTCTCCTCTTTCACTTTCATCAAGAGGCTTTTTAGTTCCTCTTCACTTTCTGCCATAAGGGTGGTGTCATCTGCATATCTGAGGTTATTGACATTTCTCCCAGCAATCTTGATTCTAGCTTGCGCTTCCTCTAGCCCAGCATTTCTCATGATGTACTCGGCATAGAAGTTAAATAAACAGGGTGACAATATACAGCCTTGACGTACTCCTTTTCCTATTTGGAACCAGTCTGTTGTTCCATGTCCAGTTCTAACTGTTGCTTCCTGACCTACATACAGATTTCTCAAGAGGCAGGTCAGGTGGTCTGGTATTCCCGTCTCTTTCAGAATTTTCCACAGTATATTGTGATCCACACGGTCAAAGGCTTTGGCATAGTCAATAAAGCAGAAATAGATGTTTTTCTGGAATTTTCTTGCCTTTTTGATGATCCAGCAGATGTTGGATGTATCACTAGTAGTCTTGGTTTTTGTTAGAAATCAGTTCAATAGAGGAAAAAGTTCTAGTTAGATGAATCTACATTGTGACTTGCAACAAGATGTTGTGAAATGCTGTTTGAGATTGTTTTTTATAATTGAAAGTTAGCAAATCACGAAGAAATTACAGTGGAAATAGCAGCATATTTAGACCAAAGTTTTATGTGAGTGATACGTTTGGGATAAATTTGGAATAGTTTCTAATGGAACAAGAGATACAGAGAGAGAATATGTCTGAGTTGTAGGACTCCGTAATACTGGGGTGACAGACACCTCATAATCCCAAGGATGCTATCTCAGTTTGTTGAACTTGTCCAAAATCTCTGATTCTAGTGAAAGTTCTAATGAGAGATGGCATGGTGATATGGTCATATCGTGAGGTGAAAAGAACTACTTTGCAACTTCTGGGTTGTTGAGAAATTCTACATATTTTTTCTTAGACTCAAAGCTGGGCTTTGGAAGCAGATGAGCTTAGAAGTTACTGGAAATTTCCACAATATGAACGAAATCGATTTTCACCTGAGATTGCAGCATCATTTCTCATTCTGGAGATGAAGTTGAATCTCAAGGTTTAAAAATGCATTTGAGAGGCACCTGGGATATATTCCCCATGCAGATAATGAGCTTAGAAAGAGCTGATAACCAGTAGAAAGGGAACAACAACCTTACTACCATGTACATTTGTTGTTGTTCATTCACTAAGTCACATAAAACTCTTTGTGACCCCAGGGACTGCAGCACATCAGGCTTCCCTGTCCTTCACTATCTCTCAGAGTTTGCTCAGACTCATGTCCTCTGAGTCAGTGATGCCATCCAACCATCTCATCCCTGTTATCCTCTTCTCCTCCTGCCCTCAGTCTTTCCAAGCATCAGGGTCTTTTCCAGTGAATCAGCTCTTTGCATCAGGAAGCCAAAGTATTGGAGCTTCAGTTTCAACATCAGTCCTTCCAGTGAATATTCAGAGTCGATTCCCTTTAGGATTGACTGGTTTGATCTCCCTGTTGTCCAAGGGACTCTAAAGAGTCTACTCCAACACCACAGTTCGAAAGCATCAATTCTTCAGCACTCAGCCTTCTTTATGGTCCAACTCTCACATCATAACTACTGGAAAAACAATAGCTTTAATTATATAGACTTTTGTTGGCAAAGTGATGCCTCTGCTTTTTAATATGCCATCTAGATTTGTCATAACTTTCCTTCCAAGGACCAAGCATCTTTTAATTTCATGGCTACAGTCATCATCCACAGTGATTTTTAGCCCAGGAAAAAAAAAATCTGTTACCATTTCCATTGTTTGCCCATCTCTTTGCCATGAAATGATGGGACCAGATGCCATGATTTTTGTTTTTGAATGTTCAGTTTTAAGCCAGCTTTTTCACTCTCTTCTTTCATCTTCATAAAGAGGCTCTTTAGTTCCTCTTCACTTTCTGCCATAAGGGTGGTGTCATCTTTGTATCTGAGGTTATTGATATTTCTCCCAGCAATCTTGATTCCACCTTGTGCCTCATCCAGCCTAGCATTTCACATGATGTATTCTGCATAGAAATTAAATACAAAAGTTTACAATATACAGCCTTGACATACCCCTTTCCCAATTTTGAACCAATCTGTTGTCCATGTCTGGTTTTAACTGTTGCTTCTTGACCTGCATTCAGGTTTCTCAGGAGACAGGTGAGGTGGTCTGATATTCTCATCTCTTTAAGAATTTTCCACATTTTGTTGTGATCCATACAGTCAAAGGCTTTAGCCTAGTCAATGAAGCAGAAGTAGATTTTTTTTTTTTGAATTCCCTTGCTACTTCTATGATCATATGATATATAAGTATATATGACGCTCAGGTAAAGAAACAGCAGTTACAACTACAAGAAAGGACAGGCAACTGAACAAGGGTTATTCCTCCTTTTCTGCTACAGTGACAGAGAAGCAAACCTAGGCAGCTAGGAGGGGAAATATCCTACTATATTTGCATCCATCTCAGCCCAAGTTTGTGAGTAAGAAGGTTAGCAAGACTAATAAACTTGTATTGGTAGGCAGAATGAAGAGGGCTTTGCATCCAACACAAAATTAAAGTATTATCTGTATTAAACTATTTAATAACAAATTAGCCCTGAAGTGATGGAAAGTTTCTAAGCTTTTATCAGTGAAACTCACCATAGAAAATAAAAGAAAATATTCAAAGCACCATTAGTAGCAATTACTGATAAAATTTTTAAAAAATGTTTTGTGTCTGTATTTCATGAGATTGTTCAAATTGATTAATAAATTTTGATTAAATCTATTCAGTGGTCCTGAAAAGAACTTTTTTTTTTAAGTTGGTCAGCATAATTTTGGGAATGTGACAAAACAGCTGCTTTTCTTTTTTAAAAAAAAAATCAATTTGGAAAAAGCTGAGTTATGTTTAATCAGCCACTTGGAGAGATAATGTAACCTAACTAAGGACAGCTGAGGCATACAGGGTTCTCATCTGTAATAAAGGAATATGGCTGCTTAGTTGTAACCAAGGACCAAACAAAGATGCCAAGATGTGTTTCAGAGGCGGCATTAATTCCTAGAATACTACATAAACTAATTGTTCTGAAAAAAGATTCCTTACATGTGACTATGGCAGAGTTAATTATTATGCTAAAAAGCACTAAATTAGAACTGTCTGGTATTGATTTATCTATTTAACATTTCAGAGCAAATTGCAGTTATGTGGGAAAAATAGGTAAAGTCCAGAGTCAACAAGTAAGAACATGAGTGTTGCAGCCAAGTAAAACTCAATCTTTGAGTCTATTTGGAATTACTGTGAAACTCAGGGTTACATATAAGGAATAGCAACTTTTTTGTTTACAGACGTTTCAGTTCAGTTCAGTGGCTCAGTCGTTTCTGACTTTCTGCGACCCCACGGACTGCAGCACACCAGGCCTCCTTGTCCATCACCAACATCCAGAGTTTACTCAAACTCATGTCCATTGAGTCAGTGATGCCAACCAACCATCTCATCCTCTGTCATTCCCTTCTCCTCCTGCCTTCAATCTTTCCTAGCATCAGGGTCTTTTCCAATGAGTCAGTTCTTCTCATCAGGTAACCAAATTATTGAAGTTTTACCTTTAGCATCAGTCCTTCCAATGAATATTCAGGACTGATCTCCTTTAGGATGGACTGATTGGACCTCCTTGCAGTCCAAGGGACTCTCAAGAGTCTTCTCCAGCACCACAGTTCAAAAGCACCAATTCGTTGGCACTCAGCTTTCTTTATAGTCCAACTCTCACATCCAAACATGACTACTGGAAAAATCATAGCTTTGACTAGATGGGCCTTTGTTGGCAAAGTAACGTATCTGCTTTTGAATATGCTATCCAGGTTGATCATAACTTTTCTTCCAAGGAGTAAATGTCTTTTAATTTCATGGCTGCAGTCACCATCTGCAGTGATTTTGGAGCCCCCAAAAATAAAGTCTGACACTGTTTCCCCATCTATTTCCCATGAAGTGATGGGATCAGATGCCATGATCTTCATTTTCTGAATGTTGAGCTTTAAGCCAACTATTTTACTCTCCTCTTTCGCTTTCATCAAGAGACTCTTTAGTTCTTCTTCACTTTCTGCCGTAACAGTGATGTCATCTGCATATCTGAAATTATTGGTATTTCTCTCAGCAATATTTATTTCAGCTTGTGCTTAATCCAGCCCAACATTTCTCATGATGTACTCTGCATATAAGTTAAACAAGCAGGGTGACAGTACACAGCCTTGGCATATTCCTTTTCCAATTTGGAACCAGGCTGTTGTTCCATGTCCAGTTCTAACTGTTGCTTCCTGACCTGCATACAGGTTTCTCAAGAGGCAGGTTAAGTGGTCTGGTATTCCCATCTCTTTCAGAATTTCCCACCGTTTGTTGTGATCCACAGAGTCAAAGGCTTTTCCATAATCAATAAAGCAGAAAGAGATGTTTTTCTGGAACTCTCTTGCTTTTTCCATGATCCAGCAGATGTTGGCAATTTAATCTATGGTTCCTCTCCCTTTTCTAAATCCAGCTTAAACATCTAGAAGTTCACGATTCATGTACTGTTGAAGATTGGCTTGGAGAATTTTGAGCATTACTTTACCAGAGTATGAGATGAATGCAATTGTGCGGTAGTTTGAGTATTCTTAGGCATTGCATATGTTTGATTTCTTATAAATAAATATTGTCTGTAGTCTCAGTGGAACAGCAACTCTCTGACATTAACTGGTATTAGTAGCATAAAAAAGATGCAAAGAGAGCTTTGAATGGATTGGAAAGGCTGGTGTGCAAAGAAATTGGGGTCATCACATTTTGAAAGCCAAAAGTACCAGCCATGATAGAAATAGCACAGTTTGAACTAATGGGCCGCTGAAGCTCTGAGACTTAACAATTTTTTCCAAGTGGTCTTTTGATGCAGGGAAGTTTTTTATAGACAAATATCAAATGAACAAGAGGAATGTTAATTTTAGAATACAGTTTTAAGGAAAAGGAAAAATATTGGCCTTGTATTTTCCATACAACTCAAAGTGCAGAAGCTTATAATCTAGCAGCTATTTGGCCGCAGATCTCCTAGTCTAGACCATTGCAATTATGTCCTTCATCATTGTTTGTAACGAAGAGCCACTGAGTCTTTTTTATCAAAGGGAAATTTGTAGGTACAAGGCATGGGAAGTGAAAAATATGATGTAATTTTTCAAATTTTCCCTTTATCCTAGCATAGAGAGTTAATCTAGCCACAGAATTACAGCCCACACCACCAAAATTAAGCTAAAAGGCATGGCAGCTAATAGTTCTCTGCTTGCAGTGAGCTAAATCAATTGAACAGAAATATAAAATTTGATTTCAGTTAAGCCTAGGATCATTGTCTACAATTCCACATCATACACAGCCAGCAATTTTTTTCCCTAAGGAATAATGTTCTTTAAACTGAAAACCCAGTGTACATGTTCTAAGATAGTTAGAAAAGCTGTGTTAATCAAAGCCATTCCATGATGTGACCATTTCCCTAGGGCATCCTTAGTTAAGAACCAGAATTTTGAACCTTGAAAATACATGATTATAAAGATATTTGTTGATAATTCAGTGAAATGATGAAACACTTCAAGCAAGTGAGGAAAAAAGACTCTGTACTAAGGGATAAGTTTGTTCTGTTCCTGGGGAAGCCACTATTTTAAGTTCTCTTTCACTAAGTTTTTTAAAGTGCTGATATCCAAATATATAAATCGATTTGTCACTTAATCTTAATCTAGTGACATTAAAGGCAAAGCAAAGAATGATAGGTCTATATACTCTATTTGTCTGGCAAACATTTCAAAAGAGGTGGTGTGGCATATGAAATAGTCTGCCACATTGAAGTAGTATAGCTTATAACATTGTTTGGAGTCTTAAATAAGAAAATAATATAGTATGCTGCTGCTGCTGCTAAGTTGCTTCAGTCGTGTCTAACTCTTAGCGACCCCATGGACTGCAGCCTACCAGGCTCCTCCATCCATGGGGTTTTCCAGGCAAGAGTACTGGAGTGGGGTGCCATAGCCTTCTCTGAATATAGTATGACTGATAGTTATTATTTCCCAAAGCCTCTGTTTATGAAAGTTCTATTTCCTTCAAGGTCCAATGATGTTTCTTACTCTATTAAAGCAGAATTTCTGTGGATCTGTTTTGCCTTTAGTGATTAAAAAATGCTCTTCAATGAACTGACAACTAGTTCATGAACTCAAAAAGCTTAAGCTGGTTAGGGTGGCTCATATGCAGAAAGGTAGACATGGAGAGTTATGGGATTATGGCCAGTTCAGCATAAATTATGTTGATAAAATAGCAGAGATATAAAGTAAGCTCATGGTGAACTGCAAAGTTCAAGTTCTAGGAGGCTTCACAAATAGATCTTGGGTTAGATGGGGAAAGATTTCTGTAAGCAAAGAGAAAAGTAAAGGGAATTATAAATGGGGGTGCAAAAGGGGAAAAGGTGAGCAAATATGTGTCAAAGAAACAGTAATTTTGGGACTTCCCTGGAAGTCCAGTGGTTAAGACTTCACCTTCCAATGTAGGGGGTACAGGTTCCATCCCTGGTAGGGGAGCTAAGATCCCCCATGTCTAGTGGCCAAAAAAAAATATGCATATATATATATGAAACAGAAGCAATATCATAATAAATTTAATAAAGACTTTAAAAATGCTCCACATCAAAAAGTCTTTAAAGTAAAAAGAAACAGTAACTTCACTTATCCTGCCAGAGGACTGTTGTATTAGTATGTTGGGCTGCAGAAACAGGCAATTACAGATTGAGTATGGCTAAACAACAGACATTGATTTTCTCACAGTGCTGGAGCCTGGAAATTCAAGATCAAGGTGCTGCCAGCATTAGTTTTTGGCAAGGCCTTTCTGGCTTGCAGGCAGCCACCTGCCTGCAGAGTCCTCACGTGGCCTTCTGTGCCTGCACACTCTGGTATCTCTTTCTCTTCTTTTAAGAACAGAGCTTTTGGATTAGGGCCTCGGTCTTTTGCAATCTCATTTCATCTTAATTACTTCTTTAAAGGTCCTATTTCCAAATATATTAACATTGGGAGTGAGGATTTCAACTTATGAATCTGAGGGGAACAAAATTCAGCCCATTACAGCTGTAAATGGAGAAGGAAATGGCAACCCACTCCAGTACTCTTGCCTGGAGAATCCCCATGGACTGAGGAGCCTGACGAGCTACAGTCCATGGGGTCGAAAAGAGTCAGACATGACTGAGCGACTAAACACACACACACAGAGACACACAGAGACACACACACACATGTAAAGGTGAACATAACACTTGAAAGAGAAGTTCGGCCAAGATTGTCAAGGAAATTGCTCAGCCAATATTCCATATCCTGTGTCTCCTGACTAGATACCCATAAGCAATGATATTCACATATGTGGCTAGTACTACTGGATCATTCAGGGCAGATTAGCTGGTGTTCAAACCCTTCTTCTTTTCTCTCCACCTTTCTCTTGAAAAATGTATGAGAGTGATGTTGTAGAGATAATCTTGATTCTGCTTGGACTTACCTAAAAGAAACTCAGTTTTTAATAGGGATAAAAGTACCAAAACAATATTTACAGACATCTCTTCCGAAACTTTGTAAGGAATATGATGTGTTCTTACCATTTGGCCCCTGGGCCCTGATCATACTAAAATTCTCATGGTGGGGGGTGGTGATTCGAAGCCACTCAGGAAGATTGCAGTGGATAGTTGGGGCTTTCACCTATACCTAGCTGCTCATCACAATCTGAGTGGACAATATGTGCATGTGACTGCCGTGTGACATGTTAATGGAGTTCAAGCAAAAGTACCTAACATCACTTTAGGCCTGGCCATAAAATGCTCTCATATCCACTGATCTAAAGTCCATTAACAAGGCAAAATTAATCTATGGCATTAGAAGTCAAAAGTGGGGTTGCTTTTGGGTCAGAGGGAAGAGGTAGTAATAAGGAGAAGACAAAAAGATGATTCTTGAAGATATTATTTGACCTGAATGCTGGTTATATGAGTAATAATTCATGTTGCTTTATAAATATATCTTTTTATATTACATGTCAATGGAAAGAATGAAAAATCTCTTTTCATGGCCTTTTTCCAAGTTTTTTCCCCTTTGAAAGGCTGTGATAGAAAAAAAAAAAAAAGATATTCAGGAACAGGCAGAGAAGCACATGTTGAAGTTGGCGGAGTCTTTACTGGCCTGGGTCTCTGAGAGCTGTCAACCTGTCTGTTCACCTATAGTTTGAGCCATGTCTCACTTTTTTGTTTAAGTTACTGGTGGTGGTGGTTTGGTCACTCAGTCACGTTTGCCTCTTGCAACCCCATGGACTGTTGCCTGCCAGGCTCCTCTGTCCATGGGATTCTCCAGGCAAGAATACTGGAATGGGTTGCCATTTCCTTCTCCAGTTCAGTTCAGATCAGTTGTTCAGTTGTGTCTGACTCTTTGTGACCCTATGGACCCCCTGCAACATGCCAGGCTTCCCTGTCCATCACCAGCTCCTGGAGTTTACCAAACTCATGTCCATTGAGTCAGTGAAGTCATCCAACCATATCATCCTCTGTCATCCCCTTCTCCTCCCATCCTCAATCTTTCCCAGCATCAGGGTCTTTTCAAATGAATCAGCTCTTCATATCATGTGGCCAAAGTATTGGCTTCAACATCAGTCCTTCCAATGAACACATAGGACTAATTTCCTTTAGGATGGACTAGTTGGATCTCCTTGCATTCCAAGGGACTCTGAAGAGTCTTTGCCAACACCGCAGTTCAAAAGCATCAATTCTTTGGTGCTCAGCTTTCTTTTTAGTCCAACTCTCACATCCATACATGACTATTGGAAAAACCATAGCCTTGACTAGATGGACCTTTGTTGGCAAAGTAATGTCTCTGCTTTTTAATGTGCTGTCTATGTTGGTCATAACTTTCCTTCCAAGGAGTAAGTTTAAGTTACTAGCATAATGCTAAAAGTTTTCCCATTAACTGTTCTCCCCCTTTATTTTCAACAGTATTCTCATCTTCCTACATAAATTTACCTATTCCTCATTTTTGGATGAGATGGGTGGATGGTATCACTGACTCAATGGACATGAATTTGAACAAGGTCTAGGAGATGAAGAAGGACAGGGAAGCCTGGCGTGTTGTAATCTACGGGGTCACAAAGAGTCAGACACAACGAGTGACTAAACAAAAACAACAATTTGGCCACATGGTTCACTTGAATTGTTCCTACCTCCAATTCCAGTCAATGATCCTCATTATATTAAGCTAATCGATATATCCTATCCCATTGTCCACTGTGAAGGGCTGGGTGTAAAATGAGATACAGTAAAATTTGCAGAAACTTGCTGGGGTTTCTGTGAACATAAGCTTCATTGGCTCCCAGAGGAGCTATAAAAAGAGACTTTCTTCCTCTAGAACAAGTAATCTTATGGCTCAGGATTTCAGGCAACAACAGCATCTTGCCATCAGGATTCTGTCATCCTGCCTAAGGCTAAAGTTGACACAAAGAAGAAGTTGGGCTCAAAAATAGATCAATCTTGCAATCTAGTTTGAGCTGTGCCCGAAACAGACTTTTTGCTTTCCTAGTCAAGAGGTCCTCCAAGTTGGCAAATGCCTTAATGAATTTGGCTAAATGTTGATATTCATTCATTTATAGGCACACATACATACTTGATATTGATAATACCTTTGACCTCAGTTGCTGCATCAGTAAAATAGGGTTATACAAAGGCTAAGGACATTTTCAAGCTGGTTTTAGAAAAGGCAGAGGAACCAGTGATCAAATTGCCAACATCTGCTGGATCATGGAAAAAGCAAGAGAGTTCCAGAAAAACATCTATTTCTGCTTTATTGACTATACCAAAGCCTTTGACTGTGTGGATCACAATAAACTGTGGAAAATTCTGAAAGAGATGGGAATATCAGACCACCTGACCTGCCTTTTGAGAAACCTGTATGCAGGTCAGGAAACAACAGTTAGAACTGGACATGGAACAACAGACTGGTTCCAAATAGGAAAAGGAGTGCGTCAAGGCTGTATATTGTCACCCTGCTTATTTAACTTCTATGCAGAGTACATCATGAGAAATGCTGGGCAACACAAGCTGGAATCAAGATTGCCAGGAGAAATATCAATAACCTCAGATATGCAGATGACACCACCCTTATGGCAGAAAGAGAAGAGGAACTAAAAAGCCTCTTGATGAAAGTGAAAGAGGAGAGTGAAAAAGTTGGCTTAAAGCTCAACATTCAGAAAACGAAGATCATGGCATCTGGTCCCATCATTTCATGGGAAATACATGGGGAAACAGTAGAAACAGTGTCAGACTTTATTTTTGGGGGCTTCAAAATCACTGCAGATGGTGAGTGCAGCCATGAAATTAAAAGACACTTACTCCTTGGAAGAAAAGTTATGACCAACCTAGATAGCATATTGAAAAGCAGAGACATTACTTTTCCAACAAAGGTCCATCTAGTCAAGGTTATGGTTTTTCCTGTGGTCATGTATGGATGTAAAGAAAGCTGAGTGCCGAAGAATTGATGCTTTTGAACTGTGGTGTTAGAGAAGACTCCTGAGAGTCCCTTGGACTGCAAGGAGATCCAACCAGTCCATTCTGAAGGAGATCAGCCCTGGGATTTCTTTGGAAGGAATGATGCTAAAGCTGAAACTCCAGTACTTTGGCCATCTCATGTGAAGAGTTGGCTCATTGGAAAAGACTCTGATGCTGGGAGGGATTGGGGGCAGGAGGAAAATGGGAAAACAGAGGATGAGATGGCTAGATGGTATCACCGACTCGATGGATGTGAGTTTGAGTGAACTCCAGGAGATGGTGATGGACAGGGAGACCTGGCATGCTGCAATTCATGAGGTCGCAAATAATCAGACACAACTGAGTAACTGAACTGAACTGAAGGACATTTTGTGATCCTTCTAAATTAGGTGTCAGTGTTCTTATTTTTTTGGATGAAACTTGAGGCAATCATTGGCTTTATTTAATATGACTTTAATTTTTGTCTAATTATTTTAATACACACTTATTACAGCAAGGCTATGTTCCAGGTTTCCATTTCTGCCTTTTATAGCCAAAGCATTTTATCTCAAATTTTATCCCCTCATCTTTCCCACAAAAAGTACACATTAATAATATTACATTAATTTTCTGTCACATCAATGTTTTTCAAGTGAGAGTTTCCTGTCTCGTTTGTGCTGTTGGAAAACATTTTATAAAACTGGTTTAAAGAGTATTTTTCAAATGTTTCCTTTACTCTTGTCTATATTGACCTCCAATTAGAATAAATGCTTAATCATTGTTGAATGCCTGATAGATAATTCTTTGAAGATAATTGTCTATCTCATATAATGAATAACTCTGTAATCATGAAGGTTCAAGGTTCATCCTGTTTAGAGGAAGCATAGAACTTGGAACAAATGTCTCTGACTGATATCTTTTCATTCACATAGATTAAAATGTCACAAAACTTGCCTTCTTAATTTAAAATTTACTATCTGAACTATAATTTTAGTTTTACTCTATAAATTTCTCTGAATGAAAGCAAGACAAAAGTGTGATGAAATGAGAAGCAATTAGGTACATATTATGTTTCAGGATTTTCTACTAATTTGTGGTATCAGATAACTTATCCTACATGGATCTCAGTTTTCTTGTTGTAGAAAGCCAGACAATCCACATGAAACTTGCCAGGACTAACCATCCTGCAGATAAAGAATAATGTGGATTAGAATTTGTCCTTCTGATCAAAATGTATATACTTTCTGCATCTAAAAGGCATAGTCTACACACCACTTAGCCTCAATAAGTAAATAGGCAATTTCCCGATTTCACTGGATTCTCTCTTGCAACATTTGACAAGAAGGCATGCGTTTCTCAGGTTTATATGCAAGTACTGGGAACTAAGAACGTTTAGTTAAGTCAGAATATCTGGGTTTATGTCCTAATTCTGCTGCTTACAACGTTTGTAACTTTAGGTAGCATATGATATATTGACTATTGTTTCCAAAGCTAGAGGAAAAAAACCTTCAATTCCTTATCTGAATATTATTATTATTTTTTAGTCACTCAGCTGTGTCTGACTCTTCGCAACCCCATGGACTGCAGCATGCCAGGCTTTCCTGTCCTTCATGAAGCTTGCTCAAACTCATGTCCATTGAGTTGGTGATGCCATCCAACCATCTCATCCTCTGTCATCCCCTTCTCCTCCTGCCTTCAATCATTCCCAGAATCAGAGTCTTTTCAAATGAGTCAATTCTTTGCGTCAGGTGGCCAAAGTATTGGAGTTCAGAGTCAGCATCAATCCTTCCGATGAATATTCCCTTAAGATTGACTGATTTGACCTCCTTGCTGTCCAAGGGACTCTCAAGAGTCTTCTCTAACAACACAGTTCAAAAGCACTAGTTCTTCTGCACTCAGCTTTCTTTATGGCCCAACCCTCACATCCATAGATGACTACTGGAAAAATCATAGCTTTGACTAGATGGGCCTTTGTTGGCAAAGTAATGTCTCTGCTTTTTAATATGCTGTCTAGGTTTGTCATTATTATTCAGTAATGAAAATATGAATATGACAGTGCTTTGCTCCTGTTGAAGTGTACTTGAACCCATGCCAGAAACTTTAGTGTTCAGCTTTGGCATATAGAAACAACAAAGACATCATAGATCATGTGGATGGTGTTTTCCCACCTTGAAGGCAGATGCTTTCCTATTGTCTCTTCTTGTAATAACACTGAATCCAGCAGATAGCCAGCCTGTCCCTTTCTTGAAGGCCACGACTAGCTCTTTAACTCAGAGATACTTGAATTCACTTTGGGTATTTTTATGTATTCTATAATCTCTTTATTTACAAATAAAAATCTAATCATCTTAATGTCTCTGTCTATAATCAGCTCTATTCAGATTTTTTAAAATCTATTTAGCCTGTAAGCTTAGTTTCCTCCATTGGAGGATTTATAATTTCTTTTGGCAGCCTGCATTTTTTTTTTTTTTTTGGATCTTAAGGAGAGCTTAAAGTCCATTATTTTCAAATGATATTTTTGAACTATACAACTATGTAGGTATTCTTGGTGCTTCTATACACAAAGAGAATATTCTGCTAAATTATTGGAATTGCTCTTTTTTATGCTAATTTGAGCACAGAATTATTGGAATGAATTTATCAGCCCCTGAACACCCACTGTGGGTTATAACAGGCTGCTCCTGTAAATGAGATGTTGCATCGCAATGAGGAAATACATTTCAAAATGAAAAGGAACTCTATTTCAAGATTTTTTCTTACTTTGTTTAAATATTCTGTAGTTTGTAACTAAATTTGCTAATGTCTGAATGTGAAAAGTACCATATAAAATTATATAAAAATCATATTTGTTTATTACATACGTTGAATATTAAAACCACTAAAAACGTAATTGGTGTAACATTAATCTGAATGGGATGAGGTAAAACAAGAAGTTAAGGTAACAGTCGTGTTAGTGAAAAAATATCTGCTTAAACAATTGAATGCAGCAACTATAGTTTATATCATATCAGTTGATGTTTAAAAGATTTAAAGCCATTTTTAAAAGCAAGTTGTTTACTCATTTACCCAGCAACAGCCTGGGAAACTTAATTGGAACAACTGATGCAATAACAGCAGACCTCAGTATAAATGTCAACAAGAGAAAGGGTTGTTTGTTGGTATGCTGCTTTTTTTTTTTTTTTGAGAGATAAATTTGAACTTTTTGCCTGAACAGAAGAACCAGAAGAAATGATATTTCTCCAAAGACTATAAGAGGGCTAGACTGACAACTCTGATAAACAAGAAAGGTTAGTTTGAAATGTTGTGGCTCTTAATATAATAAACAGAAACATTATGTAATAATATCATCGAGACATTGGAACATTAATTTTTAAGTTCCCAGTCTAAAATAAAGATCAAAAGCAGAATTGCAATCAACTGTAACTGTACATCAAAATTTGGATACTTTTTCATAATGGTGCCTATATTAAATTCCATAGACACAATTAGAAAAAAACACTCAAACTTTAAGAATATTCTATGAAGAAAGAGGAAATCAGACATATTACATTTCTTATTAAAAGCATTGGATACTCAATCAGTTACTTCCAAGTTCCAAAAAAATTATTTAACCATCCAAAGATGGCCCATAAATGAATTCAACCTTCTGGTACTTGAATCAGGCAAAAGTGATGCTGCATAACATTTGAGGCTACATCTAAGTCCTGAAACTTCTGCCTTGAAACATTTCTTGAAACATTCTTTCTAGGTGAAGCTGGCAGCTACCTCCTAAGTGTGACTACACCAAGATGCTCACAATGTAAGGAAACCCAAGATAGCTATGTGAAGGGCTCATGAAAAGAGAGCAATGATGAAATCTTAGCAATTACAGTTAGCCCAGCCTCTCGACATGAAATGAAGGGGCCACCAAGGACATTCCAAGCCAGCCACCAAGTGGAGAAAAACTGAGCCCCAGTCAAGATGTTTTAGAAATCTATGGCCACTTAAGCAACTTAGCTGAGGTGGCAAGCATTCTTTTCTTTTTGTTTTTCCCCATGGTTAATATCTGAGAATATCAGTAGTAATATTGTTTCATTATTGAGGATATTTGCTATGAAACATTTTGGTGACATCTATATTAACAATACATACTTCTGTTCCTAGTTTATTAAGTATGTAGCAGTGTGTTGAATTCATGGAATGTTCTTTCTTCATCCATCATGATACAAAATATTAGTTGTAAGATTATCTAAAAGAAATGGAGAATAGAAAAGATTCTGACTGACTTCTCTAGTTATTTTGAATTTACTCAAAGTTCTAATATAAAATTCTGCACAGTACTCGCTTTGGCAGCACATATACTAAAACTGGAACGATACAGAGAAGATTAGCACGGCCCCTGCACAAGGATGACACGCAAATTCATGAAGTGTTCCATATTTTTAGCAAAAATAAACAAATGGGATCTAATTAAAATTAAAAGCTTCTGCACAGCAAAGGAAACTATAAGCAAGGTGAAAAGACAGCCTTCGGAATGGGAGAAAATAATAGCAAATGAAGCAACTGACAAACAACTAATCTCAAAAATATACAAGCAATTCCTGCAGCTCAATTCCAGAAAAATAAATGACCCAATCAAAAAATGGGCCAAAGAACTAAATAGACATTTCTCCAAAGAAGACATACAGATGGCTAACAAACACATGAAAAGATGCTCAACATCACTCATTATCAGAGAAATGCAAATTGAGACCACAATAAGGTACCATTTCTCACCAGTCAGAATGGCTGCGATCCAAAAGTCTGTCTACAAGCAATAAGTGCTGGAGAGGGTGTGGAGAAAAGGGAAACCTCTTACACTGCTGGTGGGAATGCAAACTAGTACAGCCACTATGAAGAACAGTGTGGAGATTCCTTAAAAAACTGGAAATAGAACTGCTTTATGACCCAGCAGTCCCACTGCTGGGCATACATACCGAGGAAACCAGAATAGAAAGAGACACATGTACCCCAATGTTCATCACAGCACTGTTTATAGTAGCCAGGACATGGAAGCAACCTAGATGTCCATCAGCAGATGAATGGATAAGAAAGCTGTGGTACATATACACAATGGAGTATTACTCAGCCATCAAACAGAATACATTTGAATCAGTTCTAATGAGGTGGATGAAACTGGAGCTGATTATATAGAGTGAAGTAAGCCAGAAAGAAAAACACCAATACAGTATACTAAGACATATATATGGAATTTAGAAAGATGGTAATAGTAACCCTGTTTGCGAGACAGCAAAAGAGACACAGATGTGTAGAGCAGACTTTTGGACTCAGAGGGAGAGGGAGAGGGTGGGATGATTTGGGAGAATGGCATTGAAACATGCATACTATCATGTAAGAAATGAATCGCCAGTCTAGGTTCAATACAGGATATAGGATACTTGGGGCTGGTGCACTGGGATGACCCAGAGAGATGATATGGGGAGGGTGGTGGGAGGGCGGTTCAGGATTGGGAACTCATGTACACCCATGGCGGATTCATGTCAATGTATGGCAAAACCAATACAGTATTGTAAAAAAAAAAAAAAAAAAAAAAAAAAAAGGGCAAAAAAAAAAAACAAAACCCACAAAAGCTAAAAAAAAATCTTTTAAATTCTGCACAGACTTTAAAAAAAAATATATCAAATAAGAGTTAAAGAAACAGTAACGAGAAGGGTGTTAGAGCTGGAGGATTATTTTGTGCATATTTCTCATATACAAAAGAGTAATGATTTATATGACTAACTGCCTTAATATTTTAAAAGTAAGTTTTAATCCTCTGATATTTGAAGGCATATTTTCTTCAAAGAGGTCTGGTTTATATTGTAAGGGTTGTTTATTTAGCTCTTTGAGATGTTACATTAAACTTACAGGCTTCTTGTAACTTCTGAATACTTGAAAGACAAACTCATATTTGAAGTCAGTGACTCCGTTACTCCCTCTTTTTTCCTTTCATTCTTCCAATTTGGCAACTCATTACTGTCCTGCATAGCTACTGGTATGAGATTTGAATTAGAGAGTAATTTCATTTTGATTTCTCTTTTTCAAAAAGATAAGAAATGTATGAAATTTCATCCAGTATTTATTAGAAAATACTATATCATCTTTATTTTTATTGAGATTTACTTGATACATAACTTCCTTCCCTGGTGGCTCAGTGGTAAAGAATCTGCCTGCCAATGCAGGACACACAGCTTCCATCCCTAAACTGGGAAGATTCCCTAGAGAAGGAAATGGCAACCAACTCCAGTATTCTTGCCTGGGAAATCCCATGGATAGAGGAGCGTGGCAGGCTACAATCCATGGGGTCTCAAAGAGTAGGACACAACTTAGTGACTAAACAAGAACAATAAATCGATACATAACATTGTATATGTTTAAGGTGTACAATATATTGACAATGCATTTACATATTGCAGAAGGATTATCTCTATAACACTAGTTAATAGCTCTATCATGTCATATAGTTATAATTTTTATGGTGAAAATAATTGATATAAACTTCATTAACACTGTTGACATTTATAAAATAGTATTGTTGCCCCAAAATCACTATGCTAAACATTAAAGCTCCAAAACCTTTTATTTCCTAGTTACAAGCTTGTGCTCTTGAATAACAACTCCCCAGTTCCCCCACCCCCAGTCACTAATAACGGCCATTCTACTCTGTTGTCTGAAAGCTTTTTAAATTCTGCATACAAGTTATAATTAATTACACAGTATTTGATACTCTCAATCTGACTTGTGTCTGGCTTAGCATAATGCCCTCAAAATCCATCCTTATTTTCACAAATGGCATGGTTTTCTTTAATATGGCTGAATAATATTCAATCTTGTATGTGTGTATGTGTGTATAAAAGATAAAAATCATCCTTATCCACTCATCCATTGACAGATGCTTCTGTTTCCACATCTTGTCCATTGTGAATAATGCTGCAATAAATATGCTACAGAAAACATACAGTAAGCGTTAGGCTTCCCTGGTGGCTCAGATGATAAAGAAGCTGCCTGCAGTGTGGGAGACCTGGGTTTGATCCCTGGGTTGGGAAGATCCCCTGGAGGAGGGCATGGCAACCCACTCCAGTATTCTTGCCTGGAGAATCCCCATGGACAGAGGAGCCTGGTGGGCTACAGTCCATGGGGTCCAAAAAGAGTCAGATACCACTGAGTGGCTAAGCACAGCACAGCAAACATGGGGAAGCAGGTGTATTTTCAGTGTGCTATTTTCCTTTGGATATATCTCCAGTAGAATTGCTGGATCATGTGAGAGTTTCTATTGTTTTTCTGAGGAAACTCTATACTGTTTTCCACAGTGACTGTGCCAGTTTTCATTCCCACTAACAGTGTACCAGGTTCCCCTTTTCTCCACTATCTTGCCAATACTTGCTATCTCTTGTCTTCTGGAAGATATCTGCTTTAGCAGATTAGGGCAGATATCTCGTTGTGGCTTTAATTTGCATTTCCCTGATGATTAGTATTATTGATTATCTTTTTATATATACCTGTTGTTCATTTGGGATGTCTTTTTGAGAAAAACATCTACTTAGTTCCTATGTCCATTTTAAAATTGGATCATCTGTTGTTATTATATTGAGTTATATGCGTTTCTTGGGCTTCCCTTGTGGCTCTGATGGTAAAGAACTTCACACCAGTCAGAATGGCTGCGATCCAAAAATCTGCAAGCAATAAATGCTGGAGAGGGTGTGGAGAAAAGGGAACCCTCCTACACTGTTGGTGGGAATGCAAACTAGTACAGCCACTATGGAGAACAGTGTGGAGATTCCTTAAAAAATTGCAAATAGAACTACCTTATGTATTCTGGCCTGGAGAATTCCATGGACTGTACAGTTCATGGGGTCGCAAAGAGCTGGACACGACTGAGTGACTTTAAATATGAGTTTTTTACATATTTTGGATATTAACCCTTTATCCAACATACAGTTTGTGGATATTTTCTCTCATTCTGTTACATTGTTTTTTCACTTTATTGACAGTTTCTTTTGCTGTTTAGAAGTTTATGATATGATGTAGTCTCATTTATTGAATTTGGTTTTTTGCTTTAGATGTCATATTGAAAAAAGCATTCTTCCCTTTGTTTTATTCTAGGAATTTAACCATCTCAGCACTTATGTTTAATTGCTTAATTCATTTTGAGTTAATTTTTGTGAGATGTAAAATTAAGTTCCAATTTACTTTTCTGCATGTGGTAATCTAGTTTTCCCAGTTGAATCCATGACACATTGAGTATTATTCTTGGCCCCTTTGTCAAATATCAGTTGGCCATATAGGGTCACAATTCTGTTCCACTGGTCAATGTATCTGTTTTTAGATCAGTACCATACTGTTTTAGTTACCAGAGCTTTGTAGTGTAGTTTGAAATCAGGGAGTGTGATCTGTTAAAAATATCATTGGAATTTTAATAGATATTTTTAATAAAAACTATAATTTTAGTTTTAATAGAAAAATTACACTGAATTTATGGATGACTTTGATGGTATGGACATTTTAACAATCTATGTATGAGTTATTCTCTTTTGTATATTATTTAATTTTTTTCATCAAAAAAATAGTTTTTATTGTACCAGTCTTTCATGTCCTTGGTTAAATTTATTCCTTAGTATTTTATATTTTTGATGCTATTGTGCATGGGGCAGTTTTTAAATTTTTTTCACTTTTTTTTTGCTAGTGTATAGAAATACAATTGATTACAGTATATTGAATTTAAATCATGTGACTATACTGAATTTGTTGATTAGTTCAATTTTTTGGTAGTTTGTAATATTTTCAGCAATACGTGAACCGTGAACTCCCTGATGTTCAAGCTGGTTTTAGAAAAGGCAGAGAAACCAGAGATCAAATTGCCAACATCTGCTGGATCATGGAAAAAGCAAGAGAGTTCCAGAAAAACATTTATTTCTGCTTTACTGACTATGCCAAAGCCTTTGACTGTGTGGATCACAATAAACTGGAAAATTTTGAAAGAGATGGGAATACCAGACCACCTGACCTGCCTCTTGAGAAACCTGTATGTAGGTCAGGAAGCAACAGTTAAAACTGGACATGGAACAACAGACTGGTTCCAAATAGGAAAAGGAGTACGTCAAGGCTGTATATTGTCAGCCTGCTTATTTAACTTCTATGCCGAGTACATCATGAGAAATGCTGGACTGAAAGAAACACAAGCTGGAATCAAGATTGCCAGGAGAAATATCAATAACCTCAGATATGCAGATGACACCACCCTTATGGCAGAAAGTGAAGAGGAGCTAAAAACCCTCTTGATGAAAGTGAAAGAGGAGAGTGAAAAAGTTGGCTTAAAGCTCAACTTTCAGAAAACGAAGATCATGGCATCTGGTCCCATCACTTCATGGGAAATAGATGGGGAAATAGTAGAAACAGTGTCAGACTTTATTTTGGGGGGCTCCAAAATCACTGCAGATGGTGACTGTAGCCATGAAATTAAAAGATGCTTACTCCTTGGAAGAAAAGTTATGACCAACCTAGACAGTATATTCAAAAGCAGAGACATTATTTTGCGGACTAAGGTCCGTCTAGTCAAGGCTATGGTTTTTCCTGTGGTCGTGTATGGATGTGGGAGTTGGACTGTGAAGAAGGCTGAGCACTGAAGAATTGATGCTTTCGAACTGTGGTGTTGGAGAAGACTCTTGAGAGTCCCTTGACTGCAAGGAGATCCAACCATTCCATTCTGAAGGAGATCAGCCCTGGGATTTCTTTGGAAGGAAGGATGCTAAAGCTGAAACTCCAGTACTTTGGCCACCTCATGTGAAGAGTTGACTCATTGGAAAAGACTCTGATGGATTGGGGAGGGATTGGGGGCAGGAGGAAAAGGGGACGACAGAGGATGAGATGGCTGGATGGCATCACGGACTTGACGGACGTGAGTCTGAGTGAACTCCGGGAGATGGTGATGGACAGGGAGGCCTGTCGTGCTGTGATTCATGGGGTCGCAAAGAGTCGGACACAACTGAGCTACTGAACTGAACTGAATATTTTCTGTATATAAACTATATTGTCAATGAATAAAGACATTTTTATTTATTTGAAATTTGGATGCATTTTATGTTGTGACAGCTAAGATTTCCAGCATTATGTTGAATAAGAATGGTGAGGGTGGACACTTTTATCTCTGACCTTAGAAGAAAAGTCTTCAAACTTTCATCAATAAGTAGGTTAGCTATGGGATTGTCTTATATGGATTTTATTATGTTCAGTTACATTTTTTCTATACCTAACTTGTTGGGGGTTCTTATGATTTAAAAAATGTTGTGTTTTGTCAAATGCTTTTTACTGTATCGTATTGAAATGATCATATGATTTTTTTAATTCTATTAATGTGATATCACATTTATTGATTTGCATGTTGAGTCATCCTGTACCCAGGGATAAATCTCATTCGATCATGGTGTATGATGCCTTCTATGTGTTTTTGATTTTGGTTTGCTAATATTTGTTGAAGGAATATTGGTCTGTACAGTTTTCTGACAGCCTTTATATGGCTTTGGTATCAAGTTAATGTTGATCTCACAAAATGAATTTGGGAGTGTTTCTTCCATTTCAGGTTTTTTGGAAGCTATTAAAAGTTTGTTATTTGTTCTGTAAATGTTTGATAAAATTCACCTGTAATACCATCTCCTAGGTTTTTTGTGTTGGGAAATTTTTAATTACTCACTCAAAATTCTTACTTTTATTGATCTATTCATATATTCCATTTCTTCATAATTCAATCTTGGTAAGCTGTATGAGTCTAAAAATTTATCCATTTCCTCTAGGTTATCTAATTGTTGACATATAACTGTGTGAGATAATGTTTTATCATTCTACATATCCATGGTGTCAGTTGTAATGTTTCCTGTTTCTTCTGATTTTTTATTAGAGTCCTTTCTCTCTCTCTTTTTAGTCTACCTAAAAGTTTTGTCAATTTTGTTTATCTTTTAAAAAACAGCTCTTTGTTACATTGATCTTTCCTATTGTTTTTCTCTTCTCTGTTTAATTTATTTCCACCCTAGCTGTTTTTTTGCTTTCTTCCTTCTGCTAACTTTGGGCTTAGGTAATTCTCTTTTCTAGTTCCTTGAGATATAAATTTAGATTGGCACTTTTAAATATTTTTATTTTATTAATCTCTGCATTTATTACTCTCCACATCCCTCTAAGAACAATTTTTGCATAATCCCATAGGTTTTGGGATGTTGTGTTTCAATTTTCATTTGTTTCAATGTTTTTTAATTTCTCTTTTGATTGCTTTTTTGCTCCATTGATTGTTCAAGAGTGTGTTGTTTAGTTTCCACATGCTTGTACCTTTTCCAGCTTTCCTCATGTTGATTTCTAATTTCATACCATTTTAGTTGGAAAAGATCTTTGGTATGATTTTAGTCTTCTTGAATTTGCTGAGAAGTGTTTTGTGATCAGTGTGATCCATTGATCAATACCTAACATGTGAGCAATCCTAGAGAATGTTAAATATTTACCTAATAAACACTTATGAAGGTTTAATCTCTCTGTAATAATCATGGCTTTATCTGTGACCCACATGTTTTGATATGTTGTATTTTCACTGTCATTTAGTACTAAATACTTTCCAAGTTTCCTTGTGATTTTTTCTTCATAAGCCATTTAGAAATGTTTTGTTTCATTTTCAAATATTTGGAAACTTTCTAGCTAATTTTTATTTTTTTTTCAAGCTATTTATTTCCACTGTGGGCAGATAACATGCTTTTCCATTTTGGATACATTATGACTTTTGAAACTTAATATTTATTTTAGTTAGTGTTGGAGTGTTGGCCCATCCCCACTCATCCTTTTACTTTCAATCAATCTTTGTCCCTATATTTAAAATATAATAAATAGCTATAATTTTATTTAACCAGATTCTATATTTTCCTTTAATTGCTATATCTAATCAGTTTATATATAATATAATCACTGTCTAAATCTGCTATTTTGTTATCTATAATTCTCTACTGACTTTTGAATTAAATGTTTTTATTACATTATTTTCTATTAGCCTATTAATCACTTTAGTTTTTTTGCACAATAGAGATTAAAATATGAATCATAATTTATTATGTTTATTTACCACTTCAAAGCCAAAGTAAGGGCCTTAGAAAAATTAATTCCAACTACTTCCCTTTAAACTTTTGTATCAAGATATTATCGGCTTTTATGAACATTTATACAAATTTACCCATATACTTAAATATATATTTTTTCTTGATCTTTCCCATATGATCATAATAAACATACAACTGTAGTTTTTTGTATATATAGGTATTGTTTTTCTCTTTCCCTCTCTCTTATTCCTTCTCTCCCTCCCTCTCTCCTTGCTTATGTTTCTTCTTCATTTTCTTTTTCTTTTTTCTTAGAACTTCTTTTAGTATTTCCTTTTGTGTAGTTCTGCTGCTGCTAAATAGCTTTTTTCTTTTAAAATATTTTTATATCTCACTCTTAAATAAATGGTATTTTTTCTTCACATAAAATTCTGAGTTCCCAGTTACATTTTTAGCACTTTAAAATATCATGTAAAGTACTAAGCCTCCAATTAAAATAAATAAATTTATAATAAAAAATAAAATATCATTCCACTCTCAACTGACTTTTATTATTTCTTTCTGGAAGATAGCCATAATTATTAAGATCACTTTGGGAAAGCTATATCATCTGCCTCTGGGTACCTTTATGATTTTCTCTTTGGTTTTAGTTTTATGTAACTTTATTTTGATGTGTTTAAATGTTATATTGTTTATTTGCTTTTAGATTGAACTTCATGTTTCTTCATGAATCTGTGACTTAGTATATTAGAAATCTATCTTACAGTATCTTACCTATTATTTCTTCCTTTCTCTTCATTATCTCCTTCAGGGATTTCAATTAAACCTTATAGATGTCTTTTTACTATTTCCCTCTTCTCTCTTATGATCTTTGCTGAAGCATTTTGTCTTTATTAATTTCACAGTTCTGACTTCCGTGTCACTAGCCTTTTGCTTAGCTGCTATTAAGCTAAAAAATTGGACTCTTAATTTTAGTTAAATAATTTAGTCATAAAATTTCCTTTTGATTCTTCTTTGTAGGTTCAAGTTTTCTATTGAATTCTCCAATTCATATAATCTCTTAAATTTATTTTTCTGCTTCATTGAAAATCTGAGTCTGATACCTCCAAAACCCACTCAAATCTCCTAAGTTTTTCTATGTCCTAATTTATTCTCTTGAAGAATGTTCCCTTCTCTTTGCTTTCCTGATTTTTTTATTAAATAAAAGCCAGGGTTTTTATGTAAAAGTTTTTTAAAGAAAATTTGAGACTTTCATTAATGTTATATTACCTAGAAAGGATTTGTATTTTTGTATGAGGGTATTTAAGGAAGTAGAAAAATCACTTTAATCTAAGTATTTCAGATTTATTTTTTATGGCAGCTAATGTGTATCAGTATGCTCTTGTTTCTATCACATAGCTCTTTGGACATCCCAGCTGAATGACTGTAGTTTAGAAAACTTTTCCTTTGGCATATCTAGATCTCCAGTTTTTATTTTCACAGTCTTATGTGATTGTTAAATGATCTGTTCAATGTCTAAACATCTCAGGGGCAATTTTAGAACCAGTCTTTTGTTAAAGTTGATTCAAATGTTAATTTCAACTTGATGTTTTCCTTTTTTCTAGCTTTTCAGTTTCTCTAAACAGGTGTTTTACATCTTTTAGTCATATTTTTTAGTTGTTTTGGTGGAAGGGTTGATCTGATGAAAACTTATCTATTGCAGTTATAAATAGGCATCTCATACTCAGTTTTCAGTAAGAAGAAACCACATTGCAATGTATCTCAGTTTTTTTGTCAGCATGAAAGTATATAACATCTTTGTTTTCCCTACATACAATTCCAAAAATTCTTAGAGATTATTTTTGTGTTGATGCTCTTATCTTTCCTAACCAATTATGAACCATTTTTTGAAACATTGTAAGATTCCAGTGGCTTTCAAGACTTAACAAGGATATAAGTAGGCTTCATATATCCTAAATAGAATGTGTGAGCTATCTATTATTTCCTAAGCAGAGTGTAAAGCAAATTTACCATAGTATTTTTATGCAGAAATGTGGTGTGTATTCTTTAGGATTTTATCAAACATTTTTCAAAAAAGAATTTATATTTACTTTGAAAAAGATCTAAATAGTTTTTAACTGGAAAGACTACTCATGTATCAGATTACTCCTGTAGACTTAGCCTGCATTTCTTTTCTTTCCTAAATAAATTACTCGGTCTCAACAGAGTGATGAAGGTTTATCACTTTTGAAATGTTCTTTGTAAACTGGAACTATGTCCATGTCTTGGCTAATACCATCACTACTACTTGAAGTCTATTCCATTTCTAATATCTCTCATCAGAATCACATATATCGAAACAATCAGCTTAAATGCCATAAACCCTATTATGGCTGTTTCATCATTAAAGCCCACTTTGAAAGAAAGAAAATAATCTATGGTTCTATGTAGTATGTATAATTTTTGACCTAATATATGTAATATGCATAAATTTATGTAAAATGTTTAGTTTCATATTTATTGTCTCTGTTATTTCATATATTATTATAATCTTTTAAAAAACAGGAACTTTGTTCTAAATAGTTTACATTCCCCATTACTTGCATGCTTTGCATATAGTAGCTATTCATTTATAATGAAGTGAAAATGTGAGAGAGAAATTTAAAGTTAGGTGCTGCAAATAGTGTGATTACATTAATTATTATTATTATTTTATTTTGTATCTAACCCCCCTGATAGTTCAGTTGGTAAAGAATCTGCCTGCAATGCAGGAGACCCTGGTTCAATTCATGGATCTGGAAGACCCACTGGAGAAGAGATTGCTACCCACTCCAGTATTTTTGGGCTTCCACTGAGGCTCAGCTGGTAAAGAATCCGCCTGCAACGCAGGAGACCTGGGTTCAGTCCCTGGGTTGGGAAGAACTGCTAGAGAAGGGAAAGCCTACCCACTCCAGTATTCTGGCCTAGAGAATTCCATGAACTGTGTAGTCCATGGGGTTGCAAAGAGTCAGACATGACTAAGTGACTTTCACTTTCAACACAGAATTATGCAAGTTTTTAGAAATTCTTTTAAAGATTTAGGAAATAACTCTATAACATAAAGCAAGTACAACTATTTTAAGTACAGGGAAAAAAAAAAGCATGACATGTCACTCATAAACTCTTGGATTACCAGCATTTTTATGAAAATATTATGATAGTCACTCTCACCAGAATTTAGTTCAAAATTAAAAACCATTTTCCTTATTTGGAATTTGTTTTTGTATTATTTCTCTTTTGTCCTCACTCACATCAAATCATTTGAAAAGTAGAAATTAAAAACTTGACTAGAAATATCTAAACCTTCATAATATTCTACTGAACTTCTCTGAAATTAAAAGTCTGTTTGACATTTTATAAAAATAGTATTTTAAAGGTTCATACTGTTAACCTTGAAAATTTAACATATACACCTGTGCTTTAAGTAAACAAGTCTCTACAATATTATGAATTGACAATCATTTATTTTTTAATGACAGCCATTTTTAATTTTAATAGTACTTCTTTTTGTAAACAGAACAATCAGTTCTATCAAGGACATACAACCAAATGCAGAAGACCTGTTCTCATAAAACTAGAAAACAGCATCTATGTAATGCAAGTCATTTTTGTTGATAGGATAACAGGTGATGGAGTCTTGCTAAATATCACAGATGTCTTATTTTTTACAAGTTTCCCCACCTGTGAATATTCAGTTAACATGGTATTTGCTTAAACATTCTCTATTCTTTTTGTAACTTATTGTGGAATCAGTTATAAAAATTCAGCAGATTTGAGCTGACAGTTTTTTCACTGAAATATGGTGAAAAGGAAACCCAACTTGCTCTTTTCCTGGTAAACTTGCTCTGTCATGCTGAAGGAGCACAGAATAATATATGATTGTCAGTTACAGATACAAATAGTATCCAGAGATACCCAGGGGGAAGAAAATGTTGACCATGCAAGAAAGACTATTTTTATTGCATTTTTAACTATATGCATTCTTAACTAAGGGTAAAGTAAACAGTTTGGGAAATCATTGGAACACCAAAATACAGATGTATTCACTGAATAAACAGTATGCTGCTGCTAAGTCACTTCAGTCGTGTCTGATTCTGTGTGACCCCATAGACGGCAGCCCACCAGGTTCTGCCATCCCTGGGATTCTTTAGGCAAGAACACTGGAGTAGGTTGCCATTTCCTTCTCCAATGCATGAAAGTGAAAAGGGAAAGTGAAGTCGCTCAGTCGTGTCCGACTCTTGGCGACCCCATGGACTGCAGCCGACCAGGCTCCTCCATCCATGGGATTTTCCAGGCAAGAGTTCTGAAGTGGATTGCCATTGCCTTCTCCAGAATAAAGAGTATAGTGGTTTGTTAAAAACTGAGACCCCATACTAAAAGTAGCTTTAAGTATGCTAAAGGATAAATTTGCTCCTCTAGGTAATCTGGAAATTTTTTAAAAATTATTTTATAAGGTAATTAATCTGATTTGTGTGTATTATTATGGTCAGTATGCTTGATCTTAATTTACATATACATGTACACTTTCATTGTTACCTTTCTCTCTCTTGATAGTCTATAATTGTATTTTTATGTAATATCCATAATCTCATATACAAATATAATAACATTGAAATAAAT
Source organism: Capricornis sumatraensis (assembly GCF_032405125.1). Classification (NCBI taxonomy): domain Eukaryota; kingdom Metazoa; phylum Chordata; class Mammalia; order Artiodactyla; family Bovidae; genus Capricornis; species Capricornis sumatraensis. Next base: position 22,704,268 of record NC_091086.1, read on the forward strand.
TGCAACTTTTCTTTCCTAGTATTAAATTTACAGTAATGTCTTTTAATTTCAGTTAATTCTTATAAATCATTTATTTAAAGTGTAAAATTCAATGAGTTTTAAGAGCTGTAAATAGCTATTGAAGTCATGATTACAATTAAGACAGAAAACATTTCAGCCATCCCCGACTGAATCTCTGTGCCCTTTTTCAGTCCATCATTTCTTCTGTTCTGGGCAACCCCACATCTGCTTGTGTCTTTTTAGACTAGCTTGTGTCATCTAGAATTTTATATAAAAGTGATAATACAGTGTTTACTCTTAATTTGAGTTCTTTTTACTAGCATGAATACTTTGAAGGTCATCTGTATGCTTGTGTACCTAAGTCATTCATTGGCTTTTATTGGTAATTATCATTCCATTGTATTGTTTTGTTTATCCAGTCTCCTGCTAATGGATATTTTACTTGTCTCTAATTTTTTATTAACATGATGAGTCTCTGTGTGTATATGCCTGTTTTTTATATCTGTTGCATAATATATAGATGTAGAATGGCCGAGTCATATACTAAGTGTATGTTTCAATTTTTATAGAACTGACAAAGAGTTTTCCAAAGGGACTGCACCATTTCCTATTTCCTTGAGCAGTGTATGAGAGTTCCAGTTTCTCCACATCTTGAATTTAGTATTGTGGATTTTTTTAAAAAATTATTATTCTAGTGAATACTCTTGCCTGGAAAACCCCATGGACGGAGGAGCCTGGTAGGTTGCAGTCAATGGAGTCATTAAGAGTCGGACACGACTGAGTGACTTCACTTTCACTTTTCACTTTCATGCATTGGGGAAGGAAATGGCAACCTACTCCAGTGTTCTTGCCTGGAGAATCCCAGGGAAAGGGGAGCCTGGTGGGCTGCTGTCTATGGGGTTGCACAGAGTTGGACACAACTGAAGCGACTTAGCAGCAGCAGCAATGAGTGTGTAGTATTATCTTGTGCTTGTGTGCTAAGTCATTTCAGTAGTATTCGGCCCTTTGTGAACCTAAGGACTGTAGCCACCAGGCTCCTCTGTCCATGAGGATTCTCCAGGCAAGAATACTGGAGTGGGTTGCCATGCCTTCCTCTAGGGGATCTTCCCAACCCGGGGATCCAAAATGTGTCTGTCTTATGTCTCCTGCATTGGTAGGTGGATTCCTTACCACTAGCACCACTTGGGAAGCACATGATAGTTTTAATGTGTGTTTCCCTGATCTTAATAATGCGTATCTTTTCATGTACTATTTTCTATCTGTAGATTTCACTTCTGCGAAAACCTTCTTAAATCTTTTGACCATCTTTATTGAGCTGTTTGTCTTATTATTCAGTTCAGTTCAGTCCAGTTGCTCAGTCATGCCTGACTCTTTGCAACCCCATGGGCTGCAGCACACCAGGCTTCCCTGTCCATCACAAACTCCCAGAGCTTACTCAAACTCAAGTCCATTGAATCAGTGATGCCATCCTACCGTTTCATCCTCCTTTGTCCTCTTATCCTTCTGCCTTCAATCTTTCCTAGCATCAGGGTCTCTTCCATTGAGTCAGTTCTTTGCATCAGGTAGCCAAATTATTAGAGTTTCAACTTCAGCATCATTCCTTCCAATGAACACCCAGGACTGATCTTTAGGATGGACTGGTTGGATCTCCTTGCAGTCCAAGGGACTCTCAAGAGTCTTCTCCAACACCACAGTTTAAAAGCATCATTTCTTCAGCACTCAGTTTTCTTTATTATTAACTAGTGTTATTATTAACCAGTAAAATTTCTTTATATTCTAGATGCAAGCTTAATATCAGACTTAGATACTGTGAATATTTCCTTGCAGTCTGGCTTACATTTGAGTTTTCTTAAGCATTTCAAAGACTAAATGGTTTTAGATTTGATTAAATCTTTTTTTTTCCCCTAAAATCATAGGCTTTTTCTGTTATAGTTTGTACTTTTATTGTCCTAATAAATTTTTTGCACCAAGGTCCCTAGTTGGCCTGCTTTTGTTTACTTTTCAGTGTCCCCTGGTTGTTGCTTTTTGCATTTTTTTCTGGAACTTTTAGTGATAAATATTGGTAGACATAGGCTAAGTGTACTCACTCCATCCTGGGTGCTTATTGTCTAATAGTATTTTTGAGAAATTGTAAACAAATGATAAAGAAAGCTCCACCATCACATAATTGAGATCATCCTGCTAGAGAAAAGAACATTTAAAGATGTTTCAGATGTGTCCGAGATGATTTGATTATATTGTAAGCAGTACATACAAAGGTACAGATTTGGACTTTTAAAATAATGCCCCCCTTTTTCTTGTTGCTGGAATTATTTCCTGATAATATGTGACATTTAAATGGAGCTTATTTATTTCTGGTCACAATAGTGAAAGTGAGCTCGATCAGTCATGTCCAACTCTCTGCGACTCCATGGACGGTAGCCTACCAGGATCCTCCGTCCATGGGATTTTCCAGGCAAGAATATTGGAGTGGGTTGCCATTTCCTTCTCCAGGGGATCTTCCCGACCCAGGGATTGAACCTGGGTCTCCTGCATTGTAGGCAGATGCTTTACCATCTGAGCCACCGGAGAAGTCACAATACTAGTATAAAATTCTATAGTCTACTTTGCATGTCATATTTCTTAAATATGACACATTTCTTGAACATGACATATTCTTTCTTTTATATTTCCTGCAAGAGATGAAACCATAGCCTCTTACATCAAATGCTCTGAGATTTGTGAGGAAAAGATGGATAATTCTTCTTCCATTTAGAGTAGCATTTCAGCACCAGGGATTGCCGCACATTATAAACCAGAAAGAAGACAAGATCAGTACTTATCTCTTGCAATGGGAAATTGTTGCCATTTGGAATGAAGTTCAGGCATCAGTTTAAGAATCTACCTTGTTCCAGGGCACCTCAGACATTCCCACTTTTTCTCAGATAGGAGAATTTCATGTAGGTGAATGACAGTCTTTCAGTTCAGTTGCTCAGTCATGTCTGACTCTTTGCAACCCCATGGACTGCAGCACACCAGGCTTCTCTGTCTATCACCAACTCCCAGAGCTTCCTCAAATTCATGTTCATCTAGTTGGTGATGCCATCCAACCATCTCATCCTCTGTCATCCCCTTCTCCTGCTTTCAATCTTTCCCAGCATCAGGGTCTTTTCCAATGAGTCAGTTCTTCGCATCGGGTGGCCAAAGTATTGGAGTTTCTACTTCAGCATCAGTCCTTCCAATGAATATTTAGGACAGTCTTTAGATACTCTATTACATGTTTCAGGGACATCAGTACATAAATAATCAGTGTCTTGATCATTACTTTTGATGCTAGATGGATTTTATAAGAACATCTTTGCAAAAAAGCAACATTTGGAGTCTTACTCAGTATTTACTTTGTGTGTGTGTGCGTGTGTGTGATTTTGTTACTGTGACACACAGTGGAGGTCTGGAAATGATAACAATGCCATTCTGACCAATTTACCAAGTACACAAAATGTTCACTCATTTCTGGAAAACAAATTGTTGATCTCAGCCTTTACCAGTTTGTATTGAAAGGGAGTAGGTACAAGTGTATTAAGCCCCTCCAAATGTTTCAAATGTTAAAATTACAAATGGCTACTTTTAAACTGTATTATTTAGAGTTTTAAAAAATATACTGCAAGCATTACTCTTGTTTTAAGTCATTTTTAAGCTAATGAGAACTCTATATGTGATAGTTACATAATTTCCAAATGACGACATTTGAGTAAGTTCTTATTGAAGGGTTTAGGGACTGAGAAAATAGATAAAAATATAAATCTGTTGATCATGAAAAATATGAGACTATTCTCTCCTGTCCATGCCTCTTATGACTAATACTTTTCTTGCTTGATGAAAGTCAGTGTAATAACCCAGACTGGCAGTCATGTATTTTATAATTGCTGATTTTTATCTTCACAAGTGAGACAGGTTATTTCCCAGATGGTAGAGTTCCACAAATGACACAATATAGTGTGTATATATCATACATTATATTTTATGTTTGTAATTCTTTTGTAGGAATGCCAATATTATTCCAAATAAGGCAGGTATTTCATATACCTACATGGCAAGAAATTCTAGAAGAGTGATATTTAAAATGATTACAAGCCACAAAAACACTTTTCTGCTAAGTTTTCATTTTTAAAGTGGCCAAGCTTCTCAGTGCCTCATATTATCTGTTTTTCAGTGCTATAAAAAATATGTCTTTCAGAACACATGGTTTTTATATACTTCATTGTAATCTGCCATACCTGGCCCAGGTGGTAACGGAAAGAAAACTTTCTGGAATGATATTGAAATGATCTCCGCTCTTCCTCTTCTAAAACTGCACGGGGAAATGCCCCACACAGAGGGCTTTACTGGTGAGTTAAACATCATTAGATAAAGAAATGATTCTAATATGCAAAATTTGTCTGGACAATAGGAAAAAAACCTAGCTTGATAACAAAGGTAAAAAGAATAGTATGAGAAAGAAATACTACCAGTCTCAAGTGTAGAAGAGAGTCAAATTCCTCAACAAAATTAACAAACATAATCTAGCAGTATATTGATTACACCAATATAAAAATCCTGGCTTTATGCCAGGAAAACAAAGTTTGAATGTTTATTTCACATTGGAAAATCAATTGTTATGGTTCTTCACATTCATAGATTAAAGGAGAGTATCATAGCATATTAATAGAGAAGGAAATGCATCTAATTTTGTCACCATTCATTAAAAAAAAAAAACTTCTTAGACACTAATATTAAAAGGTGTCCTTAGTCATGATGATGAAATCCTCTCTGTTTGTGTTTGAAAACATCACTGGTAGCTTCTAGGAAGTAATATCTGATGAAAAGAGCTGGCGTCTCGTAATTAATGTGGGTGGGAAGCAGATTGCAGAAGAGCAACATTCATGTAACAGGATTTTTGCCTGTTCCCACCATTCCAACTTGCATTGAGAAGTGGTTGACTCCAAGTGTAAAGCAGTGTTTCTCAAACCTTAGCAAGCCTTGGGATCACTGAAGTAGTCGTGAAAAAGAATGCTTTCCCATTCTGTGAGTGTTTGATCTAGTGCTTCTAGTTTGAGGCCAGACAATTTTCATTTCCAACAAGTTCCCAGGTGATATTGACACGACTTTTGGGTATCCAACGTTGAAAGTCTCTGGGCTTCAGCAACAATGACAGTTGTTTGGATTAGAGAGTGAAGACAATGACCATGGTAATTATTTTTATGTGCTTTCTCAAAAAAACTACTCAGAGCTTTAAAATTCTAGTCGTGATATTTCTGTGCCATTACCACACTGTTTTGATTGCTGTACTTCATTATAGTCTGAAGTGGGAGAGTCTGATTGTTCCAGTTTCGTTTTCTCTCCCAAGATTGTTTGGCTATTGGAATCTTTTGTTTTTCCATACAAATTAAAATTTTTTTCTAGTTCTATGAAAAATGCTATTGGTAATTTGATAGGAATTACACTGGATCTGTACATTGCCTTGGGTAATATGGTCATTTTAACAATACTGATTCTTCCTATCCAAGAACACAGTATATTTTTCCATCTATTTGTATTCTTTGATTTCTTTCATCAGTGTCATAGTTTTTGGAGTACAGGTCTTTTGCTTCCTTAGGTGGGTTTTCTATAGGTATTTTATTCTTTTTGATGGTAACTGGAATTGCTTCCTTTTTTTTTCTGATCTTTCATTGTTAGTAGATAGAAATTCAGCAGGCTTTTGTATATTAATTATGTATCCTGCAACTTTACCAAATTCACTGATGAGCTCTGCTATTCATTGATAGTGTCTTGAGCATTATCATTTCATCTGCAAACAGTGACACTTTTACTACTGTTTTCCAGCTTAGATTTCTCTTATTTCTTTTTCTTCTCTGACTGCTGTGGCTAGAACTTTCAAAGCTATGTTGAATAAAAGTGGTGAGATTCAACATCCTCTTTGGTTCCTAATCTTAGAGGAAATTCTTTCTGTTTTCCACCACTGAGTATGAGGTCAGCCATGCATTTGCCACACAGGGATTTTATTATTTTGAGACCATGTTCCCTCTCTTCTCACTTTCTGGAGGGGCTTTATCTTAAATGGATGTTGAATTTTATCAAAAGCTGTCTCTGCATCTACTGAGACAAGCATATGGCTTTTATTGTTCAGCTTGTTAAAATAGTAATTGATTGATTTGCAGGCTATTGTTGATTCCATCTAGTTTATTTTTCATTTCAGTTGTTGTATTCTTCATCTCTGTTTGATTGTTCTTTATATATTCTAACGCTTTGCTAAAAAAACTTATAACCTCAAGCTAGCTGTATCCAGTCTTCTCCCAGATTCTTTGATCATCCTTACAATCACTATGGTGAACTCCTTTTCTGGGGTTCTATCTCCACTTCACTCAGTTCTTCTGCTGGTGTTTTATTTTGTTCCTTTGTCTAGAACATGCTTCTCTGTCACCTCATTTTACATAAGTTGCTATATTTGTTTTTATGTTTCTCATAGGTTGGTTACACTTCCCGACCTTGAGGAAGTGGTCTTTTCTAGGAGACTTCGTATGTCCCAGCAGTGCACTCCCCTCTCACCACCCAAGCTGTGTGTTCTAGAGGTTTCCTATGGGAGTTGTATAGGTCCTTCTGCTGGGGTGTGATGAATATGTGTGTAGTCTGGCAGGCTTGGTTGGCCCCAGTTCTAGTGTCTGCCTTGTGTGGAAGCTGCCAACCACCAGTTGGCAGGACTGAGTCACCAAATGACCTACTGCAGAAACCCAGGGGCCCTGGTGCTGATGTTGGCTCACTGGTAGATGGAGTCAGGATCCAGAAGCCTACTGGCAGGCAGGCAGGTCCTGGAGTCTGGTTGCAGGGTCTACGAAATCTTGTCATTGGTGGAGAAGGAGGTTATTGAAACATATGGATACAGTGTCTGAGGTGTCTTAAAGTTTGTGTTGGCTTGCTAGTGGGTAGGGCCAGGGCCAGCTGGTGTCAGGTCACGGTCTGGTCTATTGTGGGCTGGTTGGGTTTTCAGGTTGTGGATTTGTGGTTTTCTTGTTTCTTGTGTTTGCCCCCTGCTGGATAAGGCTGGTTCAGAGGCTACAGCAGGCTTTCCAGGGGACAGGGTGGAGACCAGGGGATTCTGGAGCTGATGCCTTCCCATTGGCATGCAGAGCTGGGTCCTAGACCTCCTTCTGGGCAATCTAGAGGCATGTCTAGAGGTAGCAGTAGGCTCAGGATGGCTCTGCTGCTGCCGCTGCAAAGTCACTTCAGTTGTGTCCGACTCTGCGCGACCCCATAGATGGCAGCCCACCAGGCTCCCTCGTCCCTGGGATTCTCCAGGCAAGAACACTGGAGTGGGTTGCCATTTCCTTCTCCAATGCATGAAAGTGAAAAGTGAAAGGGAAGTCACTCAGTCCGACTCTTAGTGACCCCATGGACTGAGGCCCACCAGGCTCCTCCGTCCATGGGATTTTCCAGGCAAGAATGCTGGAGTGGCGTGCCACTGCCTGGCTGTAGGCAGGCTGTTTGCTGATGGGTGGGGCTACGTCTACAACTCAGCTGCTTCACCTTAAGTATTCCAGCACTCATGCCTACAGTCTATTGGGTGGGACAGGTCTTGGTACCTGAGAACTAAAGGATGGAGCCCACAGTGGCACCTGTCTGCACCAGCATCCATGCTGGAGAAAGCTCCCATGAGTGGCTGCTGTCAGTGTATGTGATGTCCCCAGGGCAAACTGGAGCTGCCCCCACCTCTGTGGACATTCTCCAAGACCAGCAGCATGCCTGCCCAGAATCCTATCCAATTACTGCTTCTGCCCTGGGTCCCAGTACATGTGAGATTTTGTGTGTGCCTTTCAGGAGTGAAGTATCTATTTTCTCCAGTCCTGTGGGCCTCTCCAAATTAAGTTCCACTAGCCTTCAAAGCCAAATATTCTGGGGGCTCATCTTCCCTGTGCAAGACACTTAGGCTGGGGAGCCTAATGTGAGGTTCAGAGGTCTCAGTCCTGTGGGAAAATGTTTGTACTTATTTTTCTGTTTGTGGGCTGCCCACCAGGGGCATGTGACTTGGCTATGTTACAAGTCTTTTGTTTTTTCTTTATATCTTTAGTTGTACAGTATCTTTTTTGCTAGGTTTAACTCTTTTTTCATTGATGGTTGTTTTTCAGATGTTGGTGTGTTTGTGAGAGGGGGTGAGCTTTCTTTTCTGCAATCTTGACTCCCACCCACCCTATGTCTTATGATTGGAGTGCTTAGTCCATTGACAGTTATTGATAGGTGTATACTTATTACCATTTTGTTACTTATTTTCCAGTTATTTTTGTATTTCTTCTTTGTTCTTGTCTTCTCTTAGTTTCTTCCCTTATGAATTGATGACCTCTTCTAGTGGTTTGCTTGTTTTCAGGGTAGACAGGTGTGTGTATGCTCTTCACAAACGTAGTCTAAGTTTCTTTTATCCCTTTTGTTACCTACTCGTTTTCCAACCAGTGAAGGGGACTCGTTTTCCCAGTGTCAGACCCAAGGGTTGGGGTGCCCAATATGCGGCTTGAAGCTTCCCTCCTCAGGGAGGATCTCAGCTCCCTGGTAATGCTGCTTCTCTTCCCTGTCCTCTACCTGAAGCACAGGTCGCAGCCTGATTGCTTCTTTTCCCTTTCTATCCAACTCCTCATGGATCTTTCATACACCTTTAGTCGTATGAGCGTCTTTCTGCCAGTCTCCAGTTAGTTTTCAGCGAGAATTGTTCCTCATGCAAATGTGTTTTAGATGTGTTCATGAGGGGAAGCGAGTTCTGTATCTTCCTGCTTCCCCATTTTTTATCTGAATCATATCTCTTTTATTTTTTTATCATAGGATAATTACAATATTTTGATGGTTTTTGCCATACATCAACATGAATCCATATTAGGTATTTATATAATATCTGTTGTCTTTTATTTTTTGATGTTATATTTCTCCCTGATTATTAAATCTGGGAGAAATATTTTTGCTGTAATCAATAAAATATAAGCAGGTAAATCACCTCCATTAAAAAATAATATTTTTCATTATCTTTTTTATGACATTAATGACTTGGAGTATCACTTATGTTAAAACTAACTTCTCAAATTTTATTATAAAATTTTACTATCAATGGGGAAAAGATGAGAGAATTTTACAGTGAATAACCAAATACCTAGTATAAAACCACCTGATTCTAAAAAAATTACTAAACTTTCTTTATAATACATCTATCCAGCTATCCATATTTCTGTATAGATATAAGCAATGTGTCTTACTTACATGATACACTGTCATTTAATTTTTCTTTATTTGTTGCTCATATACTGAACTACAAGTTTGAGGACAATGACTGTGTTTAGTTTATATTTCTTAGCATAAAACAGTCTTAGTAGTGTCCTAGTGTGAATTTACTGTATTTGAGCTCATCAAAATGATGAATTTAGTACTCTTTTTGAAGAAATGTTAATGAACTCTTTAAATGCTGTTTGGTAACATGACCTAGTAAAAACTTAGGCTTTAGCAGCAGAAAAATATGGTTTTAGTCTTTTGTTACTTTGGCCAATGTACTTCATTTTCTGTGCCTTGGTTTTCTCATGTATACTAACCTGTAAGATTCCTGTGAAGAGTAAGATTCACTAACAATAGCAAAGTTGCAGGATACCAAGTTATTATACAAAGGTGTATCACTTTCCTATATACTAGCAATGAATGCATGGCATTTGAAATTAATAACACAATACCATTTACATTAGCACCAAACATGAAATTCTTAGGTATAAATCTAGTAAAATATGGATAATGTCTATGTGAGCATAACTACAAAATTCTGAAATATGAAATCAAAGCAGAACTAAATAAATAGATATTTCAGATTCATGGATGGGAAAACTCAGCATTGTCAAGATGTCAGTTTTTTCCAGCATGATGTATAAATTCAATCCTAGTCAAAATCCTATCAGGTTATTTTGTGGCTATTGACAAACTGATTCTAAAGTTAATATGGGGTGGGAAAGGATCCCAAATAGCCAATACAATATTGAAAGAGGAAAAAATTGATTGATTGACATCACCCAAGTTTAAGACTCACTGTTCAATGCTACAGTAATCAAGATGTTATGATATTGGTAGAACAGTAGAAAACTAGATCAATGCAACAGAAAAAGAGCCAGGCAATCAGTTCAGTTCAGTCACTCAGTCATGTGTGACTCTGCAACCACATGGATTGCAGCACGCCAGGCTTCTCTGTCCATCACTAACTCCCGGAGTCCACCCAAACTCACATCCATTGAGCTGGTGATGCTATCCAACCATCTTATCCTCTGTCGTTCCCTTCTCCTCCTGCCCCCAATCCCTCCCATGATCAGGGTCTTTTCCAGTGAGTCAGTTCTTCGCATCAGGTGGCCAAAGTACTGGAGTTTCAACTTCAACATCAGTCCTTCCAATGAACACCCAGGACTGACCTTCTTTAGGATGAACTGGTTGGATCTCCTTGAAGTCCAAGGGACTCTCAAGAGTCTCCTCCAACACCACAGTTCAAAAGCATCAATTCTTCAATGCTCAGTTTTCTTTATAGTCCACCTCTCACATCCATACATGACTACTGGAAAAACCATAGCCTTGACTAGATGGACCTTTGTTGGCAAAGTAATGTCTCTGTTTTTTAATATGCTATAGGAATCAGCAAACTAAAATGGACTGGAATGGGTGAATTTAACTAGGATGGCCTACTACTGTGGGCAAGAATCCCTTAGAAGAAATGAAGTAGCTGTCATAGTCAAGCCAAGCAATAGATCAGCATAAATATTGTCAGCTAATCTTTAAAAAGGAGCAAATTTATTCTTTGAAAGAAATAAACTATGCAAGAAAAGTTAACTCAGTTTTTCATATTGTTGGAACATAAGTCAACACAAAATCAGTAATAAAATTTAGAAGACTGCAACAGATAGCAAGAGTTAGTATATGCAACTCAATTCTGAAGCTGCTATCTCTCTCACTTAAATTAACTGGACTATTTGATGTGAATGAGGATATTGGTAACAATGTAATTTTACAGCGCATAAGAGGAACAACATTCAGAATCACAGCTCTCAAAAGGACTTTAAAACTAATGGACTGCTTTGTAACACCTTTATAAATCTTTGCAAACTTTTCCCAGAGTGGGTATTAAAGGTATAATGAGTAGATAAATTGAATAGGGAAATAAAGTAAGATAAATAGTGTTAACAGTGAATCAATATATGATTTCAAGGAGAAACATTGCAAATGCTGTAGTCAGCCATGTTGGTAAATAGAGCAGCACATGTGATATTCTCATGTTGTAGGGGAAAATATTCACGGAACAGCTTGAATGGGATTTAAAATACATTTATTTCCTTTCTTTTTAAATTTTATAGAACTATAGTTGATTTACAATGTCATATTAGGTTTATTTTCTATTTCTGGAAAATTGTAATATATTTCTGTCACCTTCAGAGAATTTAATTGAACCAAAATTATCAAAAATGATTTAAATCACTATATTTGGTATGATAAAGAGCCATAGTCAGTCAGTCAGTTCAGTCACTCAGTCGTGTCCAACTCTTTACGACCCCATGAATCGCAACACGCCAGGCCTCCCTGTCCAACTCCCGGAGTTCACTCAAGCACACGTCAATTGAGTCGGTGATGCCATCCAGCCATTTTATCTGTCGTCCCTTTTTCCTCCTGCCCCCAATCCCTCCCAGCATCAGAGTCTTTTCCAATGAGTCAACTCTTTGCATGAGGTGGCCAAAGTACTGGAGTTTCAGCTTTAGCATCATTCCTTCCAAAGAAATCCCAGGGCTGATCTCCTTCAGAATGGACTGGTTGGATCTCCTTGCAGTCCAAGGGACTCTCAAGAGTCTTCTCCAACACCACAGTTCAAAAGCATCAATTCTTCAGTGCTCAGCCTTCTTCACAGTCCAACTCTCACATCCATACATGACCACTGGAAAAACCATAGCCTCAGAATTTATTTTTCTGGGCTCCAAAATCATTGCAGGTGGTTATTGCAGCCATGAAATTAAAAGACACTTACTCTTTGGAAGAAAAGTTATGACCAACCTAGATAGCATATTCAAAAGCAGAGACATTACTTTGCCGACTAAGGTACGTCTAGTCAAGGCTATGGTTTTTCCTGTGGTCAAGTATGGATGTAAGAGTTGGACTGTGAAGAAGGCTGAGCACCGAAGAATTGATGCTTTTGAACTGTGGTGTTGGAGAAGACTCTTGAGAGTCCCTTGGACTGCAAGGAGATCCAACCAGTCCATTCTGAAGGAGATCAGCCCTGGGATTTCTTTGGAAGGAAGGATACTAAAGCTGAAACTCCAGTACTTTGGCCACCTCATGCGAAGAGTTGACTCACTGGAAAAGACTCTGATGCTGGGAGGAATTGGGGGCAGGAGGAGAAGGGGATGACAGAGGATGAGATGGCTGGATGGCATCACTGACTCGGTGGACGTGAGTCTGAGTGAACTCTGGGAGTTGGTGATGGACAGGGAGGCCTGGCGTGCTGCGATTCATTGGGTCGCAAAGAGTCAGACACAACTGAGCAACTGAAGTGAACTGAACTGAACTGACTAAACAGAACTTTGTTGGAAAAGTAATGTCTCTGCTTTTCAATATGCTATCTAGGTTGGTCATAGCTTTTCTTCCAAGGAGTAAGTGTCTTTTAATTTCATGGCTGCAGTCACCATCTGCAGTGATTTTGGAGCCCAAAAAGATAATCTGACACTGTTTCCACTGTTTCCCCATCTATTTCCCTTGAAGTGATGGGACCAGATGCCATGATCTTCGTTTTCTGAATGTTGAGCTTTAAGCCAACTTTTTCACTCTCCTCTTTCACTTTCATCAAGAGGCTTTTTAGTTCTTCTTCACTTTCTGCCATAAGGGTGATGTCATCTGCATATCTAAGGTTATTGATATTTCCCCCAGCAATCTTGATTCCAGCCTGTGCTTCTTCCAGCCTAGTGTTTCTCATGATGTACTCTGCATAGAAGTTAAATAAGCAGGGTGACAATATACAGCCTTGACGTACTCCCTTTCCTATTTGGAACCAGTCTGTTGTCCCATGTCCAGTTCTAACTATTGCTTCCTGACCTGCATACAAGTTTCTCAAGAGGCAGGTCAGGTGGTCTGGTATTCCCATCTCTTTCAGAATTTTCCACATCATTTGAAGATCCTACCAACATAGTCTACTTCTATTAGAGCACTCACCCTCTTCTATCCCTGATAATTTTTGTATGAATCTATTTTGTTACCCTTTAAATCCCTGGGGTCAGGTTTTCTTTCTCATTATTCTTTCATTTTCTACTTCTACCACAGTGATCAGCTTATTTTAAATGAATGCACAAATGAATGAATATATCAGTTAATAAGTATATGTATACATATCTAGCTCTCTTCCATTTCTTTCTCTGTATGTCATCTAGTTTCTCCCTGCTTTTCTCATTTCACATTTGCATTTCAAATCAATATTAATCCAGTACCTGTGTATTTGTACTCGTTCTGTTTGTTTTAAAACTTTTCATGCTATTTCAGTCTCCATTAGGTAATTATTCCTTTGGATAGAGGAAGGAAAGCAAAACTTAAGTTATTTTTGCACACATTTTTCTCGTCTAACAAAATGTATGTCTGAAAAAAATGCCTCAAGTTAGAATTTACTTTAACTTGAGCAATTTGCAATCCCAACATTACTATACTACAAATGAGAGGTGAAAAATGCCCACCAATAGAAATGTCTGTAATTTAACATGGAAACAGGGTATAAATTACGTCTCTTCAAGGAAATAAAAAAGTAGGTCTATCCTGCCACTTGGGGAAATAAATTCTAAGTAGTACATGAAATGGGACAGTTTAATTTTGTACATTATAGTTCTTGGCCATTGAACAAGAAGTGAATGAATGGGTACCTGTTAGTTCCTGCCAAATGCTACTGACCTGAATCCAGGATTTGTTGGATGAGAAGGGCCATGGGGTCAATCTAATTTGATCTTTTAATTCTTGTATGAAGTAAAGTCTCCCTGGGACAGGTAAGATGGAGCTCCCTGTTACTTGCACTTTTGAGCACTGCTCCAAGAATAATTTTCTTCCCAGTACAGATCAAGACTCTGATTCAAGGGAGGGTAATGGGACAATGTGTCTTTATACCAGTTTTCCCCCAAGGATTGAAAGTTGTTTCAGCCTCTTTAGCCTTATACTTAGTGATTTCTGCCCTCATCCTCTGGATCTGAGAACAAGTTGTTGATGATCTTAAATTTCAACATGATAAAGAAGTTGTAACTTTTCTATGAATGTGTTCTTAGGTTTGGAAAGTTGGGTATCAGTGACATTACTGATGCTATTTGTTATTTTTAAGCCTATATATAAGTTTTGAAATAACTTTCAGAAATAACTGAAAGTACAGAAGTATGGTGGAAATAAGAAATTCAAACCATGAGCTATGAGGGGAGAAACAGTGAAGAGTCTTTTTGTAATATGTCAGGAGAAAGATGATGAGGGCCTGATCTAAAGCAGTACTAACAGGACAGCAAGGTATGGGTACAATGGTCTTTTCAAATAATTGGATGATGAGGATACAAGTTGAAGATTGTCTCTGATTTTTTGGTCATTAGTGATACCATTAATTGAATAGAGGAAGGTAGGTAAAGAAAGAATTGCAGAATTTTTTGTAGCATCTAAGGGAAAAGGATTTTGGTTTGGGGAAAGATTGACTTTGAATTACTTTGAAAGAAGATATCATTGGGAGCTTAAAAACAGGAAAGTAGAGCTCAGAAAATAATTGTTGGCTAGAGATACAGATCCAGAAATCATTATAACAAGTTGTATCTAGGCTGAGAAAAAGAAATCTGCTGTTTTACATGTATTGCTCCATATCATCTTCACAGCTATCTTCTCTGGAAGATGGTGATATTATTCTTTACTTTAAAGTGAGAAAAACTCTAGCAGAGAGATGTTAATTATTTTTTTATAAGAATACCATTACCATGGTGGATGTATTAATCTGACTGGGCTGACATGAAAAAAAAAATACCATAAACAGGGTGGATAGACATTTCCCACAGTTGTAGAAGCTGAAAGTCCAAGATCAGGGTGTCAGTATGGTTGGATTCTGGTGAGAGCTCTCTTCTTGGCTTATAGAAGGCCAGCTTCTCACTGTGGGTTCGTGTGGCCTCTCTCCAGTGAGCACACATGGAGAGGGAGAGAGAGAATTCTTTTTCTTCCCCTTATAAAGTCACCAGTCCTGTTGGATTAGGACTCTACCCTTTAGACCTCACGTTACCTTGACTGCCTCTTAAAAGCCCTATCTCCAAATACAGGTATTTTGGGGGGTTTGGACTTCAACATATGACTTTTGGGGGACCACAATTCATTCTCTTGCTGACTTGAACCTGGATAGGTCACAGACAGTGCACCCTTTACTGCTAGATGTGTGATGCAAGCCAGTTACTGGCTTTGGTTGCCAGGAGCCCATAATCAAAGTGCTTTGTGAGTGTGGAGAAAACAGGTAGATGACATGGACTAGCAGACACAAGGTGTGGTGGTACTGAATAGAATAAACCTTAAATTAATTAGGAATCCAAAAATTCATAAGACATAATTTTGCCCTCAATAATATTTCTATAATATTATATATATACACACTTTATTTATATAATGTGTGTACTGTGTTATATTGTATACATGTTCTTTATAAATAAAATATATATACTTTGTATTATGTGTATATATATACATATAATATAGGCTTCCTAGGTGGCACTAGTGGTAAAGAACCCACCTACCAATGCAGGAGACATAAGAGACATAGATTCAATCTCTAGGTTCGGAAAATCTCCTGAGGGAGGGACTGGCAACCCACTCCAGTTTTTGCCTGGAGAATCCCATGGACAGGGGAACCTGGTGGGCTATAGTCCTAGGGTTTGCAGAGTTGAACAGACCTGTGATATATACTGATATATATATCAGTATAAAAAGAAAGCCAAGTTTCTTTGAAGTATTTCTCCTAAAAGCCGCAGAATGTTTCCAGGTACAAACTGTCATCAGTTGATGCCTAAATCCTTGTGTTTTGACTCTACAGGCATGTTTTTATTGCTTCTGGAGGTGGCGTGTATCATAGAAATTGGAATCAGTTCTCAATTCTTGCACAAAACAAAAAGTACATCTTTGGAAACGCATCTGTACTATATAGATAGAGATGAAGCTCTTCTTAAAGCCATGTGACTTATACAAAGAGAATTACAGATACAGTTACATATTGAGTGTTTATACATGAGTTTTTCAAAGTTACCTTTTAAGTGCCTCAAACTACTTTAACTATTTCATTAGCCTCTAACATTTCAATGCAGTTTAAGAACCAGAAATATATATCCTAGAAATAGGCCACATTCAAATTGGTTTTTCTCTTGGAGATCAAAGAGGAAATTTTCTATGAAATAAAGAAGGTGATTGAACCCTAAGAGGGGAAAAAAAAAAAAAATCATTTCACAGTGTCTAGTCCCAGCTCTCTTGTTTCTGATCAAATAGCAGTGTGCAATTAGAATGTCATGTTTGTGGATCTTTTATATATTCATTTCTATTTGACCCTAAATCACTCTAATACATGACCTCGTATTTAGATTTCAGAAAAACAGTCATTAGACTAGTCCTAGGTTTCAGGTTGGCATTGAAGATAGGTTTCAAAAATCATTAGCCTGTCAAAAATTTTGACAGGCCTATAAAATGTTTTGGCCCTGCTGACAGTCACCCATGTTATTGCATCAGCTGCCTCCTTGGCTCAGAGTGCTTCCACTGACCCCTATGTCATTAATATAAAAGGTATACTTTTCACCTTCACCTAGTGATTGGGACTCAAAATATATACCCCAACATGTAACACCAGGAACATGAAGAATGAATAGTAACCAATGGCTCTGTTGAACAAATAATATTTTCCAGTCACCTTCATGTGCTCTTCCTTTGTGTCTCATAATCCAGTGAATTTGTTATGCTTAATACTTATACTTTAGAGCTGAGCAAACTGATATTAGTATAATAGTTAAGAACCCTGACTTACTCAACAGGATAAGCAGTTCTGAATCCCAGTTCTGTCCCTTAATAGCTCAATAGTCAAATTAAAAAAAAAAAAAAAACTTTCAACATCTTATTTTCTTCTTATATAAAATCTAAAAGTTAAAATATTGGGCTGGCCAAAAAGTTCACTTGGATTTTTCTGTATCATCTTACGAATAAACTCCTTGGCCAACCCAACATTATCTCCCTCAGTAGGTTAGAGACTAGAATAAGATTAGCATGTGGTAGGATAAAATGAGAATACCACTGGCTAGCACTTTTCTAATGAAAAATTAGTCTGTGGTAGTGTTTGTTAGAAACACTATGACTTGTCCAAGGTAACACAGGTCAAAATTGGACTCAGAGTGAGGTTTACTGCAATTTCAGTGCTTTTCTTCATGAGATACTTTTGTGCGGAGAAATGTTTAAGCTATGCTGTCTTCTGTTAAGCCCAAACTGATTTTGTTGGTGTGAACACATAGGTCAGTCTGTATTTTCACAATGATTTGGGATGTACCTAAGTTAATGGCAGAGAGTTGGTATGAAATAGAGTGGGAGTAAGTGAAATAGCCATAGATTTGGTTACAAATAAAGACACTTGCTGTCCTGTAACAAGGGCCCAGTGGCATAGATGCAGGGAATCACCGCCACCTACAAAACGAGGCCTGCCTGTCTCTACCCAAGGAACTTTTCCTGCACCTACACGCATCCTGTTACTATTTTCTACCTAAGCAGGAAGTAAATAGGTTTCTACCCTTTTAATTTTTGTATTGTTTACCCAGTTATATGAATGTCATTGTAACATAGTAATGTTTTACATTATCTTATAATCTAGGGAATACATTTTAATTGTTCATTTTCATTAAAGATAACACATGCTTAATAAAAAACAGCAGCTTCTATATCCTTGCAATGTATTCCTCTTACCTGTTCAGAGAATCTGGGCTAGTCACAACATGTACTGGTTCTTTCATTGAGGAGCACCCAGTGGAAGCATCTATACATGTGCATGGTCTACTTTTATATTCATCACGAAACTATAGTCTACTTCCATTGAGCACTGAAATTCTCCATAGTGTCAGAGAGTGACTCTGTGCACTCTACCTGTTGACTAGGTTGTATGTGTGTGTGCACATGTGTGTGCATGTGTTATAAACATACATTCTGTATGAGGTAGCCATGATCTCTAGGTATAATTCTAAATGGCAGAGACTGAGGTAATATATATGGGTAAATATTAAGGAGCTACCCAAAAGTAGTGCTGTATTTAATAACATATTTTGGAAAGATAAGGACTCAGGGAGAA
The DNA here is from genome assembly GCF_032405125.1 of Capricornis sumatraensis. Taxonomy (NCBI): domain Eukaryota; kingdom Metazoa; phylum Chordata; class Mammalia; order Artiodactyla; family Bovidae; genus Capricornis; species Capricornis sumatraensis. The sequence goes on from NC_091086.1 coordinate 22,722,611, forward strand.
GTCAGTAAAGAGGGAATGTCATGTCAATCAAAATAAGAGGAAATCATCATTTTTTATCATTTTGTGAAGGCTTTATAGAGAAGGAAGGGTTATGGGAGCATCTTACATTTTCTGCACTAGATAAATTTCAGTAATGATTTGGCCTTTAGAAAGCGATATTTTCAAATTCCTTTACTGGGGCAATGTGTTTGCTTTTGTGCCTTCTTTGTCTATGCAGGCAGGTGTTACCAGAGATGGTTAAAACTTCTTATTACATAGCACCGCATGCTTCACTGGGCAATGAAACAGAAAAGTTAAAACGAAACTTAATATCACCTAACACTTTTATCTCTTTTGAAAATTACTTGACCAGACTCTTTGTCAGCACTCTTCTTGCTCTTTTTTGCTTCCCTTCAGTTGTCTGGTTTGGAACTGTAAAAAAATAAAAGATCACGACACCATGAATCTTTGCTTTAACTCAGAGATGAGGGAGAATGAACTAGACTGTGGGATGAAATGACTTGTCAGTATTTGCATCCACCTTTATTCCTGAATTAGCTGTTGCTTTTCACTGTATTCAACACTGTGCCAGGTTCTGTGCTAACATTCAGAAGACCATCTAGAGGGTGTATAAATGAAATAATTGAGGCAAATAAAATAACTGAGGATAAAGAGTTACGAGTAAGGCCGGTCACTGCCCACTAGTAGGGAGTGTGGGAAGGGTCAGGTGAGACTATGGAGCATATGGCAATTGACTGGAGCCTTTAATCACTGACAGAATATTGAGTCAGAATCAGGTTTAAAGAATAGGTGAATCAGTGACACTCCTGGAAGAGAACTGAGTCATGTAATAGTAGTTGTAGTCTGGTTGGGCAGGAACAGTAGGAGAAAATGATGCCCTAACATTAGCCATCACCTTCTATTGAGTTATGACACTACACAGAGCTGTGAAGCATGCAGTGCTCTGAAGCTTCAGAACACCCACCACGATGGCAAAGATATTTTATTGACATAACACTTGAAATGTTTTGAACTGCAAATGAAAATCAATGTTCCCCATCCCCCTTGTGGATTGTAATAAGCAAGATGTGGTTTAGCATCTGTTCAACTCAATGTTGATTTTTCAGAAAGTTGAGATATGCTATGAATCTTTCTCCTGGACACAGGTTTTCTTTAGAGAAATATTTTCTTGATAATATGTCAGAATCTTTCAGGATTTGTGTCTTCAATGAAAAAAAAATGACTTTTTTTTTAACCCTATATATTTTTTGTTGAGTAAAATTCAAATCTAGCTTGTCAGCTTTTTTTTTAAAGAAGAACAAATAGAAAATAGATAGTCTTGATTATAGTCCAAGTCACAATTTGTTCTCTATTGTTCTCTGGAAACATGGAAATAATTATATTCCATTTATCAGAGAATAAAGAGAAGGATATTCTTGTGATCCATAACTGGAAGAGTGTAAATCCCTGATCTGCATTTTTAGAGATTTGTTCTACTTCTAAGTAGAAAGGCTAAGGCTCACTGGAGATGTACCCATTTGTATATCATTTGCCCAGAGAGAGAAAGCAAGTTCTTGGATTTGTAATACACTTATCTGGTTATCTTTAGGTGGAACATTCATGCTGGGAAAAATAAATTTTCTTATTACTGACTCATATTATAATGGCATTGAACACTATAGTAAGGCACCAAGGCGATAGTCACAAGTAAAATTTGTTGAAATCTGATCTCATTTCCCAGTGCAGATCTGGGAAGAAAATACTGTTAGCCAAATTCAGGCAGGGTTGATTGTAAAAAGAATAGTATTCATGATTTCAAAGCTGGATATGAGTTTTACCTGAGGAACTTTTAAAACATTAATAACTTCCTTTCTTCCCCACCCACGTAACTCCCTCCCTGTGAGCCTTCCTTCTTCGCTCCCGGCTATAAGAAATTAGGCAGGGTTGAATGAGGACAGCAGCAGCCTCAGAGGATCTAGACAGGTTTCAGGGAGACTGAGACAAAATAAACATACTGAGGACACCAGAGCTAAATTTCTCACTGTTAGAAAAGGAAACTACAAATACGGGATGGGAGAAAGTTGAAATGAGCACTGTAATCTTGGATTGCAATTAGTAATATGTGTGTGAATGCATCGCTTTTTATATCTCAATGTAGAGGGACAGAGGCTTCCCTGGTGACTCAGACGGTAAAGAATCCACCTGCAATGCAGGAGACCTGAGTTCAGTCCCTGGGTTGGGAAGATCCTCTGCAGAAGGGCATGTAACTCACTCCAGTATTCTTGCCTGGAGAATCCCTATGGACAGAGGAGTCTGGCAGGTTATATCCCATGGGGTCATAAAGAGTCAGACATGACTGAGCAACTAAGCACAGATAGAGAAATTCAATACAAAAATAAGAGATGTATGTATTCCACATTTCTAGTCATTTGCTGTGATTGAAATGAGGAAGTGTTCAAACAACAATGGAGTCAAGTCAGAAAATATAGATGTCAGTTTGAAGGGGCTTCACTACAAAATCTAGAACAATTTGGGAATCTAAATACTGATAATGATGGATAGTGTTGAATCAATCTATGGTGAAATAACTGAGCATATTACCATGGAGAAGAGAATGTTTTTACTTGCAGAATGCCAAACAGTAAATGTAAAAGTAATGGTAGAATTGGAAAAAAATCACAATTTAGAAACTAATGTAATAATAATTTGGCCAACAAAGAACACTCGTGGATGTAGAATATATGGGTGAAAATTTAATGACAAAGAGGATATTTACATAGCCTCAGAGTTTCTCCCCACATAATTATACATACAGTGGAGAAAAAGTACCTTTAGTAGACTCTGATCAAAACCTCCAACAAGTTATCAAAGTTATCACCAGTGACGGGACACACTGACATTGCATATCATGGTGATGGGACACAGTGAGAAGAGACAGTCTTGGTGATCTTTCTGCCAAATTGTATAGCCTGAATCTAGTCATAAGGAAACAGACAATTCCAACTTGAAAAATATTCTACAGGCCAACTGTTATAGATTCAAAAATATTAAGGTTGGTAAGGGCACAGAAGAATTGTGGAACTCTTCCAGACTTACGGAAACTAAAGAGATGGAATAGTCCATTGCCAACACTTCATCCTGGTTTGGATCATTCTGCTATGAAGGACATTATTGGGATGGTTGGCAAAAATCTAAATGGGAAGAAGGGTATATGGGATTTCTTTGTATTCCTAGCACTTTTATTTTGTAAGTTTGAAATTCCTTCAAACTAATAATGTCTGTGTCCCCACTCACACAGAATTACAACAGGATCTCTGAGAATATAAACATTTTTCAAAGAACCTAAGATGACTCTAACAAGAAGCCAGGATTGAGAACTGCTGGGCAAGCAGCAACAGTTCATTAAGACCAGTGCTTGCAACTAGAAGAATTCTAATTATGGGCCTGTCTTTGTTTCATTCAGTAGGGATTCTGATGATGGATTTATGCCTAGCATTTACTTGGTGAATGGATTGTAATGCTATGTTCTTTCAGAGTTGCTTGTAGAGAGCTATACTATAGCTGTTCTTGGTTTACAGTACATTGCAGTACCCACTTGTGATGTTCCAAGTGGGTATATTTATTTTTTAATGGAAAATGGAATAGAAACATACCTTACTTTGAGATTCAGTAATCTTCCATGATGTAGTTAGAGACACATGGTTTTCTAAAACAAGAGTTGTCATTAGTTTGGGTTGATGCTTAATGTTTTATATTCAAATCATACATTTCTTTAAATGTTTTTGAGCATTACATTAGGCAGTAATCCACCTGGTATTCTATTGTATCAGTGTATCAGATAACACATTAAGATCCATTCCTTTCTTTGCATTTGCAATATCACGAAGTGGAGAAGAATGTCTGCTGGTTTCCCATGCACCTCCCTCTCGTCTTTACCTAGGCTTATATCTGTATAGATGAGAGCATCATCTTGTTGTGTTTGGCTGTGGTGAGGGATGTCACAGGTGTTTGGATTCTGCAGATAGTCCAAGATGTAAGATCTTCAGATGTGGATATATTTAGAGTTAGCCAGAGATAAAAAGTGAAGAAAATTTTAAAGGTGTTGTCAAAGCTTGCCTCAAGCAAAATTGTGAAATATGCCAAGATTCTCACTGGAGCATACCAGTCTCTGTAGTGCCCCAATCTATCTTTGCTTCTCAGATGGTGGAGTGGTAAAGAATCTGCCTGCCAATGCAGGAGAGGAAACAGATATGGGTTCAATCCCTGAGTTGGGAATATCCCCTGGAGTAGGAAATGACAACCCACTAGAGTATTCTTCCCTGAGAAATCCCATGCACAGGGGAGCCTGACGAATTACAGTCCATAGGGTTGCAAAGAGTCAGACACACCTGAGCATGCATGCATACATCTGTCTTCTCTGTGGCTGTTTGCTAGGTATCTTTCAGATGTATAATTTGCACAATCTCAGCTTTCACAGCATCTGCCAAATTGTTGCTAAATAAAGTCTTATATGGGAAGAGCTTTAATATTTACCCCTCCCAAGGATGTTTATTTTTTTAATTGATATTTTATCAAAATTGATTTATTATAGATGGAGAGAAAAAATATTTTTTAAAAGTAGCCCTTATTTGTGAACTTATTTATCTGTAAAAGCATTTTGCTATATACTGTATTCATTATCACATTAATCCTAAGTGTTCTATGAGGTAGAGTATGACTTATATCCATTTTATAGAAGAGAACTTGAAGCTTAGAGCACTGAAACAATTTGTCCCAAATCATAAAACTGGTGAGTTACAGACTTCAGATTTGAACCCACATCTATCTGATTTCTAAATCCATGTGCTTACCCATTAGGATTTTTTGGCTCTCATGTTTTGGACTGGGGGTCACCTAGACAATCTATTCCTAACTTTAGAGAAATTCATGTAGTATGAATCTTAAGAAAAATACCTCATGACCCTATCTTCCTAGCAGACTTGTCCACACTGCATTATAGAGCATATGATTCAGAAGAGTCTGCTGCTGCTGCTGCTGCTGCTGCTGCTAAGTCGCTTCAGTCGTATTTGACTCTTAGCAACCCCATGGACTGCAGCCCACCAGGCTCCTCCGTCCATAGGATTTTCCAGGCAAGAGTACTGGATCAGAAAAGTATACTCTAGTAACAATACTAAGGTATTATTCCTCTAGTCATATTCTTGCTCAGACAGAAGATTTATGCTGAAACAGCTTTGCAGTTTGTATAGTGGGTGTTCAAATACACAGAGCTATATTGGATGTTTCTCTGAAAGCTTTTAAAATCCTCTCTTAGGTTCATTTGGTAATTCAGAGATAACTCGGTAGAATGTGGCCCTTTAATGTATCTCTAAATACTTTTGTCAAGCTATTAAAGCTATTGAGGTACTGGCCACAAATATATTGCATATAGCTTCTTAGCTCACTTCTTGAGGTAGATATTTAGTCTGCCCTTTTTATAGCTTACATAAAGCTCTATGTTCCAAAGCATTTATGTTGTAATGTAGAAAGAATAACTAAGAGCAAGAATAACATACGATATGCGGTGTATTTTTTAAATAATCTGGTTAATCATTTTCTTGTTGAAGTAAAGAAATTTCAGTTCAAGCCCTTTTAACTGAGGCATTCAAGCACTGAGAAAAGACTATCAAAGCATACTTGTTTTTGAATTATTACTTACATAAATTTGTAACATGTCAACAGTCATTTTTATATTGTATCCCAATATACAATTGCCATTTTAGCTGGATATGTTCCAAATTATCTAAGAAGTATATGCTGTTGTTTCTAAATACTAAGTTGCTGACAAAACATATGAATTAGTTATATCATAAGGAAAATACCTAAATGATATTCTTCTGTTATATGACTGGAAAAAACAATGTGTTTCCCTAAATAGTCAAACTAAGAAAATAATTAACATTTACTCAATATCAGGCACTTTGTTGAGCAATTCATTACTATGTTAAATCCTTAGAGCAACCTTGGGATGTGATTAGGGTAAATGTTAATGATTATTATTACTGAAGAGATAAAATAACTGAAGGTCTTTGGGACTAAGCAACTTGCCCACTAAGCCATATAACTAGAAATGAGCATATTGAAATAGAAGATTATCTAACTTTAAAATTTATTCTCTTGACCAGTAAGTTATATAACTAAGGCAATATAGAATCTTTAAGACTAATGTTTATATTAAAAGTATCCCTCTGGAATTAGCATTCCCATATACACATAATGCCATTATAAAACCAGATTGCCTTTAGAGCTAAAAGTGCTATCTTAGCCCAAACTTTCACTTGAAAAATGACGGAAATGAAGACCAGAAAAGATATGTGATATTCCTAATGGTAATCTATAAATGTTCCAAGAAACAAAATGGTGACCAATATTAAATGATTAAATTGTATTCCCTATAGCTTACTCTTAACTCTTTTAATAAAAGAAAGACAGAATTGTCAAAGATGGAGGCCAGTTGATGGTTCAGGCATGAACTCTCTTGGAGACAATATATGAACTCTATTAGCCTATTGTTTGTTTCCTAGCTCTCCCAGATGTAAAGTAGAGATATTTTGACATCTAACTGCTGGGTTATGCTGACTAAAAGGGAATGTATCTTGAGGCCCTGGCACATAATAGTACTTAGATAAGTGATGGATTTTATTATCGTACTACTCTATTAGACTCTTCACATATGGTGTCAGGGTCTCAGTTTTACAGATCTCAGGAACTCAATTATTTTAGTGTCCTTAGAAATTATCAGCAGGTACATAAACCTAGAATGTTTTATCTTAGAAGTAGTATGCTGATAAATGTATAATAATTGGGTTTGGCAGAGGGTAGAGGGAAAGAACTTATTTGTAGCATTAACTGATTTTTATGTGTAAATTACTTCAATCAGAACAGATTTCAATCTACCAACATGTCAGCTGACTTGAAAATTTTTTTTAATTTAACAATAGACCCCACTAAGCAGGTATTAGCTAACTCCGGTAAGCACTGATTTTCCCTTGTGTATGTGTGTGTGTGTGTGTGTGTGTGTATTTATGCAAAAACACATATGCCTATATAAAGTGAAAGTGAAAATCACTCAATCATGTTTGACTCTGCAACCCCATGGGCTGTAGCCTGCCACGTTCCTCTGTCCATGGAGTTCTCCAGGCCACTATATTGGAGTAGGTAGCCAGCTGTTCCCTTCTCCAGGGGATCTTCCCAACTCACTGATCGAACCCAAGTCTCCTGCAATGCAAGCAGATTCTTTACCTTCTGAGCCACCAGGGAAGCCCAAGAATACTAAAGTGGGTAGCCTATCCCTTCTCCAGGGGATCTTCCCAACCCAGGAATTGAACTGGAGTCTCCTGCATTGCAGGCGGATTCTTTACCAGGTGAGCCACCAGAGAAGCCCTTGCCCATATAAATGAGGGCCAAATGATAATTACATAGTTATTTTATAAGCATAGAGTCAGATCAAGCATGGTGGTGATTTAGTTGTGAAGCTATATCCGACTCTTGTGACCCCGTGGACTGTGCCCACCAGGCTCCTCTGTCCATGGGGTTCTCCAAGCAAGAACAGGGTTGCCATTTCCTCCTCGAGAGGATCTTCCCAACCCTCGGATTGAACTTGGGTCTCCTGAATTGCAGGTGGATTCTTTACTGACTAAGCCACCAGGGAATCCAGTACAAGGGTAGTTAATTTTATAATAACAGTCACTGTCTCTGAGATCTGATGCCGTATCGTAGATCTAAGAAAGTCTCTGCCTTGCATGATGTTGGAAACACAGGACAAGTTGTGTCCTTGGAATATATGTTATTCTAGGCTGCCTTCATAACCTTGAACTTCCTGCTGTCACCCACAGACCATTGCTGGTGCAGACAGTTTCCCTGGAGAGTACTTTCTTCCTTAGACTATATTTGATCATTGCCCAATTAAATTGAGTATTTCACTCTTAGGCAGTGATCTTCTGGGCACAACACTATATTGATTATACTACTAAAGTAATTAGTAATTGAATGCTAGTAATAAATTCACAGAGAATCAAAGTTGAGAAATGTTCTTGCAGAGCTGCTGATTTAATTAGCTATTTTTTCATAGATAGAGAAAACACATCAAACAAAGAGGGGAGAAAAAGAAAATAAGTTTAACTTGTTCAATACTTTCTGACAATTCATAGCAAAACCCATGTCTTATAACTTATCTTTAAATTTATTATAAAAACTCAATTCATGAATTTACTTTTATTTTATCGGAAAGGGAGTAAAAATGTTTGTACTATAAATCCACAATGATTCCAGAAATTCAAGGGTGATTCAAAATATGAAAATCAATTCATATTATATACCACATTATAGAATGCAAAAACAAAAACATGATAATCTAGATTGATGCAGAAAAAACATTTGAAAAAATTCAATACCTTTTCATAACAAAAATACATAAAACCACTCAATAAACTAGGAATATAAAGAAGCTTCCTTAACATGATAAAATGTATGCGAAAACTCAGCAGAAAACATACTCATTGGTGAAAGACGAAGTTTTTCTCCTCGTGATCAGTTACCGCAACAAACAACCCAAAAATCCCACAGTGGGATCCATTTTTTTTTTTTAACCAAGAATTTGAATGCAAAGGAAAAGAAAGAAAGGGAAAAACAATCCATAGAATTGTTTTAGTGTGAATGGATAAGCTACAATTTCTCAAAACCACAGCATTTGGCAGAGAGAGTTCGATGGAGATAAAGGGAGAACTTGAAAGCCAGAGTTCAAAACACACAATTGTTCACAAGTACCCAAGTTTCCAGCTGAGTATATTCAATTTCAGTCCTGGCAACTAGATTAGCCATCTATTTTTTTTAATGATTGTCTGAGGTTTTAATAGTGCCTTTACTTCATTCCTGTTCCACATTGAAGCTACAGACTGAGTGGTATATCCTGTGAATTACAACCTCTCCCTTAGACATCTTTGGACTTAATTATTTAGGGTGTGAATATAGCAGTAAGTAGGGCAAAAAAGCCATGAAGCATTCTCAGTAAATCATTTGTTTGGGATTGAACCAGTGGTTTCTTTCTTAGGTTTGTTTGATATTTAGTTCAGTTCAGCTCAGTTCAGTCCTTCAGTCGTGTCCGACTCTTTGTGACCCCATGAATCGCAGCACGCCAGGCCTCCCTGTCCATCACCAACTCTCAGAGTTCACTCAGACTCGCGTCCATCGAGTCAGTGATGCCATCCATTCATCTCATCCTCTGTCATCCCCTTCTCCTCCCGCCCCCAATCCCTCCCAGCATCAGTCTTTTCTAATGAGTCAACTCTTCACATGAGGTGGCCGAAGTACTGGAGTTTCAGCTTTAGTATCCTTCCTTCCAAAGAAATCCCAGGGTTGATCTCCTTCAGAATGGACTGGTTGGATCTCCTTGCAGTCCAAGGGACTCTCCAGAGTCTTCTCCAACACCACAGTTCATAAAGCATAAATTCTTCAGTGCTCAGCCTTCTTCACAGTCCAACTCTCACATCCATACATGACTACTGGAAAAACCATAGCCTTGACTAGATGGACCTTAGTCGGCAAAGTAATGTCTCTGCTTTTGAATATGATATCTAGGTTGGTCATAACTTTTCTTCCAAGGAGTAAGCGCCTTTTAATTTCATGGCTGCAGTCACCATCTGCAGTGATTTTGGAGCCCCCCAAAATAAAGTCTGACACTGTTTCCACTTTTTCTCCATCTATTTCCCATGGAGTGATAGGACCGGATGCCATGATCTTCATTTTCTGAATGTTGAGCTTTAAGCCAACTTTTTCACTTTCCTCTTTTACTTTCATCAAGAGGCTTTTTAGTTCCTCTTCACTTTCTGCCATATTAATCATATACCTGTCTGAAAGTGAAAGTGTTAGTCACTCAGTTGCATCTGACTCTGTAACCCCATGGACTGTAGCCCACCAGTTTCCTCTATGCATGGAATTCTCCAGTCAAGAATCCTGGAGTGGGTAGTCATTCTCTTCTCCAGGGGATCTTCCCAACCCAGGAATCAAACTCAGGTCTCTTGCATTAAAGGCAGATTTTTTTTGCCATCTGAGCCACGAGGGAAGCCCATATACCTGACCACCACAGAGTCATTCTTCCTTATTTGATCATTTATTATCTATATATTTTTGATCTTTCCCTGTCTTAGTCCCAATGTTAAGTGCAGTGGGAGGTATAATATTAATCAAAATATAACACTTTTCAAGATGTTTGCAGTTTCTTTAGGGGTATCAGTTTTGTTCACAAATATAATGGAGTATAGATTGTATGCATGCATGCTCACATGAGTTGTCTTCAACTCTTGGTGCCTCCATGAACTACAGCCCACCAGGATCCTCTATCCATGGGATTTCCAGGGCGAGAAATATTGGAGTAGGTTATCATTACCTCCAGCAAGGGATCCTCCCGACCCAGGGATCAAATCTGCATCTCCTGTGTTTCCTGCATTGGTAGGCAGATTCTTTACTACTGCACAAAGAGAAAGAATGACCCTGGGAAGCCGGATCCTCTTAAACAAAGTAGTTTAAAGAATCCAGAAAATTCTAGAGAAGACAGAGTTTACATTTTGCTGAAGTGATCAGGGGAGACTTCATGGAATCAAAGCAGCATATAAGAAGGGTTTCATAGAATAGGGCAGAATGGATACACTTAGAGAAAGTATAATGAAACAGGGAGCACCATTTTAAGGCAGCTGTAGCCAATTGTTATGCATATATCATAACATATTTTCAAATGCTCAAATTTTGGCAGCGGAGTTGTAAGGTTTACACTGATCCACAGGTATTATACCCATGAATCATCCTTCAAATCAGTACTTTGGCACTACTGAGTAGAATTTTCTGTTTTCCTGAATGTTCTCTCATATAGCAATGTTTTGACATGATCTAGTAAGATCTTGTGGTGATGCCATTTTTTTCCTTCTTACTCTCAGCTTTCTACACTGAAGAGCACCAGATGTCCTGTCTAACAGATTTTATGAAAAGCACTTATCCTCGTTTGAGAAAAAAATAACATTTTGTGCATTAATCACCATCTTATGGCACTTATTTGAAGATCTTTGGGTACCCAGTTCACCCTAGTATAATGATAGAGTATTACTGGAAGAGGGAAGGAAACCACAGGGAAGTTTTGCTAATACTGTTTGTTCCAGTGGAGGATCCATGACATGAAATACTGCAAAATCACATTTGAAAGGAAAAATGAGGCCATCTTGCCAAAGTAAACCTTTGTTATTCTGTAGGTCAAGTTAAACTTGATAGAGCCAATGGATTCCACAACAGTACTTCAGACATTACCTTAGTTGAGGGAGAGGGAACAGGTGATTAAGACACTCACTTCAAAAAGAGTAGCTCAAGTTCTTTGACAAATGCCTTTGCTAAGAAAAAAAATTTAAAATAATAATTTTAATTATAATTTAATAATTTTTAATTTAAAAATAAGTGAGTAGGCAATGAAAAAAAACCATTGAAGGTTTCCAGGGAGGTGGCATAATAAGATCAGTTCTGAAAGACTATTCTGGTATCAGGATGTATCAGGAGTGGAGAAGCAAGGAACAGAGGCTAACTGGGAGACTTTTAGATCATTCAAGAAGAAATCACAGAAGCTTGTACAGCATGGTGGTAGCGAGACCAGAAAGGAAGAAAAGGCCAAAGAACCATTCTAGAAGTAGAATCAAAGACCCTCACAATCTTTGGTTCAGTGGGTAAAAGAAAAAAATGTTTATTTCAAGTATATATGGTTTTCGTGCTCTAGTAGGTGGTATCATCAGTACAGATATAAGTTAAAAAGTAGAGAGACCAAATGAGTTTTACTGTGAATTGGTGCAACTGAAGTAAGTGCCAGATGTCTTGTTAGATATAACTATTAGGCCACTTAAAATGCACGTTCATAGCTTTGTAGGCTTTATCTGCTAATACAGCAACATGAGTATTTACATAGATGGCAAGTTATAAAGGGAGAGTAGCCAAAAATTACATAAAGGGGAAAGAGAGTTAGACGCAAAAGTTGAGTAAAGGAAATATAGTCAGCTTATGGAGAGAGTTCTCCTACTAGAGATTATACTGATGTATGGCAAAACCAATACAATATTGTAAAGTAATTAACCTCCAATTAAATAAATTTATACTTAAAAAAAGAGAAAAAAAGTGTTTTATAAGGCATATTTGCAGATTATTTGAAACCAAATAGCAAGAACTTGTAATGGAATCAAAAATAAAGACATAATAGGGTCCTGTAGAGAGGGAGGGGGTAAGTTCCAGGGAGTTTAGCTCTTTACACTTCTCCACAACCAAACCTACTTATCATTTATGTCCCACCTTACCTTCCTAAAGGCAGCATGCTGAATAAAATTCTGCCGCTGCTGAACTCATCCTGAGGGTGGTAACAGATCACAAAGGAATAGAAACTATGTGAGCAGGTGATGGACAAACCTGATCCTGTAACAACTTCTTCTATGGGATTTCAGATATGGAATTAATAATCATGCTTCAGTTCAGTTCAGTTCAGTTCAGTCGCTCAGTCGTGTCCGACTCTTTGTGACCCCATGAATCACAGCACGCCAGTCCTCCCTGTCCATTACCATCTCCCAGAGTTCACTAAGACTCACGTTCATCGAGTCCGTGATGCCATCCAGCCATCTCATCCTCTGTCGTCGCCTTCTCCTCCTGCCCCCAATCCTTCCCAGCATCAGAGTCTTTTCCAATGAGTCAGGTCTTCACATGAGGTGGCCAAAGTACTGGAGTTTCAGCTTTAGCATCATTCCTTCCAAAGAAATCCCAGGGCTAATCATGCCTAAGTGTCCTAAAATTTCATCGCACCACTAAGGATGTAGAAAGTCACTCAGTCGTGTCCAACTCTTTGCGACCCCATGGACTATACAGTCCAAGGAATTCTCTAGGCAAGAATACTGGAATGGGTAGCCTTTCCCTTTTCCAGGGGATCTTCCCAACCCAGGGATTGAACCCAGGTCTCCTGCATTGCAGGTGGGTTCTCTATCAGCTGAGCCACAAGGGAATCACCACTAAGGACGTGTGCTCTATTTATTGTATTTATTTAATGGTCTATAATTTTCTATTAAAAAGTTATATGTATTAAAATCTGAGAGACTTTTCCTATGAAACAGTTGGATATTATGCTGGCTTATAAATATCTTGTTCTTTCTCAAAGGCATCTCATAAATTTATTGGCACAGCTTTTCAATTGCTCTGTCTTTAAACTATTTCTGGATTTGTAACATATCGATGCTGCTGAGGTGCAGGTACTTTGGAAAGTTAACCATCTTCTGGATGAATGGAGCTTGGCACAATTATTTTTTCAGATTGGCACAATATCTATTATCTCTATATAGAGCTTGAATTTGTCTCTCTCTCTCTCTCTTTTTTTTTTTTTTGTCAAGTTTCTTTAAAAAAAAAATCCACACTTCTGAAAAATGATGTAGATATCTAAGTAGTAAAGTATTTCTTATAAAACTTCACTATTTCAATTTGTAGTTAAAATTCTTCTCATAGAGATATTTCCAGAGCATGAATGTGCTGCTAATACGGATATTTTCTGAAAAGATTTGTACAATGTAGTTTCCTCTTTACTGTTTCTTTCTTGTTGTGGTTGTCATTTTGAGAACGTAAGTGACTTTGCTAATGGTGGAGTGTGCAAATATTGAGACCAAATACGTAGTTGTTGCTATTAATGTGTTCATTGTTTCTCTAGAAATTGTTACTTAAAAATTCTTCCTGCACAGTTATTAATCAGCTATTCAGTCTGAGCTGAGCAAGTAGTTCTGCCCTAATCCCCTCTTCTCAGGTAAAGTGGGACTGGCTATATTTCTCTCTTTTTTTCAGCTTAGGTCTTTACAGCTCTTTCTTTCCTTGCAGCTTCCTGTTTGGTACCTTTAGTCTCTTTGCATTAGCTTCCCCCTTGACCTATTCTTTGTCCACATTGTTGCCCATTCTCTCTTTGCAGAATCCTATTCTGCCTTTGTTTTTTATGTTTACCTTATTCCCTGTTCCACACAGGACTTGTAACACATCCCTGGCCTCCTTTAGACAGAAATGTGTTTGTATATATTTAGACAATAGGAAAGGAAACCCCTGATGATGTATTTGAGCAGTTTACCTTATACTGGAGTACTCAATATAAAAGCAGTTTGGCCAATTCTATTCAAGGTCCAGATCTTCAGCCCTCCCTGTTCTAATGCCATGTGACTTAGTGACTTGATATTTGCTTTAAGCCTTAGTGTTTGCTTGTCATATTGAGCTGTGTTATCACAGACAGAAGGATATGTCCAGAATAGCCCACTAGTTGCAGAAGGAATATAAAAAACACATGGAACAGAGCCACCACATACAAGGTTCACCAGCCGAACCCAGCCTAGGTCATATCCCAATCCACCCGCAGATGCACAATTGCACCAAACTGAGCCCAGCTGAACCCAGTCTGGATCATCTGATCCCCAGCCAATGCACAGATGAGAGAGCTATAAGAATTATTATCACTGTTACAAGTTACAGAGTTTGGGTTGGTCTTTATGTAGCAACAAATAACTGATCACAACAGCACATGAAAAATCCAAAGCATGATGGGAGACATGCTGTCCAAAGGAAATAGTTTTCTTTAACAGGGACTTTGTCATGAGAGACTGTGGTGATAAGAGTTGAGGCTATAGAGGTGTGTTAACATCAGTTCACTAAAGGCCTCAGTATGTATCTCTGGACATTTTCATCCAAACAATTTTTTGTCTAATTCCAGGCGTGCTGCGATTCATGGGGTCGCAAAGAGTCGGACACGACTGAGTGACTGAACTGAACTGAACTGAGAATGGATTAGGCAAAGGAAAAGTCAGAAACAGAATTTACTACTTTGCTCATCCTTCTCTCCAAAAATGTCTCCCTGACTTAACTTCTGTAAGAATTTATTTTTTTTGTCCAAATTTGATAAATAATGCATGCCAACACTCTTTTTTCATTCCATGGCAGATCATTAGTTAATCAGGCACCCTTCTTAGATGAGTCAAGAGGCCTTCTCAACAGAATGTTCTTCATTCTCTCCCCTTGAAATCACCTTCTTTTCTATCTCAGAGTTCCAACTTCAATACATCAAGGACCAGCTAAAATGTTAGCTCCTCAATGAGCTTTCCATGATTTCTTCCACCAGATATGCTCTTTTTCTTTAATCAGCTAATATCCTTTATTAATTCTTGAAATATAACATTTATGTATCTTTCTTGTTTCCCCTACTAAACCTAAGGATGCGAAGCTAGAGATTCATCTTGTTTTTTGAAACTCGTGCAGCATCTAAATTCGTACTTTGAATATATTATGTAACTTGTAAATGTTTGGTGGAAGCATGAATTACAACCATAAAGTGTTACAACTATTCCTTAACTCTTGCTTTTGGGCAAGAGTTTAAGGTGCTTTCTGATTGATATACAAATGTAGGATTCTGCTTATGTTTGGATGCTTTATTAATTAACTTCTAAAATGTACCCAACGAGAATATACTAGGAGGAAAGAAAAACATGGGAAAATTCTCTATTTGCAGCATGTAAAAGCAGATGTAATTTTTTGCAGGTAGATAGTTTTCTTCCATTTTGGCCCAAGAAAATGAAACAAATGATTTTCCCTCCAGATTTTGGGATTCATCTCTTTTTATTTAGGGCCCTAAAGATGCATTAGCCTGTAATTTTGATTGTGAGTCTTCTGTGAATTTATCATTCTTATTTGTTCAGCTAAGAATGAAGACCTCCTTCTTTCACAGTAACTCAGAGTATTTTGAGTCAGAAAAGAAAAAATCAACATCATAATTCTAACTCAGCATACTTTACACATTGCATTAGATAGAAATCCTTTTTGGGTAGTAACTTTATTATTTGAATTTATCATATATGCAAAAAAATAAGATTAATTTTACATTAAAGGAAGCAAGGTAGAAAGGAGAAGGTGAGAGGGAAGGAACTGAGGAGGGGAAATGGAGAGAGAGTGAAGGAAAGGAAGTTTCCTGTTGATAAATGTTTAGATTTGAATGGGACTGCCCAGGTCTCTCAGTAATAAAGAATCTGCCTGCCGATGCAGGAGTCACGGATTCAGTCATTCAGTCACTGGGTCAGGAAGATGCCCTGGAGAAGGAATTGGCAACTCACTCCAGTATTCTTGCCTGGAAAATCCTGTGGACAGAGGAGCCTGGGAAGCTAGAATCTATGGGGTTGCAAAAGGTTCAGACATGACTTAAAGACCAAACAACAACAAACATTGGAATGAGTCCTGACTCAAAACCTTTAAAAGATTTGTATTTGATTTTGAGATTCCTGCATAGAATTTTTAAAATTCCATAGGCATGTGAGTTCTTATAATCAAGTCAGCCCTACGAGTAATTGTGAGTTCTAGTGAGAAATGTGATAAATAGTACTCTCCTAAGTACCAAATGTTTTCACTGATCATGCATACCCATGAGACACAACGTTCTCCTGTGACTTTTTCAGGAATGTATTTTGAATAAATTCATATCATAACGCAAGGATGTTAACAAGGGATCTTCATAAGTTAGAAATATTGAAAGCCACGTTAACTGTTTAAATGTTGTTTATATTTAAGTTTCTCTGTCAATTCTTTTTGGGAAGTGACAGGGATTACCTCATTGTTGAGTAAACTGTTGAAACATTGACCAAAACTTTTGTTACTAATTTTTCATCATATGATTCTTTAAGACATCTCACAGAGAGGATAGATTTGGAACTTGTCTTTGATTAGAAAATTCATCTTGAATTTTCTCTATTGTTATAGCTAAATACTCCGGGAAACAAACTCACTCA
This sequence comes from Capricornis sumatraensis, assembly GCF_032405125.1. Classification (NCBI taxonomy): domain Eukaryota; kingdom Metazoa; phylum Chordata; class Mammalia; order Artiodactyla; family Bovidae; genus Capricornis; species Capricornis sumatraensis. The sequence continues at coordinate 22,739,425 of NC_091086.1, forward strand.
GAAACACAGTGTGGATAGTGGAGTGCAGTTTATTACACTGGCGGGTCCGAGGCAGAATTTCCTCTTTAGCCAGGGACTTCGACTGACTTTTACGAAAACCTTATATACCTTAAGTGTTACAAGCTCAAGCCCATATCCCCAGATTCCTTAAACCTAGCCTGGAAAATGTTAAAGGGAGATACAGTCAGGTTACAGCTATGATTCATAATCAAAAGAGGCAGGTGGTTATACATTGTAACCTACAGCAATGGATGCCATAAAGATTACAAAGGTGATTGACTACAGAGGGGATTATTACATTCTTTCTGGCGAAGGGAAATGTCGGTATGGAATCTGGTGTCTATCAGTCCCGGAGGCCTCTTTGGCCATAGGTATGTGACTTCCAAGGCTACCAGGCACATAGTCCAAAGTTCACTGGGAATGTAAGATGGAGTTTCCTTTTTTAAGATGGAGTCAGTTCGGCCTGTTCCTTTCTTCCTTCACCTAATTTCCAACCTGACATCTTAGTTGATTTGGGCATTTCTAATTTTACATGCCAAATTTTTTATGTAAAGAATAAATGATCCTTTATATATACCGAGGACTCTGATATTCTAAACTATTTCCCTGTGTAGGAAAGTAGCTGGTAGGTTATAAAAAGATGACAGAAATATTTGAATAAATACTGAAGCAATTAAAGAAATTGGAAATTTCACACAGGATTGAAAAACTAGTTTTCAAAGTGTTCACCAGAGATTTCTATTACATAGATCCTGGGACACCTATTACCGACTAAACTATTTCTAATAAGATCTCTGATTCCAAAGAAATCTTCTTGTCTCCTAAACACATCTGTAATATTTTTTGTTTGTTTTGGGATAACATTAGTCAAGTCTATGCCTATCTTCCTAAAGTAAGAGCTCCAGATATGGAGAAAGGACTTGGTATGCTGTGTACAGCAACAAGAATGCTTTTAGCCCTGAAGAAACACAACTGTAATTCTTTATAATGAAATGATATATTTCAGAATATTTGAGCAATGCCAATATAGCATCCCCAAGGCCAGCAGGTAAAGACACTGTTTGCCTAAGGCTGCTAAAACAAGTGGGATTGGAGGGGGTGAACCATCACCAAGAGATATGAACTCTCTTCAACATATATGCCAGAGAAAAACCTGTTTCCATCAGATCTGAACTAAAGGAAAAAACAGAGCTACCACTGACCTAAATATAGATGTTTTTTCACATCCCCTCTCACTGCCTTGGCAACAACATCCTTTTATCCTGATTTGGATTTCTTGTCTATTGCTTCTCTCTAGGTTTATTTTTCCCATGTTATTTCTGTTTATTTTCTAAGTTATTTCTAAATTCTTATTTTGATTGTTGCCACAATTCTTTCTATTTTCTACTCATTTGGTCTAAATCTCTGATTTTTTTTTTTCTTGCATGATTGTTTTTATGTTCTTTTTGTGGCCTCACTTATGGATTTGCAATTTTTGTCTCACAGCACCATTATTTTTTTTTTCCTGGTAAAACAAAGGAACTATCTAAAATGGTATACTGTGGCTCTGAGTGAAAGTCACTCAGTTGATGACTCTTTGTGACCCCATGGACTATACAGTCTATGGAATTCTCCAGGCCAGAATGCTGGGGAGGGTAGCCTTTCCCTTCTCCAGGGGATCTTGCCAACCCAGGGATCAAACGCAGGTCTCCCACAATGCAGGCAGATTCTTAACCAGCTGAGCCACAAAGGAAGCTAGGTGGCTCCAAGGAAAGGATTACTTTAAGGACCTTCCATAAAGAGTGAATGATTCATTGCAGGTTGAGGAACAACTAAAGAGGAATAGCTTAGGGAAAGACAGAGGATCAGTTGCCTTCATGGGCTGGAGAAAAGGAACACAAGAGGAAGAATAGAGTAAATATTTTAAACATGGTATAAGTTTAATGCAAAATAAAACAAAATTAAAAGAATAGAATTAAAATGTTAGATCAATTTTAAAACTGTACAAAGTAGTCTGTTCAGTCACTCAGTCACATTTGAGTCTTTGCAACCCCCATGGACTGCAGGATGCCAGGCTTCCCTGTCAATCACCAGCTCCCAGAGCTTGCTCAAACTCATGTCCATTGAGTCGGTGATGTCATCCAACGATCTCATCCTCTGATTGTCCCCTTCTCCTGCCTTCAATCTTTCCCAGCATCAGGGTCTTTTCCAATGAGTCAGTTCTTCGCATCAGGTGGCCAAAGTATTGGAATTTCAACTTCAACATCAGTCCTTTCAGTGAATATTCAGGACTGATTTTCTTTAGAGTTGACAGGTTTGATCTCTTTGCAGTCCAGGGGACTCTCAGGAGTCTTCTGCAACACCACAGTTCAAAAGCATCAATTCTTTGGCACTCAGCTTTCTTTATAGTCCAACTCTCACATCCATACACGACTACTGGAAAAACAATAGCTTTGACTAGAAGGACCTTTGTTGGCAAAGTAATGTCTCTGCTTTTTAATATGCTGTCTAGGTTGGTCATTGCTTTTCATCCAAAGAGCAAGTATCTTTTAATTTTATGGCTGCAGTCACCATCTGCAATGATTTTGGAACCCAAGAAAATAAAGTCTCTCCTGTTTGCATTGTTTCCCCATCTATTTGCCATGAAATGATGGGACCAGATGCTGTGATCATTTTTTGAATGTTGAGTCTTAAGCCAACTTTTTCATTTTCATCAAGAGGCTCTTTATTTCTTTGCTTTCTGCCATAAGGGTGGCATCATCTGCATATCTGAGGTTATTGATATTTCTCCCAGCAATCTTGATTCCAGCTTGCGCTTCATCTAGCCCAGCATTTTGCATGATGTACTCTGCATATAAGTTAAATAAACAGGGTGACTATACAGCCTTGACGTACTCCTTTCTCAGTTTGGAACCAGTCCCTTGTTCTATGTCTGGTTCTAACTGTTGCTTCTTGATCTGCATACAGATTTCTCAGGAGGCAGTTAAGGTGCAAAGTAGACAAAGATTTAAAGTATAAAACAGTCAAGAGGATAGTAACAGGCTTCACTTGAAAAATGGTATTATAACAATAGATTAAAATCTTGTTAAGGTTAGTTTGGCTTCAATTTTTGAAAATACATACAGATATATAAACATATCTATCTCTCTCTCTCGCTACATATACATATGTTACTTCTATGTGTATCTAAATACACAGAGTAGAAGACTGTAGAGGGGACAGTTACATCAAGGGAAAGGGACAGGTGGTGGGAAATTAAAACTATATGGGAGCTTCCCTCCCCACCCTTCCCCACCCCATTCTGTTGACTGAGAAGCAACTAGTTTTGAAACAGTTGAGAGGACATATGAGAGATGTGGTATAGCCAGTAGTCTTCAATTTTAGTTTGTAATGAGAAAGTCTTTATTTCTCTTTGACTTTTAAAGAATGGTCTTACGGGATGCAGAATTTTAGGTGGGTGGATCTTTCTTTCAACACCTTCAGTATTTGACTACTCTCTTCTTGCTTGCATGGTTTTGGACAAGAAGGTTAACGAAAGTCTTATGCTTGTTCCCCTATAGATAAGGTTTTAATTTTTCCTCTAACTTTTTTCAAGATTTTTCTCTTGTCTTAGTTCTTTTGCAGTTTGGATATGACATGCTTAGATAGATGCAGACTTTTGGTTCAGTTCAGTTCATTTCAGTCGCTCCGTCATGTCCGACTCTTTGTGACCCCATGAATCGCAGCACGCCAGGCCTCCCTGTCCATTACGAACTCCTGGAGTTTGCCCAAACTCATGTCCATCGAGTCAGTGATGCCATCCAGCCAACTCATCCTCTGTTGTCCCCTTCTCCTTTTGCCCCCAATCCCTCCCAGCATCAGCGTTTTTTCCAATGAGTCAAATCTTCACGTGAGGTGGCCAAAGTATTGGAGTTTCAGCTTTAGCATCAGTCCTTCCAATGAACACCCAGGACTGATCTCCTTTAACATGGACTGGTTGGCTCTTCTTGCAGTCCAAGGGACTCTCAAGAGTCATCTCCAACACCACAGTTCAAAAGCATCAATTCTTCAGCACTCAGCTTTCTTCACTGTCCAACTCGCACATCCAAACCTAACCACTGGAAAAACCATAGCCTTGACTAGACGGACCTTTGTTGACAAAGTAATGTCTCTGCTTTTGAATATGCTATCTAGGTTTGTCCTAACTTTCCTTACAAGGAGTAAGTGTCTTTTAATTTCATGGCTGCAGTCACCATCTACAGTGATTTTGGAGCCCCCCAAAATAAAGTCTGACACTGGTTCCACTGTTTCCCCATCTATTTCCCATGAAGTCATGGGATCAGATGCCATGACCTTCGTTTTCTGAATGTTGAGCTTTAAGCCAACTTTTTCACTCTCCTCTTTCACTTTCATCAGGAGGCTTTTTAGCTCCTCTTCACTTTCTGCCATAAGGGTGGTGTCATCTGCATATCTAAGGTTATTGATATTTCTCCCAGCAATCTTGATTCCAGCTTGTGTTTCTTCCAGCCCAGTGTTTCTCATGATATACTCTGCATATAAGTCAAACAAGCAGGGTGACAATATATAGCCTTGACGTACTCCTTTTCCTATTTGAAACCAGTCTATTGTTCCTGCTTGATGCTCTTTAAGTTTCTGGATCTGTGGTTTGGTGTCTGTAATTTAGTTTGAATAAATTCTTAGCCATTATTACTTCAAGTATTTCTTGTGATTTGTTTCCTCCTTCTCTTCCCCTGGAGTACCAGCCAGGCACTATGTCACATCTTTTAAAATCTTTCCCCAGTTGTTAGACATTGTGATTTTTCTTTCTTCTTCTTTTAAAAAATATCTTTGTATTTCAGTTGGGAAGTTTCTATTAATGTATCCTCAAGCTCACTGATTATTTTCTATGCAAAGTCCATTCTATCAACAAGCCCATAAAAGACATTCTTCAGTTCTGTTATAGAACTTTTTTTTTTTTAATTTTAAAATCTTTAATTCTTACATGTGTTCCCAAACATGAACCCCCCTCCCACCTCCCTCCCCATAACATCTCTGTGGGTCATCCCCATGCACCAGCCCCAAGCATGCTGTATCCTGCGTCAGACATAGACTGGCGATTCAATTCTTACATGATAGTATACATGTTAGAATGCCATTCTCCCAAATCATCCCACCCTCTCCCTCTCCCTCTGAGTCCAAAAGTCCATTATACACATCTGTGTCTTTTTTCCTGTCTTGCATACAGGGTCGTCATTGCCATCTTTCTAAGTTCCATATATATGTGTTAGTATACTGTATTGGTGTTTTTCTTTCTGGCTTACTTCACTCTGTATAATCGGCTCCACTTTCATCCATCTCATTAGAACTGATTCAAATGAATTCTTTTTCACGGCTGAGTAATACTCCATTGTGTATATGTACCACAGCTTTCTTAGCCATTCATCTGCTGATGGACATCTAGGTTGTTTCCATGTCCTGGCTATTATAAACAGTGCTGCGATGAACATTGGGGTACACGTGTCTCTTTCAATTCTGGTTTCCTTGGTGTGTATGCCCAGCAGTGGGATTGCTGGGTCATAAGGCAGTTCTATTTGCAATTTTTTAAGGAATCTCCACACTGTTCTCCATAGTGGCTGTACGAGTTTGCATTCCCACCAACAGTGTAGGAGGGTTCCCTTTTCTCCACACCCTCTCCAACATTTATTGCTTGCAGATTTTTGGATCGCAGACATTCTGACTGGTGTGAAGTGGTACCTCATTGTGGTTTTGATTTGCATTTCTCTAATAATGAGTGATGTTGAGCATCTTTTCATGTGTTTGTTAGTCATCTGTGTGTCTTCTTCGGAGAAATGTCTATTTAGTTCTTTGGCCCATTTTTTGATTGGGTCATTTATTTTTCTGGAATTGAGCTACATAAGTTGCTTGTATATTTTTGAGATTAGTTGTTTGTCAGTTGCTTCATTTGCTATTATTTTCTCCCATTCAGCAGGCTGTCTTTTCACCTTGCTTATAGTTTCCTTTGTTGTGCAGAAGCTTTTAGTTTTAATTAGATCCCATTTGTTTATTTTTGCTTTTATTTCCAGAATTCTGGGAGGTGGATCATAGAGGATCCTGCTGTGATTTATGTCTGAGAGTGTTTTGCCTATGTTCTCCTCTAGGAGTTTTATAGTTTCTGGTCTTGAGTTTATTTTTGTGTGCGGTGTTAGAAAGTGATCTATTTGTAGTGTTTCTTTTTAATTGTTTCTTAGAATCTCCTTCTCTCTATTTACATTATTTATCTGTTTCTGCCTGTTGTTTACATTTGCAATTAGAGCCCTTAAAGTATTAAACACATATTTTAAATTCCTTGTCTGATAATTTTAAAATCTATATGACATTTGAGTCAGGTTGATGTGTGTTTTATCTATTCAGACTTTGTTTTTTCTTGCCTTTTATCATGGCTTATATTTTTTTTCTTGTTGAGGCTGGACCTCACGTATTTGATAGCTGAAATTGAGGTGAATAGGCCCTCAGCAAAAGATTTTAAGTTAATCTAGCTAGGAGATGGGCTGTGGCTAACATTTTCTATAGCTAGGGGGTTGCAAAGGGTTGGACTATGAGCGCATGCATACATAGCCTTAGATTCTACTCTCCAGATTCCTTTAGTGTCCTTGCTTTTGTCACCCTTATTTTTTTTTCAAATTGAAGTATAATTGCTTTCCAATGTTGCATTAGTTTCTTCTGTACAGTGAAGTACAGCTATAAGTATACATATATCCCCTCCATCTGGAGCCTCCCTCCCAGTAACCCCATCCTACCCATCTAGTTGATCACAGAACACCTAACTGAGCTCCCTATGCTTTACAGCAGATTCCCACTAGCTATCTCCTTTATACTCAGGTTTCCCTGGCTCAGTGTGTCTGGCCTGCCAATGCAGGAGACATGGGTTTGATCCCAGGGTCAGGAAGATCCTCTGGAGAAGGAAATGGCAATCCACCCAGTATTCTTACCTGGGAAATCTCATGGGCAGAGGAGCCCGGCAGGCAATAGTCCAAGGGGTTGCAAAAGAGTTGGACATGACTTACAACTAAACAACAGAGTATATATATGTCAGTCCTACTCTCCCAATTCGTCTCACCCTCCCCTTCCCCAACTGTATGCACGTGTCTGTTCCCTATGTCTACATCTGTACTCCTGCCCTGCAAACAGGCTTGTCTGTCACGTCTTTCTAGATTCCATATATATGTGTTAATGCATAATATTTGCGGGTTGTTTTTTTTTTTCCTTTTTCTGACTAGTCTCTCTTCTTGACTGTTCCAAACATACTTCTCAGAGACAGCTGACATCTAGTAGCTGTTTCAGCTTCATACACCTTTATTACACCAGAGCTCTACTGTGGTGGTGGTAGAGTGTAAGGGAAGGTAGTTATCTATAATCTTATGGCTAATTCATATTTAATAAGCCTGTGTTCCTGGGTTACGAATTCACAAGTGTTCCTTACTCTCTATCTTATGATAGCAAGGCTAGAGGTGCTGGAGTTAGGTAATCACCCTCTTCACTTGCGGGATGAGGTTCTGATAATATATTTCCTCTTCAGTGTAGATCTTTGTTAGGAGAATACTCTGGATATACTTCAAACTGGTTCTTCTTCCTCTTCCCCTGATGGAGACACATGGAGATTTTTCATGGTTCCTCACCATAACACTTGATGGTGTTTCTGGAGATGAAATCCATGAAAGTGTGGGCAGCCCCCTAAGACTGTGGTGCCCACAGTGGGTTGGTTTCTCACTGTATGCTCATTTACATGTAGCCATGGCAATTCATCAAAATTGCCATTTACGTGTCCCTGCCCCTTTATGGTTTCAGCGGCTTCTTTTTCGGGTAAGCTGATCTCAGCTGCTGCAGTTCTGTGTTTGCCTCTCTCCAGATTTCAGTATGAAAGTTTGCTCTGTGACCTCAATTCTCTGATGGCTCTGAGAGACAACCATGCTTTTCAGTTTGTTCTGATTTTTCTTATTATTATTGTAAGGCTAGGAGTAGTGGCTTCTGAGATGTTTAGATGTGGAATTGAAGCCAAAATCATTTATGGTTTTAACTTGTATCTCACTAATGATTAATGATACTGAGAATATTTTCATAAGCATATTTGCCATCTTATTTGGATCTGTTAAAATCCTTTGTTTATTTTTTGAGTAGTTTTGTGGGTTTCTTCTATAGCTTTGTTACACATTCTTTGTCAGAAATAAGATTTGTAAAATCTGTGGCATCTCTTGCTATTGTTTCCAAGTGCCTTTTTCAAAGAGCAAATGATCCTATTTTACTAAAATCCAATTTAAATATAGAAGATCCCATGGAGAAGGAAATGGTAACTCATACCAGTATTCTTGCCTGGGAAATCCTGTTGACAGAGGAACCTGGTGGGCTACAGTCCATGCGCTTTCAAAGAGTCAGCCACAGCTTAGCAACTAAACAGCCACATATACTTGCTCTCACACACACATATATAAAAAGCTTTTGTGTCTATCAAAATCTCTCTCCCTAACCCAAGGTCATTCAAGTTCTTTCTATTTTCTTATAGAATATTATAGTTTTAGATTATACACTTAGATCCATAATCTATGATGAGCTTTTTGTCAAAATAAGGTATGAATTACAGACCCAGGTATATATATTTTAATATTGATGTTCAATTGTTCTAGCACCATTTGTCAAAAAGACTAATTTTTTTCCCTTTGAATTGCCTGCATATCTGTGTTTAAAATAATTTGATCTGTATTTGTGAGAGTTGATTGAGGGTACTGTATTGATCAGTGTTCTGTCTTTTCAAAAATACCACATTGTCATGATTATTATAACTTTGTAGTGGGTAGAGTGAGATTTCAATTCTGCTTTTCCTTTTCAAAATAGTTTTGCCTCATCAATACCTGAAAAAGGCATCTAGTTTTTTTTATAAGATTATTTTGAATTCATAAGTTATGCTGAGAAAATCTTTATTGAATACTAATACATGAACACCTTATAATTCTCTGTATTTTAGGTCTAGATTGATTTATTTCATAATGGTTTTGAGATTTTGGGAATATAGTTCCTGCACATATTTTGTTTCATTAAATGTTCCATTTTTTAACAAAAGAAATTTTAAACTCTAACTCATCATTATTAGTATTTAGAATGCAACTGATTTTGTTGACTTTAGTCTTGTGACCTTGAAGACATATTTATTAGTTTTAGGAGCTCTGAGTAGGTTATTTTTGGTTCTCTACATAGATGACAATGCTATCTGAGAAGTGAAACAGCTTTATTTCATCTTTCCTAATCTGTATTCCTTTTATTTAACCACTTGTGTAAACTTCAGATCTCACAAAATAGGGTATAATATATTATCCCAATATGCTGTTATATTAAAAAAATAGCTGAGAAATATTATTTAGATATCCTTTTAGAGAATAATATAGTTCTCATTTACCTTGATTTCCTAATTTGACAATATCCTATAATATGCAGAGGCTCCTAACTAAAAAGTGTATATTTATTTGTAGAATTTATACAATAGATAGAGTAGCAAAATAACTGTGTTCTGGGGAAAAAAAGATGCTTCAGGAAAGTAAATAAATGCATCTTATAAAGTTGACTTCTGAAGTCAATAATAGAAAACGTGGTTAATTTAATGTATTTTACTGCAATAGACTATAGCATAATTACAGTATATGCTGCTATTCTTAAAAATAAAAGAAAGCAATTATGACAGGGAGTAACATTAAAAATTATCTTTATATCCATGGAAGAAAAAGCCCAAACTGACTTGGAGTTTAATTGTTGAAAGTCATATACAGCTCCTTGAGGTTATATCCATAACCCTTAACCATGTAGATACTGTTGGAGTTAGCTTCTCCCACTCCTCCAGTTTCCATGTGAAAAGATATCAGCCAAGACAACATTTCCAACTCCTTACTTGCTACTCCTCAAAGAGGAGGACTGGACTGACTACTGAAGGGAAGACCATTGGTTCATATTTCTCAGTTTAGTGCAGCTACCTGATAAATGATTATAAGTGCTTAGCGTTCAATCTCCTTTGTTTCTTTTTCCTACGGCAAGTGACTGCAAGGTAGCAATTCTTGGTAATTCTATCCAATCTTTAGACCCAAATATCCTCTCATGTGGGAATATCCTCAGTAAAGCTGGATAGATGTTAGACAGTCCATTTGATTTATAAATAAAATATATTATCCAAAGAGCTTTGTATTAAAATAACAGAGGTTATGTGTTATCCCTGCTGCTGAGACTCCAGTGGTCTTTGTTCTAAATTGTGTGGTAAAGTCTAGGATGTTATTCAATGACCCCTAGAATGCCATCATTTAATTTATGAGTTAAAAACACTAAGAAATAGAAAAGGAATTGGTGGATTAAATGTGGAGAACAAGGAAACTGCTGCTGCTCAGGGCAGGTGGCTTAGTTCTTAGGCTTTCATGAATAAAGTCATCTAGACCTTGGTGGATTATAACAGGTGATTCTGGCAGCTGTTTACAGATGGAGATCATTATTCATTTATTTTTGCTGTATGGCACTGCTTGCAGGATCTTGGTTTCCAACCAGGGATCGAACCTGTGACACATGCAATGAAAGTGCGGAGCCCTAACTGCTAGACCACCAGGAATTCTCACAGATGGAGACTATTTTTAATAGCCTGAGCTTAATAATTCCTGGCTATAGAGACAACAACATCCATGCTAATGTAGCTTGACATAAAAATATACTGGCCAATTTGACTGCTAAGGCCCCAAGACCAAGTCAGGGAATACATCTTTGTAGGCACCGACAAGTAGGAGAATATTTGTTGCTTTCACTGTTTTTCCAGACATGTCTACGTGCCAGGACTTTCAAAGGCAACACATCTATGGTCTGTCTCTCAACAGAACATAAGTAAGATTCTTGCTTTACATAGTCTGTGTGATGCCTAGGAAAGCTGTGTTATACCAGCTTCTCTAAATTTTGTGTCTATTTCTTTAGGATAGAAAGAGCCAAAATGTATGTGAATTTATGTGACTCGTTCTCAGGCTCTTAAGAACCTATGTCTTCTCTTCCCGTTACTATGTGATCTTCTTCAGCTGAACCTTCACTTAATTACACAGGTATGACTGAGCAACAGCTGACTATAAAAGAACCTAAGTTTAGCAGGAAAATTTATCGATCCATTAGATACTTTCTTGTTCAGTCACTCAGTCATGTCTGACTCTTTGCAACCCCATGGACTGCAACATGCCAGGCTTCCCTGTCCTTCACTATCTCCCAGAGATAAAATATTTACTGAGATGATAAGTAAAAGAATGAATAGAAGGTATAGTTAATCACTGACCTACCCACAAGAGAAGACAAATGACTATAAGAAAGTGATGGGGATATTGCGACATGGAATGAACGGTAGAATGTGGTATCTATAAGTAAATGGTGACACAAAATAAAAAGAGAAAAGGACAAGAACAAGACAGAAAACAAAGAGAAATGATTAAATTCATGCTGCATTGTGAAGTGTATTTTGAGTAACATTCCAGGTTTAAATGTGATAACAATGTTAAGTAAATAAAGGTTCTCCATTTACATTGGTCTCAATGTAACAGGGTCATCCCAAATTGCTGAGAGATTTGCGAATTTATAAAACAAATTAAGTGGAATTACTTACATGCTGAGTTCTTTTCAATGTTAACTCACCAAATGATAGAGAAATGTAATACTAAAAGCACCCATGACAAAGATGCTAAAGTATCTTTGCCCCTTGCCAATCCCTAGACATGTATAGCCTTGGTATTTTCTTCTTTGTTCTGCTATCTCAATACAGGGGCTGAATAGTTTTCATAATCTATTTAACTTGCTATAAACCTTAATCAATAAAACACTCATATAGTTTGGGAACACTGAGATCCCAATAGGAGGCTGTGCAAATAATGTGAACAAATCAAGGAAAAGCAAAATTCATTTGGATTTAAATATACATGAAGATTTTCTCAGCCCTACGTATGATAAAAAGTACATCAGCCACAATGAGACACCAACTAAGTGTGTATGTAAAAATGCCTCCTTTTTGCTTTCTACATTTTATCAATTCTAAGATGCATACTTTCATACATTCATATCTTTGAAATTGACATGTATTTTACCATTGTATCATTTTAGATACAATGAAATATTATAGATGAAGTCTTTGTTTCATATTGAAATACTTAAGTGAAATTAGTTAAGCTTCTGAGGCTGGTTTATCATCACTATTAAAGATACCATATTCTGTGTTTTTCCCATTGAATTGATCAAGATGGACTGGTTGTGCTCTAATAAAAAGCAATCCTGAAATCTCATTTCTTAACACAAAAGTTTATTTCATTCTCACCCTCTATATAAGTTGTAGGTCAGCAGAGCTGTCTGTTAACTGGCTATTTAGGGTCTCAGGTTAAAGCATACCCTCTTGACATCATGGCAGGAACTTACATGATAGCTTCAATGAGGGAAAAGAATGTAAAAAATTGCATATTGGCTGTTACAGCATTGTATGTATGTCACATTTGCTCACAACCATTGTCCCAAGAAAATCACATGGTCATGTTGGACTGGAAAAGGCAATCCTACCATGCCATGCAAAGTGGGGAGCCCTGGAGTACTTGTATGACTCACCAGTGACCCCCAAATTTACCTCAACACAGCTGTTGCTTTCTTTACCCTGGCTTTGTTATTTAGCTAAGTCATAAAAATGTCAGTCTTCTGATCAAATTCACATTCAGGAAAATAACAACAGACTCCATCCCATTTGACAATAATTTTGACAAGAACACAGGGTTATATGTATAACTCCTGAAATGGGCTGGATTGTGTCCCTCGCATTTATATGTTGACGTTCTAACCCTCAGAATCTCAGAAGGCAACAGTATTTGGACCCCAGACAGGATCTTTCAAGAGATAATTAAGTTACAGTGAGGTCATGAGGGCAGATCTTAATCTAATCTGACTCCTTTAGTTATAGTCTGAGCAAACTAGCAAAACTCCCTCTTCTCGCCTTGACCTTTTCTATAGTTAGAATCATGAATGCCAGGAATATCATTTATATTATAATAGTTTCTGATATACTAAGTAATCTCTCTTCTAAACTGAAGGGCTTGGAAAAAGTTACTATTCTTAGTGCTTTTGCCTAAATTGGCTGACTCAAAGTTTAGTCAGATGGCAATAAGGATACATTACAGAACTTAGAATTCATGCACCAACTTTAAAATAGTCTTTCTATTTTCCTGGACTTTGACATTATGGACTTCCCTCATGTCTCAGCTGGTAAAGGATCTTTCTGCAATTTGGCAGACCTGGGTTCAGTTCCTGGGTTGGGAAGATCCCCTGGAGAAGGGATAGGCTGCTCACTCGAGTATTCTGGCCTGGAGAATTCCATGGACTGTATTCCACAAGGACTGTATAGTCGATGGGGTCGCAAACAGTTGGACATGACTGAGCAACTTTCACTTTCAACACTATGGGATTCAGTTATGGCTTAAAAAAAAAAAAAGAAAAAGCCAGTAGGAAACTAGCATTTGTATCTGTAGAGAATGAAAAAAAGAAGTTATCTTTATAGTCAACAAGATAATTCCACTTAGGAAGGAAACTACCTTTGTTTAGAAGATAATTTTGAATGCTGCTTTTACTGGAGAGTGAGACCTTGTGGGAAGAGGCTAGCAGAGTATTAAAAAAAAAAAAAAAGACTTTAAAAAATAAAAGCAAATAAGAATTTGGGAGTTCAAAGTTAGGGATAACCATGGCCTATGACTTAAAGATTTTTTTTAAAGTTAATTTCTAAGTTTAGGTCACCTGCTGCAGTGCAACATTGTCTGTCCCTTTATACTGGTCTCCTCCACTAAATATGCTATATTTACACACATAGGTTATCTAAATACTACATGTGTAAATGTGTTCAGGCGAGGAAACTAAAATGCACATTGAGATCAACACTAGGTGAGGTATAAATAGACTTGCAAACCCATCTTCTTCTGTGACTCAGAGAGGTAATAAAAGTGGGTAAAGCCTCTGTAGATAGGATCAGAGAGGCAGTGGTGACTTAGAAGATGCTTCACTGGAAAAGAGCTTTATCTACTCTCGCAGATTCTTGCCTTGGAAGATAAGGGTTCATTGAAGACTCATTATTATTTTTCAAAATAATTTCAAAATGATGGTATTTATGTAAACTTTCCTGATTTTTAAATGTGGACAACTAATTTAAGCAGAGTGCATAGACCATCTAGAGACTGAATTCCAAATTCAAGTTTTGGATTTTGCAAGACTGATCAGAGAAGGAGAATTCAGTGAAGACCGGAATTTGAGACAAAAAAAATGATCATAAGACCTTCAGACTCTAGATAGTTTTATTTAAAAAATGCATTAGACATTTTACAGGGCATGCAACATGGAATTTGAAGAGAATCTTACCTTGATCATAAATAAAAGAAGGAGCCCAAGAGACATCTGGATTCACATTTAATGGTGCCTATCTCATTGTCACCTCTTTTTGTCCAATAATCCTTATTTAAGCAATTTTGTGTGAGGCACTTACATGAGGATCAGGGGCTGAAGCAACAGTTTCTCATTTCCATAAGGTCTGGATGTATAATGGGACTTTGTGGCAAACATTTGATGGATGAATAGATTAATGGAAGCATCATAAAAGTGCATAGTTTTTCAGCGAACAAGGATTTTAAAATCTCAAAAAGATAAATATTAATTTTGGTTCATAAGGGTAATCTGTAAATAGCTTTTTGACTTCAAATGTTTTATGTTGGTAATAATATAGTAGTAAATAATCACTTTTCACAATAACTGACAGAAAATGTGAGTTTTATATTTTCAGCTTTAATACAGTCAAATGCATCAGGCAAATGGCTTCAGTTTTCCGAAAAGCAAGATGTCTTGCAAGTCATAATTCTTCAGAAACCATTGACAACAGAGGTGGAGGAGAGTCTAAAATGAATGCTGTTATAAGGTCCTCATTTTTAGAAATACTTTCTAACATAAAATTTACTTCCAAATTATAGAAAGACTTTAAAGACTTTCAGATAATATCCTTATACTGGTTTAAAATTTTTCATGTGGCAAAAGCATTTCAAATAAGCAGGTCCTCACCCATTCCACCAGTATTTGTAAACACACAAAAATCAAGGATATTTTGTTTAGTTTTCTTGAGAGTCCTGGCTTACATTCCTTCAGGATAATCTGAGAAGAATTAAAATCTGATCAAACATATTTATCTTCCTTGAGATACATGAGACTTGAATATGACCAACCTAATTATTAACCTTCATTGGAAGGACTGATGTTGAAGCTGAAACTCCAATATTTTGGCCACCTGATATGAAGAACTGACTCATTTGAAAAGATCCTGATGCTGGGAAAGATTGAAGGTGGGAGGAGAAGGGAATGACAGAGATGAGGTGGTTGTATGATATCACTGACGCAATGGACATGAGTTTGAGTAAACTCCAGGAGCTGGTGATGGACAGGAAGGCTTGGTGTGTGGCAGTCCATGGGGTCACAAAGAGTCAGACATGACTGAGTAACTGGACTGAACTGAACCTGATTATTTATCCCTGTTACTAAACTTTGCAATGCAGGAGACTTGGGTCTGATTCCTTGGTTGGGAGGATCCCCTAGAAAAGGAAATGGCTACCCACTCCAATATTCTTGCCTGGAGAATTCCATGGACAGAGGAGACTGGTGGGCTATATGCATGAGGTTGCAAAGAGTCAGACATGACTGAGCGACTAACACACACAAAACTACTACTAACAATTACAATTTATTTTAACCAATCTTTGACTCTTCAATATCCATTCATTCAGTCTGCAGGCTACCCATCTTCTTCACTGTCTTCTTTTTCTGTTCTAGTCTGCCTCTCAGGATATGTGTTCCTAGTAATTGAAGGTTGAAGAGTAGAAATTCATATGACAAATGTCAGTATAGAGTTGCAATTAAAGGAAAAATCCACAATGAATAGTCGTGTTGATACAACTATGCAGCAAACAGGCTTATAAGACCAACTAAATTATAATATGCTCCTGTATACATGTATATCAAATTTATTTGCTGGTTAGGAAAGCAAAGGCTTTTACTGCATATTTGTGATAAGATATGTACTTCTTCTGGGTAAGTATCTAAGGTTTATTTGCAGATTTGGCATCTGTATAAGATATATGAATACATATAATAAATAGCTAAAGACATTCAGAGAAACTTATATGCTGTGGCTTTTATTTAAGTTCTAATGGTAGGTTTTATTCAAGTAATGTTTTTAAATATGAAAAATCAGTTTTTGGTGTTAGGAATTCCTTGATATTATCAAGTTACTTGCAGTTTTAATCAATATTGTCTTAAAATGTACAGTCTTAGGTCTTTCTCTCTCTCTCTCTCTCTCACACACACACACTAGGTTGAAAATGAAGCTGCCAATATTCAACTGTTTTTGACCTGAAAAGGAGCACTTCCATAATGTTCAACCTGATATGAAAGTATCCATTAAATGAAGATTAAATGTTCTGATAGAACACAAGATCTGCTCTTTAGAAAGTCAGCCACTTCTGAAACAGGGAATGGGTCAATTAAAATCTAAACTCTCTAGGAAAAGAAAAAAACCTTCCAGTAATTTATTGAAATATAATAATTATAGAATGTACTTAAAAATGGAAGTGATTGTGAGGAGAAATTTTTTTAAAGTGATGTTGGAAAATTTTATAGTTGACTTTGAAATTCTTGTGAGTATTTATTCTTTGGGGGTTGCTTTTAAAATTATGCTCCATGGAAACAACTGCCTATTATATTCCTGCATCCCAGTTCAACACTGAATTGAAGACAACACCTTACTACTGAAAACTTTTCAAAACCTTCTTGTGAAGTTTTTCCTAAGAAAAGCTATTAGAGATTCAACACACAAATCATCTCATTTATCCCAAATGCAGCATGTGCATCTGCAATTCTGAATAAACTATAGTATGATACGTCTTCAAAAAGCAAATGTGAAAAACATAGGACCAATTGGTCAATCTAAAGAATTCAGCTTTGGTTTAAAGAGATAAGAAAAAACAAATACCTTTTCTTCCTTCAAGTAATTCATCTTCAGATGGTGGCAATATATACAGAGTATTTGCAAATAGAAAGAGGAATGAAAGCATCCATCAATAAACCCTTTTTCTCTTTTCGAAAGCAGTTTCTCATTCTTGATCTGACTTTTTTAGTAAGTTGATTATGATAATTCCTATATGTCCTTCTGGAATGCAGTGATGAGCATGTGAATGCTTCCTCATAAAATTATGAAAAAATAGGGAATTGGAAATTAAATATGAAACAGAAAAAAAAAACACACAAGAAAGTGGGGATAAGGAGGACAGGCTAAACATACAGGAAACAAAAAGCAAATCCCTTCTCAGCTGGTGGTGTTAGAAACCACCCTTTAATTTGAAAATCAGTACAATATATGCTGATGAAAAAGCTTTAGTTTGTGCAAAATAACTGCTGTGTTTGCCAAAGAACATTTTGCTTAGTACATCAAATGGAACACTTTGGAGCTCTTGTGTGAATAATACAGCCCAACATATTCCAGAATCAGCCATAATAGGTAGTCCTGCTTAGGCTAAACATTATGAAGAAGCAGTGATTTTGTAGGAAAAATGAAAAAGTTTGATGATAAGCATTATATTGAAGAAAGAGAAAACAAAAATTTTAGTGGATCTTATTTGGGTTTTCCCAAATTTTCAGGTCTATCCTATGAATTTCACCAAAAGTAGAATTTAGTAAACATTCTTTGTGGTCATATTATACAGTAGGTATAGGATTACTAGTTTTCACTGTTAAGGACAACACCAAAAAAGAGACAAAGTTGAAAATCATTACAATATACTGTAATAAGCATAGTGTTATAAATCCAAAGTACTAGGCAGTAAAAAAAAAAGGGAGGGGGACAGAATCAAAGCTATTGGGAGGGTGAGCCAGGGCTGGCTTTTGGAGTAGTCACGTTGAAATTGAATCGCGCAATGTACAATGTATACTGGAAGTACCCAAGTGGCAAATGGGATGGGAAAAGGCCAAAGAAAAACTATGTTCAAAGCCATGAAATGAAAGAGCATGGATTGTTTGGTAAATTACATGTAATCTCTATAACTATACTGAAGATATGAACGAAAGAATGGAAGGGAAACTCTTCCAGCTACCAACTGTCACTCACACACCTCATGAAATTAGAAAGTCAGTCCAGAACCTTGTCTCTTCTCCTTCTCTAAAGATGCCTGAACAGCCTCATTTCCTTTTTTTTTTTTCTTTTTTTAATTTTAAAATCTTTAATTCTTACATGTGTTCCCAAACATGAACCCCCCCTCCCACCTCCGTCCCCATAACATCTCTGTGGGTCATCTCCATGCACCAGCCCCAAGCATGCTGTATCCTGCGTCAGACATAGACTGGCGATTCAATTCTTACATGATAGTATACATGTTAGAATGCCATTCTCCCAAATCATCCCACCCTCTCCCTCTCCCTCTGAGTCCAAAAGTCCGCTGTACACATCTGTGTCTCTTTTCCTGTCTTGCATACAGGGTCGTCATTGCCATCTTTCTAAATTCCATATATACGTGTTAGTATACTGTATTGGTGTTTTTCTTTCTGGCTTACTTCACATGTATAATCGGCTCCAGTTTCATCCATCTCATCAGAACTGATTCAAATGAATTCTTTTTAACAGCTGAGTAATACTCCATTGTGTATATGTGCCACAGCTTTCTTAGCCATTCATCTGCTGATGGACATCTAGGTTGTTTCCATGTCCTGGCTATTATAAACAGTGCTGCGATGAACATTGGGGTACATGTGTCTCTTTCAATTCTGGTTTCCTCAGTGTGTATGCCCAGCAGTGGGATTGCTGGGTCATAAGGTAGTTCTATTTGCAATTTTTTAAGGAATCTCCACACTGTTCTCCATAGTGGCTGTACTAGTTTGCATTCCCACAAACAGTGTAGGAGGGTTCCCTTTTCTCCACACCCTCTCCAGCATTTATTGCTTGCAGATTTTTGGATCGCAGCCATTCTGACTGGTGTGAAGTGGTACCTCATTGTGGTTTTGATTTGCATTTCTCTAATAATGAGTGATGTTGAACATCTTTTCATGTGTTTGTTAGCCATCCATATGTCTTCTTTGGAGAAATGTCTATTTAGTTCTTTGGCCCATTTTTTGATTGGGTCGTTTATTTTTCTGGGATTGAGCTGCATAAGTTGCTTGTATATTTTTGAGATTAGTTGTTTGTCAGTTGCTTCATTTGCTATTATTTTCTCCCATTCAGCAGGCTGTCTTTTCACCTTGCTTATATTTTCCTTTGTTGTGCAGAAGCTTTTAATTTTAATTAGATCCCATTTGTTTATTTTTGCTTTTATTTCCAGAATTCTGGGAGGTGGATCATTTCCTTTTAAACTCTGCTGAGCTCTGAGTACCTGACAAAAAGGAGACACACCTGCCCCAGTTTGCATGCAGAAACTGACAAATAGATTTTATGAACCTTTTATTCCTTCATCTAAAGGATCTTCCTGTTTTTCTAGAAGAAGGAACTAGGAAAATCAAATCTATGGTGGTCTCATTATGATTCATTTTCCTGTTGCATCACCAAGAACTTCATTGCATATAGATACAGAGGGGAGGGTGCTAAAAGAAACGGTGTGTGGAGCCAACACAACTTGTGGAGTTATTTACTCAGGGTAAGAAGTATTCAGAAATTAATTAAATTCTAAGGGTTGACTTAAATCATTATTGGAATTCTAAACTAAATGCAGCTACTAGAAAATTACATTAGATGGACTATGATTAGACTTAGGTGAACATGAAGTGAAGTGAAATGAAAGTCGCTCAGTCATGTCCAACCCTTTGCGACCCCATGGACTATACAGTCCATGGAATTCTCCAGGCAAGAATACTGGAATGGTTAGTAGGTGAACATAGGTATATGGGAATACTTATGGAAAAACTATATGCAACAATTTTTACTAATAGCTGTTACTGTAACTAATTTCTAGTTAATTTAAATTTTATATTATTGCTATAACCAAAGCTCAAAATTGATAAATGTTACTAACCTGACAACCAGTCAACTTGAATCCTTGATAAACTGTCAGTTCTGCATTCTTTCATAAACAAGAGGTGAAAAAAGTAAAACAAGCTCCTATCAGAGAACTATTGCAAAGATCAGAGTGTTTGTGTAGTTAATTGTATTGCCTAATCCCTAAGACTGTGTATATGTATATTTACAGAGGGAAATAAATTATTGTTGCTAATGATGGCTTTGAACTATTGTGAAATTTTAGTAGTGAAAGGTTATATTTTATTTAGTGTGCTATATTTTTATGTTGGGGAAATAAAGTAGGATGCTGTAGAAAACTAGACTTGTGGGTGCATCCTTGTTCTTGAGGTTACCCAGTCAAGAGTAACTCTTTCATTAAAATTACTATTGCATCATTATTTTTCTGCTTATGTTGCTATTGTTCAGTCACTAAGTCATGTCTGAGTGAGATCCCATGGATGGCAGCACACCAGGCTTCCCCACCCTTCACTATCTCCCAGAGTTTGATCAAATTCATGTCCATTGAGTTGGTGATGCCATCCAACCATTTCATCCTCTGTCACTCCCTTCTCCTCATGCCCTCAATCCTTCCCAGGACCAGGGTCTTTCCCAATGAGTCAGCTCTTCCCATCAGGTGGCCAAAGAATTGGAGCTTCAGCATCAGTCTTTCCAATAAATATTCAGGATTGATTTCCTTTGGATTACTTGGTTTGATCTCCTTGTTGTCCAAAGGACTCTCTTATGAGTCTTCACCTATTTATGTAGTACTTACAATATGCCAGATAAATATTACAAATATTAGCACATTCAGTGTACATAATGACAAGGAGATCGGTCCCATTGAAAGTGAAAAGTGAAAGTGCTAGTTGTGTTTGACTGTTTACCGCATGGACTGCTTTCTGCCTGTGGAATTCTCCAGGCAAGAATACTGGAGTGAGTAGCCAGTCTCTTCTCCAGGGTATCTTCCTGACCAAGGGTTTGGAACCTGGGTCTCCTGCATTGCAGGCAGATTCTTTACTATCTGAGACATCAGGGAAGCCCATAGATCCCACTAGTATACCTGTTTTGCAAATGAATCAAGTGAGAGCCATAAAGTTTGAATAACTTGCCAGAGGATATAGAGTTGGCTAGAGAATGGTGAGGCTAGGAAACAAACCCAGCCAGCCAGGCTTGAATCTGCTCTTACTACTCTGGAACATATGCAATAAAAGGGATAGATTTTATATTATATAAACTCCAAAATACATTTTCAGGAAAATATACCAGAAAGACAGTTTCTTGAGTTTCCCAGGTTTTCTCTAAGGAGACATTTGTAGACATCGATGGTAATCTGAATAGTGTGAGGCTCTCCCAGGTTGGCAAAGCTATAGTTGAGGGTTTGCTGCTAAGCTGCTAAGTAGCTTCAGTCATGTCCAACTCTGTGCAACCCCAGAGACAGCAGCCCACCAGGCTCCCCCATCCCTAGGATTCTCCAGGCAAGAACACTGGAGTGGGTTGCCATTTCCTTCTCCAAGGGTTTACCAAACGATTAAACTCAAAAAACTTCACCTAAAATCTCTTCATATGATTGCTAAACTTGCCATTTGAAAACTTGAATCCTGGCTTTAATACTTGCACTTCACATACAATTTTATTTTATAGTCCCAGTGCCATTTTGCATTATACACTTTTCCCATGGACTCTAAAATTATATTTGTCGTTACATATTTTATTTTTTAATTTAATTATTATTTTATGTTGGGATATAGTTGATTTATAGTCTTGTGTTAGTTTCAGGTGTATATGTATAAACGTGTGTGTGTGTGTATATATATATATAAATATTTGTGTATATATACACATTTCTTCAGGTTCTTTTCCCATTTAGGTTATTATAGAATATTGAGTAGAGTTCCCAGTGTTACACAATAGGTCCTTGTTGATTATCCATTTTATGTATAGTAGTGTGAGAGTCAGACACGACTGAAGCAACTTAGCAGCAGCAGCAGCAGTGTGTATCTGTTAATCCTAAACTCCTAATTTATCCCTCCCGCCACCACCTTTCCCCTTTGGTAATCATAAGTTTGTTTTCAAATTCTGGAAGTCTGTTTCTGTTCTATAAATAAGTTTATTTTTATCATCTTTATAGATTCCATATATAAGTGATATCATATGCTATTTCTCTGTCTGACTCCACTTAGTATGACAATATCTAGGCCCATCCGTATTGCTGCAAGAGACATTATCTCATTCTTTTAAATGAGTAATATTCTATTGTATACATGCACCACATCTTCTTTATCCATTCCTCTGTCGATGGATATTTAGGTTGTTTCCAAATCTTGGCTGCGGTAAGCGCTGCTACATTGAACATTGGAGTGTATTTATCTACACAAACATACCCACACCCACCCAGGAATAGGACTGCTTGATCAAATGGTAGTTTTAGTTTTTAAGGGACCTCCATACTGTTCTCCATAACAGTTGTACCAATGTCCATAACAATAGGAGGGCTCTTTTTTCTCCACACACTCTCCAGCATTTATTGTCTGTAGCTTTTTGATGATGGCCATTCTGATGGATGTGAGGTGATAACTCACTGTAGTTTTGATTTGCATTTCTCTAATAGGCTTCCCAGGTGGTGCAGTGGTAAAGAATCCTCCTGCCAGTGCAGGAGATGCAAGTTTGATCCCTGGGTCAGGAAGATCCCCTGGAGTAGGAAATATCAACTCATTCCAGTATTCTTGCCTGGAAAATTCCAGGGACAGAGGAACCTAGCAGGCTACAGTCCATGGGATTGCAAAGAGTCAGACACAACTGAGTGAGCGTGCACACACACACACACACACACACACTCACAACAGTGATGCTAAACATCTTATCATGTGTTTGTTGGCTATCAATATGTCTTATTAAGTGAAATGTACATTTAATTCTTCCACTCATTTTCTTATTGGGTTTGTTTTTTTTTTTATCTTGACCTATACAAGCTGTTTGTATATTTTGGAGATTAATCCCTTGTCAGTCGCTTAATTTGCAAATATTTTTTCCCATTCTGAGGGTTGTCTTCTCATTTTATTTATATTTACCTTAGCTAAGCTTTTAAGTTTAAGTAAGTTTCATTTGTTTCTTTTCTTAAAATTTTCATTACTAAAATTTTAAACCTTGTACGGAAACACCAAAGAGCCTGAATATCCAAAGTAATCCTAAGAAAGAAAAATGGAGTATCACATTCCCAGATTTCAAACTATACTACAAAGCTACAGTAATCAAAACAACATGACACTGACACAAACTGGAAATATTGATCAATGGAACAGGATAGAAAGCCCAGAAATAAACCCACATACCTGTGATCAATTAACCTACGACAAAGGAAGCCAGAATATACAACAGAGAAAAGACAAACTCTTTAGTAAGTGGTGCTGGGAAAACTAGACATGTAAAAGAATGAAACTGGAGTTTTGTCTAACACCATATTAAAAAAATAAACTAAAAGGGATTAAAGGGACTAATATAAGACCAGAAATCATAAAACTCCCAGAGAAAACATAGGCAGAACACTCTGACATAAATCACAGCAATATCTTTTTGGATCCACCTCCTATGGTAATGAAAATAAAAGCAAAAACAAATAAATGTTGGTCCATATTTTAAAAACAATTTGGAAGAAATGCCAGTTAAATCATAATACATTGCTGTCTAATTTAGAATTTTTACATTGTACTTATGGAAAAAATATTTTAAAAGAGAGTTTAATGATATTCCATATAGAAAATACTCTTGAGAAATTTGTATGCAGGTCAGGAAGCAACAGTTAGAACTGGACATGGAACAACAGACTGGTTCCAAATAGGAAAAGGAGTACGTCAAGGCTGTATGTTGTCACCCTGCTTATTTAACTTCTATGCAGAATACATCATGAGAAATGTTGGGCTGGAAGAAGCACAAGCTGGAATCAAGATTGCCAGAAGAAATATTAATAACCTCATATATGCAGATGACACCACCCTTGTGGCAGAAAGTGAAGAGGAACTAAAAAGCCTCTTGATGAAAGTGAAAGTGGAGAGTGAAAAAGTTGGCTTAAAGCTCAACATTCAGAAAATGAAGATCATGGCATCTGGTCCCATGACTTCATGGCAAATAGATGGGGAAACAGTGGAAACAGTATCAGACTTTATTTTTGGGGGCTCAAAAATCAGTGCAGATGGTGATTGCAGCCATGAAATTAAAAGACGCTTGCTCCTTGGAAGGAAAGCTATGACCAACCTAGATAGCATAATTCAAAAGCAGAGACATTACTTTGCCAACAAAGGTCCATCTAGTCAAGGCTATGGTTTTTCTAGTGGTCATGTATGGATGTGAGAGTTGGACTGTGGAAAAGCTGAGCACCGAAGAATTGATGCTTTTGAACTGTGGTGTTGGAGAAGACTCTTGAGAGTCCCTTGGACTGCAAGGAGATCCAACCAGTTCATTCTGAAGATCAGCCCTGGGTGTTCTTTGGAAGGACTGATGCTAAAGCTGAAACTCCAGTACTTTGGCCACCTCATGTGAAGTGTTAACTCATTGGAAAAGACTCTGATGCTGGGAGGGATTGGGGGCAGGAAGGGGACGACAGAGGATGAGATGGCTGGATGGCATCACTGACTCGATGGACGTGAGTCTGAGTGAACTCCAGGAGTTGGTGATGGACAGGGAGGCCTGGCGTGCTGTGATTCATGGGGTCGCAAAGAGTCGGACACGACTGAGAGACTGAACTGAATTGAACTGATACTCTGATTAAGTTATTCCTAAAAAGTTTTCTACATTTTGAATTTTAATCCTCTGAGTCATTTTTCAGTTCAAAGTCAATGATGCCATAATTTTCTTACAGGATCATCCTCTGTGCCACCAAGAACACTGGGGGATTAGCAATTTTTAAAAGTATCCCACTTAATTGTTGCCTGGCTATTAAAAATACATCAATTTTAAGATATGTCCCAACTTCAGAGATACTAAAATGTGGAGTAAAATGTGTATCTTGGAATTGATGGAATACATCATGTAATAGTGACTAAGCATAGTGATTGAGCATAACACAAGAGCAGTCACATAAAAATTTTGCAAAGATGAAGAGTCTGTGGGCATGCCCATCTGTCTATGAGGCTAGAAGAAATGTAATATAGCCACCACAGCCAGAGTCTACCCAGAAGAACACTAAATGGCATAGAGCATGTGCTGAATAAACAGCTTTTGAATGAAGGAGTCTCAATTTCACAGCAGAAATAAGCATTGTCTCATACCCATTTATTGGTATAAGTAGTTATTCAACAACTCACGTATTAACTAGAAAAAAATTTGAATTCTCTGGATATATTACTCAATTCTGCATTTTACATAAGCAATATCCTTGGCATTTGTTTTCATAAATACTACAAGTTTGGGGGGAAGAAAGAAAAGATTTGAATACCAAGAAATTATTTTGATGGCCAGGTGAGTTTCTGCAATGAGCAGAGGGCATGTGGTGAAACAGATGCCTCTGTGTGCTTGGCTAAAAAGCTAGACTAATTTAAAAAGGGAAATTAATAGGCGCCCACTTTGGGCTCATCATAACAAAATTTTGCTTGATTCATATCTGCATATGAAGGGCCTACTTGATTGTATTTTTCTTTGTGGGGGAATGGCTCACTTATTTCATCAGATAAATAACAATTGTTTCTTCATTAAGTGCAGAAACATGTATATGATTCTTTGTTTTCCTTTGAACTGTATTGGTTATCATACTTCTGAGAATATAGATTGATGTGCAGCAATAATCTTGGGCTATCTGCTAACATTTTGTTTTATCAATATGATTTGATTCCAAGTCCAATCAATTCCCATATGCTGATTTGGTAAAGTAATAAATGTCAGAGCACTCGTTCTGCCCAGACTGAATGATAGCCACAGTGGACCTGCCTTTTTTAACAAATGTGTTTAGAGAAGAATTACCTGGGATATAGAAGATTAAAAATTAAATTATCTGAAGAATTTGCAAGCACAGAGTCTAGGGGAAGTTTCGTTTTTAAAAGAGAAGGCAAAATGGAGAGGAGAATAGATACTTTTAAAGTCATTTAGAATGTACTGTTTAGCCTACACAAACTTTGAATGACTTCAGGATGGAACCAAAGATAAGGAAAGAATTATGTCTAGGCTAAGTATACATGTTCTAGTGGTCCTTGCTACTCAAAGATGGAATGTGTTGCTTCATGTTGTTATGAATTGCCAATTCCTTGAGATAGTGAATCCTAGGATGAGCAACAAATATTAAAGCTGCCATTAAGGTGACTCTAGCATCACTAGATGAATTAACTGAAAGACTCATAAGATCCCAACCCTGAGCTTTTATTACATTCAGGAGATAAGAGAGATGGTGATGTATAATAAAAATAATACATCTTGGCTTATAGGCTAGACATAATAATGATGTGTGTCAATGCTTTGTGATAGGTATTAAGATACAGTTTCTGAGAAACCTTGCTCTTTTAATTATGCTCTCTGTCCCCTGAATCTTCATCCTCTGCATCTGTTTCCACATTTCTGCTTGAATATCTGATCACTTTTCAAGGGACATTCTAAGTGGACCTTTCCTAACACTATTTGTATTTGGACTATCCCCAGAAGGTTTAATTACTTCTTCATCAATATCACTATAGCGTTTTACATATATTTGAGTGGAATAATTGTATGATTTCTGCTTACATTTGTTTTCCAAATCCTAAGGAAATATCAATTCCTTGAGGCCACGTACTGAACTGATTAACTTCACTTGTATGTCAAATATCTCATGAATTCTGATTGCTGGGAGAAAATTCTCCATAGATTCCTTGTGTTCCTATATGATGTAAACCTTCTGAGTCAAGGACATACTTGAATAGCAGACAGTTTTGAAATCTAAAAATGGTGTACACTACTGGAGAGATATAGAACCATCTTCTTCCTGAGGAAATTCCAAGAAAGAAAAGGTAAAACCTTCTTGTTTCTTCCCATCCATGGAGGTTGTTGTTCAGCTGTTCAGTCATGTCCGCCTCTCTGCAGCTCCATGGACTGCAGCATACCAGGGATCTCGTCCTTCACCAACTCCCAGAGCTCACTCACTCATGTCCATTGCATTGGTGATGGCATCCAACCATCTTGTCCTCTATCATACCCTTCTCCTCCCGCCTTCAATCTTTCCCAGCATCAGGGTCTTTTCCAATGAGTCAGCCCTTCCCATCAGGTAGCCAAAGTACTGGAGCTTCAGCTTCAGCATCAGTCCTTCCAGTGAATATTCAGGACTGATTTCCTTTAAGAGGGACTGGTTGGATCTCCTTGCAGTCCAAGGGACTCTCAAGAGTCTTCTCCAGCACCACAGTTCGAAAGCATCAATTCTTCGGTGCTCAGCTTTCTTTATGTATCTTCTTCTTTTTTAAAATTTATTTATTCTAATTGGAGACTAATTACTTTACAGTATTGTAGTGGTTTTGCCATACATTGACATGAATCAGCCATGGGTGTACATGTGTTCCCCATCCTGATGCTTCCTCCCACCTTCCTCCCCATCCCATCCCTCTGGGTCATCCCAGTGCACCAGCCCTGAGCACCCTGTCTCATGCATCGAACCTGGACTGGCGATCTGTTTCACATATGATAATATACACGTTTCAATGCTATTCTCTCAAATTATCCCATCCTTGCCTTTATGGCAGTTTTCTTTATGGTTCGACTGTCACATCCATACATTACTACTGGAAAAACCAGATTTGAATAGACGGACTTTTGTTGGCAAAGTAATGTCTCTGCCTTTGCTTATATTTCAGGCAGCAAACTTTAAGAGACACTTTCCTTTGCTCCTAGAGGAGGCTGCCCAGAATAATGCGTAATCTCTCCTTTGAGGTGGATATATAAACACATACGCCAGTAACCTCCTAAAGTTTCCTTTACATTTCCTAAATCTGGGGTTTCTCTTGTGTGGTACATGTTACTGCTATTGTTGTTTAGTTGCTTAGTTGTGTCCAACTCTTTTGCAACTCCAGGGACTGTAGCCCATCAGATTCCTCTGTCCATAGGATTTCAAGAATAATGGAGTGGGTTGGGTTGCCATTTCATTCTCCAGGGACGCTTCCTAACCCAGGGATCCCACATCTCCTGCACTGAAGGTAGATTCTTTACTGCTGAGCCACCAGGGAAGCCCATGCCACTGCTTATGTGGGCAACAATTTAGACTTCATTGCATCAATGGTGGGTTTTGCTGTGCGTAATAAATGATCTGTTTCTCTGACCTAGGGGACTTGTGTGAAAACATAGATATGAAAGTGTGCCTGTTAGCTTCCAAACAGGGTAAATCTCAGACTCTTCATAGTTTCTGACTTCACACTGCTCTGCATATATGTACCCATGAGTATGTGTGTGAATATCATCTATGTGTATACTGCAGCAAAAGGAAGAGGGGAATAGATATTAAATAGATAACTATACTCTAAATTGTGGTCATTTCTGATAGAGATCAGAGTTGTATAAGCACATAGAGGAGGAAACAGAAATTGTAATTCTAGTGAATAGTGGCTATTTTTAAATGGGTGATAAAATGCTAACTCAAAGCAACTTTGAGATAAGGTGAGGAAAGAGTTCTCAGTGATTAAATCTGTCCAGTTATCTAGGGAGTCTATCTTTGCACAGGTTTCCTCTCTGCCCCTTACTTTTATCTGCGGTGAAAGCTTTCTGCAAACACCTTATGTCTAGGCATGACCTGAATTTTTTGGTTTTCATCCTTGTGGACAATGAATCATTCTGTTTCTCAACCCCCTCTTTGCCTCTGGATGATCTAGGGCTTTCTGTGACTCTGAGGCCTCCCCAATAACTTGTATAAGAAGAAGATGATAGCACAACACTACACTTTGCTAGAAGAACTGTTCCTTTAAACAATAGACGTCAGAATTAGGAAAACAAACAGAACAAGCAAATCAGAGCCATTTCAGCTGCACTCTTTAATGGAAGAGTTGATAGTCATTTTGCCCCATTGGTGAGGATCTGTTGGTCATCTGAGGAAAAGCCACAGATGTGTTTTCATATGTAGCAAGGGGAGCACTATTTTTTATCTTCTTTGTAGTAGACCTGACATTGCATCACTGGAGCTGATTTAGTTTGTTTTCCTTTCTCTCTTTCTCTAGGTTCTAGGGGCATTAGCAAAATCTCGATTCCCCAGACTATGTGAGACAAACTCCTGCCAGTCTCAGGGAAGGTGTCCCTAACTAGTTACTTCCTGTCTTCTCCCTCTGGGAGTAGTGGGGATGAAGCTGAGGCTGGAGTGAAGTAAAAGTGGTTTCCTTAGGCAATCAGCTAGGCTGAAAGTGATGGTTACGGTATGAGAAGCTTCGTCCCAGTAAAGCCCCACTTTCATCCTTCTCCCCTATGGTCACCCTAGACCAGTAGGCATTCTTAACCCCACAGAGTGCTGCTGAGGAAATAGAAAGGTGTGTGCAAGACCCCAACAGACTGGCCTCTTCCTACAGTGCATGACCTTGGCTACAATGATCAGCTCAGAAGCAAAGATATCAAGTGAGTCGCACAGACCAATCCCAGCCTGACTTTGGAGCTGAGAGGTCATGACTTAATAACCACACACATCACATCCAAGAAATCTCAGAAAGCTTCAACATGCAGGACATACTGACCGTCTTATACACAGCCATGAACTTGACATTCCAGGGACACAGTCAGGTACAAGGACAGACCACTTCATACGAACTCACCATTCTATATCCGTAACTGTTCTATATTCTAGACACATCAACACACATGAACAGACCATTCCATAGAGAGTGACTCTTCTTGACCTCAGATTATACCTCATCTGCACCTGGGAGTCACCAGCGGTCCCATTCTACTGCCAGTGGAGCTTTGAGTACATGCGACATGGGGTAGGAAGCAGTGATGGCCTCGAGTCTTCTGTGATAACTTCTACTCTGTGAATATCATGGGGGCATTTTTGTAAAGGGAAGGTAAACCTGGTTTCTAAAATGAATTATTACAGCTAACGAACATGCAAGTATCCAGGAATGATACTGATGTGTATTCTCAGTTGCTCAGTTATGTCTCTTTGCAACCCCACGGATTATAGCCTACCAAGCAACTCTCTCCATGGGATTTTCCAGGCAAGACTACTAGAGTGGGTTGCCATTTTCTTCTCCAGGGGAATCCATACAACGCAGGGATAGAACCCACGTCTCCAGTGTCTCCTGCATTGGCAGGTGGATTCTTTACCACTGTGCCACCTGGGAAAACACAATAATGCTAACTATCATTTGCTGAGTTCTTAATATCCAACAAATATTTTATATTCAATGAAGTGATACACATACACATATGCACACACAGACATAATAACTTCTTTCATTCTTACAGTGATACCATGAGATAGGTCCTGTTAATACTTCTATTTAATAGGTGAGGAAAGAGAAGCTATAAGAGGTTAAATATCTTGCCACTGTTACAGAGCCAGTACCTGGAAACTCAGGAAGTAAATCTGTGCAGGTGGACTCCAGAGTTCCCTTTCTTAACTGCTATTTCCTGCTAAGTGTCTAATTTTTCTGTTATTGACACTGACAAATTTTAGTTGATGACTTTGACTTTTCTGTAAGTATTCATGTGTTGTTTAGTGTTCAATTAATATTTTTTATTTTCATTAATCTTACAACTTTTTAGCACTTAACATGTGCTACTTGAACCTAATATACTGCTTTAAGAGGACATAATATTATGTTCTTCTCAGCTTTTTATAGGAATAGACTCTTTTTTTGGCTACATCTCATGGTTTGTGGGATCTTATCTTCCTAAAAGAAAGTGAAAGCCACTCAGTCATGTAGGACTCTTTGCTACCCCATGGACTATACAGTTTATGGAATTCTCCAGACCAGAATACTGGAGTGGGTACCTTTCCCTTCTCCAGGGGATATTCCCAAACCAGGGATCGAACCCAGGTCCCTAATAGTGAGTGCACCAACTTGTGACCAGTAGACAGCCAGGGAATTCCCAGAATAGACTCTTAAATGAATTTTATTATTCCTTCCAAAACTTCTAATGAGATCATAATACTTTTTTCCCTAAGAAATATAACACCCAATTGATGACCACACTGTCTGATTTACCTCTTCAAAATATGAGTTTGGGCTGGTGTAGTCTTTTCATACTTTCAAAATCAAAGAAATCTGGAGAAGAAAATGACAACCACTCTGGTATTCTTGCCTGGAAAATCCCATGGACAGAGAAGCCTGATGAGCTAGAGTCCATGGGGTTGCAAAAGAGGCAGACATAACTTAGTGACTAAATAGCAACTATATATATATAGTTGTCATTATATATATAGAGAGATAGATATAGATATATATAGATATATATAGTTGCCATTATATATACCATTTCATATATATAAAAATATAAATATAAATCCTTAAACAAAAAAATCAAATCCCACAAAGAACTGAAACCAGTGTGGTAATACATATATATATACATATACACATATATATATATACACATACAGATTATATACATATATACACACACATATATACATATACACACATAGAATAAATATCCCTGCACATGCATACATAATATATTACAACACTAGTAGTATCATCACTGGTTGCTTATTTGTTCATTGACTATAATGCCCATTTTGAAAACCAAGCTCACTGCACCTTGGGAGAATACAGGAAAATTCCATAGGATAGAATAAGAGTAACATTATTTGGACTAAAGAAGAAAATGATAGTAGGAGCATTCTTTGACTGTTCTGAGGACTTTTGTTTATCCTGAAATTTCTGCCATCTGGCTTGTTTTCAAAGTATTCAAAATATCAAGAAGTGTGAAAATTAGGAATTCTCCCCATTGTAGCAAGCAAGGAAAACAACTTTTCAAATGAAACCTGCTTGCATGGAAGTTCGAGAACCTCTGCATTGACACTTTTGCCTCTAAGGCTTTAAAATAAATAAGTTTACCAACGACTACTGGGGAAGAGTAATTACACAGAAGCCACTATTTATGGGAAATTGACACAAATTATTCAGACACCAAGGAATGCTTTCTAAAATATCCTTGGTGTCTCACACAGGGATCTGATATTATCTCCTAAAGACAGAATGTTTGCATATGAATTTCCATATATTCCTTCTATTATCCTAATCACTTTAGAAAAGTAGTTCTGAGTCTTGGCTGCACATTACTGTTCATCTAGGGAGCTTAAAGTGTATACTTACCCTGGGCCAGAGCTTCTGATTTAATTGGTTTGGGATGCGGTTTGAGCACTGAGATTTGGAAAAGCTTCCCCAGTAATTCTGTGCAGCAAAAGTTTAAAACCACTGTTTTACTGTAACTCTGCTGTTCTAACTTTACTTCCGACTTCAACCCACCTTCTCCCTCCTCATCATCCCCATCTTCTGTACATTCTTCTCCTCCCCTTGCCTTAGTTATGAACAGCTGAGAGACGTATGTACTGCAAGGCCTGTATGTAATACCTGCTGCTGCTGCTGCTAAGTCACTTCAGTCGTGTCTGACTCTGTGCAACCCCATAGACGGTTGCCATTTCCTTCTCCAAGTATGTAATACCTAGAACGTATTAATTCATGAACTTGTCTGAAGATTTTTTAACTCAATACTGCTAGGGACAACGTGCCTACTATATACGGACAAAGTTATTAACATCTGAGAGGTCCAGATTATGACTATGTAATACAGTAATTTGAGTATTTTTGAGCAATATTTGAGGAAGAAAATTCCAAAAAGAGTGGAAATTTCTATTATTAGCATATCCTAAAGAGCAAACCATATTTTCCAGCACATTAACAAATATCTATGAAAATAGAATGCATGGTCATAAAAATTTTGACAATTATTAGGTAAAAATAAAGTTAAGCATGTTTTCCTCTATAGAACTATTTGAGTACTTATGTGCTGATATATTGTGGCTCTTCAAGGGTATTATGTTATTCAGCATTCACAAACTTATGTTGACCTTTTTAATATTGAGGGAAATAATTTTTAATATTGATTATTTTTATTTTCTTTCTGCTTTTTTTTCCATCTCTTGCTTCTTCTTGAAGACAGGAAATTTAAAAAATAAAAAAATAGAAATTCTTATATTAAGGGGCTATGAGGATAATAGAGTACTGGGTGTAGAAGTATATTTTAAAAAAGTGGAAGATTTACACAGGGTATCAAATACCACCAGGGCAAATTTAGTGCCAGATGATATTTTAATATGTCCAATGTGTGGTGCTTCGACTGATTAGACCATTGACAGCAGATATTATGCATGAATAAATTGTATCATACTCCTGAGGGTATTTGTTAAAACTGCAGAGTTTCTTACTGGATAGAACTTTCAGATAGTTGGAGAATTTTCATACAGAAACCTTTCATCTAGTTAGGAAACTGTTCCATCTATTTTCCTTTCTCTAACTCTAGGGTTTTTTATGCTTTGCTTCCTCGGGAGCTTCTAAAGTAGTAGAAGTGTTGATAAATATAGTGTTTGTTTTATCATTTATTGAAATGAGGCAGAGTACTCTTCAGATTAATGGCTTAGTGGGAGTGTTGCAGTTTGTGTGGAAAATAGTGTGGTAGTTCTTCAAGACGTTAAATATAGAATGACTAAATAACTTAGTGATTCCACTTCTAGGCTCATACTAAAAAAAATTGAAAACAGAAACTAAAACAGATAGATACTCATGTGCCAGAGAGTATAACACTAGTAATTGCAACACTAGTTCCAATAGCCAAAGTGTTCATCTACAGATGAATGGATAAACACAAGGTGGTGTGTCTATGTTATGGAATTATTATTCAGCCATAAAAAGAGTCAAGCTCTGATAGATGCTATAACATAGATGAACCTTGAAAATATTACGGTACATAAACCAGATACAAAAGGACAAATATTGTATGATTCTTATTGGAAATACCTAGAGCATGTAAATCCATAGAGACAGAGAGTAAGTTAGCAGTTACCAGGGTCTAGGAAGAAGGTGAAATGGAGGAAAGTGCTAAGAGGTTCAGAGTTTTTGTTTGAGATGATGAAAAAGATTTTGAAATTGATTCTGGTTATGAATGCACTAGATTGTGAATGGAATGAATGCCACTGGTTTGGACACATAAATTTAAAACAACAATAAGAACATTTTAAACTAACAAATTAGTGACTTAAATAATAAGCATTTCATATGGTCTTGACTCTGAGAGTTAGGAATTCGGCCTATGCTTTGTTGAAGAGTTCTGCCCCACATAGTGTCAGCTGGGAGCTCTCGTGAGTCAGATGAGCTATGAACACAACATCCAAAATGGCTCTAATTCTATACCTGGAAAATAATACTGGCTACCAGCAAGGAGTTCATCTAAGGTATCAGCCAGGAACTTTGCTGCTTCTGCCTGTGGGCCAAATTGGCTGAGATTCAAGAAGGAAGGTTCGAAGATTCAAAGGCAGAATCTATTGTTCTCTGAAGGCCCAGCCCAAAAGTTATCACTCACTCTCGTTGCATTCTGTTTGTTGGGGGAAAAAAAAAAAGTCATAGAACTGACCCAGATTCAAGGGGAAGAGAAAGAGACTTCCCTCTTCATGTGGAGTAGAAATTTCACATGAATAAGTTCATGTGGATTGGATGCTATTGGTGCAGCCATTTATGGAAACACAATAGCCGAGCCTTATTATGTATGTTTTAAACAATATGTCTCTGTTGACTTTCACTCACAAAAATGAGCCAAGCATGATAACAATTATAAGCCTCTTTTACCATCTGGAAGGAAGTTGCAAGTATAAAAGTGGCCTGTGCATGAAAGAATGTCTGTGATGAGGCAGGAAATCTGTGCTGCTACTCTATAGCATTGCTCTAGTTGTCATTTGTTTTCTGATGGTTTGTTTCATATAATCCCTGCAGCCATATTATTTTTGCTTTCATCTGTACCAACAAATACCACTTTTGGTATTCTAGCTGCAGTGCAATATGAAATAGAATATTTATCATGGTTTAAATGAGACAAGCATATGCAGCAAGATAAGAATTCAGAACCACAGAATATTCATGAAATTATCCTACTCAGTGTACATCACATAAGCAAGGGATATAATTGTTCATGTGCTCTTCATAACTAAATATTTTAGCTTTCTGTAGTCAATCGTCTTAGCTACTTAACATAAATTTACACATCAACTCCTTGTCATAAACACACACAGACTCATAAAGCTCTGTGCTTTGCACTCTGCAGTATTCATAAGGCATACAGATGTGACCCGCTACCCTCTAGTAATTTTAAGTTGATAACATCTTCTTAGCTTTAGAAACTGCCATCCCCAAATGCTCCCTCCATCCTCACACACCAAAATTCATCTCACAATAATCATTCTTGGGCTTTTTATTCCTATGTGTCATGTGACAATTTCCTCAGATGATTATTTGTTTTGTACGATATTTGAGATGAGAGACCCACTATTTGCATGATTCTGCCCCAGTCCTCGACTTTTTAGAAAAGGGCCAGAGTTCTCCTCCCTTGTTTAGCTATTGAAGTTGCAGTTCTGGTATCAGGTTTTTATTCATAATAATATTGAAAACAAAACAGCATTAACATAAGCAAGGTGAACCCTTGTTGAATACTTCATATGTGCCAGGCACTCAAGCAGTTTACAAGCATGCTATCATGTAATATTCAAAATAGCCCTATAAAGTAGGCACTATACATCCTTGTTTTATAGTTAAGGACATTGAAGCTCATTATGTATCTGAAGTAATCAAGCTAATAAGAGGCAAGAGTTGAAATTAGGTTTGATGGCTCTGGAGCCTATGTTCTTAATTGCCATGAAGTTTTCTCACCACAAAAATTTCCAACAAATACTCCTGGAAACTTTATTCCGTGGCTCTACTCTGTTAAGAGGGATTCAGTATATTTCTATTTTAGAACTACTGTTTAAGGAACCTGTGAATCAGCTAATTCTCTGTTGCTGAGAGCAAAACAACATCAGCATCTTTTTCAAAGTAAATGGGGTTTCTGATATTAGCAATGAGAATATAATTTAGTAACAATGAAATAGGTGTGCAGGAAGCTAGCCAAGGCTCTATCTCATTATTTTCAGGCTTTTGTCAAACAATCCACCCCAAATCTGTTGGGAGTTGGTCCTGGGACAAGCCATGGCTGTTCTCTTTGAACATATGGAGTGTAGCATTAGCCAAATCTTCCTCAGTGGGCAGATCTTTGCTCCTTACTGTAATGACCCTGACACTATTATATTGATTACCTAAATATGATCATTATGCCTATCCCATTCATCAGCTCAGGCAGATGTCAGGAATTAAATCATTGACTGGATTTACGTGCTTCATCAAGCTTGAAAAGGGTTAAAGTAGACCAACATGCAACATAGAGATTCCCAGGCAGGTACAAGCATGTGGGGTACACAGAAGACATAGGAATCTCTATAGAAAAGGGAAGGTGCTTTCACAATGCAAACAAACACTGCTTCTACTTAAAGATGTGTCTGAATATTTATTAGGTTGTTTGCTCTTCTGTGTCCTCTTGTAGTTCATATAAATGAGTGATTTATTTGAGAAATGCTTCAGTTGAGCATCAGCTGGGAAACAGACATTGGTAAGCACTGGGAAATGGATTTGCATTATTTCGGAGAGAATATGAACAGATAGTAATGACAGGAGATTTAATGGAGAAAGTGAGAGTCCTTATATGAAAGTAAATTGAGAAATTCTTTTGAATTTCACTTCATTGCAGAGAAGTGAGGAAAACAAGGAAACTAAATCTCAGAAACTTAACAAAGGCTGAATTCCCACCCAAGCTGCATGTTGGTTGAGGGTTGCTAAGAGCTTTGTGCTACATGACCCTCCTTTCAGGTTCCCAAGGGACAGAGCATACACTCCCTGGGAGATTGTCTGTTGATGCGCAATGAAAAGAAAAAGGGGCAAAGTACATTCAGCTCTTCAAACTTCTGCTCAGGAGTGACACCTATCACTTCTACTTGCATTTTATTGACCAAAGAAATTTGTATGGATATAGCTAAGGTCAGGGGGGTGGTTAAGTATTATTATCATGTGACTGAAAGAGAGAGCCAACTATTGTTAACTACCTTAATGGCAATTAGAGCCTATTTGATATAAAGTTTATCTTCTAACTAACATGACTTTACCCTTTATATTCTAGTAAATAAAAAGTGTCTCATATTCTTAAAAATTAAACAGAGAAATATTATGCAATGACATGTCAATATTATGGGTCCAATCTACCATCATATTGTGGGTTCAAGAAAAGCAGCAGGGTAGTTATAATTCAGTTTTGTTCAAATGGGCCTTACGATAGGTCATATGGGTGGCCTTCAATGAAAGCAGATACTTACATGGTTGCAAATACTTTCACACTAGCTCTCAGAGCAATGTGCTTGAGAACTCAATTCAATTACATGGCAAAAAATGTTAAGAAATTAATCATCTGTTAGTGATTTCAAGTAATGGAAAGTTATCATTTCAGTCGTGTCCGACTCTTTGCGACCCCATGAATCACAGCACACCAGACCTCCCTGTCCATCACCATCTCCCGGAGTTCACTCAGACTCACGTCCATCGAGTCCATGATGCCATCCAGCCATTCCATCCTGGGTCGTCCCCTTCTCCTCCTGCCCCAAATCAGAGTCCCAGCATCAGAGTCCTTTCCAATGAGTCAACTCTTCACATGAGACGGTCATGGTGGAGAGGCCTGACAGAATGTGGTCCACTGGAGAAGGGAATGGAAAGCCACTTCAGTATTCTTGCCTTGAGAATCCCATGAACAGTATGAAAAGGCAAAATGATAGGATACCAAAAGAGGAACTCTCCAGGTCATTAGGTGCCCAATATGCTACTGGAGATCAGTGGAGAAATAACTCCAGAAAGAATGAAGGGATGGAGCCAAAGCAAAAACAATACCCAGTTGTGGATGTGACTGGTGATAGAAGCAAGGTCTGATGCTGTAAAGAGCAATATTGCATAGGAACCTAGAATGTCAGGTCCATGAATCAAGGCAAATTGGAAGTGGTCAAACAAGAGATGGCAAGAGTGAACGTCGACATTCTAGGAAACAGCGAACTAAAATGGACTGGAATGGGTGAATTTAACTCAGATGACCATTATATCTACTACTGTGGGCAGGAATCCCTCAGAAGAAATGGAGTAGCCATCATGGTCAACAAAAGAGTCTGAAATTGAGTACTTGGATGCAATCTCAAAAACGACAGAATGATCTCGGTTCGTCTCCAAGGCAAACCATTCAATATCACAGTTATCCAAGTCTATGCCCCAACCAGTAATGCTGAAGAAACTGAAGTTGAACAGTTTTATGAAGACCTACAAGACCTTTTAGAACTAACACCCAAAAAAGATGTCCTTTTCATTATAGGGGACTGGAATGCAAAAGTAGGAAGTCAAGAAACACCTGGAGTAACAGGAAAATTTGGCCTTGGAATGCGGAATGAAGCATGGCAAAGACTAATAGAGTTTTGCCAAGAAAATGCACTGGTCATAGCAAACACCCTCTTCCAACAACACAAGAGAAGACTCTACACATGGACATCACCAGATGGTCAACACTGAAATCAGATTGATTATATTCTTTGCAGCCAAAGATGGAGAAGCTCTATACAGTCAACAAAAACAAGACCAGGAGCTGACTGTGGCTCAGATCATGAACTCCTTATTGCCAAATTCAGACTTAAATTGAAGAAAGTAGGGAAAACCGCTAGGCCATTCAGGTATGACCTAAGTCAAATCCCTTATGAAAAGTTATATGTAAGAAAAAAAGTATAACAAATTGTAAATGACCCTAACACTCTCCTGAAGAAGAAAGTAATGTGTACTTACCAGTGGGCATGGTGGGAAGCATGGCATGAACAAGAAGAAAATCTTTCCTTGAGGTCTGTAAAAGCATTCCCTGCTGTTCTCACCCTGGCACCTCACCTGTCATTAGGCAATCAGGAGATTCCTCTTAGGTAGAGCAGTCAGCCCTGCACAGTCTTGGGATTTAAAATAGAAAAAAACAGCCTCCTACATTTCCCTGACTTGTGTGTCAATTATCCCATTTTGCCAAAGCATGACAAAATGTGAAGCATATCTGGATTCAGTGGAGTAAAAACTCGCTGAAAGTTAGAAATACAGGAATAATATTTGGGAAGGAGAGAAAACTAACAAATATTCTCAGCTCTGCAGGGTAAGCCCTGAAGTCAACTCTGACAAAATAGAGCATACTCTCTGTTCTGCACATCCATAAATCCAAAAGTGTTACAGCAAATGTAAGGCCCTTTCCCGAGACACTCTGGGGCCAAATCATGCTGTAAGACTTCAGGTGTATTTGAGGAGGAGGGAGCAGTGAGTATGGGAAAGGAGTCAAGACAAAACCAGTTAATAAATTTTTAATCAATAAGTCAAAGGCTATATATCATTACTGAGTCCAGGCTTG
The DNA here is from genome assembly GCF_032405125.1 of Capricornis sumatraensis. Taxonomy (NCBI): domain Eukaryota; kingdom Metazoa; phylum Chordata; class Mammalia; order Artiodactyla; family Bovidae; genus Capricornis; species Capricornis sumatraensis. The sequence goes on from NC_091086.1 coordinate 22,778,921, forward strand.
CTCTGCTCACCAAAAGATAGGGTAATGAATCCAAGAGGAAGTATTGGGAGGAAGAAGGGACTTTATTAGGGAGCAGGCTGACCAAGAAGATGGCAAACTAGTGCCTCAACATAACAATCTTGTTGTGGACTAGAGGTCAGACTCTTTTCTGGATCAAAGATGAAGGGAGGTGAGGAAGTGAAAGAAAAAGACTATTCAGTCCTTTTGTAATTGTCCCCTAGAATGGCAAGCCTCAGGCAGCAAAATGTGTCAGTTTCACTTCCTTACTGTCCTTCACAGGTGGGAGGCTCAGGTTATATCCCTGAGGCAGGCTATTATGTATGCCTACAATAACAAAAGCAGCAAGATGAGGGTTAAAGTCACAGAAGCAGATCCAGTATAAAATGAAAACTAACCCTTCCTCGTTACAATATGGGCATTTGTACACACTTCTCTGTGTGATTAAATTATAGCAAATCAATCCCATTGCAGCCACCCTCTGCATGTGGTTCTGCCTTCTGTTGTAATGTCTGAATCCACATTTGTCTGTTAAATCCAACCAGGTTTCTAAGGAGCACAGTCAGCACAGTGGTCTCTACCTGAGAATGCTCAGAGGGGATCATACAGAGGATGCTGTTTTTACAGAGTTTAAAACATATCCAGTCTGTTGCAGCATATTGAAAATGGCTAAAGAGCATTTTCCAAAACCTAAAATTCTGAGCAGTGAATAAAGAAATAGGAGGAATAATTCACAAATTCTTTGAAATAGTCCTGGTTTTCACAAAACAAAATGAAAGCATTATAAACTTCCAAAGTCTTTAGATTTCTAAACTGGAATTTCAGTAGCAAACAGCATAGTTATGACCCAAGCTACAAGAAAACATTGAAAAAACATTGAAAAACATTAAGAATGTTAATTGAATTCAAGTTTGATGGTTGATTTCTCCTGTACTACTTAAAATTTCTATTGATCCTTACCACATGCCTATGAGGCTATGGCTTTTGCAGGAGACCAGCTAAAAACTGGTTAAAGGCAATTGAGCTGAATGAAGTCAGAGAGCCAGATTACAATGCAATCTCAGCAAGGACCCAATTTATGCTCCAGGGATTTTTTTCCATTAAGCTAAACTTTAATTCTCCATGATACCTAATTCCAGGTATTAATGTTGCTCCTTTTTCAATTCTCTCTATGAAGTTCATGCAGGGAGTAAGGTCATTCACATTGATGGGGATGAAAAAATGGAGAGAGCACTACTCACCATGATCTGACCTGATATATTTTGTTGATCACAGTTTTTATTTCAAAGGACATTGAACTAATGTCATGTCAACCAAATATATTTTATGAGAACAAATCTCTGAATTCATGATAAACTCAAGGTATGGAAATCTAAAAAGAAGAGCAATAAAATGATCTTTGAGTTTGCCAATGATTCTGTCATTTGACAAATAACCTCTCAGTGCCTGCTTGCTGCAAGCACACACTATTCTGAGGAGCACAGGAGTGAAAATACAACCTTCAGGCACAGAAGACATGATGATCCTTGGCTCTCCTGTAACTGGTAATAGTTTATTCATTCCACAAATATTCACTGAGTACCATATAAAAGGCAATCAGATAAACATGATCTGGGAAACCATACCTATGGGATAAAGCAATTGATTAGAAGACATTTCCTTTAACATTGCCCCAGCCTTACCAGCTAATACATTCCTCAGAAAATTTCAACAAATTTGATATAGTGCTCAAATTATAGCATGCTTTCTTAAACAGCTTCATAAACATACTTTAAGCAAAAATAGCCAGTCGAAAAAGACTATAAATGTAGTAAGTGATTCATTCCATTCATATGAAGTTCAAAAACAGGCAAAACTATTCTATGGAGATACAGATCCAAAAAGTGGTTACCTCTCATGAGAAGTCTACTGACTAGAAACCATGAGGCATCTTTCTAGGTCATGGAAAAATTATCTTTTTTTTTTTTTTTGATCTAAATGGTGGATAGATATGTGTGCTATGCTCAATCACTTAGCCATGTCTGACTCTTTTTGACCCCATGGATTGTAGCCTACCAAGCTCCTCTGTCCATGGGATTTTACAGGTAAGAATACACGAATTATTGCAGGAAAGGGGACTCCTTCCAGGGCCCGAAACTGGGCTCTTGTCTAACACTCGGAAACGAATTGTCCGAGGAGACACATGCTAACAAAGCAAGAGATTTTATTGGGAAGGGCACCCAGGTGGAGAGCAGTAGGGTAAGGGAACCCAGGAGAACAGCTCTGCCTCATGGCTCACAGTCTTGGATTTTATGGTGATAGGATTAGTTGCTGGTGGTCTTTGGCTAATCATTCTAATTCAGAGTCTTTCCTGGTGGCATACACATCGCTCAGCCAAGATGGATGCTAGCGAGAGGGATTCTGGGAAGTGAATGGACACACGGTGTCTCCTTTTGACCTTTCCTGAACTCTTCTGGTTGGTGGTGGCTTATTAGTTCCATGTTCCTTACCAGGATCTCCTGTCATAAAACAACTCATGCAAATGGTTACTCTGGGCCAGGGTGGACGGTTTCAATCAGTGTGCTTCCCCTAATGGAATGGGTTGCCATTTCCTCCTCCAGGGGATTGTCCCCATACAAGGATCAAACCTGTGTCTACTGAATTGGCAGGGGGATTCTCTACCACTGAGTCACCTGGGAAGCCCCCAAATAGATGTATGCACATGGCAAAAGAAATCTAGTTATTTCATTAGGATTTGTGCATTTCACTATATGTAATATACTTCAGTAAAAGCAAAAAGCAAGAGTCTTGATTCTCATAGCCAGTATCCACCAAGATAAGCTATTCAGGGTTACTAAAGAGATTATACTGAGACTTTATACAGTTTAAAATATTTCTTTAAGAACTGAACTCTTCATTCTATTCCATTGGTCTATGTGTCTGTTTTTATGCCAGTATCTTGCTGTTTTGATTACTATAACTTTTGTAATATATCTCAAAATCAGGAATTTTGATGCCACTAGCTTTGCTCTTCTTTCTCAGTTTGTAGTTCTTTGTGGGCTGTATGAATTTTAGAATTGTTTCATTTACTTATTTTATTGAAGTATAATAGAATTATAGTAGTTTCAGGTATATGGCATAGTGATTTGATATTTCTATACATTAGAAAATAATGGTCACAGAAAGTCTAGGTACCATCTATCACCACATAAAGTTATTACTGACTATATTCCCTTGTGGCTCAGATGGTAACAAATCTGCCTGTAATGCAGGAGATCCAGGTTTAGTCCCTGGGTTGGGAAGATGCCCGGGAGAAGGGAATGGCAACCCACTGTAGTATTCTTTCCTGGAGAATTCCATAGACAAAGGAACCTGGTGGTCTACAGTCTATGGGGTCACAAAGAGTCGGACACGACTGAGTGACTAACACAACAACAACAACACATTCCCTGTGCTGCATTACATTCAGGTGACTGTTTTATTACTGGAAGTTTGTACCTCTTATCTCCCTCACCTGTTTCACTCATCTCCCCTATCCCTCCCCCAACTCCCTCTCCCCCACTGCCAGCCACCTCTTTGTTCTTTGCATCTATGAATCTGTTTCTAGCTTTGCTATTGTTTTTTTAATTCTACCTATGTGATATATCATAGAGTATTTGGATTTTTCTAATCATCAGTCCTGGATGTTCATTGGAAGGACTGATGCTGAAGCTGAAACTCCAATACTTTGGCCACCTCATGTAAAGAGTTGACTCATTGGAAAAGACCCTGATGTCTGGAGGGACTGGGGGCAGGAGGAAAAGGGGATGACAGAGGATGAGGTGGCTGGATGGCATCACCGACTCAATGGACATGAGTTTAGGTAAACTCCGGTAGTTGGTGATGGACAGGGAGGCCTGGCATGCTGCAATTCATGGGGTCGCAAAGAGTCAGACATGACAGAGCAACTGAACTGAGCAAGTGAATCATTTCACTTATCATAATACCCTCTAGGTCAATCCATGTTGTCATAAATGGCAAGAATTCATTCTTTTTATGGCTTAGTAATATTCTGTTATGTGTATACACACACACACACGTATATGTATGTGTGTGTATTTTACATCTTCTTTATCCATTCATCATGAACACAGGTTTTTCTGTATCTTGGCTGTTGTAAACAATGCTGTAATGAACATAGGGCTGCATATATCTTTTTCAGTTAGTGTTTTTGTTTTCTTCAGAAAATTATCCAGTAGTGGAATTGCTAGTTTATGTTTAATTTTTGAAAGCCTCTCCATACTGTATTCATAGTGACTGTACCAATTTACATTCCCACAAACAGTGAATAGTGCTTTTTTTATTGCCAACATTTGTTATTTAGAAAAATAATAAACAAGATCAACAAAACTATGAGCTCGTTTTCCAAAAGATAAAACTGACAAAACTTTAGCTAAACTAAGGAAAAGAGAGAGATGACTCAGAAGTAAAATAAGATGGATTTTAAGTGATACTATAACAACAACAACAACAAATTATAAGATACATCTATGAAAATTATACACCAATAAATTAGATAACCTAGAAGAAATCACTAAATTCTGCAAATACACAACCTACTCAGAAGTAATAATGAAAATAGAAAATCTGGGAAGAACAATAATCAAGTCAGCAATCAAAAATCCAACAAAGAAAAGCCCACTTCATAGGTCAATTTTACCAAATATTTAAAAGAATTAATACTGACCCTTCTCAAAAAAAAGAAAGATAAGTGAAGTTGTTCAGTCATATCCTCATATCCAACTCTTTGTGATCCCATGGACAGTAGCCTGCCATACTCCTCTGTCCATGGGATTTTCCAGGCAAGAGTACTGGAGAGGGTCACCATTTCCTTCTCCAGAGGATCTTCCTGACCCAGGGATCAAACCCAGTTCTCCTGCATTGTAGGCAGATGCTTTACCATCTGAGCCACCAGGGAAGTCCTTCTCAAACTCTTACAAAATTGAAGACAAGATACTGCTAAACTCATTTTATTAGATCATTACTGACTTCATGTGAAAACCAGACAAGAACATTGCAAGAAAAGAAAATTGTAGGACAATAAATTCTTGGTGAAAATAAATGCAAAATTTCTCAACAAATAGTAGCAAACTGAATTCAAGAGGCACATTAAGAGAATCATACACCATGAGCAAGTAGATTTTTTTCCTGTGAATGCAAAGATCATCCACCATACACAAATTAATAACTATAAAAAAGCACATTAACAAATTAAGGAGAAAATTATATTATTATCTCAATAGATGAGGGCTTCCCTGATAGCTCAGTTGGTAAAGAATCCACCTGCAACCAGGAGACCCCAGTTCAATTCCTGGGTCAGGAAGATCTGTTGGAGAAGGAATAGGCTATCCACTCCAGTATTTTTGGGCTTCTCTTGTGGATCAGCGGGTAAAGAATCCACCTGCAATACAGGAGACCTAGGTTTGATCCCTGGGTTGGGAAGATCCTCTAGAGAAGGGACAGGCTACCCACTCCAGTATTCTGGCCTGGAGAATTCCATGGGCTGTATATTGCCATCTCAATATATGAAGAAAAATTATTGATAAAATTCAGTCCTTTATGCCCTTCATGGTAAAAATTTTCAACACATTAGGTATAGAAGGAATGTACATCAATATAATAAGGCTATATATAACAGGTTCACAGGTAACATCATGCTCATATTATGATGTTAAAAAATGAAAGCTTTTTCTCTAATATCATGAACAAAGCAAGGATAAACACTTTCAACAATTTTATTTACTATCATACAGGATGTCATACCTAGAGCAAAATGGCAAAGAAAAAATAAAGATGTCCAAATTAAAGAAAAAGAAAATTATCTCTATTTGCAGACAACATTAAAAAATCAGTTGATTTCTCACATACACAAAAAAACTATTTCCACCAATACAGTTTTAGTAAAGTTCCAAGATACAAAATCAACAAATAAAAATCAGCTGTATTTCTATATACTAATAACAAAATATCTGAAAGAAATCAAGAAAATTATCCATTTACAATGCCATCAAAAACCATAAAATACTTAGGAATAACTTTAACCAATTAGAGGTAAGATCTGTACACTGAAAATTATAAAACATTACTGAAAGAAATTTAATGACAAATAAATGTAAAGGTATTCCATGATCCTGAAATGGAAGAATTGTTAAAATGTCCAAAAATGTCCAAAAAACCCTCTCATAATTTCAAGGACACTTTTTACAAAAATAAAAATAAATTTTAAAATTTGCATGGAAAAACAAGAAATTGTGAATGCCTAGAGCAAACCTGAGCAACAATAGCACAGTTGGAGGCACCATACTTTCTGATTTCAAAACATGTTGCAAAGTTATAATAATCAAAACTGTATTGTACTGGCACAGAAACAGACTAATAGACCAATAAACAGAATAGAAAACCTAGAAATACACTCATGCATATACAGAAAAACTAATCTTCAACAAAGACACCAAGAATCACCTAGAATAAGCAATGAGAAAAGGATTGTCTCTTCAGGAAATGGTACTGTGAAACCTGAATAGTAGAGGAATGAAATGGGACATTTATTTTACACCACACACAAAAACCAACTAAAACTGGATAAACATAACACCTGAAATCATAAACTCCTAGGAGAAAATAAAAAGTGAAAGCTGCTTGACATTGGTCTTGGCAATTCATTTTTTTTTTTTTTTTGGTATGACTCTAAAAGCACAGACAACAAAAGAAAAAATAAGTAAGTATAACAAAATCAGACTAAAAAGTTTTGCACAGCAAAATAAATATTTACAGAATGTAATGTTGACCTATAGAATCGGAAAAATATCCATAAACTGTGTACCTAATAAAATTAATATTCAGAATGGTGGTACAGTGTTAAAAGAATCTGCTTGCTAATGCAGGAGACACATGAAATGTGGGTTTAAGCCCTGGGTCAGGAAGATCCCCTAGAGTAAGAAAATGCAACCCACACCAGTATTCTTGCCTGGGAAATCCCATGGACAGAGGAGCACAAGCTGGAATCAAGATTGCCAGGAGAAATATCAGTAACCTCAGATATACAGATGACACCACCATTATGGCAGAAAGTGAATAAGAACTAAAAAGCTTCTTGATGAAAGTGAAAGAGGAGAGTGAAAAAGCTGGCTTAAAACTCAACATTCAGAAAATTAAGATCATGGCATCCGTTTCCATCACTTCATAGCAAATAGATGGGGAAATCTGTTCTTTCAGTTCCTTTGGAAACACTGAAAGAGCTCAGTGTGGGGGGGAAAAAAAAACAATCTTTGTGAATTCTGATACATAGAGCTTGAAACAGTGAGAGACTTTATTTTGGGGGGCTCCCAAAGCACTGCAGATGGTGACTGCAGCCGTAAAATTAAAAGATACTTGCTCCTTGGAAGAAAAGCTATGACCAACTTAGACAGCATATTAAAAAGCAGAGACATTACTTTGCCAGCAAAGGTCCATCTAGTCAAAGGTGTGGTTTTTCCAGTGGTTATGTATGGATATGAGAGTTGGACTATAAAGTAAGCTGAGTGCTGAAGAATTGATGCTTTTGTACTACGGTGTTGGAGAAGACTCTTGAAAGTCCCTTGGACTGCGAGGAGATCAAACCAGTCAATATGAAAGGAAATCAGTCCTGAATATTCATTGGAAGTACTGATGCTGAAGCTGAAACTCCAATACTTTGGCCACCTGATGCAAAGAACTGACTCCTTGGAAAAGACCCTTATGCTGGGAAAGATTGAAGGCAGGAGGAGAAGAGGATGACAAAGGATGAGATGGTTGGATGGCATCACCAACTTGATGGACATAAGTTTGAGCAAGCTCAGGGAGTTGGTGATGGTCAGGAAAGCCTGGTGTGCTACAGTACATGGAGGTACAAAGAGTTGGACATGACTGAGCAACTGAACTGAACTGGTCAAAGAGTACAATTTTTCATTTATAAGATTACAGATGACTAATTGTTTCATGCCCAGTACTAACTGTTGCTTCTTGTCCTGCATGCAAGTTCCTGAGGAGACAGGTATGGTGGTCTGGTGTTCTCATCCATTTTAGAATTTTCCACAGTTTTTTTGTGATCCATACATTCAAAGGCTTTGGCATAATCAAAAAAACAGAAGTAGATGTTTTTTCCTGGAATTTTGCTTTTTCTGGATCCAGTGATTGTTGGCAATTGGATCTCTGGTTCCTCTGTCTTTTCCAATCCAGTTTGTACATCTGGAATTTCTTGGTTCATGCACTGCTGAAGCCTAGCTTGAAGGATTTTGTGCATAATCTTGCTAACATATGAAATGAGTGCAATTGTATGGTGGTTTGAACATTCTTTGGCATTGCCTTTCTTTGGAATTGGAATGAAAATTAACATTTTCCAGGTGAGAAATGAACTATTATCTTATTGAGGAACCTCGGCATGTTACGAATCTGATTTTTGTTGTTGTTGCTGTTGTTTTTTACTGCTTTTGAGACTCTCTTTTTTTGGCTTTCTAATTAAAATGTGTCTCATTGTGAATCATTTTCTGTTGGTTTTCTCAGAATTCATTGAACTTTCGGATGTGTAGATCCACTTCTTTTATCACATCTGGGAAGTTTTCAGCCCTTATTTATTCAAGTATTCTTTCTGACCCTTTTTCTCATCTCCTTCTAAGACTCCCATTTTGCATATGTTCGTAAGCTTCATGTTGTCTAGCAGTTTTTAAGGCTCTGTTCCTTTTTATTCAATCCTTTTACTTTCTTCTCCTCAGATTAAATAATTAAAATTAACTTTAATTTTTTGGATTTTTTTTTCTACTGCCTGCTCAACCTACTATTGAAAACCTCTAGCTAAATTTTTTATTTTAGTTACTGTACTTTTCAACTCCAGAATTACTTTCTGGTTCTTTTTGGTATTTCTACATTTTTGCTGATATTCTCTATCAGTTGAAGCTTTTTTTTTTCTGTCTTCCTTTAGTTCTTTCAAAAATGTTTAGCACAGTTCATTTAAAGTATTTCCCTGGTAAATCAAATGTCTGCTATTCCTTAGGGACAATTGCTGTTAATTTATCTTGTGAATGAACCTACTTTCTTGTTTCTCTTTGTGATTTGCTTTGTAATTTCTATGAAAAATTGGAAATTTTTAATATAATATGGTAAGTCTGATAGCCAGATTTTTTCCTTTTCCTGGGGCTTTTTTTTTGTAATTTGTTATGTGTTATAGTTGTTTTTTTTTTTAATTGAAAATTTTATTTTTATTTTTTTATTTTTTTAAAATTTTTATTTTTACCTTATTTTACGTTACAATACAGTATTGGTTTTGCCATACATTGACATGAATCCGCCACAGGTATACATGCATTCTCAAACATGAAACCCCCCTCCCTCTTCCATCCCCATAACATCTCTCTGGGTCATCCCCGTGCACCAGCCCCAAGCATGCTATATCCTGCATCGGACATAGACTGGTGATTTGATTCTTATATGATAGTATACATGTTTCAATGCCATTCTCCCAAATCATCCACCTCTCCCTCTCCCTCTGAGTCCAAAAGTCTGTTATACACATCTGTGTCTTTTTTGCTGTCTTGCATACAGGGTCGTCATTGCCATCTTTCTAAATTCCATATATATGTGTTAGTATACTGTATTGGTGTTTTTCTTTCTGACTTACTTCACTCTGTATAATCAGCTCCAGTTTCATCCATCTCATTAGAACTGATTCAAATGTATTCTTTTTAATGGCTGAGTAATACTCCATTGTGTATATGTACCACCACTTTCTTATCCATTCATCTGCTGATGGACATCTAGGTTGTTTCCATGTCCTGGCTATTATAAACAGTGCTGCGATGAACATTGGGGTACATGTGTCTCTTTCACTTCTGGTTTCCTCAGTGTGTATGCCCAGCAGTGGGATGGCTGGGTCATAAGGTAGTTCTATTTGCAATTTTTTAAGGACTCTCCATACTGTTCTCCAAAGTGGCTGTACTAGTTTGCATTCCCACCAACAGTGTAGGAGGGTTCCCTTTTCTCCACATCCTCTCCAGAATTTATTGCTTGCAGATTTTTGGATCGCAGACATTCTGACTGGTGTGAAGTGGTACCTCACTGTGGTTTTGATTTGCATTTCTCTAATAATGAGTGATGTTGAGCATCTTTTCATGTGTTTGTTAGCCATCCGTATGTCTTCTTTGGAGAAATGTCTATTTAGTTCTTTGGCCCATTTTTTGGTTGGGTCATTTATTTCTCTGGGATTGAGCTGCATAAGTTGCTTGTATATTTTTGAGATTAGTTGTTTGTCAGTTGCTTCATTTGCTATTATTTTCTCCCATTCAGCAGGCTGTCTTTTCACCTTGCTTATAGTTTCCTTTGTTGTGCAGAAGCTTTTAATTTTAATTAGATCCCATTTGTTTATTTTTGCTTTTATTTCCAGAATTCTGGGAGGTGGATCATAGAGGATCCTGCTGTGATTTATGTCTGAGAGTGTTTTGCCTATGTTCTCCTCTAGGAGTTTTATAGTTTCTGGTCTTACATTTAGATCTTTAATCCATTTTGAGTTCATTTTTGTGTGCAGTGTTAGAAAATGATCTAGTTTCATTCTTTTACAAGTGGTTGACCAGTTTTCCCAGCACCACTTGTTAAAGAGATTGTCTTTACTCCACAGTATATTCTTGCCTCCTTTGTCAAAGATAAGGTGTCCATATGTGTGTGGATTTATCTCAGGGCTTTCTATTTTGTTTATTTAGTGACATTTTTTAAAGTTTTTTTTTTTCTTTTTTTTTTTTTTTTTTAACCCTGGGGGAAGGAGGAAGGCAGGAAGGAAGGCTGGCTTACTTGGTCTTTGCAGAATGGTTTTCTGTTGGGGAATCTTTTACCATGTAGCCGAGTTATTTATAAATGTGATGTAGCACTCATTTTCTCTCTTTGCTGAGTCTAGAAATCAGCCAGACATAATAGCTTGAGGTCTTCTTGGGTGTTTTCTGAGAACGTATCCTGCTCTGGAAATTCATTTGATTTTCTTAATCCCCCCATGCAAGTGGATACTTTTCATTGACTTAATACCCCCAAATCTCCCCAACTTTCCTTTCCAGGATTTTAGCATGCCTATGGTTTGCCTCAAAAGACCAAAACAGACAAACATATTCTCAGAGAATGAAGTTTGCCCTGCCCTCTAAGCAACCTGGGACCAAGGTTTTTACCCTCAAAATGGAGGCTGATGTCTCTCGGGCCACTGCCTTGCCAGTGAGGGGAAGGACAAGAGTGACTATAAATAATGCAAAGGTTTCCTATGTTTTTTAAGTTACCCTTTTCTTGATTCAGCTTTTGTTGATTGCTATAAACCTTTATTTTTCATAGTTTGGATAAAGTTTGTTCTGTTTTTGTTCCATTACTTAGGGTTTCTCTGGAGTTAAGAACACTTGGAACTACCTAATCTGCTATTTTCACTAATATTATTCTTTCAATTCAAAAACTTTTCATCCACATAGTTATTTAATTATTTGTTATTTAATATTTAATAGAGTTGTTTCCTGCTGTCTGTAATTTTGAGTTATCTATTCATATTTAAAAGTGGGAAAATAAAAAGCTTATTGGAAACACTGTGCATATATGTAGGGCTTGTTATACACAGACTTCAACATTACAGTTTTATCTATTTGGATCATTAAATTAGGGACCTTCTGATGTACCTTTAGTTATTTCATCTTCTGTTGATCTGTCCTCAAGAATATTTTCCAGTCTTCTCTGAGGGTAGGCTTGGTTATTGTCATTTTGAGAGACGTGTAAAAGAAAAGTGTGGAAGTATTTCAACATTCAGTAAGTAAATGTTCACTACATCTTCTTGTACCTGGAATGAACTTCTCATTACAGAACCCTCTCTGGTTTCTCTGTGAGGATTTGAGTGCTTTACTTATCTAGCTTCTGGGAGTCATTAGTCAGGCCTCCAGATGTTAGCCCATCTTTACCCTCAGTTTTAGAAGTATGAGGTGAGTCATTTGGAAGTTCCCCACTGCTAGCTGAAGACTCAGATTTCTGATGTCTGCTGTCAGTTACTAGCATCCAGCTGCTTTCCCCCTAAAAGTTTTGCTGGGGTTCCTTATCTCATTTTATCTGTTCTTATGGACTTATTTCTTTGAAATTGCTGTCTTATAGTTATTATTTTAATGGAATTTCTTGGTGCAGAAGAGGTGGATATGTTTTTAAGTCACCAACTTCATTTTGAAATCTGTTTGAGGGATTTCTCATTAACCCCCTTTTTGCCTTTGAATTTAAGAACCTATTTCTAAGATTTAAGCTATGAAAATTTAAAGAGAATTCTTAAGATAAATAAATACGGAAATAAATACGACCAAATACCCAAAGGAATTTGTCTTATTAATAGTTTTGCTAGATGTATTGAATGTCATTGTGCAATTTAAGTTTAAATAGTGTTTTAATTCATTAATAATCTTTTTATTAATGTAATTTATTAGAGATGAAAGATTAGATCAGGTCCTAAGCACAGAAGGTATTTGACTTAGCCTTTAAAGACACCCAAAGGGAAGGATAATGTCAGACATCTCATTGAATGGACATTCTCCAACAACATTTTGTCAAGTGACTCCATTTTTATTTCCTATCATACTGATAATGGACTGAATCTTTAGCTTTCTTTCATTCACTAATCCATTGTTTTATATAAATCTATCAAGTTAGCTTATAGGAAAAAAATTAAAGGTAATGAACTGTTTGATTGCTGGGTTTTATCATTACTGAACTCTATAAAATTACATGAAGTCCTCTTCTATTGTATGGTCAAAATTGCAAGGTTATTTTCTTTCATGATTACTCTTATAGTACTTTGTAAAAATCCTTTTGAAGATAGGCAGTTTATTCATGACTTCCTCTAAGAAACTATTTTTCCTTCTTAAACTTTAGTTTCTTTAAATAAATGTATTTGAAAGATCAAAATTTGGATGACTCACTAAATCAAAAAGTAAATGATTGCTGAAGTTGTTACTCTTGGTGACAAGTAAATCAATAGAAATAAATATGTGGTATCAAAATGAACAAAAAGTAAAACATCAAAAAAAAAAAAGAAAAACCAAGATCAAAGGAATATATAGGCTATACAAATGTTGTAAATCAATGAATATCCCAACCTTAACCAGAAATTATGCTTACATTAAAACTGGAGTTACAATGTAGGCAGGTAGAGGAAGAATGATTTAAATGGGTGATTATTTGTGTCTCATAGTGAACCAGAGAAATCTTAGGAACTTAGGGAAGACTTTTCAATGTCAATTCTTAGAGTTTCTTAGAAATAATCTAAATGATGCCTACTCTGTGCTCAATTCAGGACTCAGCTTATTATTATTATTATTATTTTTACTTTACAATACTGTATTGGTCTTCCATTTGTCCAAGATCTTCTTCAGTCATGATGCTACAGTTTGCTTTCCATTTCCTTAGTCTTCAGTTTTGTTTTGATGAAAATGATAACTAAGATCTTAAAAATAAATGTATTTTAAGAGCCAGGCCCTTCGAGATGGAAAAGTTGAAGTCTGATAGTGGAGACCTGATAAGATGTGATTTTCTGCTCTTGATCCAATTCCAAGTCTGAATTGCAAAGCTGATATGATGAGCTTAAGAACCATTCAGATTAGCATCAATATCTAAGTGATAAAATATTGAGAGGAGGTAGGAAGAGAGGTTTAGATATGAAAACACTGGCAGTGATAAATTCTGAATCACAGCCATTTGAAGGAAATGTCAGAATCAGGTTTTCTGGAAGTTCCATCTAAGCTAATAAAGGGTCAGCTAACACCTCAGAAGGAAGCAGCTTCTTCATTTTACTTCCTTATTGAAAGTCAGGAGTTTGACGTTCAGTCACTAAGTCCTGTCCGACTCTTTGTGAACTCATAAACTGCAGCTTGTCAGGCTTCCCTGTCTCTCAGAGTTTGCTCAGACTCAATATTCATTGAGTCAGTGATGCCATCCAACCATCTTATCCTCTGTTGCCCACTTCTCCTCTTGCCCTAGATCTTTCCCAGCATCAGGGTCTTTAGCACACAAGAAATCAGGCCATGATTTTCATATACCAGCAAAGAGTTCTCATAATTGAGTGGAGAGAGTTTTGACAAAAAAGATGTATTGTCTCTGACTGTCCTTATTTTCTGTATAGCATTAATCTCTATGTTTTTATTTTGAAAAGTTTCCAATTCAGATATAACTAAAACACAATAAAAACTTATCTTTAATATTATGATCAGGATGTTGACAGGATACATCAGGAATAGCTTTAACTCTGTGTGTACCTCTGTACAGCACTCTGACTGCAAGTGTATATGCTTAGGATATAGTCAAGGGGCTGAGCACTTAGGCTCAAAAGTCAGACAGCTGTGGCTCAATTTGCATTTCATAATACTTATTAAGGGGCTTCCCTTGTAGCTCAGTGGTAAAGAATCCACTCAATGCAGAAGACTTGAGTTTGATCCTTGGGTCTGGAAGATCTCCTGGAAAAGGAAATGGAAACCCACTCCAGTCTTCCTGCCTGGGAAATCCCAAGGACAGAGGAGCCTGATGGGCTACAGTCCATGGAGTTGCAAAAGAGTCAGACATGACTTAGTGACCAAACAACAACAAAACCACTTACTCAACATGTGAGCTTACCAGAGGTAATTTTCTCCATATTACAAATTCCCAATTTGTCAAATGAATCTAAAAACACTTCAAAAATTGTAGTGAGGTAATAAAGTAGAAAATTGTATTTTCTTAGTTAATACATGTGAACATTTTTCAACATAATATACCACAAATGCCCTGGTATTGCTAAGCTCTTCCTGGCATTATTGATACAGTACTATTAATACTATTATATATTACTTATTTTGCTATTGTTACTATTTTATGATAAAATGAATAGGATAGGGCTGCCTCAGTAAGAATTCACATTTAAAAAAAATCCACTCCAAACATGGAGTTAAACAGAGGTCTCCTGAAGGTATATTGAAAGAGGAAACTGTAATTACATAGTGAGTGAGTTACGGTCACTCAGTCATGTCCAACTCTTCACAACCCCATGAACTGTAGCCTGCCAGGCTCCTCTGTCCATGGAATTGTCCAGGCAAGAATACAGGAGTGGGTTGCCATTTCCTTCTCCAAGTACTCACATAAATGCCTACTCATTCTCTTTACTTATCTATCATGCCAAAGTCCTTATGAATCCACAAAAGTTTCTTGTCTCTCACTCCTTGTCCCAAAACACTCTATACAACTTAGCTACTATTTTCTTTTTTTATTTTTCCATCTCTCTAACTGCTTCATCACTACCTTGTTAAGAATTTTCACATATTTATGAAATAATTGGTCTGTCATTTTCTTTTCTTTAATGTCATTATCAATATTTAACACAAAGCTTATGCTGTCTCCATAAAGAAGTTGTTGATTATTTATACTTTATTATCTTGAAGAGTTTGTTTAAAACTGATTTCTTGCTGTAATGGAGAAGGCAATGGCACCCCCCTCCAGTAATCTTGCCTGGAAAATCCCATGGACAGAGGAGCCTGGTAGGCTGCAGTCCACGGGGTCATGAAGAGTTGGACATGACTGCGAGCCTTCACTTTCACTTTTCACTTTCATACATTGGAGAAGGAAATGGCAACCCACTCCAGTGTTCTTGCCTGGAGAATCCCAGGGATGGGGGAGCCTGGTAGGCTGCCGTCTATGGGGTCGCACAGAGTCGGACACAACTGAAGCGACTTAGCAGCAGCAGCAACAGCTTGCTGTAATACTTTTCAGTGGAAAACTTCTGGGCTACTCTTTTCTTACATAGAAGGTCTTTTATTATATATTCCATATTTTAAAATAACAATAATTTTCATTTAATTCAGCACTGTCTTGTTGGGTTGTGTGTATGTTTGGAGGAATTTATCCATTTTATCAAATTTTTAAAGTTTTGTCATAAAGTTATTAATTATCTTTCTTGGTCTTTTAATGTTGCCATTTTCTACAGTAATGTATGTTTTTTTCATCTTTTGTATGTGTGATTAATGAGCCTCTTTTATGGGTCGTGTAGCTTGTTGTTGCTTTTTTTTATCCATTACAAGCTCAATATCTTGATGAGATTAGTTAGTTCATTTACATTTAATTGCATAAAATATATTTTAGAAAGATTAGAAGGGCAGAATTTTGTACTAGAATTCTAAAGAATAAATACATATTTTAGGCATAATGTACTTCCTTTTGGAGAAGTAAAATGCTCCAAAATCACTGCAGATGGTGACTGCAGCCATGAAATTAAAAGACGCTTACTCCTTGGAAGAAAAGTTATGACCAACCTAGATAGTATATTCAAAAGCAGAGACATTACTTTGCCAACGAAGGTCCGTCTAGTCAAGGCTATGGTTTTTCCTGTGGTCATGTATGGATGTGAGAGTTGGACTGTGAAGAAGGCTGAGCGCCGAAGAATTGATGCTTCTGAACTGTGGTGTTGGAGAAGACTCTTGAGAGTCCCTTCTACTGCAAGGAGATCCAACCAGTCCATTCTGAAGGAGATCAACCCTGGGATTTCTTTGGAAGGAATGATGCTAAAGCTGAAGCTCCAGTCCTTTGGCCACCTCATGCAAAGAGTTGACTCATTGGAAAAGACCCTGATGCTGGGAGGGATTGGGGGCAGGAGGAGAAGGGGACGACAGAGGATGAGATGGCTGGATGGCATCACGGTCTCGATGGACGTGAGTCTGAGTGAACTCCGGGAGATGGTGATGAACAGGGAGGCCTGGCATGCTGCGATTCATGGGGTCGCAAAGAGTCGGACACAACTGAGCGACTGAACTGAACTGAACTGAACTGAAGATGCGTTAATCCTACTAGAATGTAACAGGGGCAATCTAAAAGAAAAATATTGGAAAAGATGTATCTATTATTTTCCTTCAAACATTTCTTTTACAAATTACAGCACAAAGAAAAACTAAGCTCTATAGCTATCAGGAATGACATTTCTCCTCACTTTAAAATACTTTTTCTTTGTTTTCACATGTGTTCAGCATGGTCTTCAAGGTAGCTTTTGCCTTTGGAACACTGGAAGTCCAATTATTTTAAACTAAGATGCCTTACTTATTGAAAAGAGTAATATCTTGTTTGGGTTAGGACAACAGAGCTGTCATGCATGGTCCTATTAATTCATGAATCCCAAACTCTTTCCATAGCCAAAAACTTAGCTATACACTTCTGAAATCCACTTACTAATCACCTTGTATTACCATTTTTTTCACCTTCCTCACTTCCACTCCACAATAGACACAAACAGATGCATACACAACCATATGATGGCTTTCCCCCCAGTATCTGAATGCAACATTCTTTGATATTCAGAGGAAGGATCTGTGGCTACAGATGACACTTTTCTTGTTGCTTTGCCACATTAAAAACTTACACTTGAGCTTCTTGGCTCTTTTCAGTGTTTTAGTGGCATCATGGTAGTTAATAAGCCCATCTTTTTTCAAATGGAGGATAATTGCTTTCCCGTGTTGCTGTGTTAGTTCCCGCTGTACAATAATGTGAATCAGCTCTAAGTATACATATATTCCTTCCCTCTTGATCCTCCCTCCCACCTCCCCATCCCAACTGTCTAGGTCATCACAAAGCACTGAGCTGAGTTCTCTGAGCTATGTTGCATGTTCCCACTAGCTATCTGTGTTATACATGGTCGTGTGTACATGTCAATGGTACTCTCAATTTGTCTAACCTTCTCCTTCCCCTGCTGTGTCCACAAGTCCATTCTCTATGTCTGTGCCTCTGTTCGTGCCCCGCAAATAGGTTGAGCAGTAGCATTTTTCTCTGAGAAGGCAATGGCACCCCACTCCAGTACTCTTGCCTGGAAAATCCCATGGACAGAGGAGCCTGGTAGGCTGCAGTCCATGGGGTCGTGAAGAGTCAGACACGACTGAGCGCCTTCACTTTCATGCATTGGAGAAGGAAATGGCAACCCACTCGAGTGTTCTTGCCTGGAGAATCCCAGGGACAGGGGAGCCTGGTGGGCCGCCGTCTACGGGGTTGCACAGGGTCGGACACGACTGAAGCGACTTAGCAGCAGGAGCAGCAGTATCATTTTTCTAGATTCCATATATTTGTGTTAATATACAATATTCATTTTTCTCTTTCTCAACAAGCCCATTCATAGAAAACCATCAGTACTCCTGATATTTGCTCTTAAACTCCAAATTATTATTTTATGATAGATTTTTCATGTTCCTGAAAATTCAAAGTAGAGCCCTAAGTAAACTTACTAGTAGCTTTAGGCAATCTTCCAGAATGTAAAGTAATTCCACCTTATGTAATAAAATATCACTTATCCTGAAGCTATATATTTTTCATTACATTTCACATGATTTTTTTCCTTTGATGTTCTTGTCATGAGTATGACAATTCACTGACTATAATATTTGGAGGTGAGAAATTTATACTGTTAAAGCTTTTCTTTGAAATGTGTAACCAAACTCTTTTTTTTTTTTTTCTTTTTAGAACCAGAATGCTAGCGGGGCTTTCATAACCTGCTAGCATTGTTCACCTTTAGAACTATTATATCATTCCCATTCGGTCTATAGGCAGCATTTCATGCTTTATAATAAGATATATTAAATTGCCTGTCTGGAATTTACAAGAGAAACAGCATGAGCTTTGCTTGTCTCTTTTTCTCTATCAGAAGCAACAACATTTCAGCATCTCTATTTTTTGCCTAAAATATATAACGAAAATGAAAATCCATTGTTATTCTGCTGCAATGCTTCAACATTAAATATATTTTAATATATAGCATGTATTATTTTAGACTTTGAACAAATTTAATTTTTCACAGAGCTAGAACAAATAATTTCACAATTTGTATGGAAATTTAAAAATGAATTTGAATTTCTACTCCAAGATAACATTTAGCTACAATGTGATTGATTGTTCCTTTGAATAAGAACAAAACTGGTCATCTGTGCTCTGATCTATTTTATATTTGAAAATTCCCAAGACAGGTAAAACTTAATGGATTTTTATTTTATGTTCACTAGAAGCATATTCTTATTGAAGTACCTCTCGTTCCCTTATGTTGTTGTTGTTTAATTGCCAAGTCATGTCCAACTCTTTTTCGACCCCATGGACTGTAGCCCACTAGACTCCACTGTCCATAAGATTTCCCAGGCAAGAAGACTGGAGTGGGTTGCCGTTTCCTCCTCCAGGGGATCTTCCTGACCCTGGGCTTGAAGCTGTGTCTTCAGTGCTACTGGCTGATTCTTTACCACTGAGCCAGCTGGGAAGCCCCAATCCTTTACAGCCTCCTTTTTTTTGCTGCTCTTCACTATGCTCAGTCAAGGGATCTATTATTTAGCCAGGGATCTATGATTGTTAACCTTGAACTTAATCAAAGAAAGACTGGAGTCTTTACAGGGGAAGGATTTTGACAAGACGAAACTGGGGACTTGGAGTAGTATCCCCACCACCAAAAGTGAGAACTGAACCTCTTGGTGGAGTCCTAGAAGGAGGAGTGAAGTCATTATTACTGCTCAGTTTTCCAATAGTCATTGCTCCCAAATTTTCCCTTGCTACATAACTACGATGGTTTTAGAAATAAAATGTGTTTAACCATAGAAGAGTCATGATTTAGTTTGTTCAGGTTAAGCTAATTTCATTTTAATGTCTACATTTCTCAATTTCATTTGTAGAACAAGTTCTGAATAACAATTACTCACAGAGACACTTCTTTTCCCTGCTAGTGGCTTCCTAGCCTGCATTGCAGTGTTCCCAGCAGTCTTGACTCTCTGATCCTTGCTTTGTAATCACTGGATCACACCTCAGGTGAGTCTTCCTAAACTCTGCAGGTGACTAGTATTGTCTTACACCCCCAGTTTCTTAATGGTGGCCACATCACAGACTTGGTGTGTAAATTGAGCTAAGTAGTTCTAGGAATCATACATGGCCCAGCTTAGAACTCACTGCTTTAGTCTTTGCAATGATTTTATAAATATTTAATTCTTGTAGCAAATTCTCTTCTGCTTAAAATACCTAGAGAGGCTTTTGTTTCCTAGAGTGAACTCAACCAAAACAGCTATTCACTTGTTTTGCCTGTACGGTTGACCTTGTGACATAGTAATTGACAAGGCTGTTGTAAGTTTGTTGGATCCTTCTGGTAAAGTTTGTTTTATGATTAAAGATATAAGGATAAAAAGTAGTTGGGCTGTCCTGCTCCTTCCTGTCCTTTTCCTTTTCCTTCTCCTACTCTTTTGATCTTTGTTATGAGTTTCCGTGTTACCACAGCTATCTTGCAACCATGTGGTTACTACCTGAATGAGGACCAAAGGTTGTTATGTTAAGGATAATAGAGAAGGATGGGAAACGCCTAGGTCCTTGGTAATATTGACCAGTCCATTCTAAAGGAGATCAGCCCTGGGTGTTCTTTGGAAGGAATGATGCTAAAGCTGAAACTCTGGTACTTTGGCCACCTCATGGGAAGAGTTGACTCACTGGGAAAGACTCTGATGCTGGGAGGGATTGGGGGCAGGAGGAGAAGGGGATGACAGAGGATGAGATGGCTGGATGGCACCACCAACTCGATGGACGTGAGTTTGAGTGAACTCCAGGAGTTGGTGATGGACAGGGAGGCCTGGTGTGCTGCAATTCATGGGGTCGTAAAGAGTCAGACACGACTGAGTGACTGAACTGAACATAACTTCATAATATCACCAAGCTGCTGAAGATCTGGACTGACTACTGGACTTAGATATTGTTAGCTTTTCTGTTGCATGCTAAAAAAAGAAAATCTAATTGATAAGATTGAATTACTACTGGATTTCTCAATGTGATATATCAAAAGTAAAGGAAGTCTGAAATTTTCTAATGAGGCTGATTCTGTCAGTTGCCAACCCTCACATTTCACTTTCCAAGAGGTTCTAGCTAAATTTGCAGAGCCAGGATTAGGGTCTCTGTACGTGAGGACTTATCTTAGAATTTTAAAATTTCCTTCTCACTTCTAGAGTAGGGGGAATATGCCAAGGAAACAGTATCCCCTGAGAGTACCCCCAACCAGTGACTCTCAGAAGTTGCTGTGTAAATATACTGTCTTCCTGGTCCCTTGGGCAGAAAAATTCTGAGGCTTTTGTTTCACACAGTTCCTAGACTTGCTCACTGTATTAGCCTGCTTAATACTGAATTTTAACAGATTGTCTCCTTTCTCTGTGCTTTCTAAATTAAATAATTACATGTGATTTCTTGTTTCAGCCTAACTAGAAATTAAATTAGATATGTCAGGCCTGAATCAGATAAAAAAGACTCTCCTAATTCAGTCAAATGTCAGTGCAGAGAGTCCTGTAGAAGCTACCTGAGATTTAAACTCTGAATACAACTTTGCAAAGACTCAGTTCCTTTGACTTTGTTATATTATACCAGTTATGGCTGTTTGTTGATGATTCCCATCATCTAAGTCCTGATGGATCCCATTGTGTGTTTTATCACTAGCTTCCAAAAATATAGCCTATGATTAGACTACTAATTTTATTACTGCTTCCAAAGACGACTTAATTTTAATTCAGTTAGAAGACTATCTCCCCATTTGTTATGAATGAATACCTTTAACTGATAATAGAAGTTCCAATTCTCCAAAATCACGTCTGTTATATTCATGGGCTCAAACCACATAACTTTTTAAATCCATAAGTGCAGGCAAGATGGATAGACTTTATTGTGGATTAAAGAAAACATTCCTGTCAACATAAAAGTGCTTCCTTTCTTTGTTTACTAAAGTACTTGAAATTCTCTACCTTATAAATGTTTCTTCAGGTAACAGGCCGTTATAATGAATTAAGATATTTTGGTTACCAAGGAAGAACAAATCTGAGCTAACCAATACATCACCAAGGATGTATTCATTTAAAATATTACACTCATTTTCAACTATCATATAGAAATGACCCTGTTGAGATTCTACTTTAATGAGATGAGGAAAGAAGGAAAGGGCTGCTGCCACTCAGGTCAATTATTATGTAATCATGGAGGACATCAGGGAGAGCACTGGGGCCTGGGTGTCCCGCATATAGAGAAAGATAATAAAACAGGAGTCAAGCAAAAGATGACGTCGACTGAACAGCTCTGCCAAAGGGCTACCATTGTACTGGATTAGGTGAAAAATTTTTTTAAAAAATAAGAAATAGAATAATAATCTAGATTTAAACTTTGCCTTAATTCTTATTTCTTCTTCACAGCACACCTGAATTATGGGATAAACAGAAAACATTTTGCTTTTACAAGATTTTTTTTTCTTTTGCAGAAAGGCCTCAGGTGAAAAATACATTTAAAAATCCAATTTAGAGGGGAAACTATGTTATTTTGTATTGCTGGAAACTTTCCCCCATACAACTAATCATGTTCCATTGCATGAGTCTTTTATTACAGCAAGGCTAAGGAAACTAGTTAACTTATTATAGAGCAGTATATATATATTTTTACAAAACAATTTCATTTTCATGACTTTTACCTCATGACAAGTATATCTGATTTACTACTAGGAAAATTTACAAGGAAT
Organism: Capricornis sumatraensis; assembly: GCF_032405125.1. Taxonomy (NCBI): domain Eukaryota; kingdom Metazoa; phylum Chordata; class Mammalia; order Artiodactyla; family Bovidae; genus Capricornis; species Capricornis sumatraensis. The sequence continues at coordinate 22,801,437 of NC_091086.1, forward strand.
GCCCCTTCAGTTAGAGGGAGAAAGTGGTTATAAATTTCGGGATATAATTTTCCTGGGAGAAATCTTTAAAGTAACTTTACTCAGTAGTGCCAAGAATGTGTTCTATACAAAGTATTGCAAGAGAGATTATATTTTTTTAAAAAAAAAGAGTTCACAAAATTGCAACTTTAATGAAAATAAAGACCTTAATCAGTGAAGATTCCCACTGCCAGTAACAGTACTTTGTAATCATTAGATTGTCACTAAATATTTATTGTCACTAAATATATATTGGCACTCAATATGCCAGCAAATTTGGAAAACTCAGCAGTGGCCACAGGACTGGAAAATGTCACTTTTCATTCCAATCCCAAAGAAAAGCAATGCCAAAGAATGCTCAAACTACCGCACAATTGCACTCATCTCACACACTAGTAAAGTAATGCTCAAAATTCTCCAAGCCAGACTTCAGCAATACATGAACCGTGAACTTCCAGATGTTCAAGCTGGTTTTAGAAAAGGCAGAGGAACCAGAGATCAAATTGCCAACATCCTCTGGATCATGGAAAAAGCAAGAGAGTTCCAGAAAAACATCTCTTTCTGCTTTATTGACTATGCCAAAGCCTTTGACTGTGTGGATCACAATAAACTGGAAAATTCTGAAAGAGATGGGAATACCAGACCACCTGACCTGCCTCTTGAGAAACCTACATGCAGGTCAGGGAGCAACAGTTAGAACTGGACATGGAACGACAGACTGGATCCAAATAGGAAAAGGAGTAAGTCAAGGCTGTATACTGTCACCCTGCTTATTTAACTTCTATGCAGAGTACATCATGAGAAACACTGGACTAGAAGAAGCACAAGCTAGAATCAAGATTGCCGGGAGAAATATCAATAACCTCAGATATGCAGATGACACCACCCTTATGGCAGAAAGTGAAGAGGAACTAAAGAGCCTCTTGATGAATGTGAAAGAGGAGTGTGGAAAAGTTGGCTTCAAGCTCAACATTCAGAAAACAAAGATCATGGCATCCGGTCCCATCACTTCATGGGAAATAGATGGGGAAACAGTGGAAACAGCATCAGACTTTATTTTTCTGGGCTCCAAAATCACTGCAGATGGTGATTGCAGCCATGAAATTAAAGACTCTTACTCCTTGGAAGGAAAGCTATGACCAACCTAGATAGTACATTAAAAAGCAGAGACATTACTTTGCCGACTAAGGTCCATCTAGTCAAGGCTATGGTTTTTCCAGTGGTCATATATGGATGTGAGAGTTGGAGTGTGAAGAAAGCTGAGTGCTGAAGAATTGATGCTTTTGAACTGTAGTGTTGGAGAAGATTCTTGAGAATCCTTTGGACTGCAAGGAGATCCAACCAGTCCACTCTAAAAGAGATCAGTCCTGGGTGTTCATTGCAAGGACTGATGCTAAAGCTGAAACTCCAATACTTTGGCCACCTTGTGCGAAGTTTGACTCATTGGAAAAGACTCTGATGCTGTGAGGGATTGGGGGCAGGAGGAGAAGGGGACGACAGAGGATGAGATGGCTGGATGGCATCACCAACTAGATGGTAATGAGTTTGAGTGAACTCTGGGAGTTGGTTATGGACAGGGAGGCCAGGCATGCTGAGGTTCATGGGGCTGCAAAGAGTCAGACATGACTGAGCAACTGAGCTGAACTATTTATTGCATAAGTTAATGCTAGATACATTTTGACTTCTGTTCTCAAGGAATTTATCTAGTTGAATTAGGCAGGCATTTGGCTGTAAATTTGCCAAAATCACTAGGTATATGCATAAGGATGTATCAGCAAAATTGAATAAATAAATGTCATTCCCAGTTTATAATAAGAGGATATCTTAGGGCAAATTTGGTCACTGACACCAAACATATAGTAACAATCATGCATACTGTCTATTTAAAATTCTTTTATGACGTTCTAGCTTATATATAGAAAAAAACGTATGAAAAATTCACTTGAGTCAATGTGGCAATATTCTATTGTTAGATCTGGAGAAATCTATTAAGTCATTAAAAAATACCCTTAAAATCAGTAATGTAAAACAAATATTTAAGAATCAAGCCTAAAATTTCATACTCAAAGATATATAGATGAAGGGTACAGGGTTTGCTATAGTCTTATCCCTGTTCATGCAAAGTCTGGAATTATCTCTGAAATATTTTAACCAATCTACACATTTTGCAAGTCACCAGTGAGATTACCACTGTGTTAATTCACAGAATTTCTTCAACAAAATGATAATTGTAACATAGTATGCTAATATGCAAGCTTCTCAGATGATGATCAGGAGAGCTGCAATTTCTACAGTAGCTGCCTCAGGCTTGTAGCTAAGTCCATTGTCTGCTGAATTTCTGATACATGCAAATTAAATCATCTAAAAGTGTGGCTTCCACATACATATGTAATGATAGATTGTCTATACCAAATTATTTCAAATAAATTCAGCATAGCATCATATATGACATAAATGGAGAACAATAAATATCACACACTGAATGCTTTCAGTGTGTTGAGGGATGATTCTAAATAATTCACAGGAGTCATCTCAAATAATCCCACAGCAACACTGTGATTTCATTTTCTTAAAGAGGAAATTGAGGCTCTGAGAAGTTAGATTGCTTGCTATGGTAAGAAGCTGGTAAGTGGCCATTTGAGATTTAAAACAAGGCAGTGAGCTCTGAAGTCCACACTCTGAGCCATGAAGCAGTACTGACTCTCAAAGGACTGCATACAGAATAACAGAACTAAGGGCTAAATTGGGGCGATGAGAAGGTCCAACCTAATTGTACATGCAGAAGACTGGACAGGAGCGTTCTCTTTCTTCCTTAGACCTATGTAGTATAGGACAACTCATCAAGCATAACCTAAGCAACGTGAACCACTGGATTCACTTTAGAATGGTGAGTTGTAAGTAGCATGTATGGTTTTTAGTGATGGTGAAATCTGATTGGGTGGTGGAGACAGATCAGTAGATTATATCAGAAAAAAGTAAGCTAAAGGTAATTGCTTCATTAGAATAGCAAATGTAGCTTTGTTCTGCCAGGGAGCCAAAGCAAAAACATAATTCTGTGTGTTTCTTAATAGGAATCATTCAAGCATATAGGTAAAATTGAATTTACTATAATAACACTAAGAGAGGTTTGTTAACTGAATTTTTCTTAAAGGGATACTAAATAAATTCAAAACTATTTTTACAAAAGATGTGTGCATAAAAATTGCAGACATGATTTTATATTTTCCATCTCAGTTTTTTATGGGAAGAGTGAGTTCCTGATCAAGGCACAGACTGCTTCTTGGCTATAGCTTCAGGTAACTGTAGTGTCTGTTCCCTGGCTTCTGGTGCGTTGCTTTCATAACACCACGGTGAACTCTGGTCATCATTTGTTTATTGTCTGAGAGACACTAGAATATGAGCTCCTTAGGGCAGAACCTGCGTCTGTCTTGTTTATCTGTGTAACTCAGCATCAGGAGTTCAGTAAATTATGCAGCATTGTAAAAAATATACTTTTCTGTTATATAAAAACATAATTTAAAACTCAGTCTTTTGGCATACTTTATACATCCTAAAGGAGACCAGTCCTGGGTGTTCACTGGAAGGACTGATACTGAGGTTGAAACTCCAATACTTAATGGCCACCTCATGCAAAGAGTTGACTCGTTGGAAAAGACTCTGATGCTGGGAGGGATTGAGGGCAGGAGGAGAAGGGGATGACAGAGGATGAGATGGTTGGATGGCATCACTGACTCAATGCACATGAGTTTAGGTGAACTCCGGGAGTTGGTGATGGACAGGGAGGCCTGGCGTGCTGCGATTCATGGGGTGGCAAAGAGTCGGTCACGACTGAGTGACTGAACTGAACTGAACTGATAGATAGATCCTTATAGCCCAGGACTAGTAGAAGGGAACTTTCAGAAATCAAGAACATTTTTATGTATACATGAAATGCGAAATTACCAAATGTGAAAGTTTCTAGAAGATATCAAAGCTTTTGAGTGATCGGGTAATCTATTCCAATAAGAAAAGGACTAAAAAAAAATGCTTACTTCAATTGCCTGAGGAAACAACGAGAGATCTGAATTTCTTTGCTAAAATGTTAAGGTTTCAGTGTTGGTATAAAAGTGTGTGTGGAGGGATTATTTTTCCATCATTTGAGAAAATCTTGGATCTTATCTCTTAAAACTTTCAATTTAACTCATTGCCCTTAGAGTAGGATATTTTACTACTGCAAAAGAAAAACTACCATGATGCTATTAATCTTTTTAAGACACTGATCCTACTACCATTGAGTAATTAATTGAGATGGGTAAAAGATCCTTTTACCCCTTTATCCTTAAAGACAAAAATTAATATACAATATTGCATTTATGATAGCAGTTTTCCCACCTCTGGGGAAAGAACTGAATTTTGATTGGAAATATTATACTACTTAAAAGCTGTGTGTGTGCATGTGTGGAGATGTATCCGTGTGTGTTTTCAAGTTAACTAAAAACAGGGTCAGTTAAGATCGTGTTTATTTCTCTGTTGTTCTTGATTACATATCCTGGCAGGTATAGTGTCTCTGAGTTGTAGCTAATAAGTATGCATTAATTTTATTAAAAGTGTACTTTGCTTATGTATGGTATATCTATAAGTTTTGACTGCTGAGATCATTTTATTAAAAGGGAATCAAACCTTAACTGGGAGTGGGGATGAGGTATAATTTTACTACACTCTTGCAAGAAAATTATTAACATCTTTCTTAAATAAACTATACTTATATACTTCTAAAAATTGAAATTGTCCTATTAGATAAATAACTGAAGACTTAAATGTACAATTCAAAAGCTAGAGATAGAGACTAAATGAATGCTAAAATAGTAAAATGCATTTGTCTTGACTATGAAATTGATGTGGTCAAAAGCAATTAAAAATATATCTTTCACAATGTAGGTGAAGGAAAAGTCAGTCAGAGGAGATGGGCATTACCAGTTTACTCTTGATCTGAGTGAAATGTGGTCCAGTCTATATAAAGACCTCTTTGGCAACATGAATCAGGAGTTTTTAAATACACGCACACACACAAACACACTCACACTCACACACACACACACTGGCTCAATCAATATATCTATTAAGCCAGAAATTCTACTTCTGATAGTATAAATAATTAGATGAACAAAGATGTGTGTTTACTTAAATTGAATATTGAGTCCCTGTTGCATGGCAGATGCCATTTCTTTTAGAAAAGAGCTCTCTTATCCATTCATCTGCTGATGGACATCTAGGTTGTTTCCATGTCCTGGCTCTTATAAACAGTGCTGTGATGAACATTGGGGTACATGTGTCTCTTTCAATTCTGGTTTCCTCGGTGTGTATGCCCAGCAGTGGGATTGCTGGGTCATAAGGTAGTTCTATTTGCAATTTTTTAAGGAATCTCCACACTGTTCTCCATAGTGGCTGTACTAGTTTGCATTCCCACCAACAGTGTAGGAGGGTTCCCTTTTCTCCACACCCTCTCCAGCATTTATTGCTTGCAGATTTTTGGATCGCAGCCATTCTGACTGGTGTGAAGTGGTACCTCATTGTGGTTTTGATTTGCATTTCTCTAATAATGAGTGATGTTGAGCATCTTTTCATGTGTTTGTTAGCCATCTGTATGTCTTCTTTGGAGAAATGTCTATTTAGTTCTTTGGCCCATTTTTTGATTGGGTCGTTTATTTTTCTGGAGTTGAGCTGCATAAGTTGCTTGTATATTTTTGAGATTAGTTGTTTGTCAGTTGCTTCATTTGCTATTATTTTCTCCCATTCAGCAGGCTGTCTTTTCACCTTGCTTATATTTTCCTTTGTTGTGCAGAAGCTTTTAATTTTAATTAGATCCCATTTGTTTATTTTTGCTATTATTTCCAGAATTCTGGGAGGTGGATCATAGAGGATCCTGCTGTGATTTATGTCTGAGAGTGTTTTGCCTATATTCTCCTCTAGGAGTTTTATAGTTTCTGGTCTTACATTTAGATCTTTAATCCATTTTGATTTTTTTTTGTGTGTGCGGTGTTAGAAAATGATCTAGTTTCATTCTTTTACAAGTGGTTGACCAGTTTTCCCAGCACCACTTGTTAAAGAGATTGTCTTTACTCCATTGTATATTCTTGCCTCCTTTGTCAAAGATAAGGTGTCCATATGTGTGTGGATTTATCTCTGGGCTTTCTATTTTGTTCCATTGATCTATATTTCTTTGTGCCAGTACCATACTGTTTTGATGACTGTGGCTTTGTAGTAGAGCCTGAAGTCAGGCAAGTTGATTCCTCCAGTTCCATTCTTCTTTCTCAAGATTGCTTTGGCAATTCGAGGTTTTTTGTATTTCCATACAAATCTTGAAATTATTTGTTCTAGTTCTGTGAAAACCTAGATGTCCATCAGCAGATGAATGGATAAGAAAGCTGTGGTACATGTACACAATGGAGTATTACTCAGCCATTAAAAAGAATTCATTTGAATCAGTTCTGATGAGATGGATGAAACTGGAGCTGATTATACAGAGTGAAGTAAGCCAGAAAGAAAAACACCAATACAGTATACTAACACATATATATGGAATTTAGAAAGATGGCAATGACGACCCTGTATGCAAGACAGGAAAAAAGACACAGCTGTGTATAACGGACTTTTGGACTCAGAGGGGGAGGGAGAGGGTGGGATGATTTGGGAGAATGGCATTCTATCATGTATACTATCATGTAAGAATTGAATCGCCAGTCTATGTCTGACGCAGGATACAGCATGCTTGGGGCTGGTGCATGGGGATGACCCACAGAGATGTTATGGGGAGGGAGGTGGGAGGGGGGTTCATGTTTGGGAACACATGTAAGAATTAAAGATTTTAAAATTAAAAAAGAAAATAAAATAAAATTTAAAAAAAAATCTAAAAAAAAAAAAAAACAGAAAAGAAAAGAGCTCTCTTAGTACTCTGAATGTCAAGTGGGAAGTCAGGAAAATTAAAGGCCAAATGCAATGGAATAAATCAGAGTAAATTAAAACTATTAATGTCCCTAGCCCAGCCCTGAGAAGAAGATATTTTTAAGATGATGTAATATAGGAAACAAATTGAGAAGGTTTAGAATTTACATAGGCTCTCAAATTTTGGCAGAACATTAGCATTAACAAGAGAGCATTTTTAAAAATTTAAGTTTAGTTGATTTACAATATTCTTTGCTTCTAATGTACAGCAAAGTGATTCTTTTTCATATTCTTTCCATTATGGTACAACAGGGTATTGAATATAGTTCCCTATGCTATAAAATAGGCCCCTGTTGTTTACCTATTTTATATATAGCAGTTTGTATCTGGAAATCCCAACTCCTAACTTACCCCTCCTTGATCACTTTCCCCTTTGGTAACTGTAAGTGTGTCTTCTATGTCTGTAAGTCCATTTCTGTTTTGTAAATAAGTTCACTTGGGTCATATTTTAGATTTCACATATAACTGATAGTATATGGTACCTCTCTTCTCTTTCTGGGTATGAGGTCACTTAACATGATAATCTTTAACTCTATCCATGTTGCTCCAAATGGCATTATTTCATTCTTTTTATGGCTAAGTAGTATTCCATTGTATTTATGTACCACAGCTTCTTCATCCATGCCTCTGTCAAAAGACATTTAGGTTGCTTTCATGTCTTAGCTGTTGTAAATAGTCCTGCTCTGAACGTTGGAGTGCATGTATTTTTCCAAATTAAAGTATCTTCCAGACACACGACCAGGAGTGGGAATGTTGGATCACATGGCGGCTCTTTTTTTCAGTTTTTTAAGGGACCTCCATACTGTTTTCCATAGTGGCTGTACCGATCCATGTTCCCACAAACTACAGAGGAGGATTCCCCGTTCTCCACACCATCTGCAGAATTTATTATTTGTAGACTTTCAAATGATGGCCATTCTGACCAAAGTGAGGTGATATTTCATTTTAGTTTTGCCTTGCACTTCTTTAATAATTAGTAAGTTGTGCATTTTTTCATGTGCCTATTGGCCATCTGTATGTCTTCTTTGAAGAAATGTCTGTTTAGAACTTCTGTCTACTTTTTGATTGGGTTGTTTAGGGGTTTTTGATATTGAGCTGTATGAGCTGTTTCTATATTTTAGAAATTAATCTCGTGTTGGTTACATCATTTGGAAATATTTTCTCCCTACTACATAGATTGTCTTTTTGTTTGTTTATGGTTTCCTTTGATATGCAAAAGCTTATAAGTTTTGTTAGATCCCTTTGTTTATTTTTGCTTTTACTTCTGTTGCCTCGAAAGACTGACCTAAGAAAACATTGCTACAATTTATGTTAGAGAATGTTTTGCCTATGTTCTCTTCTAGAAGTTTTATGGTATGATCTGTTTTATTGAACTCTTTAAGTCATTTTTGAGTTTATTTTTGTGTGTGGTATAAGCTGCTGCCACTGCTAAGTCACTTCAGTCGTGTCCGACTCTGTGCGACTCCATGGACTGCAGCCCACCAGGCTCCTCCATCCATGGGATTTTCCAGGCAAGAGTACTGGAGTGTGTTGCCATTAAGAGAGTATTCTAACTTCATTGATTTACATGCACCTATCCCGTTTTTTCAATACCACTTGCTGAAGAGACTGTCTTTTCTCTGTGATATATTCTTGCCTCCTTTGTTGAAGATTAACTGGTGCCTGGATTTATTTCTGGGTTGAGAGCATTTTTTCAAAAGTCATTATCATGTACTTTATTTCCATTTTTGTAACATTCTTAAATCAAACATACAGAGACAGACAACAGATTAGTAGCTGCCAGATGTTAAGGATGAGGGGGAAGAAGCAGTAACTACGGAGGGGTAGCACAGTGGATCCTAGAAATGATGGAAGAGCTTTGCTTTTGATTGTGGCGGTGATCACATCAACATCAAATCAATGCGTGTGACACTGTGTGAATTGCATAGAACTGTACACATACATATACACAAAAGTGCATATAAAGCTGGCAAAATCTGAATAAGCTTTATGAATTGTGCCACTTCCTGGTGGCTCAGACGGCCTGTAGTGTCAGAGACCTCTGTTCAATCCTTTGGTTGCAAAGATCCCCTGGAAAAGGGAATGGCAACCCACTCCCGTATTCTTGCCTGGAAAATCCTATGGACAAAGGAGCTTGGTGGGCCACAGTCTATTGGGTCACAAAGAGTCAACACAACTGAGCAACAAAGCACAAACAGTGATGCAAGATGTTGCCACTGGTGGAAACTGCATGAAGAGCACACAGGACCTCCCTGGGTATTTTCTCTTTTGCAGCTTCCTATAAGTTTATAATTATTTCAAAATAAGAGATGAAAATGCCATTGCCTAGATTTTAACCTGAAGTTTTCAGGTAGAGGATCAAACATAAGTAATATTCTCCTTTATTTTTTAATTATTATTTATACATAACACCCTCCTTTATTTTTTGATGATTAATTATATAAAGTTCATCCCTCGTTGTGTATAAAGACATACAGTCGTGTAACCAACACCACAGACATATAGTTGTGACAGACAAATAGTCATATAACCAATACCACAGTCAAAATATAGCACTCTTCCATCACTCCAGAATATCTCATTTTGCCCCTTATAGTTATCTCCTCAGACCAACCCCATCTGACAACTACTCATCTTTTCCTCATCACTGTAAATTTGTGTTGTTTTATAACATCATGTAAATAGAGTCATATAATGTATAAATTTAGGAGATCAAGTGTTTTTTTTCTCCCATTCTTATTTGTTCCTTTATATTCTTGAGCAGTTTCCCATTACATAAATGCATCCCAGTCTATTCATCCATTGCCTGACATATACAACTATAGGAAGACCCAGCAACTGAACTCTGGGGCATTTATCCCAAATAAATGAAAACTTGTATTCACACAAAACTTATACATTAATGTTGATAGAAGGTTTATTTGTAATAGCTGAAAATTAGAATCACCCCAGATATCCTTCAACAATTGAATGATTTAAAAAACTGTAGTATATATATGCCCTAGAATGTTACTCAGAAATAAAAGTATCTTTGGTAATAAAAGCACGTCAACTTTGAGGGTAGCATGTATAGAAATGGTAAAAGAGATTCAAAGAAATTTGGATAAGTCCTGACTTTGTCTGCTACAAACGTCATTTTTAATAGTCTTTCATAGGTACTCTTACTGAAAAATGCTTTGTAATTTTAGATATCCACAGACCTCATTAAGTGAAAGTGAGTGAAGTCGCTCAGTCGTGTCCGACTCTTTGCGACCCCATGGACTGTAGCCTACCAGACTCCTCCTTCCATGGGATTCTCCAGGCAAGAGTACTGGAGTGGGTTGCCATTTCCTTCTCCAGGGCATCTTCCCAACCTAGGGGTCGAACCTGGGTCTCCTGCATTCCAGGCAGATGCTTTAACCTCTGAGCCACCAGACCTCATTACTTTCATGTAATAAATGGGGCTTAATTTGGCAGATAGGTAACTTTAGTAGGTGTCATCATAGTATGCTAAATGCTATAAATTGCTGTTCTTATTTGTATTGCTTAGAAACAATTGACAATCTAGATTCAAAAATAAAACTGATGCATATAAAATACAATGGAAACATTTCATAATCTTTTTTTTGGAAAGCAAATAGAAATCTTTACAATGATTTCATTTAAGACAGAAGTAGTACCTAACAATATCTTCATTTCTTTGGAAAAATGAAACAGAAAAATTAAAAAGTGAAATATTAAAAGACCCATATATGAAAAGAGAGACATACATATCTGTTTTTAGACTAAATACAGCTTCTATCTTGCAAGCTCTAATTTTACTCTTTCTATTGATAATCCATAAGGGAGGTTGTTTATATGCATCATGTCTAAACTAAATATCTACTCTCTGTGAAGTGCAACTCCCATAAGCACTTCCATCACTGTGCCATCCCTGTTGTCCAGTTTACAAACTAAGGGCCCTTAAGTGCCTCTAAGTATTTTCAGTACAATGTGATGTAACTGTATCACCTACATTAGCTTTAATGAGTGTAGCACAGCCAATGCTTCACTCGGGGGACTGACATGTGGCTCTATTCTGGAAAATGCCTCTACAACTAATAAATTAAACTTTTTAGAAGTTGTTCAATAAGTAGCTCCTCCAGAAATCCTGTCTCAAGTGGTTTCTCCAAGCATTCTACTACATATTGAAAGAATTGTTCAGGATAGAACTTTCCTTTGCCCTCAAAACTATTTAATAAGCAAGAAAAAAGAAACAGAAAACAACCTTTAGTCTAATTTAAGTCATGCTACACAAAATGTTAGAAAAGTTGGTACAATGTTTGAAATCAAAAGTCATGTGATAGGATAAGGAATGTTTTAGCTGCCAGAAAGGGCGTTTAAGAGCATTTAAAGACTAGAGTTCAATGAATTTCTATCTGCTGTTTGATGAGTGTGTGAGAAATCTCCTAATGAACTTGTCTTTATTTTCAGTGGAAAAGAATAAGTTTTCTGGCATGGCAAATAAACAGGAAACTTTTAACTGTAATCTTTCAATCTATTGGGATTATTTTCAAGCATCTGTTGAGTGTGTATGTGTTTTAACTTGATATCTGATAAATTGTCTAATCATTACATTAGACACTCACTCGTAAAACAGATGAATAAAAGAGTTCTGAATCTCTAAGGTCATCCTGTAACAATATAGAGCGTCCATTTATTGGAAGATAGGGCAGTGTTTCCTAGACTCAACATCAAGATGATCCCAAAAGTATTTTCCCCAGGGAGAAGTGTTTGCCTGCTGATAGGAAGAAACATTAACTATTTGAGATAAAATAGTGCTGCCACAATGGTAAAAATTACCTAGGCTCTTACCTTACCAGTAAGAGTAGTAAGTGAAAGTCCCTTTTTTTCTGTGCAGCCTCTCTTGCTTGGCAGTGATGGTGATATTTATCTTCTGTTTACTTCGAGTTTGCATTAAAGTTGGTTATCTGGAGGCTATAATCACGTCAAATTTCCTTCCAATAAGAAGGAATAAGAATAACGATATTCTTATTGAATATTCTTAAGAATAAGAATATTCTAACAATAAGAAATAGTGCTTACTTTACCCTATGTCTTCTATTTTCTTCTTTGTTTAATTTGTATTCTGTTTCAATAAACTTCTTCAGGTGTATTGAATAAGAGATAAACTTCCTGAGTCATCTTATATCTGAAATATATCTGTCTTCACATTTGAACAATACCGTTGCTCAGTAAAAATATTCCAGAATGAAAATAATATTCCCTGAGAAATTTGGAGATGTCTTCAGTTGTCTTCTAATTTCCAATTTTATTGCTAAAAAATATGACGCTTGTCTAATTATCATTCTTTTTTGTTATATTGGTTTTGCTTTCTGGGAGTTACTAAGATATTTCCTTAATCCTTGTGATTATAAAATACAGTGAAAATATATTTACAATAGATCATTTTTTAAGTCATCCATTTATAACTTGCCAAGTTATTTCAATATGAAGACTCATGTTTTCATCAGCTGTGAAAGTGAAAATCGCTCAGTGGTGTCTGACTCTTTGCAACCCCAGAATAGTGGAGTGAGTAGCCTTTCCCTTCTCCAGGGGATTCTCCCAACCCAGGGATTGAATCCAGGTCTCCGCCACTGCAGGCCGATTCTTTACCAGCTGAGCCACCAGGGAAGAAGCCCTTCATCAGCTATGGGAAATTATTAAACTATTTGTTTGAAAATTTTTTTCTTTTAAATTTCTGACCACATAATGTGAACTCATACTTGTTTTCCATTCACTTATCTCCAACTACAAATACCAAGGTTTGGCAGATAATGTATGTTTATGATTCAAAAGTAATAAAATATCAGATTTAAGTGATAATATATAAATAATTACTTTGAAAGTAAAAGGTTTAAACATACCAATTTAAAGAAAAGAGACTTCCAGAGTGAACTTATAAAATGACTCAATTATATGCTGCTTAAAAGAAATAACTTTGGATTCAAATGTATAAGTATGTTGAAAGTAAAATGATTGAAGAAGATATATCATGCCACCATTAATAAATAAAAGATTAATAAATGAAACAACCATTCATAAAACAGCAATGGCTATGTTAATATCTTACAAAGTAGACTTAAAGTAGACTTTTAAGTAGATTTAAAAGTCAATAAAATTACAAGAGATAAGAATATAACGTAAAGACAAAAAAGATCAAACCATCAGGAAGCATACGGATTCTAAGTATGTTACACACCAAATAAAACCTTCAAATATGTGAAGCAAAGCCCTGTAGATCTAAAAGGAAAAATACATGAATTGATAATCATACAGCTGAAGACTTCAATAGTCTCCTCTCAACAGTTGGCAGAACTACTAGTCAGAAGATTTGAATAGTACAATCAACCAACAGGATCCAATCGATATATGTAGAACACTAAAGAACAGCAGCACCTTCACCAAGATAGATCAGATTTTAGTCTATAAAGCAAACCTCATCCAGTTTAAAAGAATTTGTCATTTGGTGTATGTTCTCTATAGTAATGAAATTAAACTAGAAATAAATAACAGAAAAACAACAGGCAAACTTCACATCATATGGAAATTAAACATGCTTCTAAATAGCCCATGGATCACAGAGGAAAACTCAAATGAATTTTTTTTTAAAGTAGAGCTAAATAGGGAACATAATTTTCCATCAATAATGAATGGATAAAGAAGACGTGAGTATGTGTGTGTATGGTGGTATACATACATACAGTAGAATATTAGCCGTGGAAAAGAACTGAATCTTGCCATTTGCAACTGCGTAGATGGACCTAGAGAGTATTATGGTAAATGAAATAAGTCAGACAAAGACAAATACTTTATGATTTTAATCTTCTGTGAAATCGAAAAATTAAAACAAATGGACAAACCAGGAAAAATAGAAACCAAATCACTAGTGTCGTCAGAAGGGAGTGGATGGAAAGATAAGTGGTATAGGTAAAGGGGCTTAGGGAGTGAGAACGTTCAGCTCTAAAATAAATAACTGGGATATAATATAAAACACAGGGAATATAGTAAATAATATTATTATAATTCTGTATGGTAACTAGACATCACAGTGATCACTCTAATGTATACAAACATCAAATCACTATGGTATACACCTGAAATTACAATAATATTGTGTCAATAATAATTCAATTAAAAATGACTGAAAATAAAAATGCAGTGTTATCAAAATGTTCAGGACAAGTTAAAGCAGTTCTCAGAGGCATAACAGCATTAAATGCTTACATGAGAAAAGAGGAAAGATCTCAATAATCCAAGTTCCTACTTGGATGAGCTCTTTACAGTACGTCATTGTATTTTCCAAAGTTATAATTCTTTGGTTCAATAATATACAATCATTTACTTCACTGACATAAGAATGACGTAACACCTTAGTTATCACAGTACTTCTCAAAAGTAATAGTTATAACATCTACCACATTTTGAGGGTTTATAAGACTTAAACTGTGTGTTGTATATATATATATATTAAAACTATCATCTCATTTATGGTTTCAATAATCCTGTGAGATAACTATTGTTTTCTGTGTTTGAAGGGGAGAAAAGTTAACCTAAAGAGGTAAAGTAACTTTCCCAAAGTTATTCAACTAAACTTACTGGCAATATTAATGATTGTACTTGAACTCTGGTCTATCTGAGACCAAGATCTGCTCTTCTAACATTACACATATTGTCTCCCTTGTAAAATGTATTGAGAGTAAACAACTTGAGATGTGGAGGCAAATAAAGAAAGAAACAGCTCCCCAAGTGTTGATGAGTAGTCTAGGAAAAGCAGACAGAGCTCAAAGTCTTGGTGTAAGAGTTGTTAGGAAGATACCCAGGATCAATGCATAAATTAAGTCCTGCTTCCATGGAACTCACATTCCTAAACATCAAGCTGTCCATCTTCTAAACTCTTTTCCCTATTCGCTTTTGAGTCATTCAAGGACAGAATTTGTGAACATTTATTGAATCTGAGAACATGGTGTTGAGATGGGTGCATTAAACCTATGACTTTTCCATCAAGACAATAATCCTGAATGCTACTTTTGGACAGAAAGAGAGAATGAGACAGACAAAGAAGGAGAAGGGTGGAGAGAGCAAGAGTTAGATTGATTGGTTTTCAAGACTCAACTGGCAATCAGGGTATTGCCACAGAAATCAATGGCAAGACAGAACAAACACCAGGGCACTTTGGTAATTCAACTTCTTTTCTGCATCATCAAAACCCTTCAATCACACACCATCTTTGAACATATTCATATGTCATCGTAAAAATAATATAAGAGAGGTTCCAGACAGTTTGGGAAAACCCAAGTTTAAAAAAAAGAAGTATTTACCTTCAAGGAGTGGTTAGGTGAATCTTGGGCTGAGTTTACTAAATTATACTAAAATTAAATTGTTTTTCCACCTACGTCCTTTCCTCAAGCAAGTAGGGATTTGTGAGCTCAGAACCATTTTTAAAGCTCATTTTCTTGTATGCCTAAATATAGTAGGTATCATTTTGTAACCCCATATCTTCATAAGCATTTGATTGGTGTATCTGTTTTCTGTTATTAGAGTGTGACCTTCCAGATGCTGTGATCTAGGCTTTAAAAGTACTTTCTAGCAATATGATTGTCATTGTACAGGCTCTGAATCACAATTCAGTTAAGTAAATTTCTCCCAAGTCATTTGAATGTGTGCCAGTGTGAAGTTAATGTACATTTATCTTGAAGCCTCCTTGAGGAATGGTGTCTAAGATGGAGTAGGGAAAACACTTAATAAAAGATGACAGTGTCTATTAGAAGTCAATAGAAGTTGGAAATTTGCTCAAATTCTATTTCATACAATTCTGAGCTTAAAGAGTTTATAAAGGTTTCAGCAGTTAAGCTGGAGATAAGCACAATTGACTGATTTAACTCTCATTCTAATCTCTAACCACTTCATATGGGAGAAAATAAGTACTTTCACTTACAGAATAAAAAGTAATGAGGACCAGGAAATTTTATTGAAATACTTCCTTTGGTTTAAATTACTATTCTTATTGTATGACTTAGGTCATTTGTAGTTGATTAACTGTTGGGTCATTAGGATCATAGTAACAAAGTGATTTTGTGAACATGTACATATTCATGACATTAAAAAAAGAATATAGACTTGTATATACAATATGCTACCAACTATACAGAACATATGAAAAGAATCTTCAAATAGCAAACAATATAATTACATGCGATTTTAGAATACTCTCCTTTACATAGTTTTTAGTTTCCAAAAGTTTTACAACGACCACCTATTATTTTGGTGTATATAAAAATGATACTAACAGCAAATAAACATTTACAAAATTAGATATTCATCTCTTCTTTATTCCATTATTTTTATAATAGCAGCTCTCATCTGTCTTATTATTTTGTCTTTGCAAACCTGCTTCTATCTTGCCTGTGAATCCAAACTTCCTTGAAACTACCAAGTGACAGATTTTCTCTACTATTTCTGCAACTGTTGATAAGGATAATGCTGGAGTCTTTAAATTGATTTGTCAGCAATTTCAGTGACTGTCATTAAGAGTTTGATACTATGGGGGAAGGTAAAAAAGGCAGGTGTCAGTTATAGAGGGAAACCCTTATTTTTCTTAAGTATATGCATTATTTATACTAAGTTGTTAAAATGTAAAATGAATCAAAAGCAATTCTCCTCAACAAAACTATTCTTTGTAATCTTAATTCTTCAGAGTAAAGACATGTATCCTTAAATACAAATAAAAATCTGTGTGCAGCTTAAACATAGAACTCTTTCAACAATGCTTTATTCTCCCTTTAAGATGTCCTTCAAATTTTTCTGTCACCTGAATGAGTCTTGGCCCACAGAATTTTCATTATGAAGTTTGTATTTCAAGTAAATTTAGTATTTCTAATCCCCACTTTGATTAAAGTGACTTTTGGAGAGAATTCAAAGAATGCACCTTTCTAAATGAATGTGATTAAACTTTTCATTATTTGTTATCTGAATGTTTGACACCCTTCCAATGTCACAGACTAGAAATATTTTAAGCATTTTTTTCACCCCTAAGCACACTTCTCAATGACTCCTAAGGCCATGGGGTTTTAGAGTTGACATCTCAGAACAGTGAAATGACTTGCTAAACTTACTAAAGTATCTTATTTTTTAGGTATTTATTTGTAGTAACAATTTTGCATCAGTTTGACAAATGGAACCTGAAAATAGCTACTGTCTGCTTGATTCCTTTTGCTCAAGTTTTTCCTTTCCTACTTGCTCAATTTAGATTCCTAAAATGACACATTTGAGCAACAAATCTTCAGCTAACTAAGCATTTTTCAAGCTTCTGATTTGTATTACACTCTTGAAAATATGAAGCTTGCAGATCATAGAAAAATATGAAAATTGTAAGTGAAAAAGTACAGACTTATGCACATATACAAACAAATCTCTGATAAAAGTAGATATATATATATTCTTTTGCAGGGAAACTTCCCTGGAGTCTAAATTTTATAAAATATTTTTGTCTTTCAGGATTATAGAAGCTTCCTCTTCTACCAATCTTCTTAATGCTATAAAAACTAATTATGTGATAGAGAGGGGAGGAAGAGTAAGAAAAGTAAGACTTGCAGATTTTTTTAAAGATTCACCTTTCAAATTCCTGATTTTGGAAAATTGTTTTATTTTATTGCCAGCTGAAATAGAGATTTCCAGAGAGATAAATTGGCTTCTTTACCTAAAACGTTAACAATATCAAGGCAGAAACTGAGTAAAATAATAAATGCTAGCTTTAATTTCCTTGCTGCTTTGTCTTCTTTTCAAGCTTTATAATTCTTAGTACCTACCAAGCCTAAGATCAATCACTTGATTGATCAATCAATCTTATTCGTTTCTGTTTTCATTCTCAGGGCTGGCTCATTTGCTCAACAATCCATAATTAGGGGCTTCCCTGATAGCTCAGTTGGTAAAGAATCTGCCTGCAATGCAGGAGACCCTGGTTCAATTCCTGGGTGGGGAAGATCCGCTGGAGAAGGGATAGGCTACCCACTCCAGGATTCTTGGGCTTCCCTTGTGGCTCAGCTGGTCAGGAGTCTGCGTGCAATGCAGGAGACCTGGGTTCGAACACTGGGTTGAGAAAATCCCCTGGAGAAGGGAAAGGCTACTCACTCCAGTATTCTGGCCAGGAGAATTACATGGACTATATAGACCATGAGGTCACAAAGAGTTGGACCTGACTGAGCCACTTTCACTTTCACTTCTTATAAAAATATGACTGCATTGCTGATATTATTCCCAGTTCCACCTACAATTCATTGGATATTAACATATTAATATTAGGAAGATTAATATTTTAAAACCTAAAATATCAAAGGTTCCTGCTCACAGCTACCTCTACTTATTTCCTTATCATTGCAATATATTATTAAAATTTACCAACTTTCCTGTAATCACAACTATTCTCTGTGTTTTCCTCCTTGACCAGATTTCTCCTTTATGAAATGGTGGTCTCTGGACAATGTAGTCTGCCCTTTTAGAGAATATTAGAATTTCTTTGGAAAATGTGTTCTATAGTGTAGAAGCTACTAGACAGGGAAATTCAGTTCAGTTCAGTCGATCAGTTGTGTCCGACTCTTTGCGACCCCATGAATTGCAGCACGCCAGGCCTCCCTGTCCATCACCAACTCCCGGAGTTCACTCAGACTCATGTCCATCAAGTCAGTGATGCCATCCAGCCACCATCTCATCCTCTGTTGTCCCCTTCTCCTCCTGCCCCCAATCCCTCCCAGCATCAGGGTCTTTTCCAGTGAGTCAACTCTTCGCATGAGGTGCCCAAAGTACTGGAGTTTCAGGTTCAGCATCAGTCCTTCCAATGAACACCCAGGGCTGATCTCCTTCAGAATGGACTGGTTGGATCTCCTTGCAGTTCAAGGGACTCTCAAGAGTCTTCTCCAACACCACAGTTCAAAAGCATCAATTCTTCAGCACTCAGCTTTCTTCACAGTCCAACTCTCACATCCATACATGACCACTGGAAAAACCATAGCCTTGACTAGATGGACCCTTGTTGGCAAAGTGATGTCTCTGCTTTTGAATATGCTATCTAGGTTAGTCATAACTTTCCTTCCAAGGAGTAAGCATCTTTAATTTCATGGCTGCAATCACCATTTGCAGTGATTTTGGAGGCCCCCAAAATAAAGTCTGACACTGTTTCCCCATCTATTTCCCATGAAGTGATGGGACCGGTTGCCATGATCCTCATTTTCTGAATGTTGAGTTTCCAGCCAAACTTTTCACTCTCTTTCATTTTCATCGATACTTTTTAGTTCCTTGTCACTTTCTACCATAAGGATAGTATCATCTGCATATCTGAGGTTATTGATATTTCTCCTGGCAATCTTGATTCCAGGTTGTGCTTCTTCCAGTCCAGCGTTTCTCATGATGTACTCTGCATAGAAGTTAGATAAGCAGAGTGACAATTAATTACTGACATGTAATTTCAATAAGTATTTTAATGTCTGATGTTTGTTAGGCACTCAACTAGTTCTAGATAGGTCAGACATGATAAATCCAGGATCTGCTCTTCTTAGCATATATAGCCTGGAATAGACATACATAGAATACACACATACAAATACACATACATGATTACAAACTTTGATGAGAGCCATGAAGAAAATGTGTAGGGTTCAAGAACAAACACCTTAGGAGTAAAAACTAGATTTGTGTATTAGTAAATATTTCTGTCTCCAATTCTTACAGCTCTGCACTAAATCTCAGCACTTCTTGCATTGCTCAGTGGTTTTCTGATATTGCCATTTTTCTCTTGCATGTCCCCAAATCTTGGCCTTTAGTAATTGGAAACAAAGGTCAGTTGAATGGTCTCTTAATAAAAAGCCCACTTCTTCAGGAATCAATTTGACTAAAAGGTCTTGTCAACATGACCACAAGTTAAGAGCTGACAATGCATTGAAGAAAAGTTAGGATATATTCAATAATTTGACTTATATCCATCCCAGAATTATTTTCATCTGTCACTGTTGGAGCAACTTCTCCAGGCTATTAAATAATTGTGTGCAACATTTTCTTCATTTCCTGAGGCTGGTTTCCGAATAGCATCTGGGGTTTCATGGAGTATGTATAGGATGTGTAGGTGTGCTAAATGGCTCATGTAGATATAGGAGGACATGTTGAGTGTCAAGAACATTCAAACTTCAAGATACTCTGGTAGCTAAAATGAATTTTTTCTGTATGAAAAAGTCACTACCTCATGCTAATTTAGACAGTAACAAAATTACAATGTGATATTTCAGAAACAGTACCAGTAGAAGGAGAATCAAAATCTGAATGCAGTATCAGTGGGACAGTGTTCTTCTTTTTAGAATTTTTAATGTGCTTTTATTGTGGTAAAAGTCACATAATATAAAACATACTATTTTAACCATATTTAACTATCTATTTCAGTGGCACTAAGTACATTCAATTTATTGTGAACTCTCACTATCATACATCTTCAGAATTTTTCACTCTCTGAAACTAAAACTTTGTCCCCATTAAACAGTAAGTCTTCATTCCCCATTTCCATTCTCCCTACCACCTTAAGGGACAGTATTCTTCTCTCAAGTTTTATGTGACTTCTTTTATGACTTGGGTATTAGTTTTGCAAATTAATTCTGTAACTATATCCTGAGGTTAGTAACAGACTTACTCAAATTAGGAATGTAAACTAACTTTAAAATTATAAACAGACTAAGCAAAATTAAAACTGATAACAATAAGTTGGAATTTAAAGACAAACATCAATATATTTAAATAGATCAAAGTTATATGGAGTATAGTTTCTGAGTACAGTGAAATTAAACTAAAAATCGCTAATAATAATTCCCTAGTAAAAATCACAAGTAATCATAATGTTTGTTTGCATGATCAGTCATGTCTGATTCTTTGTGACCCCCCTGGACTGTAGCCTGCCAGGTTTTCCTCTGTCCATGGAATTTTCCAGGCAAGAATACTGCAGTGGGTTGCCACTTCCTTCTCTTCAGGATCTTCTCAACCCAGGGACTGAACCCACATCTCTTGCATCTCCTGCATTGGCAGGCAGTTTCTTTACCACGGTGCCACCTAGGAAGCCCTTAATAAAATTCACTAATAATGAAAATAAAATTAACTAATACATTCATGAAGAGTATATGGCCTATAAATCAAATAATAAGAGATAAAGTTGAATCAATGTTTATTCAGAAATATACAACTCCAATGCTTATGTTAGAGAAGACCTAAAATTAATGATCTAAGGCTTCAGTTTGACAAAATCAAATTAAACTTGAAGTAAGTAGAAATAAGTAAGTAAAGAAATTAATAGCAGCAACAGAAATATACAGCAGGAACAGAGAAAATTAACAGAAGAAAAAGATTAATAAAATTTATATATCTCTAGATAGATTGATTACAAAAATAAGAGAGAAAACAAAAAACTACCGGTATCAGGCTTCAAAAGGATTTATCAACACAGATTTTACAGTGATTGAAAGCATAACAAGAGATCACATTTAAACTTTTATAACACATATGACAATTTATATGAAATGGAAACATTTATTTAAAAATGTAACCAACCAAAATTAACACAAGAAGAAAAGGCTGCAATCTGAATAGCCCTAATTCTAAAAAAGAAATGAAATTTCTTATTAACTCCTCTGCTAAAAGAGCACATTTAAAGAAATAACATGAATATTATGCACGTATTTTTGAAAAAGAAAAGCAGGGATCACTGCCCTCCTTGTTTGTGAGTCCAGCAAAACAATCAGAAAAGACATTACAGAAAAAATTCACTAAAGCTAAAATTCCCCAACAAATTGTTAGTGCTTGAAATCCAAATGTATTTTGACCAAGTAGGATTTATCCTAAGAAAGCAAGATTGATATAACCTTTGAAAAGCAATCAATGCAATTTATCATATGAAGAAATTAAAAGAAATAATACATAATTATTTCAATAGATGCATAAAAATAATTCAAAAGCAATCAATTTACAGTCATGATTTAAATGCTTAGCAAATTAAAAGAGGTGTTGTTTTTTTTAATAGAGCTTTTTCTACTTTCCAATCTTGTTTCTAAGAAACTTGTAAGTCATCATTTCATTCTAACAGCAAAAAAAAAAAGCTGAACAAACTAAAAATCAACAATGTTTCTTAGCTATTTCAGAGAAGTTAGGTCACAGGGCAAACTTGTCTTTAAAACTGGATAGATGGTTACAGAGAATCATAACTTATGGGAGCATAAACCCATGAATAGGCTTCCCTGGTGACTCAGTGGTAAGGAATCTACTTACCAATGCAGGAGACATAGGTTCAATAACTGGGTGGGGAAGATCCCCTGGAGAAGGAAACAGCAACCCACTCTAATATTCTTACCTGGAAAATCCCATGGACAGAGGAGCCTTGCAGGTTACATATAGCCCATGGGGTTGCAAATCGGACATGACAGAATGGCTAAACAACAAAACCCAGGAACAGAAAACTCCATGTGAAACACTGCTAAAGTAGAAAAACCTAAATTGTAATAAGGCCTATTGCTGACAGCTAAATATGTATAAGTCTGAAAGTTAAAAACTCAAAGTGGTCGAGTTGTAAAGGGATCACCACCTATTTGTGAGTTTTACTTCCAGATTCCAACCAGGTTCTCATAGTGAAGAGCTAAGAAAAATTCCTTTGCATTTTTGGCATGAGGAGAGGGGAACAAGCATTTTGACATAGACTATTCTGACCTAAACAAGACATGCCTTAAAGAGAAATGCATTTACCAGAACCTAACCAACTTGTAGGCAGAGAAACACCCAACTCCAACCCACTCCAGCCTCATACACTGGGACAGGCAGACTCAGATATGCCAGGCTTGTTGGAATTTACAGATGGAGGATATAAAGCTGTGATTATCATGCTAAGGGCTCTAATGGATAAAGTAGACCGCATGTAAGAACAGATGGCCAATGTAAGCAAAGAGATGCAAAATCAAAGAAAAAAACTTAACAGATATGCTTGAGATCAAAAACAGTGTAATAGACATGAGGAATGCCTTTGATAAGTTCATTAGTAGATTGGACATGGCTGAGGAAAAAAAAATCATGTTAGTGACATGTCAGTAGAAACTTCCCAGAATACTGGAAATAAAAGCAAAAATAAACAAATGGGATCTAATTAAAATTAAAAGCTTCTGCACAGCAAAGGAAACTATAAGCAAGGTGAAAAGACAGCCTTCGGAATGGGAGAAAATAATAGCAAATGAAGCAACTGACAAACAACTAATCTCAAAAATATACAAGCAACTTATGCAGCTCAATTCCAGAAAAATAAACGACCCAATCAAAAAATGGGCCAAAGAACTAAATAGACATTTCTCCTAAGAAGACATACGGATGGCTAACAAACACATGAAAAGATGCTCGTCACTCATTATTAGAGAAATGCAAATCAAAACCACAATGAGGTACCACTTCACACCAGTCAGAATGGCTGCAATCCAAAAGTCTACAAGCAATAAATTCTGGAGAGAGTGTGGAGAAAAGGGAGCCCTCTTACACTTTTGGTGGGAATGCAAACTAGTACAGCCACTATGGAGAACAGTGTGGAGATTCCTTAAAAAACTGGAAATAGAACTGCCTTATGACCCAGCAATCCTACTGCTGGGCATACACACCGAGGAAACCAGAATTGAAAGAGACACATGTACCCCAATGTTCATCGCAGCACTGTTTATAATAGGCAGGACATGGAAGCAACCTAGATGTCCATCAGCAGATGAATGGCTAAGAAAGCTGTGGTACATATACACAATGGAGTATTACTCAGCCATTAAAAAGAATACATTTGAATCAGTTCTCATGAGATGGATGAAACTGAAGCCGATTATCCTGAGTGAAGTAAGCCAGAAAGAAAAACACCAATCCAGTATACTAACACATATATATGGAATTTAGAAAGATGGTAATGATGACCCTGTATGCGAGACAGCAAAAGAGACACAGATGTGTATAGCGGACTTTTGGACTCTGAGGGAGAGGGCGAGGGTGGGATGATTTGGGAGAATGGCATTGAAACATGGATACTATCATGTAAGAAATGAATCACCAGTCTATGTTTGATGCAGGATACAGGATGCTTGGGGCTGGTGCACGGGATTGATCCGGAGGGATGATGTGGGATGGGAGGTGGGAGGGGGGTTCATGTTTGGGAGCTCATGCACACCCATGGCGGATTCATGTCAATGTATGCCAAAACCAATACAGTATTGTAAAATAAAGTAAAAATAAAAATTTAAATTAAAAAAGAAACTTCTAAAACTAAAAAGAGAAAAAACTACTGAAAAAATAATCTAATATTTAAGAACTATGGGAAAACTATAAAAGGTATAACATGTATGTAAGTATAACACCAGAAGGAGAAGAAAAGAAAGGAAGGGAAGAAATAGTTTAAGTGAAAATGATTGAGAATTTCCCCAAATGAATGTCAAATACCAAGCCACAGATCTAGGAAGCTCATAAAATACCAAGAAGGATAAGTAAAAAAAAAAAACAACAACCCAATACCTAGGCATATCAAATTTAAATAACAGAAATTCAAAGATTAAAAAAAAAACACTTGAAAGCAGAGGAAATAAAATTTTAACTATTGAAGAGCAATGATAAGAATTACAAAATACTTCTCAGAAACCATGCAAACAAGAAGAGAGTAGAGAGTATTTAAAGTGTTGAGAGAAAATCACTGCAGACGCTGACTGCAGCCATGAAATGAAAAGATGCTTCTCCTTGGAAGAAAAGTTATGACAAACCTAGACAGCACATTAAGAAACAGAGACATTACCTTGCCAACAAAGGTCAGTCTAGTCAAAGCTATGGTTTTTCCAGTAGTTGTTATGTATGAATGTGAGGGTTGGACCATAAAGAAAGCTGAGCGCCGAAGAAAATGAAAGCATTACAGAAAGAATATGCAAAGATCAAACACATCTTTGTCTTTCTTATTAATTGATTTAATAACATGTTTTTAAAATAACAGAACAATGTATTCAGTGTTACATGGAGGACAGCAATAACACAAAAGTTGGGAGGGACGAATGCTAGCAATGTCACTTACATTATCTGAGGTGTGTCACAGTGTTGTTTGCAAGTGGACTGTGTTAGTTATATAGGTATATTGCAAATTATATAACAATCACTAAAACATTTTTTAAAAAAGAAGTACAATTTATATGTTAAGAAGGAGAAAATGTAACCATATGAACTGCTCAGTTAAAAACCAGAGAAAGGAGAAAAAGACTGGAAAACAACCAGAAAGGAAAAAATTAAAAGAAACAAAGAACAACCTAACAAGTAAAAAACACTGATAAATATAACATATATTCATCCAAATACATTAATAATCACTTTAAGTGATAATAAAACAACTTTAAAAACAGATGTTTGAGTAGATTATAAAACAAGATACAACTGCATGTTCAGAAGAAACCTACTTTCAAAATAAAGACACATACAAATTGAAAGTAAAGGAATGGAGAAAGATCTACCACATTAACAGTAATCGAAAAGAAAGCTGAAGAAGTTATATTAATTGTAAACAACAAATTCTAGAGCAAAGAAAAATGTCAAGGATAAAGAACATTATTATATATTGATAAATGGGGAATATAGCCAATATTTCAAAATCACTATAGAGTATAACTTTTAAAAATTACATAAAAATTTAAATTTAAATATATTATATATACATTTATATATAAATCCTTAATACATATATATCCAACAACAAAGCACCAAAATATATAAGGCAAAAATGGATCAAACAGCAAAGTGAAGTAGATGAATCCATTATTAGAGATGTCAGCACCTCCCTAAGGTACAGACCCAGCAGGCAGAAAATCAGTAGAGACATTGTTGAACTCAAAAACCATCAAGCAAATGAATATAAATGATACATATAGAATACTTCCCAGAAATAGTAGATCATCCATTCTTCTCATGTTCATATGGAACATTCACTAAGAGGAACTATATTCTAGGCCATAAAACACACTTTAAATAATTTAAAATAATAGAAATCGTACAGTGTAAGCTTTTAGACCACATGGGAGAACATTTTTTTTTAATCATATTTCAGTTTTCTCTTTTACCTTATGAATGGACCCAAATCATGGTAATATGTCTTTTGCTCTGGCTTTCCACAGTGGTCTTCAGGTGGTTGTCCCTGAGTTTTTGTCCCAATTAATCCCTGCATTCATAGTTTTTACAAAACTTCTGGATCTGTTCATTGCTACTTGCCCCTGCTAATAGTGACTCTACCAAGAGGCTACTTTTTTGTATAGTTTTCACATCAACCAGCTTTGTAAAGGGGATTTACAATCAGACAATGTCACTTGTTTTGCTGACAAATTGTTTTAATACACTTGACAAAACTGGTTGATAACTCATTGAACCAGAAACTATATAGTCTCTTTCAATTTTTCTTTTTCAGTTTGTAACCACTGGTTTAAATGGTCTTCTCAAAGTGATTAGCTTTGTAGGGGATCAGAGAAGAGGGGTGTTATTTAAAGGGGGAGGGTGAATGGACTACGACAGGAAGTGTTTTGGTTGTTGGTTTATGTGTTTGCTTTACAATGAAAGATACTTGAGTATGTTTATATTTTGAGATGTTCTTACACCTCATCTTCCAGAGATGCAGGAGTTTAAATCCTGAAGAAAAAGGGCTTAATAGACTCTTAAAATTTTCAGAAACAAACAAACAAGAAAAAAGGCTACAGAAAACTGGTAAAGTGGCACTTTTCAGGGCCAGAAGGGAAGCAGGCAGTGTAGGACGCACTCTAGAAGGAAGAATGGATATGACATTCAGTCAGGGGACAGATCAGTAGATTAGACTCCAAAACAATTTTCAAAAATTGTACATCAACAGTACTTCTTTTAATTTAAAATGCAAGTTTTGTGTTAGGAAAGAGTTTTCCACGTAAGTGGCAGAGAGAGTTACTATCTTTAATGCACCATATGCTTCTAGATATTAATAAGATACATATAATCATACTTATAAGTACAGTCTTTCTAACAGACTTGAAACCCCATATCTAATATATACTAATTATCCTAGTTTTCATGAGACTTTTATCTACTTCAGGACCTTTTATTTGATCCTTCTGTTTTGCTAATCCATTCCTATATTAGTGCCACAGGGTTATTGCAATTTAATATTTGGTAGAGAAATATAAACTTTATTTCCTCTCTTCAGAGGCTGTGTACACAATTTTTTACATTTATGGGTCCGTGTTAATTTAGGAATACTTTTATTGATTAAAATATCCATTGGAATTCTGGGGTGGGTTGCCATTTCTACCTCCTGGGGATCTTTCCTATCTAGAGATTGAACTGCATCTCCTGCATAGCAGGCTGATTCTTTACCCACTGAGCCACTGGGGAAGGCATAACTTTTTAATTTTCCATTTGCAGCAATGGCAAACTTGGAGGTCTTTAGGCTTAGTGAAATAAATCAGAGAGAAAGATAAACACTGTACAATACCACTTATATGTGGAATCTAAGAAGTACAGCAAATTAGTGAATATAACAAAAAAGAAACATATTCACAGATACAGAGAACAAATTAGTGGTCAGGCAGCAGCAGTAGATGGGAGGGAAGGGAGAAGGGACAATATAGGTGTAAGGGATTAAGAACTACAAACTGTAATGGATAAAATCAGCTATCAGGATATATTATAACACAGGGAATACAACCTGTATTTCATAATAACTATAAATGGAGTATTATCTTTAAAAATTCTGAGTATTAAATATCTGTAACTTATGTAATGCCGAAGAATGCTCAAACTACCGCACAATTGCACTCATCTCACATGCTAGTAAAGTAATGCTCAAAATTCTCCAAGCCAGGCTTCAGCAATTCGTGAAACGTGAACTTCCTGATGTTCAAGCTGGTTTTAGAAAAGGCAGAGGAACCAGAGATCAAATTGCCAACATCCTCTGGATCATGGAAAAAGCAAGAGAGTTCCAGAAAAACATCTATTTCTGCTTTATTGACAATGCCAAAGCCTTTGACTGTGTGGCTCACAATAAACTGTGGAAAATTCTGAAAGAGATGGGAATACCAGACCACCTGACCTGTCTCTTGAGAAATCTGTATGCAGGTCAGGAAGCATCAGTTAGAACTGGACATGGGACAACAGACTAGTTCCAAGTAGGAGAAGGAGTACGTCAAGGCTGGATATTGTCACCCTGCTTATTTAACTTATATGCAGAGTACATCATGAGAAACGCTGGACTGGAAGAAACACAAGCTGGAATCAAGATTGCCAGGAGAAATATCAGTCACCTCAGATATGCAGATGATACCACCCTTATGTCAGAAAGTGAAGAGGAACTAAAAAGCCTCTTGATGAAAGTGAAAGAGGAGAGTGAAAAAGTTGGCTTAAAGCTCAACATTCAGAAAATGAAGATCATGGCATCCGGTCCCATCACTTCATGGGAAATAGATGGGGAAACAGTGGAAACAGTATCAGACTTTATTTTTTTGGGCTCCAAAATCAGTGCAGATGGTGATTGCAGCCATGAAATTAACAGTCGCTTACTCCTTTGAAGAAAAGTTATGACCAACCTACACAGCATATTCAAAAGCAGAGACATTACTTTGCCGACTAAGGCCCATCTAGTCAAGGCTATGGTTTTTCCAGTGGTCATGTATGGATGTGAGAGTTGGACTGTGAAGAAAGCTGAGTGCTGAAGAATTGGTGCTTTTGAACTGTGGTGTTGGAGAAGACTCTTAAGAGTCCCTGGGACTGCCAGGAGATCCAACCAGTCCATTCTGAAGGAGATCAGCCCTGGGATTTCTTTGGAAGGAATGATGCTAAAGCTGAAACTTCAGTACTTTGGCCACCTCAAGCGAAGAGTTGACTCATTGGAAAAGACTCTGATGCTGGAAGGGATTGGGGGCAGGAGGAGAAGGGGACGACAGAGAATGAGATGGCTGGATGGCATCACTGACTGGATGGACATGAGTCTGAGTGAACTCTGGGAGTTGGTGATGGACAGGGAGGCCTGGTGTGCTGTGATTCATGGGGTCGCAAAGAGTCGGACATAACTGAGTGACTGAACTGAACTTGACTTATGTAATAGTGTGTATCAACTAAACTTCAGCATAAAAGATTATAAAACATAGCCTATAGCAAATGTTTAATAAAAGTCACTTATTAAAAAATGCTTTTGCTTGAATATTAAACACTCCAATAAATATTTCCATAGCTCAGGTGAATGGCTATTTGCTGTTTTTTGCAAATTGTCAGTAATTACCATTTTCATCAACAGAGAAGTATTGAAAAAATGATTTCATTATAAGCAGAGCAGTAGTCTGTGTTAACCTGAATTTACTCTTTCATCCAGTTTTAGTGAGTAATGCAATTTTTCCCAAAGTATATTTGATATATATTATACATAAGAAAGGGCTTCCCTGGTAGCTCAGGTAGTAAAGAATCTGCCTGCAGTGCCAAAGACCTGGATTGGATCCCTGGATCAGGAAGATCCCCTGGAGGAAAGAATGGCAACTCACTCCAGCTTTCTTACCTGGAGAATTCCATTGATAGAGGAGCCTGGTGGATTACAGTCCATGGGTAAAAAAGTTGGACATGACTGAAGTGACTCAGCACATGTGTGTGCGTGCACATGCACGTGCGCACGCACACACACACACGGGGCCAAGCACATTTTCATCAGTAGATAGCTTGGCAATTTTTCGCAAACTAAACATGCACGTGGAACAAGCAACCAGATCAAGAATCTGCATGTTACCAGGATTCCAGAGGTCTCCATTGTGCTTTCAATGAATAATCATTACTCTGCCTTCTGGTAGCTTAAATTAGTTTCATCCATCTTTATATTTATATTAATGGAATCAAGCTATGTCTTGTTCTTAGTTGATATAAAAAGTCAAAAACTAAAATGATAAACTCTTGAGAACTTTAAGCAGATACTACGTTAAATATATAATCTTGCAGTTTTGTCTCCAGCCTGGCACTTTAGTGAAAAGTTTAGAAAATAATGATTTTACCACTGTGCTGCATGAAGTCACAGCTGTCAGAGTCAATGCTGAGTCCTAGGCAGGATTTTAGGCCATGTCTGTGCTCCTGAACCAGTGTTCTTGTTAGTGATTTGCAATGATGATAGCTGCTTAACTGCCCTTCTGCTACAAGTGGCCTCCTTATGCATGCAGTTAAGCTCATTGGCAAATGGAGCCAATAAAAGTTTATGAGGCTTGAATATTTGTCCCAACCAAGTTAAAATTTAGAAGATTATAAGGCAACTGGAATCATTGGATTTAGACCAAGTATAAGATATTCAGCTGTCTGGGAGAGAATTAGTACCTTTTGCTTAATCTATTCTCGTACATATGTGGGTGTGTAATGAGGACTGTTTCATTGTATGATTTCCTTCATTTCTCCCTAGTTCAAGGGGCCATGCATGCACTAATACCTCTCAGGATGTCTGAGGACAAGCCTCTTTTTTCTACTCCTAGTTCTGCTCCCTGGGCTGAAAGTAGCTGGAGTCTCTCGCCTTTTCGATGGACCAAGCATGCTTGCATCAGCTGACTCTGCTCTAGCTGAGATGAGATTTCAGAGTGGGAGGATCTGGATCCCACATATATGACACTTTGGGCAAGTTACCCCAACCTCACTAGATCTCAACAGAGATCTATAAAATGGTGATACAGTGATATTATGCTCATAGGGCTTTTGTTGAGTTTCAGTGGATTCAGTTGTCTAAAGCTTTTAGAACAATACACATCAAGTCATAAGCCTAATACAATGAAACAATGTTTGTTGTTACTGTTATTGTTCAAAGCAGATGGATATGCCACTCTGAACAAATCAGTGAAGCAGTCCCAGGAACTCTGTCCCTGCCTCAATCAGTTAGGAGTCTGACTTATTGGCAGACCTATGAGTACTTCTTGGAGGATTTCTAGACTCTATCCAGCTCTGTGTCGCTCAGTCACGTCCGACTCTTTGCAACCCTTTGGACTGTAGCCCACCAGGCTCTCTGTCCGTGGGATTTTTCAGGCAAGGATATTGGAGTGGGTTACCATTTTCTTCCCCAGGGGATCTTCCCTACCCAGGGATCAAACCTGCATCTCCTGTGTCTCTTGCATTGTAGGTAGATTCTCTACCCATTGAGCCAATGAGGAAGCCCCTTCTCGTTCAGGGTCCTCTCATATTTCCTTGTAGGTTTTATGCTGTATAAGTCTAGACTTATAAACCATGCCCTGGAGTTGTGCAACATGGGACCCTTATCTGTTCCCCCAGATCCTTGCTACTTTCTCTCTACTAATACTCTTTGCCTCTTTACCAGGCTTCCTGGAGTCCATGCCCTGCCCATCTTAGAAAAATGGCTTAGATAGCTGCATGAATCAACCTCTGGTCAGTTTTGGTGTAGACTTCAGGCTCTGTCATATATAGAAATCTTCACAGGTCACAAAATCCTATGATTGTTACATGGGAGACAAGATTCTATGTTCTGACTGAAGGGAAAATACTTTGATTATGAAGCGATGTGGAAAAGTAGAAGCAAGAAGGCCCAAAACCCGAGACTGAGCTTTGAATCCCAGTTTGGCTGATTTACTTGTTGACCTTGGCCCAGTCACTTAATCTCTTCTCTAAATTAGGCTGCTTGAGTTGTTTTGAAAACAAAATGAAATTACATTTTAAAGTTCTACATGCAAAGTATATGTCTATAGACATGATACAAAATCTACTGTGTAGATTTTATGAAGATTAAGTGACACAGATTTAAAACATTTGATACGATATTTGGCACAGAGGAAAGACTCAAGTACTGACAGCAATGTTTTATAATGATAGGGCAAGATATATGGCCCAAATCACAATAGTATCTCAAAAGATCTGGGGAGGTTCATATTACCTCATTGTGGTTGTTGATGCAAGTATTTATTTTTATGGTCTGAAGTATTTAAACATTTCTAATTTTTAGTCACACACTCTCTCCCTTCCCCAACCAATAATAATATTGATAACCTACATATGTTAGAGCTTTATATTTGTACCAGATACTCTTAGTGTCTACGTGTGTATGTGTGTATTTATGCAGTGGGAAAAACATATATATATATATATATATATGTATATTCATCACAATTTCACAGTACCTTTCTAAGGTAGTTATTAGTAATATTATCACCATTTATCAATGAGAAATCGAGGCAGAGAGAGACCACCCTGCCCTAGATCAGCCAGCTGGAAGTCTGTGAAGCTGTAAACAAGCTCTGAGTTCATTCTGTTAATATTTTGTTGTCGTCGTTCAGTCTCTAAGTCGTGTCTGACTCTGCGACTTCATGAACTGCAGCATGCCAGGCTTCCTGTCCCTTCACTCCCAGAGTTTGTTCACACTCATTTCCATTGAGTTGATGATACCATCCAACCATCTCATTCTCTTTGCCCACTTCTCCTGCTGCCTTCAATCTTTCCCAGCATCAGGGTCTTTTCCAATGAGTCAACTCTTCACATGAGGTGGCCAAAGTATTGGAGCTTCAGCATCTGGAGAAGGCAATGGCAACCCACTCCAGTACTCTTGCCTGGAAAATCCCATGGATGGAGGAGCCTGGTAGACTGCAGTCCACGGAGTCGCGAAGAGTCGGACACAACTGAAGCAACTTAGCAGCAGCAGCAGCAGCAGCAGCAGCAGCGGCTTCAGCTTCAGTCTTTCAGTGAATATTCAGGGTTGCTTCCTATAGGATTAACTAGTTTGATCTCCTTGCAGCACAAGGGACTCTTAAGAGTATTCTCCAGCACCACATTTCAAAAGCATCAATTCTTTGGTGTTCTTTATGGTACATCTCTCACATCTGTACATGACTATCAGAAAAACCATAGCGCTTTATATAAGAAGTATAAAAATAAAACCATATGGACCTTTGTCGACAAAGTGATGTCTCTGCTTTTTAATATACTGTCTAGGTTTGTTGTGAAATCATTGTTTTGAACCCACCAGCCACTTGCATTCCATGGTTCGGGCTCTGCCTCTTCAAGAACCGAGGCGGGACTCACCTAATCTATCTCAGACCAGTGTGTATGCATTGTTGGTAAAGCAGTGAATGCCTCTGAGAAGGATTTTAGAGTTTTTCAGTAGAAGTTCTCAATACTTTAAGAGCAAGGATCTTAGTAGATTAGGAAGTTTCTAACATAATGTAAAAAATGAACTATGTGTGTGTGTCTGTTTATCTTTTGGCCTTGCCATGTGGCATGCGGGATCTTAGTTCCCTGACCAGATATCGAATCTTCACCTCTTCATTGGCTGCACAGAGTCTTAACCACTAAACCACCTGTATGTGTTAGTTGCTTAGTCATGTCCGACTCTTTGCAACCGTATGGACTATAGTCTGTCAGGCTCCTCTGTCCGTGGAATTCTCCAGGCAAGAATACTGGAGTGGGTTGCCATTCTCTTCTCTAGAGGATCTTCTCTACTCAGGGATTGAACCTGGGTCTCCCACTTTGCAGGCAGATTCTTACTGAGCCACTAGGAAAGCCCTGGACCACTAGGGAGGTCCCTAAAAATCAATTAATCATAGTATTTTATGAAACTGAAGTAAGGGTTCATTTTGACCTACTTAGATAAAGAATGTGAAAGGAGAAAAGTCACTGTAGGCCAGTGCACTATTCCCTTGCTATCCCCAGGATGGCTGAGCAGTTGAATGCATGATTAACTATCTTATAGTAGATATTGAGTCTCTGATAGTATATATAAACTGTTAGAATTTGCTTTCAGCATTTTTATAGTTGAAATACGATCATTATGACAGCTTAACTCATTTATTCCAAGCAAGTAGCAGAATTCCTCCAGTATAGAGTACAATGCACTCTGTCTATAGGTAACTAATGGGTTTTGACCCACTATGTATCTTTAAATATACAGACCACCATCTAGCTCATTAGATAATCTAGATCTTTATTTTAACAAGTCTGTTTCTGTGTAAGTTCACATGGCCATACATACAAATACATAAAAACATACTGCTATTCTTGATCAATTTAAAATCCATTTGCATACCCCTGTGTGTGTGTGTGTGTGTGCGTGCATGCGAATAATAGGATAGATGATATCTGAATGCATCATCCTTAATAAAAGTATGTTAAGCTTTCACAAATAGTACATCTTACTATGAATGATACATTCAGATATAATTTATTATATTTATATTCTCCCTATTTTTGTTCTACCTTATTTTAACATATGAATATCAAAGGAGGAAAGGGGGAGATGGGATGAATTAGGAGACTGGGATTGACATAAATACATTTCCATGTATAAAATAGATAACTAACGAGAATCTTCTGTATAGCATGGGAAACTCTACTCAATGCTCTGTGGTGACCTAAATGGGAAAACATCCAAATATATATATGTATAACTGATTCACTTTGCTGTACAGCAGAAATACAACTTTGTAAAGCAACTACAGTACAATAAAAATTACCTTTTGAAAAATATAGGTTGAAATCCATCATGTTTTGATGGATTTCATAAACAACTAATGAATTTTGACCTACAGTTTGGAAAACATTGTTTGAGGAAATGGCTACCAAGATACTCAAGTGATCTTTGCATTACGAATGTTGCTTTCTGTTATGTTCTGTGAAGCTGTGAAGCTGGACTCTTGCCCTAGAAAAGCACAGCACTTTCTGGCCAAACTTGGCATATCTTGAATTTAATTAAAAGTAAGGAGTAATGTTTCTGCCTGTTGAAAGTGGATCAGATCTTTTCTATACTCATTACACTTGTCCTTATTTTGCCCTATTTTCCAGTAAATGCCCTATATGCTCAGAGTATGTTATTTAGCTCAAAATAGACTGCTTAAGAATGACACATTTAATATTAAAGAACATGCTTTAAAATGTTTATGACCAATATCATTTTTGTGACATTATAAAAATAATTTGCACACTTTCTGTAATGCAAAAACTTTGAGACACTCTCAGCTGTCTTGAATAGAAATAATTCTTTTTAATTTAAAAAATTTGAAACAAAACTGTGTTCTTCAGTTACAGATTCCTTCTGTTTCATCTTTCATTCACAATATACCCATTTTGTCTTGCCATGTTTACTCCATCTGTCCAAATAAGGACCTGTATTTCGTGAATTTCTACCTTTTCAGTAGATTTTTCATAGACACCTAAGTATATGTGAGCCAATTGTGCCAACTTATTTTTATCTAATTCAGGAGATGAGCCCTTATTCTCATTTTTAAACTCATAAAGTCTTTATTCCCTAAAAATAAATAATTTTTCTTCTATTAATTTTCTTCTTCATTTTATCTCCAATGTTACTATTTAATTTTATCTGCTATGTATCTTTGCACGTTGAATAGTGGACAAACTTAATTGACAACCCTCACCTACAAAAGCTGAATAATTAATAATTCAATCCTTTTAAATTATTTATGATGCCTCCTTTATAACATATTAAGATTTTATATATGCTACAATGTGTTATAAAGCCATGAATTCCATTGATCTATTTTCATTTTTGTGCTAATACAAAATAAAATTAATTGTTGAAAATACAATTAAATATTTGGTAGGGTGTGTGAATTTCTAGTTCTTTATGCTAATCTTTATTGAGATAAACTTGCTGCTGCTGCTGCTGTCATTTCAGTCGTGTCTGACTCTGTGCGACCCCATAGACGGCAGCCCACCAGGCTCCCCCGTCCCTGGGATTCTCCAGGCAAGAACACTGGAGTGGGTTGCCATTTCCTTCTTCAATGCATGAAAGTGAAAAGTGAAAGTGAAGTTGCTCAGTCATGTTCGACCCTCAGCGACCCCATGGACTGCAGCCTACCAGGCCCCTCCATCCATTGGATTTTCCAGGCAAGAGTACTGGAATGGGGTGCCATTGCCCTCTCCTGAGATAAACTTGCAACCAACTAATTTTTCTTAACTCATTTATTAATAGACATTGCTCAGATATTGCATCTTGCAAAACTAAAATTCTGTACCTATTAAACAGTTACGTTTCATGCCCCCAGCCCCCAACAACCACCAATATACTTTCTATAAATTTAACTACTCTAGGCTCCGCATAATAATAGGAATTATGCAGTATTTGTCTTCCAGTGACTAGCTTGTTTTGTTTAGCATAAAGTCTTTAAGGTTCATGTGTCAGAATTACCTCCATTTTTAAGGCTAAATACTATTGCACTGGAGAAGGAAATGGCAACCCACTCCAGTGTTCTTGCCTGGAGAATCTCAGGGACAGAGGAACCTGGTGGACTGCTATCTGTGGGGTCAAACAGAGTCGGACACGACTGAAGTGACTTAGCAGCAGCAGCACTATTGCATTATATGCATATACATAGCATGTTTATCCATTCATCTGTAGATTCTCCACCTGTTTTTATATATCTTTTGGGGTGAGCACAATTAAACTCATGACATTTACCAGGCAAGACCCATGTCTGTTGTGTTTAAACATTTATTTTCAGTGTGTTACAAAAGTAGTGGTTCAGAAAGTAATTTAGTTATATAAATGAGTATCATAATATAAGTACAGCAGTGAGTGAACTCATATGTAGGAAAGAAATGAGCATAGCTATGATAGGAGGGGAGGAGATAATGGCCAGTAGCATACTTCAGCAAACACTTCCAGGAGAAAGAATCCATGAAAGACCTGGGTTAATTTCATGGAGAATGACATTATGTAAGATTATGTAAGATTAATTTGCTCTTTCATCTTTATTTCTGTAAAAGTCAAAGATGAAAATTTGTAGCATTACAGTCTGAAGGTGTGATTTGTCATAGCTTATAAGATACATTTCATTTATTCCAATAAAGTAACGTCCATACCAATGCATAGAGGTATTGTTGTTGTTCAGTTGCTCAGTTCTGACTGACTTTTACCACCCATGAACTTCAGCACACCAGGCTTCCCTGTCCTTCACTCTCTTCCGGAGTTGGCTCAAACACATGTCCATTGAGTCAATGACGCCATCCAACCATTTCATCCTCTGCCATCCTCTTCTCTTCCTGCTTTCAATTTTTCCCAGCACAGGGGCTTTTCCAACAAGTCAGCTCTTCACACCAAGTGACCAAAGTATCAGAGCTTCAGGTTCAGCATCAGTGCTTCCAGTGAATATTCAGAGTTGATTTCCCTAGGATTGATGGATTTGATCTCCAATGAGTCGGTTTTTCACATCAGGTGGCCAAAGTATTGGAGTTTCAGCTTCAGTATCAGTCCTTCCAATGAATATTCAGGACTGATTTCCTTTAGGATTGACTGGTTGGGTTTCCTTGCTGTTCAAGGGACTCTTGAGAGTCTTCTCCACAATTTGAAAGAATCAATTCTTTGACATTCAGCCTTCTTTATGGTCCAGATCTCACATCCTTACATGGCTACTGGAAAAACCATAGCTTTGACTAGACGGACTTTTGTCCACAAAGTAATATCTCTGGTGTTTAATATGCTGTCTAGGTTTGGCATAGCTTTCTTCCAGGGAGCAAGTGTCTTTTAATCTCATAGCTGAGGTCACTGTACACAATGATTTTGGAGCCTAAGAAAATAAAATCTGTCACTGTTTCACTTTTTTTACCTTCTATTTTGTGTCTGACTCTTTTCAGCCCCATGGACTATAGCCCATCAGGTTCCTCTCCCCATGGAATATTCTTCCAGGCAAGAATACCAGAGTAGGGTGCCATTTTCTATCCCAGGGGATCTTCCCAACCCAGTGATTGAACTTGGGTCTCTTGCATCGGCTGGAGGATTTTTTTGTACCACTAGTGCCACCTGGGAAGGCTACAAAAGCATTACAAAGACCAATATATAAAACTAATTAGTCAAACTAAGAATTTATGTACTATTTAGTCTGAAGAATAAAATGTCAATACTTAAATAGAGGAAGAAATTCAGATATTGAATCAATCATAGAAACAGTTCAGCCATAGAACTTCTACAGTTTAATCTGATATCTAGCCAATATCAGGTTACTTTTTTTATCTTTTATTCTTCAGGCAGCTAGATAGAGGTTTATCAATTGAATTGATCTTTAAAAACTATTTTTTTTATCTTTTATTCTTTTTGCAGCTAGATAGAGGTTTTTCTGGCGGCTCAGATGGTAAAGCATCTGTCTACAATGCTGGAGACCCGGGTTCGATCCCTGGGTCAGGAAGATCCCCTGGGGAAGGAAATGGCAATCCACTCCAATACTATTGCCTGGAAAATCCCATGGACAGAGGAGCCTGGTAGGCTACAGTCCATGGGGTCACAGAGAGTCGGACATGACTGAGCGACTTCACAGAGGTTTATTAATTGAATCGATCTTTTCAAAAAATAGTTTATAGTTTCATCAATTTTATTGATATTTTTCTTAGTTTATTGTTTTAATTTCTTTGATTTCTTCTATTGCTTACTGATGTCTTACTCTTTGTGACCACATGGACTATACCACACCAGGATCTTCTGTCCTGCACTATCTCCCGGAGTTTGCTCAAATTCATGTCCATTGAATTGGTCATGCTATCTAACCATTTTATCCTCCGTCACCCTCCTTTTCCTTTGGCCTTCAATCTTTCCCAGCATCAGGGTCTTTTCTAGAGAGTCAGCTTTTCACATCAAGTCACCAAAGTATTACGGCTTCAGCTTCAGCAACAATTCTTTCAAATAAACATTCAGGGATGACTTATTTTAGGATTAACTGGTTTGATATCTTTCTAGTCCAAAGAACTCTCTCAAGAGTCTTCTCCAGCACTGTAATTTGAAAGCATCAGTTCTTCGGCTCTCAGCTTTCTTTATGGTCCAACTGTCACATCTGTACATAACTATTGTAAATACCATCATTTTAACTGTAAGGACATTGGTTGGCAAAGTGATGTCTCTGTTTTTTAATATGCTGTCTAGGTTTGTCATAGCTTTCCTTCCGAGGAGCAAGCATCTTGTAATTTCATGTCTGCAGTCACCATCTGCAGTGATTTTGGAGCCTAAGAAAATAAAGTCAGCCAAGTTTTCCACTGTTTCCCATTCTATTTGTCATGAAGTGATGGGACTGGATTCTTTGATCTTAGTTTTTTTCCTTTTTATTTAATTTTTTTGAATAATAAGCTTTAAGCCAGCTTTTTCACTCTTCTCTTTTACCCACATCAAGAGGCTCTTTAGTTCCTCTTCACTTTCTGCCATTAGAGTGGTATTATTTGCATTTCTGAGGTTGTTGATGCTTCTTCCAGCAATCTTGATTCCAGCTCATGCTTCATACAGCCCAGCATTTCACATGATGTACCCTGCATGTAAGTTAAATAAGCAGGGTGATGATATACAGCCTTGTCATACCCCTCTCCCAATTTTGAACCAGTTGGTTGTTCCCTGTCTTGTTCTAACTGTTGCTTCTTGACCTTCATGCAGGTTTCTCAGGAGATGGGTAATGTGGTCTGGTATTCTCATCTCTTGAAGAATTTTCCACAGTTTGTCGTGATCCACACAGTCAAAGGCTTTAGCATAGTCAATAAAGCAGAAGTAGATGTTTTTCTGAAACTCTCTTGCTTTCTCCATTATTCAATAAATGTTGACAATGCCTCTTTGAAACCCACTTTGTACATTTGGAAGTTCTCAATTTGTATATTGCTGAAGCCTAGCTTGAAAGTTTTCGAGCATAACCTTGCTCAGGAATCTTGGATGGCCTTGCATGGCATGGTTCATAGCTTCATTTACCAAGTCGCTTTCTTCATGACAAGGCTGTGATCCATGTTAATTTCTATTTCCTTTCCTTTTCTTTGTCTAATTTATTAGGTGGAAATTTAAATTACTGATTTAAGGATTTATGTTTTCTTACATGAGCACATAATGCTGTAAATTCTACTAACCTCTGTATTTTCCGTATCCCATGCATTTTCATATGCTTAATAATGCTTTTTATACAGTTCAAAATATATTTTCACTTCTTTTCAAACCAATGGGTTATTTAAAATTATGGTGCTTAATTCCAAATGTTTGGGAATTTTCCACAATCTTTCTGTTATTGATTTCTATTTTCATTCCATTATGACCTAGAAAATACTTTGTATGAATTCTATTTTCCAAATTCAGTTTTGTACCATAAGAGAGACCTTCTTAGTATTCTGGCAAATATTATGTGGACATTAGATGAGTTTGGTGGAAATAAAACCTGTAAGAGGGTATAAACCTCACCTAATTTTGGTTTCCCAAGGGACCCACTATCTCACACAGAGTACACTCAATTTCCACTAACTTACCCATCACTTGCTGAACAGTTCTTATTGGTGTCTGCCTTCTTATTCACCCAGTAAGCCAGTAATCATGTCTTATCACTGCCTGCAAACTCTGGTCTCTTTTTAGATGTTGAATTATTTGAATATTCTAAGTCCTCAGCACTGTGATAGGATATCAAGAAAATCTGTGAACTTGTTGTTTGTCTGGTTTCTGTAGTCTTTAAACATCATTCAGAGTTTGAAGTTCTTCTCTGCCTCCTAGTTTTATTGAAAATGTAGTATTTTTTATTATTATCATTTTGTATTTTTTTTCTAAAGAATTACAGAGGATTCAAGACTAAAATACTTCCATAATTCTATATGCTTATTCTATTCAGTGAAATTTTTTAAAAAGCACCCTTTTTAAATTACACAGGTTATTTTCCTATAGTCTCTTTAAAACTGCTTTTTAGTTTCAGCTATATCCAATTTACATTGCCACTGCTTTTCTTCATGTTTATTTTGCTTTTCTTTACTGGCCTCACTTAATCACAAAGCTTGACTACATTTATTAGAGCAATCATGTCAATAAAATAGAGAAGTCTCATGTTAATAAATGAAAAACTATTGCACTGCTTTCTACTACAGGTTAACTATGACAATAGTAATTTCAGATAAATTTTTGAAATTCATTCTAGAGGATGAATTCATAAAATATTCTATGTCGCAAGTATCAATTTCTTTCTCCTCTAAAACTTTGAAGTATGGTTGAGAGAAGACATTTTAAAATCCAAAATAATGCTAAATGTAAAAACTCTCACATATCTTTCTCTTAGATCAAAATATTTCTTGATTGCCAGTCTATTGTGGAAACTCTCTTATGTGGTTAAATATAATCTTACTGGATGAAATTTCTTTCTTGCTCCACAGTGATTTGAAATGCATCCTGGTAGCCCTAAGATACTTATTTTTTTAAAATCTAAGTTATTTTATGTTTGCTTCATTTTTATATTTCTTGGGAGGAAAAATAAAATGTGTCACTACCTGATCTTTTTCTTTTTACTTTCTATTAGTGTCTGATTGCAAGCCAGTTAAAATGTTCTTTGCTATCATACTTTACAATTTAGTGTTTTACTTTAAAATTTCCTTAGCTTCAAAAAGCTGATTATGATTAAAATTGTTATTTTTTTAATCCAAGACATGTTTTTAGCTTCACTGTTTTAGATACTTTGGTAATAGCTATTTATTGTTTTTTTAATTATGTGACATGTTCTTATATTTTTATCTTGATATTTATGTGTGTGTGTGTGTGTGTGTGTGTGTGTGTGTGTGTGTGTGTATAATCTGGGCTTCCCTGTTGGCTCAGAGGTTAAAGCCTCTGCCTGCAATGCAGGAGTGCTGGGTTTGATCCCTGGGTCGGGAAGATCCCCTGGAGAAGGAAATGGCAACCCACTCCAGTATTTTTGCCTGGAGAATCCCATGGATGGAGGAGCCGGGTGGGCTACAGCCCTACACGATTGTAATAGTTTCAAATAACTAAATGTCTTAAATAGTAATTGAACTTGTTAGGAAACTTGAATAATATTTTAAATAATGTCAGGGAACTGAGAGAGGACTAGAACAAGAGCAAGAAACTCCTAAAAGGCTACAGTCAAAAAGCAGTCCACATTTTTTTAGGATTTTCCTCCAGGAACCTTGCCATGTTCTCAAAGAGAAGGTCTCATAAAAATCTCTATGTGGACTCCAACGGTCCTCAGACCCTCTGAAACCCTTACAAAGACCTAGAATCAGGGGAAGGATTTCATCAGAGGATAATTCTGAAACATTAGCCCATGTGGGTAAAAGGAATCACCACCCTTCTCCAGGCCACTCTTACTTTCCAGTATTACCTAAATTAAAAGAAAAAATGTAAATGAATCAAAGCTGTAGTCAACAGGGAAGAAAGTTTAAAAGAAAAAAAAAAAGGAAAGAAAGAAATAGTGTGAGAATGCTGTAGCCAGAGAAGAAATTAGGGAACAAGGAAAAAAGCTTTATCCCTGAAGAGGGACAGATACATTTAAAAACATCACACCCCCAAGAAAGGCCCATTGTAACAGCAAGCCTTCTTTAAATGATTAGGGAATACCTCTTCTATAACTACCACCAGTCTAAGAAGCCCCGTTAATAACAGTAGTTGGATTACTTGTGGACACTGTCCACAAGTTGGATTACTTGTGGACACACTGTA
Organism: Capricornis sumatraensis; assembly: GCF_032405125.1. NCBI lineage: Eukaryota > Metazoa > Chordata > Mammalia > Artiodactyla > Bovidae > Capricornis > Capricornis sumatraensis. Next base: position 22,843,876 of record NC_091086.1, read on the forward strand.
TTTGAGGATAATACAAAGGGAAGTCCCAAGGACAGGAAAGGTGGACAAAACAAGCTCACTCCAGGAACTTGCAGCCTTTGGTGCCTACAGCTACAAGAAATATTAAACAGGGCCTAACTCCTAGCCAAATTAGCATAAATACTCATACAAAAGTCCTGTACCTATTATCCTATGAAATAAGATTTGTCCCAGAAGCATAAGGTTCATTCGACATTTGGAAATCAATCAGTATAATCTGCTATATTAATCAACAATATTAAAAAGATCATCATACTGGATGCAGAAAATTCATGTATCAAAATTTAACATTTATTGCTGATAAAAACTGTGCAAACTAGGAATGGAAAGGAATTTCTTTTAATAAATATACCTATAAAAACTTACTGCTAACATCTAACTGGTTATGGAAAAACTGAATGTTTTTCACTTAATATCAAGAATTAAGCAAAGATGTCAGCCCTAGACACTCCTATTTGTCCTTGTGTCAGTTGCCCTAGCCATTGCAAAAAGGTGAGGAAAAAAAAGGCATAAAGTATAGGGATTAAAGGGATAAATATATATTTGCAGAAAACATGATTGTTTATGTAAAATCTTGAGAGGGCTATCAAAACAAAGTCATAATATACAAGGTCAAAAATGTGCAAAAAATGAAACATACCTCATACTTCATTATTAGGAAAGTACATCATATGCCAGAATACAAATAATCCATCATAGACCTAAATTTAAATGAATTATTGATCTAAATACAAAATGTAAGGTTATAAAATTTATAGAAAAAAGCACTAAGGAAAATTTGACCTATGTTGGCAAAGATTTTTAAATATGACAAAAAATTAAATATATTGTAATTTTCAGGATGGTATCAAGTATTCTCCATTACTGTTAGAGGAGTATAGAAGTCTCCAACTATAATAGTTGATTTAACTATTTCTCCCTCTAGTTCTATTAGTTTTTGCCTCACATATTTTATTTTATTGTTCAGTACACACACATTAATGGTTATTATGTCTACTTGATAATTGCTCTTTTTAACATTAATTAGTGGTCCACTTTATTCCTGAAAATTTTTGCTACTTTGAAGTCTGCTTTGTATGAAATTAATACAAGCTACTCCTGCTTTTTGATCAGTCCTAGCATGGTATATCTGCCTCCATCCCTTTAGATTTAATCTATCTTTGTCTTTAAAATTTAGGTGGATTTTTTTGGTAGAAAATATATTTGGATCTTTTTTATCCACTTGTAAATTATGTCATTTCATTGATGTACTTAGGCCATGGTTCGGAGAAGGCAGTGGCAACCCACTCCAGTACTCTTGCCTGGAAAATCCCATGGACGGAGGAGCCTGGTAGGCTGCAGTCCATGGGGTCGTGAAGAGTCGGGCACGACTGAGTGACTTCACGTTCACTTTTCACTTTCATGCATTGGAGAAGGAAATGGCAACCCACTCCAGTGTTCTTGCCTGGAGAATCCCAGGGATGGGAGAGCATGGTGGGCTGCCGTCTATGGGGTCGCAGAGTCGGACACAACTGAAGCGACTTAGCAGCAGCAGCAGGCCATGGTTATTAAAAATGATTACTGATATAGTTTGATTAATATCTTCCATATTTATTACTATTTTTTGCTCTTGTTCCTTTTTTGTTTCTATTCCATTCTTCATCTGACTTCTCTGATTTTAATTGAGCATGTTAAAAGCATTTCATTTTCTTTCCTCTCTTACCATATCAACTAAATTTAAAATAATTCTTTTACATATTGCCCTGAAGCTTGCAACTTATCTTTTTAGCTAATACAAGTATACTCTCAGATAACAGTATACTACTTCACAGGTTCTGAATATAACAGATTATTCCCAATTTCTCCCTCCCATACCTTAGAACATTGCTGTGATTTATTTCACTTCTCCATAACCAGTATTTATGGAATACGTGGTTGCCATTGTTATTTTGAACAAACCACTACCTGCTAGATCAATAATAATAAAAACAAAGTGGTGGGATCAAGGTGGCAGAGTAGGAGGATGGTGGACTCATCTTCCCCTACGAACACATCAAAACAACAACTACACATGGACTGACTCACTGAAATCAACCTGAGAACTAGTGGGATGGCTCCTCTACAACCAAGGCTACAAAAAAAGATCCCCATTGAGTGCTATGTAAAGGGAAACGTGACCTGATTTGGATCTGCAGCCCTAGCAAGGGCTAGGAAGTAGAGGGGATTATCACAGACTCGGGAATCTTCCCTGAGGAGCTAAAATTTAAGTCTTGTGTTAGTCAACCTAGCCTTGACTCTAGGAAGAGGAGCCCCCACTAGCTCAGTTGAAAGTCAGTGGGACTTACTGGAGGGCTGCAAGAAACCGAGCCTGCTCATAAAATCACATGCACAGGCTTGCTTGCCCTCAGTCACAGCACAGAGGCAGCAGACTGAAAACTGCCTGGAGTTGCAGCAAACTTGCCAGGATCACCCCAGCACACCCTGCAGCAGGTAGTGGGCTGCTACTCTAAGCCCCTCTTGCTTCAGTGCTGCTCCCCAGTAAGGCAGAGGCTGCTGTGCAGACACTTGAGACAGAACCTGGTCCTTCCTCTAACCAGGATAGAGGCAACCATTGAAAGCACACACATTAGAATACGCACTCTGGAGGGAGCTACACTAGCTCCAGGCTGGAGACTGCCTCTCTGGAGCCTGACTCCCTGCACAGACTTGGAAGAGAGTGAAGCTAGCTCCAGGGCAGAAACTGGCATTGCCTGAGCAAACATGCCTGAACAGGCCTGGAGGAGAGCCAGCTCAGTAAAGCTACACCAGCACCTTTGCTGCTGCACCAGCCTCTAATCAAGGCATGCACATCAGGGAATAAGTGAGACCAACCCAACAGCAGCCTCAAGCCCTTAGGCCCCATTCACAACCCAAACTAATGAGGAGAAACCCAAGTCCATTAGGGTGCCTACTCTATCCCTTAGACTCAGATCCCACCCCCAACAGGGCCGTGATAGCCATTGAGCTCAGGAGAAGCCCTGGCATGCATCTGGCTCTGGTTTCAGCCCCTCCAACTCCAAGCCCACATCCCACCAAGGCAGTGGCTGCCAGTGCACCCTTGAGGAAGACACAGACTGTGCTCCCTTCTGATCTGCCTCCTCAACCAAAGCCTCTGAGCACATGCAGACCATGTAGGGACACTTCCACAGAAGGTCACACCTTCAAGACCATGATAGGTAGCTATTTAAAAAAAAAAGTAAAGTGAATAGAGCAAAACAGAAACAGACTCATAAATGCAGGAAAAACCTAGTGATTACCAGTGGGGAGAGTGTTAGGGGAAAGGGAAAGACAGAGGAAAGGGATTAAGAGATGCAGACTCCTACATATAAAATAAGAAGATACAAGTATGTAATTTACCATTCAGAGAGTATATCCATTATTTTATAATATCTTTAAATGGAGTATAATCTATTAAATCACTTCATTGTATACCTGAAGCAATACTTCATTGTAAATCAATTATATGACAGTAAAAAGAATAATGAAATATATATGATTTATTTTACTTTCACTTTTCCCTTCTCTAATGTTTTTTGTTTCTTTATGTAGACATGCATTTCCAACCTATATTATTTCCCTTCTCTCTGAAGAATTAACTTTAACATTTCTTGCCAGAAAATTCTACTGGTGAAAAGTTTCCACAATTTTTTGTTTATCTGAGGAAATGTTTTTATTTAAAAGATAGCTTCATTGGGTACTGAATTCTAGGTTGGTGATTTGATTTTTTTTTTCCTTCAACATTTTAAAGCTTTACTCCATTCTTTTCTTATTGCATAACTTCTGACAAGAAGCCTGATATAATTCTATTTTTGCTCATCTATAAGTAATGTGTTTCCTACATCTGGCTTGTTTGAAGATTTTCTCTTTGATTTTCTACAATTTGAATATGATATGGCTGATATATATTTTGGTCTTTATCTGGGTTGCTAGTCTCTGAGTTTATTGGATCTGTTCTTTGATGTCTTTAATTTTGGAAAATTCTCAGTCACTGTTTCAAATATCTCTTCTGTTTCTTTCTTTTCTCCTTATAGTATTTTCATTATATCTACTTTTCAGCTTTCATAATTATCCTACATAGTTACTGGCTGTGCTGTTACTTCTTTTTTCATTTTCTTCTTCTTTATTTTTTAGTTTTGGCAGTGTCTCTTGTTGTTTTTCAAACTCATTAATACTCAGTTTTGTTCATTCTGTTGACGAGTCCATCAAATGAATTCTTTTCCATCACAATGTTTCTGATATCTAGCATTTCTTTGTAATTCTCTTAGAATTTCCATCTTTTTGCTTCTATTACCCATCAGTTCTTGTATTTTGTACACCTGTTCATTAGAGCTCATATTAATTTTAGTTGTTTTAAGTTCCTGGTCTGATAATCCAGCATGTTGCTATATCTGAGTCTGGTACTGTCTCAGATTGTTTTTGACGTTTAGCCTGCCTTGTAATATTTTGCTGAAAGCTGATGATGATATACAAAGTAAAATAACTAAGATAAGCAGGTCATTTTTGTGAGGTTTATGTTTGTCTGGTTACACGTTAGGCTATATTTACTGTTTATTATGAGTCAGAGGCTAAAATTTACTCTGGTGTCCTTGTTTTCCCTCTTGTCTGAGACTTCTCAAATAAGGTCTGAGATGCGCTGTTCTTTCAGTTGTATTTCCCTGTTATTATACAGGAGGCCTGCTGATGCGGTGGTAATGTTGGAGAGAGGAAAGAGGAAGCATTCCATAGTCCTATCATGGACTAAATGTTTGTGTCCCCCAAATTCATATTTTGAAATCCTAACCCCCAAGGTCATGATATTACAAGGCAGGGGCCTTTCAGAGGTGATTATGTCATGAGATGAAGTCCTTATGAAATATATTACTGGTCTTATAGAAGAGTGCTCTTATAGAAATATTAGTGCTCTTACAGAAAGCTCCCACCACTTCAGCCATGTGAGGACACAGAAAACAGTCATCTTTAAATCAGACGGTGTATCAGCCCTGCAATCCTTGAACTTCCTAGCTTCCAGAAGTGTGAGAAATAAATTTTTATTGCTTAAGAGCTACACAGTCTGGACATTTTGGTACATCAATCCAAGCTGGAATCTTATGATTGGGTATTAGTCTTTTAATGAGTCAGTGACACTGAGCTATGACTTCCATAACTGTTTCCAAACACCACCACCCCCATCCCCACCTCTGTAGAAGAGGCAAGAAAGTGAGATGTGGCTGGAATTACATATTTTCTTCCTTTGTATATAAACTAGAGAGGGTTGGAGTTTCTCTTCCCCTGGATGAGTTAGACTCTGATAAAACTCCAGTCACTTAGGCTCTGACAAAACAGTTTCCTTTGAGAGCAGACCTTGGTAAGAAGAACAGAATTCTTTGAGAGCATTTCATGTGGTGACTTGTTCCCTCCCTCTGCCAAAATCATGAGGGAGATTTTTTCCTGCTCTTCACTGTAAGAATTTGGTGGGGCTCTTAGTGGTAAAATTGCCAAAGTGTGAAGCTTCCCATAAGACTTCTCTTCCCTCAGCCCCCAGAGTTTTTAATTTTCAAACTTGGCCATACTGTGACTGTAGTGCTTAGTTACTTACAGTTTAAATTTCCCTATCCTGGTACTCGCTCCCTTGGTGGGTTTTACTCCTGGGCTTCTGCTGCAAGAAGCAGTTATCCTCTATACCTACTTGTCTCTAATTTGGGGGCTAGTGGTTTGTGCTGTGATCCCCGTTCTCTGCTAGATCTAAGAAAAATTGATTTTATTTTTTCAGATTTTCCCCTTGTTATGATTACTGGAATGACAATTCTAAGATCTTTACATCCTGGACTAGAATCCTTTTTTTTTTTTTTTTAATGTTGTATGGCTTTCCAGAGCATTATGAATTTTACCTCAGGTTTAAATAGAAGGTGATAAGTTTGATAAACTTTGATTAGTATGTTGAAATTTCTATTTCTCTTTCATTTTTCTACCATGTAAAGATTCTTATTCAGATGCCTGGTGATGTCTCTGAGTTGCTTCCTAAGTCTTTTTTTTTTTTTTTTGGTCATCTGCCAAAGGGAACATCCAAGTTCATGTGAAAGAGATTTACTTTCTTAATCCAATGATTTGAGTCTTTGAGAAGAAAATCTCCTGAATATCAAACAATATGTTCCCTGGTATTTGCATGGGTTAGCAAATGATTGTCAACATTCTGTTTTACTAAGTTAGAGAGGCAAAGAACAATTCTCTTGAATCACTGGTGAACTTTTTATGCCACATGGTGTGATGTTTAAGCAGTATTAAAGAGCCAACTTCACCCAATACCTTTCTGTAGAGTACCTCAGGGGTTAGAATGGAATATCCAGTAAAATGAGCTCAGAATATGTGAATTAATTTAATGGGAGTGTAATGGAAGTGCATATTGCTTCATACAAGATGGGTGTTAAAGAATACTTAGGAACAAATATAAAAATAACAGCAGAAAATGAAAGTGAAAAGAAGAGCAAAAGAAATAATGAGGGAGTATGCTTATGTTTTGGAGAAGGAAATGGCAACCCACTTCAGTGTTCTTGCCTGGAGAATTCCAGGGACGGGGGCGCCTGATGGATTGCCATCTCCCGGGTCGCACAGAGTCGGACACGACTGAAGCAACTTAGCAGCAGCAGCAGCAGCATGCTCATGTTCATTGGATATTCAGAATGATAAATAATTGATTTACCAATTTCTTTCTGCAAGAAGGAAATGTCAACCAATTCCAGTACTCTTGCCTGGAAAATTCCATGGACAGAGGAGCCTGATAGGCTACAGTCCACAAGGTCGCAAAGAGCTGGACACAACTGAGTGACTTCACTTTCACTTTCTGCAAGAAATTGTTTTAATCAATCTAATAAAAATCTAAAGATAAAGGCCTTTTTAAAGAAAGAAAATATTAACAAACTTTTAGAGTTCATACCAACTATACTGGTATAACTTCTTTGCTGGTTCAATTTGACCACCTCTTCTACCCCTATCATAAATACTCAGGTTTTGTACCACTTATTTTTGCTTCACTTTGGGCCAGCTTTGTCTGGAATAGTGGTGACTATGCAATGAGAACTTATTATGTATATATACTGAATAATATCAACATCCAATTTCATAAATTACTCAAACGTCTCTCATAGCATTAAAAGCATGTCAGTTTTTAAAGGAATTTAGATTTAGGGTTACTTTTTCAGAAAGGGGAGAATTAATATTGGGCTTCCCAGGTGGCTTCCCTGGTATCTCAAATGGTAATGAATTCACCTACAGTGCAGGAGACCCTGGTTTGATTCCTGGGTCTGGAAGATCTGCTGGAGAAGGGATAGGCTAACTACTCCAGTATTCTTGGACTTCCCTGGTGGCTCAGATGATAAAGAATCTGCCTGCAATGTGGGAGACCTGGGTTTGATCCCTGGGTCAGGAAGATCCCCTGGAGGAGGGCATAGCAACCCACTCTAGTATTCTTGCCTGGAGAATCCCCATGGACAGAGGAGCCTAGCAGGCTACAGTCCATGGGGTTGCAGAGTTGGACATGACTGAGCAACTTTCACTTTCCCAGGTGGCACTAGTGGTAAAGAATCTGCCTGCCAACTCAGGAGAAGCAAGAGGTGTGGGTTCAATTCCTGGGTTGAAAAGATAACCTGGAGTTGGATATGGCAACCCACTCCAGTATTCTTGCCTGGAAAATTCCCTGGATGGAGGAGCCTAATGGGCTCTAGTCCATAGCATTGCAAGATCACGTGCATGCACACACACACATTCAGAATTAATATTATATATGTTGAAGTATACATTAAGACCAAGCCATTTTCATTTTTCTTCTGGAAACACAGAAAGACTTCATTTTCCAACCTTCCTTCTAGATAAGGGCCGTGTGACTATGGTCTGGCCAATAGCTAGGATACAGAACAACTATATGCGCCACACCCAGCCTTATGGAGCCCATGGCCTGTTGTCCACACTGCTCACTCTCCTCATGCTCTAGCTCTCACTACATTCTCCCATTCCTATGGCTGGAATAAAAGATCCCTAGGATGAGCTACACTAGTTTAATTGGAGATCCTCAGGAGAGCCGCTAACCCACATTGGACCATAATGTGAGTGAAAAAATAAACATGTATGTATTGTATACTAATACTAAGCCACTAAGACTTTCTGCTTATTATTTAGAGTGCTAGTGAGCATGACTCTGATGAAAACAGTACTCTTGACTATTTAAATTCAGAGAGCTGGAAACTTCAGGCTGTCTTATTCCCAAAGCAATAATCTACCAATGAAAACCATGTAGAACTCAGAGGTGCCTGTGGTCATTATAATCCACACCAATTAGCAATCTGCCCCCACTTTGGTGAAGGTATGTAGTGTTTAGTGTGAGCTGTGCTCTGCTGCTGCTACTGCTAAGTCGCTTCAGTTGTGTCCGACTCTGTGCGACCCCATAGACGGCAGCCCACCAGGCTCCCCCATCCCTGGGATTCTCCAGGCAAGAACACTGGAGTGGGTTGCCATTTCTTTTTCCAATGCTTGAAAGTGAAAAGTGAAAGTGAAGTTGCTTAGTCATGTCCGATTCCCAGAGACCCCATGGACTGCAGCCTACCAGGCCCCTCTGTCCATGGGATTTGCCAGGCAAGAGTATGCTCAGTCATCTCTAATTCTTTGCGACCCCATGGGCTGTGGCCCGCCAGGCTCCTCTTCCTAGGGATTTCCCAGGCAAGAATATTGCACTGGGTTGTCATTTCCTTCAGCAGGGCAGCTTCCCCACCAAGGAATCAAACCCCATGGCTCCCACCACGAATTCTGCATTGCAGGAGGGTTCCTTACTGCTGAGGTGCTGAGGAAACCCTGGTGAAGGTGGTTTGAGGAAACTGAGGCTAAATGTCTCTAGCCAGTAAGTATATTACCCATGATGAGGGCTAAGTTTTTCTCTGCTTCATCTTTGATTTCGGCTAAATGTCTCTTCACTTTGTGTCCTTGGAATTCATCTTCTGCTGTCAGAAAGGTAAAATTAGCAGACAGACTCAACTTCATTGTTTCATATGTGAGCAGTATTTATTTCTCAACCACAAAACTGAAATCAGTCATGGAGTGCTGTTGATAAATACACCTGTTAAAGAAGAAAGGCATTGAAGAACCAGAATATTTTTTAGTGTTTTTTTCATACAGCACAAATTTAAACAGTTTTCACAAAACAGTTTGCTTTTAATACCTCTTTTTGTCCTATTTAGCATTATAAAATGCTAAAGCTTATTTTAAGTTGCAGTTCTGAAAAGACTGCAGATCTTTAGGACCGCCTCACTCAAGATTAGTGAGATGTGTGACCATGCAGCTATAACAGGTATGGGAATGACATGTTCCAGTAGGCTTATGTGAACCACTCCAGTTAAACTTATCAGCATTTTTAACACTGTTAAACTCCAAGGTTTATAATTCATCAAGGGTTTGGTTTTGTGTTTTATTTTTCTTGCCTGACTTACAAATAATGTAATTCCCTTGATTCCTCTAGGAGATGACTTTTCCTTACTGTGGTTGTAAAGAAAACAAATTTTTGTTTTAACCAAAATGTCCTTATTCTGAAGACAGGAGTCATTGCTGATGGCTAAGGTTTAAACATTACCATTCTTTACTTCAGAAAATTTATGCTTACTTAGTTGCATCTCAGTTCTTAGATGATCATGAAAATATTCCAGTTAAACTGCAGTTAATGGATGATTCTGACAATGATACCATATAGCCAGGGATCTGTAACATTTCAATAATTTTTGTCTATTATTTTTCTTGTGTTTATATTAGACTGTATATTTTGCATACAGTTTAACTATTGCTCTGACATTGAATATTTCTTTGAAAATAAGTGGAAAGATTTGGAAATTTTAAAAACTAAACCAAATACTGCAGTGTAACATTTGATTTTACTAGCCTTTAAAAAGAAAATATAGCTTTCACATTTCATTCAAATTAAATCCTTTTCATAACATAATTTTAATCTGACCACTTTTGTCATGAAAATAAATTGTTAGACTCATTCCCTTGAAGAACTTTGGCTCAAATATAATGTTAAAATGAATCAAATGGTAAAAGCACACAACTTTAATATTATTGAAAACATTCTCTTTCATTTAGGGGTATAAAAAGAATACGTATAGAGATGTAGAATAGAAGAAAAAGTTAATGGGAATTATTTACAAAACAACATTTTGGGTAAGACAGAGATAATTTTCAAATCTAGAGATTCTCACATACGTAAAACAGATACTAGCTTATTCTTATTTCAATAATTTTGTCTTCAAAAGTCTCTCTCTGGCCACAGAATAGATTTTATGTGTGGAAGAAACATAACTGTTGATTATCCTTCATTTAGAGACATGACTTGGGCTTCCCGGCTAGCTCAGCTGGTAAAGAATCCACCTGCAATGCAGGAGACCCTGGTTCAAGTTCTGAGTCAGGAAGATCCCCTGGAGGATGGTATGGGAACCCATTCCAGTGTTCTTGCCTGGAGAATCCCATGCACAGAGGAGCTTGGTGGGCTACAGTCCATGGGGTTGCAAAGAGTTGGACATGACTGAGCAACTAAGCACAGCACAGTACAGCAGAGACATGGCTTGCTGAGTTTCTTTTAATCTTTCCTATTGTATAATTTTAAACTTTATTACATTCATTTTTCCTTTGAGAAAAGTTACCTTGTCCTTTAGTTTTCTTCTTTCATCTTTTCTCTTTTCAGGTGAGAATCAGTCTCTTGGTCATGGTTTATCAGGATTAATTTTTAATGTGAGCTGTATTTTCATTTGTTGAGGCATCACCCTTGTAGAAATCCTATTCACTTTCTAAGTATGGATATGTCTAAGTGTGAATGTTTACCTGGGATTGCATGTTACCACTATAAATTTAGTGAAACACTTTAGCTTCCTCTCATCAGCTGATGCTCCTCCCATTGTTTTGAACCAAGCTGTCAGCCCTAATAATGAATTGATTGTCACCCTATGTTTTTGTCAGAAAGCCTTTTCCAGAACAACATTATGTTGGTAGTAGGGACATCGTTTCTTAAACTCCTATCTCATTTTGTAATAGCTTGCTGGAACAGCACGGCTATGGTAGCAGATACAAGTATGTTTGAAACTAGTTTTTACTTTCTCTTCCCATCTGTGCACACCAAATCTGCTATTAAATATCATTTCCAATCTTTTCTATCCATCCTACCTCCAGGCCTTATTTTGGATTCCTTCATAACCTTTATGATTCATATTCAATCTCTAAGAAACCTTTGCAGTTTTATTCCTCCTAGTCACTTTTCACAGGACTGCCTTTGCTTAGACCCTTATCATTTGTCACTTGAGCCGTAAAGCTCTCTGCTGCATGTCTTATCTCTGTCACCTGTCTTCCAGTTTATTCTTCACAATGTCATGAGTGGGATTTATAACACATCCGTTTTTCACTGTGTTTCCTTGCTTAAACTCCTTTAGTGTCCCCCTCACCTTCGTTCCCCAAAACACATCGTTCATCTTACTAAATCTGTAAGTGCAGTAGCAATATTTTCCTTTTCTTACACCTTTGTGCATGCTCTTTCCATTGTTCAGAATGACTTTCTTCCTTGTCCAGCTGGCAGCTACTACCCTTTCTTCAAGACAGCTCAAGTTACTTCCAGGTAGCCAACCTCCCCTTCCTCTGTAGTGGGGATTATATATCCGAAACAGATCTCAGTTACAAAGAGAAAATATAATAGCACTTACATTACAGGGACAACCTGAATTTTCACCAATACTGCAAAGTCCAGAGTAACTGATTCTTGTGAGCTGAAATTTTCCACTGTGTTTATGGCATGACTTTAAATTCGAGAAGTATGACTTCTCAGAGTTGCCCACGCCTTAGTTCTGGATCAGCAACTTGCACAGAGTGTCTTAAGATCTCCCTTTGTGAATATTACCATATCACAATCTGCCCACTTGAACTGCTGTGGGAAGAAATGGCCCAAGGAGATTATGAGAGAATTTTTCTAAGATGGTATGGACTTCCCTGGTGGCTCAGACAGTAAGGCCTCTGTCTACAATGCGGGAGACCCGGGTTTGAGCCCTGTGTTGGGAAGATACCCTGGAGAAGGAAGTGGAAATCCTCTCCAGTACTATTGCCTGGAAAATCCCATGGACAGAGGAGCCTGGCAGGCTGCAGTCTATGGGGTCGCAAAGAGTTGGACACAACTGAGCAACTTCACTTCACTTCACTTCACCATGTTTTTTTTTTTTTTTTTTATCATGCCCCTCTTCCTCCTTTGTTTTTTTTTTTATTTTTTTTATTAAATTTTAAAATCTTTAATTCTTACATGTGTTCCCAAACATGAAACCCCCTCCCACCTCCCTCCCCATAACATCTCTGTGGGTGATCCCCATGCACCAGCCCCAAGCATGCTGTATCCTGCGTCAGACATAGACTGGCGATTCAATTCTTACATGATAGTATACATGATAGAATGCCATTCTCCCAAATCATCCCGCCCTCTCCCTCTCTCTCTGAGTCCAAAAGTCCGTTATACACAGCTGTGTCTTTTTTCCTGTCTTGCATACAGGGTCGTCATTGCCATCTTTCTAAATTCCATATATATGTGTTAGTATACTGTATTGGTGTTTTTCTTTCTGGCTTACTTCACTCTGTATAATCGGCTCCAGTTTCATCCATCTCATCAGAACTGATTCAAATGAATTCTTTTTAACGGCTGAGTAATACTCCATTGTGTACATGTACCAAAGCTTTCTTATCCATTCATCTGCTGATGGACATCTAGGTTGTTTCCATGCCCTGGCTATTATAAACAGTGCTGCGATGAACATTGGGGTACGTGTGTCTCTTTCAATTCTGGTTTCCTCGGTGTGTATACCCAGCAGTGGGATTGCTGGGTCATAAGGTAGTTCTATTTGCAATTTTTTAAGGAATCTCCACACTGTTCTCCATAGTGGCTGTACTAGTTTGCATTCCCACCAACAGTGTAGGAGGGTTCCCTTTTCTCCACACCCTCTCCAGCATTTATTGCTTGCAGATTTTTGGATCGCAGCCATTCTGACTGGTGTGAAGTGGTACCTCATTGTGGTTTTGATTTGCATTTCTCTGATAATGAGTGATGTTGAGCATCTTTTCATGTGTTTGTTAGCCATCCGTATGTCTTCTTTGGAGAAATGTCTATTTAGTTCTTTGGCCCATTTTTTGATTGGGTCGTTTATTTTTCTGGAATTGAGCGATCTGGTTGCGACATCTGTCACCCCATTGATCGCCAGGGTTGATTCGGCTGATCTGGCTGGCTAGGCGGGTGTCCCCTTCCTCCCTCACCGCTCCATGTGCGTCCCTCCCGAAGCTGCGCGCTCGGTCGAAGAGGACGACCATCCCCGATAGAGGAGGACCGGTCTTCAGTCAAGGGTATACGAGTAGCTGCGCTCCCCTGCTAGAACCTCCAAACAAGCTCTCAAGGTTCACCATGTTTTTTTATCCCTCATCCTTTTTTTCTTTTTCAGCTCTGTGCTTACAGGAGAATGATGCTAAAATTAAAATAATTAGCATGAAATAAAAATATACAGCCTGCTAGATATCACCTGAGCATATGCTTAGCATAAGCCACTCTTGTAAATAAAGTGAAACTGTGTAGTTTTAGCATGTCTTTACAGGTTTACTCACTTTTTTGTTTGTTGTTTCCTAAAAAACTGGCATAGATCCCTTCATTATGAAGAGAAGATTATGAAACTTTCTTAAGAATACCAAATAAATAGGTATGAGGAACAAAAGAGATGAAAATTAATTTGCCTTGCTTGAAATTAATGAATAAAACATACTTATTTAATGTATTTCATAATAATATACTGAAATATGTCCATTTACAGAACACATCAATCCATATGTCTCAGTATGATTTCCTTCTTTAAACTGAGAAACAGAAGTATTGAAAATTGTGAATGGTAGTTTTTCCTAACTGCCCTTTCATTGCTTCGTGAATTGATAGATGAATAACTGAACCATCTTTTCCAGAATTTTCTGGGGCAGGTGTCAACTGAAAATAAAGGTACCTGAGGTGGAGATATACTGATTCTGTATATTTGACAAACCCTCTAAGTTAATACAGGAGAAGGAACTGGCAACCCACTCCAGTGTTCTTGCCTGGAGAATCCCAGGGAGAGAGGAGCACGGTGGGCTGCCATCTATGGGGTCACACAGAGTCGGACACAACTGAAGTGACTTAGCAGCAGCAGCAGCAGCTAAGTTAATACAATACACTCAGAAGTTAAAAAGCCACATATCTAGTCCAGTTGTTTAGTGTTTCTATCTTCTTGTCTTTGCTCAAAATCTTCCAGTGGTGTGGAACTCTGAATTTCTGAAGGCAGACCATTTAGATTTTTTTAAATGGCAGTCTACCTTAAATACAAGAAGATGCCCATTTTTTAGAGTTCAGTTTGTTACGTTTTGATGACTGTGTTCACCCACATAACCATCACCCACAAAGAAAAAAACATCTCTGTCATCCCAGGACAGTTACTCACACCACTTTCCATGCAATCCCTTTCTCTCTGAATCAGCCTCTTTATATCTTTTATCACCTCAGGTCAATTTTTATTAGAACCTCATATAAATGGCACTTAAAAGTATTCTCTTATATTTAGCTTCTGTTGCTCAGTTTAATATCTGTGTTTCAGCCATGTTATTGAGTTAATTTACGTTTACTTCTGGGTAATATTTTTGCATGAATATACCAAAATTTCTTTATCTCTTCACTTGCTGATAAGAATTTGCATTGTCTCCTTGTTCTGGTTATTACGAATAAGCCTGCTAATGTATATTTTTAGGTATTTTTGTAGACATATTTTCATTTGTTTGGGGCATTTACTTGGGGTCATATGAATTACCAGGTCATACATGTTTAACTTTAGAAGAACTTGCAACTACTTCTGCAGAATGGTTGCACCACTTCACACTCTCACCAAAAATCTATGATGGTTCCAGCTGCTGTTTTCCAACATTTGGTGCTATTGAGATTTTTTAACTTTTAAACTAAATTCTAGTGAATAAAAAACCATTGAGACTTAAATTTGATTTCTATTATCCTAAAAATGTTTAGTACCCTTTTTATCAGCTTATTGCTGTTTAATACCTGTGTGTGTATAATATCTCCTTATGTCTTTTGACCATTTTTACATGGGTTCTTGGTCTTTTCCTTTTTTAATTTGTAAGTCCATCTGCGTCATCTCAGTAGTCATTTTTGAGACACTTAAATGTAGTATATGTGGCAGCTTTTTATAAAATTGTTTTGATGATTTTTTTGTATCTTCTCTCTCTTATGGATGAAAATATATACATTACACTTACCTCACGGATCAATAAGTTAAAGGAAAACATCCAATAAATATTTCCCAAGGCACAAGGAATAAAGAATATGATTAACTCAAAAGTGGATGGGTTAAAATCTGTTTAAATCTTACTTATGTTTTAGTGCCTCCAAAGAAGGTATTCACTCCCTCTCTGCTGCTGCTGATGCTAAGTCGCTTCAGGCGTGGCAGACTCTGTGTGACCCCATAGAAGGCAGCCTACCACACTCCCCCATCCCTGGGATTCTCCAGGCAAGAACACTGGAGTGGGTTGCCATTTCCTTCTCCTCCTCTCTGCCTAATGGAAAACAATTTTAAAAATCCTCCTCAGCAAGCATTTGTATCTGTATTGGCTGAATTTGATCAATTTGATTTGTCTCTTTACAAAATAACCTTGAGATTAAAACCAAGTTATCTTTATAGTTTTATAAAGAGAGGAGAGATGTTCCAGAGAGGCTTAGTTCTTCATTCCAGTAGAATTCTGAGTGACAGTGTTTGTGCAGCTGACATTTTCTGCACTGACCTCTTAAAGCCTGAGTCTCCTTCTTGCCACTCCCCTAACACATGGGTGGAGGGGGGTAGTCATTGCTCCTACTTGATATGAAACTTAGCAGTAATTCTTTACCACCTGAAAGAAATGGCTTATGTATAGTGTGAAAATCCAAATTGGCTGATTGGGGGCATCCGTCCCAGATCATCATTTTCTTCACTTTCTGTGTAGGAAATTCTCATGATAAATCTTCCTGGTATGCACTCAGTTAATAACTTGAGCCTAAACGCAGTAGAATCTACTTAGCACCCCCCCCTAAGCATTCAATTTAGTGCTCTTATTTACCTTCAGCAAAGACTTTGTAATATGCATTTATTGATGCACTTACTGAAAATCTGTTTTGTGCATAGTATACTCTAAGTGTTAATCGCTTAGTCATGCCCAACTTTGTGACCCCAGAGACTGCAGCCCACCAGGCTCCTCTGTCCATGAGATTTTCCAGGCAAGAATACTAAAGTGGGTTGCCATTTCCTTCTCCACGGGATCTTCCCAACCCAGGGATTGAACCCAGGTCTCCTGCACTGCAGGCAGATTCTTTACTGACTGAGCTACAAGGGAAGCCCACATAGTACTCTGGGAAGCATTAATTTCCAAGAGATATTTCTGATGCAATATCTACTATAATATTATGTGTATCCAATCTATTAATACACATATGGACGTGTTTAAAGTTCAAACCAGTCTGACTGGTTAACTTTCAGTTCTGAACATATAACAGCCTGGGTACCCTGAAACTCTTCACTACAACTTCATTAAAATGTTAGCTAAAGAAAAGTAATTGTTTTAAATTATTTTCGATATATTGCTGGACTCACTAGAAAGAAAGAAAAATTACTGTGTCAGAAACTAGAAGGAAATAATAATAGCAGCTAATTTAAAAATGGTACTAGATCTGCTGCCACAAGAGTGGTGATAGCTGTGTGGCAGTTGGTCTTGGTAAAAAATTCTTAGTAAGCAGGAATACTAACTCAAGGATAGAAATGGAGGCCAGGCACTCACAAATGTGAGGATCAGGAACTGAGAAACCGCATGAAATTGATATTCTAAAAAGATGCCACGTTTGGCAAACAGTGGACTAGGAAACTTGCATTCCCCTAGTGTAGGAATAGTAAACAAGTGATTCATCCTCAATTCAGGTACAGGAGTCCTAAATTTTAAAAAATGAATAAGTAAATGATACTTGTTTTTCTCTTTCTGGCTTACTTCACTCATATCACAGGCTCTAGGTTCATCTGCCTCAGTCAACCGACTCAAATTCGTTCCCTTTAGTGGCTCAGTAATATTCCATTATATATATATATACACCACAACTTCTAATGTATATATATGAACTCTAGAAAAATGGTACCGATGAACCTATTTGCAGGGCAGGAATAGAGGCACAAATGTAGAGAACTGACTTGTGGACACAGGGAAAAGGAGAGGGTGGGACTCATTGAGAGACTAGCATTGAAATATATGATTACCATGTGTAAAATAGATAGCTAGTGGGAGATTGCTATATGAGACAGGGAACTCAGACTGGTACTACGTGATGACCTAGAGGGTGGAGATTGGGATGGTGGAATGGAGGCTCAAGAGGGAGGAGATATATATATATGAGTGTGTGTGTGTGTGTGTGTGTGTATCCTTATAGCTGATTCACACTGTTGTATGCAGAAACCAATGCAACATTGTAAAGCAATTATTTTCCAATTAAAAATAATTTTTAAAAATGTAAAATAGAAACTTTAAAATAGACTCACTAAATGTAATAAAATACTGGATATTAAAAACATGTAATTATAAATCAACTGGAAATAGTGGGAAATGCTATATGTAAATGATAATATTTAAGAGCATTATTAGACATTATGAGCACTGTAATTAATTGTTGAGTTGGGAATATTTCTTATGTGGTTTTCTGGTATATATTTAGGGTGGTTCACAATCACTTTCATTCCTAAATGATCATTTGTTTTGCTAATATTATAATAGTGTCAAAGAATATTTCAAATACCCAGTATGCTGTCTCTTGTGGTTTCAGGGCAAAAAGTATACGGCTAGAGGAATGCATAGGGACACAAAGACATTTTCTGTCACATGTCCTAAAGCATGTGGACAGAGAAGGAGAAACTATGTTTGAAATATATGGAACCATAAATATGTGTGAAATTTTTTCCAATGATCTCCTGTGTTAAACTGCAAATTAGAAGATTCAGATCCCATTGAAATAGCCAATACAGACATACTATTTTAACAGGAATATACTTAATTATGCAGTGTATAAGTACACCAGATTTTTCCTTCCTTTTGGTTGAGAAACACATTAAATAGAAATTGTTAGCAATTTGCTATTTACAGAGCACAGCCAATAACAGTAATACAGAAGTGAGACTGTCTCTATGTAGAGTAGCATACCTAATACATCCTTGCATGCAGACTGCATCCAACCACATTTGATGCATTTTATCCTGATGAAGTCTGAAATTTTCTAGCGAAATGGCATATGAAAATGAAAAGTCTTGTGAAAACACAAGACTTCTTTATTGTGTCAGAAGTGTTTCAGACAGAAAACTCTTCCTACTTATTTATCAAAGAGTCAAATTATATAGGATAAAAGGACTCTCATTATAAAAGTATGTAGCTCATAATAGTAGAGCAACAAATTTAAAATACATTTGACCTGCTCCTGGGTGTGTGGGCATTTATGGTTACCTTTGTATGTTAGTCATGGTTTAACAGGTGAAGAAGAACCGCTAGCATATTATGGAATATGGAATTTATAGTAGGAATTAGAACTTGCATAGTTATCAGGGAGGCTGGTGATATAAAATCCAGTCAAGGAAATTAAAAGATTAGAAAAATCGGTTCTGGCACAGGTGAACAAGTCTGCAAATGAAGTACAGAGAGCTGCTATGGTGGAGATCTAGAGGGCAATACCGATAGAGATTGAAGGAAGGGTGTTGGCTCTTTGTGGCTATTGTTGCTTTAAGTTCAGAGTGAAGTGTCACATAGTGGATATGGGGTGGGTCAATAGGATGCACAACATTAAGGAAAATTCATCCCAGCACAGGAAAGTGTAAGGACGAACTGAAATCTGCCTACACGTCTATGTCTTTCACTAACTCTACTGATACTGAAGTGCCAATACTTTGGCCACCTGATGCAGAGAGCTGACTCATTGGAAAAGACCCTGATGCTGGAAAAGATTGAGGGCAGGATGAGGAGACAACAGAGGATGAAATAGATGGTATCACTGACTCAGTGGAAATGAGTTTGGGCAAACTCTGGGAAATAGTGGGGGACAGGGAAGCCTGGCCCGCTGCAGTTCATGGGGTTGCAGAGAGACAGACACGACTGCGTGACAGAACAACAGCAACAACAAAATGATGACCTCAGATAATAATGGCTGATACTTCATTTCTTCCCCCCAGGTTCTGCCTAGCTTGACTTGCAGACTCCCAAACCATACGTGCTTGTGTGCTCAGTCGCTTCAGTCATGTCTGAGTTTTTGTGTCCCCATGGACTAAAGTCCACCAGGTTCCTCTGTCCATGGGATCCTCCAAGCAAGAACACTGGAGTGGTTTGCCATTTCCTCCTCCAGATCTTCCCAACCCAGGGATGGAGCCCATGTTTCTTATGTCTCCTGCATTGGCAGGCAGCTTCTTTACCACTAAAGCCACTTCAGAAGCCCCCCAGACCATACAGAGAAGGTAATTCTGGGAAACATAACTTTCAACATAACCAAGTTGACAATAAAAACAAAAAACTTTATATGCTCTTCTAGAATTCTTGATTATAACTGTATATATATAATAGATATATATAAGAAAAGGAGGTATCCTCATTTCAGTCGTGTCAGACTCTTTGCGACCCCATGAATCACAGCACGCCAGGCCTCCCTGTCCATCACCAACTCCCGGAGTTCACTCAGATTCACGTCCATCGAGTCAGTGATGCCATCCAGCCATCTCATCCTCTGTCATCCCCTTCTCCTCCTGCCCCCAATCCCTCCCAGCATCAGAGTCTTTTCCAGTGAGTCAACTCTTCGCATGAGGTGGCCAAAGTACTAGAGTGTCAGCTTTAGCATCATTCCTTCCAAAGAAATCCCAGTGTTGATCTCCTTCAGAATGGACTGGTTGGATCTCCTTGCAGTCCAAGGGACTCTCAAGAGTCTTCTCCGACACCACAGTTCAAAAGCATCAATTCTTCAGCACTCAGCCTTCTTCACAGTCCAACTCTCACATCCATACATGACCATAGGAAAAACCATAGCCTTGACTAGACTGACCTTCGTTGGCAAAGTAATGTCTCTGCTTTTAATATGCTATCTAGGTTGGTCATAACTTTTCTTCCAAGGAGTAGTAAATCAAAAAAGGTAGACAATTAAAATATTCACCACTCTTATTATAACACAAGAGGAACTAAAATTCTGATGGTAGAAATCATAAAGTGAAGGAAAAGAGTCACAGTTGTCAAGGAAATGTAGATAATAAAATGACAAGAGAAGGAATAAAGAAAGTTTTAAAGAAACAGAGACACTCCAAGACATGACACAAAAAAATGAAGGAAAGAATAAAAATACAATTTTTGCAACTAATAGAGACTTAAAAAGATGTGCAACTTGTTCGTTCTAAAGAATTATTTCCCTTTGTTTCAAAAAGTTTAATAATGATTTATTAGGAAGAGAAATAGTTTTATTCAGCATAGTTTAATGAAAGGTAATTTGTTTTTTCATAATGTAAAAATCATAATATGATCCTCTAGAGTGGATATTGAGGTAAAAGCAAGTTAATGGATATTGTTGATTAAAAACCTATTTAAGACAAGTAATTGAACAAGAAAGACCTAAGACCTCTTATCTTGTATATGAAAAAAAGTGATATAGATTTCCCGAATTTTACAACAAACTCAGCACCAAATGACATTACCAATTATAAGTTGTAAAACTGAAAGAAATTCTTCTAAATTTCAGTTAATAAAATGTTTAGTTCTGCCATAAATGCTCAGATATTTTAATATTTTTATAATTTTAAAGATTGCTGTGAGATGAAGAGTTGATGAAAAAGTAAATAGCCATAAGTACAAGAATTAAAGTATTAGTGAACTTTTAGGCAGCTAAATAATAATATATATATTTATTTCTGTATCATGTGACGATTATGGTATTTGCCAACTTTTTAAAAGTGCAACTTCCTCTTATTTCCTTTTTAATGCCAAGTAAGTATTAACTTTCATACCTAATTTTATATTATAATTGTTCTAATTCTTTTTCTTAAGTAAATACTCTGGAATTATAAATTATAGCATGAAGAAAATAAAAAATGTATGTTTTAAATCTGTTATATTCATCCTGAGATAAAGGATTTGATAAGCCTTCAATTTTTGTTTTTTTTTTTCAACCTAGTAATCCCATATTTTACCTAAATAATTCCACCCCTCCCTACTTTTTGCCAACTGGAGCAGGGTCTCTTTCCAACCCACAAACTTCCATAGTATTTGGAGAGAGTTACCGTTTGTTTCCAAGATATGAGCAGGATCTGTGGAAATCTCTTTTCCTCAGGTCTGAGTTGTGTTAATCACAAGAGCAGATATTTAGGGATACAGATTGTGTTCTGCCCACTTTGAGTGTCAGATACTGAATACCAGGAGTCCCTGTAGTGTCTTCACAGAATTTGTTATGCAGACTCTTAAAAATACAGATAAAGTCCTCTCCTTTATTCAGACCTGTATTAGTTCTTCAGGGCTACTATAACGAAGTGACACAAACTAGATCACTTCAACAATAGAACTGTATTGTCTCGCAATTCTGGAGGCTAGGAGTTGATTAAGATGTCATTAGGGTTGATTCCTCCTGATGACTATGTGAAGGGTTAATAGGGTAGCAGAGATGTGCCTGCAAACGGGTCTCTCTGCTCATGCTGAGCATCCTTGCATACGAGGCGTTCTGCCAAAGAGTCTGGATACAGCCTTGAGTTTAATGGTCCCTTGCAAACGAGGGAGCATTCCCTTATTGAGATAAGAAGGAGATGAGGGCTTTGTGCAGACTCTGCAGTAGACAGAGATTTCACTCCCGTTTGCTGTACGATAACATGTATGCACCTGCACTGTACTGAAAAGGCTTATTCTTACAGTCTGGAATTCTGCCTAAGGAGGGCTTTATAATAATAAACGGCAATTAGTTTGCCCAGTTCTGTTCCTCTGGCCAGAGTGGTGTCCTGTCTGTCTCTTGTGTGTCTTGTATGTTCTGTGTCATTTCACTCGTAGTAACCAACAACTGTGAGTGAGCCTCACAATTCTTACTCTCACCTGGCATCCTGTAGTTCA
This sequence comes from Capricornis sumatraensis, assembly GCF_032405125.1. Lineage (NCBI taxonomy): Eukaryota > Metazoa > Chordata > Mammalia > Artiodactyla > Bovidae > Capricornis > Capricornis sumatraensis. The sequence goes on from NC_091086.1 coordinate 22,866,076, forward strand.
CTTGGTGAATCTGGGGAGTCTCTGGTTCTTGGAAGTGTCCCCCCTCTGCCATCATCTTCATATGGTGCCCCCCATGCATGCCTGTATCCGTATTTCGCCTTGTATAAGGACACTGGCAGGCATATAGGGGATACCATATGAAGATGAAGGCAGAGATTGGAGTGACTCTTCTACTCATCAAAGAATCCCCTGTGTGTATGTCTGCATCCAAGTTTTGCCTTATATAAGGACAACACTGGACTTCTCTGGTGGCTCAGTAGTAAAGAATTTAGAAAGATGGTAATGATAACCCTGTATGCAAGACAGCAAAAGAGACCCAGATGTATAGAACAGTCTTTTGGACTCTGTGGGAAAGGAAGAGGGTGGGATGATTTAGAAGAATGGCATTGAAATGTGTATAATATCATGTATGAAATGAGTCGCCAGTCCAGGTTCAGTGCATGATACTGGATGCTTGGGGCTGGTGCACTGAGACGATCCAGAGGGATGGTATGGGGAGGGAGGAGAGAAGGGGGTTCAGGATGGAGAACACGTCTATGCCTGTGTTGGATACATGCTGATGTATGGCAAAACCAATACAATATTGTAAAGTAATTAACCTCCAATTAAAACAAATAAATTTATATTTTAAAAAAAAGAATTCACCTGCAATTCAGGAGACTTGGGTAGACATGGGTTTGATTCCTGGGTTGGAAAGATCCCCTGGAGGAGGGCATGACAACCCACTCCAGTATTCTTGCCTGGGAAATCCCATTGACAGAGGAACCAATTGGACTACAGTCCCCAGAGTCACAGAGAGTCAGACACAACTGAGCACGCACATGTACATACAGTCAAGGACACTAACCATACTGGATTACAGTCTCATCCACTCCAGTGTGAACGCATCTTGCGTAACTAATTACCTGGGCAATGTATATCTCCTAAAGCAGTCACATTCTAAGCAACCAGGGGTTGGGACTTCAACATGTAAATGGGGGTGGGAGAGCACTATTCAATCCATAACAAGGTGTAAGAGCACTACTATGTAACAACAAAGAGCAAAGAAAACCAAAATAAAATTGTTGAACAGAAGGACCTCTCCTGCAAGAAAGATGGGAGTGGGGGAGACCTTCTTCTCTGACTGCCTTGTTTTTGTTCAATCACTCAGTTGTATCTGACTCTTTGTAACCCCGTGGACTGCAGCAGGCCAGGCTTCCCTGTCCATCACTATCTCTTGGAGCTTGCTCAAACTCATGTTGATTGAGTCGGTGATGCCATCCAACCATCTCACCCTCTGTCACCTCCTACTCATCCTGCCTTCAATCTTTCCCAGCATTGGGTCTTTTCCAGTGAGTCAGCTCTTTGCATCAGGTGGTCAAAGTACTGGAGCTTCAGCTTCAGCATCACTCCTTCCAGTGAATATTCAGGGTTGATTTCCTTTAGGATTGACTGATTTGATCTCCTTACAGTTCAAGGGACTCCTGAGAATCTTATCCAACACCACAGTCTGAAAATACCAAATCTTCGGTACTCAGCCTTCTTTATGGTCCAACACTCACATCCATATATGACTACTGGAAGAACCATAGCTTTGACTATATGGATCTTTGTTGGCTATGTCTCTACTTTGTGATATGTTGTCTAGGTTTGTTATAGCTTTTCTTCCAAGAAGCAAGAGTCTTTTAACTGCATGGCTGCAGTCACTGTCTGCAGTGATTTTTGGAGCCCAAGAAAATAAAATCTGTCACTCTTTCCATTGTTCCCCATCTGTTTTCCATTGTTTCCCCACCTATTTTCCAGGAAGTGATAGGACCAGATGCTACGATCTTTGCTTTTATGAATGTTGAGTTTTAAGCCAGCTTTTTCTGTCTGCTCTTTTGCCTTCATCAAGAGGCTGTTTAGCGCCTCTTCGCTTTCTACCTGCCTAGGTCCTGTAATTCTTGAATGAGTCGATGCAGGCTAGGGAACTACAACAAACTGACACTTGACTCAGCCAGTGTTGGTGGGAGGGTGTCAGAGGCCTAATGACTTGATTTAGATAATGTAGCAAATGCTTGTATTCTAAATGTAATTTAATGAAAACATATAGGAAATAGTAGCTTTGCATATGAATATAAGGAGGGAATGAAAGATGATCCATGCATAAGTCAGGATTCATTCAACTAGAGAAGCAAAATACCGTGGAAGTGCATAAAGCACTGTATAATTCCAGGGATGGTAGCTTTGGCAGAAGCACTGCAGGCATGGAATATAAATCTATATTTGGAGTAAATGTCTGTTTCAGGAAGAATAAAGTGCTGCCCCATGCATGATGTAAGTAGTTCAGTGTGTTCCACCTACCGCAAGGTAGCAGGCTTTTCACCTTGAGAGATGGCGCCATGCCAGGGCTATGTTGGTATTTGCTGCGGGCAGTTTGGGCACTCAGCAGTGTCTGTAGTCAAGCTGGCCTTGGTGACTACTGGACCCATGCTTGACTTCCATCCCTTCAATGTGGCCTCTGTTCATGAACCCATTGAGCAGTAGCAGGAGTGGCTGTGGAAGGGGTCTTACTGGTATCCACACAACATGTCATCCTATCCACCTGGTCACTTACACCCTTCTCTGATAGTATTACCCTATGGTAAACATTTACATAGGACAAAATTATCACCATATTCTGTGCCCATCCAGGTAATTCTATTCACATACCTCCTTCACAGTTCTTACCATCAATTTTCCAATTGTGTTTCTTCAAAGTTCCTGTCCATCAAGCCAAACCATTGACAATAGTCAATCAATATAGAGATAGCCTTCTGGCCATCTCTCCTTTCAGACATAATAAAAAACCATATGCTCTGCTTGACCTCTCACCTTGCCCGTTAGGAAGATCCCTCTTTATGATTACTTTATTTTTTATTCTATTTTTTAAATATAAATTTATTTATTTTAATTGGAGATTAATTGCTTTACAATATTGTATTGGTTTTGCCATATATCAACATGAATCAGCTGCAGGTATACACGTGTTCCCTATCCTGAACCCCCCTCCCTCCTCCGTCCCCATACAATCCCTCTGATTACTTTATCAGACTGAACCAAAGTATTACTATACCATTACTGCTGTTCACTTTTCTACAGTGCCTCCATTTCATGCAGAGCTCCTGTAAAGCCAACCTGAGTTTTTCCTTCCTTAGACAACTGACTTTAAGGAACTGGCCATGATGTTATAGGTGTGAGTTAAGACAGAGGAAATATAGCAAGGTGAGCGGTCCTGGGTATTTTGACCACTTCTCTATGCAAATTACATCACAGGGACGTTATAAGAGCTTTCAGGTCATTTATGTAGAGTTGCAACTGGGGATTTAAAGACCCTGAAGTCATCATTTTGTTTCACTGCTTTCTACAGCATAATTCAAAGCAACAAACATGCACTATTATACTCCTTATGTGCTGTGTGTTAAGTCGCGTCAGTCGTGTCCAACTATGACTCCATGAACTGTAGCCTTCCAGACTCCTCTGTCCATGGGATTCTCCAGGCAAGAATACTGGAATGGGTTTCCATGCCCTTATCCAGAGGATCTTCCCAACCCAGGGACTGAACCCGTGTCTCTTCTGTCTCCTGCATTGGTTGGCAGGTCCTTTACCATTTTGACCAAAGTATTTTAAGGTGCAAAATACTCATCCAGAGCCCCATGTTCCATAGGTACTCAATTACAGATATCCAAAGGCAACAATTTAAGTGACTCCTCTGTCACTTCCTGCCATAGACTACCTGTGCCTTCATGACCAATGCAAATAGAATCATTTTTCTTTTAAATTTAATCAGATTAAAGCACCAATTCCTGAAAACCTAAAATTAATTCAGAGAAGTTATCCTTAATGTTCTATTTCTCTAGAACCACTTCCAATACCAAATTCCACATCAGTCAGGGCTCATCCAGGCATGCAGACCCAGCTGTCAACATAGAAGTAGATATGAAGATATATAGAGAGAGACAGAGATGGATATAAATATAAACAGAAGTTTTACTACAGAGGATTTATTGAAAGAAGCTATAAGTCATACAACTGTGGAAGTTGGCTATACAAATCTGAAGTCCATAAGTCAGGCAATCAGGAAGAAAAGATCATGAGTCAGCCAGAACCTCAAGCACAATATACAGCTTTTTGTCCAGCAGGAGGAATCTCTCTCTTTGAGGAAGGCCAAAGCTCATTTGTAAGGGCTTTCAGCTGAATAGTCCAAAAAATCCAGAACATCACTTTGGTTTAAATGTATTGTTCATCCAAGTCACTAAGACAGCCCAGTGAAGAGGAGGGAAGTGAATTCTACATCTTAACTGGGGAACAGTAGAATCACAGTTCAGACGTATGTATAGGATAGGAGGTATCCCTTTGGCCATCTTTGTAAAATACAATCCACTTCAACTCTGTCCTCAAAATCAAGTGATCTGATGTATTTTGGTGTGACATTTTTTTATAAATTAGTTATGCCCATCTTTTGGATTAACTCAATATTAATCTATATAATATTTCCCCATATAACCAGTAGCAGATACTTTGGCTCCTAACATACAAGGAGCTAAATCTAAATCTGTGTTTCTAGTTCTAAGCTTTTTAGAAGCTGTTTGAATTTTGTTCTTCATTCCATTTACTTCCTAGCTGATTGCAACAAACAGCTGTTGGTGTTATTAGACTTGAATAATCCACTTGCTTATTAAGTTAGTTTTTACTTTCTTGTCATTTTGATTTAACAGAATTATTAACAAGTGTCCCAAATCTAGTGCCAAGGGTCTAAATCAGATGTTTAATCCATATTATAAGTGGAATTGTACAAATCTCAGCAGTTGAGAGCTTCCTTTTGTCACTTTCTTAATAAATACCTCCATTGGGTACACCAATGTCACCCATGAGATGTCATTATTGCTTAATTATCCTGTGCTGAGGGACATGGGGGAATACCAGAGGGTAAGCAGAGGTAGAATCCCATGGTAGAATAACTCCAATTTTCTAAGGAGCTCAGTGACAAGGCAGAGAACGCTAAAATATAATCATTGATATTTTTTCATCTGCATCATACATATAAAAATTGAGATCCAACTGCTTTGATTAAAATGGAGGCATTTATATTACCATTCTTGGGACTGTCTTGTCACATCATTCTGTCACCCATTTAATGAAATAATTCATTGTGTTTTTTGTTGTTTTTGTTAACTTCTGACTTACCTGTGAAAATATAGGGATATTCATTATTCAGTGATTCTGGATGTAAATATATCCTAAATTTATCAAAAATATTTCAGCAGAACATCAGATAGAAAATCGATGGACAATCAAGAAGAATATTGATAGGTTTAGTGATATTTAAAGATGTAATTCTGGGAGTCTTGAGCCCCTTGGGCTTAAGTAACAAACTCAGGTGACATTTAACAACCCCTGAAATTCAATGTTTCCTCTTAGGTGTGTCAGTCACTGAAGATTTATTGCCCTTTCGCATTTTTATTTTTATATCACATTTTATATTTTTATATAGAGAGATGGCCCATCATTACACTAGTGACTTCTAACGTGAGGAAATACTAAGAATGTCCAAAGCAGAGTAGAACAGAAATGGAATAGCATTTGGAGATGATTTCTAGTTACAGTGAACTCAGAAAAGTGAAGAAGCAGAAAGAATGGGTTTCTTTTCTTTTTCTTATTTTTTTAAACTAATTTAAAATTTTTATTTAATTACTTTAATTTATTTAATTACTTTACAATATTGTGGTGAAGTTTTGGTTTCTTTAGCCTCATTTTTTGTTTTCTCTTGTTGACTTTACTGCTCATCATTTTTCATTTCTTCATTACTTTTTATTTCTTTCTGGAGCTAGACACATTCTTTTGCACCTATGTAGGCATTCTAAGTACATACAAATTGTAAATTCCAGCTGGAGCAATCCAGGTTTTAGCATTTAGTCTTTCATTTGGTTAGTTGTCAGGGGGGACAGGATTGCAAAGGAAGAGAACATCAGTTTCTCACTGTATACTTCTAGCCCTCCCACCTCAAGACAGTCATAGCAGAGTTAGGGACAGTCTAGAAAAGAGCAACAACAAAGGTAAAGAAGATGAAAGGAATCCATTTAAGGAGAAAGAAGAGTTATATGACAACGGTAAGAATGCACAGAACACCAGCGTTTCACTCTAGGGGATTCTGGCCTCCTCCTATTAGTTGTTTACTAATATCTCAGGATTAATGAAGAGCTGGGAGTCACAAAAGCAGTTTTCACCCGTCTCTTTAGTAAGTCCTAATCAAGTGGCCACAGATCTTGCCTTAGTATGTGGGAATAGCCGGCATTTATTTAGTTTTTAGTCTTCAGTATTTTAGCTGAAACAGAGAGAAAGAGTACCATTTTACTATCCTGTTATACAGATATTGCTCCATTATAGTGATGTTTAAGCTTAGGTTTAGCAGCATTGAGGTAACTTTTCCAAGGTCACAGAAAAAGAGTTGGGATTCAAATCCATATTTGATATTAATATATATATATATATTAAAAGTTTGTAATATATTGTTGAGAAAAATATTGAGCCTTAAAAAATCTTTCTTTTTATTTCCTGTTTGGCTGTATATTCTCCATTTTAGATTTCTATATCTGCTCTCTACTAGTCCCCATCCTGATTTGTGCAGAAAAGGATGGCTATATGGAAAATATCAGTCAACTCCCTTGCCTCTGGGTTCTGGTTGCCTTTGACCAATGGCAGTCACCTGCAGAAGATGAGGGAGGGCAGGAGGATAATGGGGCAGGGGTATTTATTCCTCTGGCTTCCTCCCTGCTAGGGCTATGACTTGACAGTAGCCACATTTCTCTTTTGAAAGCCACAACTCCTGTCTAATGGACCCTCACATATGTTAAAATCACCTTCAGAATTCCTCCCCTTTCATTGTCAGAACTACTGTTGGGAATAGCTGTTGCTGGATACTGTTGTATTTCTTTTTGGCTTTCCTGTATATTTTCAACAGCTTTTTAAATAGTGCTTTCAGTAAATTCTTCTGAAGCATACCCATTTGAGGGACCATCTGCTTCCCATTGGGAGCTTAACCAATATACAAACTGATAGGCCAGTTTACTCATTTCACACTTGTGCAAAGAAAAACATTGCTTTTCTCATTCTCTGTTTTATTGTTAGGACAATGGGTGGAGGCGGTGGTGTAAGAAAAGAACAGAACTTGTCCCTATAAATGAAATTGCATGAAAAAATGGGATGTAGAAATAGTGGTATTAAATCTTGACACCCTTAAAATGTTATTATATAGGGGACTTGCAGATGCACTAATATATATGGAAAATAGAGCTCTTATAGTCTAAAGTTTTCTTATAGCCTTCTTAAGAACTTGTCAATTGAAAATATTTCAGTCTTCTCAGATAAAACAGCCTCTGTTAAGTTTAAACATTTACTTAATTTAATTGTATTGGAATTTATTTATGTAGTCTCATTTGGATAACTTGGCCTATTTAAATAATTGTCTCACTTTCTATCTTGCTTTCCCACTCCTTGGTATGTGGGTGTAGAGCAGGCTCACTGTGTCATCATGCTAACCAGGAAAAAGAAGCCCTTGAGTCTATAAAAATCCAAAAATAGTGAGTTGAGCAATTTCTTAAAGCTGAAAAGAGGTTACGGAGAGAAATCAGTAATCTAATAGTGTCCTTTGCTGGCGGCAATAGATAAAGACATTTTGCTGATATATTCATTCAAAATTTCCTATAACTACATGACAATCTGGATAAGCCTGTTTAATCTTATTAACTCTGTGACCATGATGATACACAGATAGAAGACAACAAAAAGTGAAACAATGACTATGCACCTATTTAAAAATAACATTACATCTATTTTTGTACTAGATTCTTCTCTTGATAAACTATATGTGTGACTTCCACCAGAAAATATTTTAGATAAATTACAAGGAAACTTTTAGTAAGGTTATCCCATTATTAATCACTATCTCACTCTTTATTAACATGAAGAGAAATTTGTCAAGAAAAGTACAAGATTATTCTGAACTTTTATTGATTTTCTTTTCCCTCAGTCTTTATGGAAAGGAACACATTATGAATTAAGCTGCTTGAGCTCATGTGCTTTAACCTTGAAACTAATCTCAGAGTCCAAATTCCACAAAAATTTCCAACTTACCAACCAGAAGATAACTCAGAGTATTAAAAAACAAAATGGTATTCTTGCCTCCATACATCCAGTTTCTTCTATTCTTTCATTTTAATGAACTGAAAATGCTTTCAAATGATCTAGATGGATGTCTGCCTTCTCTGCATGAGTGCATGCTTAGTCATGTCCAACTCTCTGCGACCCCATGAACTATAGCTCACCAGGCTCCTCTGTCCATGGAATTTTCCAGACAAGGATACTGGTGTGGGTTGCCATTTCCTACTGAACTCACTTCTCCTGTGTTTCCTTCATTGCAGGCAATTCTTTATCTTCTGAGCCATCAGGCAAGCTACCTTCTTTTAGAAAATCATATCTCCTTGCACAAAAGGGTGAAATGTTATTATCATGATTCAGATGTTATCTCAATTGATTTTGAGGTTAAATTATAATTAAAAATTCTAAGTAGCAATGTTGCCAAAAATAGAGACATACTTTTGATAAAAGCCCTTTAAATTTTATTTGGTGATTAGCTGAGGAAATAGAAACTGCATAGGTCTCCTCTAAATATCACACCTTAAGTATAAATAGAGGAGAGAAAGCAAACTTCAAATCACCTCTGTCTAGAAAAGTAAACACCAATTTCTAGTAGAGCTATTTTTTGCTTCAAGCTCTTTTGAAGAGTTAAGTGGGTCCAGAAAACCTACGTAGAAAGGAGAGGAACTAAAGTCACTCTCACAAAGAAAAAAATTCAACATAAGAATCTTTGTAAACCAATAACAGTCTATATGTAAGAGACCTAAAAGTGAAAGGGTCTCAAAGTGTCAGTCTCAACAAGGCAATGGTTCTGAGTGAGAAGAGGATAAAAAGAGAGGGAGAATTATCCTGTGGTGACTAAGTGGCAAAGAAGAAAACAAGAGAGAAAAATAAAGATTCTGAAAGATATACACATAAATGTAGATGTATGGATATGTATTAAATACAACAGATCTTGCATAAAATGGTAAAGAGAAGGAAGGGAGGAAAACTTAGGTTCCTGAAAGATATTAAAAAAATAAAGTGCATCTCGTAGATGTAGATTAAAGTTTACACTCTGATAGTGGAGAATATACATTGTCTCAGGAGCACATGGAAGATTTCACAAAACTTAATCAAAATCTGTGTATATTGAAACTATCAGTAATTTCCAGAAAGTAGAAATACTGGCAAGGCATTAAAAAAGTAAGGTGCATCTCATAGATGTAGATTAAAGTTTACACTCTGATAGTAGAGACTATACATTGTCTCAGGAGCACATGGAAGATTTCACAAAACTTAATCAAAATCTGTGTATATTGAAACTATCAGTAATTTCCAGAAAGTAGAAATACTGGCAAGGCATTAAAAAAATTTACACTCTGATAGTAGAGAATATACTTTGTCTCAGGAGCACATGGAAGATTTCACAAAACTTAATCAAAATCTGTGTATATTGAAACTATCAGTAATTTCCAGAAAGTAGAAATACTGGCAACACTCTAAATGACCGTATGTAGGAGAGTGACTGAATAAATTTTATACACAGTGGAATACTGTGCAGTTAAAAGAATGAGGAAATTCCCTGTAAATGAATGTTAATTGTTTTCAAGTGATAGAAAAAGAGCAAAAGATAATAAGTGGATTCAAGGTCTTGGTAGTTGTTTGCTTAATTAATGTACAGAGTGTTGTTATGCAGACTGATATATACAGGTTATGTCTATTCATTCAACTTAAAATAGAAGTTATTTATTTTTAGAAAATATTTGGGACTATGAATTAAGAATTAAAATTTTCAAAATGTCCAAACAAAAATATTTTAAATTAACACATGATCTCTTTCTGTTGACATCATAACACATGCCTTTTGTTCTTTCCTCCACCTGTATAATCCCCACCTACTTATTGAAGCCTCATACACACCACATAGTTCATTATAACCCATCCAACTCTGTCAATCCCATCCCAGTAATTATGGCTTTATAGGCTCCATATACACTCCCCAAACTCTTCTGTTTCATTGTTGAATACCCATGAGGTAATTGTTTTGCTCATTTAATTTATCAGAATTAAAACACACAAATTTTGAGAGATAGGGCAAGTAAATTAAATATCGTGACTGGTTTAAAAATGGAGTAGTTTATTAAAGATAGCTGAGTTGGTGAAATTTTCATTTTTGAGCTTGGAACTTTTTAATGTCTCCTTGGTTAATCAGCTGCCGAACTTAAAGCAGAGAAAGAATTTTTCAACAATTCACCTCAAGAAGTCTTAATGCTCAAATCCATTAACTACAATCTTAGATTTTAAAGCTCTGACATCACAGTATTGAGCACAGGTGCTCATGGCTCCTTATAATTATTTTGATGTTTCTGTGGAACAGCATCTGGTTTGCTTGATAGGCATTTATACACATCCGTTTGTTAGGTGGGAAAATGAGACAGGTGTGGACTTGAAGGTCTGAGTATATTTACTGTTAATAGGCTTAATTTCCTATTATCAATAACACTACTCCGTTATGAAAAGTGATAATATAAAGAACACACTCCCTTAGAGGATCTATTTTGAAGGGGAAAATGATGTTTGTCTCTGGAATGAATTCATTGAGCTACTAAAATGCTGCAAACTTTATGGAAAATGTTAATTCTGCTCTAATGTGCAAGCCACTTTCCTATTTTGATGAATAATGCAGTTTCCATCTAGTCAGTGGTTCTCAAACTTTTGTTCACGTCAGGACCTTATTTAAAATGTCAGGGACAGGGTTTTATGTTCAGAGATTCTGATTCTGAATCTAGGTAAAAAGGAAGAGTCAAATTTTAAGCAGCCCCCAAAGTAATTCTGATGAAGGTAGTCCTGGGATAGCAAACTGAGAAACATAATTTGTTACTAACTGGTTTTTGACTAAAAAGATAAATACTGGAAATGAAAAGCAAAATGATGGTGAGCAAAGGTGAATTTTTAAACTGGCGTGTCATGCAAATAAAATAGCAGAAAAAGAACTGAAGGATTGTTGTTTATAGTGAAATAGGGACTAGAGACCAGTTCAGATTTTACCTCTTTCATATGACTTAATAGTCAAGACATTCATTATGTGAGTGTCTTAGACTGGATTGTGTCCCCCTAAATTCATAAATTGAAGACCTAATCCCCAATGTGACTGTATATGGTGACAGAGTCTTAAAAAGGCAATTTAAGATTGAAATGACATCATAAAGGGTAGGGCCCTGGTAAGATAGGCTTAGTGTCTTAATAAAAAAAGACACCAGAGAGCTCATTTGCTCACTCTCTGTACACTCACAAATGAGAGTTCATGTGAGGATACAGTGAAATAGTGGCCACTTTCAAACCCAGAGGGGAGGCCTCACCAGAAACTGACCATGATGGCGTGACATCATGACCTTTCAGCCTCCAGAGCTGTGAGAAAATAAGCACTGCTCAAGCCGCCAAGTCTTTAGTATTTTGTTATCGCAGCCCCAGCAGATTAAAAAAAGCTAGAGAATTCCAGAAAAACACCTACTTCTGCATTGTTGACTACACTAAAGCCTTTGCCCCTGTTGATCACAACAAACTGGAAAATCCTTAAAGAGACGGAAATACCAGGCCACCTTACCTACCTCCTGCCAAACCTGTATGCAGGTCAAGAAGCAACAGTTAGAACCAGACATGGAACAATGGACTGGTTCAAAATTGGGAGAGGAGTATGTCAACAGATTAAGATAGTGAGCAAAATAACTTTGGGGTATCACTGTATCTTAAGAAAATGCAATAGAATGTTGTCATGTCAATAAAAATTATATGAATTCTTAGTCACTAGATTTTTGTTAAATAAGTGAAAAATAGGAGTGAAACCTTCTAAAAAGTTCAACATTACCACAGGTTTAACTTCCATAGGATATCATTACTTATAACTTATTCAGCTTAAGAAACTCACTGTATATAAACCTCTAACAATAGCTGAGAGTTTTTGAAATAATTCTGTAGGCTTTACCTAGAATTATAGAAGAAAAATATTCTTTATATATTATTTTATTTTAAAATCTTTTTGAAAGATGATAAACCGAAAACTCTGAGATTGTTTTCTGCCTAGAGTCTTCTCTCCATAGAGCAGGAGTTCTAAACTTCTCTTTCCCTATCGGCCTTCAGGTGGTTTATTTTTGCATTTGTTTTTTTCCCTTTTGCTAATGACCAAAATAAACACAGGTTATTAGAATTAACTTCTACAAAGAATTGAAATACATTTTAGTTTAATGTAATATAGTATTCTGATTGTGGTAAAATATTGGTTTCAGAAGAGTTTCTTTTGGAGCATATGGGGGAAACCTAAAGACAGACTTAAAGGATAAATTATTAAGTTTGTCTGGAGTAATAAAAACCTCATACAAAAGCTGACAGCCTTTAACATGAAGTAATCTAAGAGATATACAATTAGCAGATTTTGAAAGACAAGTAAACCTGCCTAATCTGTATCATAGAAGAATAAAAAGAAAAATAGGGGTGGCAAGACATGATAAGGAATGAAGACCAAAGTCTTGAGGATGGGGTAGGGCTTTCCAATATGGTCTCAGTCACATGGAGGATTGGCTCTCTCACCTCTCATGCAAATAGCAATGACCAAAACAGAAGGTCTCTGTTTTCATCACGTGTACATTCTAGTGGTGATCCATGGATGAGATAGGCCATGAATATTTACTTAAATGTATACATATCTATGGAGAAGGCAATGGCAATCCACTCCAGTACCCTTGCCTGGAAACTCCCATGGATGGAGGGGCCTGGTAGGCTGCAGTCCATGGGGTCATGAAGAGTCAGACACGACCGAATGACTTCACTTTCAGTTTTCACTTTCATGCATTGGAGAAGGAAATGGCAACCCACTCCAGTGTTCTTGCCTGGAGAATCCCAGGGACAGGGGAGCCTGGTGGGCTGCCATTTATGGGGTCGCACAGAGTCAGACACGACTGAAGTGACGCAGCAGCAGCAGCAGCATACATATATGTGTGGGGGGGGGGTGGGTGGGAAATAAAACAGGGTAAGTGGAAAAAGAGAGATGACAAATGAGATCTCTTCAAGCTGGTTGAGGGAAGGTGTTAGGGATGGCCTTCTGAGTATAGGTCAGAATAAAATGAGGGATCAAATAGATGCTGAGGATAAGAGCTTTCCTCTGAGACAGATGTCCAGATACAAGTCATTAAGCTACAGCTTCAAGCACAGTGTTAGGTAGTTCAGACATAGTTGCTGACAGTCAACTCCTACTGGGAGGAACTATCCCTAGAGAAGATTGATGTGGGGAAATCATTACCTGTTAGACTTTAATTATAAAGAATATCTATTTTAGAAACTTCTGGAGTACAAAATGAATAGTCAAGCTTCTCTTATAACTAAACAGCTTGAATGGGGAGGTGGTCAGAAAAACAATGGATTACATCGTTTAAATGATACTGCAGGACTTCACAAGTTACTTGGGGACTTTTGGTGTAGAGTTTATACTCCTTATAGGAAATACTCGACTTCAAGATGAGAGCATGGGAAAAGATCTAAAATGTAATTTTAACCATTGATGTGATTTTAATCTATTTATTTATTTTGAAATAAAAACATTAAAGTACAGAGTGAAGTCTTTTGTAACAAAAGGATACTGTATTTAAAAATTGGGAAAACTTGACCTGGTCAGTTTTTTTTTTTTTTTAAGAAAAAGCAGAAAATTTAGAAAATGTTTGGAAAATGCAAGTATGACAGCATAATCATGTTTGATTTAAGTATGATCTCTCTCTCTCTCTGAGTCATAAAGTCTTCAATCAGGGTTAGAAGACTCCACTAAGATTAGTGGAATATGATCTCATCACATAAACTGTTTCATGAAGAAGTTTTAGGAAAGGAAATAAAAAGATCACAAAAGGTAAAGATTGAGGGATAAAGAATGGAAAGGAAGGGAAGATAAGAGAAGGGATAGAGGAACTGAGACTCAACCATCACTTTGATACTAGAAGCCAAGGAAGCCAGGCACCACTCCAATTGGTAAAGACAGGAAAATTTGATTCATGAGGACTAAATGCACTTTCTAATCTTTTCTTTATCTATCTATCCATCCATCCATCCATCCGTTTACTTATCAATCCATCCATTTATTTTTTTAATAGAATGCCTTTTTTATTGAAGCATAGTTGTTGTACAACTGTTATATTTACAAGTGTATAATACAATGATTCACAATTTTTAAAGGTTATTTTCCATTTATAGTTATTATAAATATTGGCTGTATTCCCTCTGTTGTACAGTGTAGTCTTACAGCTTATTTTATACACAGTTCTTTATGTCTCTTAATCCTCTATCAGTGTATTGCCCTTCTCGCCTTGACTCTTCACACTAGTAATCACTAGTGTGTTCTCTTTATCTGCATCTGTTTCTTTTTTGATACAGTCACTAGTTTGTTGTATGATTTAGATTCACATATAAGTGATATCATAACAGTATTTGTCTCTGTCTGATTGATTTCATTTAGCATAATATTCTTCAGGTACACACATGTTGTTTCAAAGACAAAATAGGTTCTTTTTATAGTTTTCTCCATTATATATATATATACACACACACAGCAGTGAGACTGTTGGCTCATATGGTAGCTCTACTTCAGTTTTTGAAGGAATCTTCATACTGTTCTCCCTCATATCCGTACCAATTTACATTCCCACCAAAAGTGTAGGAGGACTCCTTATTCTCCATACCCTCTGCATCATTTATTATTTTTTTATTAATGATCTTTCTGACCAGAGTGAGGTGATATCTCATTGCAGTTATGATTTGCTTTTCTCTAATAATTAGTGATATTGAGCAGTTTTTCATGTGCCTGTTGGCCATCTGTATGTCTTCTTTGGAGAAATGTCTGTTTAGATCTTCTGCCCATTTTTATTTTTTTTAATATGCTGAGCTATATGAGATGTTTATATATTTTGGAAATTAATCCCTTGTCTGTCGCATTATTTGCATCAATTTTATCCCATTTTAAAGGTTGTCTTTTCATTTTGTTTATGGCTTCCTTTTCTTTGCAAAATCTTTCAGGCTTAATTAGGTCACATTTGTTTATTTTTGTTTTTATTTCCATTGTTCTAGGAGGCTGATCCAAAAAGACATTGCTATGATTTATGTTAAAGAGTTTTCTATCTATGTTTTCCTCTAGAAATTTTATAATATCTGGTCTTACATTGAGGTCTTTAATCCATTTTGAGTTTATTTTTGTATATGGTGCTAGAGAATGTCCTGGTTTCATTCTTTACATGTAGCTGTCCAGTTTTTTAGTGCTGCTTATGTAAGAGACTGTCTCTTCTCCAGTGTATATTTCTGTCACGTTTGTCATGTATTAACTGACCATCAGTGCATGGGTTTATTTCTGAGCTTTCTATCCTGTCCCATTGAGCTATATTTCTGTTTGTGTGCCAGTATCATACAGTTTTGATTACCATAGTTTTGCAGCATAGTCTGAAGACAGGAAGCCTGATTCTCCAGCTTTGTTTTCCTTCTCAAGTTTGCTTTGGCTATTTGAAATCTACTAGAACTCATCAATGAATTTTATAAAGTTTCAGGATTCAAAATTAATGCACAGAAATCTGTTGTATTTCTGTATACAAGTGATGAAAGATCAAAATGAGAAATTAAGAGAACAATCATGTTTATGATCACATCAAAAAGAACAAAATATCTAGGAATAAATTTGCTGAAGGAGGCAAAAGGCCTATGCTTTGAAAACTATAAGACACTGATGAAATAAACTAAAGACACAAACAGGTGAAAAGATATACTGTGTTCTTGGATTGGAAGAATCAATATTGTTATAATGTCTATACTGCCCAAGGCAGTCTACAGATTCAGTACAATTCCTATCAAATTACTAGTGGCTTTTTTCACTGAACTAGAACAAAAAAAGTTTAAATTTGTATGGTAGTCATTTAATAGAAGAAAAAATTATAGTTTTGGGCCAGGTTTAACATGATGTGTCAGCCTCAGTTTTTATTGTTTTGTTTTATTTATATCCACAGACAAAACAAATAAGGAAGTTACTAGCAGAATTTTAAAAATTTACTAATTAGGAAACAAATATGTTATGCCATGACCTAGTTAAAATATAGAGGAAAAAACATAGCTCACTTACTTCAAAGGTTAATGCTTTCATTTTATGAGACTCTCATTAACAATATATCATCAAATTATAATAATTAAATTGGATTGGATACCATACCAGAAGTTGAAATTTAAAAAATTATATTCTATCATGTATACTATCATGTAAGAATTGAATTGCCAGTCTATGTCTGACGCAGGATACAGCATGCTTGGGGCTGGTGCATGGGGATGACCCACAGAGATGTTATGGGGAGGGAGGTGGGAGGGGGGTTCATGTTTGGGAACACATGTAAGAATTAAAGATTTTAAAATTAAAAAAAAATAAATAAAATAAATAAAAAGAAAAAAAAATAAAAAATTATATTTTCTAATGAAAATAGCTTCCACAAGGTCTTAAAAATTCCTTTATATTAAGACTTCCACTATGAATTAAATGGAACCTTGGGGGACTAGAATAGTTATAGGATTTCCCATACACTAAATTAATCCAGGTCCCCAGAACTTTGTCAAGCAATACTAATGTTGAGGTGAATGAAAAAGATCTTACTTTTCATGTAAAAATATTTTAATGTACAAATCAAAACTACAATGACATATCATCTCACACCAGTCAGAATGGCCATCATCAAAATGTCTACAAACAATAAATGCTGGAGAGGGTGTGGAGAAAAGGGAATCCTTTTGTACTGTTGTTGGGGATGCAAATTAATACAGCCACTATGGAGAACAGTATGAAAATTCCTTTAAAAAGCTAGGAATAAAACTATCATATGACCCAGCAATCTCACTACTGGGCATATACCCTCAGGAAACTGTAATTGAGAAAAACACATGTACCCCAATGTTCACTGCAGAGCTCTTTACAACTCTAGGACATGGAAGCAGTCTAGGTGTCCACTGATAAATGAATGGATAAAGAAGTTGTGGTATATATACATGACAGAATATTACTCAGCTATAAATAGGAGTGCATGTGAATCAGTTCTAATGAGGCGGAAGAGCCTAGAGCCTATTATATGGAGTGAAGCAAGTCAGAACAGGAAAGACAAATATTGTATATTAGTGCATATGTGTGGAATCTAGAAAGATGGTACTGATGGTCCTATTTGTAGGGCAGCTAAGGAGAGGCAGACATGGGGAACAGACTTTTGGTCACAGGGGGGAGGGAGAGGATGGGGTGACTTGAGATAGTAGTACTGAAACACCTACACTACCATATGTAAAATAGATAGCCAGTGGGAATTTGCTGTATGATGCAAGGAACCCAAAGCTGGTGCTCTGTGGCAACCTAGAGGAGTGGGATAAAGAGTGAGGTGGGAGGGAGGTTTAAGAGGGAGGGGACATGTGTATGTTTGTGGCTGATTCATGTTGATGTATGGCAAAAACAATCACAATATTATAAAGTAATTATCCTTAATTAAAAGTAAAATTTTTAGAAAATTTTAAAATTTGAGACTGGCAGATACTCATTGCAGTATATAGAATTGATTAATGACAGGGACCTACTGTGGACCACAGGGAATTATATTCAGTATCTTGTGGTTGCCTATAATGGAGGAGAATCTGAAAAAGAATATATATATGTGTATATAGGCGAGGGTGGCATGATATGAGAAAATAGTATTTAAATATGTATATTACCATATGAGAAATAGATGACCAGTCCAAGTTCGATGCATGAAACATGGCACTCAAAGCCAGTGCACAGGGACAGCCCTGAGGGATAAGATGGGGAGGAGGGGGAGGGGGCTTCAGGATGGGGGACAAATGTACACCCATGACTGATTCATGTCAATGCATGGCAAAAACCACCACAATGTTGTTAAGTAATTAGCCTCCAATTAAAACAAATGAACTAATTTTTTTAAAAAGTAAAGGCAAGTAAATACACAATAGAAGCTCAAAATTTTTATAAAGTTAGTGTAATTAATTTTAATAGTATGTTTTCCTCAGTATAATACTATTACTGGTGATAGCTGGGTTAAAAAAAATGACTGATTTAATTTTTTAAGGGTTCAAGCCACACTCTTGCAGTGTGTGGTGGGCTTACTTGTACATCTTTACTAAGAATGTAGCATTAAATATTTCCTAGGTACCTAAGAAAACTTAGCTAAGTCCAATCACTGTAGGTATCTAAGCTAGACATTTGAATAAATGAATTAGTTTACTGTAATTTTGTTAGAGACTTTGAGCTATAAAGTCTAGGCAATCTGGTTTTATATTTTTATTTTGTGGCTTGAGGAACTTTTCCTGGCAAGGCTAAGCAACTTGCTGGAACCACAGCCAGTTAATGATAAACGAATTTCCCCAAAGTATCACTGAATTTGAAAACTGATAGTTTATAATAGAACAAAACAAAAACTAATAATGATAGACATATTACATATATTATCTTAAATTCTTATCACAATTCTAGAAAATATAATATAGCTTTCATATAATGTTGTTGTTCAGTCACCCAGTCGTGTCCTACTCTTTGTGACCTGTTGAACTGCAGCACACCAGGTTTCTCTGTCCCTCACCATCTCCCAGAGATTGCCCAACTTCATGTTCATTGCATCAGTGATGCTGTCCAGCCATCTCATCCTCTAACACCCTCTTCTCCTGCCCTCAATCTTTCCCAGCATCAGGGACTTTTCCAATGAGTCATCTGTTCACATCAGATGACCAAAATACTGGAGCTTCAGCTTCAAATCAGTCCTTCCAGTGAATACTCAGGGTTAATCTCCCTTAAAATTCACTGGGTTAATCTCCTTGCTATTCAAGGGACTTTCAGGAGTCTTCTCCAGCACCACAGTTTGAAGGCATCAATTCTTTGGCATTCTGCCTTCTTTATGGTCCAGCTTTCACTACCATATGTGACCACTGGGAAGACTTGATGACATGGACCTTTGTCAGCAGAACAATGTCTTTGCTTTTCAACATACTATCTAAGTTTGTCATTGCTTCCCTGTCAATAAGCAATCGTCTTCTGATTTCATGGCTCCAGTCACAGTCCACAGTGATTTTGGAGCCTAAGAGGAAATCTGTCCCTACTTCCACATTTTCCCCTTCTATTTGCCATGTGATAATGGGGCCAGTAGCCATGATCTTAGTTTATTAAATATTTAGTCTTAAGCCAGCTCTTTATCTCTCCTCATTCACCTTCATCAAGAGACTGATGCTGAAGCTGAAGCTCCAGTATTTTGGTCATCTGATGTGAACAGATGACACTGGAAAAGTCCCTGATGCTGGGAAAGATTGAGGGCAGAATGAGAAGAGGGCATCAGAGGATGAGATGGCTGCACAGCATCAATGATGCAATGAACATGAACTTGAAACTCTGGGAGATGGTGGGGGACAGGGAGGCCTGTCTTGTTGCAACCCATGGGGTCGCAAAGTGTCAGACACAACTGGGCGGCTGAAAAACAACAACAGTGAAACTGTTAAAAAACTGCTTAACCAAAACCAGAATTCTCTCTCTATCCACTGATCCACACATAACACATTGAGAAAAAAAATTGCCTTCTTTTAGAACATCTGAAGGCATGAAGATCAGAGATGCATTGTGAAATAAAACTTTTAAAAAAAATAACATGAACTGATTTAATCTTGCCCTACAATTGTTTAGATAATATGAAAACCCAATAAGTAATTCATTCAGTCTGAAATTAATTATGTATGATAATGTAATACCATGTGATTGTACCTGATAAATGCAAATGTAGTAAACATTAAACAGCAGTATCATTAGAAATGTAATAGTAATGTTCTTCCCTTAGAAATTCTGATTTTAATCTATAAGTATCTTTTGTGTGGTAGTTTTCAAAAAGAGTGATGTCCTGTTTGAAGTTTTAAAGTGGCATTGTCATATTGAGTTGTTCTACTTTTATATATAATAATAAAAAATATAAATATTTCTGACACCTCTATGTTCTGGGTTCCAATTGCAGTTGGGAAGAAACTCTAAACTGAAATTTAATAGAATGA
Source organism: Capricornis sumatraensis (assembly GCF_032405125.1). Classification (NCBI taxonomy): domain Eukaryota; kingdom Metazoa; phylum Chordata; class Mammalia; order Artiodactyla; family Bovidae; genus Capricornis; species Capricornis sumatraensis. Next base: position 22,886,269 of record NC_091086.1, read on the forward strand.
TGACCCCTAGGAATTTATCTGCCAATGAATAGTTATTGTGGTGATTGAATACTGAATGTTTAAATGTTCCATGGCATGAATCCTGATTAAGTTATTCTAATTTATATAAAGTATTGTATCTAATATATAGGCAAAATATTATCTTCCCTGATAACACTTGGGATCTAAAGATTTTTAAAGTTTTTAATAAAAGCACTCAAACAGAACTTCTTTTACCTAGGATTTGGTAGAAAATCTCACAGTAGATAACTCCTCTTCTGTCTAGCGTCCAGTTTGTCTCTACTGGAATGGACATAAGGATGCTAGACACATTCACTCACTCCAGTAGCTCTGGTTTGAATTCAAAGTATGATCTAGAGAGCAATAGTAGATGGTGGCAACTAGACCATCATACTTAATATGAGATACCATTGCAAAGAGAAGTGAAAATTGTAAAATTCATTAAAAGCAAAATACTTGTACTATCAGTATTTAGTTTAGGTGTCAAAGCAGAACCATATTGCAAATTCACCAGCAAAAGGGTGAAGGAAAGTTACAGACCTGGGAGTGTCGGGAGGTATGAGTGGGAAAAGTAACTCATACCAACATTTTTCATTCAATTAGACTTGCATTCATTGCTAGATTAGCACAAAAATACACCAGTTATTTCTAAAGATAACGTTTATATTTTAGAAATTAAGAATATGAATTAAAACAACTTTAACTCTTTATGGTTTAAAGAAAGTTTTCAGCTCTCAGAGCTTCTTAGATTACTAAACAGACACAGGAGGAAGTCTGGCTTCTTTATTAAAATTATACTAAAAACAAGATTATGAAAAATAAAAGAATAAAGTGTATTTTACACTTCACTGCAATATATTTTCTCCTAAAATATGTTTTAATGATTGGAAAAATAGTGAAAATGTGAACATATAAGTAGAATTCTTCAGAGACTCTCATCACCAGGTTCACATGGATTCATACAATCAGAAGTCAGTGGGCCTTTCACAAGCAAGTTATGTTTCCAGGCTTAGCTGTATTTCCAGGTCATTATCTGCTCTGCACACTGCAGAGGAAAAACACATAGCCTAGCTTAGAGTCTCATTTTCCATTGCTTTCATAAAGTACCAAAAGGAGCAGAGGAGAAAATTAATCTAGACTTTTTGTGTCTAATTGATTTTCTTTCATGAGGTCTCTTGTTTTCTCATGTCAAAGTGTAGTACAATACTAGAAATTTTCATTTTGGAAAAAAAAAATTTTAATGTGTACAAATAATTCTCATTTTGGATGAGTGTTTTGGAGTAACTAAATTCACTGTAAAATACCTTTTGCATATAGACTTTTATCTGACCAGTAACTACATGCTTTCCATTAAAAGGCAATATTTTTATGAATTATTCTTAGCTTTTTGTGCTTTAAAAACGTGTAAGCCATGAGGTTAGCCTTCCACTGCTTCTCCCTTGGTATTTAAGTCCCTATTTCTATTAAGAACAACTGTTAGGTGGCCTTGACCTACAGCTTGACACATGGCACTTTGCTCTAGAATAGAAGTTATTCAGCACCTTCAGTCCCCCAAGAAAAACATGTTTATATAAATAAAAATAATTAAGGAGAAATTATCATGGTTATTTGAAGGATAAAATAACAATACTTATGTGTTTAAGTCACTTGGCTAGAAATCTTACAAAATAGTTATAATTTTATAAGCAATTATTGTATAAAGAAAGGAAGAGGAGGTGAGTAAAAATGTGTGTGCATATTGTCATATTTTAAATATGTACACACATATTTTAATAGCTGGTACTGAGTTTCCTTTAAGGATGACTCTTTGCTTCGAGAAAGACGTAATAATCTATTTGTGACTAGAACGTTTAGCTCTGAGAGAGAGAATATTCAGAGACAAGAAAGAAAAAAGAGATAAACTGTCCTTTAGGTGAAATTTTTAAAAAATTTGGAGATAAAGAATAGAAAAGACTGAACATAACTGGTAGGAGGTAAGAACCTAGCAATATAGTGTGGACTTTGAAAATATGAAAAATCCACAACAAAATTTAGCCAAAGAAACCATTTCAGGGACTGTATGGTCAAAGTAATTCAATATTAAAAATTTAGTCTTTAAATAAGTTATTAGTATACTCATAATGTAGCCACCTTTCATTTCCCCCAAATTTAAGCAAAGGGTCATATGCTAATACTAATAACTTTTACTGAGCATATACTATTAATCAGCTACTGTACTAGGCACTTTAAATTATTGTTTAATGAATACAAAGCCTTACAGTAATGATTTTTGTTATCACTGTTTTAGGCAGCGAAAATAAGTAAAAGCTCAACAGTGATACAGCAGAGAACAGAGGAATAGGATATAAAGCCCAGTGTGGATTGCACCAAAGTCATCTTTCTCTAGACATCTGTGCAGAGGGGTCAGCAGAGTAGGGGGCAGTGATTCAGGAACCCCAGAGGGCTACCAACTGAGAGTGAAATGGTATCAGGGACATAGATGAAGCATGGAACTGACACAAGAATAATCATAAAATATTCTTAGTTCCCTTAAGAAAAAACAAAACATAAAACTAGGAGGTGAACTTAAAAGGTGAAGGTGGCTGTCTTTTCACCTTGCTTATAGTTTCCTTTGTTGTGCAGAAGCTTTTAACTTTAATTAGGTCCCATTTGTTTATTTTTGCTTTTATTTCCAATATTCTGGGAGGTGAGTCATAGAGGATCTGCTGTGGTTTATACAGGAGAGTGTTTTGCCTATGTTTTCCTCTAGGAGTTTTATAGTTTCTGGTCTTACATTTAGATCTTTAATCCATTTTGAGTTTATTTTTATGTATAGGGTTAGAAAGTATTCTAGTTTCATTCTTTTACAAGTGAATCACCAGTTTTCCCAGCACCACTTGTTAAAGAGATTGTCTTTACTCCATTGTATGTTCTTGCCTCCTTTGTCGAAGATAAGGCATCCATAGATGTGTGAATTTATCTCTGGGATTTCTATTTTGTTCCATTGATCTGTATTTCTGTCTTTGTGCCGGTACCATACTGTCTTGATGACTGTGGCTTTGTAGTAGAGCCTGAAGTCAGGCAGGTTGATTCCTCCAGTTCCATCCTTCTTTCTCAAGATTGCTTTGGCTATTCGAGATTTTTTGTATTTCCATACAAATTGTGAAATTATTTGTTCTAGTTCTCTGAAAAATACCGCTGGTAGCTTGATAGGGATTGCATTGAATCTATAGATTGCTTTGGGTAGTATACTCATTTTCACTATATTGATTCTTCCGACCCATGACTTCCGACCCATATTTCTCATCTATTTGTGTCCTCTTTGATTTCTTTCACCAGTGTTTTATAGTATTCTATATATACGTCTTTTGTTTCTTTAGGTAGATATATTCGCAAGTATTTTATTCTTTTTGTTGCAATGGTGAATGGAATTGTTTCCTTAATTTTTCTTTCTGTTTTCTCATTGTTAGTGTATAGGAATGCAAGGGATTTCTGTGTGTTTATTTTAGATCCTGCAACTTTACTATATTCATTGATTAGCTCTATTAATTTTCTGGTGGTGTTTTTAGGGTTTTCTATGTAGAGTATCATGTCATCTGTAAACAGTGAGAGTATATATATATGTGTATATATATATATATATATATATAATGGAATATTACTCAGCCTTAAAAAGAATACATTTGAATCAGTTCTAATGCTAGTGGAGGTGATGGAATTCCAGTTGAGCTGTTACAAATCCTGAAAGATGATGCTGTGAAAGTGCTACACTCAATATGCCAGCAAATTTGGAAAACTCAGCAGTAGCCACAGGACTGGAAAAGTTCAGTTTTCATTCCAATTCCAAAGAAAGGCATGCCAAAGAATACTCAAACTACTTCACAATTGCACTCATCTACGCTAGTCAAGTAATGCTCAAAATTCTCCAAGACAGGTTTCAGCAATACGTGAACTGTGAACTTCCTGATGTTCAAGCTGGTTTTAGAAAGGGCAGAGGAACCAGAGATCAAATTGCCAACATCTGCTGCATCATGGAAAAAGCAAGAGAGTTCCAGAAAAACACCTCTTTCTGCTTTATTGACTATGCCAAAGACTTTGACTGCATGGCTCACAATAAACTGTGGAAAATTCTGAAAGAGATGGGAATACCAGACCACCTGACCTGCCTCTTGAGAAATCTGTATGCAGGTCAGGAAGCAACAGTTAGAACTGGACATGGAAAAACAGACTGGTTCCAAATAGGAAAAGGAGTACATCAAGGCTGTATATTATCACCCTGCTTATTTAACTTATATGCAGAGTACATCATGAGAAACACAGGGCTGGAAGAAGCACAAGCTGGAATCAAGATTGCTGGGAGAACTATCAATAACCTCAGATATGCAGATGACACCACCCTTATGGCAGAAAGTGAAGAGAAATTAAAAAGCCTCTTGATGAAAGTGAAAGAGAAGAGTGAAAAAGTTGGCTTAAAGCTCAACACTCAGAAAACGAAGATCATGGCATCCAGTCCCATCACTTCATGGGAAATAGATGGGGAAACAGTGGAAACAGTGTCAGACTTTATTTTTCTGAGCTCCAAAATCACTGCAGATGGTGACTGCAGCCATGAAATTAAAAGACTCTTACTCCTTGGAAGAAAAGTTATGACCAACCTAGATAGTATATTCAAAAGCAGAGACATTACTTTGCCAACTAAGGTCCGTCTAGTCAAGGCTATGGTTTTTCCTGTGGTCATATATGGATGTGAGAGTTGGACTGTGAAGAAGGCTGAGTGCCGAAGAATTGATGCTTTTGAAGTGTGGTGTTGGAGAAGACTCTTGAGAGTCCCTTGGACTGCAAGGAGATCCAACCAGTCCATTCTGAAGGAGATCAGCCCTGGGATTTCTTTGGAAGGAATGATGCTGTAGCTGAAGCTCCAGTACTTTGGCCACCTCATGTGAAGAGTTGATTCATTGGAAAAGACTCTGATGCTGGGAGGGATTGGGAGCAGGAGAAGAAGGGAACGACCGAGGATGAGATGGCTGGATGGCATCACTCACTCGATGGACGTGAGCCTGAGTGAACTCTGGGAGTTGGTGATGGACAGGGAGGCCTGGCGTGCTGCGATTCATGGGGTCGCAAAGAGTCTTCATGACTGAGCAACTGAACTGAACTGAACTGAACTGAATAAGTTGGGTGAAACTGGAACCTGTTATACAGAGTGAAGTAAGCCAGAAATAAAAACACCAATACAGTATACTAATGCATATATATGGAATTTAGAATGATGCTAACGATAACCCTATATGCGAGACAGCAAAAGAGACACGGATGTATAGAACAGTCTTTTGGACTCTGTTGGAGAGTGCAAAGTGGGGGTGATATGGGAGAATGGCATTGAATCATGTAAATTATCATATGTGAAACGAATCACCAGTCCAGGTTTGATGCATGATACAGGGTGCTCAGGGCTGATGCACTGGGATGACCCTGAAGGATAGGATGGGGAGCGAGGTGTGAGGGGGGCTCAGGATGGGGAACACATGTACACCCATGGCAGACTCATGTCAATGTATGGCAAAATCAATACAATATTGTAAAGTAAAAAAATAAATAAATAAAATGGAAATAAAAAAGGTGAAGGTGGAAATCCATAACATCTGAATTAAGAATATAGAAGTGCTCTAGATGTGAAATAGTAAAACCTTAACTATTTGGAAATCAAATGGCACTAAAGTCTTCATTCTTTTCAAAATATATCACATTTCTCTCTGATTTCTAAAGCAAAAACTTAGTGCATTAAAAATTTCACAGATTCTGGGAAATACCCTTGACTTTTCTATTTATTAATAACTCTATAACCTTGGAGAAAGTATTTACCTCCCTCAACCTTATATTCCTCTTTCACAAATTAAGTGTAAAAATAGCTACTTTTTTAGTTTGTTATGAACTTTCAATGGAGACATATCTGTATCTATATTTATCTATGTAGCTATGTCTATATCTATAGATATATCCCACCATGCCTGATACTAAGGGGGAGCTACAGGGAAAGTATTCTCTTTGTGGAACATAAGTTAACATTTTCAGGATGACCCAGGGTGATGATTATTAAAAAAAAAAAAAAAACAACAACAACAACTACAGCTTAAGGAAGTATGAGTTCTGTTTATCCTTTTGCTAAATGACTCTTGACCACAGTCTGCTTTTCTCTTTACTCCTGGTTTTGTACACAACTTGCCCTCAAGCTATCATCTGACCCTTCTTGCTGCTGCAAGTAGTTTGAAGAAGTTGGAAAGAGAAGAAATAAAATTTCTTTCTGCGGAAATTAGTTTCAAAAGTCCAAGCCTAGAATAATAGACACTCTGGATATACTTGTTCTGTTTGTGTCTGTGTGTGTGTGCATGCTCAGTCACTCATTGTGTCTAACTGTTTGCAACCCTATGGACTGCAGCACACTAGGCTTCCCTGTCCTTCACCCTCTCCCAGAGTATGCTCAAACTCATGCCCATTGAGTTGGTGATGCCATTCAAGCATCTCATCCTTTGTCGCTCCCTTCTCTTCCTGTCCTCAGTCTTTCCCAGCATCAGGGTCTTTTTCAGTGAGTTAGCTCTTCACATCTGGTGGCTAAAGATTTCCAAACAAACATCAAAATAAAAGGAAGTTAATACTGATGTACTGCTATTATCTGATAACTAGAGGCTCATTTAGTTTCTCTAATTGCCCTAAGAATGATTCTTAACAGATTTAGCTCCAATTCACATGCAGTAAACTGTACATGAAGTGTATAATGTTTTAACATATATACATATTAGTAAAACAATCACAGTCAAATAATAAACATTTATATCACCCCCACCAAAGCTTCCACATGCTCGTTTTTATCTAACTTCTTTCACCTCTCCCCTTTGTAACCTCCTAAACCATTCCTAGTCAAATACTGATGCACTTTATAATTAACTTGAAATTTCCAGAATTTTATATAAATGGAATTATACATTTATTATTTTTTGTCTTCTTTCACTTAGGAAAATTAATTTGAGTTACATCCATATTATAGAATGCATTAATAATTCTTTAATTTTAAATGTAGAATATGATATTCAATTTCTTTATGCATTTGCTTGCTGATGAATATTTCATTTATTTCCAGCTTTTGGCTATTGAAATAAAGCTGTTATGAACAGACATATGAATATCTTAATGGACATATGCTTTCGTTTCTCTAAGAGTGAAATGACTGAATTAGAAGATGGATACATTAAAGAAAAGTTTTTATATGTCTAACTGTTTTCAAAATGGTTGTACTATTTTATAGTTCCACTAGCAGTCATTTCCTCCAAATCCTGACGATATGATGAGTCTTTTCAATTCTATCCACTGGGAAAGATGTGTAGTTGTGTCTCATTGTGGTTTAATTTGCTGTTTCTCAAGGGGCTAATGATATTGAACATGTTTATTGTGCTTGTAAGGCACTGTTTGTCTTCTTTAGTGAAGCTTCTGTTCAAATCATTTGTTCATTTTTAACTGGGTTGTTTATGTTCCTATTGTTGAGGCTTGAGAGTTCTTTATATATTCTGAATCTAAGTCTTTTATCAGACATATGGTTTGTAAATATTTTCTCACAGTGTGTATCTTTTTATTCTCTCAAAAATTTTGAAGAGTAAAAGCTTTTCATTTTTATGGATACCAATTTAGCTATTTGTTCTTTTATGAATCATGCTTTTGGTGATTTATATAAGAAAACTTTACCTAATTCAAAACCTCAATTTTTTCTCCCATATTTCCATCTTTAATTCATGTTTTATGTTTTAAATTTAAATCAATAATCTATTTTGAGCTAATATTTGTGTACAGTGTGAGAACTCAATAAAGATTTTTAAAATATGAATATATCCAATTTTAAGTCATGTTTGTTATAAAGATTATCCTTTTTCTACTGAAGTACTTTCTCATTTTGTAAATCAATTGTCCACACTATTTCTGAGCTGTTAAGTTCCTTGATCTAGTGTTTGTATCTCAACACTGATACCACACTCAGTTCAGCTCAGTTCAGTTCAGTCGTGTCTGACTCTTTGCAACCCCATGAATCGCAGCACACCAGGCCTCCCTGTCCATCGCCAACTCCCGGAGTTCACTCAGACTCATGTCCATCGAGTCAGTGATGCCATCCAGCCATCTCATCCTCTGTTGTCCCCTTCTCCTCCTGCCCCCAATACCTCCCAACATCAGAGTCTTTTCCAATGAGTCAACTCTTCCCATGAGGTGGCCAAAGTACTGGAGTTTCAGCTTTAGCATCATTCCTTCCAAAGAAATCCCAGGGCTGATCACTGGAGCTTTACAATTGTCATGAAATCAGGCAATATTAATTCTCTAACTCTGTCCTTCCTTGAAATTTTATTATCTATTCTAGGTCTTTTGACTTATGAACTTTGAAAACTATGTTTTTGTTTTTTTAATTTCTAAGAAAAAAGTCAAATTGAAATTGTGTTGAATCTACTGATCATTCAGGGGAGAACTGACATCTTAATGTTGGTTCTTTTAACTTATAACCAATGTATCACTCTCATTTTTAGGCTTTTAAAATTTCTCTCAGCAATACTTCATAGTTTTACATATTTGTCAGATTCACTTCCAAGTATTTTATATTATTTGATGGCATAGTGAGCTGAATATTTATTTCTATTTATGTTATCTGTTGTAGTATATAGGAATGCAATCAACTTTTTACATTGATCTTGTTGAAGATCATTATTAATTTCTAAATTCAGCTTTTTAATTTCTTAATCAGATTTTATACACAGATAATTATGTCATCTGTGAACAAAGATAAATTCAGCTTTGCTATTTTTGCAGTTATGTGTGTCTGTGTCCTTCGTGTTCAGTCGTGTCTGATTATTTGCAATCCCATGGGTTGTAGTCCGCCAACCTCCTCTGTTCATGGGGTTCTCCAGGCAAGAATACTGGAGTGTGTTGCCATTTCCTTCTCCAGGGGATCTTCTCAACCAGTGTCTCTTGAGTCTCTCAAATCGGCAGGCAGGTTCTTTACCAGAGCAGTATGGCTTCCTGTTAATTCTAGCTTTACTGCTCCCGCTAGATCCTTCAGTACAGTAATGCTGGATTGAATTTTTGAAAATTAATAACCTTGATTCGTTCTCATGTTTAGGGAAAAAGCATCCATTTTTACCATTAATTATGGTGTTAACTGTGGGCTTTTTGTAGATGCCCTTTTTCAGATTGAGGATGTTCCCTTCTATTGCTAATCTGCTGAGAGTTTTATAAGGAATGATTGTTAAATTCCATCAGATGGTTTTTTCCCCATGTATGTTGAGATAATATATGGGTTTCCTTTTTTAATTTGCTAATATGGCAAATTACAATGAATAATGTTAAAATATTAACTTTGCATTCCTGGAATAAACCTTTGTTGTGTTATTTTTATTTTTATATATATTGTTGAATCTAATTTTCTAAAACTTTAGTTAGAAATGTTGTTTCTATTGATATTTTCATGAGAGATTGTTCTACAGCTTTTCTCTTAGAATGTTTATGTTTAATTTGAATATTAATATGAGACTGGCCTCCTAGAATGCTTTCAGAAATTTCATTCCTCTCTAATTTTCCAAAAGAGTTTGTGTAGAGTTGCTATTTTTTTTTAAATGATTGTTAAAACTAACCAATGAATCTACCTGGACCTGATATTTTCATTCTGGGAAAGTTTTTACCTATCAGATTAATTTGTTTACTATATATATGTCTGTTTATTTTAACTATTGCTTCTTGAGTGAAATTTATAAGGTTTTATATTTCAAGATTTTTATTCGAAGATGTTAAATTTATCATAAATTTGTTTAGAAATTTTATTATTATTGCATTTCATTATTATTCTATTAATCTCTATTAGTCTATAGTGATGTTACATCTCTGATTCCTAAATCTGGCAAGTTGTGTCTTTTTTCTTTCTGATCATTCTGGGTAGAACTTTAAATCATTTTATTGATTTTTCCTTAAAGATTTTTATGGTTTCTGTTTTATTTATTTCCTACCTGACCATTTCATCTACTTATTTCATATTACATTTTTTTTAGTTGCTTAAGGTATAATCTACTTATTCCATATTACTTTCATCTACTTATTTCATATTACGTTTTTTTTAGTTGCTTAAGGTATAATCTACTTATTTCATATTACTTTCATCTACTTATTTCATATTACATTTTTTTTTAGTTGCTTAAGGTATAATCTGAAGTCATTGATTTGAGACCTTTTTAAAATTTTCTAATATAGATACATAGTGCTGTTTTATAAATTTCACCACCAACTCCAAGGACTGGTTTAGTGGCATACCATGGTTTTTAACATGTATTCTGTTTTCATTTTCTTTCTCAGTTTGAAAATTTTATTTTTCTCTTGGTTTCTTCTTTGACCCATTAATTATTTGGATGTGTGCTATTTTGTTTCCAAATACTGGGAGATTTTTTGGAGATCCTTTTTTCAGTTGATTTCTAATTTAATTACATTGTAATCAAATAACCTACTTTCCATGACTCAAATAATTTTAAATTTGTTGAGATTTTTCTTATAGTCAGGATATGTTCCATCTTGGCAAATAGTCTGTATACATTTGAAAAGGTGTGCATTCTCCTGATATCTAGGTGGGTTGTTCTATAGATGTCAATTAGGGAAATCTGGTTAATAGTGTTCAAATCTTCAATATCCTGTATAATTTTCTGAGCACTTATATCATTTATTGAGGGATTAGTGTTAAAATTGCTGATGGTAATTGTTTGTCTCTTTTATCAATTTTTGCTTTGTGTATTTCAAAACTTTGCATATTTCAAACCTATGTCTGTTTCACAAATTGTCACTTTTATTATTAAATGGCCTTCTTTATCCCTGCTGTGTGATATCACCTCATAGGGATGCTCATTTCAGGTTGTGTGCAATCTGAAAGCTTTTCCCCACCCAGGGATCAAACCCAAGTCTTCTTGGCAAGCAGATTCTCCACCAAGCCCCCTGGAAGCACATGTTATCTGTATGATTCTAAATACATGGTAAAGTTTGGACAGTCTAATGAAGGGCTCTCCTTCTTACCCACCTTGGTACCCTACAATTCATGCCAGGCCACTCACCCACCCCCATCCTACCTCAACACGATCTTTCTTTTAACTCTTGTTGAGCTTCAACGTTCCATTCTGGGTTGCCTTCCATGTACAGACTCTTTTCACCTCACGTTGTCTTTGACATTCCCTGCTGGGAAGTCCATTTTTATATTTTCCTTACCTGATCAGCCCACCATGGGCTGCTTTCTTATGCAGACACCTACTTTACTACATCTAGGTTCCAATCTGCCCCACACTAGGCTACTCCTCCTGAAAGTAATTCTCCTCATTGTACACAGTGCCACATACTATATGCCCAATTCCCACTAACCCACACAGACATCCTCTTCAAACTAACTGCTGTGACTTTTTCTTAATCTGGGCTACTCCATCTCACCCATCCTCAAGCCAGCCAGATGCCTCTCTTGCTGAGTATTATATTTTGGGCAAAGTCCTTCAGGGAGAAATGAGAAAAATAAGAGGAAAATTGAGCATGCATTTTTGTGCTTGAAAACTTTCTTTCCTAAATTGTGTTCTTGACAAGAGATAATTGGGTTTTAAGTTCTTACAGGCAAGGCATTCTCTGTTTTGTTGTTTAGGTGCTAAGTGAAAGTCACTCAGTTGTGTCTGACTCTTTGCAACCCCATGGACTATATAGTCCATGGAATTCTCCAGGTCAGAATACTGGAGTGGATATCCTTTCCCTTCTCCAGGGGATCTTCCCAACCGAGGGATCAAACCCGGGTCTCCTGCATTGCAGACAGATTCTTTACCAGCTAAGCCACAAGTTGCTAAATCATGTCTTAACTCTTTTGCAACCCCATGGAATGTAGCCCACCAGGCTCCTCTCCCCATGGGATTTCCCAGGCAAGAACTGGAGTGGATTGCCATTTCCTTCTCCAGGGGGTCTTCCTTACCCAGGGATCAAAACCAAGTCTCTCCGTCTTGGCAGGCAGATTCTTCACCACTGAGCCACCTGGAAGCACATGTTATATGCATGATTCTAAATACATGGTAAACTTCAGTAGCATATGGAGCATGGCAACCAACCTGCCTCAGTTACTGCTTATTTTGAAAGCCTAGAAAAACTAGTTAAACATTACTGAATTCTGGGGGAAAGCTAAAACCAATAATAAAGCTTGGGGGAAAATTAAAACCAAGAATAATGAAGATACTGATAGCTTACGGTGAACAATATTGGATTTGTGATCTCTGAAAAAGATTTAGCTTCAGGAACAAGGACAGGTCTTGATCTCTCAAGAGCTTTTGTGTAGCAGAGTTTTATTAAACTGAAAAAGGGACAGAGAAAGCGTCTGACATAAACATCAGAAGCGGGACAGAGAGTGCCCCTCTCTGCAGTCTTAGCAAAGGAATTATATACTGTTTAAATTAGTTATTACAATAAATCAAAAGAATGTCTCAAAGTTGTAAAAATTTTACCAGACCCAGTCCCACAATTTACATTTTAAGGTAATAGGATTAGAACTTAATAATAGAAAGATCTTACTAGACCCGCTCCCATAATATACATTTTAAGATAGCAGGATTAGTCAAAGGTTTTCAGGAAGAAGAAACTGTCCTTTGTTGTGTAATCAACAGTTCTGGGCTTAAAGGAAAAAAAAAACATTCAATGTGAATAAGACTAAGGAATGTAGAGAAAAAAAAATGTCCTTTCCTCCTCCTTGAGAATTCAGTTCAGTTCAGTCGTTCAGTCCTGTCCTACTCTTTGTGACTCCATGGACTGCAGCACGCCAGGCCTCCCTGTCCATCACCAACTCCTGGACCCTAGTCATACTCATATCCATCATGTCAATGATGCCATCCAACCATATCATCCTCTGTCATCCCCTTCTCCTCCTGCCTTCAATTTTTCCCAGCATCAGGGTCTTTTTCATTGAGTCAGTTCTTCTTGGCACATGGCCAAAGTATAAGAGTTTCAGTTTCAGCATCAGCCTTTCCAATGAATATTCAGGACTGATTTCCTTTAGGATTCACTGGTTTGATTTCCTTGCAGTCCAAGGGACTCTCAAGAATCTTCTCCAACAGCACAGTTTAAAAGCAGCAGTTCTTCGGCACTCAGCTTTCTTTATAGTCCAACTCTATCATCTTTACATGACTCCTGGAAAAACCATAGCTTTCACTAGATGGACCTTTGTTGGTAAAGTAATGTCCCTGCTTTTAATATGCTGTCTAGCTTGGCCATAGCTTTTCTTCCAAGGAGTAAACATCTTTTAATTTCATGGCTGTGGTCACCATCTGCAGTGATTTTGAAGCCCAAATAAATAAAGTCTCTCACTGTTTACATTGTTTCCCCATCTATTTGCCATGAAGTAATGGACCAAATGCCATGATCTTACGTTTCTGAATGTTAAGTTTTAAGCCAACTTTTTCACTCTCCTCTTCCACTATCTTCAATAGGCTCTTTAGTTCTTCTTCGCTTTCTGCCAAAATGTGGTGTTATCTGCATATCTGAGGTTATTGATATTTCTCCTGGCAATCTTGATTCCAGCTTATGCTTCATCCAGTCTGGCCTTTTGCATGATGTACTCTGCATATAAGTTAAATAAGCGGGGCAACAATATACAGCCTTGACGTACTTCTTTACCAATTTGGAACCAGTCTGTTGTTTCATGTCCAGTTCAAACTGTTGCTTCTTGACCTGCATACAGATTTCTCAGGAGGCAGGTGACCTGCCTTGAGAATTCCAGACCCCTATCTCCTCTTCAAGAACCCCAGACGCCTCTCTCCTCCTTAGGGATCCCAGACTTCTTATCAACCTGCCTAGGAATTGACTCTCTCAGTATCTTCACATCCCTTGAGGGAAGTCATGATATCTATCATTTGTAGAAACTGAATCACAATAACATATCTCAAAACTAAATATTTTGTTTCCATTATTTTATTGTTGTTGAAGTTTTATTGTGGATTTCTAAATAAACCAGAGTTTAAATAACAGTTCTGATATATTTTTACACTTGGATAGCTGGGCAAGATTTTTAATAATCTTGTACTTTGTTCTTGTCGTTTATAAAGTATGGATAAGAAGACCTATTTTGCAGGACTCTTATGATAACTAAGTAATGAACATATGCAAACTGTCTAGAACATTCAAGAAATAACAGTGCCTAAGCAGTCCCCACCACCTCTCCTCAACTTTTTTCTTTTCTATTATGAAGACTAAATGTGAAAAGCATATTTTGAAAAGCATTTGATTTCAATAAAAGATGCTGTACTTAATAAATAGTTCACTTTTTTCTGTTACCTCAGTAATACAAATGAACATTAAAATGACAGAAGCATGGAGGGAATATCCAGAGTAGCAGTAATTAAGAAGAAAAATTATTAATTAAATTTTTTTGTGAACAGTACATATTTATGGCAAATTTTTTAATGGAACAAAAGAACAGCTAAATGTAATTTTCACACTTACCACTGTGCTTTAGTCACACTAAAACTGATTTATTTTTTAAATGTTTTTCACAATTTTATTGAGAAATAGACACACATCACTGTGTAAGTTTAAGGCATACAGTATAAGGGTTTATTTACTTATGTTGTGAAATGATTACCAGAATAGGTTCAATAACATCCATCTTCTCAAATAGACATAATAAAAAGAATAGAAAGAAGAAAAAATAAAGGAAAAAAATTTTTCCCTTTGAGATGAGAATTTTTAGAATTTACTCTCTTAACAACTTTCCAATATATCATACATCAGAGTTAGTTATAGCCATTATATCTCTTCCCACTCCAAACTCTGGTAGCCACAAATCTGATCTCTTTTGCTATGAATTTGGCAGCAGCATATTTTTCCTTCTGTGTTTGTTTGTTTTAGATTCCACATATAAGTGAGCTCATACAATATTTGTAAATATTATTTATTTATTAATTTTATATTTTAACAGTTGTTAACATAGTATGCATAGATTCTTTAACTTGAATTTCTTTACTTAATAATATATTTGGAAAATATTTCCATTATTTCTCATGAAAACTACCTCATTTTTCAGCATTTTTCAGTAATATGAATTTATTACAATTGTGTTAGTCATTCACTTCATAACTGGCCTTTGGGACATTTTAGAACTTTTTCTATTACAAAAAGTTCTGGAATATATTTCCTTGCATGCAGTTTTTACAACAGTAAAATTGTAATTGTATCATTAAAACATAAACTGAAGCATATGAAAAATATTGAGTTTATTTGAGCAAAAATGGATTGGAATTGGGTAGTGCCAAACCAGAAATCGTAAGGAGTACTCCACCACCAAAAGTCTGGGAAGAGACTTTTATACATAAGAGGCTGAATCAAAGCAAGAAAATTGTCGATTGGCTATAGCTTAAAGTCTAGTTGGCTGTCCTTAGATTTCAATTTTGTACCTTAAGGCATTTACAGACCTAGATTTTGGTTTGCTTACAGAAACTTCCAAAGCATTAGAGCCCCTTCTGATGGTCTCCTTATTTTATTACCTTAAAATTAGAAGTATAATTTTTGGATAAAAGCAGTACAGTTATATAGAAGTACAATTGTTGGATAATATTCTTAGTGGACATTGGAAAGTTCATCAATAGAAATTCTAATTTATATTCCACCAGCAATTTTTGGGAGGAAAGTGTACCATATCTTAGCCAAAGCATAAAAAAATAAGTTGTTTTATCTTTGCCAATATTTTAAATTTATGTTTCTAGTATGAATGAAATGGATTATGCTTTTTCTCATAAATTGGAATCATTGGCATTTCCTTTCCTGTGAACTTCCTGTTTGTACACTTAAATATTGTTATTGGTCAGTTTATTCTTAACAAGCTGAGGTTGTTAATATATTAAGAAAAAATATTTGGTTTCTGTTATGATTGATAAATGAGACTCCCCCAGGTAACGCTAGTAGTAAAGAATCCACCTACCAATGAAGGAAACGCAAGAGACATAGGTTCAATCCCTGGGTCTATAAGATTCCCCTGGAGGAGGAAATGGCAATCCACACCAGTATTCTTGCCTGGAGAATCTCATGGACAGAGTAGCCTAGCAGGCTACAGTCCATGGGGTCACAAAGTGTCGGTCATGACTGAGTGACTGAGCACACATATGATTGATAAATAATTTTTTCAGATTGTTATTTATTATTTTGTCATAGTTTTCCCCTATATTGTGACATTTTCTTATGTGAATTTTCAATTGGCAACATATTAGAAAAGTTCCCACATTTTGCAATTATAAAAACAAAATCCCTACATTATTTTCTTCTTGTCACACAAACACACCTAACTGGGAACCTTACAGTTATAGTCTTTATCCCCAGAAGTGTAGGTCCATCTAAAATTTGCCTATTCTTATAAGGAAAAAAAAGAATGGCTAGCTGGTAACAAAACCATAAAAACATAATGTCTGTATATATATGTGTAATATGTATATATCACATACATGTTTATATATATGACGTGCTACAGTCCATGGGTTCACAAAGAGTCGGACATAGTAACTGAAAAACGTATATTTGTAAACATACATATATGTATTTTAGATATATTTTGATATATATATATTTATACAGCATACATATATAAGCACACAAATCTATGCATATATCCATATCATAGATCTGTATGTATTGATATGTGTGACTATGCTGCTGCTAAGTCACTTCAGTCGTGTCCGACTCTGTGCGACCCCGTAGACAGCAGCCCACCAGGCTCCCCCGTCCCTGGGATTCTCCAGGCAAGAACACTGGAATGGGTTGCCATTTCCTTCTCCAATGCATGAAAATGAAAAGTGAAAGGGAAGTCACTCAGTTGTGTCCGACCCTTAGCATGGACTGCAGCCTACCAGGCTTCTCCAACCATGGGATTTTCCAGGCAACAGCACTGGAGTGGGGTGCCACTGCCTTCTCTGATGTGTGACTATATATATATCTGTAGCTATGTGTAGAGAGGGAAAAATAATTTTCCCTCTACCTTTCTAGGTTCTGTAGCTAAGATGCTCCCCACAATAATAAAAGACAGAGTAACAAAAACAAAAGTTTAATAACATATATACCTCATGTATACTGGGAGAGACTCAGAAAAACTGAGTGAAACTCCCAGAAATGGCCTAAGCCACAACCTTAAATACTGTCTTAGCTAAAGACAAAATCTCAGAGAAGCTGGGAGTATAGGGAGGCTGAACCAGACCTAAGTTTGAGTGTTTGAATGTCTCCTGCAGAGGCAAAGGTAGCAGCCACCTGCCGCGGGGACTGGAGCTCTGGCTGCCATGGACTTGGGAGGTGCAGCATGTGCTGTACGTCCTCTTGGAGGAGGTCACCATTAGCCCCACCATAGAGTCACCAAGCAGATGATCCACATGCTGGTAAATAATTATACCAAAGAAGTTCTCACACTTCTAGGGCCCACAACAGATTTCCCAACCTAAGGATCTGGCAAAGGGACTGAGAACCCCATGGAATTTGACTTTGAAGGCCAGTGGGATTTGATTACAGAACTTCCATGGAACTGAGGAAACAGACTCTCGGAGGGCACAGACAAAGCTTGTGTGTACCATGACCCAGGAGAAAGGAGCAGTGGCCCCATAAGAGACTGAGCCAGACTTGCCCATGAGTGTCCAGAAGTCTCCAGAGGAGGCATGGGTCGACAATGGCCTGGTGTGGGGTCAGGGGCACTGAATACAACGGTCCTGGGATTCACAGCATGGTGGCATAAGTCCTTTTGAAGGAGGTCCCCATTACCTCCATTACCCCTGCCATAGCTTGGCCTCAGGCCAAACTAAGGGAGGGAACACAGCCACACACATCAGCAGAAAATTGGGTTAAAGATTTACTGAGCATGGCCCTGCCCATCAGAGCAAGACCCAGTTTGCCCCACAGCCAGTACCCCCCATCAGTAAGCTTCCACAAGCCTCTTATCCTTCAGAATGAAAACCACAAGCACAGAAAAGTAACCAAACTGATCACATGGATCATAGCCTGGTCTAACTCAGTGAAACTATGAGCCATGCCATATAAGGCCACACAAAATGGACAGGTCATGGTGAAGAGTTTTAACAAAATGTGGTCCACTGGAGAAGGGAATGGCAAACTACTTCAGTATTCTCACCTAGAGAACCCCATGAACAGTGTGAAAAGGAAAAAAAAACAAAAGATATGACACTGAAAGATGAATTCACCAGGTCAGAAGGTACCCAGTATGCTACTAGAGAAGAGTGAAGAAATAGCTTCAGAAGGAACGAAGAGGCTGAGCCAAGTGGAAACAGCGCCCAGTTGTGGATGTGTCAGGTGGTGAAAGTAAAGTCTGGAGCTGTAAAGAACAACATTGCACGGGAACCTGGGATGTTAGGTCTATGAGTCAAGGTAAATTGGAAGTGGTCAAACAAGAGATGGCAAGAGTGAACATGGAAATTTTAAGAATCAGTGAGCTAAAATAGGCCAGAATGGATAAATTAAATTCTGATGACCATTAGAGAGTTGGACTGTGAAGAAGGCTGAGTGCCGAAGAACTGATGCTTTTGAACTGTAGTGTTGGAGAAGATTCTTGAGAGTCCCTTGGACTGCAAGGAGATCCAACAAGTTCATTCTGAAGGAGATCAGCCCTGGGATTTTTTTTGGAAGGAATGATGCTAAAGCTGAAACTGCAGTACTTTGGCCACCTCATGCGAAGAGTTGACTTATTGGGAAAGACTCTTATGCTGGGAAGGATTGGGAGCAGGAGGAGAAGGGGACGACAGAGGATGAGATGGCTGGATGACATCACTGACTCGATGGACATGAATCTGAGTGAACTCCCAGAGTTGGTGATGGACAGGGAGGCCTGGCGTGCTGCCATTCATGGGGTTGCAAAGAGTCAGACACGACTGAGTGACTGAACTCAACTGAAATGATATATGTTAGTGTGGGCAAGAATACCTTTGAAGAAATGGAGTAGCCCTCCTAGTCAACAAGAGAGTCTGAAATGCAGTACTTGGGTAAAGTCTCAAAAATGACAAAATGATCACTGTTCATTTCCAAGGTAAACCATTCAATATTACAATAATCCAAGTCTATGCCCCAATCACTAATGCTGAAGAAGATAATGCTGAAGAAGATGAACAGTATGAAAAGGCAAAATGATAGGATACTGAAAGAGGAACTCCCCAGGTCAGTAGGTGCCAAATATGCTACTGGAGATCTGTGGAGAAATAACTCCAGAAAGAATAAAGGGATGGAGCCAAAGCGAAAAAATACCTAGTTGTCAATGTGACTGGTGATAGAAGCAAGGCCAATGCTGTAAAGAGCAATACTGCATAGGAACCTGGAATGTCAGGTCCATGAATCAAGGCAAATTGGAAGTGGTCAAATAGGAGATAGAAGAGTGAAGGTCGACATTCTAGGAATCAGCGAACTAAAATAGACCTGGAATGGGTGAATTTAA
Source organism: Capricornis sumatraensis (assembly GCF_032405125.1). NCBI lineage: Eukaryota > Metazoa > Chordata > Mammalia > Artiodactyla > Bovidae > Capricornis > Capricornis sumatraensis. The sequence continues at coordinate 22,905,728 of NC_091086.1, forward strand.
CTCAGATGACCATTACGTCTACTACTGCAGGCAGGAATCTCTCAGAAGAAATGGAGTAGCCATCATGGTCAACAAAAGAGTCCAAAATGCAGTACTCGGATGCAATCCCAAAAACTACAGAATGATCTCTGTTCATTTCCAGGGCAACCCATTCAATATCACAGTAACCCAAGTCTATGCCCCAACCAGTAACGCTAAAGAAGCTGAAGTTGAATGGTTCTATGAAGACCTACAAGACCTTTTAGAACTAACACCCCAAAAAGATGTCCTTTTCATTATAGGGGACTAGAATGCAAAAGTAGGAAGTCAAGAAACACCTGGAGTGACAGGCAAATTTGGCCTTGGAATACAGAATGAAACAGGGCAAAGACTAATAGAGTTTTGCCAAGAAAATGCACTGGTCATAGCAAACACCCTCTTCCAACAACACAAGAGAAGACTCTACACATGGACATCACCAGATGGTCAACACCGAAATCAGATTGATTATATTCTTTGCAGCCAAAGATGGAGAAGCTGTATACACTCAACAAGAACAAGACCAGGAGCTGACTGTGGCTCAGATCATGAACTCCTTATTGCCAAATTCAGACTGAAATTGAAGAAAGTAAGGAAAACCACTAGACCATTCAGGTATGACCTAAATCAAATCCCTTCTGATTCTACAGTGGAAGTGTGAAATAGATTTATGGGCTTAGATCTGATAGATAGAATGCCTGATGAACTATGGAATGAGGTTCATGACATTGTGCAGGAGACAGGGATCAAGACCATCCCCATGGAAAAGAAATGCAAAAAAGCAAAATGGCTGTCCAGGAGGCCTTACAAATAGCTGTGAAAAGAGAAGCAAAAAGCGAAGGAGAAAAGGAAAAATATAAGTATCTGAAGGCAGAGTTCCAAAGAATAGCAAGAAGAGATAAGAAAGCCTTCCTCAGCGATCAATGCAAAGAAATAGAGGAAAACAACAGAATGGGAAAGGCTAGAGATCTCGTCAAGAAAATTAGAGACACCAAGGGAATATTCCATGCAAAAAAAAAGGGCTCAATAAAGGACAGAAATGGTATGGACCTAACAGAAGCAGAAGATATTAAGAAGAGGTGGCAAGAATACACAGAAGAACTATACAAAAAAGATCTTCACGACCAAGATAATCACAATGGTGTGACCACTCACCTAGAGCCAGACATCCTGGAATGTAAAGTCAAGTGGGCCTTAGAAAGCATCACTATGAACAAAGCTAGTGGAGGTTTTGGAATTCCAGCTGAGCTATTTCAAATCCTGAAAGATGATGCTGTGAAAGTGCTGTACTCAATATGCCAGCAAATTTGGAAAACTCAGGACTGGAAAAGTCAGTTTTCATTCCAATCCCAAAGAAAGACAATGCCAAAGAATGCTTAAACTACCGCACAATTGCACTCATCTCATACGTTAGTCAAGTAATGCTCAAAATTCTCCAAGCCAGGCTTCAGCAATACGTGAAATGTGAATATTCAGATGTTCAAGCTGGTTTTAGAAAAGGCAGAGGAACCAGAGATCAAATTGCCAACATCCACTGGATCATCAAAAAGCAAGAGAGTTCCAGAAAAACATCTGTTTCTGCTTTATTGACTATGCCAAATCCTTTGACTGTGTGGATCATGATAAACTGTGGAAAATTCTGAAAGAGATGGGAATAACAGACCACCTGACCTGCCTCTTCAGAAGCCTATATGCAGGTCAGGAAGCAACAGGTAGAACTGGACATGGAACAACAGACTGGTTCCAAATAGGAAAAGGAGTACATCAAGGCTATATATTGCCACTCTGCTTATTTAACTTATATGCAGAGTACATCATGAGAAACGCTGGGCTGAAAGAAGCACAAGCTGGAATCAAGATTGCCGGGAGAAATATCAATAACCTCAGGTATGCAGATGACACCACCCTTATGGCAGAAAGTGAAGAGGAATTAAAAAGCCTCTTGATGAAAGTGAAAGAGGAGAGTGAAAAAGTTGGCCTAAAGCTCAATATTCAGAAAACGAAGATCATGGCATCAGGTCCCATCACTCCATGGGAAATAGATGGGGAAACAGTGGAAACAGTGTCAGACTTTTTTGTGGCTCCAAAATCACTGCAGATGGTGACTGCAGTGATGAAATTAAAAGATGCTTACTCCTTGGAAGAAAAGTTATGACCACCCTAGATAGCATATTTAAAAGCAGAGATATAACTTTGCCAACAAAGATCCGTCTAGTCAAGGCTATGGTTTTTCCTGTGGTCATGTATGGATGTGAGAGTTGGACTGTGAAGAAGGCTGAGCACCGAAGAATTGATGCTTTTGAACTGTTGTGTTGGAGAAGACTCTTGAGAGTCCCTTGGACTGCAAGGAGATCCAACCAGTCCATTCTGAAGGAGATCAACCCTGGGATTTCTTTGGAGGGAATGATGCTGAAGGTGAAACTCCAGTACTTTGGCCCCCTCATGTGAAGAGATGACTCATTGGAAAAGACTCTGATGCTGGGAAGGATTGGGGGCAGGAGGAGAAGGGGACAACAGAGGATGAGATGCCTGGATGGCATCACTTACTCAATGGATGTGAGTCTGAGTGAACTCCAGGAGTTGATAATGGACAGGGAGGCCTGGCGTGCTGTGATTCATGGGGTCGCGAAGAGTTGGACGCGAATGAGTGACTGAACCGACTGATGAGGACCTATAAGACCTTCTAGAATTAACAACAACAACAACAACAAAAAAATGTCCTTTTCATCATAGGGGACTGGCATGCAAAGTAGGAAGTGAAGAGATACCTGGAGAAACAGGCAGATATGGTCTCTGAGTACAAAATTAAGCAGGGCAAAGGCTAACAGAGCTTTTCCAAGAGAACACGCTGATCATAGCAAATACCTTCTTCAAACATCACAAGAGACTACTCTACAGATAGACAACACCCGATGGTCAATACTGAAATCAGATTGATTATATTCTTTGCAGCCAGAAATAGAGAAGCTCCATGTACTCAGGAAAACAAGATCAGGAGCTGACTGTCGCTCAAACCATGAACTCCTTATTGCAAAATTCAGACTTAAATTGAAGAAGTAGGGAAAACCACTAAGCCATTTAGGTATGACCTAAATCAAGTCCCTTATGATTAACAGTGGAAGTGATGAATAGATTCAAAGGATTAGATCTGATAGACAGAGTGTCTGAAGATCTATGGACAGAGGTTTGAAACATTGTATAGGAGGCAGTGATCAAAACCATCCTCAAGAAAAGAAAGAAAAAGTGAAGTCGCTCAGCCATGTCTGACTCTTCATGACCCAGTAGACTGTAGCCCACCAGGCTCCTCTGTCCATGGGATTCTCCAGGCAAGAATACTGTAGTGGATTGCCATTTCCTTCTCCAATCTCCAAGAAAAAGAAATGCAAAAAGACAAAATGGTGGTCTGAGAAGGCCTTACAAATAGCAGAGAAAAAAGGGAAGTGAAGGCAAAGGAGAAAAGGAAAGATAAACCCATCTGAATGCAGAGTTCCAAAGAATAGCAAGGAGAGAAGAAAGCCTTCCTCAGTGAACAATGCAAAGAAATAGAGGAAAACAATAGAATGGGAAAGACTAGAGATCTTTTCAAGAAAATTAGAGATACCAACAGAACATTTCATGCAAAGATGGGCACAATAAAGGACAGATATGGTAAAGACCTAACAGAAGCAAGAGATATTAAGGAGTGGTGGCAAGAATACACAGAAATAAAATCCTCAGATATAACACACAGATATAATAGAATACACAGATATAAAAAATGTCTTAATGATCCAGATAACCATGATGGTGTGCTCATTCACCTTCACCCTGGCATGCAAAGTTAAGTGGGCTTTAGGAAGCATCACTATGAACAAAGCTAGTGGAGGTGATGGAATTGCAGCTGAGCTATTTCAAACCCTAAAAGCTGCTGCTGTTTAAGTACTGTACTCAATATGCCAGCAAATTTGGAAGACTCAGCAGTGGCCACAGGACTGGAAAAGATCAGTTTTCATTTCAATCCCAAAGAAAGGCAATGCCAAAGAAGGTTCAAACTATCACACAATTTAAGTCATCTCACATGCTAGCAAAGTAATGTTTAAAATCCTCCAAGCTAGGCTTCAACAGTACATGAGCTGAGAACTTCCAGGTGTTCAAGCTGGATTTAGAAAAGGCAGAGGAACCAGAGATCAAATTGTCAGTATCTGTTGGATCATGGAAAAAGCAAGAGAATTCCAGAAAAACATCTACTTCTGCTTCATTGACTGTGCTAAAGCCTTTGTGTGGGTCACTGCAAACACTGGAAAATTCTTAAAGATATGTGAATACCAGACCGCCTGACCTGCCTCCTGAAAAGCCTGTATGTAGGTCAAGAAACAACAGCTAGAACTGGACATGGAACAATGGACTTGTTCCAAATTGGGAAAATAGTATGTCAAGGCTGTATGCCGTCACCTTGCTTACTTAACTTATATGCAGAGTACATCATAAGAAATGCTGGGCTGGATGAAGCACAAGCTGGAAATAAGATTGCCAGGAGAAATATCAACAACCTCAGATATGAAGACAACACCACCCTTATGGCAGAAAATGAAGAGGAACTAAAGGGTCTCTCAATGGAAGTGAAAGAGGAGAGTGAAGAAGCTGGCTTAAAGCTCAACAATCAATAAACGAAGATTATGACATTTTGTCCCATCAGTTCATGCACATAAATGGGGAATCAATGGAAATGGTGACTTTATTTATCCAAGACTTTATTTTCTTGGAATCTAAAATCACTGCAGATGGTACTGTAGCCATGGAATTAAAAGACATTTGCTCCTTTGAAGATAAGCTATGACAAACTAGAAAGCATATTAAAAAGCAGAGACATTACTTTGTTAACAAAGGTCCATATAAACAAAGCTATGGCTTTTCCTTTGGTCATGTATGGATGTGAGGGTTGGACCATAAAGAATGCCGAGCAGCAAAGAATTGATGCTTTTAAACTGTGGTGTTGGAAAAGACTTGAGAGTCCCTTGGACTGCAAGGAGATCAAACCAGTCAATCCTAAGGGAAATCAACCCTGAATATTCATTAGAAGGACTGATTCTGATTCTGAAGTTCCAATAATTTGGCTACCTGATGGGAAGAGCTGACTTTTTAGAAAAGACCCTGATGCTGGGAAAGATTGAAGGCAGGAGGAAAAGGGGATGACAGAGGATGAGATGATTGGATGGCAAAACCAACTCAATGGATATGAGTTTTAGCAAGCTCTGGGTGATGGTGGTGGATGTGGAAGTCTGACGAGCAGCAGTCCATGGGGTCGCAAACAGTCAGACACTACTGATTGACTGAACAGCAACAATAGGGAGGCTAGTTAGAGGAGATGATTAGGAAAAGTAGAGTGAGGTTATGCAAAGTTGTCTGGCATTTTCTCTATTGATTAGAGTTCTTTTCATTTACGATCATTCTTCTCTTTCTGATAAACAGAGGGAAAGATTTTCAGAAGGAAATTTTCTCTTATAAATGTACATTTCCCTTGCTATTGCTAAGTCACTTCAGTTGTGTTCGACTCTGTGCAACCCCATAGAAGGAAGCCCACCAGGCTCCCCCATCCCTGGGATTCTCCAGGCAAGAACACTGGAGTGGGTTGCCATTTCTTCCTCCAGGCCATGAAAGTGAAAGGTGAAAGTGAAGTCGTTCAGTCCTGTCCTACCCTCAGCGACCCCATGGACTGCAGCCTACCAGGCTCCTCCATCCATGGGATTTTCCAGGCAAGAGTACTGGAGTGGGGTGCCATTGCCTTCTTATAAGAGTGTAAATTCTACTATTTTTAGATCTTTTCCTGTGACCGCTGCCAGGAGCCAGCGTGAGGAATCCCACCCATGACAAGGTGATGGGCAAGGCAAGTCAGGCCTCAGGGTTCCCCCTGGTATTTCCTGAGCATGTACCCCAAAAATAAGAATCTGCCTACCTTATTGTATTGTACTTTTCCACTCTTCTGACACTCTCTGGAAAAAGTTAACTCAGGGCTTTAGTCTTCTACATTTGAAAGGGATGTTTCAGTTCAAACCCCCTCTGATAACTCTCTAGCTTGCCTAACAGGTTCCCCCGGACCTTTTCCAGCTTGTGAATTGCTTACAGCCCCCAACCGGAGAGGCACAAAGCTTAAAGCATCTTAAAGATACAGAGCCTTTTCTAAAGAGCTAAAAATCATATTGGTGATGGGTTTCACTGTTGACTCAATGATTGCTGCCAGGCCTCCATATTCTTTATCTTTTAGACACCTGGGAGGATGTTAATCAATGTAAATGGGGTATGGAAAAAGATATATAATAATTTTGATGTTAGCAACACTAGACTTTTGAGTTAATTACTTTTCTTTTATTATAAATCACTGTACTCCTTTTACTTGTTTTAAGTTGCTGTATCTTTGCTATGTAAGAATGTAACTTTATTTAGTGCTTTCTGAGAGTGGCACCAGACTTTGGGAAGATCAACACAAATAAATCTTCTGGTTGACAAACCCTTATCAGAAAAAAGGCTGTAAAATGTTAATTGGCCCTTTTGGCTGGAAGATGATGTAAATCACCTAAGACTTGTGTATACAACTAGGTATGCAGAGAGAAAAGCCTGGTTTTGATAAGAGTATGGGCTGCTACCCATTGATCTCTATGTATAATCAGAAAGGTATAAAAGGCCTTTCTAGACAATAGAGGCTGGGAAAGTCATTGGAAAGACTGGTTTCCCCCGTGTCTCCTCTTTACTCTATTTTCTGGCTGAATTCCCATCTGGGGCTTGGAGGCTCGCCATGTATACTTACTTGCTCCAGCTTCTAAGATCCACGCAAGAGGGAGCCCAAGGTGGGGCACCACCCGCCTCCCCCACCCCCCCACCCCCCACTATGCAAGAGGACGTCGGTGGCCTAATGTAGATGGTGCAAGCTCCTTGTCTGGAACTTTATTGGCTTTTCAGGTAAACCAAGTTATTCAGCCTCTTTTCTCCACTAAAATTTCCTACTATACTACTTCCTCTTAATCTCTTTATATTTCTAATTAAATAAATAAGTTTTTCCTCGCCAACGCCGTCCCCGCTTCGAATTCCCTGGATCCACTGGGGCTGGACCCCGGCAGCCCGCTTCATCTAAAAAATATTCAGCTCAAAATAATCTTTATGCCAAAGAGGCATAGATGAGGTGGTATATTTTACTATTCTTCATATATAGACCATATCATATATAGCTTATGTAGACATATGAATATTCTATACATCATACATATAAAGGCATATGAAAGCGAAAATGGCACCACCATGTCCAACACTCACAGGCCCATGAACTTGAAGCCTTCCAGGCTCTTCTGTTCATGGGATTTCCCAGGCAACAACACTGAAGCCTTCCAGGCTCTTCTGTCCGTGGGATTTCCCAGGCAACAACACTGAAGCCTGCCAGGCTCTTCTGTCCATGGGATTTCCCAGGCAACAACACTGCAGTAGGTAGCCAACCTTTCCCCAGGTGATCTTCTTGACCCAGAGATCAAACCCAGGTCACCTGCACTGCACAGAGATTCTTTACCATCTGAGCTACCCGGGAAGCCCTATACAAACTTCACAAATACAACATAATTTTTTTTCTCTTGATGTTTTCTCTATTTACAAAAGAACATCAGATTACCTAATTCAGAGTTTCAAAATCTTATTTATAAACTCTAAGTATGGCAGGCTTAGATGGGTTACCCATCAGAAATGAAACCTATATCTCCAAGAACTGCAAATCAGAGTTGAAAACAAGTTTGCTTGAAATAGGATAGAGGGTAAAATAATGTTTCAATGCATAAGACTTCTCTGCCTCCCCAGGGATTTAGAATTTTCTTCCACCAACAGTTTAATGGGGCCCTTCAAACACTGGTGCCTGTGGAAAAATCACTGAATGGGATCATCTATTTCTAAACTTCCCACTGCAGGAAGTAGTTTGTATTGAAAGAATGGTGTGTAATGGAAACACAGTATAAAAATGAATGAGCTGAGGGGTGTTTTTCTAACAAGAATTGCCTGGGAAAGTACTGATCACATGAACCAAAGTAAGAATTTAAATCTTGTAATCTGGCAAAGACCATGTTGAACTCAGCCTCTTTTGATGTGATATGAAAACTTGAGCTCAAATAAAAATTTGCTCCTCTCCCCTCAAATCTTCTTTGATCTGTTTCTGTCACTTGGAAATAAGATGATACTCTCCAAGGTTTAAAATAGTTCCTTTACCAGAGTTTTGGTGAGATATAATAGAGGCTTTTAGACACACTGCCACTCGTTATGAGTTCACAAGGAGGTTGGGGATTAGGAGAAATAAAATAAAACTAGAATATGAATTATTGTGTGAGTAGTTGGCCCTAAGTACCATTAATATTATCACTCTGACAAGTCTCTCATCTCTAATGGCTTCAGAATAAACCTTATGTCAAAAAGATAAAAAAGAATATCTGATAGCATCAGTAACCTGAAAGTATCCAGGATCTTTCTTTTGCAGTTTACATCAAGAATTCATAGGCTGAAATAACATGTTACCACATTGGAAAGGTTAAGGTAATATAGAGAAAAATGGGGTTTTAGCCATTGCTCTGACCCGTTTAATTCTACACAATGCTTGTGTGTTTCATATTTAAAATGTCCTGAAGATATATGACTCTCAGGAGAAAAAAGACTTTCTACATATTTGCTGACAAAGGAGATAACTAGACCCTGCCACCCATGAGTTTCTTCCCTAGTGTACCAACCACCTTCTACTATCCTCAAAGTTTTTTGATCAAGGTTTTAGATGACCTCTACATCAGTTATCAGGTTCATGCTCTCTTTACTCCCAGCACAAACCCCTCTCTATACCAATTAGTAGTGCTTACCTAAAGAGATGATAGTATGCAAAAGTATTATACAGAGAATTCTCAAAGGTGGAATGGCTGACTTTCTGGTTAGTTAATTTCTTTCAGGTTGTGTTTAATGGAGTAATGTAGGGTTAAGAAGCAAAACATTGAACTAACTCCCTTTGTGCACAGAAGCAACCTGAATGCTTCTGAATAAAGCTAGAATGTCCATTTGCAAACCCCAGTAAAAGGGGTTATGGAACCAAACAGATAAACAGGAGGTGGAATGGAACCAGTGAGTCTGGAATCTTCTTCAGCATGGATGGGTAGGGTCTATTATGTTTAATAGTATGTGAAATTAGGACTCCTCTAGCCATCATAGGAAGGAAGTCATCGGCATTCACTTCCTTACAATCTATTCCTAATCATCCCCCCGCAACATACCTTTTATTTCCATTGCTCTACTGAAAATGCTGTCTGAATCTAAGACATAACCAGTGACATTTTTTACTGTTTCTCATCATTGTTGGCATTTCTGTAGCCCTTGAACCCATTTCTTTATTTTTAATTTTATTGGAGTATAGTTGATTTATAATATTGTGTTAGTTTCAGATGTACAGCAAACTGAATCAGCTATACATATATCTACTTTTTTAAAGATTCTTTTCCCATGTAGGCCATTATATAGTATTGAGTAGAGTTCCCTGTGCTGTACAGTTCAGTTCTGTTGAGTCGCTCAGTCGTGTCTGACTCTTTGCGACCCTGTGAATCGCAGCATGCCAGGCCTCCCTGTCCATCACCATCTCCCAGAGTTCACTCAGACTCATGTCCATCGAGTCAGTGATGCCATCCAGCCATCTCATCCTGGGTCGTCCCCTTCTCCTCCTGCCTCCAATCCCTCCCAGCATCAGAGTCTTTTCCAGTGAGTCAACTCTTCTCATGAGGTGTCCAAAGTACTGGAGCTTCAGCTTTAGCATCATTCCTTCCAAAGAAATCCCAGGGTTGATCTCCTTCAGAATGGACTGGTTGGATCTCCTTGCAGTCCAAGGGACCCTCAAGAGTCTTCTCCAACACCACACTTCAAACGCATCAATTCTTCGGCACTCAGCCTTCTTCACAGTCCAACTCTCACATCCATACAAGACCACAGCAGGTTCTTATTAGTTATCTGTTTTACATATGGTAGTGTGTATATCTCAATCCCAATTTATCCTTCTCCTCCCTTATCCCATGGTACCCATAAACTTGTTTTCTACATCTGTGACTCTACTTCTGCTTTGTAAATAAGTTCATTTGTGTTCTTTTTTAGATTCCATATAAAAGTGATATATATATAATATTTGTCTTTCTATGTCAGATACTTCAATCAATATGACAGTCCTTTGAGCCCATTTCTGATTGCTTTGTCTGTTTTATCATCAAAAAGAGAATCTTCTACTACAATAATCTGCATAATGTTGAATTGGAAATAATGAATGATCATTGTATCTTTACATGAAGATATTATAGGAAAGGTGTTCTAAAATAAGGTGACTGAACAAGACACAACTTTTTAAAAATAAGTTCAATGGCTTTTAAATTCTTTTTTTTTTAATTTTAAAATCTTTAATTCTTACATGTGTTCCCAAACATGAACCCCCCTCCCACCTCCCTCCCCATAACATCTCTGTGGGTCATCCCCATGCACCAGCCCCAAGCATGCTGTATCCTGTGTCGGACATAGACTGGCGATTCGGGTTTAAAAGGTTCAGTTTGCTGGAGATTCAAGGAGGATTTAAGTGTGATACTGGGGAGAGATGCTTATATACTTTGAGCCCAATCCCCCCACCCCCATAATAGACAAACAGAATTCAACAGAAGGAGGTTGTCAAATTGTCTAATTTCTACAGTTGAGAATGAAAACCAGAAATGTGAGATCCCCAGTGAAGTGAGTTCTCTAAAGGACCCACAAAAATATTCATAAAACAGACTCAGCTTAAGTATCTTCCAAGCCTTCATGTTAGTTGGTTAACAGTTATTTCACTGTTAGTTAACAAAAGTTATCACTCTAGTATGATCTTTATTCCTCTCTCTCCTCCTTCTACTCCATCAGTGTGTCAGAAACTTCAGTGATCCAGCTGTATTCAGTGTTTCCAGTGTGGAAACACTAAGCATAGAAAGAAAGAAGTTGTCAAACACATTTCCTTTCTTTCCCATTACAGAATTCCTAGCCTATAGCATTACTTAGCTAGGAAGGGGAAATGTACAACTTTGAATAATCTCAGAAGACTGACATTTCAGTTACTAAATTGAAACAGTTTTCTGTTCTAGAGGAGACTGAAAATATATAAGATGTGGCCAATAGAAAAGATATGTCCTGCTGAGCAAATTTAAGAACAATGGTAGATGAAAATCATTTTATGAATACATCATATTTGTTCAATATATGGACAATCCAGAATATACAGATAAACTTAAAAAATAAGTTTACATAAACTCCATCAGGTTTGGTTAATTATCATAAATATTTTTGTATACTTCAGTTCAGTTCAGTCACTCAGTCGTGTCCAACTCTTTGCGACCCCATGAATCGCAGCACGCCAGGCCTCCCTGTCCATCACCAACTCCTGGAGTTCACTCAGATTCATGTCCATCGAGTCCGTGATGCCATCCAGCCATCTCATCCTCAGTCGTCCCCATCTTCTCCTGCCCTCAATCCCTCCCAGCATCAAAGTCTTTTCCAAAACTCTTTGCATGAGGTAGCCAAAGTACTGGAGTTTCAGCTTTAGCATCATTCCTTCCAAAGAAATCCCAGGGCTGATCTCCTTCAGAATAGACTGGTTGGATCTCCTTGCAGTCCAAGGGACTCTCAAGAGTCTTCTCCAACACCACAGTTTAAAAGCATCAATTCTTCGGTGCTCAGCTTTCTTCACAGTCCAACTCTCACATCCATACATGACCACAGGGAAAACCATAGCCTTGACTAGATGGACCTTAGTCGACAAAGTAATGTCTCTGCTTTTGAATATGTTATCTAGGGTGGTCATAACTTTTCTTCCAAGGAGTAAGCGTCTTTTAATTTCATGGCTGCAGTCACCTTCTACAGTGATTTTGGAGCCCCCAAAAATAAAGTCTGACACTGTTTCCACTGTTTCACCATCTATTTCCCATGGAGTGATGGGACCGGATGCCATGATCTTCGTTTTCTGAATGTTGAGCTTTAAGCCAACTTTTCACTCTCCTCTTTTACTTTCATCAAGAGGCTTTTTCATTCCTCTTCACTTTCTGCCATAAGGGTGGTGTCATCTGCATATCTGAGGTGATTGATATTTCTCCCGGCAATCTTGATTCCAGCTTGTGTTTCTTCCAGTCCAGTGTTTCTCATATTCACATATAATCATACTGTCTACACTGTTTTATAATAATATAGTTTGAATGTATCCCCCAAACCCCAAAAACTAGATTAGTTTTTCATCTTATGTTTCTATAGGATCCTATACTTAACCCTATCATAACAGTTAATTATTTGATATTGAATTGCCAATCGCATTGTTTTGTTCCACTTTGGTATGCAGAATTGTGGGATAACCCCTTAGTGACTCTAAGCCTTGTATAGTACTTTCCTTTTTTAGTGTAGGTAGAATTTGTGGAGCATGATGAGTTATCACTACCATGACTGTGCTACATTATATGGCAAAAGGTATTAATAGATGATCTAAGTGAGTCTAACCTAATCACATATGTGCTTTAAAAGCAGAGAAGTTTCTCTATTTGGTGGCACAAGTGGAAGCCAGGGAGATTTCCAACCATGAGAAGGATTCAATGTGCCCTTGGTGGCTTTAAAGGTCAAGAGGGCTATGTGCCAAGGAATGAGGGCAGCCTTCAGGAAAGTGGACCCTAGCTGGCAACCAGTAAGAAAACAAGCTCCTCAGTGCTATGGCTTCAAATTGAATGATGGAATTCTGCAAAGAACCTGAATAGGTTTCTAAGCAGATTCTACCCTAAAGTGTCCTGATAAAAGAGCAGCTTGGCCAACCTCTTGATTTTTAGGGAACTCAATTAAGTCTAGCTCAGATTTCTGACCTAAAGAAATGTGAGTTAACAAATGGTTATTGTTTCAAGCTGCTAATTTTGAGGTAACTTTTTATACAGCAATAGAAACTAATACTCCAGTACTCTTGCCTGGAAAATCCCATGGATGGAGGAGCCTGGTAGGCTGCAGTCCATGGGGTCGCGAAGAGTCGGACACGACTGAGCGACTTCACTTTCACTTTTCACTTTCATGCATTGAAGAAGGAAATGGCAACCCACTCCAGTGTTCTTGCCCAGAGAATCCCAGGGACGGGGGAGCCTGGTGAGCTGCCGTCTATGGGGTCACACAGAGTTGGACACGACTGAAGCAACTTAGCAGCAGCAGCAGCAGAAACTAATACACTATGCCTGCAGAAGTAGACTGTAAATGCCTTAATTCTGGGAATATCTTGTTCTCCAGCACAGTGGTTGACAAAATAAATACATGGATTTATTGTTGAGATTAAAAGAGATAGCATGTAAATTTTCAACTGTAAATTGCAGTATAAATGAGAAGAGTTCTTTTGTCTGGTTCCAGGATGACACATTGGTTTCATCTCTGGGTCAAGACTTAAAATTTGTCAATGAACTTCTGCAATATTTAACCCTGATGTGACTCAATGGGAAAGAAGCCATGGTATATGTGGGGTCGCTGTGGGGAAGATCAGGGAAGGGACAGAACTTAGGATGGCATAAATGAGGCCTGAATCATTTCATTCTGTATGGGACCAAGCCGATTATTCAGATTAGGCTTGTAGAAGATGAAAAAATAAAGGTAGGCTAACAGATACTTCTCATGTAAGATTTCTTTTTATTTTAATTGGAGGCTAATTACTTTACAGTGTTGTAGTGGTTTTTGCTATACATTGACATGAATCAGCCATGGGTGTACACATGTTCCCATCCTGAACCACCCTCTTACCTCCCTCCCCATCCCACCCCTCAGGGTCATCCCAGTGCACCAGCCCTGAGCGCCTTATCTCAATGCATCAAACCTGGACTGGTGATCTATTTCACATACATGATAATATGCATGTTTCGATGCTATTCTCTCAAGTCATCCCACCCCCACCTTCTCCCACAGAGTCCAAAAGTCTGTTCTTTACACCTGTATCTCTTTTGCTGTCTCGTGTATAGGGTCATTGTTACCATCTTTCTAAATTCTAAATACATTTTTAAATATATATATTTCTAAATATATATGTGTTAATACACTGTATTGGTGTTTTTCTTTCCAACTTACTTCACTCTGTATAATAGGCTCCAGTTTCATCCACCTCATTAGAACTGATTCAAATGAATTTTTAATAGCTCAGTAATATTCTTTTGTGTATATGTACCACAGCTTTCTTATCCATTCATCTGCCAATGGAGAATCCAACAACATATTAAATAGATCATACATCATGACCAGGTGGGCTTTATCCCAAGAATGCAAGGATTCCTCTATATTCACAAATCAATAAATGTGGTACACTACATTAACAAATTGAAAGATAAAAATCATATGATTATCTCAATAGATGCAGAGAAAGCCTTTGACAAAATTCAATATCCATTTATGATAAAAACCCTCCAGAAAGCAGGCATAGAAGGAACATACCTCAACATAATAAAAGCCATATATGATAAACCCACAGCAAACATTATCCTCAGTGGTGAAAAACTGAAACCATTTCCCCTAAATTCAGGCACAAGACAAAGTTGCCCACTCTCAACACTACTATTCAACATACTTTTCTAAGTTTTAGCCACAACAATCAGAAAAGAAATAAAAGAAATCCAGATTGGAGAAGAAGAAGTAAAACTCTCACTGTTTGCAGGTGACATGATATTCTACCTAGAAAACCCTAAAGACACCGCCAGAAAATTACTAGAGCTAATCAATGAATATAGTAAACTTGTAGGATATAAAATTAACACACAAAAATCCCTTGCATTCCTATACATTAGCAATGAAAAAACAGAGAAATTAAGGAAACAATTCCATTCACCATTGCAATGAAAAAAATAAAATACTTAAGAATAAATCTACCTAAGGAAATAAAAGACCTATATATAGAAAACTATAAAACACTGATGAAAGAAACCGAAGATGACACAAATAGATGGAGAAATAATACCATGTTCATGGATCGGAAGAATCAATATAGTGAAAATGAGTATACTACCCAAACCAATCTATAGATTCGATGCAATCCCTGTCAAGCCACCAATGGTATTTTTCAGAGAACTAGAACAAATAATTTCATAATTTTTTAGAAATACAAAATGCCTCAAACAGCCAAAGCAATCTTCAGAAAGAAGAATGGAACTTGAGAAATAAACCTACCAGACTTCAGATTATACTACAAAACTACAGTCATTAAGACAGTATGATACTGGCACAAAGACAGAAATATAGATCAGTGGAACAAAGTAGAAAGCCCAAAGATAAATCCACGCACCTATGGACACCTTATCTTTGACAAAGGAGGCAAGAATATACAATGGAGAAAAGACAGTCTCTTTAACAAGTGGTACTGGGAAAAACAGTCAACCACTTGTAAAAGAATGAAACTAGAACAATTTCTAACATCATATACAAAAATAAACTCAAAATGGATTAAAGATCTAAATGTAAAACCAGAAACTATAAAACTCCTAGAGGAAAACATAGGCAAAATACTCTGACATAAATCACAGCAGGATCCTCTATGGCCCACCTTCCAGAGTAATGGAAATAAAAGCAAAAATAAACAAGTGGGACCTAATTAAACTTAAAAGCTTTTGCACAATGAAGGAAACTATAAGCAAAGTAAAAAGACAGACTTCAGAATGGGAGAGAATAATAGCAAATGAAGCAACTGACAAAGAATTAATCTTAAAAATATACAAGCAACTCATGCAGCTCAATTCCAGAAAAATAAATGACCCAATCAAAAAATGGGGAACACATGTACACCCATGGTGGATTAAGTCAATGTATGGCAAAACCAATACAATATTGTAAAGTAAAATAAATAAATTAATTTTTAAAAATGGGCCAAAGAACTAAACAGACATTTCTCCAAAGAAGACATATAGATGGCTAACAAACACATGAAAAGATGTTCAACATCACTCATTATCAGAGAAATGCAAATTAAAACCACAATGAGGTACCATCTCATGCCAGTTAGAATGGCAGCTATCCAAAACATCTACAAACAATAAATGCTGGAGAGGGTGCAGAGAAAAAAATCTTCTTACACTTTTGCTGGGAATGCAAACTAGTACAACCACTATAGAGAACAGTATGGAGATTCCTTAAAAAACTAGAAATAGAACTGCTATACGAACCAGCAATTCCACTGCTGGGCATACACATCAAGGAAACCAGAATTGAAAGAGACATGTGTACCCCAATGTTCATCTAAGATTTCTATACAACAAATATGTGGGAATTAGGAGTAGCTTGGGGGAGACTTTTCCATGGGGATGGTCTTGATCCCTGTCTCCTGTACAATGTCACGAACCTCATTCCATAGTTCATCAGGCACTCTATCTATCAGATCTAGGCCCTTAAATCTATTTCTCACTTCCACTGTATAATCATAAGTCATACCTGAATTGTCTAGCGGTTTTCCCTGCTTTCTTCAATTTCAGTTTGAATTTGGTAATAAGGAGTTCATGATCTGAGCCACAGTCAGCTCCTGGTCTTGTTTTTGTTGACTATACAGAGCTTCTCCATCTTTGGCTGCCCAGCATCAAAGTCTTTTCCAGTGAGTCAACTCTTCACATGAGGTGCCCAAAATACTGGAGTTTCAGCTTTAGCATCATTCCTTCCAAAGAAATCCCAGGGCTGATCTCCTTCAGAATGGACTGGTTGGATCTCCTTGCAGTCCAAGGGACTCTCAAGAGTCTTCTCCAACACCACAGTTCAAAGGCATCAATTCTTCAGCGCTCAGCTTTCTTCACAGTCCAACTCTCACATCCATACATGACCACTGGAAAAACCATAGCCTTGACTAGATGGACCTTAGTCGGCAAAGTAGTGTCTCTGCTTTTGAATATGCTATCTAGGTTGGTCATAACTTTTCTTCCGAGGAGTAAGCGTCTTTTAATTTCATGGCTGCAATCACCATCTGCAGTGATTTTGGAGCCCCCCAAAATAAAGTCTGACACTGTTTCCACTGGAGGGATTGGGGGCAGTAGAGGAAGGTGACGACAGAGAATGAGATGGCTGGATGGCATCACTGACTCGATGGACGCGAGTCTGAGTGAACTCCAGGAGTTGATGATGGACAGGGAGGCCTGGCATGCTGTGATTCACGGGGTCGCAAAGAGTCAGACACGACTGAGCGATTAAACTGAACTGAACTGGGGGAGACTTTTCAACCACTGAGTGTCAATATATAAGGTTTAAAAGGTAACAAAATAGCAAAGTTCAAGGTTTTTTATTGGCATATTTACATTAACCATTCTTTTTGATGAAAATTAGATACTAAAATTATAAAAATATGTATAAATTGTATGATTATTTTAATTATGATTAGAATATTGAAACCATATCACATCACATATATACAGTGTCCTTGGTGGTTCAGATGGTAAATCTGCCTGTAGTGCAGGAGACACAGGTTCGATCCCTGGTTTGGGAAGATCCCCTGGAAAGGGGAATGTCAATCCATTCCAGTATTCTTGCCTGGAGAATTCTATGGACAGAGGAGCCTGGTGGGCTACAGTTATCGGGGTCGCAAAGAGTTGGACATGACTAACACTTTCACTTCATATAGTGTCCAGGGGTTAGGACATGGACATCTTTGTGAGGGGATTATTCTTCCTATTATAAGTTTAAAAACTTTTTATGTTTTCTTATGTCTGTTTTCAAATATGACTTCAGTCTTACTTTCCAAGCCCTTGAAGGATTTCAGATACATTCCAAATTTTTATAGTTACTATCAAGTATCAGACCAATTTCATTTTGATAATTGACTGGGCATTTAAAAGTCAAAATTCACTTTGATAATTTAAAACCTTATATCTAACTTGAAGATTTTTTGCATTTCTCCAACGAAGGTCTGCCCTACAGCTTAAAAAACGCAGTACTTTCATGCATTGGAGAAGGAAATGGCAACCCACTCCAGTGTTCTTGCCTGGAGAATCCCAGGGACGGGGGAGCCTGGTGGGCTGCCATCTTGGGGTTACACAGAGTCAGACATGATGGAAGCGACTTAGCAGCAGTAACAGCAGCAGTGAAGTTAGAATGTGATCTATTGTTCACACTATTTGTTTTACCACTTCTTGCCCTGCAGTCTCTGTCACTTTGCAAACCAGTGTGGTATGAAGGGGATTAAAGCCAAAGAATTATAGGTTTGTTTGGCAGCTGGTGTTATCCTTAGGTTTTCTTGATTGATATTCCTACCTGTTGAGTGTCTTTATTATGAAAGTGAATTGAATTTTGCCAAATGCTGTTCCTGCTTCTGTTTAGTTGTCATATGGATTTTCTCCTTTCATCCACTTGTATGGAATATTATATTGACAATTTTCCTATGTTGAGCTAACCTTATACTTCTGAGATGAATTCCAATTGATAACAGTGTATAATCTTTTTTCTTTATTTTTCTATTGGCTTGCTAGTATTTTTCTTGAGTATTTTTGTGTCTATGTTCATGCAAGATATTGGTCTGCAGTTTTTTCTTCTTATAAGGACTTTGTCATTGGTACCAGGGTTTCATAGAATGAGTTGAAAAGTGTTTTCTCCTTTTATTTTTTTCTGATTTTTGTGATTAATTGGTGTTAACTTCTTTAAAATTTGATAATTCAACAGTGATGCTATTTCCTCTGATTCTGGGTTTTTCTCTCTAGGAAACTGTTTGATTACTAATTTAATCCCTTTGTCATTATATTTCTATTCCAATTTTCTACCTTTTCTTGGGGAAACTTTTATTATCTATGCCTCTATTTCATCTCATTTATCTATTTCTTGGATTACATTTGTCCATAGTAATTGTTTATTAATATTTTCATTTCTCATTCCAATCCCAAAGAAAGGCACTGCCAAAGAATGCTCAAATTACCGCACAATTGCACTCATCTCACATGCTAGTAAAGTAATGCTCAAAATTCTCCAAGCCAGGCTTCAGCAATATGAGCAATGGGTGAACCGTGAACTTGCAGATGTTCAAACTTGTTTTAGAAAAGGCAGAGGAACCAGAGACCAAATTGCCAACATCTGCTAGATCACTGAAAACTCAAGAGAGTTCCAGAAAAACATCTATTATTTCTGCTTTATTGACTATGCCAAAGCCTTTGACTGTGTGGATCACAATAAACTGTGGAAAATTCTGATAGAGAAGGAAATACCAGACCACCTGACCTGCCTCCTGAGAAACCTGGACATGGAACAACCTAGTGGTTCCAAATTGGAAAAGGAGTATGTCAAGGCTGTATATTGTTACCCTGCTTATTTAACTTATATGCAGAGTACATCATGAGAAACGCTGGGCTGGAAGAAGCACAAGCTGGAATCAAGATTGCCGGGACAAATATCAATAACTTCAGATATGCAGATGACACCACCCTTATGGTAGAAAGTGAAGAGGAACTCAAAAGCCTCTAGATGAAAGTGAAAGAGGAGAGTGAAAAAGTTGGCTTAAAGCTCAACAGTCAGAAAACAACGATCATGGCATCAGGTCCCATTACTTCATGGGAAATAGATGGGGATATAGTGGAAACAGTATCAGAATTTATTTTGGGGGGCTTCAAAATCACTGCAGGTGGTGACTGCAGCCATGAAATTAAAAGACACTTACTCCTTGGAAGGAAAGTTATGACCAACCTAGATAGCATCTTCAAAAGCAGAGACATTACTTTGCCAACAAAGGTCCGTCTAGTCAAGGCTATGGTTTTTCCAGTGGTCATGTATGGATGTGAGAGTTGGACTGTGAAGAAAGCTGAGTGCTGAAGAATTGATGCTTTTGAACTGTGGTGTTGGAGAAGACTCTTGAGAGTCCCTTGGACTGCAAGGAGATCCAACCAGTCCATTCTAAAGATCAGTCCTGGATGTTCATTGGAAGGACTGATGCTGAAGCTGAAACTCCAATACTTAGGCCACCTCCTGCGAAGAGTTGACTCCTTGGAACAAGCTCTGATGCTGGGAGTGATTGGGGGCAGGAGGAAAAGAGGACGACAGAGGATGAGATGGCTGGATGGCATCACTGACTCGACGGGCATGAGTCTGTGTAAACTCCAGTAGTTGGTGATGGACAAGGAGGCCTGGCATGCTGTTATTCATGGGGTCGCAAAGAGTCAGACACGACTGAGCGACTGAACTGAACTGAAATGAAAGTTAAAATGAATGTTCCATTTTTCATTCTTGGTTTTCATATTGAGCCTTGACATCTACTTTACAGTTAATAATCTTGAAAATTCCTGTCGTCCCCCATGGATGGCTTGTTCTGCTCCTGTCTGAATTCATCCCTGGGTTCAGCCTGAACTTTGGTTAGTAACAGTCATCTTTCCTTCATACAGAATCATCTTCTAATTTTAATTAGATCCCATTTGTTTATTTTTGCTTTTATTTCCAGTATTCTGGGAGGTGGGTGATAGAGGATCCTGCTGTGATTTATGTCGGAGAGTGTTTTGCCTATGTTCTCCTCTAGGAGTTTTATAGTTTCTGGTCTTACATTTAGATCTTTAATCCATTTTGAGTTTATTTTCATGTGCGGTATTAGAAAGTGATCTAGTTTCATTCTTTTACAAGTGGTTGACCAGTTCTCCCAGCACCACTTGTTAAAGAGATTGTCTTTACTCCATTGTATATTCTTGCCTCCTTTGTCAAAGATAAGGTGTCCATATGTGTGTGGATTTATCTCTGGGCTTTCTATTTTGTTCCATTGATCTATATTTCTGTCTTTGTGCCATTCCATACTGTCTTGATGACTGTGGCTTTGTAGTAGAGCCTGAAGTCAGGCAAGTTGATTCCTCCAGTTCCATTCTTCTTTCTCAAGATTGCTTTGGCTATTTGAGGTTTTTTGTATTTCCATACAAATCTTGAAATTATTTGTTCTAGTTCTGTGAAAAATATGGCTGGTAGCTTGATAGGGATTGCATTGAATTTGTAAATTGCTTTGGGTAGTATACTCATTTTCACTATATTGATTCTTCCTATCCATGAACATGGTATATTTCTCCATCTATGAGTGTCCTCTTTGATTTCTTTCATCAGTGTTTTATAGTTTTCTATATATAGGCCTTTAGTTTCTTTAGGTAGATATAATCCTAAGTATTTTATTCTTTTCGTTGCAATGGTGAATGGAATTGTTTCCTTAATTCCTTTTTCTACTTTCTCATTATTAGTGTATAGGAATGCAAGGGATTACTGTGTGTTGATTTTATATCCTGCAACTTTACTATATTCATTGATTAGCTCTAGTAATTTTCTGGTGGAGTCCTTAGGGTTTTCTATGTAGAGGATCATGTCATCTGCAAACAGTGAAAGTTTTACTTCTTCCTTTCCAATCTGGATTCCTTTTATTTCTTTTTCTGCTCTGATTGCTGTGGCCAAAACTTCCAGAACTATGTTGAATAGTAGCGGTGAAAGTGGACACCCTTGTCTTGTTCCTGACTTTAGGGGAAAGGCTTTCAATTTTTCACCATTGAGGATAATGTTTGCTGTGGGTTTGTCATATATAGCTTTTATTATGTTGAGGTATGTTCCTTCTATTCCTGCTTTCTGGAGGTTTTTATCATAAATGGATGTTGAATTTTGTCAAAGGCTTTTTCTGCATCTATTGAGATAATCATATGGTTTTTGTTTTTCAATTTGTTAATGTGGTGAATTACATTGATTGATTTGCGGATATTGAAGAATCCTTGCATCCCTGGGATAAAGCCCACTTGGTCATGGTGTATGATCTTTTTAATGTGTTGTTGGATTCTGATTGCTAGAATTTTGTTGAGGATTTTTGCATCTATGTTCATCAGTGATATTGGCCTGTAGTTTTCTTTTTTTGTGACATCTTTGTCAGGTTTTGGTATTAGGGTGATGGTGGCCTCATAGAATGAGTTTGGAAGTTTACCTTCCTCTGCAATTTTCTGGAAGAGTTTGAGTAGGATAGGTGTTAGCTCTTCTCTAACTTTTTGGTAGAATTCAGCTGTGAAGCCGTCTGGACCTGGGCTTTTGTTTGCTGGAAGATTTCTGATTACAGTTTCAATTTCCGTGCTTGTGATGGGTCTGTTAAGATTTTCTATTTCTTCCTGGTTCAGTTTTGGAAAGTTGTACTTTTCTAAGAATTTGTCCATTTCTTCCACGTTGTCCATTTTATTGGCATATAACTGCTGATAGTAGTCTCTTATGATCCTTTGTATTTCTGTGTTGTCTGTTTTGATAACTCCATTTTCATTTCTAATTTTATTGATTTGATTTTTCTCCCTTTGTTTCTTGATGAGTCTGGCTAATGGTTTGTCAATTTTATTTATCCTTTCAAAGAACCAGCTTTTGGCTTTGTTGATTTTTGCTATGGTCTCTTTTGTTTCTTTTGCATTTATTTCTGCCCTAATTTTTAAGATTTCTTTCCTTCTACTAACTGTGGGGTTCTCCAATTCTTCCTTTTCTAGTTGCTTTAGGTGTGGAGTTAGGTTATTTATTTGACTTTTTTCTTGTTTCTTGAGGTATGCCTGTATTGCTATGAACTTTCCTCTTAGCGCTGCTTTTATAGTGTCCCACAGGTTCTGGGTTGTTGTGTTTTCATTTTCATTAGTTTCTATGCATATTTTGATTTCTTTTTTGATTTCTTCTGTGATTTGTTGGTTATTCAGAAGTGTGTTGTTCCGCCTCCATATGTTGGAATTTTTAATAGTTTTTCTCCTGTAATTGAGATCTAATCTTAATGCATTATGGTCAGAAAAGATGCTTGGAAAGATTTTGATTTTTTTGAATTTATCAAGTTTAGATTTATGGCCCAGGATGTGATCTATCCTGGAGAATGTTCCATGAGCACTTGAGAAAAAGGTGAAATTCATTGTTTTGGGGTGAAATGTCCTATAGATATCAATTAGGTCTAACTGGTCTAATGTATCATTTAAAGTTTGCGTTTCTTGGTTGATTTTCTGTTTAGTTGATCTGTCCATAGGTGTGCATGGGGTATTAAAGTCTCCCACTATTATTGTGTTTTTGTTGATTTCCCCTTTCATACTTGTTAGCATTTGTCTTACATATTGTGGTGCTCCTATATTGGGTGCATATATATTTATAATTGTTATATCTTCTTCTTGGATTGATCCTTTGATCATTATGTAGTGGCCTTCTTTGTCTCTTTTCACAGCCTTTGTTTTAAAGTCTATTTTATCGGATATGAGTATTGCCACTCCTGCTTTCTTTTGGTCTCTATTTGCATGGTATAACTTTTTCCAGCCCTTTTTGTGTTTCCTGTCTAGAGAATATCCTTTAGAATTTGTTGGAGAGCTGGTTTGGTGGTGCTGAATTCTCTCAGCTTTTGCTTGTCTGTAAAGCTTTTGATTTCTCCTTCATATTTGAATGAGATCCTTGCTGGATACAGTAATCTGGGCTGTAGGTTATTGTCTTTCATCACTTTAAGTATGTCTTGCCATTCCCTCCTGGCCTGAAGTGTTTCTGTTGAAAGATCAGCTGTTATCCTTATGGGAATCCCCTTGTGTGTTATTTGTTGTTTTTCCCTTGCTGCTTTTAATATTTGTTCTTTGTGTTTGATATTTGTTAATTTGATTAATATGTGTCTTGGGGTGTTTTGCCTTGGGTTTATCCTATTGGGAACTCTCTGTGTTTCTTGGACTTGGGTGATTATTTCCTTCCCCATTTTAGGGAAGTTTTCAACTATTATCTCCTCAAGGATTTTCTCATGGTCTTTCTTTTTGTCTTCTTCTTCTGGGACTCCTATAATTCGAATGTTGGAGCATTTCATATTGTCCTGGAGGTCTCTGAGATTGTCCTCATTTCTTTTAATTCGTTTTTCTTGTTTCTTCTCTGATTCATTTATTTCTACCATTCTATCTTCTATTTCACTAATCCTATCTTCTGCCTCCGTTATTCTGCTAATTGTTGCATCCAGAGTGTTTCTGATCTCATTTATTGTGTTATTCATTATATTTTGACTCTTTTTTATTTCTTCTAGGTCCTTGTTAAACCTTTCTTGCATCTTCTCAATCCTGTTTCTAGGCTATTTATCTGTGATTCCATTTTGATTTCAAGATTTTGGATCATTTTCACTATCAATATTCAGAATTCTTTCTCAGGTAGATTCCCTACTTCTTCCTCTTTTGTTTGGTTTGCTGGGCAACTCTCCTGTTCCTTTACCTGCTGAGTATTCCTCTGTCTCTTCATCTTGATTATATTGCTGCATTTGGGGTGGCCTTTTTATATTCTGGTAATTTGTGGAGTTCTCTTTATTATGGAGCTTCCTCACTGTGGGTGGGGTTCTATCAGTGGCTTGTCTAGGTTTCCTAGTTAGGGAGGCTTGTGTCAGAGTTCTGGTGGGTGGAGCTGGGTTTCTTCTTTCTGGATTGCAGTGGAGTGACCAGAAATGGGTTATGAGATGTCAAAGGTTTTGGGGTAACTTTGAGCTGCCTGTATATTGAAGCTCAGGGGTGTGTTCCTGTGTTGCTGGAGAATTTGCATGGTATGTCTTGTTCTGGAACTTGTTGATCCTTGGGTGGAGCTTGGTTTCAGTGTAGGTATGGAGACATTTGATGAGCTCCTATTGCTTAATGTTCCCTGAATTCAGGAGTTCTCTGATGTTTTTAGGCTTTGGACTTAAGCCTCCTGCTTCTGGTTTTCAGTTTTATTTTTACAGTAGCCTCTAGACTTCTCCATCTATACAGCACTGATGATAAAACATCTAAGTTAAAGATGAAAAGTTTCTCCACATTGGGAGACACTCAGAGAGGTTCACTGAGTTACAAGAAGAGAAGAGGGAGGGGGTAGTTAGAGGTGACTGGAATGAGATGCGGTGAGATCAAAAGAGGAGAGAGCAAGCTAGCCAGTAGTCACTTCCTTATGTGCGTTTCATAGTCTGGACCGCTCAGAGGTATTTATGGAGTTATACAGGGAAGAGGAGAGGGAGGAAGTAGACAGAGGTGGCCAGGAGGATAAGAGAGAGGAATGAGAAGGAGAGAGACAAATCCTGCCAGTAACCAGTTCCTTAGGTGTTCTCCACCGTCTGGAACACACAGAGATTCACAGAGTTGGATAGAGAAGAGATGGGGGAGAAAAGAGACAGAGGCCACCTGGTGGAGAACCAGGAGAGTCCAAAGGAGGAGAGAGTGGTCAAGCCAGTAATCTCGCTCTCAGGTAAACTTGGGTAGTGAAGTTTGGGTTTTTAAATGTACAAAATTGACAACAAAAACCAAAGAGCAAAGATTAAAAATCTAGAGTAGAGGTTGGATTTTCAAAAATATAATATTAAAGAAAAGAAGCAGAAGGAAAAAGGAAAAAAGAAAGAAAAAAAAAGCCACAAGATTAAAAAAAAAAAAAAAACACCAATAACCACCCAAAGACTATATATGGTGTTTGCCTTAAAAAAAAAAAAAAAAAGAGTCGTGGTTTTTTTTTTTTGAATAGTAATAATAGGTTATAGAAATAAAAATTAGAGGAGAAATAGAAGACTTAACTACTAAAAAAAAGTTAGAAAAAAAAGGAAAAAAAAAGGAATGATTTTAAAAATAGTAAAAATATATCTGGCTCTTCTCTGATGTGGGCAGTGTGGGGTCACTTCCAAGGTGGTTCCCTCTGTTTAACTTCTTCTTTATGCTGGTTTTTTAGGCTCACTACTTCATTCGCGCTGTGGGGAGGGGTATGCTGCAAACAAATAGCGCTGTCGTGTGCACACAGTGTCTCAGCCCCGCTGGACCTGTCCCTTCTCGCGGCGTACAAACCGCTCTGGCTCTACGATGCACAGCCGGGAACCGTCTGAGGCCGGCCCTAGGCTGCGTGCACTTCCCTGGTCTAAGCGGCTCAGGTTCGGCGCTCAGGTAGCCCTCAGAGGCACAGATTCGGTTGGGACTGCGTTTTGTGCTCTTCCCGGGTCCGAGTAGCTCAGGAGTTTGGCGAGCACGATCGCTGTGACTAGTCGCCTTTTCTGCCTCTGCTGCTCAGTTTTCTGGGTGGACCGCTGGCGCCCCTTTTGAGGCTGATTGTGACTGTCCAGCACCCCCAGAAGTCTTAGCAAAGAAGCCTGTTTGCAGTTTGGTAAGTAAAGTCTCTCTGGGTCTGCAGTTGCCCCTTTCCAGCCCTTACGGCTCTGGCTGCCTGTCCCCGGTGGGGGATGGTCTGCAGCCGGCTTTTTCCGTTCCGTCCTTTGTTCTGTGCTCGGTCCTGGCGGTGTCTTATGTTCGAGCTTTTCGCGTGGTAGCTATCCCACAGTCTGGTTTGCTAGCGCAAGTTAGATCGTTCTGGTTGCGCGTGGGGCGTTCCTGCCCGATTCTTACAAAGCACTGCAGCCCGCGCCTCCCGCGCGTCCCTGCTCTGCCCCCACTTCCTAGTGGCGGATGCAGGCGTCTGTGCTGCTTTTCCGCTGGGGGAGTTACTGTTGGGCTTGTAATCTCTTGGTTTTAATTATTTATTTATTTTTCCCTTCCTGTTATGTTGCCCTCTGTGTTTCCAAGGCTCGCCACAGACTCAGCAGGGAGAGTGTTTCCTGGTGTTTGGAAACCTCTCTTCTTAAAATTCCCTTCCCGGGACGGGCTTCCCTTCCCGGGACGGAGCTCCCTCCCCACCTCCTTTGTCTCCTTTTTTGTCTTTTATATTTTTTCCTACCTGTTTTTGAAGACAATGGTCTGCTTTTCTGGTTGCCTGATGTCCTCTGCCAGCCTACAGAAATTGTTTTGTGGAGTTTGTTCAGCATTGAAATGTTCTTTTGAGGAATTTGTGAGGGAGAAAGTGGTCTTCCCGTCCTATTCCTCCACCATCTTAGGACCGCCCCCAGTCCTCAGTCTTTATTCCTAGCTTTTAGGAGATTTATGCCCTTGCTGTGCTTGAATATCAAGTCTCTTTGTGGTCTTAGGTACTAGAAATTAATTTCCTTTTTTGCAATCTGGACTGCCCTTCCCTGGCCATTTGAACAGCATATATTTGTACTGTTATCTATTGCTTCTGAGACCTGAGCCTCTATTAATGTCACATTGAGTCAATTATCATATTCATCACCCATCTTTGTTATCATCATCACTATTAATCATTTGCTCTTTATTCTGTTTCAGGCCCTGGGTACTTTACCAGAAGTAACATCAATTGCAGAGGTCCCTACCTCTATTTGATGACATGGATAACATGAGCTAAATTGTACAGTGGAAAATGATTTTTAACTTTAGTATCTCTACATTTCTGCCTCTGTTATGTGATCTTTTAGGAGAAGGTCAAAGAAAAGGTGAAGGCAAAAATCATAAAAGTTCTTAAAACAAGCAAATTCCTTTCATGTCTAGAGCACATTGTTATATATCATATACTATTAGATTTTATGCCAGAAAGAAGTGTGTTTCTGAAAAGGTGTCAAGAGTATTTTCCAGACTACAAACCCAATATTATTATCAACTAAAAATTCATTGTGAATTCCATTCTGCACAAATAGGAGATTAACATCGTTCAGCAAAATGCTAAATTTGACAATTTTAGGGGTTGCAATTTAATTTAAGAAACATATTATTTGATATATCAGAAAATTACATTTTAAGCCTTTGTGAGTCAGGTGCCTGAGGGATCAATATAACCGGTAGACATGCAATTTAGAAACCACACCCAAAGCATCAAAATTTTACTGTGTTCTTACAACTATTAGTCCTTCTCCAAAGGTATGAATGCTGCCAAGGATGTTCCTCTGCTGGCATTACCTAGGCAGAACTGGCTAACTGGTTAAGAAGCTTTGAGAATTCATAGACCTACATGGTCATTCAGGTTTTTGAAGAGTGGCAACACTAGACCAGACTCTAGGGATGGTTATGAAAGAGACAGTCTCACATCGTAGAGTCTAGTGGAGGAAAGAAACTGTAGCTAAGAAAATGAACATGCGAAAAAATTGATGCCAAATAGTGATAAGGCTATGTGGAGTTAATAAACAAGAAGCCTGAGAAAAAATGAGGTGATCTAAGTTAGGGAAGTAGGGCATTTAAGTGACAGTGAAGTGGATTACACGTGGAAGAAACAGTACATTTAATCATTTGGGGTGACTCTAAGAAAAAAGACCCCAAAAGGTCACATGCAAATTAGCCACAGTGCCTAAAGCACCACAATTAGAAGTTTTAAAATTTGTATTGAGGTTTTCTTTTATATATCTAACTCACTGGAAATGATAGCCTATAAAACAGTTTCAAAGTGATACTAAACAATTAAGATGGGAAGAAAACTTTGTTGATGTTTTGCAAAGAGCACACGACTTAGAGTGAAATTCAGATTTTCTATTTAACTGTATGAATTAATACACTGACTTAACCAACTAATACATATTATTATTGACAGATTACTTTGTTTACACATCATTAGTACCTACAGAAAAAGGTAACTACATAATCAAATGAGATAGTAATTGTAAATGTATTGTATAAATTATGAAGTATTAACATAAGGTGGTAATACTGTTATTTTTAAATGACAACTGAGGAAAGCCTAAAACATTCACAATTTTGCCCACTGCCAATACCAACACCAATACATCTAGCTTCAGGTGTGGCTGTTGTGGACAGGAAGTATATTAGTACAAACACCAAGACATCTAGATTCAGGTTCAGTTGTTGTGGACTGGAAGAGTATTAGTAAGACTACAGTGGTAACTTCATTCACAAGCTCTGATTGACAGTTTTTCTGCAGGGAAGTTGTTGTTTAATTGTTAAGTCATGGCCAACCCCATGGCCTATAATCCATTTCGCTCTATGCTCCATGGGATTTCCCAAGCAAGAATACTGGTTATTGAAATGGGTTGCCATTTCTTTCTCCAGGGTATCTTCTTGACCCAACCATAGAACCCATGTCTCCTGCATTGGCAGGTGAGTTCTTTACCAGTGAGCCACCTGGGAAGCCCCTGTAGGGAAGTAGTCACTGATTATTTCCTTCTCTTTAAAGATTTAACTTTATCTGTTACTAGAAGGTACTAGGAAGTACTGTTATCTATAAGTATTCTATCTCTGTTGGGAAGTTTTACCTTAGTCATCCAAACATAAAAGAAAATTTGAGTTGGTAAATGAGAGTCAGAGATGACACTTATATAAAGTAACTTTCTTTTTTTTCCTTATACTTATCTACAGTGATGGTTTCTATTGTATTGAAAGACATTTCTCAAGTTTAAGGATATGTGAATACTTTCCATTGCTGCTGATAGTATCAAAGAGAGGCTAATAAATATGTATTTAAGTCCTCAGCTAGATTGTGAATCTGTAAGGTATATGTTAGAGTTAAAACTTTTATGGCTCCAACTTTCAGAATTCTTATATTCTTCCTGTAGAAAAATTTTAAAAAAAAGCATTAAGGATTTGAAACTCTTTCACATTGATGTATAAATGTCTGGTAAATTATATTTGGTTTTAAGTCTAGAAATTGAGTTTCTTGCCCTGATTTGAGATGACTTACTCACCAAGTTCATTGCCCCTATAAACCTCCCTTTCTTCAAATATAAAACAAAGGAATTGTTTATCATGGTGATTTTCAAATATACTAGAATTATACAGAGAGTTTGTGGACCTATGGACCTACAGTTTCCAAAACTTTGGTCATAGAAACTGTGATTCAGTAGAACTGAGGTAGACCCCAGGTGATTCAAAGTTCAGTCTAGATTCAAGTTCAGATTCAAAGTTCTACAGCTTGAAATTGCAGAACTAGATAGACTCCAAGGCTACTTCTAGCATGAAAATTCTAGAATTCAGAGATTTAACTGAAAAGACTTCTGACATTAAATTATGATCACAGATATTTCTATGGTCCCATAAATAGTGATCTATTAATGACAAAATAATAACTAATGCTTTATTGAGATCTTATTCTGTGCCTGAGACTCTGCTAAATACTTTATATGTATTTTCATGTAACTCTTATAACAGTCCCAGGAAGTAAGAACTATTGCTATTCTTATTACAGAGGTGGTAAATTTGAGAAACAGAAATACAGAAATGATAATGTGGCAAATATCTCCAGAGTATTTGTTACATATTGGGCATTATAGCATTACATATTGTTAAAATTCACCTATATATCTATTTATAACACTATGGTTTGTACTATTATTCTTATCCCTTCTTTATAGATGAGGAGTCCAAAGAACAAAGAGGTTAAGTAATTTGTACTAAGGTTGCACAACTATTAAGTGACAGTCTAGGGATTTAAACACAGGCAGTCTGTCTCTAGAATACATTTAATAAAAACAATTAATACATGCAGACATGCGTACTCAGAAATGTCTGGTAACCACCCCAAATTTGTGTAGCAAATAAGCTATCACTGAAGTTAAATACTCACCTAGTTTTATTTCAGAAATGCTTGGAAGCAATAAGCTCTACAAAGTTAGTGGTGGAATGTGAAAAATTCGAGGGCATTGAACTAGGAGTGCCATGATTAGGAAGAGAGAGTATCTATAACCAAGCAATATGTCTGCAGAGACAGTAAATCACAAAAATAAGATAGAACCAGATTGTGTTCTTTGAATTCTTATATCCCATCTCTTGAATTCTTTCTTATTCTATATTCTCAAACACACAGTTATTAAAAACAGAGCACAGATGAATGGTTTCATCTCAAATCTTCCTCTAATGCTGAATGGAGAAACTTTATAAAAGGATGATTTGGATTTTACTGAGTGTCTACTATGTGCCCAGGATCACATTATATTCATAGTTCTTCACTTTTTGGTTTCAGGGTCATTTTACATAAAAATTATTAGGACCACAAATAGTTTTTGTTTATGTGGCTTACATAACAAACAACACTTATTATAATTTAAAAGGAAAGTCTTAAAAAACATTTATTAGTCCATATGAAAAGAAAAATAAAACCTATTATATTATTCATAACATATTTTATGAAAATTAATCTTATTTTCCAAAACAAGCAATTACTTACTACTGAGAAAAATTGCATTTCTTTACATATTTGCAAATATATTTAATGTGTGGCTTAACAGAATTCAGCTGGGTTTTCATATATGTTTCTGCATTTAATTTATTATAGCACATATATGTAGTCACTAAAAGATTTCATGGTACACTTGGAGGAATGAAAATAGTTTTGAACTTCTGAAAGAATATCTGGGACCACCAGAGACCCATAAACCACACTTTGAGAGTAATTACAAAATATATTGTCTGTCAATAATAATGAAAAAATAAGTATTACAATTACCATATAAAGAAGTCTTAAATTCAACAATAAAAAGAGCAAAGGATTTGAAGAGCCATTTCTGCTAAGAATGTATTCAGTTCAGTTCAGTTCAATTGCTCAGTCGTGTCCAACTCTTTGCAATCCCATGGACTGAAGCACGCCAGGCCTCCCAGTCCATCACCAACTCCCAGAGTTTACTCAAAATCATGTCCATTGAGTTGGTGATGCCATCCAACCATCTCATGTTCTGTCGTCCCCTTCTCCTGCCTTCAATCTTTCCCAGCATCAGGGTTTTTTCAAATGAGTCATTTCTTCACATCAGGTGGCCAAAGTATTGGAGTTTTGGCTTCAGCATCAGTCCCTCCAATGAATATTCAGGACTGACTTCCTTTAAGAGGGACTGGTTGGATCTCCTTGCAGTCCCAGGTACTCTCAAGAGTCTTCTCCAACAACACAGTACAAAAGCATCAATTCTTCGGCACTCAGCTTCCTTTATAGTCCAAATCTCACATCCATATGTGACTACTGGAAAACCATACCCTTGACTAGACAGACCTTTGTTGGCAAAGTAATGTCTCTGCTTTTTAATATGCTGTCTAGGTTGATCATAACTTTTCTTCTAAGGAGTGAGTGTTTTTTAATTTCATGGCTGCAATCACCATCTAAAGTGAGTTTTGGAGCCAAATACCAATAAAGTCTGCTACTGTTTCCACTGTTTCCCCATCTATTTGCCATGAAGTGATGAGACCAGATGCCAAGATCTTAGTTTTCTGAATGTTGAGCTTTAAGCCAACTTTTTCACTCTCCTCTTTCACTTTCATCAAGAGGCTCTTTAGTTCTTCTTCACTTTCAGCCACGGTGGTGTCATCTGCATATCTGAGGTTACTGAAATTTCTCCTAGCAATCTGGATTCCAACTTTTGCTTCATCCAGTCCAGCATTTCTCATGATGTACTCTGCATGCAAGTTAAATAAGCTGGGTGACAATATACAGCCTTGATGTACTCCTTTCCTTATTTGGAACTAGTCTGTCGTTCCATGTCCATTATTAACTGTTGTTTCCTGACCTGCATACAGCTTTCTCAAGAGGTGAGTCAGGTGGTCTGATATTCCCATTTCTTTCAGAATTTTCCACAGTTTATTGTGATCCACACAGTCAAGGACTTTGGCATAGTCAATAAAGCAGAAGGAGATGTTTTTCTGGAAGTCTATTGCTTTTCCTATGATCCAACAGATGTTGGCAATTTAATCTCTGGTTCCTCTGCCTTTTCTAAATCCAGCTTGAGCATCTAGAAGTTCACAGTTCATGTACTATTGAAGCCTGGCTTGGAGAATTTTGAGCATTAGTTTGCTAGTGTGAGAGATGAGTGCAATTGTGTGGTAGTTGGAGCATTCTTTGGCATTGCCTTTCTTTGGCATTGGAATGAAAACTGACCTTTTCCAGGCCTGTTGCCACTGCTGAGTTTTCCAAAAATGTCTAATAAGGGCATCAAAAAATGTTAAATATCATTATTTACTAGCAAAGTGCAGCTGAAAACTATAATGAGGTATCACTTCATACTCATAAGATGGATAAAATTAAAAATGACTCAGCCATTAAAAAGAATACATTTGAATCAGTTCTAATGAGGTGGATGAAACTAGAGCCTATTATACAGAGTGAAATAAGCCAGAAAGAAAAACACCAATACAGTATACTAACGCATATATATGGAATTTAGAAAGATGGTAACAATAACCCTGTATGTGAGACAGCAAAAGAGACACAGATGTATAGAACAGTCTTTTGGACTCTGTGGGAGAGGGAGAGGGTGGGATGATTTGGGAGAATGGCATCGAAACATGTATAATATCATATATGAAACGAATTGTCAGTCCAGGTTTGATGCATGATACTGGACGACCCAGAGGGATGGTACGGGGAGGGAGGAGGGAGGGGGGGTGTCAGGATGGGGAGTACGTGTATACCTGTGGCGGATTCATGTTGATATATGGCAAAACCAATACAATATTGTAAAGTAATTAACCTCCAATTAAAATAAATAAATTTATATTTTAAAAAATGACAATACTATTGGTACGGATGTGAAGGGACTGGAACCCTTATACACTGCTATTGAGTTTGTATTCCAAAGTAGTATCACCATTTTGTAATTTAAAAATTCCTCAAAATATTAAAGATAGAGTTACAATTGTTGCTGTTGTTCAGTTGCTTATTTGTGTCTGACTTTTTGCCACCCCATGTATTGCAGCACACACCAGGCTTCCCTCTTCTTCACCGTTTCCTGGAGCTTGCTCAAACTTACGTCCATTGAATCAGTGTTGCAATCCAACCATCTCATCCTCTGTTGTCTTCTTCTCCTGCCTTCAATCTTTCCCAGTATCAGGGTCTTTTCTGATGAGTTGGCTCTTCCCATCAGGTAGCCAAAGTATTGGAGCTTCAGCTTCAGCATCAGTCCTTCCAATGAATACTCGGGGTTGATGTCCCTTAGGACTGGCTTGTTTTATCTCTTTGCAGTCCAGGGGTCTCTCAAGAGTCTTCTCCAACACCGCAGTTCAAAAGCATCAATTCTTTGGTGCTCAGTCTTCTTTATGGTCCAGCTTTCACATCTTTACATGACTACTGGAAGAGACCTGGGTTCAATCCCTGGGTTGGGAAGATCCCCTGGAGAAGGAAATGGCAATCCAGTCCAGTACATTGCCTGGAAAATCCCATGGACATAGGAGCCTGGAAGGCTACAGTCCATGGAGTTGCAGAGAGTCGGACACAACTGAGCGACTTCACTTTGACTAGACAGACCTTTGTTGTCAAAGTAATGTCTCTGCTTTTTAATACACTGTCCAGGTTGGTCA
Source organism: Capricornis sumatraensis (assembly GCF_032405125.1). Classification (NCBI taxonomy): domain Eukaryota; kingdom Metazoa; phylum Chordata; class Mammalia; order Artiodactyla; family Bovidae; genus Capricornis; species Capricornis sumatraensis. The sequence goes on from NC_091086.1 coordinate 22,939,750, forward strand.
TTTTCCTTCAAGGAGCAAATATCTTTTAATTTCATAGCTGCAGTCACCATCTGGAGTGATTTTGGAGCAAAAGAATATAAAGTCTATTACTTTTTCCATTGCTTCCCCATCTATTTGCCATGAAATGAAGGTACAGGATGACATGATTTTAGTTTTTTTTTTTAATTAATTACATTTTTAATTGAAGAATAATTGCTTTACAGAAGTTCATTGTTTACTGTCAAACCTCAACTAAATCAGCCATAGGTTTACATATATCCCCTCCCTTTTGAACCTCCCTTCCACCTCCCTCCCTATCCCACCCCTCTAGGTTGATACAGAGCCTCTGTTTGAGTTTCTTGAGCCATACAGCAAATTCCCATTGGCTATCCATTTTACATATGGTAATATAAGTTTCCATGTTACTCTTTCACTGCATCTCACTCTCCCCATGTCCATGAGCCTATTCTCTATGTCTCTTTCTTCATTCCTACTAGTAGATAAATTCTTCAGTACCATTTTTCTAGATTCCGTATACATGCATTAGAATATGATGTTTATCTTTCTCTTTCTGACAATCTTCACTCTGTATAATAGGTTCTAGGTTCATCCATCTCATTAGAACTGACTCAAATGTGTTCCTTTTAATGGCTAAGTAATATTCCATCGTGTATATAGACCACAACTTCTTTGTCCATTCATCTGTCAATGGACATCTAGGTTGCATCTATGTTCTAGCTATTGTAAATAGTGCTGCAATGAACAATGGGATACATGTATCTTTTTCAAATTTGGTTACCTCAGGGTATATGCCTGGAGAAGGTGATGGCACCTCACTCCAGTACTCTTGCCTGGAAACTCCCATGGATGGAAGAGCCTGGTGGGCTTCCGTCTTTGGGGTCGCACAGAGTCGGACACGACTGAGTGACTTCCCTTTCACTTTTCACTTTCACACATTGGAGAAGGAAATGGCAACCCACTCCAGTGTTCTTGCCTGGAGAATCCCAGGGACGGGGGAGCCTGGTGGGCTGCCGTCTATGGGGTCACACAGAGTCAGACACAACTGAAGTGACTTAGCAGCAGCAACAGCAGCAGCAGCAGCAGAAGCAGGGTATATGCCTAGGAGTGGAATTTCTGGGTCATATGGTGGTTTTATTCCTAGTTTTTTAAGGAATCTCCATACCATCTTCCATAGTGGCTGTATCAATTTACATTCCCACCAACAGTGAAAGAGCGTTCCCTTTTCTCCACACCATCTCCAGCATTTATTGTTTGTCGACTTTTTGATGATGGCCATTCTGAATGGTGTGAGATGATATCTCATTGTAGTTTTGATTTATATTTCTCTCATAATGAGTGATGTTAAGCATCTTTTCATGTGTTTGTTAGCCATCTGTATGTCTTCTTTGGATAAATGTCTGTGTAAGTCTTTTCGCATGTTTTGATTGGACTGTTTGTTTTTCTGGCATTGAGTTGTATGAGCTGCTTGTATATTTGGAAATTAATCCTTTGTCAGTTGTTTCCTTTACTATTATTTTCTCCCATTCTGAGGGCTGTCTTTTCATCTTGCTTATAGTTTCCTTTGCTATGCAAAAGCTTTTAAGCTTAATCACGTCCCACCTGTTTACTTTTGTTTTTATTTCCATTACTCTAGGAGATGGGTCATAGAGGATTTTGCATTGATTTGTGTCATCGAGTGTTCTGCCTATGTTTTCCTCTGAGTTTTATGGTTTCTGGTCTTACATTTAGGTCTTTAATCCATTTTGAGTCTATCTTTGTGTATGGTGTCAGGAAGTGTTCTAAATTCATTCTTTTACATGTAGCTGTCCAGTTTTTCCAGCACCATTTATTGCCTCATTGTATATTCTTGCCTCCTTTGTCTAAAATAAGGAACCCAAAGGTGCATGGGCTGAGCTAAGCTTGGAGAAAGCTACAAGAGGCCTGGAGATGTGTTAGAGATAAAGCATCTTGGAGATGGAAGGTCCCAAGGTCTCAGGAGGTCAACATGGGGTGGGACATCAGGAGGCAGCCCTCACAAGTGACAGATAGGGAGGGTACATATGTTGACCTATGCCTCTCCTGGAGACTCCTGGACAGTCACAGGGAAGGCTGTCTCAGTTTCTTTTGATGTTATATTAGGTTTTCATATATATATATATATATGTATGTATGTGTATATATATATATATATATATATATGTATATTTGCCAAATATGAATACCACTTACTAGGAATCTACACATTCATAAAATTTTAATGAACACCAAATTTGATCCTGACAGTGTTCTAGGTTTGGGCAATATTGTTTGTTTGTTGTTTAGTTACTAAGTCATGTCTGATTCTTCACTACTGCATAGACTGCAACACACCAGACTTCTCTGTCCTTCACTATCTCTTGGAGTTTGCTCAAACTCATGTCCATTGTGTTGGTGATGCCATCCAATCATCTCATTCTCTGTTACCCCCTTCTCCTCCTCTTTCCAATCTTCCCCAGCATTAAGGTCTTTTCCAATGAGTTGGCTCTTCACATCAGGTGGCCAAAGTACTGGAGCTTTAGCATCAGTTCTTTCAATGAATATTTCCTTTAGGATTGACTGGTTTGATCTCCTTGTAGTCCAAGGGACTCTTAAGAATCTTTTCTAGCATCATAGTCTGAAATCATCAATTCTTCAGTGCTCAGCCTCCTTTATGGTCCAACTCTCACATCAATACAAGACTACTGGAAAAACAATAACTTTGACTAGACGGACCTTTGTCAGCAAAGAAATGTCTCTACTTTTTAAGATGTTGTCTAGGTTCATCATAGATTTTCTTCCAAGGTGTAAGGGTCTTTTAATTTCATGGCTGTAGTCACCATCTACAGTGATTTGGAGCCCAAATAAAATCTGCACTCTTTCCAGTTTATCTTCCTCTATCTGTCACGAAGTGTTAGAACCAGATGCCATGATCCTCAGTTTTTGAATGTTGAGCTTTAACCCACTTTTTCACTCTCTTAATGAGCCTCTTTCACCCTCACCAAGAGGCTCTTGGGGAATATGGCAGTGAACAGACATATAAAATCTCTCAGGTAACTTATATTGTAACTATAAAATACAGATAATAAATACACATGAAACAAACATGATAATACCTTATAATGATATAAACAACAAAGTTTATATCATTAAGAAAAAGAAATGCAAAAAAGCAAAATGGCTGTCTGGGGAGGCCTTACAAATAGCTGTGAAAAGAACAGAAGTGAAAAGCAAATGAGAAAAGGAAAGATATACCCATTTGAATGCAGAGTTCCAAAGAATAGCAAGGAGAGATAAGAAAGCCTTCCTCGGCGATCAATGCAAAGAAATAGAGGAAAACAATAGAATGGGAAAGACTAGAGATCTCTTCAAGAAAATTGGAAATATCAAGGGAAGATTTCATGCAAAGATGGGCTAGATAAAGGACAGAAATGGTATGGACTTAACAGAAGCAGAAGATATTAAGAAGAGGTGGCAAGAATACACAGAAGAACTGTACCAAAAAGATCTTCACGACCCAGATAATCATGATGGTTTGATCACTCACACTCACCTAGAGCCAGACATCCTGGAATGTGAAGTCAAGTGGGCCTTAGGAAGCATCACTACAAACAAAGCTAGTGGAGGTGATGGAATTCTAGTTGAGCTATTTCAAATCATGAAAGATGATGCTGTGAAAGTGCTACACTCAGTATGTCAGCAAATTTGGAAAACTCAGCAGTGGCCACAGGAATGGAAAAAGTCAGTTTTCCTTTCAATCCCAAAGAAAGGCACTGCCAAAGTGCTCAAACTACTGCACAATTGCACTCATCTCACACGCTAGTAAAGTAATGCTCAAAATTCTCCAAGCCAGGCTTCAGCAATACATGAACCGCGAAATTTCAGAAGTTCAAGCTGGTTTTAGAAAAGACAGAGGAACCAGAGATCAAATTGCCAACACCCGCTGGATCATGGAAAAAGCAAGAGAGTTTCATAAAAACATCTATTTCTGCTTTATTGACTATGCCAAAGCCTTTGACTGTGTGGCTCACAATAAACTGTGGAAAATTCTGAAAGAGATGAGAATACCAGACCACCTGACCTGCCTCTTGAGAAGCCTATATGCAGGTCAGGAAGCAACAGTTAGAACTGGACATGGAACAACAGACTGGTTCCAAATAGGAAAAGGAGTACATCAAGGCTGTATATTGTCACCCTGCTTTTTAAACTTATATGCAGAGTACATCATGAGAAATGCTGGGCTCTAGGAAGCACAAGCTGGAATCAAGATTGCTGGGAGAAATATCAATAATCTCAGATATGCAGATGACACCACCCTTATGGCAGAAAGTGAAGAGGAACTAAAGAGTCTCTTGATGAAAGTGAAAGAGGAGTGAAAAAGTTGGCTTAAAGCTCAACATTCAGAAAACAAAGATCATGACATCTGGCCCCATCACTTCATGGCAAATAGATGGGGAAACAGTAGAAACAGTGGCTGATTTTAGTTTTGGGGCTCAAAATCACTGCAGATGGTGATTGCAACCATGAAATTAAAAGACACTTACTCCTTGGAAGGAAAGTTATGACCAACCTAGACAGCATATTAAAAAACAGACACAACTTTGTCAACAAAGGCCTGTCTAGTCAAGACTATGGTTTTTCCAGTAGTCATATATGGATGTGAGAGTTGGAGTATAAAGAAAGCTGAGCGTCGAAGAATTGATGCTTTTGAACTGTGGTGTTGGAGAAGACTCTTGAGAGTCCCTTGGACTGCAAGGATATCTAATCAGTCCATCCTAAAGGAGATCAGCCCTGGGTGTTCATTGGAAGAACTGATGTTGAAGTTAAAACTCCGAAACTTTGGCCACCTGATGTGAAGAGCTGACTCATTTGAAAAGACCCTGATGCTAGGAAAGATTGAGGGCAGGAGGAGAAGGGGACGACAGAGGATGAGATGGTTGGATGGCATCACCAACTCAATGGACATGGGTTTGGGTGGACTCTGGGAGTTGGTGATGGACAAGAAGGCCTGGCGTGCTGCAATTCATGGGGTCACAAAGAGTTGGACATGACTGAGCAAATGAACTGAAACAATAAAGTAAGTAAAGAAGAGTTCGCGAGACAAGAAGTGAGGGAAAGAAACTGAGGAAGGAAAGGTATCACTTTAGCTACGATGATGAGCCAAAGCCTCCATGATGGGATGATAGTTAACTAAGGTTATTTTTAATCTAAAAACAAGGGGGAAGCTTTGTGAACAGATAAGGAAGGATTCTCCAGAAAGAAGAGTAAGTTGAAAAGATGGAGATGGAAAAGAAGTTGGTACCTTGTGTAAAACAGAAGGGGGAAAGAGCTAGAATTAAGTGTACAATATTCATAATAAAACAAAATGCTATTGAATAGGTAGTCAGGGACTTCATTGCATAAAGCATTGTGGGTTATGATTTATGCTTTCTGAAGAGCCAATATTATGTAAATCAGATTCTAGGGGGCAAAAATGGGAACAGATGGACTGATTCAGAGGCTGTTGCAATAGTTCAGGTGAGAGATCATGGTGGATTAGCCTTGTAAGTAAATAGATTGAGAATATACTTTGAAGACATAGCCAATAAGACTTGCAAATGAATTTGATATGAAGGCAGAATAGGGGTGGTTTGAAATACATGAATCAAGGACAATTTCTAGATCTTTGGCTTGAACATTTGGTACATAGTGAAACTTGTTACTGAAATGAGGACTGTCAAAAGCAGGTTTAGGAGGAAGGTAACAAATGTTCTATTTTCAGTGTGGTAAGTTTGGACATGTTAAATTCTCAAGTGGAAATGTCATGTAGGTTGTCAAATATATATTTGGACCTCAGGGAGAAAGTCAAAACTGGGAGTAAAAAAAACAATGTGCATCTGGCATCATATAATTTCATTTGCTTTTATCTGGTGACATTATTCTATTTGAAAAATATTTGGCTTGTTTCTAAGGCCCCAATTACTGAATGTTTAAAGGTTCTAATGGAACCTTCAGTTTCCCAGGCTACAACTGAACACAGGCGAGGATGGGGTGCCCTCTGGTGGAAAATTGACAAGGTTAGGCACACTGGGGTACAGACATGCTAAAATAGGGATTAAACACATCACCAACAGGTTATAGGAGGGACAGCCCCAGGAAAATAATACATGAATTGGGCAAGATGTTAAGGAGAAACATACAATGGGGTGCAATGGTACAAAGTGGAGAACACACGTAGTTTAATAAAAATGATATTTAGTTCTAGCCCAAAGTTATATGAAGAATGCAGGCCGGTTTTGCGAGAGATGATTTAAATCCATGCTAGTCTATACATTTTTCTGATTTGTAAATATTGGTTGCTAATAAGATTGCAACACCAGTTTAAATTATGCAATAATAGATGTCTGTGGGTAAGATTGATGGACAAGAGCAGTGTCAATAACCTGGTTGTAATACTTCACTATTGTTTCACAAGATGTGACCATTGTGGGGACCTGGTTTAAGGGGACACAGGATCTCTCTCTTATCTATCACAATTGCATAGGAGTTCATTACTAATTCAAAATAGTTTTAAAAATCTATTAACTTTTCTATCAAATTCAGCCCAAAGAGTACTAGTTTCCAGCTTTTAAGGAAAGAGGATATACAAAGTGGTGCAGTTTGAAAAGGTAGCCCCTGAAATCCTGCTATGAAAGAAATGGGGTGTTTGCTGGCCTGATTATCAACTTAAATCCTAGGCACATCTCTAATGAGAAACGGAGCTCTGGTTTCTTGCTCCCAAGCACTAATAATGGTTCCACTTCTTGGGACCAAGTGGGCACAATATGGGCAATGTGTGGGGGTGGGGGTGGTTGCTAAATTGTAACACTAAATTCTGAGAAATTATATACCACTCTCTGGTTCTCACTTGCCAATCTTTGAAACAATGCCTTATATATTTCCTCAAAGAGTAGAATTTATGAGGAAGGAAATATAGTGAAAGGGAATTTTTTTTTTAATTTCTATGTGATTTGGGAAAAAAATAAAGAATAAACACACCTCCTTCACAATTTTAAACACTTTTGAATCTTTCTGAAATTCCTGTTAATTTTGGGGTGAATGAGATTTTTTTACTTCTACATACTCAGTGTAATCATCAATTTTCCCTCGAGGTATCCTATGAAATGCACAGCAGTCTTAAAACTCCCAGTCTACCTAGTACATTTACTTTGTTTCCAAAGTGGTTTTTTGATTGCTTTTGAATAATATAGTCCCTAATGTTTACAGCCACCTTTTCAAAACTGTATTCAGAAGTCAAGTTTAGAAACACCCATTTATGCCATAGGGAGTTTTATCTTTGCCAAACACTAGTATGCATGTTTCAAAAAGTACTCTCCCAGCAGAAAGTTTAATTATGCAGCTGTAAAGTATTATTTCTGAACTTCCATCTTATCCCTGCTGTGTTCCCAAATCATTTTGACTCCAGGAATGTACAAATCTTAGTTTTAATAAATTCAGAGAATAGACATTTGGGCCTTTAAGACCTTGGGGAATAATAGTGAATGCATTAACTGCTCTGTAACATGTAATTATGTATCCACAACTCCATTTTCTTTGGTCTTTCATCAAAAGCTGACAAGAGGCAGCTGTCAGTAGGAGAAGACTGCTTCCTTGAGTGTGTAATTATTTACACAGTGATAGTGTCAAAGAGTTCTAAACTAGCACAAATGCTTTATTTTAACTGAAGGGAAACACTGTGCCAGTTTAATAACAATAAATTAATAGTGTTGAATCCTCCTGGATTTTCATTTTTAAAGACAGAAAATGACAGATTTGGAAAGATATCAATAGTAGAGCAAAATCTGAAGGAATGAAAGAAGAGTTGCTAAAGAAGGGGTCACCTGCCTTTACCATCAATCTATTTTAAAACTCACATTTAAAAACCATATGAGATGTACAAAGCAAATTTCTCTTGGTACTATGTCCCTACTCCTTTTGACTACTTAGTGTTGTGACAATACCAGGGAGATAGAGACTAGTTTGACTTTCAGAATCCTATGCAATTTTACTGAGCTCAGTTACTGATGTAGATGATGTTACCACAGACATAGGTTTTTGCCAGTGGCTCAGTAGCTAAACAATCTGCCTGCAATACAGGAGACGTGGGTTTGATCCCTGGGTCAGGAAGATCCCCTGGAGAAGAAAGTGGCAACCCACTCCAAAACTCTTGCCCGAAAAATCCCGTGGACAGAGGAGCCTGGTAGCCTACAGTCCAAAGGATCACAAAGAGTCAGACACGCCTAAGCTCACACACATACATCTACTTATACATGTATCACAGAAATAGGTCTTATACATTTTTTATCTATATATTAATTAATTTAAATTAATTAAATCTTAGAGCAAAGTGATATCATAGTGGTGGCTGTTTGCATTTGCTGTTCCTTTGGCCTAGACTACAGCTCTCTCAAATTGTTGCATGACTGGTTTCTTTTCACATTCAGGTCTTTGCTTGAATTATACTTTTTCAAAGAGATCACACACAGACATACAGTATACATTCCATTACGTTGCTTTACTTCACACTTTGTATCTATCTCTATCTGAAATTAAATCACATAGTATTTTGTTATCCATCTATTGTGTGTTTGTTTCCCCATTATTTTTCCCTTTATCTGTTTTATTCACTGTGTATCTCCAGAGCTCATACACTTGTTGCTTAATCATGTTAAATAGAATGAATTAACAGGAAAAGCCAAATAAGCCAATATCTGTTTAAATCCACTTAATTTTGATGGGAGGTGGGGATTGATAAAGCTTTTGCCTAAAGATAATATAACAGAGGGAATGGATTTCTGTTTTAAATGAGACATGGGCAATAATTGCTCTCTCAAATATAGTTATGATTTGAGAATGACTTATCTCTTTTATATCAGGTTTCATATCTTCAAAAATGGCTAAACTCTCAAGTGATTGCAACTGTTGGCCAAAGAGTTTCTGGTTAGGATGCTGTTACAGAACCTGTCAAGGGTCAGCACATAAGTGAGAACCTTTTTCAATCTATACATAAATCTAGGCATGAACTATGAGAACTCAGTTTATAGAAGTATATGCAGAAAACTGACCAGAGAAGTTACAGGCCTATCTGAAACTCCCTGTGGCTACAAACTTTAAATAGAAAATAAAAGCTCTCTAGAAAAACTGTCACTGGGAAGTTCATTCATCTGTAGAGAGATGAGAATTTTTTTCCCATACCCAAAGAGAAATTTGCTGGGTTTTGTTTTAGGTTCACAAGTCTGTGATGTTTAGAATTTTCAAAGCAATTTTCCCTTTTATCTGATAAATAAGAAGGCCTGAACTAAGGTAGAGTCTTTGGTATGCCACCAAAGAATTGTTAATTATTCATTAATCTGCTTGGATTCATTATTACTAAACAAGTATGTACCCAAAGAGAATTATGCCCATAATTTCAGACTCTTGCTGGGGCAATCTGGGGACTCATTGAGGAAGCATAACCAAATTGAGTCATTTCTCCCTAAAAAATGGTGGAGTGGTTTTGCTCGAATGGCATTTATATTCAGTGATATAGAATTAATGGCAGCGCCGCTGTTCATAGAAGATAGCAGTATATCACTAGTTCCAAGTATTGATTTGTTGCTGTTGTTTAGTCACTAAGTCCTGTCCAACTCTTTGCAACCCCATGGTCTACAGCCTGCCAGGCTCCTCTGTCTATGGGATTTCCCAGGCAAGAATACTGGAGTGGATTGCCATTTCCTTCTCCAGGGGATTTTTCCAGATCAGGGATTGAACCTGAGGCTCCTGTATTAGCAGGTGAATCCTTTACCACAGAGCCACTGGGGAAACCCAGTTCCAAGTATTGATATTTTTAGCATTTATAATTGAGCTATGTTTAAGTAGAAATACAACTTCCAGTGAGTAACGAAGAAGCAAAATAAATATCATGTTTTGGAGTTGCACTTATGAATAAAAACTGTCTTTTTCCTAAGCTAAGTATACTTAGCTTTAGATCTGTGTACCTGAAGTCACAATTCTTTCTGGCTCCCACGTCTCTTCCCTGCTTGAAGCTGCCATTTGACACTCTAAGGCCATTTGTTTTGGGATATAGAGAGCAGAAGGCTTTTACCTACAAAAAATGAAAACAGGACTCCCAATTCTTGCCCAGCATTTCACTAAGGCTAGGCACAATAAGCAATAATGCAACACAAAACTTTATTATATTATTGCTATCCTTTAGCTTTGTGAAAAGGTAACCATTTGGGTTGTTACAGAGAACACTTCTTGCTTTGCTGCTCTATGTTGAGCTGATTTGACAGGAGTAAGTTGTTTACATTTTCTTCTTTGGATAATGATTCAAGAAAGTAATCCTATTGACTCTATATATTACAAAGTAAAAATGATTATTTTAGGGTCTGTGAAATTCCAGACAGCAATATCCATGTGTAGGCCGCCTTGCATACCAAATCTCTTCTCTCTTCGCCCTGAATGAGGGACTTTTGTAATTTTTTCAAATATTTTTGTGTTAGTACACATTTCCTAATTTTTTGCATATGCAATTGAAAGCATTTCCATTTCAGTTTGCAGTTATAAAATGAACTCTTGAAAAACACACCCAGAGATTATATTATAATAATGTAATTTTCTGTTAATGTAGGAATTGACATGAGATAAATTTAATAATAATAATGTACTGCAAGGAAAAGAGATTAGCTTTATAAACTCATAAAAGTAAGACAAATTCATGTCAAGTAAGTGTTTTTCCCAATTACTTTTGCTTTTTACTAAAAAATAATTGATTATTATTCCCTTGATACGTTAAACGTTCTATTTTTCAGTAGGACAAGCTAACTACATATAGAATAAGAACAAATTAGGTTTTAGACACAGGGTTGGGAAAACTTCAGCAAACTCTGAAGCTAGACTGGTAATTGCTTCAAGTAGCTATCTCCTTTAGTTATAGCAAAGCTTTTATCATTGTTAAGGAAGATAAAATATATTTCTAAAATCCTGAGTGAATGTAGGAAAAAGCTCAGCTTTAACTAACAACACTGTGCTTTTAGTTCCTTTAAAGAATTATTGGACTACAAGATGATAGATTTTGTGTGCACTTTGCCAGTGTAAAACTCTTGTTTTCAGACTCAACTTTCTTGCAAAATCCAGGGAAAGTAAATGGTTTTCAATAATGACAGCTAGGGAATCATCAAAGCAATAACCCACTTTTTCCTTAAAACTAGTTAGTAGACACCAAAAGAAAAACATGTTGACAGAGAATAAAAACATTAATAATTGAAAAAGCAAGACAAGTCTCAGTCAACTCTCCTCCTCTGAGGTTAACAGATAAAATAAAATTGAATTGAAAGAGGAAATTCTACCCACAGATTTTGGACAACACATTGAGCTTAGGGAGATAACACTTAAATCCCTGCACATGTGGTGGCCTCTACAGTTAGTTACAGATTTCTGGGCCTGGAACTGCAAGTTAATAGACTGTGAAAGGAAAGAATAACCATGAGATGAGACAGCTGATGCATCAGCAGCTATCAGGATTGAAAATAAGGAATAACTATTCCGTCTTACTTCCCAGGATGCTATAAACCATCAGATTTCAAAAGAGAGCAAATTTACTGTGACAGTATAGATGGAAGAAGAGAGATTTCTAAGAGCAATTTCTATGACATCCTTCATTTGAACAGGGACTTGGAAAAGCAGAAAAGGATGCTAGAGGTGATGCAGTATTTTGATTTCAGTTTTTTAATGCTTTGGAGACAGCTTTATTTCTCTTTTAGGTGTTAAGTTAAACATTACCTTTCTTTTTTTAAAATTTAATTGAAGTATAGTTGATTTACAATGTAGTACTGATTTCAGGTTTGTAGCAAAGTGATTTTAATACATATTCTTTTTTCAGGCTTTTTCCTTATAGGTTATGATAAGATATTGAGTACAGATTCCTGTACTATACATTAGGTCCTTATTGTTTATCTATTTTATATATAGTAGTGTGTATCTCAAACTCCAAATTCATACTTGCCCAAATATTACCTTTTTGAATATAGGACAATTCAGTTTAGATAGAAAAAAAAAGTAAGGATTCGAGGGTAAGTCTTTGATAGTAAATGTGTTCTATTAAAATTTAAATGATGACATAAATTTTATCTAAGATATATAGGTGTTAGGGGAAAAGCAGAGTATCTCCCAGTTTTCCTTTTACTCGGCTATCCAACAACTATTCATTCCAGCTTATATAATAGGAAGGATGAAACCAGTTTATTCCAAGGTTTCTTCCAACTCTGTTGGTAGAAACAGCTTGGGTTCTCACCTGAAGTTCTCAGTGTTCAAAATATCTGTTTCAGTGATTAAATATTCTAGGTCTTTTTCCACAGCAAATCTGAATGCTAGGAAATGATGATCAATCCTACTGATTCCCCAAGGAAAAAAATGTGTACCCCATGATATTTATTCCCCAAAGAAATACAATTTCCATGTATCCTTCTTGAAAACAGTATTAGAGAACATATTTCACAGTATCATGGACTTCACATTTTGTTAGGAGGGTAGATGCAATGTTAAGTGTTGTTACTTTAAAAAAATATATTCAAGGACACTTTGGGAGGTTTTACCTTGATTGCGGTGATAGTATTGTAAGTGCATGCATATGTCCAAATTCATCAGATTGTACACAATAAATATATGCAATTCTTTAACAATTATACCGCAATAAAACTAATTTTTTCAAAAAGTCAGTATAGCAAGAAATGAAACCATGGTAATAGAAATGAATGAAAGTATCCCAAACCTTGATAGAGTTGGAAGGGTGAAGGTAAAAGAGGATGAAGGATAGATGGATGACAAAAAAGTATTTCCAGTTTTTCAGTTCTCCCTGGATTCAGGCCATTGCTTTATAACTCTTCAGTGATTTCATATTGAGCCTGAAGCATTCTGTCTCATCTCTCTAATCTGTACTCAGCTAAGCTAAATTCTTTAACCAAAAGCATTATGTATGTATGCATATGTGTGTGTATATATATATATATACATGTATGTACATATACACAAATAAATAAAATTTATTGTATAGATATTATCTTTGGGGTTGGGGAAACCAGAATAGATATAGGCAGAATACTGAATGTAATGTATTCAATTATTTTTCCTTGTTAATTTGTTATATATACTCAAAAGTTCAAGGATTAAAGCAGTTCTTTTGAAATTTCCTGTTTTTAAAAACTTGTAATGTTTAAATGAAATATTTATAGCTTAAATAGCCTAAGTTAAAATTTAGGCTGTTATCTCTAAACTAAGGAAATGTATTTCTCACTAATCTCTTTTCTGAACTACACAGCCTCCATTTGCAGTTACAAAATAAACAGATTATGTTTTTCTCAATAAACAATGGAGTCAAGAAAGCTCTTCTCCTTATAATACTCTTGACAAAGATTTAAAGCTGTGTGGGAAAAATTAAAGCACAGGGGAAATTTTAGCAAGGCAAGCATGTATATAATGTTTTAGATTTATTGAAGGAAATTGTAATGATGGGAAATGCATATAAACAGAATTTGTTTCAAAATTTTATAAACAGAAACAGCAATAATAATTGTACTATGTCATATATATTTCATTATATACAAATAATTCATAAAAGTAAAATTATACCCTTGAGTTTATAAAATTGATATTCACCCTAAAGTTAGAGAATTATTATAGAAAATAATTCCCACTTTTTTTCTCTCCTTGCCTACACAAATCATGCTCACCTACTCAGTGTTCTAACACAACAGCAAGAAACTTTTTAAAGTTACTTGTTATCAGTGAAAAAAGGAATGCTTATGAATATACAGCAAGTTCACATTTCTAAGAGTAAGCATATATGTTGTTCACATAATAGTTCAGTAATACATCCTGTTATCCATTATACCACTATCTTCTACCTAAGTAGATTCAAGCAGAAATCATAAAAGAAGTCATATGATCATATATAATCACTTCAGAGATTTGAGAAGCAATACATGAGAATATAATCCCTGGTGGTTCAGACAGTAAAGAATCTGCTTGCAATGCAGGAGACACGTGTTTGATCCCTAGGTCCAGAAGATCCCCTGGAAAAGGGAATGGTTACCCACTCTAGTATTCTTACCTGGAGAATTCCATGGACAGAGAAGCCTGGTGGGCTACAGTCCATGGGGTCACAAAGTGTCAGACACGATTGACCAACTAACAGTTTCACTTTTATCATAGGAGAATATAAAAGCCATAGTTGATGAAAAGCTCTTATATACAATGATTCAATTAAGACATATTTTTCTCTCATGGAACAATTCCAAGATGCAAAGCTCTGAGCTGAGGGGAAGACTCCGCTGTTATCAAAATGGGGCTTCCATGGCTGTTCTGATCACTGTTTCAGAAATCCATGAAAGCAAGCAGCTTTGTTTTTAAAAGGAGCCTAGAAGTTGCACATTTCACTTCCGCTCACATTTCTTGGCTGGGACTTTATCTCATGCTACAGTTAGCTTTCAAAAGTAAAGCTAGAAAATACGGCTTCTAGTAAAATGCTGAGAATCTATTCATGAAAGTAATGAGACAATGGAAACTGTGAAACAATGAGCAGACTTGTCATGGAGGATAAAGAGATTGTATCTTCCAAATATGGTTTGTAAATATATCTCATACCATATGCTCTTTTCAATGTCACTTTGCCACTCCAATACTACATCAAAAGACAAGAGTCTAATAGCTTATCTTGCTTCTAAGATATCTGACCAATAGAATATGGCAGAAATGACCTTCTGTGACTTCTGAGGCTGTGTCATAAGATTTAGAATTTCTTCATGGGTTTCCTGGAATACTCATCACTGGGACCCTCTCTGAGAAAACAAGCAGTCTTGCTATGAGAAGTTCAAGGCACATAAAGAGGGCATGTGTGGGTTTTTCAGTCAAAAGACTCACCTAAGATCCTAGTGGACAGCCATCATTGATCACCAGCTGAATTGGTGACCCATTGGACACATGCAGCCCAGTTAAGCCTTTGGATGACTTCAGCCTCAGCTCAACATTGCATAAGAGTCCCTAAGACAAAATCAGTTTGGTATGCCCAGCCAACAGCAGAGTCATGAAAAAACAATAATAAATTGGGTTAAACTTCCAAGTTTGAAGGCAGTTTGTTAAACAACAATAAATACCTGAAACAGATAATATTTATGTGGACACTGAGTAAAATCTCTCAGTTTCTCTCAGTGTTGAATAATACGCATCATACTAGCAAAAGATCTCCCTGCCTTTATTCTCTCTTTAATATTTAAATGACTATTTAAATCTTTGCTGGAGTAGAGCAACTTCAGGGTTGTTTCCTCCATTTCATTCTAAATCTTCAAATACCCTCAGAAAAGTAAGATTTTAGATGTGAACAAACATTTTTACCTTAACTGGAATGAGGGATTTATAAGATTGTGTTAAAAAACCAGTGTGAAAACAGACTGGGTTTCAGGTTTTGAATATGTAAGGGAAGTAGAAAGACATCAGCATCTAATGGGGGAGAGATTGAGAGCAATCAAATGCAAATTTCATGTTCCTCATAAGTTTGTCTAGAGTCTGTCCTATAATAGCCACTTATAGAAATGCAAAACTCCCGGGAGACATACTTAGAATCAACAAATTATTTTATTGTATGTCTTATATGGTTTTGTGCTTCCATCACGGTGTTTATTTTTCCTTTTTAGTTACTTCTATTTGGAGCCAATCTATTTGAGTGTTCATATTTATTACTAAGAACATATGGACTATGCAGTCGTTTATAAGTGATGACGCCCTCCAACAGATTTAGGTTTCAGAGACTGGTTATTTATAAAGGCTGAATTATCTGATTGGTTGCATTTTTTTATTATTAATATATCAGTTATTCTCCAGAAACTGTGTGGGAAAAATATTCTTCTAGGTTGAACAAAGATCATTTTTCTATAAATCTTAAAAAGAAATTCAGAAGATCATCATTTCTAAATTATACACGGATATTGAGTGATCCACATCCTTGAATAATTCAGAATATAATTAATGTTGCTTTCAGGGATGTAATGAAATGGATAGGAGTACCTTTCCTTATCAATATTAATACAAGCAATTAATAGAGAAAATTTGTTATAGTTACTTTTGAGATGTCAGAATCAGAAAATATCCTTTGGGGATATTTATGAGTAGAAAAAGATATATGTCTTTTAAAACTTTTTATTTTATATGAAAGTATAGTTGATAAACAGTGTTGTGATAGTTCAGGTGGATAGCAAAGGGACTCAGCCAAACGTATACATGTATCCTCTCCCTCAAACTCCTCTCCTGTCTAGGCTCCATATAACATTGAGCAGAGTTCCATGTGCTATAATGTAGGTCCTTGTTGGTGATCCATTTTAAACATAGCAGTGTGTACATGTTGATCTCAAACTCCCTGACTATCCCTTTCCCTATCTTCACCCCTGGCAACTATAAGTTCATTCTCTAAGTCTATGAATCTGTTTCTGTTTTGTAAATAAGTTAATTTATGTCATCTCTTTTTAGATTCCACATATAAGGGATGTCATACGATATTTCTCCTCTTTCTGACTTACTTCACTCAGTACAACACTCTCTAGGTCCATCCATGTTGTTGCAAATGGCATTATTTCATTCTTTTCAATGGCTGAGTAATATTCCATTATATATACACACCACATCTTCTTTACCCATTCTCCTGTGGATGAACATTTGGGTTGCTTCCATGTCTTTCTACTGTAAACAGTGCTACAGTGAACACTGGGATGCATGTATCCTTTTGGATCAGGTTTTGTTCTCTGTATATATGTCCAGGAGTGGGATTGCAGGGTCATTTGGTGGCTCTATTTTTAGTTTTTAAATAAATCTCCGTACTGTTTTCCATGGTGGCTGCACCAATTTATATTCCCACCAATAGTGTAGGAGCATTGCCTTTTCTCCACACCTCTGGCGTTTGTTGTTTGTGGATTTTTTTTTTTTTTCTCATTATGGTCTTTCTGACTGGTGTGAGGTGATACCTCACTGTAGTTTTGATTTGTATTTCTCTAAAAATTAGTGATGTTGAACATCTTTTCATGTGCCTGTTGGCCATCTATATGCCTTCTTTGGAGAAATGTATATTTAGTTCTTCTGCCCACTTTTTTGATTGGGTTGTTTGTCTTGCTGATATTAAGTCTCATGAGCTGTTTGTAAATTTTGTAAACTTACCTCTTGTTGAGCACATCGTTTGCAAAGATTTTCTCCCAATCTGTGGGTTGTCTTTCCATTGTTTCCTTTGCTGTGCAAAAGCTTTTGAGTTTAATTAGGTCCCATTTGTTTATTTTTGTTTTTATTTCTATTATTCTGGGAGAGTGATTGAAAAATATATTGCTGCAATTTATGTCAGAAGTGCTCTGCCTGTTTTCCTCTAGCATGGACTCACATTTAGGTTTTTAATCTATTTTGAGCTTATTTGTATATCTCCCTATGTTTCTGAGATTTATTAATTTGTGTTCCCAAACTGGGAAAGTCAACAGTTTATTGTCTATTTCTTTTTCCTATTCACACTCTGGAACTCACCAAGATGGACCTCTCTGCAGATTAAATCATAGCCAGAGAGTGACATGGGCCCTGAAGTGGAAAAACACAACACACTATGTTAGTATCACATTGAAGCTAGGTAGGCCTGATGTTCTCTATGCCATCTACATAAAAATGTCAGACTTTGGCAAAATTTAACTGCACAAGAAAAGAGGAAAACAGACCTTGTCCTTCCACACATACAATTTTATTAATCTAAAGCCTATAAGTTATAATTCTTAGAATATTTCAACCTGAAAATGATTATTATACAAAATCATTGCCCTGATCATCATCACAAAGCTCAGCTATTCTGGAATGGCTGCACCTACACTCTAGATCTGTGAACTCCTTTAGTATTGCATTCATCTATAACAGAAAACCCAAATAAATCCAACTGACTGAAATGTAACAGGGACCAATTTTTCTCAGGTAAGAAGTTCAGAGGTAACCATCTCAGAGCTGGTAATTTGTCTCTAAGAAATGCCAGAGGGGCCCAGGCATCAGCACCTTTACTGAATAGTTCCCTTTTCAAATTCACAAAATTGCTTTCTAGTATAATATATTACATTCAGGAAAAAACTAGGACCAGTGAAAGGCAAACATAAATGTTGAGTGATTTGTCTTTTTTTATGAGGAAAACAATAGTTTTATGTAAGCTCCAGTCAATGAAGTGCTTGTTATGTTATTTTGCTCAGAATTAGACCACAAAACTACTGATTATCAATAAGCCTAGAAAATTAAATATGAAGGTGGATTCCTTCCTTTGGTAATAAAGGAAAGAGGAAGGTTGGGTACCAAAAGTAACATCTGCCATAGTTCTAGGTGCCCCTTGTGCCTGTGAAAACAAGAGTTTTCCCAGGGAAAAAGTAGAGGGGACTTTTAATTTTCAAAGCTTTGTTGAGAAATTTTGCTAAGACAGGGCAACAGGGAAAACCTTTGGGTGGCAAAAGTAATCAGTCATGGAAAAGGAGTTGGACAGGTCAATAAATATAACACTGGCAAGAAGACTTTGATGTATGAGGGAATAACAAACTCTACCTTCCTATAGTGCCATGCTAGGTACCGTGATGGGAAACAAATGCATCATTCAACAGCCTCTTTAGCTTGGAATTACCATACATAACTGGTGCAGCCACTTTTCATTACTGATGACAGTCAGATAAGCTGAAACCAGTATATAATCAGTAAAGTCTATAATCTTCTCATGGGAGAAGATAGAAGGGTATTTTGAGTGAAGTAGCAATCATTAGCTACTATAACTGGCTCTGTCCTTCAGCTAGAGGTAATCATCATTTTAAAATAATGATGTTGGAATGATGGGTATATGTGATTACAGTTGTCTTTGTGTACACACAGGGGATTGGTTCCTGGACCAGTGGCAAATATAAAAATCTTGTTCAGTCACATAGTTGTGTCTATTTGTGACCCTATGGATTGCAGCACACCAGGCTTCCCTGTCCTTTGCCACCTCCCGGACCTTGCTCAAACTCAAGTTCATTGAGTCGGTGATGCCATCCAACCATCTCATCCTCTGTCATCGCCTTCTCATCCTGCCTTCAATCATTCCCATCATCAGGGTCTTGTCCAATGCGTCAGCTCTTCCCATCAGGTGGTCAAAGTATTGGAGATTCAGCTTCAGCATCAGTCCTCCCAATGAATATTCAGGATTGACTTTCTTTAGGATTGACTGGTTAGATCTCCTTGCAGTCCAAGGGACTTTCAGCAGTTTTTTTTCCAACACCACAGTTCAAAAGCATCAATTCTTCAGTGTTCAGCCTTCTTTATGGTCCAACTCTCACATCCATATATGACTACTGGAAAAGCCATAGGTTTGACCAAATGGACCTCTGCTTTTTAATACACTGTCTAGGTTTGTCATAGCTTTTCTTCCAAAAAACAAGTGTCTTTTAATTTCATGGCTGCAGTCACCATCTGCAGTGATTTTGGAGCCCAAGAAAATAAAGATTGTCATGGTTTCCATTGTTTTCCCATCCATTTGCCATGAAGTGATGGGACCAGATGCCATGATCTTAGTTTTTTGAATATTGAGTTTCAAGCCAGCTTTTTCACTCTCCTCTTTCACTTTCATCAAGAGGCTCTTTAGTTCCTCTTGCTCTCTCCCATAAGGGTTGATGTCATCTGAATATCTTAGGTTATTGATATTTCTCCCGGCAAACTTGATTCTAGCTTGTGCTTCATCCAGTCCAGCACTTCACATAGTGTACTCTGCATATACGTTAAACAAGCAGAGTGACAATATACAGCCTTGATGTACTCCTTTCTGAATTTTGAACCAGTCTGTTGATCAGTGCATGATTCTAGTTGTTGCTTCTTAACCTGTATAGAGATTTCTCAGAAGGCAGCTAAGGTGGTCTGGTATTTCTATCTCTTTAAGAATTGTCCAGTTTGTTGTGGTCCAGACAGTCAAAGGCTTTAGCGTAGTCAATGAAGCAGAAGTAAATGTTTTTTTTTCTGGAATTCTCTTACTTTTTCTATGATCCAAGGGATGTTGGCAATTTGATTTCTGGTCCCTTGCCTTTCCTAAATCCAGCTTGAACATCTGGAAGTTCTCAGTTCATGTACTGTTGATGCCTAGCTTGAACAATTTTGAGCATTACTTTGCTACTGTGTGAAATGAGTGAAACTGTGCAGTAGTTTGAATATTCTCAGGCATTGCCCTTTTTTTAGGATTGGAATGAAAACTGACCTTTCCCAGTCCTGTGGCCACTGCTGAGTTTTCCAAATTTGCTGGCATAGTGAGTGCAGCATTTTCACAGCATCATCTTTTAGGATTTGAAAGAGCTCAGCTGAAATTCCGTCACCTCTACCAGCTTTGTTCGTAGTGATGCTTCTGAAGCCCAACTTGATTTCACACTCCAAGATGTCTGGCTCTAGGGTGATCACACCATCATGGTTATTTGGGTTAATAAGATCTTCTTTGTATAATTCTTCTGTATATTCTTGTCACCTCTTTTTAATATCTTTTACATCTGTTAGGTCCATACTGTTTCTGTCCTTTATTGAGCCCATCTTTGCATGAAATGTTCCCTTGAACATTTCTTAAACAGCCTCTTGATGAAAGTGAAAGAGGAGAGTGAAATGCTATCTCTAATTTTCTTGAATAGATCTCTAGCGTTTCCCATTGTGTTGCTTTCCTCGGTTTTTTGAGTTGTTCACTGAGGAAGGCTTTCTTATCTCTCCTTGCTTTTCTTTGGAACTCTGCATTCAGATGGGCATATCTTTCCTTTTCTCCTTTGCCTTTTGCTTCTCTTCTTTTCTCAGCTGTTTGTAAGCCCTTCTCAGATAACCATGTTGCCTTTTTGCATTTCTTTTTGTTCGGGATGGTTTTGAGCACTGCCTCCTGTACAATGTTACAAACTTCCTTCCATATTTCTTCAGCACTCTATCTATCAGATCTAATCCCTTGAATCTATTTGTCACTTCCATTGTGTAATCATAAGGGAGTTGATTTAGTTCATACCTGAATGGCCTAGTCGGTTTCCCTACTTTCTTCAATTTAATTCTGAATTTTGCAATAGGAGTTTAATATCTGAGCCACAGTCTGCTCCCTGTCTTGTTTTTTCTGACTGTATGAAGCTTGTCCATCTTTGGATGCAAATAATATAATCAATCTGATTTAGGTATTGACCATCTATTGATGTCCATCTGTAGAGTCATCTCTTGTATTGTTGGAAGAGGGTACTTGCTATGACTAGTACATTCTCTCTATCAATATCTACCAACATTCGAAATCTACCAACACTCAAGTCCATACTCTATGCTCCATGTATCTGCAATTTTGCATTTGTAGATTCAATCAACTGAAGATTGTGTGGTACTGTAATATTTATTGAAAAAGATCCAAGTATGAGTGGATCCACACAGTTCAAACCATGTTGTCAACACTCAGCTGTATATTCTTCATGTCCTATGTTAAAAATAATAATACTAAAGGAAGGATGGATAGCACAACTGAGGACTATGGGAAGAAATATGCAACAGGAGTAGCTGGGAAAAGGAAATGATTTTATCTCTGATACTTTCTGACTTTATCTCTACGATATTGATAGTTTCCATATTCTATAAAATGTGTTTATAGATGGGCTTCCCAGGTGGCGCTAGTGGTCAAGAATCCACAAGTCAACATGGGAGATGCAAGGATGCCCTCTTCAGTGTTCTTGCCTGGAAAATTCCATGGGCAGAGCAGCCTGGCAGGCTACAGTCCACCGGGCCACAAAGAGTCAGATATGACTGAGCACAGCATATAGCTGAGAGCTTACTGATAGATATGAATATGTTAAAGTTCTCTTTTTTCATATTTCTGAATCCCTATTCTTATATTGTTATTCTTTAATTACTTCCATTTTTACCTTTGTATTATTACAGCACAGTAGTTAAATACTTTCAGTGGAAATTGCTATAGAACTGCTTTGGCTATTGTGTCATATTTCAAATATTGCCATTGGTCTATATTGTTTAGTAACTATCCCGTGTGTACACCCTGTATGGAAAAGATGAGGAAAATAAAATGCAATCTAAGGACACTCTTCCAGCTTGTTGGTTACATTCCTCAGACTATAGACTGGCTTAGGCTTTTCTTTCTGCATTCATCTCATCTGTTCAAGCTGCCATAACAAAGTACCATAAACTACATAGTTGACACAACATAAATTTACTGTCTTGCAGTTCTGGAGGCTACAAGTCAGAAATCAGGTTGTCCACAGGTTTGGTTCCCTCTGAGGACTATGAGAGGAGGATCTGTTAAAGTCTCTCCCTCTCTTTGTTGATGTCATCTTCTCCCATATTTCTTCATTTCATCTATCTTCTATGCATGCCTCTCTCTGTGCCTAAATTTCCCCTTTCCATGATGTGAAAAGTTGACTCAGTGGAAAAGACCCTGATGCTGGGAAAGATTGAAGGCAGGAAGAGAAGGGAATGACAGAGGATGAGATGGCTGGATGGCACAACTGACTCAACGGACATGAGTTCAAGCAAGCTCTGGGAGATGGTGAAGGACAGGGAAGTCTGGTGTGCTGCAGTCCATGGGGTAGCAAAGAGTCAGACATGACTGTGTGACTGAAAACAACAAATAAGGACTACAGTCTTCTTGGATTAGGGGCATACCCTACTCCAGTAGGACCTCATCTTAACTAATTATATCTGCAAGGGCCCTATTTCCAAATAAGCCCACATTCTGAGGTAATGGAGGTTAAGACTCAACATATGAATTTGGGAAGGTGAGGGATGTAGTTCAACTCACAACACCATCCTAGAAAATCTCATTCTTTGAACTTTTGCATGAGTTCTCACTTTCTTGTTAGTGCCAAATTTCTGGAAAGTGAATGTAATTATTAGATCCATGATGTTTACCAAAGCATGTTTACATGCAATTATCCCCTTCACCCCTTTTATCCTTGCAACCATACTCTGAGGTAAGGCACAGGGAAAACTGGAATGTTTTCACATCTCCAATTAATAGGTGAAGTAACAAAGGCTTAGAGAATTTCCATGATTAGATTGAAATCACTGGGAAGTGGGTAAGCCAGGGCACAAATCTATGCTTGCTGACCCCCAGGTTCTACAATATTTTTAATATGTACCGCCTCTACTCTCTCATCATTCACACACATCTTGATTTCAGATCTTACAGTATTTTGGGTATTTTTCTGTCTCAGTTTTCAGGTCACATATTATTTCAAAATGTGTGGTCTATAATACTCTGTCATTTTAAAAAAAAAGGAAAATTAACAGGAGTTTAAAAAAGGAAAGTTAACTGAAGTTTAAAAAAAAATCTTAGGTAAGATTAACATCAGTTCTGGTAGCTTATTTTTAGGCCAGAAAGGATTATGATAAATTGCTTTACCATACAACCCATTATAAATTGCTTAGCACACAACCTCCACACTCCTCTAATTCTTTCCAGGCATCTTAGACAAATAGCTTTTAATTGTATGGTCTATTAGAGGAGATGTTTAAAAAGTATTAATATTTATCTGTGTGTATTTTATATCCTCATTAATATTAAGCCATTATGACCTTCTTGCTCATACAAAAGAAAAAAACCAAGTATTGAAAAAGAAATTTATTCTCTATTTGTATGCCTGGAGAGAAGGTAGCCTTTGCAAAACCTTCAGACTCATGAGTAATACTACAATTGCAAACAAACAATGAAAACATCAAATTGGCCTCCAAACATTAAGAAGTAGTGATTGGGAGGATAGAAGGTCAGATCAGATTTCTTTAAACACAGCTCAGATGATAAAGTATCTGCCTGCAATGTGAGAGACCTGGGTTTGATCCCTGGGTCAGGAAGACTTCCCTGGAGAAGGAAATGACAACCCACTCCAGTACCCTTGCCTGGAAAATCCCATGGACAGAGGAGCCTGGTAGGCTACAGTCCATGGAGTCGCAAAGAGTCGGACATGACTGAGCTGTTTCTAAGGCCTCCTCTGGCAACCATTTTGACTTTTCTTGCAATTCTTCTGGATGGTTTGATCACTGCCTTTTGTATAGTGTTATGAATCTCTTTCCATAGTTCTTTAGGCACTCTATCAGATCTAATCCCTTGAACTATTTGTCACTTCCACTGAATACATTAATGTAAATGTTATAAAAAGTCTACTCAACAGAAGGTTAAAAAAGGCAAGTTTTATTTAAATCTGCCTGCCATGCAAATATCAAATTTATCCTCTTTTCCCAACTATTTAGAATTTTGCCTAAACATTTCACCCATTTACCTTGCAATCCATGCCCTCATTAAATCTTTGATTCATCTGAAACAAAAGATTTTCTGTATAAACCAGGTGCAAGGTTATTAAAGATAAGTAAGAATGTACTTACACAAGTGATGGAGGTAAAGTAAAATAACATATTTTAGCACAATAATGTGCTATATAATTTTTCAATATTCACACATATGTCTGTGTTTGTGTGTATGTAAATATATGATATACACACTTAAGTATATCACAGTGAGAGTGTAAAATACCAAAATAGAGACAGTAACACAGTGTTATAGGAGTTGAACAAAATAGGAAAAAAATGCTTCCAGCTGGAAGTATTAGTCATGGATCCTCGTGTTTTCACTCAGTTGGTTCTTATTTAAATATTGCTACCGATTCAAATGAATGAACAGGTTAGTGTGAAAAATGCTGTTCAACCGAGATCTTTGCTTTTTTCCTTAGACAGGATCCAGAGGGGGGAAAAATGATAAAATTGATCTGCTCCAGAAACATCAGCTGCAAAGCCTTAGGCATTCCTTGACCAATATAGCATTGAAGAGAAATAAGTTTAAGAAAGAAATATTATCTTTGGTACCACATTGCTAAATTGTACTAAACTCTCCAGGGCATTATGTCTAAAAATAATGGTTTGGTTGAATTTTAGTTTTTCATTTTTTGTTAAGTTTGTGTGTATATATATACTTGTGCATGTTTATAGTTACATAATTAATATAAATATAATTATATATAATTATGTAATATAATATACATTATAAATCTTATTACCAATAAAATGTTTAGAACAACCAAGCTCAATTTGACACTAAAACAGTTCTATTTGAATATGACAATGTTATGCAACACACAAGAAAATTAAAAGGCATCGTTATTTAAATTTTAACTTCCATCAAATGGCATCTTTTTGAGCATTATCTCTTTTGACCTTCATGAAAACATTGTGGAGTTGTTATCATTGACCTGTGTTACAGGTGAAACATAGGCTGTGAGTGGTTAGATGCCATCCCCAAGGTCACAAAACTGAATGCTGTTCATCAATCAATGTAGTTCCCACTACATATGACTACATCATTCTTTAATGAATGGCCCATAACATGCTGAAGAATTTTTGAGTCTTTTTGGTGGGATAAAGTAGCATGGAAAAGAAAGTCTCTTCAAAAATTATAGATGTGTAACATCCAAAGGTTTTCATTTATTTTAGTTTCCCAATTCCCATACCAGGGGTTTTCTTTTCAGTATCTTCTACTCTAAATTTATCAGCAATTTCTGTTGGCTCCAGTATACATCTATTGTTAGTACCTTAGCCTGGGTTATCATCGTCTCTTGCCTGCCTTCCTGTCTCCTGTTTACTCATGATCATTTCTGTGTAGGGTAAAATATGTAGAATTAAGTTCATAGAAAAATATAACTGATTTCTGTAAGCAAATTATTTAAAAATTTTTCTTTTGAAGAAACTATATATTTATAACAAACAAGGTATTCTCAGAACACTAATGTCATGCAAATAAATATTGAATTAACAGGAACAGAATTAAAGGAGTTGATATATCTTCTAAATATCATGAAAGCATTATGTAAGTTTGAGATTGATTCCCTTGGCTATGCTTAAAATTTTTCAGTTGGAAAGATATGGCCCAGGTGGATTAAATCTAATGGTATGACTTCATTTTACTATATACAAATTTAACTCTGTAATTTTGATGAAGAGACTTACAAGGCACTTCAAGATAGAGTGTGAGACACTAGGTTAGTATCCTTTCTATGGCTGTCTTATTCCCATGGCTTCTACTAAATGACAGAAAAAATAAGGTTTACCCAGAATTTATCTGACAGCTGCTGCACAGACACTATTCTTGAGCACCATTGCTTCCTTGTATGTTAAACAAGCAGTGTTCTCCTTAGGGATACAGTTAATCAATTATCTCAACCTGGCAAATTTCAGTAGAAGCAGTGTCTGTGTCAACAGTTACACGTTGCTAGGAAATAAGAAATTCGACTATATGTTTTCCTCTGTTTCAACTTCCATGTATTTCTCCATACTCTTCCTTCTTGCGGAAGAAGAGTGGAGTTGGTCGATCCCCACATCATTTCTAGATTGGAAATGAAACATGAAAGGTTGCAAAACTCAAATAGTCAGAGACATAAAGAAAAAGGTCTTCCCAGGTGGCTCATTGCTAAATAATCCACCTGCAATGCAGGAGAGTTCAATCCCTGGGTCGAGAAGATCCCCTGGAGTAGAAAATGGCAACCCACTCCAGTATTCTTTCCTGGGAAATCCCACAGACAGAGGAGCCTGGCGGGCTACAGTTTAAGAGGTTGCAAAAAAGGCGGACATGACTTAGCAACTAAACAAAAACATAAACCGAGGATAAGAGAAAGAGGATTTGTTATCAGTGGATGAAATAAATTTTTCATTAAGTAGGAATCCTACTTCAAAGAATTGACCTAGCCACTGTCATTGAGAAACAGGAAAACATTTTAGTTTATAAATTATGTTGAAAGTACTAGGCTCTGAAATATATGTGAAATAAATCTAGGGTAGATGAATACTAGTTTGCTCTTAAAGTGTGATTGAGAGATTACAAAACTTGACAAAAGCTATGATAAACCAGTGACAAGCAACTAAACCAGTGACAAGCAACTAAATCAATAGTGTTTGTCTTTCAGAAAATAGTTTTGGGGACACTGGCATTTGAAATGTATTACAGCTGTCTGCAATAATTATTATCAAGCATATCCAGAGAGCCAGTGCCCCAGATTGTCAAGATTTAAAGCATTTTCTTCCCTAAGTAGAACAGAGGTGAATAAGGATCACTATCTTTTTATTATTAACAAATGGAGTTTCTCAGAATATATCAGAAAAATATAATAAATAATAATGTGTTTTCTCCACTGCATCAAAGTGTATTTTTTGATGTCAGTTCAGTTCAGTCACTCAGTTATGTCCAACTCTCTGTGACCCCATGAATTGCAGCACACCAGTCCTCCCTGTCCATCACCAACTCCCAGAGGTCACTCAAACTTATGTCAATAGAGTCGATAATGACATCCAGCCATCTCATCCTCTGTCGTCCCCTTCTCCTCCTGCCCCCAATCCCTCCCAGCGTCAGGGTCTTTTCCAATGAGTCAACTCTTCGCATGAAGTGGCCAAAGTATTGGAGTTTCAGCTTTAGCATCAGGCCTTCCAATGAACACCCAGGACTGATCTCTTTTAGAATGGACTGGTTGGACCTCCTTGCAGTCCAAGGGACTCTCAAGAGTCTTCTCCAACACCACAGTTCAAAAGCATCAATTCTTCAGCACTCAGCTTTGTTCACAGTCCAACTCTCACATCCATACATGACCATTGGAAAAACCATAGCCTTGACTAGATGGACCTTTGTTGTATGTAAAGAATAAAAACATAAAGGGATTTACAAATGCCAGGAATGAATATATATTGTTTCCTATAAATTAATAGCCAGAAGCTGATAAAAATTCCAAGCTAAGAAATAACTATATATTTCAAAACATTTAAATGTATATGAGATACAAATTTTAGATATCAATCAGCAGGTCTCAGATCAGAAAGGTTTTACATTATTAGTAGATTAAATAATATCTCATAACTGAGGATTCTCATTGAAATAGTTTAATATTCTTTCATATTACCCAGATTATCTATTTCCATCATAACCAAGTCTACTTACAGTCTTTTATATTACTATTTGTTTTCCTCAGATGTATGATATTCCTTAATTCTCCATTTCCACAAATTTATTCATTCAATAAGTGCTGATTGATTAATAATGTCCCAATTATTTTTGTAGGTAGGTAAAGGATCAGTTGAGTTCAGTTCAGTCGCTCAGTCGTGTCCGACTCTTTGCGACCCCATGAATTGCATCACGCCAGGCTTCCCTGTCCATCACCATCTCCCGGAGTTCACTCAGACTCGTGTCTATCAAGTCCGTGTGCCATCCAGCCATCTCATCCTCTGTCATCCCCTTCTCCTCCTGCCCCAAATCCCTCCCAGCATCAGAGTCTTTTCCAATGAGTCAACTCTTCGCATGAGGTGGCCAAAGTACTGGAGCTTCAGCTTTAGCATCATTCCTTCCAAAGAAATCCCAGGGCTGATCTCCTTCAAAATGGACTGGTTGGATCTCCTTGCAGTCCAAGGGACTCTCAAGAGTCTTCTCCAACATTACAGTTCAAAAGCATCAATTCTTCTGTGCTCAGCCTTCTTCACAGTCCAACTCTCACATCCATACATGACCACAGGAAAAACCATAGCCTTGACTAGACGGACCTTGGTCAGCAAAGTAATGTCTCTGCTTTTGAATATGCTATCTAGGTTGGTCATAACTTTTCTTCCAAGGAGTAAGCGTCTTTTAATTTCATCACTGCAATCACCATCTGCACTGATTTTGGAGCCCAAAAAAATAAAGTCTGACACTGTTTCTACTGTTTCCCCATCTATTTCCCATGAAGTGATGGAACCGGATGCCATGATCTTTGTTTTCTGAATGTTGAGCTTGAAGCCAACTTTTTCGCTCTCCTCTTTTACTTTCATCAAAAGGCTTTTTAGCTCCTCTTCACTTTCTGCCATAAGGGTAGTGTCATCTGCATATCTGAGGTTATTGATAGTTCTCCTGGCAATCTTGATTCCAGCTTGTGTTTCTTCCAGTCCAGCATTTCTCATGATGTACTCTGCATATAAGTTATATAAGCAGGGTGATAATATACAGCCTTGATGTACTCCTTTATTTATTTTTTAAATTTTAAAATCTTTAATTCTTACATGTGTTCCCAAACATGAACCCCCCTCCCACCTCCCTCCCCATAACATCTCAGTGGGTCATCCCCATGCACCAACCCCAAGCATGCTGTATCCTGCGTCAGACATGGACTGGCGATTCAATTCTTACATGATAGTATACATGATAGAATGCCATTCTCCAAAATCATCCCACCCTCTCCCTCTCCCTCTGAGTCCAAAGGTCCATTATACACAGCTGTGTCTTTTTTCCTCTCTCGCATACAGGGTCGTCATTGCCATCTTTCTAAATTCCATATATATGTGTTAGTATATTGGATTGGTGTTTTTCTTTCTGGCTTACTTCACTCCGTATAATCAGCTCCAGTTTCATCCATCTCATCAGAACTGATTCAAATGAATTCTTTTTAACGGCTGAGTAATACTCCATTGTGTATATGTACCACAGCTTTCTTATCCATTCATCTGCTGATGGACATCTGGTTTGCTTCCATGTCCTGGCTATTATAAACAGTGCTGCGATGAACATTGGGGTACATGTGTCTCTTTCAATTCTGGTTTCCTCAGTGTGTATGCCCAGCAGTGGGATTGCTGGGTCATAAGGTAGTTCTATTTGCAATTTTTAAAGGAATCTCCACACTGTTCTCCATAGTGGCTGTACTAGTTTGCATTCCCACCAACAGTGTAGGAGGGTTGCCTTTTCTCCACACCCTCTCCAGCATTTATTGCTTGCAGATTTTTGGATCGCAGCCATTCTCACTGGTGTGAAGTGGTACCTCATTGTGGTTTTGATTTGCATTTCTCTGATAATGAGTGATGTTGAGCATCTTTTCATGTGTTTGTTAGCCATCCGTATGTCTTCTTTGGAGAAATGTCTATTTAGTTCTTTGGCCCATTTTTTGATTGGGTCATTTATTTTTCTGGAATTGAGCTGCATAAGTTGCTTGTATATTTTTGAGGTTAGTTGTTTGTCAGTTGCTTCATTTGCTATTATTTTCTCCCATTCAGAAGGCTGTCTTTTCACCTTGCTTATAGTTTCCTTTGTTGTGCAGAAGCTTTTAATTTTAACTAGATCCCATTTGTTTATTTTTGCTTTTATTTCCAGAATTCTGGGAGGTGGATCATAGAGGATCCTGCTGTGATTTATGTCGGAGAGTGTTTTGCCTATGTTCTCCTCTAGGAGTTTTATAGTTTCTGGTCTTACATTTAGATCTTTAATCCATTTTGAGTTTATTTTTGTGTGCGGTGTTAGAAAGTGATCTAGTTTCATTCTTTTACAAGTGGTTGACCAGTATTCCCAGCACCACTTGTTAAAGAGATTGTCTTTACTCCATTGTATATTCTTTCCTCCTTTGTCAAAGATAAGGTGTCCATATGTGTGTGGATTTATCTCTGGGCTTTCTATTTTGTTCCATTGATCTATATGTCTGTCTTTGTGCCAGTACCATACTGTTTTGATGACTCTGGCTTTGTAGTAGAGCCTGAAGACAGGCAAGTTGATTCCTCCAGTTCCATTCTTCTTTCTCAAGATTGCTTTGGCAATTCGAGGTTTTTTGTATTTCCATACAAATCTTGAAATTATTTGTTCTAGTTCTGTGAAAAATATGGCTGGTAGCTTGATAGGGATTGCATTGAATTTGTAAATTGCTTTGGGTAGTATACTCATGTTCACTATATTGATTCTTCCGATCCATGAACATGGTATATTTCTCCATCTATGAGTGTCCTCTTTGATTTCTTTCATCAGTGTTTTATAGTTTTCTATATATAGGTCTTTAGTTTCTTTGGGTAGATATATTCCTAAGTATTTTATTCTTTTCGTTGCAATGGTGAATGGAATTATTTCCTTAATTTCTTTTTCTACTTTCTCATTATTAGTGTATAGGAATGCAAGGGATTTCTGTGTGTTGATTTTATATCCTGCAACTTTACTATATTCATTGATGAGCTCTAGCAATTTTCTGGTGGAGTCTTTAGGGTTTTCCATGTAGAGGATCATGTCGTCTGCAAACAGTGAGAGTTTTACTTCTTCTTTTCCAATTTGGATTCCTTTTATTTCTTTTTCTGCTCTGATTGCTGTGGCCAAAACTTCCAGAACTATGTTGAATAGTAGCGGTGAAAGTGGACACCCTTGTCTTGTTCCTGACTTTAGGGGAAAGGCTTTCAATTTTTCACCATTGAGGATAATGTTTGCTGTGGGTTTGTCATATATAGCTTTTATTATGTTGAGGTATGTTCCTTCTATTCCTGCTTTCTGGAGAGTTTTTATCATAAATGGATGTTGAATTTTGTCAAAGGCCTTCTCTGCATCTATTGAGATAATCATATGGTTTTTGTTTTTCAATTTGTTAATGTGGTGAATTACATTGATTGATTTGTGGATATTGAAGAATCCTTGCATCCCTGGGATAAAGCCCACTTGGTCATGGTGTATGATCTTTTTAATGTGTTGTTGGATTCTGATTGCTAGAATTTTGTTGAGGATTTTTGCATCTATGTTCATCAGTGATATTGGCATGTAGTTTTCTTTTTTTGTGACATCTTTGTCAGGTTTTGGTATTAAGGGTGATGGTGGCCTCATAGAATGAGTTTGGAAGTTTACCTTCCTCTGCAATTTTCTGGAAGAGTTTGAGTAGGATAGGTGTTAGCTCTTCTCGAAATTTTTGGTAGAATTCAGCTGTGAAGCCGTCTGGACCTGGGCTTTTGTTTGCTGGAAGATTTCTGATTACAGTTTCAATTTCTGTGCTTGTGATGGGTCTGTTAAGATTTTCTATTTCTTCCTGGTTCAGTTTTGGAAAATTGTACTTTTCTAAGAATTTGTCCATTTCTTCCACGTTGTCCATTTTATTGGCAAAGAACTGCTGATAGTAGTCTCTTATGATCCTTTGTATTTCTGTGTTGTCTGTTGTGATCTCTCCATTTTCATTTCTAATTTTATTGATTTGATTTTTCTCTCTTTGCTTCTTGATGAGTCTGGCTAGTGGTTTGTCAATTTTATTTATCCTTTCAAAGAACCAGCTTTTGGCTTTGTTTATTTTTGCTATGGTCTCTTTTGTTTCTTTAGCATTTATTTCTGCCCAATTTTTAAGATTTCTTTCCTTCTACTAACTCTGGGGTTCTCCAATTCTTCCTTTTCTAGTTGCTTTAGTTGTAGAGTTAGGTTATTTATTTGACTTTTTTCTTGTTTCTTGAGGTATGCCTGTATTGCTATGAACTTTCCTCTTAGTGCTGCTTTTATAGTGTCCCACAGGTTTTGGGTTGTTGTGTTTTCATTTTCATTAGTTTCTATGCATATTTTGATTTCTTTTTTGATTTCTTCTGTGATTTGTTGGTTATTCAGAAGTGTGTTGTTCACCCTCCATATGTTGGAATTTTTAATAGTTTTTCTCCTGTAATTGAGATCTAATCTTAATGCATTATGGTCAGAAAAGATGCTTGGAATGATTTTGATTTTTTTGAATTTATCAAGTTTGGATTTATGCCCAGGATGTGATCTATCCTGGAGAAGGTTCCATGAGCACTTGAGAAAAAGGTGAAATTCATTGTTTTGGGGTGAAATGTCCTATAGATATCAATTAGGTCTAACTGATCTAATGTATCATTTAAAGTTTGCGTTTCTTTGTTAAATTTCTGTTTAGTTGATCTGTCCATAGGTGTGAGTGGGGTATTAAAGTCTCCCACTATTATTGTGTTATTGTTGATTTCCCCTTTCATACTTGTTAGCGTTTGTCTTACATATTGTGGTGCTCCTATATTGGGTGCATATATATTTATAATTGTTATATCTTCTTCTTGGATTGATCCTTTGATCATTATGTAGTGGCCTTCTTTGTCTCTTTTCATAGCCTTTGTTTTAAAGTCTATTTTATCAGAGATGAGTATTGCCACTCCTGCTTTCTTTTGGTCTCTATTTGCGTGGTATATCTTTTTCCAGCCCTCCACTTTCAGTCTGTATGTGTCCCTTGTTTTGAGGTGGGTCTCTTGTAAGCAGCATGGAGAGGGGTCTTGTTTTTGTATCCATTCGGCCAGTCTTTGCCTTTTGGTTGGGGCGTTCAACCCATTTACATTTAAGGTAATTATTGATAAGTATGATCCAGTTACCATTTACTTTATTGTTTTGGGTTCGGGTTTATACACCCTTTTCATGTTTCCTGTCTAGAGAATATCCTTTAGAATTTGTTGGAGAGCTGGTTTGGTGGTGCTGAATTCTCTCAGCTTTTGCTTGTCTGTAAAGCTTTTGATTTCTCCTTCGTATTTGAATGAGATCCTTGCTGGGTACAGTAATCTGGGCTGTAGGTTATTGTCTTTCATCACTTTAAGTATGTCTTGCCATTCCCTCCTGGCCTGAAGAGTTTCTATTGAAAGATCAGCTGTTATCCTTATGGGAATCCCCTTGTGTGTTATTTGTTGTTTTTCCCTTGCTGCTTTTAATATTTGTTCTTTGTGTTTGATCTTTGTTAATTTGATTAATATGTGTCTTGGGGTGTTTCGCCTTGGGTTTATCCTATTGGGAACTCTCTGTGTTTCTTGGACTTGGGTGATTATTTCCTTCCCCATTTTAGGGAAGTTTTCAACTATTATCTCCTCAAGGATTTTCTCATGATCTTTCTTTTTGTCTTCTTCTTCTGGGACTCCTATAATTCGAATGTTGGAGCATTTCATATTGTCCTGGAGGTCTCTGAGATTGTCCTCATTTCTTTTAATTCGTTTTTCTTGTTTCCTCTCTGATTCATTTATTTCTACCATTCTATCTTCTATTTCACTAATCCTATCTTCTGCCTCCGTTATTCTACTATTTGTTGCCTCCAGAGTGTTTCTGATCTCATTTATTGCATTATTCATTATATTTTGACTCTTTTTTACTTCTTCTAGGTCCTTGTTAAACCTTTCTTGCATCTTCTCAATCCTTGTCTCTAGGCTATTTATCTGTGATTCCATTTTGATTTCAAGATTTTGGATCATTTTCACTATCAATATTCGGAATTCCTTCTCAGGTAGATTCCCTACTCCTTCCTCTTTTGTTTGGTTTGGTGGGCAACTCTCCTGTTCCTTTACCTGCTGAGTATTCCTCTGTCTCTTCATCTTGGTTATATTGCTGCGTTTGGGGTGGCCTTTTTATATTCTGGTAATTTGTGGAGTTCCCTTTATTATGGAGCTTCCTCACTGTGGGTGGGGTTCTATCAGTGGCTTGTCAAGGTTTCCTGGTTAGGGAGGCTTGTGTTGGAGTTCTGGTGGGTGGAGCTGGGTTTCTTCTCTCTGGAGTGCAGTGGAGTGACCAGTAATGGGTTATGAGACATCAAAGGTTTTGGAATAATTTTGAGCTGCCTGAATATTGAAGCTCAGGGGAGTGTTCCTGTGTTGCTGGAGAATTTGCGTGGTATATCTTGTTTTGGAGCTTGTTGGCCCTTGGGTGGAGCTTGGTTTCAATGTAGGTATGAAGGCATTTGATGAGCTCCTATTGCTTAATGTTCCCTGAATTCAAGAGTTCTCTAATGTTTTCAGGCTTTGAGTTTAAGCCTCCTGCTTCTGGTTTTCAGTTTTATTTTTACAGTAGCGTCTAGACTTCTCCATCTATACAGCACCGATGATAAAACATCTAGGTTAAAGATGAAAAGTTTCTCCGCATTGAGGGACACTCAGAGAGGTTCACTGAGTTACAAGGAGAAGAGAAGATGGAGGGGGTAGTTAGAGGTAACTGGAATGAGATGCGGTGAGATCAAAAGAGGAGAGAGCAAGCTAGCCAGTAGTCAGCTCCTAATGTGCGCTCTATAGTCTGGACCGCTCAGAGGTATTTACGGAGTTATATGGGGAAGAGGAGAGGGAGGAAGTAGACAGAGGTGACCAGGAGGATAAGAGAGAGGAATGAGAAGGAGAGAGACAAATCCTGCCAGTAACCAGTTCCTTAGGTGTTCTCCACCGTCTGGAACACACAGAGATTCACAGAGTTGGATAGAGAAGAGATGGGGGAGAAAAGAGACAGAGGCCACCTGGTGGAGAAAAAGGAGAGTCCAAAGGAGAAGAGAGTGGTCAAGCCTGTAATCTCGCTCTCAGGTAAACTTGGGTAGTGAAGTTTGGGTTTTTAAATGTACAAAATTGACAACAAAAACCTAAGAGCAAAGGTTAAAAATCTGTTTTTGAAGACAATGGTCTGCTTTTCTGGTTGCCTGATGTCCTCTGCCAGCCTACAGAAGTTGTTTTGTGGAGTTTGCTCAGCGTTGAAATGTTCTTTTGAGGAATTTGTGAGGGAGAAAGTGGTCTTCCCGTCCTATTCCTCCGCCATCTTTATGCTCCTCTTGATGTACTCCTTTTCCTATTTGGTACCAGTCTGTTATTCCATGTCCAGTTCTAACTGTTGCGTCCTGACCTGCATACAGATTTCTCAAGAGGAAGGTTAGGTGGTCTGGTATTCTCATCTCTTTCAGAATTTTCCACAGTTTATTGTGAGCCACACAGTCAAAGGCTTTGGCATAGTCAATAAAGCAGAAATAGATGTTTTTCTGGAACTCTCTTGCTTTTTCCATGATCCAGCGGATGTTGGCAATTTGATCTCTGGTTCCTCTGCCTTTTCTAAAACCAGCTTGAACATCAGGGAGTTCACGGTTCACGTATTGCTGAGGCCTGGCTTGGAGAATTTTGAGCATTACTTTACTAGCATGTGAGATGAGTGCAATTAAAAAGTATCTCTCCCTCATTCAACTTACATTTGGTAGTGGCAGACAGAAAGTAAACAACAAACACACTAAATTAATTCCATAAGTATATAAAACGATTATCAGAGCCACTGCAAAGAAAAATTAAAAGGAGATAAGAGATCATATTGTAGGGGGGAAGAGACAATTTAAAATAAGTTGATCATGATAGACACATTGAGAAATAACATTGATAAAAAATAAAAAATTCAGGATAGGAGAGGTCACTGGATATCTAAAGGCAATCACTGCAAACTATAACAATAGCCAATGGAAAGGCCCAAAGAAGAGAGCATTACAGGTATGCTTAAGGAACAGCAAGAAATAGACAGTGGTCAATTCAGTTGGATCAAAGTAAGCAATATGGACAGTCAGAGGGGATGAACTCTGGAAGGTAACAGAGGCTGGTTTTATATAATTTAGAAATATATATATATATATAGTATTATAATATTATCTTTAAGGGAAATGGAGAGTTACTGTGAACTTCTGGGAAATGACATGATATATATTACATATTTTCACAGATCGCTGTGATGAGACAAATTACATATGGGATATGAGAGGAAGAGTGGACAAATTAAAGACTTCAAATTTGTTTGGGATTTTTGGGTTTTGCTGGTGGATTCATTGAATAGTCTTGAGCACCTGGTAGAATGATTTAGAAGACTGGGATGGAAGAGGGTTCAGCTGTGGACATGTTCATTTTGAGATGTCCCATCTCACACATTATTTAAGCAGTGGTTTATGAGAGTCTGGTGTTAAGGAGAGTTTTGTGCTGGAGATGTAAATTTGGGAAACATTAGCATGAAGAAAGCATGAATTTGTCAACATTAAATTATATACTGCTTCTATTCCCCTTAACCCAATAACTTAACAGAATTAAGTTATTGTTTTGCAATTCAATCATTTAAAACTTCAAAAACTGGAACAATTTATCTCGTGTGCAAATTTGAAAAAATACATGAATATGGTTGCAATTAGTTGCTTAAAATTGGAGAAGGTAATGGCAATCCACTCCAGTGTTCTTACCTGGAGAATCCCAGGGACAAAGGAGCCTGGTGGGCTGCCGTCTATGGGTTCGCACAGAGTCGGACATGACTGAAGCAACTTAGCAGAAGCAGCAGTTGCTTAAAACATTTTAGATTCTATTTTCCCATTCTGTAGGGTACCTAGAATTGAAATCAACTAAATAGGGATATACTTCTCTTTAGCATTTATAAAGACAAAAAGAACAATTAGCAATGATAGTTATGTGCTATTGTATCTAACTGGTGATTCCTGTGTCTATAATACATTATCTGAATAAGCTTCAACTATGAAAGTGGCACAAGATCCAAAACTTAGGAATTATAAGTACTTTAAGCTTTGTGTGTTTCTTACAGATTGTGATTGTGTTCATGCCCTGAAGAGTATTTTAGCTGAATTCATTTTTTTATTCATTTGCTTAAACTGTCATAGTGAATTTTTCACTATATTTTTAATATAGAGAGCTAATTAGTGAGCAACATCTGTATGAAAAAAAAATTCAAAACTAATTTTGATAATTTCCTCCTGGTCATTTTCAAGTGTTTGCTAATGTGCTTGCTTAGTCTTCCTGTTTTATTTGCTTTGTTTTGTTTGGCTTGCTTTGAGTTAGCTATAAATATTTTGCTAGTGTCAGCTAAGAATTAAAGAGAAGATAACAATAGGGAAAATCAACAAATTAATAATATTATTAAAAACAGTAACAAGCTATTAGATGTTATGCAAATAAGTCAGAAAGAAATTGACTTTTCTATTTAGATGATGATGATAGCATCAACACATCTTGAACAGTTCTGTTTCTCAAACTGTGTAATCTTCTTCAGCTAAGTCAACTAAAGGACTTGTTAAAATGCAGGTTCTCTAATGCTAATATACCTATTAATGACAATATATGCAATCAAGGGAAAGATCTGTGCATCCTGGAAATCTATATTTTATTTCTTTTACATTTTGGAAGATACTGTTGGAATATTTTATGGTGTAAAAATATTTCCCTGTTAATTTATTTGGTTATCATAATACCTATATGCAGCAGCTTGAGCAGATGCTATTATCTCCCAGGTTACAGATTCAAAAGAAACATGCTCAAAGAGATTAAGTAAATTTCTGACAAAGTAAAAACTTTAACACAGATGTTCTAGTCCCTTGTAATGAACCAACTGAAAGAACAACAACAAAATGATGGTGCTTTAGTTAGATTTGATTTCTATCTCCCTCATTTATGAAGTGTGTGCCCTTAGAATGGATATTTAAACTATCTATTTCTCCATTTTACTAGTAAATTTCTTAGTCTGAGTTCTGGTAAAGCCAATTTAGAGATGAGGATTCCTGTGCAAATGATCTATTCAGGAAATGTTACCAACAAATAACAGTAAGTGCTGCTGGAAGAAAGAGTAGGAAGTGGAAAAAGTCAAACTATGTTGTGATTGCAGAAACATCCTAGAAGACATATGTATACCTACAGCTGATCCATATTGATGTATGGCAGAAACCAACACAATACTGTAATTATCCTTTAGTTAAAACTAAATAAGAAAAAAAAAAAGAAAAGTCCTAGCATCAGGCTGACACCCATTGGGAGCTCTGGAGTATAAATGACACCCTAGTTTGTCCTGACTCAAGAAAGCAAGCAGGGTGGACTCCTGCCCTAGTCATTGAGCATCCCAGAAAAGTTATAAAATCGCAGTTTCTGACAATCTGTGCACATAGGCAAAGTAAGTCCAGTTGCCCTTGGGCAGCCCTCAAAGAAGGGTCACAGGTACAGGCTATTAGATGCAAGAGAACACAGAAACAGGAAATACAGGTTATTTTAGGAAGGAAAAAACTGCAGATTCTAGTACTAGTAAATACAGTTTACTAGTTATTAATCCTTAAGGTGAGCCACTTTACCTCATTCAAGTCTGTTTTATTTTTTTACCTTTCATATAAAAAGTTAACAGTAGCCTCTGCCCTGCATTCTTGGAATAGTGTTAATTGGATCAAAGAGAATAAAAATGCTGTTCAACATTTTATAAAAATATAAAGTGCTATTCTGATGGAACATAGTCTTTTATTTAAAATATTTTTTATTATTTAAGAGACATTTAGAAATCCTCTTTACTGAGGTTCATATGCTGAAAGGCCTTTGTTCTTTCTGGAAGCAAACTAAATAACAATCTTCCAATATAGCTCTTCTCTGACTCTAATAATGTATATAGTCCATTGTTTATTATTTTACTTAAGACTATCATGTTTAAACAACCTTAAGATCATTAAAAGCACACTCCTAACTAACACCAAGAGTCAGCATTTAATGATTCATCAGTTAAAGTTGAACCAAAGGAATTCTGCTGTTGCTGCTGCTAAGTCGCTTCAGTCATGTCCGACTCTGTGCGACCCCATAGACGGCAGCCTCCCATGCTCCTCCGTCCCTGGGATTCTCCAGGCAAGAGTACTGGAGTCGGTTGCCATTTCCTTCTCCAATAGAATTCTGAGGTAATTCTATTTACATCACAGTATTGTTCTACGTTTCCATTCTAAGTTTGGAAATTTCGTAGAAATTTTGAATTGTGGATTTCATAAATAGATAGTCTGCTTATGTTAAATTTTTTCTTGATCAAATTTAACAATAGCTAAAAAATAGGCCATACTCATATATGTCATTGGAGAAAGGAATATCTTCTAATGCAAGAATCTCCTGAAAAGTTCTGGTAGAAAGTTATCGCAACAAGAGTTGAACACTACAAAATATTCTCAGATCTATTTAGAAGTATCATTCTCTACTTAAAACATGGAGATCTGTGTCCATGAGTGTGTTTCAAATTTATGAGCACAGAATGTAAATTGTTCAATAGGTAATGGCACTTGAAGCCAGGGTGCATTTTACAATGCAACATAATAGAGTCCATAATTTGTGAAGGCTATTTTCATTACACAGAATTGAGTGGTCTTAATTTTCCACATCACTATAGGAATTTGAAGGAGAATCACAGTTTCAACCTAATTTGAAAGAATCAAAACCTAAACTTAGAAGTCAACCCTTATTATCATTCAGTATTATTAGGAAAATTACATTTGTATTCATTATCTCATATGATCTTTTACCACATTTATTGGGACTATATGACCATTTGTCTCAAGATCACAATTTTTAGTTTTATAAGTGAAGTTGTATTGATTCCTTGGATAATGTTGGAAGCTCTGCTGTGAACATGCAGAGGGGCAAAGCCCAGTTTGGAGCAAATATTCTCATGGGCATCTTAGTCAATGGCCTTCGTACTATCAGGAAGTCCTGACTATAGGAAATTGCTGACTTCAGGAACAGCCTAATTTCTTCCATCATGTTCTTGGTTTTATCTTTATTCATCTAAAACTAGAAACGAAAATTTAGCCTTAGTGAGTACAGAGGAATCTGAAAATCTTAGCCATCTACTGATTCAAAAACCTGTTTTTATATATATATATTTTTTTCCTTCTGTAGAAGAAAGGCAATATGACCCGTTTTATATTTCATAAGACTCTGTGACTGCTGCATTGAAAGTCAAACATACTTGATCTTGGACTTTGCTTACAGACCTAAAATTGGTTTTGAACCCAAACTTGGCAGATTTGAAAATCTGCCAAGGTTACATTCAAATGCCACCTCCTTAATTAAGTCTCCTTAAGTTTCTTTGGTGGTTACTCATTTTCTAATACGGAGAAGGCAATGGCACCCCACTCCAGTACTCTTGCCTGGAAACTCCCATGGACAGAGGAGCCTGGTAGGCTGCAGTCCATGGGGTCGCTGAGAGTTGGACATGACTCAATGACTTCACTTTCACTTTTCACTTTCATGCATTGGAGAAGGAAATGGCAACCCACTCCAGTGTTCTTGCCTGGAGAATCCCAGGGACGGTGGAGCCTGGTGGGCTGCCGTCTATAGGGTAGCACAGAGTCGGACACGACTGAAGCGACTTAGCAGCATTTTCTAATGTGTTTTATTCCTGCGTATTATGTACTATGAGAGCTTCCCTGGTGACTTAGTGGTAAAGAATCTGCCTGCCAATGCAGGAGACATGGGTTTGATTCCTGAGTCAGGAAGACCCCCAGGAGAAGGAAATGGCAACACACTATAGTATTCTTGCCTGGAAAATCCCATGGACAAAGGAGACTGGTGGGCTACAGTCTGTGGGGCTACAAAGAGTTGGACATAAATTAGCGACTAAACACCAGAAAAAAATTATGTACTATTCTTAGTATGATCATTGCTATTAAACTTCTTTGAGAAGTTTCCATACAATGTGTATTTTTGTATTCCTGTCCTTTGTTCCTTCCACAAAATGTTGTTCATTGTTATTGAATTGAATATCGTTGTTCATTGTTATTGAATTCAATTGAATTGAATTGTTATTGTTATTGAATAGAATAGAATTGAAGATATAATTGGGCTGGTGATACTTTCTCAGAACTTCATGAGTTCTTACATTTAATATTTAAGTGAGATTCTAAAGTTATTTCATATACTTGAACTGAAACCACCCTTATGCAGGACATAACGTCTACATATATGTTTGTTGTCCTCACAGGCAGACCTGCTGATTCAGCTCAAATTGCAAAAAGCTACTAAAGGAACCAAAGAGCCCTCACATTTTAAGGAATGCCTCTCTCTTCAGAAATTCTGTTTTGTTTTTGAGATTTTTTTTTTTTTCAAGTGATGCCTGGAGATAATCTTTTTAGGTATTCCAGGAGTAGGCAGATGTTTAAGTGTTTTGTTTTGGTTTTTTG
This sequence comes from Capricornis sumatraensis, assembly GCF_032405125.1. Classification (NCBI taxonomy): domain Eukaryota; kingdom Metazoa; phylum Chordata; class Mammalia; order Artiodactyla; family Bovidae; genus Capricornis; species Capricornis sumatraensis. The sequence goes on from NC_091086.1 coordinate 22,981,245, forward strand.
TTTGTACTATGAGATCAACAACTTCCACACATCATAGGCTGATGGAAGAAATTAGGCTATTCCTGAAGTCAACAATTTCCTATAGTTAGGACTTTCTTCTTTCATGCTAAGCAACTTTTATTTGTCCAGTGCACCCTATACCTTCTCTCAAACTGGCTTATGTAGGAATGACTCTCTCTTCCTGGAATACCACCATCCCTCAACCTGCCCTTTGTGTAGATGACCCCCATTAGTTTTCATGACTTAGCTCATGTACCATCTTATCACCCCAGAAGCTTCCCTTCCTCACCCATTCCAATAAAGATCAGGGTACAATTCTTATTGCACCAGACACATACACCTAATCCAATGTTGCAATTTTCAAGGTAGTTAATGATCTTATTTCTAGACTATAAGCTCCTTGAGAGGAAAAATCAATATGTTAATACACATACACACACACACACACATATAGCAAGCAAAATGCCTGAAAATTCATAGGCACTTAATCTTGTAGATGAATATTTGCCTTCATTTTCTAAGGAAAACTCTATGACATTAACTACATCAGCTAGATATTTTAGTCAGGGCTCCTGACTATGCATAAAAACACTCTTTATATGCATTCGAGTAGGAAAAAAGCAACATATGATTCCAATGCCCAATGCCACCTGCCCCAGCAGATGGTAGATTTTGTTGCACCAGCTACACTAAAATTTCATCAGGTTTACCAAATCATACGATTAATTTTGTACCCAAATCATGTTCTTATAATGTGATGTTGACAGGATGGTAGCAGATGAATTGTCTACGAATTTCATATTATTCACTAGTGTGGTGTCTGACAAAAAGTTACCTTTATTAGTAACTATAGTTGTTATTTCAAATGACAGATCACTGTTATCTCATTTACCTACCTGGAGAAAATTTGCAACTTGTTCACATAAATACAGACTATAACATAAATTTCTGACCCATTTGATCCTGTCATAAAAGTGATAAATATGATCAAAGGAGAGCCACTTCAATTGCCACAGGCATCTCTCACTACTCTCTATGGGAAGTGGTCAACAAGCACTGATTCAGGATTCAGATTAATTTCTGGACTACTGCTGAGAATTTTGATTTGTTGCAGACTCTTAACAAAATGACTTAAGCTGTTTCTAGTAGTTTTCCAAAACTTGTGCCCTTAAGTCTCAGATTAGTCATCTCTATCATGTAGATCTCCATTTAATGGTGTCATATAGACACTGTTTATTGTGGAGTTTGAATGTAAGGAAAGATTGAACTGAAGTCTTATGTGTGTTGCCATTATTGCACTGTCAAGGATATTTTCAGTATGGAAGAATAGAACCAATTAAGAAGAGAGCTATATTACAGAATATAATTGACTTAGAAGACTTAAATGGTAAGGAAAAGTAAAAGTTAGAATAGAACTCTTTCAAAATATGTCTGAAAAAAATAACACTTTGTTTCAGATATCAATTGTGCACTTTTAAGATATGACAGGTAAAAGCTGCTGAAAACTGGAATGACCAAATAGGAATATCTCTAGGCAAAAAGGAAATTGCTAAACATAGTATAACAAGCCACCTATCATTCCAACCACTCAAGTGACTCCTGATAGCTGACCGTATTCTTTTTCCCAAATCCACTTAATTCTCTGCATTGTAGCTTTTGCATTCTCTGTGATATGTCCCTGGAACACCTGAAACTGTGCCTTTTGTGACACCTTCTGCTACTGATTTCTCTTCTACTCATCTTAAACATGTTTCTTTCTCCATTCTTGCCTAACTCCAATATGATGGTGGGCGTACTTCTTTGATCTATTCACTTGAAGCTTCCATTAGTGCTTAGAGAATTTTCCAATGTTTGAAAATATTAGCCAGAAGTGAGATATTTTAAGTCAATTATCCTGTGACTGACAGATCATCAAACCAAGAGTAATCTTTATGTGAATAGCAAGATCATAGAAAAGGCAGCCACACAAAGGTACCTTAAGCAATGTGATATATCATCTTCAAAGTAAAAAAATAATAATAATTATCCAAATAATATCATCAATTTGGCTTAAACAAAACCATGGACTCATGAAGGATTTTTGAGAACATGTAAAAGACAATAAGTAAGAGAGCTTGTTTTAATAAACTCCAGCACTTTTCAGACTAATTGGATGATCTGACATTTTAAATTGAATGGGTATAGTTTCTATCTGAACAAAAATATCTTTTTTTCTGATGATTAACTCAGTAATGAAAGACAGGTGATCTAGGTTCTAAAATATTACTATTTGATAAATAGTAGCTTAATTTCATTATGTTAGTTTAGTATTCAAATACCTGAAATAAATAGCACAGTTTTTGTGAAGTTCATCAACTTTATTCAGAAGTCCAGTGCAACAAACCCAGGAGGACTAGATAGTGCCATCATATCTGGGGCCCAAGAAAATGGAGTTTCAAGCACTCAAGCAAAAATTAGTGTTAAAAAAATAAGAAACAGTTATTCTTTTCATGATTAAAAGCCTTGAAGACATACTGAATTTTCACTAAACAATCAATAGGTTGTTATCCTGGGCAGAGATCTTCCATTAAAATTGCCGGGGTCCAGCCCTGGTGGATCCAGGGTGATTTGAAGGTGGGGACGCAGTCAGCATCCTTGGAAAAATACATATTTAATTACAGATATATAGAGAGATTAGAAACAGATAGTGTAGTAGGAAAATTAGTGGAGAAAAAGAGGCTGAATAACTTGGTTTATGTGGAATGGCAGCCATGCTCCAGATGGGAATTCAGCCAGAAAAATGGGGAGCAAGAAAGAAACGACAAGGGGGAATCAGTCTTTCCAGAAACTGATCCCATTTCTTTATTTTTTGGGTTTGCTTATATACCTTTTGTTACACATAGGGATGAATACAGAGTCACGCGGGGGTCAGCAGTCCTGACCTTCATCAAAATCAGGTGCTTCACACAAAAAGGTCTGAGGGATTTTACATCATCTTCTGGCCATGAGACCTGCTGACATTTTATGATCCTTTCTTTCTGATAACCAAAAAACTTATTCCTTCCAAGGGTGTTTTTTCTTAAACCCTCCAAATAAAGTTACATTCCTATAGGGTGAGGGTGTACTGAGTTACAATCAAGAAAGGAATTTATTTAACCCAAGGTTAACATGATTAATCTTAAAGGTTAATACTTATTTCTCCTATATGCTTAAAGGTTAATACTTATTTCTCCTATATGCTAGTTATATTCATTATAAGGGCAGGGAACATGGAAATTTAGCAGCAAACATCAGCCCAACAAATGAAAATCCTTTCACCAATGTTCCCCTTAAGATCTATTTAGTCTTAAGATACGATAAAGTTACATTTTTATATAGCAAGGACACAGTATTTATAACAAAGTACAGTGATCTATTACAAAAGAGAAAATTCATTAACTCAAAAAGTCTAGTATTGCTAACCTTAAAAACTACTATATTTCCTTTTCTATATTCCAAACACATTGCTTAATATATTCCCAGGTGCCTAAGGATATGGAGGCCTGGTGGCAATCATTGACTCAACAATGAGAAAAGCCCTATGCTAATTAAGACTTTCAAAATACTCCAAAACTCTCTGTGCTGTTTATGGTTGACAGGTAGTAAACAATCATGTGAGTAGTGGCAGGAGTATGGATAATCCTGTCACACAAGCTAGTCTGTCAGCAGAGAGGTTTGACCTGAAACACCCTTGTCATACCCAGGAATTTTTATTGCCTTGGAGCTGCATGCTTACTCCTTCTCTGAGAGAAACGGTTATGGGGGAGAGCCCCTCGTAAAGTCAGAGGTGTAGGTGAGAGCATAAAACAGACTCTGGTTTGGGGGTAGATGCTCGGGAACAGGGGGTTTCCTGAGGCTTGATCACGCCTTTGCGTATGCCAAGCCTCCTTCCTCATGACCTTTGCCATGGGCAGAGTTCCTCATGCTGGCCTCCGGCATAAAATAGTGAATAAATTTGAAAGAAATCCAGCCCTTCTCCAACAAATCTCTCTTTCTTCTCTGAAGAACCATATATATGGGAAAAAAAGTACCTGAACAAAATAGCTAAACAACAAAACTCTTAAAAATAAGGCAGATTGTGGTCATCTAAATCAAGTCCACAGAAATATTAAATACAGTCACACAGGAAGGTGTGTCCACCCTAGATGTTGAATGTAACTTGAAGGCACTGCTCTTCATATTTCTAAGATGCTTATAAATACAATATGATGATAAGGAGGGAATTATACAGAAGACTATTAGAACATGTCTTATATCTTATTACAAACAAGTAACATTCAAGTAAGTATTTAAAAAGTTCCTGCTGCCAGAGCCAATAGTCCCAGAAAACTATACAATGAGGGCAATAGAATAATAGCAAATCCTATCAGTGAAGAAGACAAAGTACACCAAAGACCATGTGACCAGAAAGTAAAGAACTCAGATCCAGTGACAGGAAATTGAGATATACAGTAACTTATTGAAGATGGTCTTGCTGTCATGTCTTAAGACTTTAGTCATTACTCAAGATGATGCCTAGAGTTAGGCAGACATTTAATAATCATTACTCAGTTGACTCATTGGAAAAGACTCTGATGCTGGGAGGGATTGGGGGCAGGAGGAGAAGGGGACGACCAAGGATGAGATGGCTGGATGGCATCACTGACTCGATGGACGTGAGTCTGAATGAACTCCAGGAGTTGGTGATGGACAGGGAGGCCTGGCGTGCTGCAATTCATGGGGTCGCAAAGAGTCGGACACGACTGAGTGACTGAACTGAACCCCTTATCATGAGAGGCATTTGTATTTTTGTATTCATCTAATTCTCTCAACAGACTTCCCTGGTGGCTCAGATGATAAAGAACCTGCCTGCCATACAGGAGACCTGGGTCAGTTCCTGGGTCAGGAAGATCTCCCAGAGAAAGGAATGGCTACCCACTGCAGTATTCTTGTCTGGACAGTTCCATGGATAGAGTCTGGTAGGCTACATACTTAGGGTCACAAAGGGTCAGACATGACTGAGTGGCTAACACGTTCACCTGTAATCCTCCCAACAACCCTGGGACAAAGTACTATTATGATCTCATTTTACAGATGAGAAAAAATGCTTAGAGAGGTTGAATAAACTGCTCAAAGTCACACAGATAGTAGAAAGTAATAGAGCCAAACATCTAAGGCAAGCAGTGTGATAATGGCTTGTGCTCTTAAACATGAAGATATTCTGTGACCCAGGAAGTGACCATGAATCAAGGGAGAGGGAATTTGAAAGTGGAGGACTCATTGTACTATGCTTGGTTCACCAAACACAATGAAACACAGACAAATTTAAGAGAAAATGAAGGAACTCTGAGATTGTCTCTATATACCTTTAATACTTAAGGCATGGATGTGGAACCTCACAGTATAAAACAAACATTAATCAATATAAAATCTTGCCCCAGGTCCCCTGCATCTTAAGAGATACTTAAGAAGAACCATACGATCTGTATAGCAAGAATTGGAACTCTCTGCCATCAGACTCTCAGACATGGGAGAGATCTTCAAGGTAATTTCACCATGGTTTGTACCTTAAGTTCACCTCACCATCCTAGGTGTTTCATATTTCTTAAATGAAACAATGAGAAGGACTGTGTTTGGGAGCATGCCAAATATCACCAACTATCTAATTGCAAAGTTGGGAGAATACCCCTCAGTTTCCACATGCATACAACAGGATGATAATCACACCTAACTTTCAGGGTGAATGTAAGAATTAGAAATGGTGCACATAAAGTGCTCAGCACAAAGGAGATCAGTAAAAGGCAGATGGTATCTTCATTTTCATTACTATTGGCATTTATTTCATAAAAACACAATGTATTGAACCCAAAATGCACTATATATTTTACTCAATTTTCTATGATGAGTGACTAAGTGTTATTTTTTCTTTTTCTGTATTCTATTGCTTTTAAGATGAATGTAAGAATTCAATTGAATTTCTGTAGGCGGGCATGGGCAAAAAGAGAGAGCTGAATACATTAAAGTAGAATCAATTTGACCTGGGTTATCTCCCTTTGAGTTAGGAATACATTTTTATCATTGTGCTCAGTGATATAATCAGTTAGGGAACACTCTGATAACTCTAGTAGGAAAAAAAGCAGGGATATTTAGGAGGAAAAAAGGCCACACCAGATATGGAAGGCTGTAAGTTGTTTGGAGTAATAGTAGAGGTGCTCTTATACAGCAGATGTTGCTTCCTGAGCATGTCCACCACTGAGATCACACCATGCCAGGGCATGGTTGGCAAACTGGTAGGATGGGTCAGCAGTGATCTTTGCAGGAAGATTTGGGAAGTCACCTAGAAGAGGAGTCATCCTCAGAAAAAAGGCAGTCTGGTATACACACTCAGCCTAGTAAGAATTAGTGGGGAAAGGAAATATGAGTACATATGGAATTTTTTCCAAAGACTTCTTTTTAATTAAAATATAGTCAATTTACAGTTTTGTGTTGATTTCAGGTATACAGCAAAGTGATTCAGTTGTTACTTTTCAGATTATAGTTCATTATAGGTTATTACAAGGCATGGATATAATTCCCTGTGCTATACAGTGTATCATTTTTGCTTGTTGATGGTTTCCTTTGCTGTGAAAAGCTTTTAAGTTTGATTAGGGCTCATTTATTTATTTTTACCTTTATTTATATCACCTTGGGAGACTGATCTAAGAAAATATTGCTACAATTTATGCCAGGGAACGTTTTGTCTATGTTCCCCTCTGAAGTTTTATGGTGCTGTGTCTTATATCTAGGTCTTTAAACCATTTTGAGTTTATTTTTGCATATATAGCATGAAGGAATGTTTCTATTTTCATTGGTTTACATTGTCACTCTCCATCTTCCCCACATCGCTTGTTAAAGAGATTGCCTTTTCTCCACTGAATATTCTTGCTTGTGTTGTAGATTGACCATAGGGTATGGGATTTGTTTCTAGGCATTCTATTCTGTTCCATTGATTTGTACATCTATTTTGTGCCAATAACACACCTTAATTTTGTAATATGTTCTGAAAGGGTTATGCCTCCAGCTTTGTTCTTTTTCCTCAGATTGCTTTGACAATTCTGGCCCTTTTCTGGTTTAACATAAATTTTAGCATTGGTATAGTTCTGTGAAAGATGTTGTGCATATTTTGATAGGGATTGCATTAAATCTCTGGATTGCTTTGGATGGTATGGGCATTTTAACAATATTAATTCTTCCAAACCAAGAGAATGTAATACCGTTCCAGTTCTTTAAATCCAAAGGTTTGTATTTTGATATAATTCCAAATGAACTTTTTCTCATTTTAATAGGAAGCAAAAAGAATATATGATAGTGCTGACAAAAATCATTTCACTAAAATCTCCATAAACTCTTAGAATCACAAGAATAAGATTTTAGTTTTAAGTATTTTAATTAAGAAGTAAATATTCAATTTTAAACAAAGAAAGCCCTTCTCTTCATTTCTGCATGAATACAGCATGGCTTTGTTTCACTAAAGTATTCACACCCAGTTTTGGCATCTCTAGAATCCTCTCCCCAAAACAGCTGTAAGAAGTAGCTATTGGTGGTGCCCAGGGAAGGTGGCTGAAATGGAAGAAGTTAAAAACTCAAATGTTTTATAGATGCTAAAAGAATATGATCATGAAGACGAAGGATATGCCCTAGAGAATCTAGGAGACAATAAAGAATGTGTTTTAGGGAGACAAAAAGTACTTTTCAGTTCAGTTCAGTCACTCAGTCATGTCCAACTCTTTGTGACCCCATGAACCACAGCATGCCAGGCCTCCCTGTCCATCATCAACTCTCAGAGTCCACCCAAACCCATGTCCATTGAGTCAGTGATGCCATTCAACCATTTTATTCTCTGGTGTCCCCTTATCCTCCTGCCCTCAATCTTTCCCAGCATCAGGGACATTGCAAATGAGTCAACTCTTCGCATGAGGTGGCCAAAGTATTGGAGTTTCAGCTTCAACATCAGTCCTTCCAATGAAAACCCAGGACTGATTTCCTTTAGAATGGACTGGTTGGATCTCCTTGCAGTCCAAGGGACTCTCAAGAGGCTTCTCCAAGACCATAGTTCAAAGGCATCAATTCTTCGGTGCTCAGCTTTCTTCACAGTCCAACTCTGACATCCATACATGACTACTGAAAAAACCATAGCCTTGACTAGACAGACCTTTGTTGGTAAAGCAATGTCTCTGCTCTTTAATATGCTGTCTAGGTTGGTCAAAACTATCCTCCCAAGGAGTAAGCGTCTTTTAATTTCACGGCTGCAATCACCATCTGCAGTGATTCTGGAGTCCCCAAAAATGAAGTCAGCCACTGTTTCCCCATCTATTTGCCATGAAGTGATGGGACCGGATGTCATGATCTTAGTTTTCTGAATGTTGAGCTTGAAGCCAACGTTTTTACTCTCCTTTTTCACTTTCATCAAGAGGCTTTATAGCTCCTCTTCACTTTCTGCCATAAGGGTGGTGTCAACCTGCATATCTGAGGTTATTGATATTTCTCCCGGCAATCTTGATTCCAGCTCGTGTTTCTTCCAGTCCAGAATTTCTCATGATGTACTCTGCATATAAGTTATATAAGCAGGGTGACAATATCCAGCCTTGACGTACTCCTTTTCCTATTTGGAACCAATCTGTTGTTCCATGTCCAGTTCTAACTGTTGCTTCCTGACCTGCATACAGATTTCTCAAGAGGCAGGTTAGGTGGTCTGGTATTCCCATCTCTTTCAGAATTTTCCACAGTTTGTTGTGATCCACACAGTCAAAGGCTTTGGCATAGTCAATAAAGCAGAAATAGATGTTTTTCTGGAACTCTCTTGCTGTTTCCATGATCCAGCGGATGTTGGGAATTTGATCTCTGGTTCCTCTGCCTTTTCTAAAGCCAGCTTAAACATCAGGAAGTTCATGGTTCCTGTATTGCTTAAGCCTGGCTTGGAAAATTTTGAGCATTAGTTTGCTAGTGTGTGAGATGAGTGCAATTGTGCGGTAGTTTGAGCATTCTTTTGCATTGCCTTTCTTTGGAATTGAAATGAAAACTGACCTTTTCCAGTCTTGTGGCCACTGCTGAGTTTTCCAAATTTGCTGGCATATTGAGTGCAGCACTTTCACAGCATCATCTTTCAGGATTTGAAACAGCTCCACTGGAATTCCATCACCTCCACTAGCTTTGTTTGTAGTGATGCTTTCTAAGGCCCACTTGACTTCACATTCCAAGATGTCTGGCTGTAGATTAGTGATCACATCATCATGATTATCTGGGTCGTGAAGATCTTTTTGGTACAGTTCTTCCGTGTATTCTTGCCACCTCTTCTTAATATCTTCTGCTTCTGTTAGGTCCAGAACATTTCTTTCCTTTATCGAGCCCATCTTTGCATGAAATGTTCCCTTGGTATCTCTAATTTTCTTGAAGAGATCTCTAGTCTTTCCCATTCTGTTGTTTTCCTCTATTTCTTTGCATTGATCACTGAAGAAGGCTTTCTTATCTCTTCTTGCTATTGTTTGGAACTCTGCATTCAGATGCTTATATCTTTCCTTTTCTCCTTTGCTTTTTTGCCTCTCTTCTTTTCACAGCTATTTGTAAGGCCTCCCGGACAGCCATTTTGCTTTTTTGAATTTCTTTTCCCTGGGGATGGTCTTGATCCCTGTCTCCTGTACAATGTCATGAGCCTCATTCCATAGTTCATCAGGCACTCTATCTATCAGATCTAGACCCTTAAATCTATTTCTCACTTCCACTGTATAATCATAAGGGATTTGATTTAGGTCATACCTGAATGGTCTAGCGGTTTTCCCTACTTTCTTCAATTTCAGTCTGAATTTGGCAATAAGGAGTTCATGATCTGAGCCACAGTCAGCTCCCAGTCTTGTTTTTGTTTACTCTATAGAGCTTCTCCATCTTTGGCTGCAAAGAATATAATCAATCTGATTTCAGTGTTGACCATCTGGTGATGTCCATGTGTAGAGTCTTCTCTTGTGTTGTTGGAAGAGGGTGTTTGCTATGACCAGTGCATTTTCTTGGCAAAAACTCTATTAGTGTTTGCCCTGCTTCATTCCACATTCCAAGGCCAAATTTGCCTGTTACTCCAGGTGTTTCTTGACTTCCTACTTTTGCATTCCAGTCCCCTATAATGAAAAGGACATCTTTTGGGGGTGTTAGTTCTAAAAGATCTTGTAGGTCTTCATAAAACCGTTCAACCTCAGTTTCTTCAGCGTTACTGGTTGGGGCATAGACTTGGATAACTGTGATATTGAATGGTTTGCCTTGGAGACGAGCAGAGATCATTCTGTCGTTTTTGAGATTGCACCCAAGTACTGCATTTCGAACTCTTTTGTTGACCATGATGGCTACTCCATTTCTTCTGAGGGATTCCTGCCCACAGTAGTAGATGTAATGGTCATCTGAGTTAAATTCACCCATTCCAGTCCATTTTAGTTAGCTGATTCCTAGGATGTCGACGTTCACCCTTGCCATCTCTTGTTTGACCACTTCCAATTTGCCTTGATTCATGGACCTGACATTCCAGGTTCCTATGCAATATTGCTCTTTACAGCATCGGATCTTGCTTCTATCACCAGTCACATCCACAACTGTGTATTGTTTTTGCTTTGGCTCCATCCCTACATTCTTTCTGGAGTTATTTCTCCACATACCAATGGGTAACTTGACTTGAAGATTTCCCATCAACTTTGCCAAAATTATCTTAAAACTCTGTCTAGTCTTAAGGCCTTTCCTGTCCCATATTCCTTCCTCCTCTGCAAAAGTCAATGTATCTCACTGTTTGATGGCTTCCCCCACCCCAGTTTTGTAGTGATGTAATTTACATGTGTTATTGTAAAGGTTTAAGGTGTGGCATAATAGACTGACTTATACATACTGTGAAGTGATTATTACAGAGGTTTGGCTAACATCCATTATCTCATATATATCCAATAAAAGATAAAGAAAAAAAATTCCTTGTGATGAGAAATCTTAGAACTTACTCTTTCAACTATTTTCATACATATAGTATTAACTATAGTTTTCATGCTATTCAATGATTCAATCTCCTTTCTACTAACTGATCTATTCAGACTTTCTATTTCTTCCTGATTCAGTCTTAGTTTATATGTTTCTAAGAGGTTTTCCATTTCTTCTAGGTGGTCCTATTTGTTGGTGTATAATTGTTCATAGAAGCCCCTCTTGTGATTAATTTATTTCTGTAGTATCAGATTTGATGGCTCCTTTTTCACTCATACTTTTGATTTGGGTCACCTTTTATGAGCTTGGTTAATCTAGCTATAGATTTGTCCATTTTGTTTATCTTAGAGCCTACTTTTAGTTTGGTTAGTCTTTTCTGTTGTTTTCCTCTTCTCTATCTCTGCACTAATCTTTACTCCAGGCATACCATGGAGATATTATATGTTTGTTTCCAAACCACTGCAATATAGCAAATATTGCATAAAGCAAGTCAAATAGGATTTTTTTGTGTGTGGTTTCCAAATACTATATACATATATTACTTATAAGTGCTATGTTTACACTATAGTCTATTAATAGCATTATGACTTAAAAAACAATGTACATACCTTTAATATAAAAAATAATAATAATACTGTTGGGAAAAGGGTATAATAGACTTGATCCATGCAAGATTGCAGCAAAGCTTTCATTTGTAAAATATGCAGTATCTGCAAAGCATAATAACAACAGTATTACAACACATTTTGCTTATATTTCCTTCTTTCTGCTTGAGCTTGTTTTCTATTTCCTTAAGATACAGAGTTAAATTGAGATCTTTCTTCTTTCTTATTGTGTTTATTGCTAAGAACTTCCTCTTGCAACTGCTTTTTTTGAGTCCCATATGTTTTGGTATGTAATATTTTCATTTTCACATCTCTAGATACTTTATTTCTCTGTTAATTCCTTCTTTTGTCCATTGGTTGTTCAGGAGAGTATTGTTTAATACTTAGGCATTCATAAATTTTAGTTTTCTTCTGATTGATTTCTAGAGTTTCTCTAACCATTGTGGTCAGAGAAGTTACTTGATTATGATTTCAGTCTTCTTAAGTTTGCTAAGAATCGTTTTGTGGTCTATCCTAGAAAACGTTTACGTGTACTTATTAAGAATGCATGGTTTGCTGTTGTCTAATAGAATGATCTATATATGTCTGTTGGGTACAAATAGTTTGTGGTATTGTTAATATCCACTGTCTCCTTATTGATTCTTAGTCTGAATGATCTATTATTGACAGTGGAGTATGAACTTTCTAACCACTATTATATTGCAGTTTATTTGTCCTTTGAGTATCTCTGTTAGTTTTGCTTCATGTGTGTAGTTGCTCCAATCTTGGGCTCATAAATAGTTACAACTGTTATATCCTCTTGATGCATTGACCCCTTTATCATTATATAATGCCTTTGTCTGCCTTTTTACCATGCTTAAAGTCTGTCTTCTGTATGAATATACCTGTCCTGCTTTTTCTTTGGTGACCATTTTCTGAACTATGTTTTTTCTGTCCCTTTACTCTCAGTCTTTGTGTATCTTTAAGGCTAAAGTAAGTCATTCACAGGAAGCATATTGTTGGATTTAGTTTTTATATCCATTCAGTCACTCCATGTGTTTTGATTGGGGAATTTAATCTATTAGGTTGGCCAAAAAGTTCATTCCAGTTTTTCTATAACATGGCAAAATCCAAATGAATTTTTTAGCCCCCCTCATATTTATATTTAAAGTAGTTATTGATAGAAACTCACTATTGCCATTTTGTTAGTTATTTTCTGGTTGTTTTAAAGATCCATTGTCCTTTTTAATGTGGCTGTCTTTTTTCACTTGTTTAGTATTTTATAGTATGAGTATGCTTTGACTTTTATATCAAGTTATTTTGTATATTTACTACAGGTTTTTCCCTTGCATAAAGTTTACATAAAATATAACACTCTACTTTAAACTAATAACTTCAACAGAATTCCTCAGGCTTACACTATTATTTCTCCTTCCCCTAATATTTTAGGTTTTCAATGTTATAATTTATATATCTTTTGTATTCTATAACTGATAACAGATTATTATATTATTATTATATTTTTTTAACTTTTAAATTAGAATTTTAAGTGAATTACACACCACCACTACCTCATTACAGAATCTAGTTTTGACTATATATTTACCCCATTCAGTGAGTTTTACACTCCCTTTTCATGTTTTTATGATGTTAACCAGTGTCTTTTTATTTCCATTCAGAGCACTGACTTTGGCATTTTCTGTAAGTCAGGTCTGGTGGGGGTGGTTTAGTTGCCAAATTGTGTATGATCTTGTCACCTTATGGACTGTAGCCCACCAGGCTTGCCTGTCCATGAGATTTCCCAGGCACGAGTACTAGAGTGGGTTACCATTTCCTTTTCCAGGGGATCTTCCCAACCCAATTGTGTCTGACTCTTTATGAGCCCATGGACTGCAACACACCAGGCTTCCCTGTCAATCACAAACTCCTGGAGCTTACTCAAACTCAGGTACATCGAGTCAGTGATGTGATCCAACCATCTCATCCTCTGTTGTCCCCTTCTCCTCCTACCTTCAATCTTTCCCAGCATCAGGAGTTTTCCCAATCAGTCAACTCTTTGCATCAGGTGGCCAAAATATTAGAGTTTCAGCTTCAGCATCAGTCCTTCAAATGAATATTCAGGACTGATTTCCTTTAGGTTTGACTGGTTGGATCTCCTTGCAGTTCAAGGGACTCTCAAGAGTCTTCTCCAACACCACAGTTCAAAAGCATCAGTTCTTCAGTGCTCAGCTTTCTTGATGGTTCAACTCTCACATCTATACACGACTACTGGAAAAACCAAAGCTTTGACTAGATGAATCTTTCTTGGTAAAGTAATTTCTCTGCTTTTTAATATGCTGTCTAGGTTTGTCATAACTTTTCTTCCAAGGAGCAAGCGTCTTTTAATCTCACGGCTGCAGTCACCATCTGCAGTGATTCTGGAGCCCAAGAAAAGAAACTCTGTCATTGTTTCCATTGTTTTCCCATCTATTTGCCATGAAGTGATGGGGCCAGATGCCATGATCTCAGGTTTTTTAATGTTGAGCTTTAAGCCAGCGTTTTCACTCTCCTCTTTCACATTCATAAAGAAGCTCTTTATTTCCTCTTCACTTTCTACCATAAGGGTGGTGTCATCTGCATATCTGAGGTTATTGATATTTCTCCTGGCAATCTTGATTGTGGCTTTTGCTTCATCCAGTCTGGCATGTCACATGATGTATTTTGCGTATAAGTTAAATAAGCAAGGTGATAATACACAGTCTTGATGTACCCCTTTCCCAATTTGGAACCAGTCCATTGTTCCATGTCTGGTTCTCACCATTGCTTCTTGACCTGCATACAGATTTCTCAGGAGGCAGGTAAGGTGGTCTGAAATTCCCATCTCTTTAAGAATTTTCCACAGTTCGTTGTGCTCCATGCAGTTAAAGGCTTTAGTGTAGTCAATGAAGAAGTAGATGTATTTCTGGAATTCTCTTGCTTTTTCTATGATCTAAGTGATATTGGCAATTTGACCTCTGGTCCCTCTGCCCTTTCTTAATCCAGCTTGAACATCTGGAACTTCACAGTTCATGTACTTTTGACACCTGACTTGGAGTATTTTGAGCATTACTATACTAGCATGTGACATGAGTGCAATTGTGTGGTTGTTTGAGCATTCTTTGGCATTGCCTTTCTTAGGGACTGGAATGAAAACTGACCTTTTCCAGTCCTGTGGCCACTGCTGAGTTTTCCAAATTTGCTGACATATTGAGTGCAACACTTTCACAGCATCATCTTTTAGGATTTGAAATAGCATAATTGGAATTCCATTACCTCCACTAGCTTTGTTCATAGTGATGCTTCCTAAGGCCCACTTGACTTCACATTCCAGGATGTCTGGCTCAAGATGAGAGATCACACCATCATGATTATCTGGGTCATGAAGATCTTTTTTGTATAGTTCTTCTGTGTATTGTTGCCACCTCTTCTTAATATCTTCTGCTTCTGTTAGGTCCATCCTATTTACATCCCTTATTGTGCCCATCTTTGCATGAAATGTTCCCTTGGTATCTCTAATGTTCTTGAAGAGATCTCTAGTCTTTCCCATTCTGTTGTTTTCCTCTATTTCTTTGCATTGATTGCTGAGGAAGGCTTTCTTATCTCTCCTTGTTATTCTTTGGAACTCTGCATTCAAATGGGTATATCTTTCCTTTGCCTTTCACTTCTTTTCTATTCACAGCTATTTGCAAGGCCTCCTCAGACAACCATTTTGCCTTTTTGCGTTTTTTTTCCTTGGGGATGGTCTTGATCCCTGCCTCCTGTACAATGTCATGAACTTCCATCCATAGTTCTTCAGGCACTCTGTCCATCAGATTTAATCCCTTGAATCTGTTTCTCACTTCCACTGTATAATCATAAGGGACTTGATTTAGGTCATACCTGAATGGTCTAGTGGTTTTCCCTACTTTCTTCAATTTGAGTCTGAATCTGGCAATAATGAGTTCATGGTCTGTGCCACAGTCAGCTCCCTGGTCTTTTTTTGCTGACTATATAGAACTTCTCCATCTTTGGCTGCAAAGAATATAATCAATCTTATTTCACTATTGACTATGTGTAGAGTCTTCTCTTGTGTTGTTGCAAGAGGGTGTTTGCTATGACCAGTGCATTCTTTTGGCAAAATTCTATTAGACTTTGCCCTGCTTCATTCCGTATTCCAAGGCCAAATTTGCTGTTACTCCAGGTATTTCTTGACTTTCTACTTTTGCATTCCATTCCCCTATATGAAAAGTACATTTTTTGTGTGTATTAATTCTAGAAGGTCTTGTAGATCTTCATAGAACCATTCAACTTCAGCTTTCTTCAGCATTACTGGTTGGGACATAGACTTGGAAAGTTTTGCCTTGGAAACGAACAGAGATCATTCTGTCATTTTGAGGATTGCATCTAAGTACTGCATTTTGGACTCTTTTGTTGACTATGATGGCTACTCCATTTCTTCTAAGGGATTCTTGCCCACAGTATTAGAAATAATGGTCATCTGAGTTAAATTCACCCATTCCAGTCCATTTTAATTTGCTGATTCCTAAAATGTCAATGTTCACTCTTGCCATCTCCTATTTGACCACTTCCAATTTACCTGGACCTAACATTCTAGGTTACTATACAATATTGCTCTTTACAGCATCAGACTTTGCTTCTATCACCAGTCACATCCACAACTTGGTGGTGTTTTTGCTTTGGCTCCATCTCTTCATTATTTCTGGAGTTATTTCTCCACTCTTCTCCAGTATCGTCTTGGGCACCTACCGACCTGGGGAGTTCATCTTTCAGTGTCCTATCTTTTTGCATTTTCATACTCTTCATGGGTTTCTCAAGGCAAGAATATTGAAGTGGTTTGCCATTCCCTTCTCCAGTGGACCACATATTTTCAGAACTCTCCACCATGACCTGTCCATCTTTGGTGATCCTACACAGCATGGCTCATAATTTCATTGAGTTAGACAAGCCTGTGGTCCTTATGATCAGATATGTTAGTTTTCTGTGATTGTGGTTTTATGTCTGTCTGCCCTCTGATGGAGAAGGATAAGAGGCTTATGGAAGCTTCCTGATGGGAGAGAATGACTGAGGAGGAAACTGGGTCTTGTGTTTCTGATAGGCCAGGTCCATGTTCAGTAAATCTTTATCCAATCTTCTGTTGGTGGTTGGGGCTGTGTTCCCTCCCTGTTATTTATCTGGGGCCAAACTATTGTGGAGGTAATGAAGATAATGGCAACCTTCTTCAAAAGGTCCTGTGCATACACTGCTAAACTCAGTGCCCCCAACCCTCCAGTAGGCCACCACCAACCCATGACTCTGCTGGCGACTCCTGGACACTCACAGGCAAGTCTGAGTCAGTCTCTTGTGGGTTCACTGCTCCTTTCTCCTGGGTCCTGGTGTGCATAAGGTTCTGTTTGTGCCCTTCAAGAGTCTGTTTCCCCAGTCCTGTGTAAGTTCTGGTGTCTCTATGGTGGGGTTAATGGTGACCTCCTCCAAGAGGGCTTAAGCCATACCCAGGTCCACTGCTGACCTGTACCTCCACAGGGGACACTAAAACACATTTCTGTCTCAGTCTCTGTGGGGTCTCTGGGTCCTGGTGTGCACAAGGTTTGTTTGAGCCCTCTGAGTGTCTCTGGTGGGTATGGGATTTGATTCTAAACATGATTTCGCCGCTCCTACCATCTTGCTGGGGCTTTTCCTTTGCCCTTGGATGTAGGGTATCTCCTCAAATTTGCTCCAGCACTGCACAGCTGCCACTCCAGTGCTGCACAGCTACCTCGTGGGTCTTGGAGTTCACTAAACATTTTAAAGAATTATTCTGAATTCTCTGATAGTTCATAGATCTTTATTTAGTATCAGTTATTAGAGCTGTATTATTAAATAGCTTCCTTTGGTGTTCTCATAATTACTTCATTTTTTCATGATCCTTGATTCCTTACCTTGGTTCCTCTGACTGGATAATTTCAAATATTCCTATCTTCCATGTTGCTGATCCTGCCTATTAATGGTCTGAGACTGCTTTTGAAGCTCTCTAGTGAATTCTTCTGTTCACTTATTGTATTTTTTAGCTGTAGAATTTCTGTTGTTGTTTGACGGTTTAAATTTGTTAATTTTTCTCATCCATTATTTTCCTAATTTCATTTAGTTCTCTGTGTGTTCCTGGAGTTCATAAGCATTTTAAAGAATTATTCTGAATTATCTGATAGTTCATAGCTCTTTAGTAACAGTTATTAGAGATTTATTATTAAATAGTTTCCTTTGACACTGTCATAATTACTTCATTTTTTTCATGATCCTTGATATCTGTACATCTGAATAAGTTTTCTTTTCTAGACTTTGTAGGTTCACTTTGGCAGAGATAGTTCTTCACCTGTAACTTCAGCTGAGGTTCCTGGACATGTCTGCTGGCAACATCCTTGGGCAACTTATGGTTTTATTCACTTCAGTTTAGTCACTCAGTCATGTCTGACTCTTTGCAACCCCATGAATTGCAGCACACAGGCCTCCCTGTCCATCACCAATACCCAGAGTTCACCCAAATTCATGTGCATCGAGTCGGTGATGCCATCCAGCCATCTCATTCTGTCGTCCCCTTCTCCTCCTGCCCCGAATCCCTCCCAGCATCAGGGTCTTTTCCAATGAGTCAACTCTTTGCATGAGGTGGCCAAAAAGTATTGGAGTTTCAGCCTCAGCATCAGTCCTTCCAATGAACACCCAGGGCTGGTCTCCTTTAGGATGGACTGGTTGGATCTCCTTGCAGTCCAAGGGGCTTGCAAGAGTCTTCTCCAGCACCACAGTTCAAAAGCACCAATTCTTCAGTGCTCAGCTTTCTTCACAGTCCAACTCTCACATCCATACATGACCACTGGAAAAACAATTAGGTTCTACTTTTGAGCAAAGCAACTGTTCAGGCTCTGAGATTGTGGGTAGAGAGGTGTGCCACTGGCTGCAAACAGCTTGATAGAACTGCTGGCTTGGTTCCCTGCAGTCCCTGTGACTCTTGGCTTTGTAGTTGCCTAGATTCTCTGTCCAGGCATACTAAACAGTGGGGACTGGGTAATATACTTGGCAGTAGGCAGGGCTATGAGTAGCTTCCCAGCCCTGACAGGGGAGCAGGAATGGGACCCAGAGCTTGCACAACTCACTGTTTGTTTTGTATCCTGAAGCAGGTGAGAATGTGCACTGAATATCCTGTCAGGTGAGCCACTGGTTTTACTCTGCCGACAGGGAAAGCTGCGGCTGTGCTACTTGCCACTGTTATCATTGTTGTTTAATGAGCTACACAGCTCCCCATGTGTTCTCATAAGTTTCCTGGTCAGGTGGTCTGAAGGCTATAATCAGCAGTAAAAATTCATTACCCTGCCTGGGTACAGTGGGAAAAGCGGCTTCAAGGCTGCTGAATTCTCTTTGTGACCTTAACTCAAGCCAATCCATGCCCCAAGTTCCTTGGGTTAAACAGGGCCACTGGCTTTGCTCTGGGGGCCCATACTCTGCAATGAGCAGGGCTGACTCTGGCTCTGGCCTGGCTGGAATGGGAAGGGCCTACTTCTGGCAACTCCAAAATTTTTCAAAAGACTTTTTAGTTGGGAGGGGCTAGGAGCTATGATTTTCAGTTGATGGAGGAGGTAGGAATTAACATCCCTACCTGGCTATAGCAAGGGAACCCTCCATACCTGGTACTGCCTTTGTTCTGAGGGCCAACAGCTCTGTTCACCTGCTTCTCCACTTAACACTTTCTGTGTAGCTTCCAGGTATTCTCACCAGTCCTTCCTGTCAGAAGAGGGCTCAGCACCATGCTCTACAGCAATCAGAGCTATGACTCAGGCTCCTGCCAGGCTGTAGACAGACCAGGCTCTAGAGCCAGCGGAACTCCTTGTTTGGGCACCTGAATTAAGCAGTCCTTGCCCTTCCAAGTTCCCTGGTCAGACTCTGCCCTGACTTGATTCTACAGATGAGCAAAACCCTTTATTGGGGCTACTACTTGAGCCCTGCAGGTAGTAATGGGGCTGGCTGCTGGAAGCTCTCCTCTTCTCTCAGTGTCAATCAGGTTCCTGGTGGCTGAGTCCCACAGATTCCCTTGTGGAATTCCCCTGGGTTATCCCCATGCAGTGAAATGCAGTGAAACCAGAGTAAAGACTCCAGCACAGCAATCCACAATGCTGTAAGAGCCTGATGTCACCCTGGGCTCTCTTTGCTACAGAGGAAATGTAGGCTCAGAGGAAACCTCTTGGTGTGCTGCTATGCCGACCTAGGGAAGGAGTCATGAGGTCATTCCTGTCACCTTTCTAATGCAGTCTGTCTTGGTCCCTATGGTGCAGAGAGTTGCTTCAGCTTCAAGTTCTAGGATTATTTTAATGGTGTCTTATCCATGAATAGTTGTTCGTTGCTGTTCTTATGAGGGAGAGCAAAATCAGGAATGCCCAAGGATACCATCTTGGTGATATCACTCTTCATGGCTTTTCTGATATCTGGTTCCCTCTCCTTTTCTAACCAGAGGCCTTTTCCTTAATAAAGCTCTTGCATGTTTAATCCCATCTTGGTGTCTGCTGCTCAGAGAATCCAGCCAACCTAATGAACAAAGTGAAAACATTTTCAATAATTGCTTTTGTATAACTGGAAAGCAAGTAGAAATGTCATGACCAAAACATATCCACGGTGGAGTGCAATGTAACTAAAACCTAGGTTCTGTGCTACCTCTGCTTTCTCATCTGCAGCAAATGAGTTTGGATCCTCTTCAGATTTCATTCGTGGCTGTAGCATATACTTCCATTCTAAACACATCTATTATATTTTCACTTTTTTGTTTTGGGGCTTTCTTGAAGCTGCGGTGACTACTCAGGTAGTTGGCAGATATACTATGGATAGTCTGGGGAGTTTCCCTGGGGAAATATTCAGTAGACACATGTCCCAGCCCTTATTCTTTAGATAGATCATTCTGGAAGTCTTCTCTGAGCTTCTCAGAGATCCCTGCAGAATTGACCCTGTACTTCCTAGAGCAGCAAACATCAGCGACATAATTACTTTTGGCTTTCTTCCTTCCTTGTCCCACTCTCTTCCATTCTTTCCTCCTGATTCCTGGGATAACTTCCAAGTATACTACCTGCACCAAAGCCCTTATCTCAGGCTCCACTTTGAGAGAACGCCAAGGTAAGATATCATGTCTTGAAAATGATGACATGAATTTTTAAGATGATTTACTTCTCTCATGAACATTACACCAAATGTTAATATGGTATATATGGCACTTAGTAATTTGGTCCCTTGGTTACTTACTCTAATCACTCACAATTCTTCTGCATACACTGTGTCTCAGCCATATCAAACAACATATCATTCTGTTGATAATGAAAGTGTTTTGTTACCCCCAACACTATGCCTTTCATATGCTAGTTTTTCTTTCTCCATCAACCTGAGGAAAATAGAAAAGTTCATTTACCAGTGCTGACTCTTTAGTTACTCACCTGGGCAAATTAGCAATAGACATAGAGGACTTTGCAATAGCACACTGTATTGTCATTTTAGTTCATATGCCTGACTTCCTTACTGGAAGAGAAGATAAGGACAAAAATCCTGTCTTCTAGAGTGGCTTCACATTGTACGGAACTTAGAAGTTTCTCAGATATTTTTTCCCCACAAATGAGCAATGAACTTAAGAAAATAATATTTATAACACAAGATATGATACAGAGATAGAATAAATGTGAAGACTTTAACAGTAACTATCTTGTTCTGGATATGATGTAGTATCATACAATAATAATTACTTTTACTTACCAACTGAGCTTTTAAACAGCTAATAGCTACATTTTATACCATATTTAAAGCAAATGTTAAATTTATCTAGTAGAGGAAATGGTTTTAACCTGGAAATTCTCTTCCCTGTGTAGTCTGACCAGAGAATCTCATTTTTAAATAGTTTTTAAATGGAAAGGGAAAGAAATTCACCAACTTCTGCTTATATAGTACAGTACTAGCATTGCAGTATCTCTCTTGATCTTTACTGACCAATTTAGAAAAATCAGATATTACTGTTTCCATTTAAAAGATGAGGAAACTAAAACTTCAAAAGTTAAAATGAATATCTCAAAAGCACACAGATGAGAAGTACAAGGCTAAGATTTAAATCTAGACATGCTAAACTTTCTCTATATACTCTTCATGTCATTTGGCTCAAACCTTCAGGCATCATCTTAACTGACTTGAGACAAAATGACAGATGATATGCAAGAACTAAAGCCAACACATTTTGTTACCATATTGCCAGACACCTAAAGTTGAGGGAGCATATTCTGGAAGGAAAATATTATTTTAATAATGATATTACAAAATAAAGGAAAGACTCAGTATATAACATGAATAAGAATGTTTTTATAGAGTTAAAAATACTCTAACAATATGATCCAGAAATTCAAAACCTAGGTCTTTACCCAACAAAAATGAAAAGGTATGTCCACACAAAACCTGTAAGTGGAATATTTATGACTGCTTTATTCATAACCACTCAAACTGGAAGCAAGATGTCATGTACATCAAGGGAATAACACACTAAAAGGGGATAAATTAACTGTTACATAAAACAACATGGATATATCTTAAAAGCATTAATGTTGCCTAAAAGAAGTCACACAGTATGATTCCATTTATACGATAATCTGAAAAAGGCACAACTATAGGACAGACATAAGATCAGTGGTTACCAGGGGCTAGTGGTAGGGGAGCAGGTTAACCACAAACTTTTGGAAGTCATGGGAAATGTTCTATATTTTGAGATAATGGTTATGTGACTATATACATTTGTCAGAAATTCATTGAACTGCACAGCTACTGAGTCTATTTTACTCTATATAAATTGAAAGAAAGAAAGTGAAAGTCACTCAGTTGTGTCTGACTGACTCTCTGTGACCCCACGGACTGTATGGAATTCTCCAGGCCAAAATACTGGAGTGGGTAGCCGTTCCCTTCTCCAGGGATTGAACACAGGTCTTCTGCACTGAAGGCAGATTGTTTACCACCTGAGCCACCAGGGAAGCCCCTACATAAATTATACCTCACTAAACCTGAGTTAGAACATAGAAGATACATGGGTCCTATAAAATATTTGAATAAAAGATAAGATATGTATACAACCCAACCTTTATATACTTGTGAAAAGTATGATTGAAGATGTAAAGTCTTTTCAAATTAAACACAAGGTCAAATGCAATTATAATCAAAATCCCTTATAAGATATCAAGCAATTTCTAATATTTACATGCAGGCACTAAAGACTAGATTAAGCATGATATTTTGAAGGTGCACAGGTCGGAAGGACTTGCTTTAATCAAGATATCAGGGCTTATAAAGCTGTAGTAATTAAAATATTTTCCTATTGGTTCAGAGAATATCAATAGGAGAAACAGAGCACTCTTGAGAATAAAGTCTTTGTGGGACTTTTATATATATTATATATTAGAGAATGCATTAAAAATCAAAGAGGGAAAGGTAGTTACTTGGTAAACAATATTAGGACAATCCATTTCCACTATAAAATTAGATGCCCAAGTCAAATCATGCACAAAATTACTATGTATATGATATAGACCTAAATATGAAATTTAAAAAAAAAGAGAGAGATAAGTAATTCTGCCTATTATAACATTTAAAACTTCTACAGTAAAAAAGACTATTAAGAGAGAAATAAACTAAAAAATACTACCAACATGCACTACAGGCAATAGAAAAATTCAAATGATTCCTATCAGTCAATAAGAATGTGATAAATAATCCAATAGAAAAGAGACAAAGAATATGAGTAAATCAAGGAAGAAAACAGACACAGTATCATTAGTGGTTGAGAAAAAATGTAAAACAAAACAAGATGTCATTTAAAACCCATTAAACTGGCAAAAACTATATTAACTCCAAATGATAAGATATAGGAATGAAAATCTCATACACAGCCCATTGGAGGATAAACTGGGTTTGAGGGGCAATTTGGCAATATCTTCTCAAGTTGAAAATAAGCATATCCTACAACCCAACAGCTCCATTTCTCAGCATACTCTAACACGTTCATGTAAGATATATGAATAGAAATGCACAGGGACATCCACTAGCATTGTTTGTAATCAGGAAATATATCATTATTAGAATTTATATTTCTCTCCTTTGGATACTTGAACCAAATGGAAATATAGGCAAACAAAAAGCTTCAGAAATTGTAGTTCAACATCCTCATTAAATATACTCAGGAAAACCAAATGCAAAGAAATTGACCTAACCAAAAGGACCAAAAACTGACTTCCTCATAATGAAGATACCTTTGTTTCCATGGATGGCCACCAAACTCTTGGCCATTGACTATCTACATCTGTTTAGTTTATTTGCTCAACTGGTACTATACAAAAAATTCCCATTCTGGCAGGAGAAGGTATTTCATTCTATTTTTGCAGACTTTGAATATATATCGTGATGAGTTAAGTACAGCAAGATTATAATTAAATTACAGTTGTGCTCAGACTTCAAAATTCATTTTCCAGACTACGAGAAAGGAATAGAATCCTTATTCACACCACTATGACTTATGTTTCATTGTCTTTCTATTATCACACTTTAAAAAAAAAAATTGTTCTTAAGTGAAAGTGCAAGTTGCTCAGTCGTCTCCAACTCTTTGTGACCCTATGGACTATACAGCCCATGGAATTCTCCAGGCCAGAATATTAGAGTGGGTAGCATTTCCCTTCTCCAGAGGATCTTCCCAACCCAGGGATCGAACCCAGGTCTCCCACATTGCAGGCAGATTCTTTTAAAGCGTTGAAATTACTGGAACATCATTTCAAGAAGGCATCATTTAAGTATCAGCTTTTACTTTTAATCTGGAAACAGAGTCTGTTTGTTTGTTTGTTTGTTTGTTTTCTGGTCATTATACTAATCCAGTTCATTTTAGTTCCTTCTGAGAGAAATAGGTAAAAATAAACTTTCTCAGTTGTGGATGAACTAGATTATGTTATTAGCCAACTGGCATGTGCTACCTTCAGGAAGGACCTCCAGTAATAACATAAACCCAAAACGTATATATATAAGACTTAAAATGATCATTTGATGCTTTATTTTTCCATTGTTCATTCTTCTATATTTTTATTCTAGAAAAATGTTTGTTATCCTATTACTACAGTCAATATTGATCCCTAATGGTTTTATTAGGCCATTCACTCATGTTGCTTAAGAATTATATGTTATGAGAATTAGTAAGAGTCTAATTTTTCCCTGATAATTCAAAAATTTTTGTTCAATAAGCTACTGATGTTCAATAAGCTACAAAAGTCTGCAGACAGAAATCTTACCCTCTTTATAGCCAAGCAGATACAATCCATTACACATATATTCTCAAGATAAACAATAACTAGTCAAGTAAGAGAACAGCACAATTTGTCACATATAATTCATCCTAAATTCACTTGGTAATTGAGGTGACCATTTATGTTAGCTAATTGACTTTATTCAAAGGAACAGTAAAATTCTTATATCTTTATGCTGCTAAGTCACTTTGGTCGTATCCGACTCTGCAACCCCATAGACAGCAGCCCATCAGGCTCCCCCGTCCCTGGGATTCTCCAGGCAAGAACACTGGAGTGGGTTGCCATTTCTTTCTCCAATGCATGAAAGTGAAAAGTGAAAGTGAAGTCGCTCAGTCGTGTCTGACTCTTAGCAACCCCTATGACAAGAGTTAATTTTGCTACTTGGAGTGAGTGTCCCAGACAAAATTAATCTCCTACCTTCACATAGAAACTGAGAGATAGAAATGCTTTCTCACTTTCTGTGTAATAAAGCTGGGGTCATACAGCTGGCCTAAGGCTTATTTGGCTTTCAAAAGGATTTACATATTTTCAGAAAGACAGAGAAAAAAGCTTTCAAGTTTCCTAAGGTAAATGCTTCAGGAAAAGAAGGAAGAAAGTCACTTCCTTTATTTTCAACAGGGAAATCTAAGCTTCTTATTTTTATTTTGTATTTCTCCTTACATAACAAAGCTGCCAGTCACAAACTGGGCAATGTATTTATTTCCTCCTATCTTTCTCTTAAATATAGAGTGAAAGTTCTTTTTCTTAGTTGGATGGAGTAAATCTGGTAAAACCAAAGAACAACCAAAAACTATGTACCTTTCATTTTAGGAGTGGTAACTCATTATCTATCAGCCTCTTCAGCAAGAACTCTGACAAAAGAAATTGGAATTACCTGCCTTTGGGTCATTCAGAACACACTCTTGAAGGGAGAGTTAAGTTAATTAAGCTGGAACCACAAATGTGTTAAACAGGGAGGAGGAGAAGAGGGCACTGAGGATCATCTATTCTGGCAGGAAGTCAGTGGCATAGATGAAGCTAACATTTCCAAATTCTCTTCCCTAGTTCCTTTTCCCCACCTACATTCAAGTTGGTGTTAAGGGGCTGCACATACAGTTCAGTGGTACTGCTACTGCCCAGTCTTGTCTCAGACTTCCTCTTGATTTACCTTCAAGACTTTCATTCACTATTTTGACATCCTAAGTAAGGGTGAACCTTATAGCATGTGATGGCCAAAAATTACTAGCACCAAGACAAGTAAACAAAAGAAATTACATAGGAAAAAAATGCTGGTTGCAGAGGTGAGAATAAATAATCAAATAGCTAGAAATATTTCCTTATGTGACCCTCTTCTTAACAGCAGCATTGTTCAAATGGGGACATTTTTCCCCAAAGGTGGTGCTTTGAATGGGAGCATTTATATTTGAACATAATTATAATAAGTTATAAGAGGTGGTCCTAGGATGGCGGAGAAATAGGATGGGGAGACCACTTTCTTCCCAACAAATTCATCGAAAGAACATTTGAGTGCTGAACAAATTCCACAGAACAACTTTTGAATGCTGGCAGAGGACATCAGGCACCCAGAAAAGCAGCCCATTGTCTTCGAAAGGAGGTAGGACAAAATATAAAAGATTAAAAGAGAGTCAAAAAGAGGTAGGGATGGAGACCTGTCCCAGGGAGGGAGTCTTTAAAAAGAGAGGTTTCCAAACACCAGGAAACACTCTCTCTGGCGGGTCTGTGGTAAGCCTTGGAATCTCAGAGGGCAAAATAACCATGAGGAAAATAAATAAATAATTAAAACCCACAGATTATGTGCCTAACAGCAACTCCCAGCGGTGCAACAACCCAGATGCTTGCATCCCCCACTAGCAAGCCAGGGAGAGACAAGGAGGAGCAGCCTGCATTCCTTACAATAAGGACCGGGCCTGAATGTCCTGAGGGCAATCTGAGGGAACTAGCTTGAGATAGCAACCCAGACTGTGGGATAGCTAGCTATCCCTAGATTGCCCGAAAAGCCCTAACCACCGCCAAGCACTCACAGAACAAAGGGCTGAGCAGAGCTAGCTGGCTGCAGACCAGCCCATCCCCCACTGGAGTCAGGCAGGCGAGGGCAGCCAGAACTGGAAGGGGGCAATCACGGCCCCAGAGAGGCATCCTATACCAAACTGCAAGCAGACTCCGTTGCTAACCCAGACTTGGACAGTTGACATCCACTGGGAGGGTCGCAGCCAGAGATCAGTTTCCCAGAAGAGAGAAAGTGTGCCCATTGTACACCCAGAAAACCGAGCGGCTAGGACAAGGGAGGGGATAAGTCACAGCCTTCAACTGGGGGCGACTACATACGCCAACAAACGGGTCACCTGAGCTGCTCAGACCTGGGACAGGCACAAAACGCAGGCCCAACCAAGTCTGCGCCTTTGTGGAGTACCCGAGAACCTGAACCTGAATGGCTTAGACTTGGGAAGTGCGTGCAAACCAGTATGCGCATCAGACAGTTCCTGGCAGAGCAACCTAGAGTCTGAGCAGTGTAGACTGGGAAAGCACACACACCATGAGCAGGGGCAAACCCAGTGTGGCTGAATCACTGTGAACACACACCAGTGATATTTGTTTGCAGTGTTCCTCCCTCCTCAAAGCACAACTGAACAAGCCAACATAAAAAGGACTGACCACCACTGCGCCCCTTCTGTCAGGGTGGAAATTAGACACGGAAGAAACCAGCAAACAGAAGCTAAAATAAGCAGAGGGAACTGCTTTGGAAGTGACTGGTGTGATAGAATAAAGCCCTATAGTTAGCACCAACTACATAGGAAGAGGCCTATAGACCATGAGAAGTACAAGCCAGACCAAGGAACTATCTGAAAATGAACTGACCCCACACTGTCCACAATAGCTCCAGAGAAAGTCTTAGATATATATTTTACTATTATCAATTTTTTAATTTAGAAAAAAATTATTTTTTGTTATTTTAAGTCCCCATTACTCCTTTAATTTTCATTTTTATAAAATACTATAACCTTGCAAAAAAAAGACTTTTTAAAAGCAAACTTCATATATATATATTTTATAACTTCTGTGACTTTGTGTATTTTTGTTTGTTTTTTGTTTTTGCTTTTTTAATATTGTATTTTTGAGAATCTAACCTCTACTCAAGATTTTTTATCTTTGTTTTTTTGGTATTTGTTATCAACTTTGTACTTTTAAGAACCCAGTCTTCAGTACCCATTTTTACTGGGCAGTGACATCACTAGCCTGATTGCTCTCTTCCCCTTTTGACTCTCCTTTTTCTCCACCAGGTCGCCTCTATCTCCCTCCTCCCCCTTGTCTTCTCTGCCCAACTCAGTGAATCTCTTTGTGTGTTCCGGGCTGTGGAGAACACTTAGGGAACTGATTACTGGCTGGATCTATCTCTCTCCTTTTGATTCCCCCCACTTTATCTACCTGGCCACCTCTGTCTCCTTCCTTGCTCTTCTCTTCTTTGTGTAACTCCGTGAACATCTCTGAGAGATCCAGACTGTGGAGAGCACATAGGGAAGTGATTACTGGCTAGCTTGCTCTCTCCCCTTTTGATTCCTCTCATCTCCTCCTGGTCGTCTCTATCTCCCTCCTCCCTCTTTTCTTCTCCATGTACCTCTCTGGTGTCCCTCACTGTGGACAAACTTTTCATCATTAACCTAGATATTTTATCATCAGTTCTGTATAGATGGAGAAGTCTTGAAGCTACTGTAAGAATAAGACTGAAAACCAGAGGCAGGAAGCTCAAGTCCAAATCCTGAGAACACCAGAGAACTCCTGAACCCAGGGAACATTAATCGATAGGAGCTCATCAAATGCCTCCATACCTACACTGAAACCAAGCATCACCCAATGGCTAACAAGCTCCAGAGCAAGACAAACCATGCAAATTCTTCAGCAACACAGGAACATGACCCTGAGCCTCAATATACAGGCTGACCAAAGTCACACCAAACCCACTGATATCTCAAAACTTATTACTGGACAGTTCATTGCACTCCAGAAAGAAGAAATCCAGCTCCACCCACCAGAACACTGACACAAGCTTTCCTAACCAGGAAACCTTGACAAGCCACCCGTCCAACCCCACCCACAGTGAGGAACCTCCACAATAAAGAGGAACCACCAACTGCCAGAATACAGAAAGGCACCCCAAACACAGCAGTATAAACAAAATGAAAAGGCAGAGAAATATCCAGCAGGTAAAGGAACAGGATAAATGCCCACCAAACCAAACAAAAGAGGAAGAGATAGGGAATCTACCTGGTAAAGAATTCCAAATAATGATAGTGAAAATGATCCAAAATCTTGAAAACAAATTGGAGTTACTGATAAATAGCCTGGAGACAAGGATTGAGAAGATGCAAGAAATATTTAACAAGGACCTAGAAGAAATAAAAAAGAGTCAATATATAATGAATGCAATAAATGAGATCAAAAACACTCTGGAGGGAACCAACAGTAGAATAATGGAGGCAGAAGATAGGATAAGTGAGGTAGAAGATAGATTGGTAGAAATAAATGAAACATAGAGGAAAAAAGAATTAAAGGAAATGAGAACAACCTCAGAGACCTCTGGGACAATGTTAAATGCCCCAACATTCGAATCATAGGAGTCCCAGAAGAAGAAGACAAAAAGACAGACCATGAGAAACTCCTTGAGGAGATAATAGTTGAAAACTTCCCTAAAATGGGGAAGGAAATAATCACCCAAGTCCAAGAAACCCAGAGAGTCCCAAACAGGATAAATCCAAGGTGAAACACCCCAAGACACATATTAATCAAATTAACAAAGATCAAACACAAAGAACAAATATTAAAAGCACCAAGAGAAAAACAACAAATAGCACACAAGGGGATTACCATGAGGATACAAGCTGATTTTTCAATAGAAACTCTTCAGGCCAGAAGGGAATGGCAGGACATACTCAAAGTGATTAAAGAAAATAACCTACAGCCCAAATTACTGTACCCAGCAACGATCTCATTCAAATATGAAGGAGAAATCAAAAGCTTTACAGACAAGCAAAACCTGAGAGAATTCAGCACCACCAAACCAGCTCTCCAAGAAATGCTAAAGGATCTTCTCTAGACAGGAAACACAAAAAGGGTATATAAACTCGAACCCAAAACAATAAAGTGAATGGCAACGGGATCATACTTATCAATAATTACCTTAAATGTAAATGGGTTGAATGCCCCAACCAAAAGACAAAGACTGGCTGAATGGATACAAAAACAGGACCCCTATATATGTCATCTACAAGAGACCCACCTCAAAACAAGGGACACATACAGACTGAAAGAGAAGGGCTGGAAAAAGATATTCCATGCAAATAGTGACAAAAAGAAAGCAGGAGTAGCAATACTCATATCAGATAAAATAGACTTTAAAACAATGGCTGTGAAAAGAGACAAAGATGGACACTACATAATGATCGAAGGATCAATCCAAGAAGAAGATATAACAAGCATAAATATATATGCACCCAACATAGGAGCACCACAATATGTAAGACAAATGCTAACAAGTATGAAACGGAAAATTAACAATAACACAATAATAGTGGGAGACTTTAATACCCCACTCACACCTATGGATAGATCAACTAAACAGAAAATTAACAAGGAAACACACAATTTAAAAAAAACAATAGACCAGTTAGACCTAATTGATATCTATAGGACATTTCACCCCAAAACAATGAATTTCACCTTTTTCTGAAGTGCTCACGGAACCTTCTCCAGGATAGATCACATCCTGGGCCATAAATTTACCCTAAGTAAATTCAAAAAAATTGAAATCATTCCAAGCACCTTTTCTGACCACAATACAGTAAGATTAGATGTCAATTACAGAAGAAAAACTATTTAAAATCCCAACATATGGAGGCTGAACAACATGCTGCTGAATAACCAACAAATCACAGAAGAAATCAAAAAAGAAATCAAAATATGCATAGAAATGAATGAAAATGAAAACACAACAACCCCAAAACTATGGGACGCTATAAAAGCAGTATTAAGGGTAAGAAAGCTGAGCGCCGAAGAATTGATGCTTTTGAACTGTGGTGTTGGAGAAGACTCTTGAGAGTTTCTTGGACTGCAAGGAGATCCAACCAGTCCATTCTGAAGGAGATCAGCCCTGGAATTTCTTTGGAAGGAATGATGCTAAAGCTGAAACTCCAATACTTTGGCTACCTCATGCAAAGAGTTGACTCATTGGAAAAGAATCTGGTGCTGGGAGGGATTGGGGGCAGGAGGAGAAGGGGACAACAGAGAATGAGACAGCTGGATGGTATCACTGACTCGATGGACGTGAGTCCGAGTGAACTCTGGGAGTTGGTGATGGACAGGGAGGCCTGGCGTGCTGCAATTCATGGGGACGCAAAGAGTTAGATACGACTGAGCAACTGAACTGAACTGACCTGAAGGGGAAGGTACATAGCAATACAGGCTTACCTCAAGAAACAGGAAAAAAGTCAAATAAATAACCTAACTCTACACCTAAAGCAACTTGAAAAGGAAGAAATTATGAACCTCAGCATTAGTAGAAGGAAAGAAATCTTTAAAATTAGGGCAGAAATAAATACAAAAGAAACAAAAGAGACCATAGCAAAAATCAACAAAACTAAAACCTGGTTCTTTGAGAAGGTAAATAAAATTGACAAACCAGTAGCCAAACTCATCAAGAAACAAAAGGAGAAAAATGAAATCAACAAAATTAGAAATGAAAATGGAGAGATCACAAGAGACAACACAAAAATGCAAAGGATCATAAGAGACTATTATCAGCAACTATATGCAAATAAAGTGGACAACCTGGAAGAAACAGACAAATTCTTAGAAAAGTACAACTTTCCAAAATTGAACCAAGAGGAAACAGAAAATCTTAACAGACCCATCACAGGCGTGGAAATTGAAACTGTAATTATAAATCGTCCAACAAACAAAAGCCCAGGGCCAGATGGCTTCACAGCTGAATTCTACCAAAAATTTAGAGAAGAACTAACACCTACCCTACTCAGACTCTTCCAGAAAATTGCAGAGGAAGGTAAACTTCCAAACTCTTTGTACAAGGCCACAATCACCATAATACCAAAACCTGACAAAGATGCCACACAAAAAAAGAAAACTACAGGCCAATATCACTGATGAACATAGATGCAAAAATCCTCAACAAAATTCTAGCAAACAGAATCCAACAACACATTAAAAAGATCATACACCATGACCAAGTGGGCTTTATCCCAGGGATGCAAGGATTCTTCAATATCAGCAAATCAATCATTGTAATACACCACATTAACAAATGAAAAATAAAAACCATATGATTATCTCAATAGATGCAGAGAAAGCCTTTGACAAAATTCAACATCCGTTTATGATAAAAACCTCCAGAAAGCAGGAATAGAAGGAACATACCTCAACATAATAAAAGCTATATATGACAAACCCTCAGCAAATACTATCCTCAATGGTGAAAAACTGAAAGCATTTCCCCTAAAGTCAGGAACAAGACAAGGGTGCCCACTCTCACCACTACTATTCAGCATAGTTTTGAAAGTTTTGGCCACAGCAATCAGGAAAAAAAAGAAATAAAAGGAATCCAGATTGGAAAAGAAAAAGTAAAGCTCTCACTGTTTGCAGATGACATGATCCTCTACACAGAAAGCCGTAAAGACTCCACCACAAAATTACTAGAGCTCATCAATGACTATAGTAAAGTTGCAGGATATAAAATTAACACACAGAAATCCCTTGCATTTCTATACACTAATAATGAGAAAACAAAGAAAAATTAAGGAAACAATTCCATTCACCATGCAACAAAAAGAATAAAATACTTAGGAATATATCTACCTAAAGAAACTAAAGACCTATATATAGAAAACTATAAAACACTGGTGAAAGAAATCAAACAGGACACAAATAGATGGAGAAATATACCATGTTCATGGATTGGAAGAATCAATATAGTGAAAATGAGTATACTACCCAAAGCAATCTATAGATTCAATGCAATCCCTATCAAGCTACCAACGGTATTTTTCATAGAACTAGAACAAATAATTTCAGAATTTGTATGGAAATACAAAAAACCTCGAATAGCCAAAGCAATCTTGAGAAAGAAGAATGGAACTGGAGGAATCAACCTGCCTGACTTCAGGCTCTACTACAAAGCCAAGTCATCAAGACAATACGGTACTGGCACAAAGACAGAAATATAGATCAATGGAACAAAACAGAAAGCTAAGAGATAAATCCACACACCTATGGACACCTTATCTTCGACAAAGGAGGCAAGAATATACAATGGAGTAAAGACAATCTCTTTAACAAGTGGTGCTGGGAATACTGGTCAACCACTTGTAAAAGAATGAAACTAGAGCATTTTCTAACACCATACGCAAAAATAAACTCAAAATGGATTAAAGATCTAAACATAAGACCAGAAACTATAAAACTCCTAGAGGAAAAGATAGGTAAAACACTCTCCTATATAAACCACAGCAGGATCCTCTATGACCCACCTCCCAGAATATTGGAAATAAAAGCAAAAATAAACAAATGGGACCTAATTAAAATTAAATGCTTCTGCACAGCAAAGGAAACTATAAGCAAGGTGAAAAGACAGCCTTCTGAATGGGAGAAAATAATAGCAAACGAAGCAATGGACAAAGAATTAATCTCAAAAATATACAAGCAACTCCTGAAGCTCAACTCCAGAAAAATAAAAAACCCAATCAAAAGGGGGCCAAAGAACTAAACAGACACTTCTCCAAAGAAGACATACAGATGGCTAAAAAACACATGAAAAGATGTTCAACATCACACATCATCAGAGAAATGCAAATCAAAACCACCTTGAGGTACCATTTAACACCAGTCAGAATGGCTGTGATCCAAAAGTCTACAAGCAATAAATGCTGGAGAGGGTGTGGAGAAAAGGGAACCCTCTTAACACTGTTGGTAGGAATGCAAACCAGTACAGCCACTATGGAGAACAGTGTGGAGATTCCTTAAAAAAAAAAAACTGGAAATACAACTGCCTTATGACCCAGCAATCCCACTTCTGGGCATACACACTGAGGAAACCAGAATTGAAAGAGACACGTGTACCCCAATGTTCATCATAGCACTGTTTATAATAGCCAGGACATGGAAGCAACCTAGATGTCTATCAGCAGATGAATGGATCAGAAAGCTGTGGTACATATACACAATGGAGTATTACTTAGCCATTAAAAAGAATACATTTGAATCAGTTATAATGAGGTAGATGAACCTGGAGCCTATAATACAGAGTGAAGTGAGCCATAAAGAAAAACACCAATACAGTATACTAATGCATATATATGGAATTTAGAAAGAAGATAACGATAACCCTGTATGTGAGACAGCAAAAGAAACACAGATATATAGAACAGTCTTTTGGACTCTGTGGGAGAGGGCGAGGGTGGGATGTTATGGGAGAATGGCATTTAGACATGTAAAATATCATGTGTGAAATGAAAAAAATTATAATACATTATAATAGCTTAATTTTTAAAAGTCCAGATTCTTTCCAGTAGAGAAAATCACTGCTTTTGGCACATTCATTAATATATCCCCTATTTGAATACTATAAACTAGTGGTCGGTTTTTCCAAATTGTCTGAAGAACAGTAAATCTAATCAATAGCAATCCTTTATAATTTTCAAAATCTCATTTCCTGGAAGGATGGCTGAGTCATTAAATACCACCTTTTGTGGCCATCATGGCTCTAAAATGTTAGCTGACTGCATTGTTGCATTTTGTTAATACTTAGCTGGTGGTCATGACATATGGATATTTTAGTGTTTTCCAGTGCACTAATAATAAAAAGTATAAATTATTCATTCCAAAACTGCAAAATTATGTAAAAATAATAGGATTGAAGTATATCTCAGTCATTTCCTTACATTCTTCTAGATAAAATTTTGTGTTGCTAATTTTATGTCACCTTGTCTGGGCCACAGGGAGTCAGGATAGCTATAAAAGTTCAACAATGTCCTGAGTCTGTGTGAGTGGATTTCTTGGTGATATTAGCATTTGAATCAGGAGAATGAGTAAGGAATATTGTCCTTCCCAGTGGAGGCAGACCTCATCTTAACTGTTGACCTGAATAGAATAATAAAAGTAGTGGAGAAAGAATTAGCTCATCCACTTACCTGTCCTTCAGCTGAAATATAGGTCTTTCTTGCCTTCCTCTGGAACCTAACCATTGACTCTCCTGGGTCTTCAGCTTGTCAGTTGCAGATTTTGATATTCTTCCATAATCATATTCATCAATTCCTTAAAATAATAAAATAAATTGATTGATATGTAGATCCACCATTGTGCCCAATGATTCTGTTTCTCTGGAGAACTCTAAAATGGATATGAATGAGGGAAAAGGAAAAGCATACAAAATAAGAACAACTATTTGTCAATGTCATTCCTTTATAGCCCAAATTAGTATACACATACACACATGTACTCTCAGGCAAGTGTGCTCTACATTCATAGTTTTTATAGGTGGTTTAGTCATTAGGGTATAACCTTGGAAAAAGCTCTCTTAGAATCTCAGATGCAGACTTTTAAATTTGGTCATTTTAACACACGTATTTCTTCTTTTGGTATGACCAAATTTAAAAGTCTGCAACTGAGGTTCTAAGAGAGCTTTTTCCAAGGTTATACCCTAACGACTAAACAACCTATAAAAACTATGAATGTAGAGCACACTTGCCTGAGAGTACATGTGTGTATGTGTATACTAATTTGGGCTATAAAGGAATGACATTGACAAATAGTTGTTCTTATTTTGTATGCTTTTCCTTTTCCCTCATTCATATCCATTTTAGAGTTCTCCAGAGAAACAGAATCAATGGGCACAATGGTGGATCTACATATCTATCAATTTATTTTATTATTTTAAGGAATTGATGAATATGATTATGGAAGAATATCAAAATCTGCAACTGACAAGCTGAAGACCCAGGAGAGTCAATGGTTAGGTTCCAGAGGAAGGCAAGAAATAGAGACATTTTCTGGAGAAGGAAATGGCAACCCGCTCCAGTATTCTTGCCTGGAGAATCCCAGGGACAGAGGAGCCTAGTGGGCTGCCGTCTATGGGGTCGCACAGAGTCAGACATGACTGAAGCGACTTAGCAGTAGCAGCAGCAGAGACTTTTTTTATGAAATGCTTTGGGATGTGGAATACATGTGCTCAGCCAAGCTTTCTGTTTACTTAAAACCACATTCCAACTGACTCCATCAACAATAGGTTTGTGGTTGCTTCTCTCTCCTCTTACCTGTTTACAAATGATCTTTGCTCTCTAAACAAGACAGCTTCTTGTAACAATTGCTTAAGTGTTTGGTAATGGATGTTTTTCTGAGACAGTTGTCTCAGGCCTTCACATTACTGGAGGTTTCCATCTTTCATCTTTCTTCTACCTGGATTTCTCTACTCCCTTTGGCAGCAGTGCATGGCCAGGACTGATGCGTGCATGGCCTTGAGCATCAAATCTCCCTCTTCCCTCTTCTCTCCATACCTAAAACTGCCTCATTTTACCACACACTACTACTCTATTCACTCATTCAATTAATATTATAGCATTACTCTGCTGGCCAGGTGGCACTAGTGGTAAAGAACCCACCTGCCAATGCAGGAGACATAGAGATGCGGGTTCGATCTTTGGATCAGGAACATCTCCTGGAGAAGGGCATGGCTACCCACTCCAGTATTCTTGCATGGACAGAGGAACGTAGTGAGCTACCATCCACAGGGTGGCACAGAGTCAGACACAACTGAAGCAACTTAGCACAAACTCTGCTGGCCAGAGGACAGAGAGTAGTACATAAAAAGATGTCTGCCCCCATGGGGCTGAGTCTAATGGAGGATTCAGACATTCCAATATTACCTACCAAGAATGCAATCAGGCTACAATGAAAGGAATAAATCCTCTCTAAGTTCTGAGGGATAAAGTTGATTACATATGCCTGGAAAATCTAATTATCAACTTTTTACTTCATGACCTTCTTGTTCTACTGACTTTATTTTATAGCTATCATATTCCATGAAATTAAAAG
Organism: Capricornis sumatraensis; assembly: GCF_032405125.1. NCBI lineage: Eukaryota > Metazoa > Chordata > Mammalia > Artiodactyla > Bovidae > Capricornis > Capricornis sumatraensis. The sequence continues at coordinate 23,018,227 of NC_091086.1, forward strand.
ATGCTTGCTTTTTGGAAGAAAAGCTATGATAAACCTAGACAGTGTATTAAAAAGCAGAGATGTCACTTTGCTGACAAAGGTCCGTATAGTCAATGCTATGGTTTTTCCAGTAGTCACATATGGATCTGCGAACTGGACTGTAAAAAATGTATAGCATCAAATAATTGATGCCTTTGAACTTAGTGCTGGAGAAGAGTCCTGAGTGTCCCTTTGACAGCAAGGAGATCAAACCAGTCAATGTTAAAGGAAATCAACCTTGAATATTCATTGGAAGAACTGATACTGAAGGGCAAATATTGTGGTCACCTGATGTGACTAGCCAACTGATTGGAGAAGACTCTGATGGTAGGAAACATTGAAAGCAAAAGAAGAGGGTGGCAGAGAATGAGATAGTTGGGTGACATCACCAATGCAATGAACATGAGCAAACTCTGGGAAATGGTGAGGGACAAGGAGGCCTGGCATGCTGCAGTCCATGGGGTCATGAAGAGTTGGGCACAACTGCATGACTGTACAACAACACTACCATATTCCTCTGATTAGGCTGCTGACTACTCTGTTTGCCCTGTCATTCCTCCATTCTGAGGTTTAATCTGTAGTCCAAACCAATAAACACTCAGTAATTGGGCTTTAAAGTAGTGCTAATTTGCATGTCTGGTTTTCCAGAAACAATAGAAATTCCAGATGTTTAGTTAACTTTTTTTTAATAGTTGTCTCTTTTTATACCTAATTTTCTCTGTAGAGCGCCATTAAAAAAAAAAAAAAACAGGTGGGACAATACCATATGGATGAGATTCATTATACTCTCCACAAAATATGGTTCCCCTTATCCTCTTCCAGTTGCCATGGTCATCCTTGCTGACCCTCAGCCAGTTTCTGTACTTTATCTTCATTGAATGAACAGTTTGCTACCTACCTCTAGTAAGGTGAGGTGTAAGATAGGGATCCTTACAGAATCAGGGATCAGTTATCAGGCCCAAGTGTCTTTCATCTGGCCTTCTCATAAAATATATACATTAGGTACTCACATATTGCATGAATACCTAGCATTTGTCCACTGCATATGTCAGAATTTACAACTGATACAGTTGGGTCCTCAAACTGAGATATACATTTCTCACTGCTTACTGTTCTGTGGCTTATGAAATAGTCTCACTAACGTTATCTTCTATAAGTATTCATCTACTTTTACCCTTCATCCAATCCTTGAGAAACCCCAGAATCCAAGAAAAGCATTAAAATATAAATGTGAGGTTTTAACTAGGAAATAATCATGTGCATAGAGTTGTTAATATCTTGGGTCTTTAAAAGTTGGTTATGAACAAATAGACATATATAAAATTGAAATATACCCACAGACATAGAAAACAAACTTGTGGTTACAAAAGGGGAAAAGAAATAGGATAAATTAGAAGTTTGGGATTAACATATTCTGTGCTTTGTATAAAATAGATAACCAACAAAGGCCTACTGTATAACACAGGGAACTATACTCAATATTTTGTAATAACCTATAAAGGAAAAGATTCTGAAAAAACCATACTCACACACATATCTGAATCACTTTGTTGTACACCTAAAACTAACAAAAGATTGTAAATCAATTATATTAAAAAAAAAATCCTAAACCAACACAAAAATGGAATTAAAGAGATACATTTATTTAAAAACTCAAAAAGTTATTTTTCTGCTTGTTAAATAGGGCATGTTCACTGTACATATTTTTTAATTAACATGTGTATGTGGAATATAGAAAAATGGTACAGATGAACCCATTTTGCAGAGCAGGAATAGAGACACAGACATAGAAAACAGATGAGTCGACACCAGCGGGGAGAGGGAGACTGCGGGATGAACTGAGAGACTGGAACTGATGTATGTGCACTGTATGTGTAAAACAGCTCGTGGGAACCTGCTGTAGAGAGGAGGGAACTCAGCTCAGTGCTCTGTGGTGACCTAGATGGGTTAGGGGGGGGTTGTGGGGAGGTCCAAGAGGGAGGGGATATGTGTATATATATAGCGGATTCATTTTATTGTACAAAAGAAACTAACACAACATATAAGCAACTTTACACGCACACATAAAGGGTGAAAAAGGTAATTGCTATAAATATACCATAACTTACATAATCTTTCTCCTGTATTTGAATATGTAGTTAGTTGCCTCTTTTTCACAATTAAGGAACAACGAGTTAGTAGACATCTTTGTCCACAGAAACCTTGGTTACTTTAGAGTTTTTTCTTAAGTATGGTTTCCCAGATGAGAATTTACTGGGTAAAAGGGACTAAGAGGCATGTTTCAGACTCATGAGACAAAGTACCAATTACCATCCCAAATGGTTATATTTACTTATACTTCTATGATAAGTGTCTAATACTGCATGTTTCAACATAAACATACAGACTAGTAGATTTTAGAAATAATGTCATCATTTAAAGTGAAAACATGGATAAAAGCCTGAGTGAATAGGTAGGTAGTCCAAGAAGCTAAACATGCTCTAAATACCTTTCTTTAAAAGGCAGGGTTTAGGAAATCTATGAAGATGTTTATGAAACTTGGTTCAATGGCTAGAGACATTCCACATCTAAGCCAAAAGAAAGTCCCTCTCCAGAGATCAAGTAAACTATGATAACTATTCAACTGTCCTAAACTCTATTCAGTTTTAATCACTAAATACCACTGACTCATGCCTTGTCCTGTCCACCACCACCTCCATCTGGGCCCACTCTCCCACCATCTCTCTCAACTTTAGCAACAGATGTGAAACTATTTTCTCTATTTCCACTTTGCAGAGAATGGAGCTCTCTTCTCTCCAATTCATAATCTTCTTTTCAAATATGAAATTCTAACTGATTGCTTTCCTTTTGAACCTTTTTAAAAGGTTTTCATTATTCTTAGTATGCTCTTAGGCTAAGGATGAAACCCTTGGTATAGATCACAGGGACCTGAATGTCCTGGTTCCTGCTTTTCTCCCCAGCCTCAATTGTTCATCTCCTTTCCACTTCTAACTACTCATCCTTTTTCCCATTCTGTGAATAACCCACACTCTCTCCTTATCTGGAAGGAGAATGCTATTAATGTGTTCTACATGCCTCGATTCTGTTCTCTCCATCCAACCCCTGTTGATTCATCACTTTTCAAATATCATCTCATGCATCATATCCTCACTCCCTAGCCTAACAAGCACCTCCATTTTGCCTTCAATATATGATTTACAACACATTCTGCTGTGAATAATTACTTATTCAGGAGGTTATCTGATTGATTGTCTGCCCCAGAATGTTCTTGGTCAGATCAAATCTGTTTTTCTCCCTTTTGAATCTAAACCACCCAGCAGAATGCCTGGCACATAGCTGGAGTTCAGCATTATTTATAGAATAAAACATATTTCTACAGTAAATGTATGAATCAGACTTTGATATGAAAGTTTAAGACCTAGTAAGAAAGGAAGGTGACTTCAGAATATAAGACATGGGAAATTATAACCAGTTGAAAATACATCAGACAAAGAGAATATGTATAAATGTTATTGCATTTTCAAGCTGTGCTAAACTAATTGAGAAATGAAAGATGCTATAACTGACTTGGTGACTTTCAACTAAGAATTTGACCTCTTTGTTCCTGAAATGCCTCATCTATACAATATGAATGACACTACCTCATTTCCATACTTCCTAATATCAAAAATCTATATAACTTTTACTCTGAATTTGATTCAAACTATAATGAAATTAGAAGATGCTGGTTTCTTGAAAGGAAAGCTATGACAAACCTAGACAGCATATTAAAAAGCAAAGACATCACTTTGCTGACAAAGGTCTGTGTAGTCAAAACTACTGTCTTTCCAGTAGTCATGTACATATGTGAGAGTTGGACCACAAAGAAGGCTGAGCACTGTAGAATTAATGCTTTTGAACTGTGATGCTGGAGAAGACTCTAAGAGTCCCTTGGACTGCAAGGAGATCAAACCAGTTAATCTTAAAGGAAATCAACCCTGAATATTCATTCGAAGGACTGATGCTGAAGCTCCACCTGGTGCAAATTTGCCCACCTGGTACAAACAGCCACCTGTTTGGAAAAGATCCTGATGCTAGGAGAGATTGAAGGCAAAAGGAAAAGAGGGTGGCAAAGAATGAGACTGTTGGATAGCATCACCGATTCATTGGACATTAACTTGTGCAAACTCTGGGAGATAGTGAGAGACAGGAGGACTGGTACACTGCAGTCCATGGGGTCGCAAAGAGTTGGACATGACTCAGCCACTGAAAAACACAGTAAAATAATTATGCAATTTGTAACCATAGCCATGTGGCATGTATCATAAAGGATGAACCAAAAAAGGAGACTGTAAGAGAAGGAAAAGAAGGAATCAACATAGATCAAAGCACAATTAATTTTGTAGGAATATTTTTTGTCCCTTTTAGTTATGAAGAAGTAAGCACACTTATGAAGCCTGTTGTTTTATTATAAATTATACAAGCTAATTCAGTGATAACTGCACAGTCCTTCGTTTTCTATGGGAATTAAGGCTGTATGAAGTAAATCATTAAAATAGCATATAGCTAGGAAGAGTTAGTATTCCAAGTTATGTTGTTGCTGTTTTTTTTTAATAGGAAGGGAATAAATAAAAAATTAAATGAAAATAATTTTTGAGTTCTTATTTGGGCAAAAGTTTCCCACTGAACAATCCCAGCTTTTTTATAGCCTAATTACTAGTCCTTCTTTTTACATTATCATCCTCTCCTACTTTATCTTCATTTCCGTAAGTAACTAGGTATTATGACCATGATTCAAACCCATAACTTCAGCAGGGAAAGCAATTATGGCATAAATAATGAACACCAATAGGGAATACAAACTTGTAATAAACCATATTTAAGTCTGAAGATCATCTGAGTTTTGCATAATTTAGGCCAGAAAAATATTTAACTGACAGTTAAGATTCAGCTATGGAAAATTCTCAGGACTATCTTTCTACCTAAACTGTGATAAAGCAGATCCACTGCGGTGCAATCTCACCATGATATATACTGGAATTAGAAAAAGCGGGTGCAAGTATGACAAATACTTGGAAGTAGAAAGTTCAGTCCTTGAAAAAGTAGTGCAAACTGTAAGAATAAGGTGCTACATAAATTAAGGAGCAAGTTATAAGCTATAAAGAAGTCTTCCTATTGAGATCATTTTAAGTTCTAACAAGTCCTTCAGATGGAATACAAAATCTTAAAGTCCATGTCATAAAAAGCTATTTCCAAGCAGCGTTCCTATTGTAAAGGAAAAAAATCGATCCATATCACTTAAGTATAATAGTGGTTTGTCTCTACTAAGTACTTTTCCTGACACCAAGACTCCTGCACATTTAAGCAATTTTTTGCAAGGTCCTTATAACTGAAACGCACAAGAGTTTACAGGAATCATAACCAACTTGAAATTAAGCTTACCTTTGTCCTATTTTAAAAGCCTTTTAAACATAGAATGGAAAACTCTACAAATATTCTGACACACAGAAAGAAAAAATTAGTCACATGCTTTATGCAAGTCAAAAGGAACGTAATCTAACAATTTGTTAAAACAAAAGGTGGTCGCTTTTTCCATATTTTAAATTAAGAATGTGGGAAAAAAACTTTACCTAGTAGAGACTGGAAATGCATGCTTTGGCATATATTTATAACTATCATAAGGTAAAGAATATAGAAGAAAGGAGGCAAGGAAAGAGGAAAGTTAAGGAAACCATGAGTTTACAGCTTTTAATATGTGTCCACAAATGCTAGAGGGGCCCACAAGTTCCATGGAAATTGGAATGTCTAGTATCACTGCCTTCTGAAGTTCTTATTAGCTCTCTAGGAGTTAGAATTCTTCCCTTTGCCTGAAGAAAAGCTTCTATTCTCATTTTTCAGGCTGCAGTGATATTTTCAAAATAAAGAGTTATTTTTTTCCTTGATCTCTTGAGTGTTTGCACATGCATTTATTAATGACTTGGGAATTTTTGAAACACTTTCTCAGAAAAACTGATAAATTTTCCCATCATTTCTAAAAAGTCACTTTAACTTTCCAGATAAGCTTATTATACATTCAGGGATGTTCATTTCTGTTGTCAGATATCTAAATCTTTCTGTATATTTTCCACTTAGAAAAATCACTAAATTGACAAACCTAGACAGCGTATTAAAAAGCAGAGACATCACTTTGCCAACAAAAGTCCATACAGTCAAAGTTATGGTAAAGAATCCACTAACCAAGCAGGAGACCTGGGTCTGAACCCTGGGCTGGGAAGATCCGGAGAAGGAAATGACAACCCACTCCAACATTCTTGCCTAGGCAGAGGAGTCTGGCTACAGTCTGTGGGGTCACAAAGAGTCGGATATGACTTAAAGACTAAACAGTAACAGCATGGGTTTGCTAGTGGGCCAGTATGCATGTGAGAGTTGGGCCATAAAAAAGGCTAAGCATCAAAGAATTGATGCTTTTGAATTGGGTCATCAGATGAAGAGATGATTAGATAGCATCACCAATTCAATGGCCATGAATTTGAGCAAACTCTAAGAGATAGTGGAGGACAGAGGAGAAAGAAGCCTGGCTTGCTGCAGTCCCTGTGGTCACAAAGAGGAGCACACAACTGAGTGACTGAGAATAACCCATAAATTTCTGACAATCAGAGCTAGAAATGACCTTGAAAATAGAACAACTGGCCCACTTATGAAATGGTTAGGAATATCTGATGCACCCCCTAGTGTGTGGGAAAATGTGTGGCTCATATATGACATTTGATCTTTATCACATGACTCATGTCATTAATTGAACATGATGTTTTTCCTAGCTCAGTTTAGATACACCATCATACTCATTATCACAAAGTTAGTGCCATGAAACTAGTCTCAATAAGAATTAGTGAACAAATTAAAACTTATTTACTATTTATAACTTTGTTGAATTATGTCATTTTACAGATGCAGAAGCTGAAAATAAAAAATGTTCATGATGTGTTGATTTAGCTAATTAATGTCAAGGCATGAATAATAAATCATTTTTTCTGTCTTCAAGAAATCATCCATTTATTCAGCACTCACTGAATACTTGATATCTGCCAGCTAGGCACTAGATATTGGATTATATATGTGAAAAGGCCATTATTAACAATGTCAATGGGCTTTTAAAAGATACATCAGTGGAATAACTTCAAGCTTTTCTGGCTAAGTGATGGAAATACTTAAACACAAAACAAAGTTATGAATTTAGACATTTCTAGTGAGCTTTGTGAAAAGCATATATCTTCTAAATTTTTCTGTAAGTTCTCTAAATTTAATATTAATGAATGTTCAATGCTTATTTTTTCTAACTTACCACGTTTAAGTAGGTCAAATTTGGATAACACTGAAACACTGTCCTTTTTATACATTGTATTATTACATGTATTCAAGGTACACTGAGTATCCTAAAACATTTCAGTACTCTGTACTTCTGCCGAAGTTATAAAAGAATTAAAACTAAACTGAGAATCAAAAGAAGAAGGTTCTAATATAATCTCTGTCTAATTACCTATGTCATATCATTTATCTTTCTGAAGCCTCAATCTTAGTAAAATGAAAGTAAAAAATAATATTAAAGACTATTTTTGTTTTTTAACAATAATTGAAAGCAAAGTATCAGTATTTTATTTTTTGTTTCACAGTTGTTTTTATCTTTTTCTTCCATAGATTATTTATATCTACCCTTTTGTGTTTGAACTAGCTCATTTAAAAAGCAAAATCAGCAAATAAAAAGCAAAGTCTGAATGTATAATGTTTGAATAACCCAAATTAATTTCTACAATTGAAAAACTCAATTACTGAAGTTAGAATCTCAGTAGATGGGTCAAACATAGTGTAGGCACAGCTATAAAATTAAAAACAAGAGGTTAGACCTGAAGAAAATGCACAGAATGAAACACAGGGAGAAATAAACAAACAGATTGAAACACTTTAATTCATGGACATTTTCCACAATTGTCTGCATTTTATACTAGCATTTTATTATTACTTTAATGGTTACAGGGTGTTTTATTATGTTGATATACAATAATTTGTCTGATTCTCTATTTGTATGCACTTGGGTTATTTGATTTATTTTTGCTGGTGGTATTCTGGCATTCAATATTGTGAAACCAGTAGCTAACAACAGTCTAGTTAGTTTTTCCAATGTGAAATATTCTTATTTTTTCCATAGTCTTGTATTATTCTTCATTTTTAAATCTCATTTAATTACTCTTTTCTTCTTTCTAAGCTGTGGGTCATTTTGATATTCAAATTCAGGCCTTTTTTCATTTCAGAGAAGTTTTATTAGAATTATAGTCATAGTATTATCATATTGGAATTCTCTTTCTGCTCACTCCTGGGACATCAATTACTGCTTTTTTATTTTCCCCTATTCATTGTATATATATATTATTCATTGTATATTCATTGTATATATTTTCCCCTATTCTATGCATATTGTTCCCTGATCCCTTTCACCACATTCCAGATGCTTCCCAAGATCATAACAAGACAATGTAATTTTCTGTAAAAATCAATACTATTTTTGTTTTCACTGAGTGTGAAACAGTGTCTAATTTTTCTAGGAAATTCTTTTCAAGTTTCCAGTTCCATACTGCATTGCTGAACATACAGCCAATTAAAAATATGTAAGTATATAGTACTATTAGTTTTTACAAATGCCAAGTTGAGTAGAATTTTTGTTTGTTTTCTTTAACTTAATAAACACTGCCCATAATTTAATCAGCACTTTAGTTCATATGTAGGGGGTACAATCATTGATTCGATGGACATGAGTTTGAGCAAGCTCCAGGAATTGGTGATGGACAGGGAAGTCTGGCATGCTGCATGCAGTCCATGGGGTCACAAAGTCAGACACAACTGAGTGACTGAAATGAACTGAACTGAACTGAACTGAGAGGGTACAATAATAGTTATCTGTGGAATTTACATGCATACTGATTTTACCTATCCTATTCAAAATCAACTTGTCAACATCCATTTATGATAAAAACTCTCCAGAAAGTGGACATGGAGGGAATAAGCATCCTGTGTACTCAGTAGCTCAGTCATGTCTGACTCTTCGTAACCCACAAGACTGCAGCCCACCAGGCTTCTCTGTCCATGGAATTTTCCAGGCAAGAATACTGGGGTGGTTTGCCATTTCCTACTCTAGGGGATCTTCCTGACTCAGGAATCAAACCCGTGTTTCTTTCATCTCCACACTGGTAGGTGGATTCTCTACCACTGCACCACCTGGGAAGCCCATTGAGGGAATATACCTTGAAGCAATAAAGGCCATATACATTAAGCCTACAGCTAATATCGAAGTCAACTGTAAAAAGCTGAAAGCATTTCCTCTAAAATCAGAAACAAGACAAGGACGCCTACTCTCACCTCTTTTATTAAACATGGTATTGGAAGACCTAGCCAGTGTAATCACACAAGAAAAAGAAACAACAGGAATCCAAATTAGAAAGGAAGAAGTAAAACTGTGACTGTTTCCAGATAACACGATATCATACATAGAAACCCTAGAGACGCCACCAAAAAACTACTAGAGCTCATCAGTGATTTGGTAAAATTATAGGATGCAAAGGTAGTATATAGAAACCTGTTGCATTTCTAAACACTAAAACAAACTATCAGGAAGAGAAATTAAGGAAACAATCCCATTTAGAATCACACCAAGGAGAATAACTTAGGAACAAATCTGCCAAAGGAGGTAAAAGACATGAACTTGGAAACTAGAATACACTGCTGCTAGAAATTGAAGATGACACAAACAGCAGTTAAGTTATACCATGTTCGTAGACTGGAAGAATTTACATTTTTAAATTGACTCTACTACTAAAGGCAATTTATAGAGTCAATGCAATCTCTATCAAATAACCAGTGGCATTTTCCACAATATTTCACAATAATTCTGAAAGTTGTGTGGAAAAACCAAAGACCTTGAAGAGCCAAAACAATCTTGAAAAGAAAAAAGAAACAGAGCCAGAGGAAACACAGTTGCTGGCTTCAGATTATGTTAGAAATCTAGAGTAAAACAGTATTATGATACTGGCACGAAAACAAATACATATATCAATGGAACATAATTGAAAGCTCAGAAATAAACTCATTGTCTTTATAGTCAATTTGATCTGTGATAAATAAATTAAGAATATACACTGAAAAAAATACAGTGCTTCAGTAAGTGGTGCCAGGAAATCTGGACGGTTATGTGTAAAAGAATGAAACTCAAACATTTTCTCATACCATACAAAACAAATTAAAAATGGATTAAAAACACAGATGGAAGACCAGAAATCATAAAACTCCTAAAAGAAAACATAGGCAGAATAGTCTTTGACACAAATTGTAGCAATATTTTTTGGGGTCTATCCTCTAAGGTGAAAGAAACAAAAGCAAAAAATAAACAAATGGGACATAATTAAACTTAAAAGCTTTTATACAGCAAAGTAAACCATAGACAAAACAGAAAGAAAGCCTAATGAATGGGAGAAAATATTTGCAAGTGATATGTCCAGTTAGGGATAAATACACAAAATATACAAACAGCTCATAAAACTCAATATCAAAAAAAAAAAAAACCAGCAAGACCTGAAAAGATGTTTTCCCAAATAAGACATATAGATGGCCAATAGATATATGAAAAGATTCTCAACATTACTAATCATCAGCAAAATGCATATCAAAACCATGAGATATCACCTCACACTATGATTATCATCAAAAAGACCACAAATGACAAATATTGTTAAGGACATGAAGAAAAGTGAGCCCTTGTATCTTGTCTGTAGGGATATAAACTGGTACAGCCATTGTAGAAAACAATATGGAAGTTTCTAGGAGACTAAAATAGAACTACCATATGATTCAACAGTTATATCCCTGGGTATATATATGAAGAAAATGGAAGCATTAATGCTTAAATATATGCATACCCAAGAGTCTATAACAGCATCATTCACAATAGGCAGGATATGAAAGCAACCTAAATGCCTACAAATACATGAATGGCTAAAGAAAATATTGTATATAATGGGATATTTCAGCAATAAAAAAAGAATGAAATATTGCCATTTTCAACAACATGGATAGTCCTAGACATTATTATCTAAATCAAATGTGTCAGTTGAAGACAAATACTGTACAATTTCACTTACATGTAGAATCTAAAAATCCAAACAAATGAGCAAACATAACAAACAGAATCACAGATACAGAAATAAGTAGATGACCTCAAAAAGTGAGGGGAGTGGCAGATGACTGAAATGGGTATGGGAGATTTAAGAGGTACAAACTTCTTAGTCGCAAAATAAATGAATTCTGGGAATGATACACACACAGGGGGTGATTTCGTCTGTAAGGTGGTCATATCTTTCATGGTAATACATGGTAAATAGACTCATCTACTGTGGTGATCATTCTGTGATGTATAGAAATATGGAATCACTATGTTGTGTACCAAGAATATAGAGCTGTGGGTTAAATATACTTCCAAAAATAAAACCAAAGTATCTCATAGAAAAGAGACCAGATCTGTGTTTACCAGAGGCAAGAGGTAAGATGAGAAAAGGAATGAACGTAGTCAAAAGGTACAAACTTTTAATTATAAGATAAATAAGACTAGGAATGTAATGTACAACATAGTTAACACTTGTATGTTATACACACACACACACAGCCCTCCTAGGAGTTTTCAACACAAAGATTTTTTTTTTCTTTTCTTTTTATATCTGTATGTGATGATGGATGTTCACTAAACTTATCGTGGTAATCCTCTTATGCTGTATGTAAGTCAAATCATTATGTGGTATTCCTGAAGATTATACAGTGCTTTATGTCAGCTATCTCTCAATAAATCTGGAAGGAAGAAATCACCTTGTTAAGTACTATTCACAGACTGAAATTTAATCATCACTAAAAAGTTTAATACTACTTTCAAGATAAAAAATGATACTGCCACACTTGCATGAATGTAAGCAGGGTCTGAAACAAAGTACTTTTTAGTTACAACAATAGCAGCGTTAAAAGTTTTAGCATTTTTACTAGCTTTCCTAACCTCAAGTCCTATAGGGCCAGAGCCTATGAGTTGAATGACTCAATATCCTCAAATTATCTTCTTGAAGATATTATCCTTAAAGTGATAGCATTTGGAAGTGGGGTCTTTGGAACTAATTAGGTTTAGATGGGGTCATGAGAGTGAAATTCCCATGATGGGATTAATGCCCTTATAAGAAGAGAAAGAAACAAAAGCTCTCTCCCTCTCCATCATGTGAGATGTGAGGATAAAGCGGGAAGGCAGGTATTTGTGAACCAGGCAGAGGGTCCTTCTCTGAAGATATTGAATCTGATGGCATCCTGTTCTTGGAGCTCCTGGCCTCCATAAATATGAGAAATAAATGTCTGTTTTTAAGCTACCTAGTCTATTGTATTTGCCCACAGCAGCTTGAACTACACAGCAGGTAACACTCACACAAAGAGTGGGTTTTGTTACAAGAAAGGGACCTCAAGCTTAAAATTCTGAACTGTTATAATGGAGAGTACTTGAACTTTGCTCCAGAAGGAAGCATTATCTTTATTACACTGAACAGTAAACATACATATCTTTGCTATGGGAGGATTTACTATGCTCATCTTCCAAGGCAATTTGCTACACAATCATCCTTGAAAAGATAGTCTGGAACAAAGAGGTCATTATCTCTGCTTGCAGAAATGACAGCGACTATATAGATGTTGCCCAACATATAATGTCAAAAATATGTTTGATGACATGTAACAGAAAACCTAACAAATGATGGTCTAAGCTAGATAATAATGCCACACATTGTTTCCACATTCAGGACAGGGAGAAGATGGGAGGTGATGGTGGTGGTGAAGTGCTAAGTCATGTCCAACTCTTGCGACCCCATGGACTGTAGCCTGCCAGGGTCCTCCGCTCATGGGGATTCTCCAGGCAAGAATATTGGAGTGGGTTGCCATTTCCTTCTCTAGGGGATCTTCCCGACCCAGGGATCAAACCCAGGTCTTCTAGATTGGAGGCAGACTCTTTACCAACTGAGCTACAACGGAAGCCTGAAGATGAAAGGGAAGCACCTTATTCAAGAAAGTCAAAACCTTTCCTAAAGCCCTCAGCTTGTGTCCGTTCAACACAATTATGTACACAGTTGCCATAACTGTGAAGCAGTTTGAGGAAACAAGTATGTTTATCTGGCAATTTGGTCTTAACTGCTGCATGAAAATCTTTCCTCTTTGATGGCCCTTAGTATGCTGTTCCAAGTTCTAGTCACCAATGCATTGAACAGTCTCTCTGAGAACTTGTAACCCCACTGCTACAGTTTTCTTTACCTTGCCAGACACAATTCTTGCTGCCCATGGTAAATCAGTAATGTAGAACAAAGAACATTGTTTTCCTCTCCTTAACTGAGCACAGAACATTGCTGCACCTGGGGTATTTGCAAGGTTGAGAATGACTCCTCATTGCATAAATATTGGAACAAGGACTAAAACAGTAAGTAATTTTCAAAACAAAAGTCAATCGCAGGAACAGACCTAGAATGCCAGGGTGTAGAATTAGTTTCATATTTTATGCCATTTCTATGACATATATTACTCACTCTAAATTGTCATCGATCTTTCTCCTAAGTAACCTCTTGGAACACTGTTCAGTTATATCTTCTTAGTGGATATGTCTAAAACTTGACTGGAGCTTAGAAATAAATGTGAAAATGTTCTCTATTTTTCCTTCTTGCCTGTATGGTTTAATGGGTAACACTTACTGCTGCTGCTGTTGTTTAGTTGGTTAGTCATGTCTGATTTTTTTGCGACCCCATAGACTATAGCCCACCAAGGTCCTCTGTCCATGGAATTTCCCAGGCAAGAATACTGGAATGGGTTGCCATTTCTTTCTCCATGGAATATTCCCTTCTGAGGGATCTTACCCATGTCTCCTGCACTGCCAGGTGAATTCTTTCCCACTGAGTCACCAAGAAAGCCCAACACTTACTGCTACCAATAATGAAAATAAGGGATGGATATCCATTTTGAGCCACCAGATTCATATTTTTATGTGGAAGCTTAATTTATATCCCAATGCATATGAAACCTAAAGCAAGAATTCAGCCAAACTCTGACTTTTCTACCATTTTAACATCCCCATGAAAATTTGCTATAATTGAGAGATAATGCAAAGAAGATATGTATCTTTATCCATACATGTTTTTCAAATATATTCCAAGTTATAATGTAGTGGTTCATGAAAGAATCCTGGAATATAAAAGACCTGTGTCTGAATTACCACTCTGGCATTTACTTGCTTTCTAACTTTATGCAAGTTACTTAGCTTCTCCGACTAACTCATTATCTTCAAAATGATGATATAGCAATGCCTATATTGCTGGATGATTTAAAGAATCAAATGAGATTATAACACCAAAAATTTAACACAGTTTCTGGAACTTAGTATGTGCTTAGTAAACAGTAGCTATTATTATAGTGTTGGAGTATTTTTACTAGTTACTCCAAATTGATTTTTGGAAAATCTCCAAGTTGGGAATGTACTGTTGTAGACAGAGAATGTCACCTGCCATTTTGGTAAACAAAGGATGGTGAGGCCATCAAGCCATCAATCAATGCAGCCACTCTCAGTGGTGAACCCTGAGATGTTCAGGAGAGAGAAAAACTGGATACTAGCCCTAGACAAAGCATATCAAAGGATTAATTTCAATGAGCTCAGAATCTTGTATCTTCCTATACAAAAAAATGCATTAACTTGATATGTCTGGTTTTCTTTAAATAGCAGTAATATCTGAATGCAGAGTTCCAAAGAATAGCAAGGAGAGATTAAAAAAAGCCTTCCTCAGCGATCAGTGCAAAGAAATAGAGGAAAACAACAGAATGGGAAAGACAAGAGATCTCTTCAAGAAAATTAGAGATACCAAGGGAACATTTCATGTAAAGATGGGCTCAATAAACAACAAAAATGGTATGGACCTAACAGAAGCAGAAGATATTAAGAAGAGGTAGCTAGAATACACAGAAAAACTGTACGAAAAAGAGCTTCACGACCCATATAATCATGATAGTGTGATCACTCACCTAGAGCCAGACATCCTGGAATGAGAAGTCAAGTGGCCTTAAAGCATCACTAGAACAAAGCTAGTGGAGGTGATGGAATTCCAGTTCAGCTATTTCAAATCCTGAAAGATGATGCTGTGAGAGTGCTGCACACAATATGCCAGCAAATTTGGAAAACTCAGCAGTGGCCACAGGACTGGAAAAGGTCAGTTTTCACTCCAATCCCAAAGAAAGGCAATGCTAAAGAATGCTCAAACTACGCACAATTGCACTCATCTCACATGATAGTAAAGTAATGCTCAAAATTCTCCAAGCCATGCTTCAGCAATACGTGAACTGTGAACTTCCTGATGTTCAAGCTGGCTTTAGAAAAGGCAGAGGAACCAGAGATCAAACTGCCAACATCTGCTGGATCATAGAAATAGCAAGAGAGTTCCAGAAAAACATCTATTTCTGCTTTATTGACTATGCCAAAGCCTTTGACTGTGTGGATCACAATAAACTGGAAAATTCTGAAAGAGATGGGAATACCAGACCACCTAACTGGCCTCTTGAGAAACCTGTATGCAGGTCAGGAGGCAACAGTTAGAACTGGACATGAAACAACAGACTGGTTCCAAATAGGAAAAGGAGTGCATCAAGGCTGTATATTGTCACCCTGCTTATTTAACTTATATGCAGAGGACAACGTGAGAAACGCTGGGCTGGAAGAAGTACGAGTGCTGCAATCAAGATTGCTGGGAGAAATATCAATAACCTCAGATATACAGATGACACCACCCTTATGGCAGAAAGTGAAGAGGAACTAAAAAGCCTCTTGATGAAAGTGAAAGAGGAGAGTGAAAAAGTTGGCTTACAGCTCAACATTCAGAAAACAAAGATCATGGCATCTGGCCCCATCACTTGATGGGAAATAGATGGGAAAACAGTGTCAGACTTTATTTTTGGGGGCTCCAAAATCACTGCAGATGGTGATTGCAGCCATGAAAGTAAAAGACGCTTACTCCTTGGAAGGAAAGTTATGACCAACCAAGATAGCATATTCAAAAGCAGAGACATTACTTTGCCAACAAATGTCCTTCTAGTCAAGGCTATGGTTTTTCCTGTGGTCATGTATGGATGTGAGAGTTGGACTGTGAAGAAAGCTGAGCACCAAAGAATTGATGCTTTTGAACTGTAGTGTTAGAGAAGACTCTTGAGAGTCCCTTGGACTGCAAGGAGATCCAACCAGTCCATTTTAAAGGAGATCAGTCCTGGGTGTTCATTGCAAGGACTGATGCTAAAGCTGAAACTCCAATATTTTGGCCACCTCATGCAAAGAGTTGACTCTTTGGAAAAGACTTTGATGCTGGGAGGGATTGGGGGCAGGAGGAGAAGGGGACGACAGAGTATGAGATGGCTGGATGGCATCACCAACTCGATGAACATGAGTTTGAGTGAACTCCAGGAGTTGGTGATGGACAGGGAGGCCTGGCATGCTGCGATTCATGGGGTTGCAAAGTGTCAGACACAACTGAGTGACTGAACTGAACTGAACTAAACTGAATGTTCTGATGTTCTCACTCCCTGGTTTTGTTTGTCTTTGCAAAAACTCATATATCCTGCCTCCTCCCTTACCTCATAAAACAGTCCCTCAGAGTTATCTTAGAGGCTCTGTTTTGGGCTTAAATCCTAAGTAAAGTCTGCCAAATGAAACATAATTCTCACTTTTAGGTTGTTCACTTTCTTCAGTTGTCACTGTACACTAACTACCCTACTTAAATATTCTCAATATACATTATCCTAACACTTGACCTAAAGAGTCCTGCCGCAAAGAAAGCTGTTTAACTTGATTACCCTATTTGCAATTTGAAGTATCAGTTGATTACTCCTGCTATCCTCTGGATTCTAACTAATAGAGCAGAGACACAGGAGTAAATGAGGGTCAAAGTGTCAGTTTATTAGTGGACACTCTCTAAGCCCTAAAGAACAGTGTACAGCTTTACTCTGGATTCAAAATCATATCTAGAACCTCAAAGCTGCTTCACAAAGTCAGCATTGCCTGTTTGCTCCTTGTTGTAGTCAGCCAGTCATCTGAAAAACTTAGATCAATAAATGTCAGGTTCACGGGGGGAAAGCAAAGCAGATGGAGGAGAAGATGGGCACCAGAGAGGCAGAGAGAGGGTTTAAGGGAGAAGGATGGATTTCTATTCAAATATCTCTTCCAACACTCTCTAGTAAAACCAAGGATGGGAGAATAAGTAGCCTCTGGAAATGGCACCCCACTCCAGTATTCTTGCCTGGAAAATCCCATGGACCGACGAGCCTAGTGGGCTACAGTCCATGGGGTCGCAAAGAGTCGGACACGACTGAGCAACTTCACTTTTGCTTACATATAATTTAACATTTTCTAAATGTTTCTAGTATTTCATGGTCATCAACTCATGTAATAACATTCTAGAATAATATTCTGCAGAATAATAGCTTTAAAGAGCATCAGTTATACATATATATATATATATGAAAAATCGCACAGTCATTCAGACTCTTTGTGACCCCATGGACTATACAATCCATGTAATTCTCCAGGCCAGAATATTGAAGTAGGTAGCCATTCCCTTCTCCAGGGCATCTTCCTAACCCAGGGATCGAACCCAGGTCTCCCACATTGCAGGCGGATTCTTTACCAGCTAAGCTACCTGGGAAGCCCATATATATTTATATCACACACACACACACACACACACACACATATATATATATATGTATGTATGTATGTATATAATTGTATAAATACATATATTTATATATATAAAATTGTGTGTGTGTATATATATATAGTCTGTATGTGTGTGTGTATAAAATTGTAGGATCCAACAGACTTGTTTCCAAAGTGTCTTAGTTGGGATTTTTTTTTTTTAATTTCACCATGAAATCACTTTGTCACTTTTTCCCACTTTTAGCACTTACCATGCCTTCAATTGGTTTATCACTATTTGTGAGCAAGACTTATCTGCTAGAGTTCTCAGTTTGAAATCAGAAGTCTTAGTTCTGTATATGTTGAGTCTCCGGCAATCCTCAGCACTGGGTTAAGAAGGTAATAGACACAAATGTAATAGTTACAGGATAAATGAATTGGTCACAAACCAATTCGCCTCTCAGTGACACTAGTGAAGAGCTGACCCATTGCAAATGACCCTGATGCTGGGAAAGACTTAAGGCAGAAAGAGAAGTGGGCAGAGAGGATGAGATGGTTAGATAGCATCACTGACTCAGTGGACATGAATTTGAGAAAACTCTGAGAGATAGTGGAGGACAGAGGAAGGAGCCTGGCCAGCCACAGTCCATGGGGTCAGACATGACTTAGTGACAGAACAACAGCAATGACACTAGAGTGTCTTTTGCCCAGATTACCTGAGAAAAGATAGCAAATGCCAGCTGTATCTTTTGTGTCCTGAATGAACATGAGGTGGTTGCAGTTCATTTAAGTCAAATTGTTTCCTAATGAATGCATTTGCCGGTACATGTATAATCTTAAATACCCAGGACATTGCTTAATGTCAGCCTTATCTAATGGTTCAGTTGGAAATAATTTCAGAGATCATTTCACCAAAGAAAATAAAATCATCTCAGGATTTTGGGAAACCTTTGAAAGTCGAGGAGTCACTGAGAAATTCAGCCAGCTCTTCCATCCAAGACACTGCTTTTTCTCTTTCTAGAGGTGCATCCATATGCATCCCTATCAACTTTTGTCCTAATTTGATCATTCTGCTAGTGACTAATTCCAATATCCTTAAGGAAATCATGGTAATATTCCACTCCACAGGACAAAATGTGGTATGAAACAAATAACATTTTAGTACACTGAATAAACTGATAAATGTGAAATAAAATCTGTCATCAAAAGGTAGCCAGATTACTAAATTTAGCTCAGACCTGAACTTATCATTAAGTCATTGGTTGGAATTCTCTTATTTTTATGGCTGACCCAGAGCCACGGCCCTCAGTATGAGCCTCAAGTCACCCATATCCTATAAAAACTGAAGTACACAGAAGGACATTATGGTCTTTATGAAAAACATGTTATCTTATGACTTTGAGGATGAGTGATACTATATGTACTTTTGTTATTATGCATCAGAGAATAGTATAATCCCAAGTGTCTAACTTGTAAACTTCAACTGTACAGTGATTTGGGTTTTGCCCCACAGCTGGTAGTCAGAATTTGAATTACAGTTAATTTAAATTGTCTCAGCCCAACATGCCCATATAGCTGGTAACAAATGAACTGCTTAATCAATCATATAATATCAGTCAGTTTAACCAGTTGTTTGACCAGTTCTGCATATTTATTTCATTTTCATTGAGCAGAAGTTAAATATTTTCAATATGTAGACAAGACTGACTCAATATAGTCACCAAAAAAGTATTAAATACTCCCTTAATAATGGTATCTTATTCATTCTTCTAATAGGTAATGAATAGCAGTGTCTTTTATCTTCAAAACAGCATTATTCATTCTAAGAGATCAAGATAATGTGTTCCTGGCTCTCCAGTAGGAAGTTTACAGTATTACATGGAAATTTGGAAATTTATTACTTAACATGGAAAGAAAAGTGAAAGCCCAATACACAGTTATGACTATGAGTGAGTATCAATGAATACAGCCATTTATGAATCCATTTATGAATAACCCTCGGAGAAGGCAATGGCACCCACTCCAGTACTCTTGCCTGGAAAATCCCATGGACGGAGGAGCCTGGTAGGCTGCAGTCCATGGGGTTGTGAAGAGTCAGACATGACTGAGTGATTCCACTTTCACTTTTCACTTTCATGCATTGGAGAAGGAAATGGCAACCCACTCTAGTGTTCTTGCCTGGAGAATCTCAGGGACGGGGGAGCCTGGTGGGCTGCCATCTATGGGGTCACACAGAGTCGGACACAACTGAAGTGACTTAGTAGTAGTAGTATGAGTAACCCTAAAATGTTTTACAGGTTGATTTTAAAAGTACCTTAAACTATGGACATTTCTGAGACAGCATCCATTTATTGCTATAAAATTACCCCTGAGGTGACTGTGATGCTAGTTCCTCCAAAGTAGGTACTTTCCATTGAAAAATATTCCAGTGGAACCACTTTAGAGTCAATACATATACCTCCCTAATCACTTGGTTTTCTTTCTACATAAATTTATATGAGTTAACTTTAGACTTCAACATCAATCTTTCTTACTTGCCTCCTCCAAGCTCAACCCCAGAAAGGACTGTCTCTCTTGCATTACATGTCTATACCTATTTTAACAAGGGGAGCCTGTAGCATAGTAGAACAATAGCAGTGCTGTATGCTTCTTGGTTCTAAAATCCAGATGGTATCCCCGGGATATGTAAGGACTGTAGAGCCAAAAATCAGATTATATCTTCAGCTGTAAGATATTCCTGAACCCTAGGTGCCAAACAGGTTCCCTGTTTTCCTTTCTGATTCCTACTATATAAGCATTCCCTATGAAGCATGGACTAGAGCCAGCCTCTTTCCAGGCCAGATACTTAGCTCTTAGACACATGCTTAGCACGCTCTCTCTCTCTCTCTCTCTCTCTCTCTCTCTCTCACACACACACACACACACACACACACACACACACACACACACAACACACACACATATATATACACACACATTCCCACCAATAGCATATGACATGTTCCTACAAAATAATCATAGTCCCTGCCAGAATTCTATTGTACAGAAGTAAACAAAATAGCTTTAAGAGTCTGGGAAATCAGACTCAAATGTGAAACAGAGAGATGCTATCAGTTTACTTAAACCCATTTCTCCAAATTCCCTTTATCTTACTGAAGGCAAGATGAAAGGGACAGGGAAAGAAGATAAAGTGAAAATTCTTAAGCTCCTTGTGCTGGCATCAAAGTGAGAGCAAAATAACATCAGCTCGGGCCTAGGATACTCCGCATTATTTCGACAGTGGAGACTTGTATATCACTGCAACATCTGGAATTTCTGAAGACACATACAGCTCTTTGAATAATTCACATTATCCAGTGAAAAATACAGATATCTTATGATTTAGCTAGCTGATACTGATTCCAAGAACCTGGAATTCAAGATTTTAAAGCTGTATTTAGGGTCTTAGTGGTCCAAAATGTCATTCCTCCCATATATAACCGAAGCTACTTTCAGTATCCATCTCTATCTTACTGGCACAACAATTCTAAAACTCCAGGACTCTTCAGAGTTGACATATATGAAGATTCTATTTCAGAAGTTAACTAGCAATTATTGACTGGCATTCATAAGACAGTCAAGAGAAAAAATAAACAAATTTGGAATAGGAAATTAAAAATCCTGCCTGACATTTATGTAAACTGTAGGTTTTAACTATGAATCACACACAAAGATGGAATTTTTTCCTCTTTCTGCTTGCTGTGTGTTTGTGTCAGTTATTTATATTATAAATGAAAAGAATGTTTTTACTCTCAAAAGATCTACAGAAGCAGTAAAGCTAACAAGTTGGATATTCTCATGCATCACCACAAAGTTTCACTTCTAATTGCAGAATCTGTGGTTTGGCGATGATGCTAAGTTGAGAGAGCACAGCTTGATTTTCACATCATGGGCTGAATTTTCAACTCTGGTAGTTAAAAAATCAGCCTATAATTTAGAAACTGTGCAGATTCAAGTAAATATAATTAAGAAAGAATAAATACGGAACTCTACCAGGTCATATTCCTTACATAGGTTCTTATATTTTATTTCAATACTAATACTTCAGTGGAAACTATCTAGAATGCTGTAACCATGCTTTATTCAATCATTCATTTATTTAATTGTTCCTCGAGTACGTTTTAAGTGCCTACCATGTATTAGACCCATTCTACTATTTGAAAATGTGAAGATGAAAAACACCTCAGTGTCTCATGGAGCACACAGATATCAGTATTTTTTTTTTTTTAATGTAGGATGCTTGAGAGGTTATGACAGGAGAATCTGATCATGGACGTTGGAAATTCTCCCCTTAGGAATGCCATTTAAGCTACAATTCAAATAAAGCAGAAAAGATAACTAAGTGAAGATGCTGATTAGAGATGGTGTGGCAGGCATGTGCAATCTTCAAAGTAGGAAAAGAAAGAAGGTAAGTTTGTTGGAACAGACAAATTCAGAAAGAATGGCAAAAAATGGCAAAGACATGGTGACTAAGAAGCCACTGAAGGTTTTTAAGTAAAGAAGTAACAGGATGAGATGCAGAGTTTGAAAAAAATTTTTTGCATATGATATAAAAATTGAATTCAAGTGTGTTGAGCAGGAGTGGTTGCATAGAGACTCATTAGGGTGCTTTTACATTACAGTATTGATATGGTACTTCCCTGGTGGCTCAGATGGTAAAGAATCTGCTTGCAATGCAGAAGACCCGGGTTTGATCCCTAGGTCAGGAAGATCCCCTGGAGAAGAGAATGGCTACCCATTCCAGCATTCTTGCCTGAAGAATTCTATGGACAAAGGAGCCTGGTGGGCTACATTCCATGGTGTTGCAAAGAGTCAGACATTACTGAGTGACCAACATTTTCACTTTTCACTTCACATTGATATGAATGTGGCTTGAAGTTGGATTGGGAGTGGAGGATACACGAGGAGAAAACAGATTCTAGATTGCAAACTTAATAGAACTTAGTGATTTAAGAATGGTAGTGAGGCTGAGAAGGAGGAAGTGAGACAAAAAGATAGGAGAAACAGCCTCAGATTTTTAACTTCTGCAAATAGATAGTGGGCTTCCCTGGTGGCTCAGAGGTTAAAGTGTCTGACTCCAATGCAGAAGACCCGGGTTCGATCTCTGGGTAGGGAAGATCCCCTGGAGAAGGAAATGGCAACCCACTCCAGTATTCTTGCCTGGAGAATCTCATGGACAGAGGAGCCTGGAAAGCTACAGTCCATGGGGTCGCAAAGAATCGGACATGACTGAGCAACTTCAAAACAAAAATAGATAGTAATTGTATCCATATGATGTTTTCCATAATGCTGATGACTAAAGTGGAGAATGTTGGAGGAGGGAAGGTCTAGGGGAAAACCGTTAGTTAAATTTTGGACCCTTTGCCTTAAAGGTGCTTTTGAGAAGCCCAAGTAGAGATAATGAAGAAGCAGTTGGATACAAGGGTCAGATTTAGAATGGAGTTGTACATTGAAAATTACTGTCATCTGCTTGGTTATAGAACCGATGCATGTGGGATAATACTTCCAAGAAAAGAATATAGAAACAAATAAGGAAAATTAGGACTGGACCTTGAGGACATAAGTATAGCCAGAGGCTGATGAGCCAGTAAAATGGTCAGAGAGAGCATAACCTGGAAACAGCAGGAAAACCAGAAGGTTCTGATGTCATGGATGGCAATGAAAAGAGAGGTTTTCCAGAAGAAAAGAGATATCAAATATTATTGAATAATGTTAAGGGGTTGAATAAGTGATTATTAAATATGACCATTAAGTCTAATGACAGGAAGTCAGGACCAATTTTGCAGAGTATAAAGAATGAAAGCCAAATCTTAATAGCTGAGGAATGAATGAAAAGTGACAAAAAGAGAGACTATAAATACAGGCCACTCCTTCTGAGAGACCGGAGAAGAGGAATGACAGCCACACCTCAGGTGCAAGTAAATTTCGTTGATACTGTTTTATTGTTTCAAGTTTGGAGGAGTCTGAGGTGGCACTAGAGGTAAAGAATCCACCTGCCAATGCAAGAGACATAAGAGATGTGGGTCCAATCCCTGGATCAGGAAGATCCCCTGGAGGAGAAAATGGTAACCCATTCCAGGATTCATGCCATGAGCATGAATCTCTGGACAGAAGAGCCTGGTGAGCTATGGTCCATAGGATCGCAAAGAGTCAGAAACGACTGAAGTGGCTTAGCACTAGCACTACAGCTTGATAATGGAAGAAGAATAAACGATTTACTTCAGAAACAATTTGTTTCCCCAGGAGACACATGCTGCACTTTTGGCTTAACACTCATTCTATTTGAGAAAATAGATAATGTGTTCTCAGAATCTTCATTCTCAGAACATTCATCATGAGAGAAATTATAATCCACTAAAGTTAATTGATTTGAATTTTATGAAACTTGTAGATAAGTATATACATAAAAACCTAACTATCTGGAAATTGATTTTAAGTTGATTGCTAAGATTTGATTGAATTACTAAATTAAATGACAATTTGCACAGTCTAAACAGAAGGAAAAAATATCTCTTCTATTTATTTTTAGGAAGTATGTCATTCAGGGTTCAAACAAAAAATCAAAAGCAGTAGAAGAGATTTTATAAGCATATATATATATATATATATATGAGAGATAGTGTACGTGTATGTATGTATGTACGTGTGTGTATGTCTATATATATAAAGGAATTCATCAAAAGGAATATGCTTACTCATATGTGGGGACCTGACTAAACTAGTCTGAAATCCATAGAGCAATCAGCAACAAGACAAGGCTACAAGCAGGATATAACCCCAAGGGCATAAGCTGCAATTTTTTTTTTTTTTTCTGTCTACAGGAAAGACTCTCTCTCTATTCAGACCCATCTAGGAAAACTTCTCTTTTGATTTACTTAATCAAGTGACTATAGACTTTAATTACAAATTTTAATTACAAATTGCCTTCACAGCATCTCTATATATTTGATTTAAAACATTTGGAGAGGGAGAGTGATGTCACCAAAATGGCGACATGGTTGCTTCCTGACTTAGCTCCCCCTGACAAGAACAACCAACAACTATACATGGACAACACACCACTGAGAGTATCCTAGAATACAGAGTGAGGCGAAAGCACTACACTGTATCACAGAGACCAAGACAGACTGTATTAGAAAGGTAAGAGAATGGCTGTCCTCTGACCACATTGTCCCTCCCTCAGACCAGCACAGCACCATTCTAAGAGATCTCCCTGGAGACTACAGTTGTCCCAGGTGTAAAAGAGAGCCCAGGGGTGACACCTGTCTCCCCCAACTCAACATGTGGTTCACTTCATGAGAGCTCCTCTTCTGGTTTCACCATATGAGACAGAAAGGGATTCCACAGGGTTCAACCCATTCAAATCAGAGAGACTGAAAAGGGAGTAGGGGTTTCTAAAAACCAGCCCTTGGATTATGGCAGACTGAGTTCCTACTGGCAGAGCTCAAATAGTAATCCCAATCAATAGCTTTGATCATCTACAGAACAAAATCAGGAACAGAGTCTGACCAAGAAACTCAGTAAGGTACAGTTTGCCCAAATGAGGAATTCTGCTAACCCTGGAGTCTGATCTGCACATAGTAAACTGTTAGTCACCCAATCATGTCCAACTCTGTGACCCCATGTACTGTAGCCCAGCAGGCTCCTCTGTCTATGAAATTTTCCAGGCAACAACACTGGACTGGGTTGCCATTCCCTTCTCCAGGGGGTCTTCCTGACCCAGGGATTAAATCCAGGTCTCCCACATTGCAGACAGTTACGTTACTGTATGAGCCACCAGTGAAGCCCCCTATACTCAGGCAGAAAAATGAGTCATTCCTCTACCTTGTAAACAGCATCTCTCAACCCTTTCAAACAGAAAGGCTCTTTAGGAAAATTGAGGAGTTGGTTACTT
This sequence comes from Capricornis sumatraensis, assembly GCF_032405125.1. Lineage (NCBI taxonomy): Eukaryota > Metazoa > Chordata > Mammalia > Artiodactyla > Bovidae > Capricornis > Capricornis sumatraensis. The sequence continues at coordinate 23,043,930 of NC_091086.1, forward strand.
GAAGTGGGTCCTCCTGGTCCCACCTAGGTAAGAGCCAGAGCAGTAGCCCTACCAGCTACAGAGCACAAGCTCCAGCCCCATCTGAGAAGTGCTGGTAAGAACACCTTAAAGCTGTGTAACCCAGCAATGCTAGACCAAAAGGCATGTATACAGGACTCATCACCCCACAGCAAAGTAAGTGGCCCTGTTTAGCCAGGGAACTTGACATATGTGTGGCTTGAGTCAAGACAACAAGCAAAGAGCATTACTGGCCTTGGGACTGCTTCTCCTACTGCTGTCAGGCAGGAAAACCGAAGTATAGTCCCTGTTGTTTAGTTGCTAAGTTGTATCAGACTCTGGAGGGCAGTCCACCAGGCTTCTCTGTCCATGTGATTTCTCAGGAAAGAATACTAGAGAGCGTAGCCATTTCCTTCTCCATGGAATCTTCCCAACCCAGGCATCAAACCATCTCCAGGACTGGCAGATGGATTCTCTACCACTGAGCCACCCAGGAAGTCCAATCTGTAGCCTAGTTACTGCTAATAAAGTCTTCATACCATCCAACTAGGAAACCTTACAGGAACACACAGGAAGCCATGTAGCCCAACAAACAGCTCTGCTCACAGTATATTCTAACAGGAAGAACAGCCCATGACCTTCCCTGTCTACAGAGCAAGTCTGGTGGCCTCACCTGATCAGGATATTCAGGGCACAGTCTTACCTTATTCAGATCCTAAAACAATGCACTCTATAGACCGTAGGTCCTGTCCTGCTGCCCCAGCAAGGTGGGGCAGCTAATTCATAGCCCTACTAACTGCTGAGTATAGTAGCCAGTGCTGACTGTCTAATACACCTAGCCAGAGAATCCAGGCAACCATGAAGCAAGCTTACAGCTTCACTTGAGCAGGAAACCAAATCATCCCTCCTATATAGTTGTTCTCAGCCAGTGGCACACCCAACCCCCAATCTCAGAGCTCAGTTGCTTTGCTCCAAAATTGACCCTAATACCAGGCCTCACCTGTCCAAAGCTGTTACCAACAGACACATCAAGAAATCCAAACGAATTGACTGGTGAAGAACAGTCTCAAAGCAATCCTGCAAAGTCTGGATGAGGAGACCACTTACTCAAATGTGAAAATACCAATGTAAGGAATCAAGGATCATGAAAAACCTGGTAAATAAGACACCACCAAAGGAAAGTAATAAAGCTCTAATAACTAATACTAAAGAAATGGATATCCATGAACATTCAAAGAATTCAGAATAGTTCTCTTTAAGAAGTTGAGGAGGGCATGCTGCTGCTGCTGCTGCTGCTGCTGCTGCTGCTGCTGCTAAGTTGCTTCAGTCATGTCCGACTCTGTGCGACCCCATCGACAGTAGCCCACTAGGCTCCCCCGTCCCTGGGATTCTCCAGGCAAGAACACTGGAGTGGGTTGCCATTTGTTTCTCCAGAGAAGGGCATATACAGACAGATAACTAAACAAAAACAGGAAAACAATGCATGAACAAAATAAGAAATTTTTAAAAAATAGAAACAGAAATCCTAGAGCTGAAAAGTAACTAAAGAATTCAAAGAAGAGCTTCAAAAGTAGACTCAACCATTAGAAAAAATAATCTGTAATCTAAACAAGACAATTGTAATTATCCAAAGAATCAAAAAGAGAAAAGAATTGAAAAGAGTGAAGAAAGCCTATGGAATTCATAGGGCCCAATGAAAATAAACATAGTTTCATTATGGTAATTCCAGAGGGGAAGGGAAAAGGACACAAAATATATTTAAAGCTATAATGACTGAAAACTTCCCAAACACGGGGAGAGATTGACATCAAGATCCAAGAGGCCCGAAGAATCCAATAGGTTGAACCCGCATATTATTAAATGCATTATAATTATCAAAACTAAAAGATTAAACATTTAAAATAGCAAAAGAAAAGCCATATACAAGAGAACCCCCATAAGACTATCAGCACATTTCTCATCAGAAAGTTTATAGGCAAGAAAATGGTATGACATATTCAAAATATTGGTGGAAAAAAATTGTCACCAAGAATACAACACCCAGTAAAGCTGTCCTTCAGAAATAAAGAAGGAATAAAGACTTTTCCAAACGACCAAAATTTGTTTGAGGAAATTCGTCACAAATAGACCTGCCTTATAAGAAATGCTATAAGGAGTTCTTTGAATGAAATAAAAGAACATTAGTTAATATCGTAAAAGTATAAGAAGACCATGTAAAAATCACTAGCAGTGGTAAATATATAGTCAAATATGGATTCTTCAATAAGAAAATGGGGTGCATAACTTACTTATATCTCAATTTTAAAAGTTGAAAGAAGTGTAGTAAAATAACCATAACTACATAATTTTTAAATAGTTATCCAATATAAAAAGTATATACATTATAACATCAATAACCTAAATTTGAGGAGGAGAGGAACTAAAATTGTAAGACTTACAGGAATAACTTTCAGGAATTCTACTGAAGTTATGCTGTTGTTAGCTTAACACAGAGTGCTATAATTGAAGATATTTTATGTAAACCTCATGGTAACCATAGTCTGGCTTACAGATGGCCACCTTCTTGCTGTTTCTTCACAAGAATGCCCCTCAGTCTGTGTGTTGTCTGAGTCCTGATTTACTCTTTGTATGAAGATGCCTGTCATTCCTGGATTCAGGCCCATTCACATGACCTCATTTTACCCTAATTACCTTTTTAAAGACCCTATCTCCAAATATAGTCACATTCTGACATATATAGGATAGAACTTCAATATATGAATTGGAGGTTGGGGGACACAATTTAGTCCATAACACCATGCATCTGACTTAGCCTTTAAAAGCATATCCAGTTGACCCTTGAACAACACGGGGATTAGGGGTGCCAACTCTTCTCACAGTCAAAAATTTGCATATACCCTATAGTTGGCCTTTCATATCCATAATTCCCCTGGTTCCATATCCACTGATTCAACCAGATGTGTAGTACTATAGTATTTACTGTTTAAAAAGTCTGCATATAAATGGACCTGCATGGTTCAAGCCCATGTTGTTCCCAGGTTAACTATTAGTATATAGCTAAAATCGAAAAGGAAATCAATCCTGGATATTCATTGGAAGGACTGATGCTGAAGCTGAAGCTCCAATACTTTAGCCACCTGATGTGTAGAACCGACTCGCTGGGAAAGATTGAAGGCAGGAGGAGAAGGGGACGACAGAGGATGAGGTGGTTGGATGGCATCATCGACTTAATAGACATGAGTGTGAGCAGCTCGGAAAATGTGAGGGACAGGGAAGCCTGGCATGCTGCAGTCCTTGGGGTTGCAAAGAGTCAGACACAACTGAGCAACTGAACAACAACAAAATATACAATTATCTATATTTTGCATTTATGTGAGTGACAGAGAAAGGCCAAACAGTTTCAAATCATTTATCATTACACTTCAATGAACCAAAGCTAAGAACTTTTTCTCTTTTATCAATAGAAAAGCAGTATCCTTCCTTTTAACATATTATTGACCATAGATGTATTAATACATCTTTTGTAACCCAAATATTTTTGACTGGAGTCTTTCAATATTCACTTACATAACAAATTACTGGCCATAGGATTTAGTTTCTGCAAAAAATCCCCTGGTCAATAAACAGTTGAAGTGAATAATCCATATAAAAGTAGAAAAATTAAAAACCTTCATGGACATCTCTTCTGTCTCAGCTATCAACTTTTCAATGAGGCCTACCAGTCCATACCTACTTTCCCTAACCATATGCCATGACTAATTTTTTGTGTTCATTTATATTTTCATAGATCTAAGATTTAATTTATTGCCTTTTGCTTGTTGCTTCCTACTGGAATTTCAGCTCCATTTTTGGGATTTTTGTTTGGCTCATGGTATGGTTCAATAATATAATTTATCTTATCTTTCTAAATAAGTTCCATCCCCCTTATTTCCATATTTTTAGTTGTGTCATCATTATATAGATTACAGCCTTTGCCAGACTTACATATGAACACGCAAGGGAAAACAGATTTTCAGGAATATGAGGAAAGAATCCTCTAGCCTAAAAAATAGCATCTCCACTTGTTTGCTTTTCATAGAGCAATTATGGAAAGAAATTCAAAGTATCTTAGAATTTATACTCAAATCATGTTGTATTAAATACTATCAGATCCTTCACTAAATTTCAATATAAGCAATTTTTTTCTAATTAAGCAAAATATATGGAAGGAAGATACGGCAGAAAGAAAAAAAACTGATGTAAACATAACTGAAATAAGTTCCACAAGACATCTTCAAAGTAAAGGAGGCAACATGTATGGGTGAATTAAAGGAATTCTTACTAGAGAAGCTGACATATGAAATCGAAAGGAAAATGATAATTTGACAAGTGGAGATGGAGGAGGGCCTTGCAGGTGGCCAGAATTAAATCAGAAAACTAGAGCGACATGAACACTTGGTTGTAGTGAACACCACCTATGTTAATTTGGCTAAACTCAGAGCATATGTTGAGACACAGTAGAAAAAGTACCTAGAAATACTCATCGGAGAAAAGTCAGAGAAGACCCTGAATGGCCACCATAAATCACTGGAATTTGGTCAGTTAGCAACTGAGAGTCATTGACCGTTCCTTGGAAGAAAATGAGCATAGTAAGGAGTGCCTCAAGGACGACTAATCTGGCAATATCAAACCAATTTTGAAAAAAATGAGATAAAAGGATACCTCTTATGTAAGCAAAAATCCTTAAAATTGATTCATTAACCTAGAAGTATTTAGGGAAGAAAAGTGCTCTAAAATGATGTATTTAGTACGCCTCTGTTTCCTTACAATTCACAAGATTGTCATAAGGATGAAATGATTTAATATACTTAAAACACTAAAGAAGTGCTATATAAGCATTTTTGCTATGATCATTCATTTGAACATGGACAGGCCATTTAATCTCTCTGCACCTTGTTTTACTTATCTGGCGATAGTAGTAGTAACCTAGCATGTAGATATCCTTAAGGCTGAAATATGTTAATAATTATAAAACTCTTAAAAATTTCCGGGCACATACCAGCTGATTAATAAGGGTTAACTATTGTTGTTGTCGGAGAAGGCAATGGCAACCCACTCCAGTACTCTTGCCTGGAAAATCCCATGGATGAAGGAGCCTGGTAGGCTGCAGTCCATGGGGTTGCTAAGAGTCAGGCACGACTGAGCGACTTCACTTTCACTTTCCACTTTAATGCACTGGAGAAGAAAGTGGCAACCCACTCCAGTGTTCTCGCCTGGAGAATCCCAGGGACGGCGAAGCCTGGTGGGCTGCCGTGTATGGGGTCGCACAGAGTTGGACACGACTGAAGCTACTTAGCAGCAGCAGCAGCATTGTTGTTGTTGTTGTTATCACTCTCAATATACATGAACATAATTGGGAAACATCAGGGAAACAAAAAAGGAAACTTCTGACCCATTCATACTAAGATTCCATGTCATTATTCCATAGTTTAATAATTTAAATAGATAAGACTTTGATTGTGGCTACTCAAATCAATTCTCCCCAAAATCATGGTCTTCCCTTCCAAAGTACGTTTTGACCTACATCACTTATTTGGTTTGGATCAATATGGATGTTCTTGACTGGCTAATGAGAGCTAGAATTTTCTAGAAAGAAAAAGTAAGATGCTATTTTCTAAATGCTTGGAAAAAATCTTAAAGACTTTTAGTTGGGGAAAAAGAGGTCAAACCTGGAAGAAAATATGAGGATAGTTATATTAATCAAAAAATTAATGTACCAGCAAATCTTAATTGCAATGTGGTTTTCATAAGGTACTAAACTAGACACCCTGAAAAGTACAAATAAATTAAAGATAACTCCTAATTCTAATTTAAAATCTGACATATATATTAGTTTCTTAACACTGCATAACAAATTAGCTTAAAATTAGCTTAAAAGAGCAGAAATGTATAGTATTACAGTCTTTATGGATTAGGTGTTTGGGAACAATGTAGCTGGATTCTCTGCTCAGGGATTCACAATGCTGAAATCAAGACACTGGGTAGGCTGCATTCTCATCTAGAGCTCAGAATTCTCTTCCAAGACCCTCCAGGTTGTTGGCAGAAATACTTCTGGTTAACGGACTGAGGTCTATTTACTGCTGGATGTAGGCAGGTAAGGGGTTTGCCCTCAGTCCCTAGAAATTGCCCTTAGGTGTTAGCTACATGGCTTTCTTACATGGAAGCTTTTTCTTCAAAGTCAACAGAAGATTCTCTATCCAGTCTGCTAAAAAGGAGTCTAATAGAACTTAATATAGTTATTTTAGTGACTGCACCATCAGCTTTCCTATCAAGTGTAACTTAATCATATTAATGGTTTCCACTCACACTCGAGTAAGTGATGATACAGAGTAGTTTTTCTAGGGGTGGGAATCTTGCAGACTATCTTAGAATACTGTCTATTTCAAATATAAATTTTCAAAAATCTGAAATATATGAAAGTAAAATCAACCAAAAACCATGGATGGAGAGCCTGACAAGGGACAGGGATGGTTTTAAGAATTTCTGCAGAGAGAAAAACAGAGGACCAAGGATCCAAGCAAATCAGACATTGGAAATAGCCCCCCTGCCTCCTAATGGAGTAGTTCTATCCTGGAAATTTTCAAGTTCGGCTCCTACTCAAAAGTCTTTTTAAATTTCTCAGAAACAGAGTAATGAAAATTTGTATGATAAGTTAGTCTCTTGAAAGCATTTTCTCATATAACATGTCACTTATATTTTTTTCATTCTTTTTCAAGAATCAAACACTTCCCATGTCTTCATCTCTACATCCCCTCCTCCTTTCATGACCACCACCATTCCTGACCTCTGGTACTGAATATCATGCTTCTGAGCTCACTGTGCCCAGAAGCCAGTACTAGTCTTTTACTGAAATACAGAGACAACAGGGGGATCCTGGAATAGTCACTGGCTACACAAGTAGGATTTAACTAACAAGTTGACTATTACTAGAGCAGACATTGTTGAACAACGTTTGAAAACAAATGGCAATGCTAAAAATAGTTCTATTTGAATATAGGAATACAAGGATGAAAATATATTAAAAGACTACTACTCAGAGAGAGTAGTGGGCATTTATAAATTTTTTTACTTTTCAGAAATGTGCTTCTGTATTTTGAATAATTCTTTAATATTCCTCACCCCCTGAAAGGTGTGGATGAACACCCAACTCCAGTACAGCATGCCCCTGGCTATAGAAGTTTTTCTGCAGATGGTCTCTTCATCAAAGCAGTCAGTCACAGCACTTAGCCAAGTTATTTTCTGACTAAAACTGACAGGCAAGAGTATCTTTCTTCATAGATCACTACACTGGAGAAATGTGAATGTGGAAACAGCCTGAGACCAGGTCTCTTGAATACAAAGTTTGTATATAAAAGGTGAGAATGGAGCCAACAGAGAGAGGGAATTAGAGATGGGAAATAGATCTGATAGTCGGCAAGTCCTTCAATTCAATTGGCCCTGAGGCAAGTCTTACCCCTTCTTTCTTACCAGGTTAGTTACATATGCCATAAACTCTCCTTTTAGACTTAGGCTAACCCACTTAAAAGAGTCCTAGAGAATCCAAGTTGACTAAACAGGTTTGTATGATCTTGAGAGTTGTAAGGTACTGGAGAACCATGCTAGTAAAGTGAAAGTGAAGTAACAGTATGATTGGAAAAAGAAGTTCTCAGAGACACTGTAGAGAAAGTGTCCATAGAACTTTAAAACATGATGAACTAGACAGGATAGAGGAGAGCATAGATTCCAACTCTAAGGGAGAAGCAAAATCATCAGTTAGGACATGGTTCAGTTCAGTTGCTCAGTCATGTCTGACTCTTTGCGACCCCATGAATCGCAGCATGCCAGGCCTCCCTGTCCATCACCAACTCCCGGAGTCTACCCAAACCCATGTCCATTGAGTCAGTGATGCTATGTCCTCTAATTGATCATGTTGTGGTAGATACAATGACAGCAGCTAAACTTTGTACCTAGTACACACATCAAACCTCTGAGCAGAAAACATACTAACTTCTTAATGAACTTAGTGTATACGGGGCCCCAGTCTCCAAATCAGCTGTACTTGTCTAATTTTTTACAATTCCTTGCATATCCCTAAACCACCACCACCTTGTCACAGCATTCTGTATGAACTTGTTTGCTTTTTCTTTCAAGTTCCCTCTTCTAGGGCTTCAAGGAAAAGTTAAGTTCCCTAAATTCTACAAAACCTCTCTAAATGTTTCCAGGTGTCCTCTTTATCAGACAGCAAATCTATCTGGAGCTTAGAAAGTTCTATTTTGCATTGCTCTTTTTCTTGCTATATGTAAATCCAGGCAGTCCTAACAAATTGAAGAGCTACCTACTATTTTTTTTTTCACTTGTGCATAATACTTTTTATTTTTTTAATTTAAATTTATTTATTTTAATTGGAGGCTAATTACTTTATAATATTGTATTGGTTTTGCCATACATCAACATGAATCTGCCACGGGTGTACAGGTGTTTCCCATCCTGAACCCCCCTCCCACCTCCCTCCCCGTACCATCCCTCTAGGTTACTTACTTTTTAAGCCTTAGGACCCTAACATATTTAATCATCAATAGTATAAACACTGAACAACAAAGATGTGCTATGTGCTGTTTTCAGTGTTGTCTGACTCTTTGCAACCCCACGGACTGTAGCCTGCCAGGCGCTTCTGTCCATGGGGATTCTCCAGTCAAGAATACTGGAGTGGTTGCCATTTCCTTCTCCAGACAACAAAAATGAGTTATAGTAATTATAGTCACCAGCAAAGTAAGAATCCTTCATTATCTACATATCCATAGCACAGAATTTTGTGTTTTAAATAATGATAGATTCTTATTTTACTGGTGACTATAATTACCACGGGTCACTATGTACTTACATACAGTATGTATACGGCATGTGTGTGTGTCTGCATGTGTGTGTGTGTGTGTGTGTGTGTGTGTGTGTATGTGTTGTGTGCATTTTCAGACCCATTTCAAACAGTATGTAAACTGAAGCATATATCCTGGACAAAGACCAAAGCCTGATGATAAATAAACTGCTAAAATTACTTGTACTTCATTTTTTCTTATTTTAAAATTCTAAATGAAAACAAAATCCCTTTGGTATTAAAGGCAGTTCTATGGTTTCATGATGTTCAGGCAGGTAGGTCAGGCAACACTGTATTCTTCATTATGTGAGATTCAGGTTAAGAATTTAGGTTTGGGCTCTGCCACTTCCTAGTTGCGTGATCTTGGGCAAGTGATTCTCTACATATTTCAGTTTTCTTCTAAGTAAAGCTCAGATATTAATAGCTCCTTCCTTGTAAGGACTTTGTAAAGATTCAGTAAGTTAGTCCATGTAAAGCCATTAAAAAAATATACAACACATGGAAGACTTCAATCAGTATTTCATTAATAATATTTCAACATCATCATCATTCTCCAAGTCTCTAAGAAATATTGCAGAAGTACCAGAGCTTAACAGAAACTCCTGACTCGTATACAGAAAGTTACTGCTTAAATCAGCACCATATTTAAATTTAAAACAATGGGCAAGAATTGAAAAATGCTTTCCTATGGAAAATGAGTTCTTACAACATGTGACTTTTTTATCACTACAAAGTCAAACATTCTGAGCTGAAAGATTTATGCAAATATCCCAGAGTAGTACAGCCCTTTCTTGTCACCTCAAGCTCTGTGGTAAAAATTTTCCTCAATTTTTCTCACCTACAAGCCTCATAGAAATTCTTTCTGTTTACAAGTTATTTTCATATTATTACTGCTATTTCTGCAAGTAAAGAATTAAACTTTCAACAAATCTTTACTCAAATTGACTTTATATGTCACAGTCTTAGTGCTGCAACCAAAAAGAAAATTGGAGCTTCCATGTGTCAAGGTGCCATTTAAAAAAATACAGAAACTCAATTAAGAGAAGCATTGCTACACTATAGAGCAGAGACCAATGGGTTTATCAGTGAAGCAGATCAGCAGAGAAAATTCTGGTTTCAGCTTCACTGAGATATCAAAAAATCTGTGTCCCTTTTCCAGAACCCATAATATGTCATCTTAAACCAAACAAGGACAAATCTCCTAACAAGAAGTTAAATTTGACACTGAGTGTTTAGCACATTTGGAGAAGGAACTCATGCATACTGCTCTCTTCAGAGAATGAAATCTGGGACATTTCAGACTTCTTTTGAAGTGTAGATACTTGCGAAAGTAGTGGCCCCAGAATGGATCTCATTCAAGCTGCTGTTCTTTCACAGACAACAGACTTACAACTTCTTAGTCTCCATCTTGCCTTTGGGTCCTGTCCATTGAGTATGAGTTTTATGTAGTAACATGACCATCAGACCATCACACACTTGAGTAAGTCTGTGCTGCAGCCGCTGTTTCCATTGTCTCTTGCTATGGACCTGTTTAAGTCCTGACAAACCCACTCTCTCACTCAAGTATAATTAGCTAGTTTTGAGCCAACCTGAAACCACATTTCAGGGGGAGGCAGGATTTCTTGCAGATGTAGAGTAAGCTGCATATATCCCAGGTTAGTGCTTCCAAAATGCACTCCTAGGCCAAGTACATAATTGAGTGTAGGGTAGCCACCTGGCACTACCAGTCTAGGGCCAGAAAAATGAAAACATCTAACTCTCTGTGGGACATTTAGCAAATAAATGCAGCAAATAACTCTCTCGAAAGTATAAAGGATGTGTATACACAAAGATGGTTTCTCATAGCTGAGAGTTTTGCTTCAGTCAAGCCTGCTGGGGAATAACCAAACTAGGCAGACCTGGTGCTTCTGATGAGTACTCTGCATGCAGGGTGATACCTGAGACACATTCTGCTCATAGGCAACTAAGGCTCCCTCCCACAACCTTTGTTTTGTTCGGGTGCCAAGGCCCCACACACTACCTGAAGGCCAGAAAGACATTCAACTTCTGTGAGATGTCTATGGCCAAGAATATTCCATGAGGCTGTGAGCCTGAGGCAGTCATTTGTTGCTCAGTTGTGCAATTGTGTCCAACTATTTGTGACCCCCATGGACTACAGAATGCCAGGCAACCCTGCCTTTCACCATTTCCCGGAGCTTGCTCAAACTCATCTCCATTGAGTCAGTGATGCCATCCAACCATCTCATCCTCTGTCCGTTTCTCCTCCTGCCCTCAATCTTTCCCAGCATCATGGTCTCTTCTAATGAGGTGGCTCTTGGCATCAGCTTGCCAAAGTATTGGAGCTTCAGCATCAATCCTTCCAATGAATATTCAGGACTGATTTCCTTTAGGATTGACTGGTTTGATCTCCTTGCAGTCCAAGGGACTCTCAAGAGTCTTCTCCAACATCACAGTTCAAAAGCATCAGTTCTGTGGCACTCAGCTTTCTTTATGGTCTAACTCTCACATCCATACATGACTACTGAAAAAAATCATAGCCTTGACTAGATGGACCTTTGTCAGCATAGTAATGTCTCTGCTTTTTAATATGCTGTCTACACTTGTCATAGCTTTTCTTCCAAGGATCAAGCATCTGTTGATTTCAGACACTTCAGATGGGTGCAGTCACCATCAGCAGTGATTTTGGAGCCCAAGAAAAGAAAGTCTATCACTGTTTCCATTGTTTCCCCATCTATTTGTCATGAAGTGATGGGACCAGATGTCATGATCTTTGTTTTTTGAATGTTAAGTTTTAAGCCAACTATGTCAATCTCCTCTTTCATCTTCATCAAGAGGTTCTTTAGTTCCTCTTCACTTTCTGCCCTAAGGGTGATTTTATCTGCATATCTGAGGTTATTGATATTTCTCCTGGCAATTTTGGTTCCAGCTTGCACTTCATCCTGCCTGCACATTGCCTGCACTGCATAGAAGTTAAATAAACAAGTGACAATATACAGCCTTGACATACTCCTTTCCCAATTTGGAACCAGTCTGTTGTTCCATGTCCATGTCTAACTGTTGCTTCTTGACTTGCATACAGGCTTCTCAGGAGGCAAGTAAGGTGGGTCTGGTGTTTCCATCTCTTGAATAATTTTTCACAGTTTGTTGTGATCCACAAAGTCAAAGGCTTTAGTGTAGTCAATGAAACAAAAGTAGATGTTTTCCTGGAATTTTCTTTCTTTTTTTCTGATCTGACAGATGTTCACAATTTGATCTCTGGTTCCTCTGTCTTTTCTAAATCCAGCTTGTACATCTGGAAGTTTTCAGTTCACATACTGTCATAGCCTAGTTTGAAGGATTTTGAGCATTACCTTGCTAGCTTGTAAAGTAAATGCAATTGTGCTGTAGTTTCAACATTCTTTCACATTGCCCTAATTTGGGATTGGAATGAAAATTTATTTTTCCAGTCCTGTGGCCATTTAGTTTCCAAATTTGCTGGCATATTGAGTGCAGCACTTTCACAGCATCATCTTTTAGGATTTGAAATAGCTCAACTGTAATTCCATCACCTCCACTAACTTTGTTTGTAGTGATTCTTCCTAAGGTCCACTTGACTTCACACTCCAGGATGTCTGGCTCTAGGTGAGTGATCACACCATCAAGACTATCTGGATTATTAAGATCTTTTTTGTATAGTTCTTCTGTGTATTCTTGCCACCTCTTCTTCATATCCTCTGCTTCTGTTAGGTCCATACTGTTTCTGTCCTTTATTGAGTCCATCTTTACATGAAATGTTCCCTTGGTATCTCTAATTTTCTTGAAGAGATCTCTAGTCTTTCCCATTCTATTGATTTCTTCTATTTACTTGTATTGATCACTTAGGAAGGCTTTGTTATCTCTGCTTGCTATTCTTTGTAATTCTGCATTCAGATGAGTATATCTTTCCTTTTCTCCTTTACCTTTTGCATCTCTTCTTTTCTCAGCTATTTGTAAGGCCTCCTCAGACAACCATTTTGCCTTGTTGCATTTCTTTTCCTTGGGAATGGTTTTGATCACTCCTCCTGAGGCACTCATTTAGATAGTGTTTATTGTGACTTTACCTTTTGTCTTCTCGTGATATCAATTTCTGTATACAGATATGTGGCTATTTTCCCCCCATGAAGACATGAAGTCTATTTCCCTTTTCTTGAATCTTGGCTGACCTCTGACTGTTTCTTTAAAGTCCACAGGGCTCAATGAAGGGGTCTACCTGTCTATACTGTGTATGTGTATGTGTGTGTGTTTTGTGCTTGTGTGAGTGTGTGTGTGTTTGTGTTCTTACATGTTACAGAGAATTGCTTAGCTAGTAACATCTGCAAAGTACATCTTGTGAGCAAAAAATATATATTTTACTGTGTGTTTACTGATTTATGATAACAATTAACCTATCTGATCTAATATACTGACCAATCTAGGCTGTCATTTTTATAGCAAGAAAAAATAGAAAATAAATTATCAATAAAGAACAATCAGCAGGCTGAATTAAAATGCTGGTCTGGTATTCAGAAAGATTTAATGGAAACCAAAGGGTAAATTTTCAAACTCTAAATTTGTAATTTCAGTGAAAAATTAAAAGGAAAACTTATCAATAATAAGAGTAGCTATATAAAAAACATTTCTTAGGATGTTAAACGAAATATCCCTCAAATAATTAGTTTTAAAATGTTAACTTATTTTCATAACTCAGTAGGGCATTTTTAGACAGAAGTATTACTACATAATAATGAAATACTCAATTTACCAAAAATATATGATAGTTTTAAACTGGTATGTACCTGAGAACATCAATGGACATCTGTGTAACTGACACAACCAATGAAGAGCATTAGTCCATATCATATACAAATAACACCTGTGGATAATAAGACAGTCTGATAGGGAATGGAGCAAAGGATGGATGGATTTTCACTGAAGAGGAAATACAAATGGCAAATAAACATAGGAAAAGATACTCCATCATCTTAATGATCAGGAAAATAAAAATGAAAGGCAATGCATCACACCCACATTTATGGCAAAAATAAAGTTTTAAAGTATAAAAATCAAGTATTAGCAAGAATGTAGAACAATGAGAATACTCAAAACTACCAACAGAATTATATATTAGTTTATTTTAGAAAATAACATGGCATTAATTTCTAAAAATAGAGATATACATATTTTACAATCTAGCGATTCTTCTCTTAGGTATATTTTATATGTATGTATTAGTAGACATAAAAAGAAAAATAGAATTACTGTAATTTAAAAAAAGCCAGAAACAACACAGCTACTCATTAGTAGTGAGGATATAAATGAGTTGTGGAATTATTTATGTATTTGAACATACCCAAGAGTGAAGTGAACCAGAGGAAATGTCAAAAATATAATGTGGAAAAGAAAAGTGAGGTTGGTAAAGAATAAATATGAATGTCTCTGTTTATATAATATACAACAAAACAGGCAAAGTTAAACCATTATATGCAAATACACATACACTCATGAACATGGGAACACACGTGAGCACATGCATGTGAAAAGCAAACACTGTAGTTATTACAAAGTTCAGAATATCAGTTTTCCCTAGGGAAAAAGGATATAGAAAGTGACTGGAAAAGGACACATAGGCTATTCAAAGTTACTGTTAATGTTTTATTATTTAAGCTCAAGATTGATACATGGGTGGCTATTGGTAAAAATTAATTATGCATGGTGCTAAATCACTTCAGTCGTGTCTGACTCTTGTGACCCCATGGACTGTAGCCCACCAGGTTCCTCTGTCCATGGGGTTCTCCAGGCAAAAATACTAGAGTGGGTTGTCATGCCCTCCTCCAGGGGATCTTCCCAACCCAGGGATAGAACCCAGGTCTCCTGTGTCTCCTATATAGGCAGGCAAGTTCTTTACTACTAGCAACACCTTGAAAGCCCATATATATAACATTACTTCTCCACCAAACAAACAAACAAAAAAAAACTTGGAAAAATAGTACCTAATGCTTAAATACTAAAAGCCACTGCTGCATGCTACTAGTATACACCAACAAAGGTCATCATTGGGTCTGAAAAGGGAATGCAGGTCCCTAAGCACCTGAGAGAGCCCCAGGAAGACAAGAAGCCTTCACAATCAAGATGACTTACTGATAACCTCATCTTTTTTAGCACACATACTTCCTGCCTTGAAATTGCTATGTATAGTCCATGATATTAACACTTTGTATTTGTATAGAAAAACCCAAATGCAAAGAAAAATTCAAAAACAAAAAAGCTTTAGATAATCAAGTCACCAACCATTTGAGGAAAAGGAGCACTTCAAAAGTTAAAAACTAAGTTAGCCATCAAAAAATACCTCAGAAAGCAGAGGTAAAGAAGAAAATGAAGGTTTTGAAATAACTGCAATTAATATCCTTATGAAAATATTCATAACAAGCTATTACAAAAGAGAAACATTTTAGACATGCTAATATTATCTTTATATAATGTGATAGTTGGGTTTAATATAAAAATGATAAAAATGGAAGACAAATTTATTAGCTAGGGGTTCTAGACAATGTTTTCTCCTAAATGAAAAGACAAAAGAATATATATGTGATAATGGCTAAAGGTACAAGCAAAACAAACAAAAAAAGAGACATACTGTCTATTTCTGAGACTTGTATGAGAAAAGACAGAATATATTAAAGTAAATGAATAAATATTAGAAGAATATTTTAGAGATAATTAAAAACTCTAGATTCAGATTGAAAGGGCTCACCATATGCAGAGTAGGATGGAGGAGAACACGTACTTGCCCTACACATATTGATGTGAAATTTAAGACACTGGGTAAATGAAAAAACCTTTTACAGAGGGTAAAATAGGTTACACAGAGGTACAAGAATTCCACTGGCATCAAACTTCCCATTGCCAACTCTAGATCACAGAAAATAGGTAAATTAAGTTGTATTGTAGTAAAATTATTTTGTACTTAGAATTTCATACCCATGTATTCAAGAATATTGCTGATTGCATGAGAGCAAACTGGTATCAGCCATAAAACTTACATTTTTAAAAAATGGAAAGAAATGCTCATTCACTTTTTCATTATTTTCTGTCAATTTATTAATGATCTCTATAAATTTGGATTCAAAAAGCAGTTGCTGTATGACACAGGGACCCCAAAGCTGGTACTCGGTGGCAACCTAGAAGGGAGGGAGGAGGGAGGAGGGAGGAAGGCTTAAGAGGGAGGAGACATATATATACCTATGGATGATTCATGTTGATGTATGGCAGAAACCATCACAATATTGTAAATTAATTATCCTCTAATTAAAAATAAAATTAAATTTTTTTAAAAGCAGTTGTTCAGGAGCCTATAATCTGCTGTTTAATTCATTTTTGGGCATATTTTGATTAAGGACTAAAAAAAATTCCAACAAATGAGAGAGGAATATATACACATGCACACACTTGTAAACATACACATGCCATCCCCCAGGCATTCAGGGTCCACCCCGTGCTTTTAACCCATAGTGATGTGGCCCAAGAGTCAGTGGGCAAGCTGAGCATCATTGCAACAGCAAGCTTCTCAGAGGATAAGAAAGTGAAACCAACATTTGGAAATCTGAATTTTTCAAACCAATCACTAAAAATAGAATATGTTCATACATCCCTTCTATCTACCTTACAATAACCATGGAGCCAATTGCCTTAACTTCTATTTGAAATATTTAATGGAAATGGATATTCATGCTAATGGATAATCCAGTTGAACTCTTTTAAATCCTAAAAAGATGATGCTGTTAAAATCCTGCACTCAATCTGCCAGCAAATTTGGAAAACTCAGCAGTGGCCACAGGACTGGAAAAGGTCAGTTTTCATTCCAATCCCAAAGAAAGGCAATGCCAAAGAATGCTCAAAATATCACACAATTGTGCTCATCTCACACGCTGGCAAATTCAGCTCAGTTCAGTTGCTCAGTTGTGTCCAACTCTTTGCAACCCCATGAATCGCAGCACGCCAGGCCTCCCTGTCCATCACCAACTCCTGGAGTTCACTCAGACTCACATCCATCACGTCAGTGATGCCATCCAGCCATCTCATCCTCTGTCGTCCCCTTCTCCTCCTGCCCCCAATCCCTCCCAGCATCAGAGTCTTTTCCAGTGAGTCAACTCTTCTCATGAGGTGGCCAAAGTACTGGAGTTTCAGCTTTAGCATCATTCCTTCCAAAGAAATCCCAGGTCTGATCTCCTTCAGAATGGACTGGTTGGATCTCCTTGCAGTCCAAGGGACTCTCAAGAGTCTTTTCCAACATCACAATTCAAAAGCATCAATTCTCTGGCGCTCAGCCTTCTTCACAGTCCAACTCTCACATCCGTACATGACTACAGGAAAAACCATAGCCTTGACTATACAGACCTTAGTCGGCAAAGTAATATCTCTGCTTTTGAATATGCTATCTAGGTTGGTCATAACTTTTCTTCCAAGGAGTAAGCGTCTTTTAATTTCATGGCTGCAGTCACCATCTGCAGTGATTTTGGAGCCCCCCAAAAATAAAGTCTGACACTGTTTCCACTGTTTCCCCATTTATTTCCCATGAAGTGATGGGACTGGATGCCATGATCTTCGTTTTCTGAATGTTGCTCAAAATTCTCCAAACCAGGCTTCAACAGTACTAGAACCATGAACTTCCAGATGTTCAAGTCAGATTTTGAAAGGGCAGAAGAACAGAGGTCAAATTGCCAACATCCGTTGGATCATCAAAAAAGCAAGAGAGTTCCAAGAAAATATCTACTTCTGTTTTATTGACTATGCCAAAGCCTTTGACTGTGTGGGTCATAGCAAACTGTGAAAAATTCTTAAAGAGATGGGAATATCAAACCACCTTACCTGCCTCCTGAGCAATCTGTATGCAGGTCAAGAAGCAATAGTTAGAACTGGACATGGAACAGCAGACTGGTTCCAAACTGGGAAAGGAGTACATCAAGGCTGTATATTGTCACCCTGCTTTTTACCTTATATGCAGACTATATCATGTGAAATGCCAGGCTGGATGAAGCACAAGCTGAAATCAAGATTGCTGGGAGAAACATCAATAATCTCAGATACGCAGATGACACCACCCTTATGTCAGAAAGTGAAGAGGAACTAAAGAGCTTCTTGATGAAAGTGAAACAGGAGAGTGAAAAGTTGGCTTAAAAATCAACATTCAAAAAATGAAGATCATGGCATCTGGTCCCATCACTTCATGGCCAATAGATGGGCAAACAATGGAAACAGTGACAGACTTTATGTTTTTAGGTTCCAAAATCACTGCAGATAGTGACTGCAGCCATGAAATTAAAAGACACTTGCTCCTTCTAAGAAAAGCTATGACCAACCTAAACAGCATGTTAAAAATCAGAGACATTACTTTGCCTACAAAGTTCCATCTAGTCAAAGCTATGGTTTTTCCAGTAGTCATGTATGGATGTGAGATTTGGACCATAAGGAAAGTTGAGCACCAAGGAATTGATGCTTTTGAACTGTGGTGTTGGAGAAGACTCTTCTTGGACTTTAAGGAGATCAAACCAATCAATTCTAAAGGAAATTCGTCCTGAATATTAATTGGAAGGACTGATGCTGAAGCTGAATCTCCAATACTTTGGCCACCTGATGCAAGGAACTGACTCATTGGAAAAGATCCCTCATTCTTGGAAAGATTGAAGGCAGGAGGAGAAGGGGATGACAGAGGATGAGATGGTTGGATGGCATCACCGACTCGATGGACATGAGTTTGAGCAAGCTCCAGAAGTTGGCGATGGACAGGAAATCCTGGCAAGCTGCAGTCCATGGGATCGCAAAGAGTCGGACATGACTGAGTGAATGAACTGAACTGAACTTTAAAAAATAAGAGTCAGAGGTGCACAGCATTAGATGAACCAGTCAACTAACCATTTAGGAATTGTGGGAAGGGGGACATGTGGACTTCACTTGTTAGCAATAATAAAATATCATCATGATAATTTTAATAAAAACATCTCTTTCTTACACTTTGTGGAAACTTACCTTTTCTAGTCCAAATTACGCTTTATCAATGTGGGTGCTTAATTGTTCAGTCCTGTCCGATTCTTTGTGACCCCATGGACTGTAGCCCACCAGGCTACTCTGGCCATGGGGGTTCTCCAGGCAAGAATACTGGAGTGGGTTGCCATGCCCTCCTCCAGGGGATCTTCCCAACCCAGGAATTGAACCCAGGTCTCCTGTATAGCAGGCAAATTCTTTACCAACAGAGCCATCAGGGAAGCATGCTTTATCAATATGTATTCTCAAATTGCTTATTTACATGTTTAAAAACATGCACTTTAAAAAATTTCAAAGTGTATATTTTTACACGGAAAAGATCTTGTCATTTAGTATGAAAAGGTAGAATGAAGTTGGTTTCTCAAAGATGTTGATTCAGAAAACAAAAAGTGCTAAGAAGTCAAATAATGAAAAGTAATGATCACAATCATAAAGCAATATCAGTTTATATCAAAATGCAGGCAGATAACCAATGCTAATAATATCACAAATTCTACTTCCTAGCATTCTATAGGATATTCCCAAAGCTTTACCAACTAACATATTCATGGGTTAATTACAGCCACATATAAAATAGTTTCTAAAATGGTTGTTTTATTCAGTCATGATTCATGACCCAAAATAGTACTAAACTTCTAAACCTAAAAGAGTACTATTAAACTTCACTTAAAAAAATTTACCATAATCTCCTTTTTCTAACATAGTATATGACTTTCTTGAAAGGAATGATTGCCTGTGTCTCTGTTAGTGACTTAGAAATAAGAGAAGGCCACTTGGAATTACCCAATATGTGACCTTATTCAAACTTTCCACAGTACCTCCTTCCCACGTTATAACTTGATGGAAATAATGCAGTGAAAATTTAAAGTGAAAGTCTGTTCAAGGTTATGAGAAAGCTAAAGAATTCTGAACTATATAATGATTGCTTTTTATTCTCCACTGTCTTTTACAGAAATTACAAGAATTTTGCAAAAGTTTCAAGTGGAAACAAAACCACTGGAAGATCAACTCTTTAGGACATACAAATTGCTGCTTTTTCAGGTGGAAAAAGGAAATCAAGAAAAGAATTACCATGGGAAAAGCTATGTGTCATGGTGAATAAAATTTACCTATCAACAGTCTGAATAATGTATGTCAACTCTTTGTGCACAATGCCTTAATTTGTATGAAATAACTGGGAAGAATATGTCAATTTTTAAGAATTAGACATGCAAACAAAGTAACAACTTTGTAACAAACAAAGTCAGGGCTTTATGATTTTATTTTATGTGACTAATGGAGTAAAGAATTATTATAAGGAAATGTTATTCTTTTCTAAATATAGTAATAACCAAATGAACTTAATTTCTTCGGCTTCTTTGCCCCCTAACCTAGGACCTAATGGTCTGTGAATATTTAATAAGTAATGAAATAACATGGTTCACTTGATACTAATACAGTGAAAGAGCATGGATAAATTTGAAGACTTAGCTTAGAACCTATTATTATGGAATATGTAAAGGGAGCATTTGTTATTAGCATTTTCAATGGCTCAAATACCCAGCAATGCCAAGGGTAAAATATTACTCAAACAGGGTTAGTTCTCTCCAAGTCCGTACAATACAAACACACTTAAATTAAAAATATATATTCTTGTCAACATTCTGAATACTCATTTTCAGACAAAGCAAAACAAGCACATATTTCTAAGAATCAATGTGAAAACACCCTTCCCACTTTCAAGTGTATCTAAATATGCAAACAAAATTGTTACTTTGTATGTGAGTGTTTGATGTCATATAGACATGCTTCTTTCCTTTCCTCATTTCTTTTTTGGTTTAGAAAAAACCTACTATGGCAAGACTTTGGTTTGGAGGAGAGAATGACAAAGGAAAACTAGAGTAAATGGAAAAAACAACTTCAATATTAGGTGTGGAAGAAGGATAGGTAGAGGGAGTAGGCCGTGAGAAGGGCAATTGGTAACAGAAAAAGGTAACTGAGAGATTCAATGGCCCACATTTATTCACAGAGCTGTCAGAGAAGCCCCAAGAAACACAGAGAAAGGGGCAAGTTCTCTTGCAGTTC
Source organism: Capricornis sumatraensis (assembly GCF_032405125.1). Lineage (NCBI taxonomy): Eukaryota > Metazoa > Chordata > Mammalia > Artiodactyla > Bovidae > Capricornis > Capricornis sumatraensis. The sequence continues at coordinate 23,064,916 of NC_091086.1, forward strand.
AGAACTGATGCTATTGCTTCCACCAGTATTCTGTTCAAAGGAAGGCCCATGTGCTGTGCTTAGTCACTTTAGTCATGTCCTACTCTATGAGGCCCCATGGACTGTAGCCAGACTCCTCCGTCCATGGGATTCTCCAGGCAAGAATACTGAAGTGGGTTACCATGCCCTCCTCCTGAGGATCTTCCCCACCCAGGAATCAAACCCAGGTCCTCTGTCTTGCAGGTGGATTCTTTACCATCTGAGCCACCAGGGAAGCGCATGAATACTGGAGTGGGTAGCCGATCCCTTCTCCAGGGGATCTTCTGGACCCAAGAATTCAACCAGGGTTTCCTGCATTGCAGGTGGATCCTTTACCAGCCAAGCTACCAAGGAAGCCCCATGCTGCTGCTGCTAAGTCGCTTCAGTCGTGTCCGACTCTGTGCGACCCCATAGATGGCAGCCCACCAGGCTCCCCCATCCCTGGGATTCTCCAGGCAAGAACATTGGAGTGGGTTGCCATTTCCTTCTCCAATGCAGGAAAGTGAAAAGTGAAAGTGAACTCGCTCAGTTGTGTCCAACTCTTAGCGATCCCATGGACTGCAGCCTACCAGGCTCCTCCGTCCATGGGATTTGCCAGGCAAGAGTACTGGAGTGGGGTGCCATTGCCTTCTTCAAAACAAGTCATAAGGATAGCCAATTCAGAGCAGGGGGATAGACTCTACAATTTACTAGGAAGAATTGCAAGATATATTGTAATGGGTATGTTTACAGGAAGGAGTGGAGAATTGGGGCCATTTGAGGAGCCATTTGTATAATTAATTTGCCACACTGACTAACCAAAGAGATGAGAAGTCAAGCTGTATAATAAATTAAATAAAGCTTAATTTCCTTATTTGTATATATTTTTAAAAATACAAATAACATTCCTAATCTTTTCTTTCTGGATCCCTTGAATCCCCTCATATCTCATCTTTAATAACAAGTAGTCAACTTAGTTTATTTAAATATAACAGGAAAAAAAAGAAACTGAAATCTTCTTTCAATAAAAGGTATTTTCTGCTGCAGAAGGTGTGGAGAAAAGGGAACCCTCTTACGCTGTTGGTGGGAATGCAGACTAGTTCAGCCACTATGGAGAACAGTATGGAGATTCCTTAAAAAACTGGAAATAGAACTGCCATATGACCCAGCAATCCCATTGCTCGGATTACACACCAAGGAAACCAGAATGGAAAGAGACACGTGTTCCACAATGTTCATCGCAGCACTGTTTATAATAGCCAGGACATGGAAGCAACCCAGATGTCCATCAGCAGATGAATGGATAAGAAAGCTGTGGTACATATACACTATGGGGTATTACTCAGCCATTAAAAACAATACATTTGAATCAGTTATAATGAGGTGGATGAAACTGGAGCCTATTATACAGAGTGAAGTAAGCCAGAAAGAAAAACACTAATACAGTATCCTAACACATATATGGAATTTAGAAAGATGGTAACAATAACCCTGTATGAGAGACAGCAAAAGAGACACAGATGTGTAGAACAGTCTTTTGGACTCTGTGGGAGAGGGAGAGAGTGGGACGATTTGGGAGAATGGCATTGAAACATGTATAATATCATATGTGAAACGAATCGCCAGTCCAGGTTCGATGGATGATACAGGATGTTTGGGGCTGGTGCACCGGGATGACCCAGAGGGATGGTACAGAGAGGGAAGGGGGAGGGGGATTCAGGACGGGGAACACGTGTACACCCGTGGTGGATTCATGTTGATGTATGGCAAAACCAATACAATATTGTAAAGTAATTAGCCTCCAATTAAAATAAATAAATTTATACTAAAAAATAATAATAAATGGTATTTTCCCCAAATCTCTAAGCTTAAGAAAATTATCTAGTAATGTGCTTTTTTAAACCATGTTTCTATTTAAAACAATAGATTGATTTCCTACACTGCAAAATGAAGGCAATAATCTCACAGTTTTTCCCACCACCCTATCGGTAACCTCCTGAATAGGTGAATTATTTTATATATGTTTTATACAAAATTCTTGTTTGTAACTTTCATATTCTGTTCCATAACTCTAATATGCACAGTTGTTTGATACTTGTCCATATTTCAATGAATTCTGTACTTACAACTAAGAATTTAATCCTGATAATAGTTCCTGAACTCTATTAAGTTTGTTTCTTAATTTGACTGAATTTTATCAGCAAATATTATTTTTACTTTTTCCCCAAGAAATATATATGGATGTTTTATACCTTGGGTTCTTTCCTGGTTAGAAATATGTCTCTGTTGTCCTAGTAACAAAATTGAATCTAGAATAGGCATAATACTACCGGTCAGAATTTCTCTCAAAATTTTACCAGTATTGATTTATTATCATTTGGCTTTAAATATAGTTTGGAGGAAGTTTTAGTTGCTTTTTTTTTTTTTCTTTTCGGGTAGGTATTATCGTTTCCTTTATCATTTTGATTGAAGGAAGATAATTTCTGTGATGAAATTTCAAACTACTCTCTCTATATATATATATCATAAGAAGCTATTTGCCCACTTTGTATTCTATACAACTTACTGGCCATGCACTCACACTCTAGTCTAAGAATTGATAAAGGCACAAATACTAGATTCACAGTTATGGTGAGGATTTGATCTGACGTCTTCACATAAAATTCAAAAGCAGGATGGAGTGAATATTTATGGTCATTGCTTACTTATAGAACTTGGCATAATTTTCTCTCCTCCTATATCACAAGTGCATACTTATCATCTGCTAAATACATAACTGAGTATTTTTTTGGTCAAGGTCTATGTTATTAATCTAAATAAGCACTATGAATCTGGATTACTTTCATCAACCCCTCGATGATACACTATACCTAAATATTCACTTCTTTTTTTCTTTCTTATTTATTTTTTAAATTATGAAAGAATGATAGCACATTTATAAGAGACTTAGAAAATGGAGAACAAAATAACATATAATTCCATTATATATTAATGATTATTTTTAAGTAGATGAATTAAGATTTTTAGTTGGACTTTCAACATCACACTCTCAAAAATCAATAGAATGAATAGACAGAAAAGTAGAAGCATATAGTAGGCCTGAAAAGCACTATGAACCTATTCAACATAAGATTTATACAATTTTCATATAACATCAGGATACAAATTCTATTCAAGTTCCAATAGACTATAAACCAGAAGACACTGGAACATATCCAAAGACATAAAACAAGGTGCAAAAATTTCATCTTCTAAAGGTATTGAAATCACACAGAGTCTATTCTATCACTAGAATTATATTAAAAATCAATACCAAAAAATATGTGAATATAACTCTTATATTTTCAAGTGGAATGTGACGTTTTACCAAGAGAGATCTTTTGATTTAGCCACTTCTTATATTTTATTTCACATGCTCCATTTACTTCCCAATACTGATTAAAAGACTACTATTTTAAATACCTTTCCATGAAACCACACATTTTTTATATTGTCTGCTCAACAATATGCCTGATTTCTATTTGAAATTTGACTTATATTTTAAATTTGTAACAATCCATTTGGCAGCACTAAGATGTGTATGTTTGGTAATCTGTTAGACTTGATGTAGAAAGGAACCTATCGTAATGCATAAAAAAGATATATAAAACATAATACGTATCTAAAATTAAGTAAAGGAAGAGAAGGGGTACAAATGACCCAGAACCATAATTTAATAGGAGTAGTGGAAGATCCAGGCCTGCAATTTCCCTGGGGATAACTCTGGATACACTGATGAAAAAGTGAAGTATTCACCAGATAGGTAAACAGGTGACAAATCCTGGAGTCTGAAAATGATGAGATGCTAGATTGGAGATTCCTACATAAAGGTAGGGACACAAAATGTGTTCATACTAGGGGGGAAAAACGTGTTAAAGAAGGATACTTTCCTATATCAGCTTCTTCCATAGATGTAGAAAAAGAAAAAGTAAGATCTCACCTAAGAATGACTCATATTAAATACATACTCATATGAGTTTGGAGTTATAATTCAAATCTGAGTTGAAATTTTTAAATATCCTGGGTTGTCAGTGTCCAAGGAGTAGGGCAGAAATATACTTAAATAATTTCAGAATCAACTATTTAAAACATAAAACTCAAAGAACTGTCATGGGTGATGTTGCTAAAATCATGAAATCAGAATAAAAAACACACAAAAATAAATGAGAAAACAAGTCATTATGAGCAAGAATATAGAGAAGCCACAAAAAATGGCCTCAGATATGCAAAGTCTAGAGAAAATGAGATGATTACATATATAACATTTTAAAAATGAGAAACAGACCCAACTAAAAGTAGAAATTTGATATAAGTTCTATCTGTCATTGTAGAATATCAAGTAGAGAGTTAATTATTCAAAAAATGGTGCTAGGATAATTGTTAATACATAAAGGAAGAAATAAAAGATTGACACATCACGCAGAAATCAAAATAATAAGCATTTAGTGAAATTAAAAGACCCTTACTCCTTGGAAGGAAAGTTATGACCAACCTATATAGCATATTCAAAAGCAGAGATATTACTTTGCTAACAAAGGTACATCTAGTCAAGGCTATGGTTTTTCCAGTGGTCACGTATGGATGTGAGAATTGGACTCTGAAGAAAGCTAAGCGTCAAAGCATTGATGCTTTTGAACTGTGGTGTTCGAGAAGACTCTTGAGAGTCCCTTGGACTGCAAGGAGATCCAACCAGTCCATTCTAAAGGAGATCGGTCTTGAGAAAGAAGAATGAAACTGGAGGAATCAACCTGCCTGACTTCAGGCTCTACTACAAAGCCACAGTCATCAAGACAGTATGGTACTGGCACAAAGACAGAAATAGAGATCAATGGAACAAAATAGAAAGCCCAGAGATAAATCCACACACCTATGGACACCTAATCTTTGACAAAGGAGGCAAGAATATACAATGGAGTAAAGACAATCTCTTTAACAAGTGGTGCTGGGAAAACTGGTCAACGACTTGTAAAAGAATGAAACTAGATCACTTTCTAAAACCACACACAAAAATAAACTCAAAATGGATTAAAGATCTAAGCATAAGACCAGAAACTATAAAACTCCTAGAGGAGAACATAGGCAAAACTCTCTCCGACATAAATCACAGCAGGATCCTCTATGATCCACCCCCCCCCCTGAATTCTGGAAATAAAAGCAAAAATAAACAAATGGGATCTAATTAAAATTAAAAGCTTCTGCACAACAAAGGAAACTATAAGCAAGGTGAAAAGACAGCCTTCTGAATGGGAGAAAACAATAGCAAATGAACCAACTGACAAACAACTAATCTCAAAAATATACAAGCAACTCCTGCAGCTCAATTCCAGAAAAATAAATGACCCAATCAAAAATTGGGCCAAAGAACTAAATAGACATTTCTCCAAAGAAGACATATGGATGGCTAACAAACACATGAAAAGATGCTCAACATCACTCATTATCAGAGAAATGCAAATCCAAGCCACAGTGAGGTACCACTTCACACCAGTCAGAATGGCTGCTATCCAAAAGTCTACAAGCAATAAATGCTGGAGAGGGTGTGGAGAAAAGGGAACCCTCTTAACACTGTTGGTGGGAATGCAAACTAGTACAGCCACTATGGAGAACAGTGTGGAGATTCCTTAAAAAATTGCAAATAGAACTGCCATATGACCCAGCAATCCCACTGCTGGGCATACACACCGAGGAAACCAGAATGGAAAGAGACACATGTACCCCAATGTTCATCGCAGCGCTGTTTATAACAGCCAGGACATGGAAACAACCTAGATGTCCATCAGCAGATGAATGGATAAGAAAGCTGTGATATATTTACACGATGGAGTATTACTCAGCCATTTAAAAGAATACATTTGAATCAGTTATAATGAGGTGGATGAAACTGGAGCTGATTATACAGAGTGAAGTAAGCCAGAAAGAAAAACACCAATATAGTATACTTACACATATATATGGAATTTAGAAAGATAGCAATGATGACCCTGTACGCGAGACAGCAAAAGAGACACAGATGTGTAGAGCGGACTTTTGGACTCTGTGGGAGAGGGAGAGGGTGGGATGACTTGGGAGAATGGCATTGAAACATGCATACTATCATGTAAGAAACAAATCGCCAGTCTATGTCCGATGCAGGATGCAGGATGCTTGGGGCTGGTGCACGGGAATGACCCAGAGAGATGTTATGGGGAGGGAGGTGGGAGGGAGGTTCATGTTTGGGAACGCATGTACACCCGTGGTGGATTCATGTCAATGTATGGCAAAACCAATACAGTATTGCAAAGTAAAATAAAGTAAAAATAAAAAATTTTAAAATAAATAAATAAAGGAGATTGGTCCTGGTGTTCTTTGGAAGGAATGATGCTAAAGCTGAAACTCCAGGACTTTGGCCACCTCATATGAAGAGTTGACTCATTGGAAAAGACTCTGATGTTGGGAGGGATTGGGGGCAGAAGGAGAAGGGGACGACAGAGGATGAGATGGCTGGATGGCATCACCAACTCAATGGACATGAGTTTGAGTGAACTCTGGGAGTTGATGATGGACAGGGAAGCCTGGCGTGCTGCAATTCATGGGGTCGCAAAGAGTTGGACACGACTGAGCGACTGAACTGAATTGAAGTGTGAAAGACAAACCTTTGGAAGAAATTGTAAAAGAATATACATATATGATATAAGAAGTATAGACCATTTTAAAAAATGAGATTTTACAATTAAAAAATAATTCTGTTTTTCAAAATATATCATAAAGGACTTTTGTTTTAGGTAATGAGGGATGTCTCCTTCTATAAAGCAATTGGAAAACTGGAGAAACATATATTATTTCTTTTCAGACACTGGAAAATGGATAGTACATAACTAAAACCTTGAGAGAAGGGAGAAAATGAAGTTAGCCCTATAATCACCCCAGATTTCTGTATTTAAGCAATTGCTAGACCATGGCTCATGCAGTGGGATACAAACAGAGACCAGTGGTCTCTCAGTGAGAAGATGAGACAGAAATACCAAGGTGGTTAGGACTTAAAGAACAGAGTATCAAGGGCAAGGTGCACAGGGTAAAATGTGCACAAATTTTGGCTTTTGAGTCTTTGGCCATATATTAAGCTATGCATTTACAGAGTAAAATAGACCAAGGGAACAACAACTTCCAGGGAAAGAAAATTTTCTGGGGAATTGCAAGCAACAATTCTGAGAGCTAAGAAAAGGCTGAAAATCATCAAAGATGATACAGACCATAATTGAGAGACTTTGCTGAATCCATGAAGATTTAAGCAAATATCCCAAATATCAGCACCTTAATTTCAGGACTAAATTAGTCTCAGTAGAAGGGCTACATTATGCATGACCTTAAAAAGCCTTCAAAACAGGCTTTGAAAGAATGAAATTGCCTTGACAGAATTATAAGTTCCCTCTAGGATAAAAGGCCAACGGTCTCTAAGTGAGTGCAACCCACACAATGAGTCAATCATAAACTTCACAATGTGTGAGACCTAATGATAAATTGTAAGACATGCAAAATAAAAGGAATATGTGATGCATTTCCCAGAAATAAAAAAGACACAGTGGTCACAGAAATGTTGATATTAGTAGACAAGGACATTAAAATGCTTATAATAATAAATGAATCACTAATAAATGTAACAATATTAGTAAATCTCTAAAGCATCATGTTAAGTAAAAGGAGCCAGACATGTAAGACTACACACTGAATTATCCTCTGTATATAAAATGCCTGAAAATGTAAAACTATAACAACAAAAAACAGATCAGAGGTTGCCAAGAACTTGTGATGGAGACAGGAAATTTGCTGCAAAAGGTAAGAAAAAAACTTTTGAGATACTTAAAATATTTTTGGTTCCAGAGGTAATAGGATTATTCTTAATTTATGAAAGTGTTCCTTGATTGATGTGGTATACCATTCTCTCTCTCTCTCTCTCTCTCTCTCTCTCTCTCTATATATATATATATATATATATATATATATATATATATATATATACACACACACACACAGACACACACACTCACACTTTGGAACTCATTGAACTGAACACATTAAAAGGATAAAATTATATTAATTATATTTAATACAACATTTTTTGAAAAAGAAGGTATTAAAACTGTATGAAAATAAATGGACTGTACAAATAAATTACAAATTAAGGAAACATCAAAAAGTTCAAAGAGCAGGACTGATAAATTAGATACTATAGAACAGAAGATCAAGGAAATAAAGATATAGCAATAGAAACTACCCAAGTTGAAGCACAGAGAAATACACACTGAAAAAGTGACCTAGGAAACAATACTGACTTTATTGCCACGCATATTATTGGAGTTCTAGAAGGGAAAGAGAAATAAAAGAGAATAAAAAATATATTTGAAGGGGTTTCTAGCATGTGCTACTTAGGCTGTAGACATTAGGAAAGTGCATTGCTTCAGCCCTGGCAAGAGAAAAACAAATAAACTATAGAACCACACTCTCTCTTGAACCTATCAGAAACCTGAAGTTTCATGACAATCAACTATCAGTACATTCTAAGGAAAGACAAGCACCTCCAATAAGTAGTCCATGAGCCCTTACTTGGAATAGAACACAAGAGTAATAGGCACCATCATACAGGTGGGTAAGCTACAATTTTTCGCTAAGTAACAAAGACCAAGTGTGGAAGAGAATGAAAATATAGAACTCCTGGGATCCATAGACACAGGGGAGTTCACATCCCCTTGTACTTTAATCTTTGCAGACTTTCACAAAGTGATTATGACAAAGATTGGGACAGCCCATCAATGAAAACAAGTAAGTCAGTTAGCCCTGCTAAATCCTTCTACCCAGTGGAACAAAAACTGTAAGACTCCAAGTGAAGGACAGCAAAGGCTGTCATCCCCTGGGTACGGAGAAGGATCCATTGAAACTGGGGAAGTTCAGTTCAGTTCAGTCAATCAGTCGTGTCCAACTCTTTGCGACCCCATGAATCGCAGCACGCCAGGCCTCCCTGTCCATCACCAACTCCCGGAGTTCACTCAGATTCACGTCCATCGAGTCAGTGATGCCATCCAGCCATCTCATCCTCGGTCGTCCCGTTCTCCTCCTGTCCCCAATCCCTCCCAGCATCAGAGTCTTTTCCAATGAGTCAACTCTTCGCATGAGGTGGCCAAAGTCCTGGAGTTTCAGCTTTAGCATCATTCCTTCCAAAGAAATCCCAGTGTTGATCTCCTTCAGAATGGACTGGTTGGATCTCCTTGCAGTCCAAGGGACTCTCAAGAGTCTTCTCCAACACCACAGTTCAAAAGCATCAATTCTTCGGCGCTCAGCCTTCTTCACAGTCCAACTCTCACATCCATACATGACCACAGGAAAAACCATAGCCTTGACAAGACAGACCTTAGTCGGCAAAGTAATATCTCTGCTTTTGAATACACTATCTTGGTTGGTCATACCTTTTCTTCCAAGGAGTAAGCATCTTTTAATTTCATGGCTGCAGTCACGATCTGCAGTGATTTTGGAGCCACAAAAAATAAAGTCTGACACTGTTTCCCCATCTATTTCCCATCAAGTGATGGGACCAGATGCTATGATCTTCGTTTTCTGAATGTTAGGCTTGAAGCCAACTTTTTGCTCTCCTCTTTCACTTTTATCAAGAGGCTTTTTAGTTCCTCTTCACTTTCTGCCATAAGGGTGGTGTCATCTGCATATCTGAGGTTATTGATATTTCTCCCAGAAATCTTGATTCCAGCTTGTGCTTCTTCCAGCCCAGTGTTTCTCATGATGTACTCTGCATATAAGTTATATAAGCAGGGTGACAATATACAGCCTTGACATGCTCCTTTTCCTATTTGGAGCCAGTCTGTTGATCCATGTCCAGTTCTAACTGTTGCTTCCTGACCTGCATACAGATTTCTCAAGAGGCAGGTTAGGTGGTCTGGTATTCCCATCTCTTTCAGAATTTTCCACAGTTGATTGTGATCCACACAGTCAAAGGCTTTGGCATAGTCAATAAAGCAGAAATAGATGTTTTTCTGGAACTCTCTTGCTTTTTCCATGATCCAGCGGATGTTAGCAACTTGACCTCTGGTTCCTCTGCCTTTTCTAAAACCAGCTTGAACATCAGGGAGTTCATGGTTCACGTATTGCTGAAGCTTGGCTTGGAGAATTTTGACCATTACTTTACTAGTATGTGAGATGAGTGCAATTGTGCAATAGTTTGAGCATTCTTTGGCATTGCCTTTCTTTGGGATTGGAATGAAAACGGACCTTTTCCAGTCCTGTGGCCACTGCTGAGTTTTCCAAATTTGCTGGCATATTGAGTACAGCACTTTCACAGCATCATTTTTCAAGATTTGAAACAGCTCAACTGGAATTTCACCACCTCCACTAGCTTTGTTCGTAGTGATGCTTTCTAAGGCTCACTTGACTTCACATTCCAGGATGTCTGGCTCTAGATTAGTGATCACATCATCATGATTATCTGGGTTGTGAAGATCTTTTTTGTACAGTTCTTCCATGTATTCTTGCCACCTCTTCTTAATATCTTCTGCTTCTGTTAGGTCCATATCATTTCTGTCCTTTATCGAGCCCATCTTTGCATGAAATGTTCCCTTGGTATCTCTAATTTTCTTGAAGAGATCTCTAGTCTTTCCCATTCTGTTGTTTTCCTCTATTTCTTTGCATTGATCCCTAAAGAAGGCTTTCTTATCTCTCCTTGCTATTCTTTGGAACTCTGCATTCAGATGCTTATATCTTTCCTTTTCTCCTTTACTTTTTGCTTCTCTTCTTTTCACAGCTATTTGTAAGGCCTTGTCAGATTTTGCTTGTTTGCATTTCTTTTCCATGGGGATGGTCTTGATCCCTGTCTCCTGTACAAACCTCTGTCCATAGTTCATCAGACACTCTATCTATCAGATTAGTCCCTTAAATCTATTTCTCACTTCCACTGTATAATCATAATGGATTTGATTTAGGATTTGATTTGATTTAGATCAAACCTGAATGGTCTAGTGGTTTTCCCTACTTTCTTCAATTTAAGTCTGAATTTGGCAATAATGAGCTCATGATCTGAGCCACAGTCAATTCCTGGTTGTTTTTGATGACTGTATAGAGCTTCTTCATCTTTGGCTGCAAAGAATATAGTCAATCTGATTTCGGTGTTGACCATCTGGTGATGTCCATGTGTAGAGTCTTCTCTTGTGTTGTTGGAAGAAGATGTTTGCTATGACCAGTGTGTTCCCTTGGCAGAGCTCTATTAGCCTTTGCCCTGCTTCATTCCATATTCCAAGGACAAATTTGCCTGTTACCCCAGGTGTTTCTTGACTTCCAGTCCCCTATAATGAAAAGGACATCTTTTTTGTGTGTTAGTTCTAAAAGGTCTTGTAGGTCATAGAACTGTTCAACTTCAGCTTCTTCAGCATTACTGACTGGGGCATAGGCTTGGATTACCGTGATATTGAATGGTTTGCCTTGGAAATGAACAGAGATCATTCTGTCGTTTTTGAGATTGCATGCAAGTACTGCATTTCAGACTCTTTTGTTGACCACGGTGGCTACTCCATTTCTTCTAAGGGATTCCTGCCCGCAATAGTAGATATAATGATCATCTGTATTGGCTGCTTTTAATATTTTCATATTTTCTTTGTCATACATTTTCAATAATTTGATTAAAATGTGCCTTTGCGTATTTTTCTTTCTGAGATAAAGGTGGTCAATTTATCAAGAAGACATAACAATCCTAAATATGTATATACTTACCTAAAAGTGAGACAGGATGGCACCTGGGACCCTTTACTTCAGTGCTGCAATGGTTGCACCTGGACACACCTATCCTCAAGCAACAAAATACAAGGAAACTATATGAGACTATAATTAAGTTCATGCAAGCATGATACGAAGTGAAGTGATCTCGCTCAGTCGTGACCGACTCTTTGGGACCCAATGGACTGTAGCCCATCAGGCTCCTCCATTCATGGGATTCTCCAGGCAAGAATACTGGAGTGGGTTGCCATTTCCTTCTCTAGGGGAACTTTCCGACCCAGGGATAGAACGCGGGTCTCCTGCATTTCAGGTAGGCACTTTATCCTCTGAGCCATAGGGGAGGGCAAATTCTGGTCAAAAGGTACAAAGAGTTCAAAAAACCCAACTGCTACTTTTGAAGAGCCCAGAACAAAAATAGAGGGTAAGGAACAAAAGCATGCCTCTTGCACACAGTGCCACTTATGGAGTGGGCAAACCACCTAAGCCATACCTCCAGCCTGCCCCTGGACATACGCCTACCCTCATCCCACATAAGGAACAAGCCCCACTTGCAGTATTCTGTCCTGGAGAATTCCATGGACAGAAAAGCCGGTCAGACAGAACTGAGCGACTAACATTTTCACTTTTTCACCCTCCCCAGAGCAAACTGGCAAAGGGACCATTTATTTTCTTCTATAGCAGGAACCCGAACAAACCTTTTCTGAATTTCTTGTCTGGCCTGTGATCAATTTCTATAGATTAAGGAGGCCAAGAACCTGGAACCAAAGCAGAGCATCCAAATATATAAAGCAAAAAATCAATAGAGCCAAGGAAATATAGCTAAACTCATGAGGCTTAAAAAAATAAATAAATAACATGCAAACATGCAGTCCATGGGGTCACAAAGAGTCAGACATGACTGAGTGACTGAACTGAACTGAACATGCATACATCTGAAAAGAATCTAATAGGTATACGGAAAACAAGAAACTAATACAAGATATGGAAGACTTGGAATAATACCATCAAATTTACTGAACTGTCATAACAAGTCACCGGACATCTAAAAAACATATTTTTTAAACATAAAATTCTGAGGTTTAAAAATATTCTCAGTGTTTTGCAACTGTCATCACTATTTCTCTAAGAACATTCCAGAACTCAAAAAGTGCCTGTACTCATTATCAGTCATTGCTCATTCCTCCTCATTCATCCATGGCCACTACTAATCTGTTTTCTGTCTCTTTGGATTTGCCTATTCGGAGCATAATATACAAATGGAATCGCCCAATATGTGACTTTTTTATCCGACTTCTTTCTCTTAGCATAATGCTTTTAAGGTTCATCCCTATGCAGCATGAATCAAAATTCCATTTCTTTTTATGCATAAATATAGGCATATCCTATTTTGTTTACCTATTAATCCATTAAAGCTTTCCTCAATACAGTCATCACTAATTTACTTTTATTGTGGTATCAGAGATGCAAAGGAAATAACAAGTTAAAGAAGAGTTGGGAACAAGAGGGAGAAATAAAGATACACAATTTAGACATCAGTGTGCTGGATTTTTACTCACTTTAAAATCTAAGTCCTCTAAAAAAAGCCCATCAAGTCTTAATTCTAAAAATTATGTATCATTTTCAAACTATAAACATCATTTCATTTACTTTCATTCGTAATTTTTCCACTCTCCTTGAGATTTTAATGAAACTCAAGGGGAGACATTTAAAATTTTTTGGATGTTCTGAGAATAATTTAAATAAAATACTTAAGTAAAAAGACTACATTTGCTGTTGTGGTTTAGTTGCTAAGTCGTGTCCAACTCTTTTATAACCCCATAGTCTATAACTCCACAGGCTCCTCTGTCCATGGGATTTCCCAGGCAAGAACCCTGGTGTGGGTTGTCATTTCCTTCTCCAGGGGATCTTCCTGACCCAGGGATCAAATCCACATGGCCTAATTGATAGGTGGGTTCTTTACCACTGAGCCACCTGTGAGGCCAAAGACTACATTATTCCCCTATAAAGCAGCTGTAACTGTAATAATTTCAAGCTGGAAATATTATTTTATATAAATTTATTATAAATTAAATGGTAACATTGGTGACAGAATTATTTAAGAGAAGCCTCTCTTCCCAGTAATGTCTTTTCCCTTGATTTTCCCATAAATTTATGTCATTCCTATAGGGCGTGTCAGTAGCTCTTCATCTGCATTTTTCTAAAGGGTTATACTAGTCATATGAGTATCTAGAAGAAGTACATTCCAGGTAGGGAAGTGCAAATGTCCTAAGGTGGTATGTTTTAAGATCTCCCTAGTTCCAATAATATATTTGCTTTTCTACCAGTACTGAAGAAAGGATCGAAACCACAGACTGTACCTCTTCTTTCCCTTCTTCATATCACAAGTTTACTTGGCCCTTCTGAGCCCTGGTCCATCTCATGCTTCTTTGCAATATCTTTCCTCAGCAATGTTATGCATCCTACATAGACAGTCTCAAATGCCTCTTAAGCTATCTCCTTGATCTCTAACTCTCACTATTCTGATCATGATCTTTTCCTTTCAGTAGCTCCCTACTCCTTGCTGGATAAAATATAGATTTCTTAGCATTTAAGAATTTCTCATATTTGCTTTATCATCTACCTTTTTTATCTTCATGCTCCCAACTCTCTCTTGCCAGGACATAATTGGACCAGAAACTTCCTGCACGATTTTGGGTGCAGACACCATGAATATATAATCAAGTAAGATGAACTTGCAACTGAACCTTCCAGGAAAAAAGAGAATATACAGTTGATTGGAATTACACATCACAGTGTTCAAGTTTCATAAATCTTGGCTATGTGAGGGGCTACAGAGATAGGTATGGGGACTTTCCTGGTGGTCCAGTGGTTAAGAATCTATGCTTCCACTAAAGGAAGCATGGGTTCGATTCCTGGCCAGGGAACTAGGATCCCACATGCCACAGAGTGCAGTCAAACAATGAAAACAAAATAAAACAAACAACAAAAACTAGAGAGAAGTATAATTGACTACACTTTTCTCCAGAAAGATTTGTTAGCATTAATATAAGTAAAAATTGACTCTGGGACTACTAATTTACTTGCATGCTAATATGATAATAAAAGTAATAAAAATAATGATGCTAATAACTATCACTGAGTGATTATTATAAATTTGGCACTGTGGTTAATACTTTATTTGATTTATCTTGTTTCCTTATAAAACCCCATGAAGTAGAGTTTAAATTATTGTCTTTGTTTTCAGTTGAAGAAACAGAAGATACTTTTTGTTTTAGAAGATGGCAGAGGAATAGGACTGGGAGAACACTTTCTCCCCTACAAATTCATCAAAAGAACATTTCAATGCTGAGTAAATTGTGCAAAACAACTTTTGAATGCTGGCAGAGGACATCAGGCACCAAGAAAAGCAGATCATTGTCTTCAAAAACAGGTAGGAAAAAATATAAAAGATGAAAAAAGAGACAAAGGAGGTAGGGAAGGAGCTCTGTCCTGGGAAGGGAGTCCCATCCCAGGGAAGGGAGTCTTGAGAGAAGTTTCCAAACACCAGGAAACACTCTCGCTGCTGAGTCTGTGGCGAGCCTTGGAAACACAGAGGGCAATGTAACAGGGAAGAAAAATAAATAATTAATTAAAACCAACAGATTATGAGCCCAGTGGTAACTCCCCCAGCAAAGGAGCAGCACAGATGCCTGCATCCGCTGTTAGCAAGTGGGGGCTGGGCAGGGAGGCGCAGGCTGCAGTGCTTTTTAAAAATTGGGCCAGAATGCCCCGAGTATAACCAGAGTGAACTAACTTGGGCTAGCATACCAGACTGTGGGATAGCTACCACGGGAAAAGCTCTAACATAAGACACCACCAGGACCATGCACAGAACAAAGGATGGAACAGAAATAGCTGGCTGCAGACCATCCACCTCCAGTGACAGGCAGCCAGAGCTGGAAGGGCTGGAAGGGGGAAATCGCAGCCCCGGAGAGACTTTACCTACCAAACTGCAAGCAGGCTTCTTTGCTAAGACTTCTTGGGATCCTGGACAGTCACCATCCACCTGACAAGGGGCACCAGGGGTACACCCAGAAAACTGAGCAGCAGGGCAGAGAAGGTGATAAGTCGCAGCGACCACACTCGCCAAACACCTGAGCTACTCGGTCCTGGGAAGGGCACAAAATGCAGGCCCAACCGAAACTGCGCCTGTAAGGGCTACCTGAGTGCCGAACCTGAGCAGCTTAGACCGGGGAGGTGCATGCAGCCTAGGGCCAGCCTCAGACGGTTCCCGGCAGAGCAACCTAGAGCCTGAGCGGTGTGCGCCATGTGCAGGGGCAGGCCCAGAGTGGCTGAGACACTGCGAGCACATGCCAGTGTTATATGTTTGCAGCATCCCTCCCTCCCCACAGCGTGACTGAACAAGTGAGCTTAAAAAAAGTGTCCACCACCACCCTTCTTGTGTCAGGGCGGAAATCAGAAACTGAAGAGACCAGCAAACAGAAGTTAAACAGAGGGAACCGCCTTGGAAGTGACCCCACACTGCCCACAACACCAGAGAATGTCCCAGATATATCTTTACTATTTTTATGACCATTCTCTTTTTTTTTCCTGTTAATGTTGTTTGATTGTTTTTTCTTTTCTTTTTCTTCTTTTTTTTTAACTTTAAAAAATTTTAAGTCCTCTATTTCTCATTTAATTTTAATTTTTATAACGTACTATTACTTTTCCAAAAAAAAAGACCCTTTTTTAAATCAAACGCCATATATATTTTTTTATGGTTTTTGTTGTTGTTTTTTAATAATTCTCATGACTTTTTTTTTTCTTCTTCTTCTTCTTTTCTTTAATATTGTATTTTTGAAAATCCAACCTCTACTTTAGATTTTTAATCTTTGCTTTTTGGTGTTTGTTGCCAATTTTGTACATTTAAAAACCCAGTCTTCAGTACCCAATTTTACCTGAGAACAAGATTACTGGCTTGACCACTCTCTCCTCCTTTGGACTCTCCTTTTTCTCCACCAGGTTGTCTCTGTCTCCTCCCTCTCCCTTCTCTTCTCTATTCAACTCTGTGAATCTCTGTGTGTTCCAGATGGTGGAGAACACTTAGGGAACTGGTACTGGCAGGATCTGTCTCTCTCCTTTTCATTTCCCTCTTTTATCCTCCTGGCCAACTTTGTCTACTTTCTCCCTCTCCTCTTCCCTGTATAACTCCGTGAATATCTCTGAGCAGTCCAGACTATGGAGTGCACATAAGGAAGTGATTACTGGCTAGCTTGCTCTCTCCTCTTTTGATCCCACCTCTTCTCATTCCAGTCACCTCTAACTACCCTCTCCCTCTTCTCTTCTCCATGTAACTCAGTGAACCTCTCTGGGTGTCCCTCAATGTGGAGAAACTTCTCATCTTTAACCTAGATGTTTTATCATTGGTGCTGTAGAGATGGAGAAGTCTTGAGGCTACTGTAAAAATAAAACTGAAAACCAGAAGCAGGAGGCTTAAGTCCTAATCCTGAGAACATCAGAGAAGTCCTGATTTCAGGGAACCTTAATCGATAGGAGTTCATCAAGCACCTCAATACCTACACAGAAACCAAGCTCCACCCAAGTTCCAGAGCAAGACATACCATGCAAATTCTCCAGCAACACAGGAACACACCCCTGAGCTTCAATATACAGGCAGCTCAAAGTTACTCCAAAACCATAGAAATCTCATAACTCATTACTGGACACTTCATTGCACTCCAGAGAGAAGAAATCCAGCTCCACCCACCAGAACTCCGACACAAGCTTCCCTAGCCAACAAACCTGGACAAGCCACTGATAAAACCCCACCCACAGCGAGGAAACTCCATAATAAAGAGAACTCCACAAACTGCCAGAATATAGAAAGGTCACCCCAAACGCAGCAATATAACCAAGATGAAGAGACAGAGGAAAACCCAGCAGGTAAAGGAACAGGATAAATGCCCACCAAACCAAACAAAAGAGGAAGAGATAGGGAATCTATCTGAGAAAGAATTCCGAATAATTATAGTGAAAATGATCCAAAATCTTGAAATCAAAATGGAATTACATATAAATAGCGTGGAGACAAAGATTGAGAAGATGCAAGAAAGGTTTAACAAGGACCTAGAAGAAATAAAAAAGAGTCAATATATAATGAATAATGCAATAAATGAGATCAGAAACACTCTGGAGGCAACAAATAGTAGAATAATGGAGGCAGAAGATAGGATTAGTGAAATAGAAGATAGAATGGTAGAAATACATGAATCAAAGAAGAAAAAATAAAAATGAATTAAAAGAAATGAGGACAATCTCAGAGACCTCCAGGACAATATGAAATGCTCCAACATTCGAATTATAGGAGTCCCAGAAGAAGAAGACAAAAAGAAAGACCATGAGAAAATACTTCAGGAGATAATAGTTGAAAACTTCCCTAAAATGGGGAAGGAAACCATGACCCAAATCCAAGAAACCCAGAGAGTTCCAAACAGGATAAACCAAAGGCGAAACACCTCAAGACACATATTAATCAAATTAACAAAGATCAAACACAAAGACCAAATATTAAAAGCACCAAGGGGAAAAAAACAAATAACACACAAGGGGATTCCCATAAGGATAACAGCTGATCTTTCAACAGAAACGCTTCAGGCCAGGAGGGAATGGCAAGACATCCTTAAAGTGATGAAAGAAAATAACCTACAGCCCAGATTACTGTACCCAGCAAGGATCTCATTCAAATATGAAGGACAAATCAAAAGCTTTACAGACAAGCAAAGCTGAGAGAATTCAGCACCACCAAACCAGCACTCCAACAAATGCTAAAGGATCTTCTCTAGACAGGAAACACAAAAAGGCATATAAACCCGAACCCAAAACAATAAAGTAAATGGCAACAGGATCATACTTATCATAATTACCTTAAACGTAAATGGGTTGAATGCCCCAACCAAAAGGCAAAGATTGGCCAAATGGATACAAAAACAAGACCCCTATATAAGCTGCTTACAAGAGACCCACCTCAAAACAAGGGACACATACAGACTGAAAGTGGAGAGCTGGATAAAGATATTCCACGCAAATAGAGACCAAAAGAAAGAAGGAGTAGCAATACTCATATCAGATAAAATAGGCTTTAAAACAAAGGCTGTGAAAAGAGACAAAGAAGGCCACTACATAATGATTGAAGGATCAATCCAAGAAGAAAATATAACAATTATAAATATATAAGCAACCAACATAGGAGCACCACAACATAAGACAAATACTAACAAGTATGAAAGAGGAAATTAACAATAACACAATTATAGTGGGAGACTTTAATACCCCACTCACACCTATGGACAGATCAACTAAACAGAAAATTAACAAAGAAACACAAACTTTAAATGATACATTAGACCAGTTAGACCTAATTGATATCTATAGGACATTTCACCCCAAAACAATGAATTTCACCTTTTTCTCAAGTGCTCATGGAACATTCTCCAGGATAGATCACATCCTGGGCCATAAATCTAACCTTGATATATTCAAAAAAATTGAAATCATTCCAAGCATCTTTTCTGACCATAATGCAGTAAGATTAGATCTCAATTACAGGAGAAAAACTATTAAAAATTCCAACATATGGAGGCTGAACAACACACTTCTGAATAACCAACAAATCACAGAAGAAATCTAAAAAGAAATCAAAATATGCACAGAAATGAATGAAAATGAAAACACAACAACCCAAAACCTGTGGGACACTATAAAAGCAGTGCTAAGAGGAAAGTTCATAGCAATACAGGCATACCTCAAGAAACAAGAAAAAAGTCAAATAAATAACCTAACTCTACACCTAAAGCAACTAGAAAAGGAAGAAATGGAGAACCCCAGAGTTAGTAGAAAGAAAGACATCTTAAAAATTAGGGCAGAAATAAATGCAAAAGAAACAAAAGAGACCATAGCAAAAATCAACAAAGCCAAAAGCTGGTTCTTTGAAAGGATAAATAAAATTGTCAAATCTTTAGCCAGACTCATCAAGAAACAAAGGGAGAAAAATCAAATCAATAAAATTGGAAATGAAAATGCAGAGATCACAAGAGACAACACAGAAATACAAAGGATCATAAGAGACTACTATCAGCAATTATATACCAATAAAATGGACAACTTAGAAGAAATGGACAAATTCTTAGAAAAGTACAACTTTCCAAACTGAACCAGGAAGAAATAGAAAATCTTAACAGACCCATCACAAGCACAGAAATTGAAACTGTAATCAGAAATCTTCCAGCCAACAAAAGCCCAGGTCCAGACGGCTTCACAGCTGAATTCTACCAAAAAGTTAGAGAAGAGCTAACACCTATCCTACTCAAAATCTTCCAGAAAATTGCAGAGGAAGGTAAACGTCCAAACTCATTCTATGAGGTCACCATCACCCTAATACCAAAACCTGACAAAGATGTCACAAAAAAAAGAAAACTACAGGCCAATATCACTGATGAACATAGATGCAAAAATCCTCAACAAAATTCTAGCAATCAGAATCCAACAACACATTAAAAAGATCATACACCATGACCAAGTGGGCTTTATCCCAGGGATGCAAGCATTCTTCAATATGTGCAAATCAATCAATGTAATTCACCACATTAACAAATTGAAAAATAAAAACCATATGATTATCTCAATAGATGCAGAGAAGGCCTTTGATAAAGTTCAACATCCATTTATGATAAAAACTCTCGAGAAAGCAGGAATAGAAGGAACATACCTCAACAT
Source organism: Capricornis sumatraensis (assembly GCF_032405125.1). Taxonomy (NCBI): domain Eukaryota; kingdom Metazoa; phylum Chordata; class Mammalia; order Artiodactyla; family Bovidae; genus Capricornis; species Capricornis sumatraensis. The sequence continues at coordinate 23,085,448 of NC_091086.1, forward strand.
AATAAAAGCTATATATGACAAACCCACAGCAAACATCATCCTCAATGGTGAAAAATTGAAACCATTTCCCCTAAAGTCAGGAACAAGACAAGGGTGCCCACTTTCACCACTACTATTCATCATTGTTCTGGAAGTCTTGGCCACAGCAATCAGAGCAGAAAAAGAAATAAAAGGAATCCAAATTGGAAAGAAGAAGTAAAATCTCACTGTTTGCAGATGACATGATCCTCTACATAGAAAACCCTAAAGACTTCACCAGAAAATTACTAGAGCTCATCAATGAATATAGTAAAGTTGCAGGATATAAAATCAACACACAGAAATCCCTTGCATCCCTATACACTAATAATGTGAAAGTAGAAAAAGAAATTAAGGAAACAATTCCATTCACCATTGCAACAAAAAGAATAAAATACTTAGGAATATATCTACCTAAAGAAACTAAAGACCTATATATAGAAAATTATAAAACACTGATGAAAGAAATCAAAGAGGACACTAATAGATGGAGAAATAAACCATGTTTATGGATAAGAAGAATCAATATAGTGAAAATGAGTATACTACCCAAGCAATCTACAGATTCAATGCAATCCCTATCAAGTTACCAACGATATTTTTCACAGAGCTAGAACAAATAATTTCACAATTTGTATGGAAATACAAAAAACCTCTAAGAGCCAAAGCAATCTTGAGAAAGAAGAATGGAACTGGAGGAATCAACCTGCCTGACTTCAGGTTCTACTACAAAGCCACAGTCATCAAGACAGTATGGTACTGGCACAAAGACAGAAATATAGATCAATGGAACAAAATAGAAAGCCCAGAGATAAATCCACACACCTATGGACACCTTACCTTCGACAAAGGAGGCAAGAATATACAATGGAGTAAAGACAATCTCTTTAACAAGTGGTGCTGGGAAAACTGGTCAACCACTTGTAAAAGAATGAAACTAGATCACTTTCTAAAACCACACACAAAAATAAACCCAAAATGGATTAAAGATCTAAATGTAAGACCAGAAACTATAAAACTCCTAGAGGAGAACATAAGCAAAACACTCTCCAACATAAATCACAGCAGGATCCTCTATGATCCATCTCCCAGAATACTGGAAATAAAAGCAACAATGAACAAATGGGATCTAATTAAAATTAAAAGCTTCTGCACAACAAAGGAAACTATAAGCAAAGTGAAAAGACAGTCTTCTGAGTGGGAGAAAATAATAGCAAATGAAGCAACTGACAAACAACTAATCTCAAAAATATACAAGCAACTTATGCAGCTCAAGTCCAGAAAAATAAACGACCCAATCAAAAAATGGGCCAAAGAACTAAATAAACATTTCTCCAAAGAAGACATACGGATGGCTAACAAACACATGAAAAGATGCTCAACATCACTCATTATAAGAGAAATGCAAATCTAAACCACAATGAGGTACCATCTCACACCAGTCAGAATGGCTGCGATCCAAAAGTCTACAAGCAATAAATGCTGGAGAGGGTGTGGAGAAAAGGGAAGCCTCTTACGCTGTCGGTGGGAATGCAAACTAGTACAGCCACTATGGAGAACAGTGTGGAGATTCCTTGAAAAATTGCAAATAGAACTGCCCTATGACCCAGCAATCCCACTGCTGGGCATACACACAGAGGAAACCAGAATTGAAAGAGACACATGTACCCCAATGATCATTGCAGCACTGTTTATAATAGCCAGGCCATGGAAACAACCTAGATGTGCATCAGCAGAGGAATGGATAAGAAAGCTGTGGTACATATACACAATGGAGTATTACTCAGCCATTAAAAAGAATACATTTGAATCAGTTCTAGAAGGACTTTTTTCATAAAATGCCCACAGTTTTATATGTTACTAAAACTGACACATCCTTCACAGATTTTACTGATGAATTAAAGGGGCAGGAATTCTCCTACTGAAAGCTAGAGCAAAAGTCTTAAGCAATCATCTAGTGGAATAACTACGGGAGGTCCACATGTTGGCACACATGTAATTTTGCATAATCTCATTTTCCCATGAAGTTAGGAGGAGAGTTTCATAAAGAAATAACTTGCATATTGATTATAATTACACAATACTGTTTCTGCTCTATGAGTAATATTTGACTTCACAGCTCAAGGAATGAACTCTGGCCCTTCAAATTCAAGAAAGAAATTAGGATAACTACTACTTTAGAGGACTCTCTATGTTGAAGGACTATAAATCCTTTGGATTGAACAATTATGGTAGTCTAAACCCCTGGGTTTAGAACTGGAAGAGAGAATTCAGCCAGATTTTATCCTCTGCAAATTACTAGAAAAGCAAGTCAAAAAAAAAAAAAAAACTCATCTAATTGATGATGTACAGTATCCCTGATAAACAAAGCATGACATAATTAATGCAACAGAATAAAACTGGCAATATCACAGTATCAGAAAAAGAATGTTGTGTGCAAAGCAATGGGATTTATAACTGGGTAATTAGGGGAAATATTTTAATAATTGGAATATCAAGAAGGTCATCACTTTTACACAAAAAGTATAAGACATATGTTAAAGATGACATATTAACTCAATATGTCAAGAGAAAAATTGGTCACTTACTGCTTTGGAAGTAAAAAAAAAAATGTATAGCAGAATAATTTCTCTCTCATTGATCATTCAGATTCAGATGATAAGTCTAAAGCATTTTAATTCAATTCATTATATCCTAAGTCACGGACTATATAGTTATAAGAATCAATTAGATTAGAAACTCCTCAAATTCAGGAATTGAGTATCTAGTGAAGAACTTTTGGTAAATACGGAAGTAGTATATATGATGACTTAAAAATCAGTAGGCACTCAATAAGGGCTTTCAGGCTTCCCTGGACCCCCTTCCTGAAGACTCTGGCAGGGCCTCTGCCCTTGCCCCTGGGCAATACATTGACCGACACCCAGCAATGGGTGGACCAGCTCAATGAGGACCAGCAGTAAGACAATCAGGGAGCTGGGCATGTCATCCAGCTATGTGGAGTGGCTAAAAGTCATGTCCCTGCTAGCCAGGGCCTGAGAAAACATGGCCCACCAGAGAAGGGAATGACAAACCACTTCCATAGTCTTGCCTTGAGAGCTCCATGAACATAATGAAAAGGCAAAAATATACGACACCAGAAGATGAGCACCCCCAGGTCAGTAGGTGTCCAATATGCTACAGTGGAAGAGCGGAGAAATAATGAAGAGGCTGGGCCAAAGCAAAAACATCGCTCTCAGTTGTGGATGTGTCTGGTGATGAAAGGAAAGTTCAATGCTGTAAAGAACAATACTGCATGGGAACCTAAAACGTTAGGTCCATGAATCAAGGTAAATTGGATGGGATCAAGCAGGAGATGACAAGAGTGAACATTGACATCTTAGGAATCAATGAACTAAAATGGACAAGAATGGGAGAATTTAATTCAGATGGCCATTACATCTGCTACTGTGGGCAAGAATCCCTTAGGAGAAATGAAGTAGCCCTCATAGTCAACAAGAGTCCAAAACAGTGTACTTGGATGCAATCTCAAAAATGACATAATGGTTTGTTTCTGAGGCAACCAGTCAACATTGAATAAATAGATTTCTGCTTTAGGCAATTTATGTCCATAAGCTTGAGCCAATACTCCAGAACTTGGTTTCACATAGAAATTTTTGAATTTTACATTCGATTTTTCAAATGGTATTTCTATATAAATGCATAAAATATCTGCATTTAAGTACCTATCTAAGTATCTATCCCCATGCTTACCAGCATACCTCATTGCAAGTATCTATGTGCCAGGTTCCAATTAGCACTGATAAGATACACAGGAGTTTAGCTCTGTAGCTCACTTAGCAAATAGTGCACATACCATAGTCCAGAAGGCTTTGGTTAAGTATTTGCCAAAGAGTGCAACACATTTTACAAAGCAATATAACTTGTAGAAAATCACTAGCCTCAGGACAGAATACGATTTCCATCCCTCTGTGATCCATATTTATTTGCAGTGGAGAGTTGTACATTGATCCATTGTGCAGTGAATCTCTGTCTCTTTGGCCACTATTGATTTCAATTTACCCAATAAGCAAGGTTCACAGACTTAGTTTGAAATGGGTTGAAAGTATATGGACTGCCAAAGAATAACTATTTATCAAGGGAGCCCTGGAGTCATTGGATGAAATTTATTTGCCGGTTGCCTGGCACAGTCGACTACACCTATCAGAGTTAGACGATTATAGGAATAGGAATGTTTCAACTGAATAAGCTCCTTAATTCCTCCTCCTATTCTAATGCTCCAAGAAACTTCAAGCCATCTACTCTTAACTCTTTTAAACAATCAGGTATCTGTATCTTCTTACTATGTGTAACAAACTGAACTAACAGTCAAAAGAGGGGTCCTAGTGACAGCCATTAAGTTACTTTGAGCCTCAGAATATCTGCATGCCACTTTGTTCCAATTTCTTCAACTGTACAATGTATATGGCAGCAGCTGTTCTTTTCAAACTTACCATCATCCGCATCTTTCTCTACTTTACAGGGAAACACTGAAGATAATTGGGGGAAAAATGGACTCTATGTCCTAGCAGGCAGTTATTTCAGTGGCTCTGTTAAGAACATAAAGGGCTCCTACATTCCTTCTGTAGATTCTTTTAATGTCACATTTGAGCAACCCTTTCAGATGGTAAAAGCATCTGCTTGCAATGCAAGAGACCTGGGTTCAACCCCTGGGTGGGGAAGATCTGGGGAAGGAAATGGCAACCCACTCTGGTACTCTTGCTTGGAAAATTCCATGGATGGAGGAGCCTGGTGGGCTACAGTTCATGGGGTCACAAAGAGTTGGACACAACTGAGCAACTTCACTTTCACTTCCTTAACCAAATATCTCTAATATCTAATAACAAAAATAGGGAGTTGTACTAACTTTAAAGTTATAAGTTTTAGTTCCTAACTTTCTGATCAGAAGATCAGCTCTTCTGATGCTGGTCAGTTCCCACTTGGCATCTACCTTTCCAAATGAACTTAGGGTGCCACTCTCAAACAGAATCAAAGATAAATTCAGCCTGTCTCTGTTCCTTGCCTTCGTACCTCTGCCCAAATCTAGTCTACTTACATTTCACCATTTCTCCCACTGCAATGCCCCGTAAGTCTGACTTCTCTTAATGTCACATATGTCTTCTTTGACCCTTATTATTTAAAAAAATTATCACAGAGATATAAGTAATCACTCCTACATCTCATTATTGACAGAATTATCTTTTAAAACACCAAACTAATTATGTCATTCTCCTCCTCACAAGCCTCCAGTGGCTTCTCACCACTTACAAAGTCCAAAATCATCAGAATGTCAAATAAAGCCCTTCAACATCTGGCATATCTCTTAGATGATATTGTTGTTGCTATTTAGTTGCTAAGTCATGTCTGACTCTTTTGCAACCTCATGAACTAGAGCCTACCAGGATCCACTGTCCATGAGATTTTCTGGGCAAGAATACTGCAGTGGATTGCCATTTCCTTCTCCTTCCTGACCCAGGAATCAAACCCATGTTTCCTGTATTGGCAGGTGGATTCTTTACCTCTGAGCCATCAGAGAAACCCCACTCTCTCACCTACACTCTCAGAATGACTGAATTCTAGTTATACTTCACTGCTCACTCACATAGGTTCGGTCTCCCTAGAAGAAGACTTCTGGATGGGGTGGAGATGTAATTTGGAAGGTGGTGCCAGAATGCACCAGATGGAGATGTGAACTGAAAATGCCAAGAGAAAAAAGTCAGAGTATGCTAATGAGTGATTAACATATGGGCTTATATGTGCACAATTCCTCACAGATTCTCAGTGACCATATGGAGCACACCTCAAAACTATTCTACCCAAAAGGCAAGGACCCTGTGATATTCATCCTTTAACTTCCACCTGTCATATTTTGAGGGCAGTTACAGAGTGCATTAACTCCTTGATACTTCCAGCCTGCAGGCTGAGGACACACTTGTGGCCAGCCTTCAGGCAGAACTGAAATGCTAGCCAGGACACCAAGAGTAGCGGTAACATGCATAAATCTGCAAATACGCCTGTTCCTTCCTACCTCTGCCATGCTTTTCTGTCTGTTCATCTTTAACACTGTTTTCTCTATCTGAAGTGCCTTTGCCCTACTTCTCCTCCAGGTAAAACACTCTACATCCCTGAAGAAGATGAAGAAGAAGAAGACTTCTTCACATGTATCAGGCTTGCTGGACTTTGTCTCCTGGGGTGCATAAGATTCTATACAGACTTGTGGCAGAACAGTAGCTTCATATCTATAAATACATTCTTACTTCCATCCCTTCCCTAATCAGTCTCATCTCCCACGTTTGCATTAGTAACAAGTCCTTCACTTTGATTGCATTTCCTCAAACAGAAAGCTTCAGGGTACAGATGCAGAGCATAGAGCTCTAACGGCCTTGGGAGAATATTCAGTTCAATCTTTCATCTCACAGATGAGACATGTCTTGGTCAGTTTGTGCTCCTATTACAGAATACTATAGACTGAGCATCTTAAACAACAAAAAGTTTTTTTTTTCATTGTTTTGAAGCCTGGGCAATCTAAGACCCAGGTGCAGGCCAGTTTGGTTCCTAATGAGAGCTGTCTTCATGGTTTACAAAAGGGCATCTTCTCACTGTGTCCTCACATGATGGAGAAAGATTGTCCTTCTCATATCTCTTCTTATAGCAGGGTCTTTCATTTTTTGCAGTACAGAGAGGCTGAGAATTTTCTCCAAACATAGCAAATCCTTTTTGCTTAATGATCCTATTTTAAAGTTCTCTCTTTTTTCACATTTTTACTGTAAACAAGAGAAACCAAGCCACTCCAACATTTTGCATAGAAACCTAGCTAAGTATGCATTTTATCTTTCCCAAATTCTATCTTCCACAAGGAAGAGGAAATTTGGTCTATATCTCTCCTCTATCCTTTCCAGGCTCTCACCAGTATCACCCTTAAAATTCTCCTTACAACAATCTCACCTTCTTCTAGAATGCACTCAAAACTCATCCAGCTTCTATTAGCCCATTCCGTTTCACCTTTTTAGGTATTTGTTACCCTAAACCGAATGGCTTAAACAAGCATTTGTTTCTCATCATTCTGGGGGCTGGAAGTCTGAAGTCAATATGTCAGCACGGTCAGTTTCTTGATGCATTTCACTCCCTGGTTTACAGACAGCCATCTTATCTCTTTGTGTTTTCATGGCAGAAAGACAGATAGCCAGTTATCTGGGCTCTTCTTACAAAGGTATCAATCTCATTCATGAGAACTCCATCCTCATGTTCTAGTTACCTCCCAACAACCTAATTCTAAATGCTATGTTGGGATTAAGATTCAACATATGAATTTGGGAGGAGCACAGACATGCAGCCCACTGCACATGCCTACCTGGATGCCTATTAACCCCAGTCCTAATTCTGTCTCATCAATAACCCTGCCATCCTTCTCTGATATACTTCCCATATGACGGTATGTTTTATTTATATCATATATTTACTGTATACTGCATATTTACCATACAATATGCCATCTCTTGCTAAGTAAGGAAGCTGCTTAAGATTTAATCTTTGTCTTAAATATATTTAGATCCCTATAGTACCTTACACATGTTTTCTGAATAAATTAATGGACAAATGAACACAAAAGTGAATGAAGAGCAAAAAGAAACCAACCCTCTGCAACTGAGAAAATTAGACATTGTAAACTGAGCGTACTCTTACTTCAGAGATGAGTAACAATTTCACATAAAACTAGTGTCCCTTATAAGAATATAGGTATATAATTCTAAGGTGATTCTCAAACTAATCTTTAAGTAATTTCTGGATGTTTTAATGACTTGATGCAATGGATAGTATTTTTCCTTCCACCATGAGGATAGATAGTACCTGAAAAAAGACGACTTGGTACATTTCTTCCTTCACCCTGGGGTCATACAAATTGGGAGAAAAACAAGCACAAGGCTGATATCAAACATAGTTAAAGTGCTTACTTAAAGTTTTTTGAAGTACTTTTATTGTTACTATTATAATACTGAGCTTAGAGTTCATAATAGTATTTTGGTTTTCCTATTTGCTGTGTAACAAACTCCAGTGGAACACTGAGATACAATAAGCAGAGAGGTCTAAAGCGTAAGTTTTAGAAAAGTTAAAGGAAAAATAATCCTGTCTTTTGATACAGCAATGGTAAGAAAATAGAAATAGCTATTTATTTCTGACAGTATGAAGCATTTGAGTCAGTAGATATACTTTGCTTTCTTCCTTTTTATATTTCTTCAAATCTTTAATGATTTTTTTAAGCTTAAAGAAATGTCCCTCATCTATATTATACCTAATCATTGAGAAACTTTCTTTTTGGAAATGATCATTTTTAAGCTTAATTTTATGCTGTGTATTTATTTAAGAATAATTGTCTTCACTCACATCAATGATAAGTATTTCTCTCTGCTTTAAAAAAGTAAAATAGGCTTTTTATACTATTGAGGATATTTCTAGTTTAAAAATCATTGTTTGAAGGATAAAAAAAAGCTTCTGGAATCTACTTAAGAAGTATAAATAGGAAATAAAATTTGCTAATGATTGAGGGGCTGTTAGCAAATGTGATGCTTCAGATGAAAAACTTTTCAGGGATTTTTTTGGGTGCTTTATCTATTGCTATGAAAGTAAATAATATGCCCCCAAAATTCTGCTATTTCATGGAAGTATTATGTCTCAAGACACCTTTACTTAGGGCATTTGTAGAAATACACTTCTTTAACTTGTAAATTGAAAAGTTTCCACTGGAGAGAAGCAGTTGCTAGCCAAATCCAAACATTAATCTTATGCATAATAACAAACAGTGATGACAATAGCAAAAATATGAGAACAATAATTTCAATGCTTTTGTAACTTATCTTTAAAATTCAAAGTGTCCCAAACCACAGGACACTTTAGTTGCAATTTAGAAACTGTTGGATGTTGTTTTAGTTCTTTCAGGCAAGCATAACTTAGTATATCAAAGGGTATCCTCAGGGTCTACATGAGTTTTAATGAACTCATAGGAGAAATAATAGAAAAACATTGAGCTTGATCTATTCCCCAAGTGACTTTCAAGAGTTAGAGCAAAGTGTCAATAATTCAAAGGCCACAGCCTTCTGGGAGGCTCTTTGTTCAGGAAAAGACACACCCTGCTGGCTCAATTTTTGGTATTCTCTTTCTCACTAAAAATTCAGCAGTCTTAATTTCTGAAATCAAATTAATATGTTAGTTTCAAACAAAATGAAGAAACTTCATGCAACAAAAATAGAAAAGCAAAACAAAATTTAATTCTTTTTCCAGAAGCACTTATATAGACATATTCATGGGTATGAATGTGGTCTTTGGGAATAATAACCTGAAATTATATATTTTAGAATCATTAACTGATACTATCCATAGAAAGAAGTTTCTTCCAAAATATATAATACGTATTTCTCTTAAATCTGCAACATTTCAATTTGCTAAGGAGTGAAGTTTTTAATAGTGTGAAAAATTAGAAAGCAAAGCATTTGATCTTGCTTACTCAGCAAAATTTGGCCAGGGGGGGAAAATTATGTTGAAAATTGAAAAGTCAATGGTAATCACAGACTTTTCTCATCTTTAATTAGGAAATGGGATAAGTATCTTATTCTGTTGCTATTATATCAACAATATTTGATATTTTGATTTGCAAAATATGGATGCGATTACTGCCCAACTTGTATCCACATCTCTTTCAATATAATTTCACAGATCTTCTCATCAAGAAATTAGTTTTCCTAGTACTTAGCCTGCCTTATGAATTTTCTTAGCTAGTTGAATGTGGCAAAACTGTTATGTGTCAGTTCTAAGCCTAAGCCTTTTTCTGTACCTTTGTATGCAGTCTTGATCAGCTGCTATATGAAAAACCAGAGCTAGTCTCCTAGCTGATGAGAGACAAGAGCATTCATCACCTGGGTTGTTTTGGGTTGTCAGCTAGTCAACCACCTGAAATGTTAGTGAGACCATGCTAGACCAACCAGCCAACCTGCCAGCAAAATGCAGATACACAAGCAATCCTAGCAGGGACTGGCTGATCTGGGTCAGATGAGCAGATCTGTTGCCAGAGCTGCTCCAGATCTTTTGGCTCAAAACTCATCAACTCCCCACCTTTAGCAGGAGTGTCCTTGCTCAAAATCTGCCAAACCCAACACCACCTTTAGAAAGAGTGAGCATGAATCTTTAAGTTAAAATGTTTCAGAGATAACAAAGAAATCTGGGCTGGGCTAGGACCTGAGCAGGGTCCATATGACTTAATTTGGTAACAGATTCATCTAGTTAACACTCACTTGTGAACAAACTAAATGGTTATATTATTTTTTAACTGAATTTTTTATATAATTTTTTTTCAAAATGTGTGCCATGTTGTGTTGGCTTCTGCTATATAGCAATACAAATCAGCCATTATACATACATCCCCTCGCCTCTCCCCTCTCTCGCATCCCCCATCCTGTCCCTCCAGCTCATCACAGAGCGCCAGACTGGGCTCCTGTGCTGCACAGCAACCTCTCACCAGCTATCTATCCTACACCTGATAGTGTATACATGTCAATGCTACCTTCTCCATTCATCCCACTCACTCCCTCCCTCACTGTATCCCATATGTGCATTCTCTACATCTGAGTCTCCACTCCTTTCCTACAGATGGGTTCATCAGTACCATCTTTCTAGATTCCGTACATATGTGTTAATATACTATATTTGTTTTTCTTTTTCTGACTTACTTCACTCTGTAAAACAGGCTCTAGGTTCATCCACCTCACTAGAACTGACTCAAATGCATTCTTTTTATGGCCGAGTAATATTCCATCATAAATATGTACTACATCTTCTTTACCATTCATCTGTAAAGCCACTAAATTAGTTTGCTTTGTCACACTGAAAAAGAAAATTCATGTATCATTAGAAAACTTTATTCATTTTATTGAGGCAGGAGATAAATGGGCAGGAGATAGATAGATAGGCTGAACAATTTCCCCCCTGTGGACAGAAACTCCATAATAGCAGAAACTCCATAAAAGCAGAACGATGGAAGAGGCTGAGCCCTTCCCATATAAGGGATGAAAGACCACATATTCCTCATTCTTCCAACTACACATGCACAGAAAGTCTCCTTGGAGGTCAAAAAGTATAGGTGACATCACCTCATAGTAAGTGATGTCAGCTAACTGCATATGCCTCCTCACTAGACTTCATCTTGGCTAAAAGCTATGAACGCACACATGGGGGGACTCTGAGATACACCAAATATGGACTCATAGCCAGGAAAGTCGAAGTAATTGGCCAAAGGAAACCCAGAAGAAATGCCCCATAAAAGTGATTCAAACCACCACCAGAGTGTGACTCTCTCTGAGTCCACCCATGTGTCTATCTATAAGTACTGTACTCTTTTTCTTCCTAATAAGTATTTGTTGTACTACTTTCTGTCTTTGTGAGAATTCTTTTCCACAAAGCTGAAGGACCGGAGCCTTGCCACTGACCACTGGTCGACTGGCCAGTATTCGGTGCTCCTACCTCTGTGACCCAACTTCAATCACTGGCAGTTAGCTCTCATTTAGAATCTAGCTGAACAAAATTAAGAAAAATATTCCAGTGAAGACATTTATGTTCCAGCTGCTCAAGGTACCTCACTGTATAGTGAAGTAAAAATACAAATTGTTATAAGAACACAAATCTAGAGCTCCTTCTAGTTCTGAATATATGTATGAATGGGTTAGGGGATGAAGTAATACACAAGGATGGGCTCTCTTGTCTCTGCAGTGCTTTTCTCCAATTTCCAGAGATAGTGGGGCAGGGAGTAAGGAAAGGATGAAATTCCAAAGCTTGTTTGTCCCTTGTGCAGCTAGAAGTTGAGATCCAAAGTAAAAGCCTCTTTTACATGCTTTGCAAAACAATGGAAATCAGGTAGGATTCGCACAAGGAAATAATGTGGTTGGTTCAGGGGTTCATAAAATACTCCCATGTGGTTCAGGACATGCTTCCCCCAAATATAGCACCTTGGCACATTGAGTATTTTGAGCTGAAAGAGTTTGAGAACACAGCAGATGGGTGAAGGTCACTCTATCTTCACCTTCCCTGCTTCCCCCTGAGGAGGTCATAAAGATTCCTCTGTCTCCCCCTAAGCAAGTCATAACACTCTTCTGTGATGGGTACCCTCCTCATACCCAGAAGAGAAGAACAGCCTTCTCTCTGAAGAAATGGACCCTGAGAAGTATTTGAACAAACAGGCCTTGCCAAATTCCCCCCAATTTGTTACACTTCTATCCTGCCCTATCACATTTCCTTCTCCAGGACTGTATATTCAGCACCACTCAGATTTAACCATCTCTTTGAGTTTTTCTTTCTTTAAAGTGGCTCCTATGTTACAAAAAAACTAATATTAATCAAATGTTTATGTTTTTCTCCTTAATCTATTAATCTTTATTTCTCAGTATAACTTTCAGATCTAGCCAGAGACTATAAGAGAATTAGAAATAAATTTAAAGAAAAAAAACCTTTTTTCCTCCCCTAATAATTCTTTTCTAAAAAGATTATTTCTTTTAATATTCACTGCCAGTAGGAGCCAAAGAGAGCAGTGGATGTTGAAGGTGAAATTGTTCACAGTAGATGGACAAATTTTATAAACCCAGATATCGGAGGGAAAAAATCTGGAGAAGGTTCCAAGTTCAAGTTATGAGACTTGGGCAGCCCCAGGAGTTTGTATCTTCTAAAAGAGAAGGCATTGTTCAAATATTGTAGTATTATTCTCAGTTTACATGGAAACTAAGGCTCAAAGCCGTAAAGCAATTTACTAACAGTTCCTGCATCATAAATTTCAAACACTGCAATCTAAGCAACAATCTCCTATACTTTCAAACAAGGTTTTTTTAAGAAAATAGAGCTTCAAAGCTAGTGTAGAATATCTTCTTTGCCAACCTAATTCCTTGAGTCTGATATAAAACCCCTTCTTAGGAATGGAAAAACGTGGCTGTAATTTTATTGTCAATCTATTTGCATTGAAAAATAATATAGGCAATTGGCATCCTTGTTACACAGATCCTCCAAAAAATTGCAGCCATCCTTAATTTCTCTGAGAGGAAAAACAGAAGGTACTGCTACTAGAATTTGTTATTAATATTTTAGCATTTATACCAATGTAGTCTCAGCCCTCAGAAAAGATTTTTTAATTTGTAGGTTCTATCAGCTGGAGGCATATTGTCTCTCAAACCTGTGGTTTATATTTTGCATAATCCTTTATTGGACTGAATCTCAGGAGCTTGAATGATGGAGACATTGTTACACAAAGACGCTCAGGACCTCGTAATGTCAAAGCTTCATTTCATTGCTCCCAAAAGTATTACTGCATATATTTAAAATTTTCATTTATCACAGGGAAATTTAAAATTGATTCATAAAAAATCACAATTTTCAAGATTTCAAAGGATAGGAAAATTTTAAGCATAACATTTTACTTCTTAAATGCTGTTTTTCCTCCTCTGATTCTGCCACCTCTGTCTATGTTATCTACTTATTGAAATTTTGTGCCCATCTTATGGGTTTATTGATCAATTAACACTCACGGCATTTTGGGGGATCTGTATATACTAGCCACAGATTTTTTCCATGCAGTAAGCATTGTTTACATATGAATTGTAAATTTATCCAACTAATTTGTTGAAATAATTCCAATGAAACTGTGAAGACTAAGGATACTCAAAATTTATAGTTTCGAGTCCAAAGTAAAATAGATTTTCATCTATTATATAGACAGGATTTCATCAATCTTATCTACAAGTGTTTATATGGATATATTTCCTAAAACTGTATAAATGTTACATTTTTATTCTTTGGCAATATGATGTTACCAAGAAATTGCCTTTTCTTCTGTTACTGTTCCATCTGTCATCTTCATATATGCTTAGTCCTTACCAGTCTCTTGCATTATTTCATTTTGCTCTGTTTTTTTCCCCCCCTTTCATTTTCCTTGGTATATCAATGTCTTAGCGTAGTGCAAATGAAATACCATATTTTATTGCTGTCAATTTACTGTGGTGTTTTGTAGTTTGGTTGTGTATTAAAATATAATCATACTAAAAAAATTAAATGAAATATAAGACATTAGAGGACTTCCATATCCAATTAGTAAATCTTTAAATTATAAAGTAAATTATACCCTGAAATAAAAATTAAAGAATAGCAGTATTTATGAGTCTTTGTTATTGGATTAGCATCTTTTTTTGTAATTTTTTGTTTGTGCTTAGCTCATTTATTTCATCGTCATTCCAAAATATATTATCATTTTCCTGACAAGAGATTGACAAATGAAAATTGGATAGGCTTAATTTTTCTGGAAAAAATGAACATCTTAATAAATATCTGTGTCATACTGTCATAGTAGCTACATTTACAAAACAAGTGCATTTCCTTGAGAATTGAAATTATATTTTTTGTTGCACACACCCTCAGTCATGTCTCACTCTTGTGACTCCATGCACTGCAGCCCATCAGGCTCCTCTGTCCATGGGATTTTCCAGGCAAGAATACTGGAGTGGGTTGCCATTTCCTACTAAATGGGATCTTCTCAACCCAGGGATTGAACTCACACTGACAGGTGGATTCTTTAACAATGAGCTATTACTGTTTGTTAGGTGTTGGTAATCAGTACCAAGTTGTCTGCTAATAATATTCTAGTTGATAAAGACCAGGGAAATTGACACAAATAAAATCATGATAAAGACAATACTAAAGTCCCAACATGGGTTTTCTCATATTTCCAAGGAGTTTGTAAAAAGATATTTATTGAACATCTTCTTTATTCAAGTACTATGCTAGGGATACAGGGACAATAAGACACAGCTCAAGAAGCTCTAAATCTTAGATAGATATATAAGTAACGACTCGATGAAACAGAATGTTCAAAGTGCCATTGGAGAGGGACAAGAGGAATTATCCAGCCTGTAAAACTTTTTACTGCTTCATGACTTAATTCCCTTTGTGTGCTTTGGATATGATATGCTTCACCTCTCTCATGAATGTTTTTGCAAGCTGATCCCAAAAACACATTGATAAAGCTCTGAAATTTGTTACTTGTGTCTGAAAAGGGGAAGTCGCCAGTGGGAATCATAGTCTCGAATTCAAACTACAAAACCCTGGTGAAGAGAGTGGTACTTACAAAGTAATGGAAGAGATAGATAATGCATAAGCACAGGCTACCTTATCTCCATTTTAAGGAGGCGGCATGGGCCGCCTTCCTTTCCTAGAGACCAGTGAGTCAAGAAAATAGAGTGAAAGGCCAGAGTTCTATCTAGTTTCTATGCTGCTAAAATCAAGATCCACAGTATATGACTTTTTGTATAGCCATTCTCTGCAAATACGATAGAACCCAAGTGTGATCAGCACAAAGAAAGGAGCTTGCCGAATCCTTTCTCCAAAAACAGCAACAATCAAGCTTGACAAAATTGTCACAACCATTTCAAGACTCTGGAAATCAACCAAAGTCTAAGGGAAAAAATAAAAACTTATTCCAAGAAAAACCACTAAACCTATGGCAGAAACAGTGACAGTCTATAGATAGCCTTCTTGAGCAAAACTTCGCCAATAACCTTGTCCCGGGTTGGTCACTGCAATAGTTCTGTAATATGGCAAGACAAGTCGTGAGAACCAGCCACTTCGACGCCAGCAGGGGCTCACTAGGTTTGAAGCAGAAATTAGAAAAACTGCACATTCAGGCACACGGGCATAAAGTGGTAGGAATTTTAGCAACAGACAGGGAAAGAGGTTGCAGCACCAGTTGGGGCAAGCAATGGAATGACAGACTAGCCGGGTGTTCAATGGGAAGATAAGGGATCGGTTCAATGTAGGGAAACTTGATAAGTATCCACACACACCTGGCAGTCTGGAAACTGTGCTCATGTGCAAAGCTATACGTGTACAGTCGAGTCCAGAGAGGTCCCCAGCCATCCACTAATCCCTGGCTGAGCATGATGCCACGTGCACGTGCAGGACCCCATGGAAAGCAAAAGCCTGAGATTGCAATACACTCGCAAGCCCACATGCAGACTCACATAAAGATTCCATGAAGATGATGAAAGGGTTACTGTCTCAAGGTATTTGAATACAACCTCTATTTAATCATTGTCTGAGTAACTTCCAAGGAGTAACCACTAGGAAGTTAAGCCTTATAATGACAAAAAAATTTTTTTGAGCAGAAACATTAACAGATGCATTTTGAGGGAGAAACAAACTATACAGAT
Source organism: Capricornis sumatraensis (assembly GCF_032405125.1). Classification (NCBI taxonomy): domain Eukaryota; kingdom Metazoa; phylum Chordata; class Mammalia; order Artiodactyla; family Bovidae; genus Capricornis; species Capricornis sumatraensis. The sequence continues at coordinate 23,101,728 of NC_091086.1, forward strand.
TTAGTTCAAGCAAGTAACTAAGGAAAGCTTAATAGAATCCAGACTTGCTATATTATCTAGAATGTTATTTTTTTTCAATTATGAGAGACATACAAATAAACAGGAATGTGTGGATACAAATGTTGATTTGGCAAAGATTTTAATGTAACTATAAATATACTCAAAGAAATTAAAGAACTTCTTAACAGTTTATTTATAGTACACATTCTATATAATTCACCCACTTTAAGTGTATAATTCAGTGAGTTTTGGTAGATTCACAATGGTAATGTACAACCATTACACAGTCGATTTTAGAACATTTTCATTGCCTCATAAAGAAATGCTGTATTGTATATAATAAGCCATTTATTCTCTACTTCATCCTCCAGTTCCAAGCAATGACTAACCTATTTTCTATATCTATGTGTGTTCAGTCATTTCAGCTGTGTCCAACTCTTTGTGACCCTATAGACTATAGCCTGTCAGGCTCCTCTGTCCATGGGATTCTCCAGGCAAGACTACTGGAATGTTTTACCATTTCCTTCTCAGGTTGAGGAAGTACCTTCTATTCCTAGATTTATTGAGTATTTTATCATGAACGGAGATTAGATTTTGTCAGGTAGGTTGAAAGAATGGCAAAAAATATACAACACAAATTATAAGTTTAACAGAGCTGAAATGCCAGACTAATATCAGACAAAATAACCTTTAATACAGAAAAATGTATATTACTCAAGGCCAATTAATAGTGATAAAGTATTATTTCATTAGGGAAACTTAATAATATAAGCATTAAAAAGAATCCCATATACATGAAACAAAAATTGATATAATTGAAATAAGCAGTAGGCAATTCAATAATAATAGTTTGAGACTTTAATCTGAGTTTCAATAACTGATAGAACAGAAAGATAGAAAATAAGTAAGGATAAGGTCAGCTGACCTAACTGACATCTATAAGAACACTACACACAATACCAGTACTCTTGCCTTGAAAATACCATGAATGGAGGAGCCTGGGAGGCTACCGTCCATGGGGTCAAAAAGAGTCAGACACGATTGAGTGACTTCACTTTCACTTTCACACATAGTAAGAGCAAAATATACATTCTTTTTAGTGAATGTGAACCTTCCTGGGAAAGAACATGTAACAGTCCATAAAAATGTCTCAATAAATTTAAAATGATTGTAAAATACAAAATACATTCTCCAACCACAACAGAATTAGAAGCAATAAAAGAATTTTGAGAGATCTCTAAGCATTTGGAAACTAACTCTAAATAATACATGTCACAGATGAAATCACAAGTATAATTAGAAAACATAATTAAATTGAAATGAAAACACAACAGATTAAAATTTGCATGATGCAACCAAAACATATTTCTTAGAGAGAAATATGTAGAAACCCCTATATTAGCAAAATAGAATGATCACAAATCAATAACCAAAGATCCCACTTTTAAGAAACTATAAAAAGTACAAAAACAGAACCCAAAGCAAATAGAAAATGAAAGTGATAGAGATTAGAAACCAAATAGGTTAAATAAAAGCAGGAAAACAGTGGATTTTAAAAATGAATCAAATAAACCAATTTTATTTTGAAAAGATGGTCAAAATTAGTACATTATACATAGAATGGCCAAAAAACCAGAAAGACACAAATTAGCAATATCAGGAATGCATTTGGACCCTCACACTGCACCATACACAAACACTAACCCAGAATGTGCTCTACACCTAAATATAAAATCTAAAACTATAAAATGACTGGAAGAAAACATCACAGAAAAATCCTTGAGAACTTCAGCAAATAGTTATTGGATATAACACCAAAATATGGTCCATTAAGAAAGACTATCAATGAATGAATTTCATCAAAGATGAAAATACCTGCACTTCAAAATACATTAGTAAAAAAAAAAAAAACAACAACAACAAAATCAAGGCCTGGAAAAAACTATATACAAATCATATATCTGATAAAGAACTTGTATTCAGAATATTAAAAAAAAAACACCCTTACAAATAAATAATTACCTAATAGAAAAGTAGAAGAATTGCATAAACATTTCATCAAACAAAATATAATAATGGAAAATAAACACATTAACAAATGACCAACATTATTAATTACCAAGGAAGTGCAATTAAGGGTACACTGAGATAACACTCCATATCCACTGCTGCTGCTGCTAAGTCACTTGAGTCGTGTCTGACTCTGTGCAACCCCATAGACGGCAGCCCACCAGGCTCCCCTGTCCCTGGGATTCTCCAGGCAAGAACACTGGAGTGGGTTGCCATTTCCTTCTCCAATGACTGAAAGTGAAAAGTGAAAGTGAAGTTGCTCAGTCGTGTCCGACCCTCAGCAACCCCATGGGCTGCAGCCTTCCAGGCTCCTCCGTCCATGGGATTTTCCAGACAAGAGTACTGGAGTGGGGTGCCATTGCCTTCTCCACCATATCCACTAGAATGACCATAATCAAAACGACAAACTATATAAGGTGCAAGTGAGGATGATGGAAACTAGAATCCACATACTTTGTTGGTGGCAGTGTCAAATGTTAGAAGCACTTTAGAAAACAATTTAGCAGTACAGCAGACAGGTCCTAAAGTGGTCCCAAATAATTCCCACCTCCTAATAGTAATCACCTCCCCTTGATTCTGGGTATGAGAGGTGCTATGCTTCTAACCAATAAAACATGGCAAAGGAATATTACTTCCACGATTATATTTTCTAAGACCATAATTACTGTCTTGCTAGCAGATTCTCTCTCTTGCTGACTTTGATGAAGTGAGCTGCTATATTGTGAGCTGTCCAACAGAGAACCCACATGGCAAAGAAGTAAATATATCTTCTCATGGACAGAAAGCAACAAAATGAGACCATCAGTCCAACAACCCATAAGGAAATAAATTCAGCCAAGAACCACAGGAGCTTGGATGCAGATTCTTTTTCAACTGAGATTTGAGATAAGACCACAGTTAGTACCTTGACTATAGCCTTGTGAGAGACCCTGAGCCAGAGGACCCATTTAAAGCAAGCCCAGACTCCTGACTCAAAAAACAATAAGATAATAAATATGTGCTTTTTTTTTAGCTACCAAGTTTACAGTTTATTTTTACACAGCAAAATATAACTAATACAGGCCATTTCTTAAAGCTAAACTTAACTTACTATACAACCTAGCAATTTCAATCCCAGTATATGTTCAGGAAAAATGAAAACATGTGTCCACACAACTATTTATATGCATTGGTTCTTAGCAGCATTATTGTCACAGCATAGAACTGGTAATAATTCAACTCTTCATCAACTAGTGACCAGATAAAATATGATCTATCAATTCTATAGAATCCTAGTCACCAATTAAAATGAACTGTAGTGCAACATGAATGAACCTCAAAAACATTAAGCTAAGTAAAAGACAAGGAGAAGGAGATGGCAACCCACTCCAGTATTCTTGCCTGGAGAATTTCAAGGAGAGAGGAGCCCAGAGGGCTTTAGACCATGGGGTTGCAAAGAATCAGACACAACTGAGTGACAAACACACATTCAAAACCTTAAGCTAAGTGAAGGAAGACACATACATTTGATTCCTTTCATATGAAATACTCATAAAAGTAAATCTTATAAAACAGAAAGTTCTCTAGTTGACTGGGGTTGGAGATGAGAGTCAAGCTTAACTACATATAGATTGACAGGAGGGATCTCTGGGGTGATGGAGGGTTCTAAAAATGGACTGTACTGATGGTTACCCAACTATGAATTATTAAAAATCACTTAATTGTGCACTTAACAGTGGATGAAACTTATGGTATGTCAGTTATACTTCAATAAAGTGTTTCTTTTAATCCTGATGGAGATCTTACGTTAGAAAGAATTATTTTTACTCCCTGGTCCCTGCAACATTAGTCAGTCAGTTCAATCGCTCAGTAGTGTCCAACTCTTTGTGACCCCATGAATCGCAGCACATCAGGCCTCCCTGTCCATCACAAACTCCCGGAGTTTACTCAAACTCACATCCATCAAGTTGGTGATGCCATCCAGCCATCTCATCCCCTGTCGTCCCCTTTTCCTCCTGCCCCCAAACCCTCCCAGCATCAGAGTCTTTTCCAATGAGTCAACTCTTTGCATGAAGTGGCCAAAGTACTAGAGCTTCAGCTTTAGCATCATTCCTTCCAAAGAAATCCCAGGGTTGATCTCCTTTAGAATGGACTGGTTGGATCTCCTTGCAGTCCAAGGGACTCTCAAGAGTCTTCAGCACCACAGTTCAAAAGCATCAATTCTTCGGCGCTCAGCCTTCTTCACAGTCCAACTCTCACATCCATACATGACCCCTGGAAAAACCATAGCCTTGACTAGACGGACCTTTGTTGGCAAAGTAATATCTCTGCTTTTGAATATGCTATCTAGGTAGCCCCATATAAAAACCCACAGATTACCCTCACCAAACCATCAAAAACTTGCCTAGACAAAACTGACTCCCCTCAGACTGTGGCTTCTCTGAACAATTAAAAGGAGGAACATCAAAGTAACATAGCTACACACCTTGATGGAAAGAGGGAACTTATGAACTGGGTCTTAAAGAAAAACTAGTCACTTCACTCCAGTACTCTTGCCTGGAAAATTCCATGGACGGAGGAGCCTGGTAGGCTGCAGTCGATGGGGTCGCTAAGGGTCAGACATGACTGAGCGACTTCACTTTCACTTTTCACTTTCATGCACTGGAGAAGGAAATGGCAACTCACTCCAGTGTTCTTGCCTGGAGAATCCCAGGGATGGGGGAGCCTGGTGGGCTGCCGTCTATAGGATTGCATAGAGTTGGACACGACTGAAGTGACTTAGCAGCAGCAGCAGCAGCAAGAATTTTAGAGCCTGAAAGGAAGACAATTGTAAGTAAAAGAAAAAACAGAAGCAGGAAAGAACCAGATATATTTGCAGAAGACTGCTTCCCAGGTGGCGCTAGCAGTAAAGAGCCCGCCTGCCAATGCAGGAGACATAAGAGACTCAGGTTCAACCCCTGGGTTGGGAAGTTTCCCTGGAGGAGGGCATGGCTCCAGTGAACACACTCCAGTATTCTTGTCTGGAGAATCTAATGGACAGAGGAGCCTGGCGGGCAACAGTCCATGGGGGAGCAAAGATTCAGACACGACTGAAGCCACTAAGCACACATAGCGCACAAGGTGTTTGTTTTAGTTGAAATGTTTCAGAAGGAAGAAAATCTGAAGATAAGAACAATAGGATTCTTAATGTGAGTTAGTCTTTTCAGATAGACTCTCTGTGATCATCATTATCATCATCTCCATCATTCAGCGAACACTAAGAATGTGCACACATAATGTTAAAATATAGAGATGAAACATGCAACATGTATGTCCTATAGGCATAAACATTTTTAAATGGTAAAATTATAAATGAGAAAATACAAATATTTTCAGAGAGGATTCCATCAGATTTCTGCTCATTCCCCTAGCATGGACAGGGAGGAAAATGATGAAAGAAATCTAAGCTATTTTATCTTCTCTAAAAAGTTTTCTCTATTCCAGAAACCAGAGGAGCAAAGAAGTGCACAGTGATCTGACTACTCCCTTTTTTTTTCCCCTCTTTTTTTTTCTCTCTCTCTCTCTTTTTTTTTTTTTTACTTTATTTTACTTTGCAATACTGTATTGGTTTTGCCATACATTGAACCCTAAACTGAAACAGATGCATGGCAGCCCTGGGCTGCATCCACCTCCCAGGTCTAAGCCACTTAGGTTCAGGCAAACTCATTCTAGGGGGACACCATCACCCTAATACCAAAACCTGACAAAGATGCCACAAAAAAAGAAAACTACAGGCCAATATCACTGATGAACATAGATGTAAAAATCCTTAACAAAATTCTAGCAATCGGAATCCAACAACACATTAAAAAGATCACACACCATGACCAAGTGGGCTTTATCCCAGGGATGCAAGGATTCTTCAATATCTGCAAATCAATCAATGTAATACACCACATTAACAAATTGGAAAATAAAAGCCATATGATTATCTCAATAGAGGCAGAGAAAGCTTTTGACAAAATTCAACATCTATTTATGATAAAAATTCTCCAGAAAGCAGGAATAGAAGGAACATACCTCAACATAATAAAAGCTACATATGACAAACCCACAGCGAACATTATCCTCAATGATGAAAAATTGAAAGCATTTCCCCTAAAGTCAGGAACAAGACAAGGGTGCCCACTTTCACCGCTACTATTCAACATAGTTCTGGAAGTTTTGGCCACAGCAATCAGAGCAGAAAAAGAAATAAAAGGAATCCAAATTGGGAAAGAAGAAGTAAAGCTATCACTGTTTGCAGATGACATGATCCTCTACATAGGAAACCCTAAAGACTCCATCACAAAATTACTAGAGCTAATCAATGAATACAGTAAAGTTGCAGGAGCTAAAATCAATGCACAGAAATCCCTTGCATTCCTATACACTAATAATGAGAAAATAAAAGAGAAATTAAGGAAACAATTCCATTCACCATTGCAACAAAAAGAATAAAATACTTAGGAATATATCTACCTAAAGAAACTAAAGACCTATATATAGAAAACTATAAAACACTGATGAAAGAAATCAAAGAGGACACTAATAGATGGAGAAATATACCATGTTCATGGATCAGAAGAATCAATATAGTGAAAACAAGTATACTACCCAAAGCAATCTATAGATTCCATGCAATCCCTATCAAGCTACCAACGGTTTTTTCACAGAGCTAGAACAAATAATTTCAGAATTTGTATGGAAATACAAAAAACCTTGAATAGCCAAAGCAATCTTGAGAAAGAAGAATGGAATTGGAGGAATCAACCTGCCTGACTTCAGGCTCTACTACAAAGCCACAGTCATCAAGACAGTATGGTACTGGCACAAAGACAGAAATACAGATCAATGGAACAAAATAGACAGCCCAGAGATAAATCCACGTACCTATGGACAACTTATCTTTGACAAAGGAGGCAAGAATATACAATGGATTAAAAACAATCTCTTTAACAAGTGGTGCTGGGAAAACTGGTCAATCACTTGCAAAAGAATGAAACTAGAACACTTTCTGACACCATACACAAAAATAAACTCAAAATGGATTAAAGATCTAAATGTAAGACGAGAAACTATAAAACTCCTAGAGGAGAACATAGGCAAAACACTCTTCAACATAAATCACAGCAGGATCCTGTATGACCCACCTCCCAGAATACTGGAAATAAAAGCAAAAATAAACAAATGGGACCTAATTAAAATTAAAAGTTTCTGCACAACAAAGGAAACTATAAGCAAGGTGAAAGGACAGCCTTCAGAATGCGAGAAAATAGCAAATGAAGCAACTGACAACTAATCTCAAAAATATACAAGTAATTCCTGCAGCTCAATTCCAGAAAAATAAACGACCCAATCAAAAAATGGGCCAAAGAACTAAACAGGCATTTCTCCAATTAAGGCATATGGATGGCTAACAAACACATGAAAAGATGCTCAACATCACTCATTATCAGAGAAATGCAAATCAAAACCATAATGAGGTACTATTTAATGCCAGTCGGAATGGCTATGATCCAAAAGTCTACAAGCAATAAATGCTGGAGAGGGTGTGGAGAAAAGGGAACCCTCTTAACACTGTTGGTGGGAATGCAAACCAGTACAGCCACTATGGAGAACAGTGTGGAGATTCCTTAAAAAACTGGAAATAGAACTGCCTTATGACCCAGCAATCCCACTGCTCGGCATACACACCGAGGAAACCAGAATGGAAAGAGACACGTGTTCCCCAATGTTCATTGCAGCACTGTTTATAATAGCCAGGACATGGAAGCAACCCAGATGTCCATCAGCAGATGAATGGATAAGAAAGCTGTGGTACATATACACAATGGAGTATTATTCAGCCATTAAAAAGAATACATTTGAATCAGTTTTAATGAGGTGGATGGAACTGGAGCCAATTATTTAGAGTGAAGTAAGCCAGAAAGAAAAACACCAATACAGTATATTAATGCATATATATGGAATTTAGAAAGATGGTAATGATAACCCTGTATGAGAGACAGCAAAAGAGACACAGATGTATAGAACAGTCTTTGGACTCAGAGGGAGAGGGAGAGGGTGGCATGATTTGGGAGAATGGCATTGAAACATGTATAATATCATATATGAAACGAATCGCCAGTCCAGGTTTGATGCATGATACTGGATGCTTGGGGCTGTTGCACTGGGATGACCCAGAGGGATGGTACAGGGAGGGAGGAGGGAGGGGTATTCAGGATGGGGAACACATATATACTGGTGGTAGATTCATGTTGATGTATGACAAAACCAATAAAATATTGTAAAGTAATTCACCTCCAAGTAAAATGAATAAATTTATATTAAAAAATAATAAATAAATAATAAAAAGCTAAAAAAAAAAAAAGATGCAGGCTGTAAGATCAGAGATTCCAGTTCTAATTACTAACTTTGCCAGCCTATATTTCTAAAGCACTTTCTCAGAAGCACTGATAATGGCTGGTAAAATATACACTACCATTCCAGGCAACAGAGCAAGAGAAACCTAGTAAGAAAGCAGGTAGAGGGCATTCCATGCTTTATGGATAAACAAAATTATCATATTTTTCATAAAGTCATGGTGAGAAAAGGACAGCTATTTTTCAACCTTTAAAAGGAGAAGCTTACAGTTCCCTTTATACTTTGTCTCTTTACACTTTGCAGAAGATACAGTGATAATGAGTACATTTCCTTGGAGCTACAATCAGTTGCTAAAATAAAGACTAAGCTAAAGTATCCTTTGCTTCCTATCCTGATGTCACTGATACCAGGGCAAGTCTTATGTTCTAGCCAGGGTTTCATTACTTTCCATTAGCAGTCAACATACCAAACACACGCTTTTAGAAGTCCATGAATTATTTTAAGAATTCATCTATGTCAAGAAGATTAGGTAATTTCAAAGGAGATGAGTGTCATGCATCTATAACAAAAGCTACCCTTTGATTATTAAACCTAACTACAGCAATGCATGTAGGAATTAGACCTGCCTGAAATGCACAATTCAAAATGAAGAAAGGTAACAAGGGCTCCAGTGAAAGTCACTTATAGCTCTTTTCAAAAAACTTTTCAAGCATTTGAAAGAGATTCCAAAATTCTCACTAGCACTAATTGGCTTCTACACAGATACAAACACACACACACACACACACACACATACACACACACACAGACATAGTCCATCTTGGTTAACTACTATAAAGGCACTAGAAAGTTTTGTTCTGCAGTGTTATAATGTCATAGAGTGAATAAGTCAAACTTAAAGAAAGAACACTGAGAAAGGCTGTGAAAGTGACATTCAACTTGAGGGCCACGGGGGAGCGATAATATCAAGTAAGGAAGCTTGTGTGCTAGATAGGCTCACAACTGCTGCCAGATTACTTTTCAAGTTTTGGTTCCTTAAGGAATTTTCCCAGGCAATCTTTTCTTTTCAGCTCATCCTCACTCATCTAATTCAGCTCTGCTAATTAAAATTTGCTCAAATTATTTTAAATAGATACACACTCCTGCCTTAATTATTCTAGATAGAAATATGACAGGAGGTGGGTCACTTTGGGATTTCTGATAGTCCTGGCTCTGAATGGAAATACTACCAACCTTATCTCATGTATAAGAGAATGGAGGGGAAATGGGTTCCAGAGATTCCAAATCATGTTCCAAATGGAACTATGATTATGTTAGTGTAAAAATAATCAGTGCACATTTTCCTCTAAATAGTAAAATAGTATAAACAATTTTATTTAAAAATCTTTATTTAGTTTTGCCTTGCCACGTGACATGTGGGATCTTAGTTCTCCAACCAAGGTTTGAACACCTGCCCCCTGCAGTGGAAGCATGGAGTCTTAACCACTGGACTGCCAGGGAAGTCAAAGTAGCAACAATTTTGAAAAAAAAAGAAGAAGGTTTGGGCTTAAAGTAAAATGCCATAACTTCTTGTTCCATAGATTATTTCTGCACTCAGAACTGACTTGGACTAAATTATGTCATATACATGGTTTGACAGCACACTCTGAACAGGCAACTTGTTAATTGTGTGGAGGGTAGAGAACTGAGGATGTCCTCAATAAAACCTTCTGCTGTTGTCCATGCTCCTATCTCCCAGAGAGCCAATGGACTCAACTGAATAGATTATATTGATTCTTGACTTTTATTAGCAGAGATCAGAGTATTTCAATTACTTCTTATCAGAACTGAACTTCCACTGACAAACATTTAATTTGATGTAGAGCTATGCAAAGACAATTTTTATCTGTTTGCTTATTTTCTTAAGTTTCTAAAATTTTTTCTTCATTAAGACAGCCCCAGGATACAAGATGGCTGGATGGCATCACTGACTCGATGGACGTGAGTTTGAGTGAACTCCAGGAGTTGGTGATGGACAGGGAGGCCTGGGGTGCTGCGATTCACAGGGCCACAAAGAGTCAGACATGATTGAGTGACTGAACTGAGCTGAAGGATACAAGAACCATCACACCACATTAGTAAAGGACAAGAAAATCAAGGTACAATGATTAAAATATATGAACTTAGCTAAAGGATATTTTATTTCTATCTTAATTCATTTATCATTTGGGATCTTGTAGCAGTTTTAAAGTATACATGAATGTTGGCCACACAGAGCATTTAATGCAGACAATGAGAAAGCGTCTCATCTGAGGTAATTATAGGAGCTTAGCTATGCATATAGTGGAGAAAAATTACTAGCAGTATAGCAAAAACCATCCTTATGGATCATGACCAAGGGCCTGGAATTCAAAGAATACCACTAGAAAGTTCTGCTTCATCATTTTGGGCACTATGCTAGGACAAAACTCAAAATGCTCAAACTTGACTGAGCTTTGTCTGAGTTCCTGCAAGACTAGGTTCAGGAAGAGGTTCTGAGAGGCAGGAGCCACCTCACTAATATTTTTCTCTTTCATTTCTTGAATGATTATTTTTTGAGCATCTATTAAGTTAAAGGTTTTGAGGGATACAGGGATAAATGAGACTTAGTCCTCGAGCACCTGGGCTGTACCTTTTTGTGGTAAGAATATTCTTACTTACCTCCTACATACTCTGCTCCCTCATAATAACGTTTCAGAATACTTTTCACTTTAATTGGAACTTATTCATGTCATTAACAATAAAATCATTGACCCCCCCTACTTTCCAATAGCCCAGTAATTATCTTAAATTTTGAACCTCGGTGTCAGCTCATTATAACTACATTGTATACATGTCAATGCCTGTCTTTGGAACAAAGGAAAGATTTAAAATATAGATAGGATCTATGAAATGGCAACCTACTCCAGTGTTCTTCCTGGAAAATCCCAGGGATGGGGAAGCCTGGTGGGCTGCCGTCTATGGGGTCGCACAGAGTTGGACATAGCTGTAAAAAGAAGGGAAGCAAAAAGCAATGGAGAAAAGGAAATATATAAGCATCTGAATGCAGAGTTCCAAAGAATAGCAAGGAGAGATAAGAAAGCCTTCCTCAGTGATCAATGCAAAGAAATAGAGGGAAACAACAGAAAGGGAAAAACTAGAGATCTCTTCAAGAAAATTAAAGATACCAAGAGAACATTTCATGAAAAGATGGGCTTGATAAAGGACAGAAATGATATGAACCTAACAGAAGCAGAAGATATTAAGAAGAGATGGCAAGAATACACAGAAGAACTGTACAAAAAAGATCTTCACAACCCAGATAATCACAATGGTGTGATCACTCACCTAGAGCCAGACATCCTGGAATGTGAAGTCAAATGAGCCTTAGAAAGCATCACTACGAACAAAGCTAGTGGAGGTGATGGAATTCCAGTTGAGCTATTTCAAATCCTGAAAGATGATACTGTGAAAGTGCTGCACTCAATATGCCAGCAAGTTTGGAAAACTCAACAGTGGCCATAGGACTGGAAAAGGTCAGTTTTCATTCCAATCCCAAACAAAGGCAATGCCAAAGAATGCTCAAACTACTGCACAATTGCACTCATCTCACATACTAGTAAAGTAATGCTCAAAATTCTCCAAATCAGGCTTCAGTGAACTGTGAACTTCCAGATGTTCAAGCTGGATTTAAAAGGCAGAGGAACCAGAGGTCAAATTGCCAACATCTGCTGGATCATCAAAAAGCAACAGAGTTCCAGAAAAATATCTATTTCTGCTTTACTGACTATGCCAATGCCTTTGACTGTGTGGATCACAATCAACTGTGGAAAATTCTGAAAGAGATGGGAATACCAGACCACCGGACCTGCTTCTTGAGAAATCTGTATGCAGGTCAGGAAGCAACAGTTAGAACTGGACTTGGAACAACAGACTGGTTCCAAATAAGAAAAGGAGTTACATCAAGGCTGTATATTGTCACTCTGCTTATTTAACTTCTATCCAGAGTACATCATGAGAAATGCTAGGCTGGAAGAAGCACAAGCTGGAATCAAGATTGCTGAGGGAAATATCAATAACCTCAGATATGCAGATGACACTACCCTTATGGCAGAAAGTGAAGAGGAATTAAAAAGCCTCTTGATGAAAGTGAAAGAGGAGAGTGAAAAAGTTGGCTTAAAGCTCAACATTGAGAAAACGAAGATCATGGCATCTGGTCCCATCACTTCATGGTAAATAGATGGGGAAACAGTGGAAACAGTGTCAGATTTTATTTTGGGGGGCTTCAAAATCACTGCAGATGGTGATTGCAGCCATGAAAGTAAAAGACGCTTACTCCTTGGAAGGAAAGTTATTACCAACCTAGATAGCATATTCAAAAGCAGAGACATTACTTTGCCAACAAAGGTCCATCTAGTCAAGGCTATGGTTTTTCCAGTGGTCATATATGGATGTGAGAGTTGGACTGTGAAGAAAGCTGAATGTCAAAGAATTGATGCTTTTGAACTGTGATGTTGGAGAAGACTCTTGAGAGTCCCGTGGACTGCAAGGGGATCCAACTAGTCCATCCTAAAGGAGATGTGTCCTGGGTGTTCATTGCAAGGACTGATGCTAAAGCTGAAACTTCAATACTTCAGCCACCTCATACAAAGAGTTTACTCATTGGAAAAGACCCTAATGCTGGGAGGGATTGGGATAGGAGGAGAAGGGGATGACAGAGGATGAGATGGCTGGATGGCATCACCAACTCAACGGACATGAGTTTGGGTAAACTCCGGGAGTTGGTGGTGGACAGGGAGGTATGATGTGCTGCGATTCATGGGGTCGTGAAGAGTCGGACATGACTGAGCAACTGAACTGAACTGAACTGAAGCGACTTAGAGGCAGCAGCAGCAGCACCACACCCAAGAAGCCCAATACTGTTACAAAAGCAGAAAAGAAGTATATTAAAACCTTAATGTCTGCTTAAGGCTAGTTCACATGACAGTACTAACATACCAGTACTTACATACACACACACACACACATGTATATACACATATATAAAACAGACTTTAACTGATAATGGGGAATTTTCTTTAGAAGAGAAAGGGGTGTGTGAATATGTTACACAGCAGAAAAGAATTTAGAGAAGTTGATTGTATGACCGCAATTCCAGAAACTGAGGGAGCCTATATTCTCTATGCATTATCTACATTTCCACAAAGTTGGTTGGTACCATAGGAATTACTTTCTCTTTTTTAGTTCCACTGACATTTTGTATTGAGTTGGCCAAGAAGTTCATTCAGGTTTTTTGGCCCGTCTTACAGAAAAACCTTAATAAACTGTTTGACCAACCCAATAACACTGAGGCAACTGCTTATCCTAACTGGCTAGGAATTAAATTTGTAAGCCATTTTATGACTTTAATGGAACTAAGTGAAGAGCAACACACAAAGCCTCCTTCCGTGCCACTTGACATCAAGGATGGTTGGAACTGGCCTATACAAAGGTGAGAATGGCACTCAAGAAAGTAGAGGATGGGAATCCATGTCTCATCAGCAGCCAGTTGAAAAGAACCTACCTGGAAATGACTTGGGGATATTTAGGAAGTCATCCTCTAAAAACTTATGGCAAGTGAACACAGGTTTCACAAGATAAGAATGAAATTATAGAATTTTGATACTGTATTCAGATTTAATTCTCTAGAAGCGAGATCCATACCTCCAATGAAAGCTATCAGAGATATTCTATTAAACATAGTAAATTGCAGATAAACTGTCATTTCAGCTTACTTCAGAAACTTCACTAAAATTACAGTAAAGGAACTAAAAGTATAAATAGAAAAGGAGAATGAACTAAAGGGTAGAGAGCATGCAAGACAGGTCACCAAAATTTTGCAAGATGGACAATAAAAGAATAACAATTGACTTAGGCAAAATTGTGCTGTCTAGAGCTGTATATAGAATTCAATTGGTGGGTCAAATGGTAAAGAATTTACGTGCAACACAAGAGACCTGGGTTCAATTCCTGAGTTTTGTATAGGGAGCAGCAAGCTGATTCATCTATAGAATCTCAGAGACATTCAGGATTTGGAATCAAAAGGCATATATATGTCAACATGATACAAGAAGCTGGTATCAGATATTATTTGAAATTCTAGTTAGACTTTAAAGCCCTGCACCCATACCCAAGCAAGACAAAACTATTCCTCCCCAACTCCTGAAGGGAATGATAAGATGCAGATCTGGAAAACTGAACTATGGAGGCTTCAGAATTAGTGACAACGGGCATAGGCAAGTTCATGGAAAAGGCCCCTAACTGACAAGAAAGGGAATATATGAAATTCTTCATGATGAATGATGAGGCATCCCAACTCTCCTCTACCCACCCATCACCACCCATCTTCATTCACCTTAGTTCCAGGGACACTGGTGGCCAGGCAGGAAACTAGAAGTTTCTTCTTTGGAGAAAACTGAAATCTCCATAGAGAAGAGAGGTAAGAAAAGAAGGGAATGAAAACATTTCCTGACACTTCTGATGATATTTAGACCTGAAGATATCTGTTCAGTAACTTACACATGCTATGTATAATTAATGTCAATCCTACCTATCTTATCTTCTCAGCCAGACTATAAGTTTCACAAGTTCAGAGGCCATTTCTCAATCTTTTGTAAAACAGTTATTTTATTAAAATATCCATTCAGAGCTAATTGTGTTCATCAAAATCTGTCTCTTTTCACTGAGCACAATTTCTACGTACAAATGGAATAAGGCTTTCTAAATGATATGAAAGAAATGATCTCCATTATTTAGAGGGTTCCTCTGCCCTTTTTAATTATCTTCTATGGAAACCAGGGAACACAAATTGTTGTGTGTGGATGGGGAGATGATACTTTATTTGTCCTCTGGTGCATTAACATTATCCAGAACTCTAGTAGTAAAGTGACTGCTGCAGCCTAACCTGTTGCCATATCCATACTGTTTCTAATTCCTATATAAAAATAAAGCTCCCATGATTATGGAATTCCTTGCATTTTAAGAAACAATAACATAGGAGTCTATGTATTTTGATGCAAATATAAGTGTAAACACACACACACACATAGATACTGAAGTCCGTCTCTTGAGACCTAATCAAAATCATCCTTTTCAAGTATATTCTCACTAATATAAATCTCAGTCCTAGGTACATATAGCATTTTAGATTCTTTGATGCAAACCAAGGTTTGAGTCAGTTTACCATTTTAGTAAGTAGAAACAATTAGTTCAACCCTTGATATCAAACCCAAAATGTACTTTTTACAACTAAGCAACAGGATTGCTTAAAAAAAATGTTTCACTGGGCATATTTCCAAAAATATTTCATTTTTTAAGTACCAAGGTGATGATATCTCAAAGTTGAATTGTGTGTTGATTCTTAACATATTCTAAAGCCCTGTAATACCTGGATAAATATGTTGCCTAGTTCCTCAGGCTTTAATTATATTCCCTTTTGAAAAAAACAATCCCTTGGATGACCATTATATCTAGTACCATGGGCAAGAATCCCTTAGAAGAAACGGAGTAACCCTTATAGTCAACAAAAGTCTGAAATGTAGTACTTGAGTACAATCTCAAAAATGACTGAAAGATCTCAGTTCATTTCCAAGGCAAACAATTCAACATCACAGAATGCCAAGTCTATGCCCCAACCACAAATGCTGAAGAAGCTGAAGTTGACAGGTTCTATGAAGATCTACAAGACCTTCTAAAACTGACATCCCCCCCCCAAAATGTTATTTTCCTAATAGGGGATTGGAATGCAAAAGTAGGAAGTCAAGAGATACACCTGGAGTAACAGGCGAGTTTGGCCTTGGAGTACAAAATGAAGCAGGGCAAAGGCTAACAGAGTTTTGCCAAGAGAACACAGTGTTCATAGCGAACACCTTCTTCCAACAACACAAGAGATAACTGTACACATGGACATCATCAGATGGTCAATACCAAAATCAGATTGATTATATTCTTTGCAGCCAAAGACAGAGAAACTCTATACAGTCACAAAAACAAGACAAGGGGATGGCTGTGGCTCAGCTTATGAACTCATTATTGCAAAATTAAGACTTAAATTGAAGAAAGTAGGGAAAACTACTAGGCCATTCAGGTATGACTTAAATAAAATACATATGATTATACAAGAGAAGTGACAAATAGATTCAAGGGATTAGATTGGACAGACAAAGTGCCTGAAGAACTACGGATGGACGTTCATAACATTGTACAGGAGTCAGACATGACTTAGCAACTGAACAACAACTTTTTTGAGCTGGAAGCATAAATAATTAAAATAAAAACATGCCCACTTATATGAATTAGCAGTACTCCTCACAATGTGAAAATAACCAAGTTAGCATTTGCTATATATGGCTCTTAAATTTTTTTATTATATGCTTTTTTGTTTCCCATATAAGCATATTTATTGCTTATAATTTTTCTTACAGATAAAGGGAAGAGATACTATAGATTACCCACAGTAGACTATGTGTTGTAGAATTTTCAGTTTGTGAATCACTGGTGATGAGTCCCTGTGCTGGGAGACTATAAAAGTGATGGACTGGAAATAATAATTAACTAGTAAGTCAGCTTAATTTTAAGCTAAGCTGAAGATTCTGCATCAGAATCAAAAAGACTTCACATTCAAGTAACAGATTACATATCACTGTATTAACATGCTCCTAGCATCTAGCATCTGGCATATATTAATACTAGTTGAATGAATGAAAATTAATGTTTTAATTTTATTTCCACATCAGACAATCAGCTTGCACTACCATTCCTATTTGAGAACACAGTTGAGGATAAATGTCCTTCTGTGCCAATAAGCACCCTACAGAGTTCCTTCTCCTTTACCCAGTAATATGTCATTATTGGGAAAGGAGCACAACTCAGGTACATATACCTAAAGGTCCAGGCTAGAAAAGAGAGGAGAATGATAAAAGAGAGGAGATCAATGATAAAACAAAAATAAGCCAATGCAAACAAGAAAATTTCTTGTTGGATGGCTATGGCTGCATCTGTGCTTTGTCTTTGGAAAGGAATTTATCTATGCATTGTGGAATTTTACCTGGAAGCAGTAGAATGATAAACCCCACCAGCAATAATGCACTGAGGCCCTAGTTTGTGCCAAGAACTACATTAGAGGTTTTATATAAATCTCTCATTCAATCCTCACACAGATTCTGTTTTTAAAAAGCCTAGCTTCTTCTGTTTGCTGGTCTCTTTAGTGTCTAATTTCTGCCCTGACACAAGGGGGACAGTGGTGGTCACTTTTTTTAGGCTCACTTGTTGTCGTGCTGTGGGGAGGGAGGAACACTGCAAACAAATATCACTGGCATGTGCTCACAGTGATTTAGCCACACTGGGTTTGCCCCCACTCACAATGTGTGTGCTTTCCCAGTCTACACTTCTCAGGCTCTAGGTTGCTCTGCTGGGAACTGTCTGAGGCTGGCCATGGGTTGCATGCACTCCCCAGGTCTAAGCAGCTCAGGTTCAGGTTCTCGGGTACTCTACAAAGGCAGAGACTTGGATAGGCCTGCGTTTTGTGCCCGTCCCAGGTCCGAGCACCTCAGGTGACCAGGTGCTTGGCAAGCGCTGTCGCCCCCAGTTGAAGGCTGTGACTCATCGCCTCCCCCATCCCAGCCACTTGGTTTTCTGGATGTACAATGGGCGCGCCTTCTCAGGTGTGCCATGTCTCTTCTGGGGAGATGATTTCTGGCTGCAACCCTCCTGGCAGATGTCAATTTTCCAGAATCCCAAGAAGTCTGGGTTAGCAATGAAGTCTGCTTGCAGTTTGGTAGATGATGCCTCTCTGGGGCCGTGATTGCCCCCTTCCAGTTCTGGCTGCCCTCCCCCTGCCTGATTCCAATGGGGGATGGACCAGTCTGCAGCGGGCTAGCTCTTCTCAGTCCTTTGTTCTGTGAGCTGGCCTGGCGGTGTCTTAGGTTAGGGCTTTTCACGGATAGCTATCCCACAGTCTGGGTTGCTATCTCAAGCTAGTTCCCTCAGATTGCCCTTAGGGGATTCAGGCCTGGTCCTTAACCTAAGCAATGCAGCTGCTGCCTCCGGGTCCAGCCCCTGCTTGCAAGAGGGGGATGTGAGCATCTGGGCTGCTGCTCTGCTGGGAGTTGCTGCTAGGCATGTAATCTGTGGGTTGTAATTATTTATTTATTTTTACTCCAAGAAATTTTGCCCTCTGAGATTCCAAGGCTTGCCACAGACCCCATCCTATTCCTCCATCATGTTAGGACCACCTCTATCAACTTGGAAGAAATGGACAAATTCTTAGAAAAGTACAACTTTCCAAAACTGAACCAGGAGGAAATAGAAAATCTTAACAGACCCATAACAAGCATGGAAATTGAAACAATAATCAGAAATCTTCCAACAAACAAAAGCCCAGGACCAAACAGCTTCACACCTGAATTCTACCAAAAATTTAGAGAAGAGCTAATACCTATCCTACTCAAACTCTTCCAGAAAATTGCAGAAGAAGGTAAACTTCCAAACTCATTCTGTGACGCCACCATCACTCTAATACCAAAACCTGACAAAGATGCCACAAAAAAAGAAAACTACAGGCCAATATCACTGATGAACATAGATGAAAAAAATCCTTAACAAAGTTCCAGGAAACAGAATCCAAAAACATATTAAAAAGATCATACATCATGACCAAGTGGGCTTTATCCAAGGGATGCAAGAATTCTTCAATATCCACAAATCAATCAATGTGATACACCACATTAACAAATTGAAAAATGAAAACCATATGATTATCTCAATAGATGCAGAAAAAGCCTTTGACAAAATTCAACATCCATTTATGATAAAAACCCTTCAGAAAGCAGGCATAGAAGGAACATGCTGTTGCTGCTGCTGCTAAGTCACTTCGGTTGTGTCCGACTCTGTGCGACCCCATAGATGGCAGCCCACCAGGCTTCCCCAACCCTGGGAATCTCCAGGCAAGAACACTGGAGTGGGTTGCCATTTCTTACTCCAATGTATAAAAGTAAAAAGTGAAAGTGAAGTCGCTCAGTCGTGTCCGAATCTTAGTGACCTCATGGACTGCAGCCTACTCCTCTGTCCATGGATTTTCCAGGCAAGAGTACTGGAATAGGGTGCCATTGCCTTATCCATAGAAGGAACATATCTCAACATAATAAAAGCTATATATGACAAACCCTCAGCAAACATTATCCTCAATGGTGAAAAACTGAAACCATTTCCCCTAAAGTCAGGAACAAGACGAGGGTGCCCACTTTCACCACTACTATTCAACATAGTTTTGGAAGTTTTAGCCTCAGCAATCAGAGCAGAAAAAGAAATAAAAGGAATCCAGATTGGAAAAGAAGAAGTAAAACTCTCACTGTTTGCAGATGGCATGATCCTCTACATAGAAAACCGTAAAGACTCCACCACAAAATTACTAAAGCTAATCAACAAATATAATAAAGTTGCAGGATCTAAAATCAACACACAGAAATCCCTTGCATCCCTATACACTAACAATGAGAAAACAGAAAGAGAAATTAAGGAAACAATTCCATTCACCATTGCAATGAAAAGAATAAAATACTTAAGATTATATCTACCTAAAGAAACAAAAGGCCTATATATAGAAAACTATAAAACATTGGTGAAAGAAGTCAAAGAGGACACACATAGATGGAGAAATATACTGTGTTTGTGGATGGCAAGAATCAATATAGTGAAAATGAGTACACTACCCAAAGTAATCTATATATTCCATGCAATCCCCATCTGCTACCAACGGTTTTTTCACAAAGCTAGAACAAATAATTTCAGAATTTGTATGCAAATACAAAAAACCTCTAAGAGCCAAAGCAATCTTGAGAAAGAAGAATGGAACTGGAGGAATCAACCTGCTTGACTTCAGGCTCTACTACAAAGCCACAGTCATCAAGACAGTATGGTACTGGCACAAAGACAGAAATATAGATCAATGGAACAAAATAGAAAGCCCAGAGATAACTCCACATACCTATGGACACCTTATCTTCAACAAAGGAAGCAAGAATATACAATGGATTAAAGACAATCTCTTTAACAAGTGGTGCTGGGAAAACTGGTCAACCACTTGTAAAAGAATGAAACTAGAACACTTTCTGACACCATACACAAAAATAAACTCAAAATGGATCAAAGAACTAAATATAAGACGAGAAACTATAAAACTCCTAGAGGAGAACATAGGCAAAATATTCTCCAACATAAACCACAGCAGGATCCTGTATGACCCACCTCCCAGAATACTGGAAATAAAAGCAAAAATAAACAAATGGGATCTAATTAAAATTAAAAGTTTCTGCACAACAAAGGAAACTATAAGCAAAGTGAAAAGACGGCCTTCAGAATGGGAGAAAATAACAAATGAAGCAACGGACAAACAACTAATCTCAAAAATATACAAGCAACTTATGCAGCTCAACTCCAGAAAAATAAATGACCCAATCAAAAAATGGGCCAAAGAACTAAACAGGCATTTCTCCAAAGAAGACATACAGATGGCAAACAAACACATGAAAAGATGCTCAACATCACTCATTATCAGAGAAATGAAAATCAAAACAACCTTGAGGTACCAGTTCGCGCCAGTTAGAATGACTGTGATCCAAAAGTCTACAAGCAATATATGCTGGAGAGGATGTGGAGAAAAAGGAATCCTCTTATACTGTTGGTGGGAATGCAAACTAGTACAGCCACTATGGAAAACAGTGTGGAGATTTCTTAAAAAACTGGAAAGAGAAATGCCTTATGACCCAGCAATCCCACTGCTGGGCATACACACCGAGGAAACCAGAATGGAAAGAGACACGTGTTCCCCAATTTTCATCACAGCACTGTTTATAATAGCCAGGACATGGAAGCAACCCAGATGTCCATCAGCAGATGAATGGATAAGAAAGCTGTGGTACATATACACAATGGAATATTACTCAGCCATTAAAGAGAATACATTTGAATCAGTTCTAATGAGATGGATGAAACTGGAACCTATTATACAGAGTGAAGTAAGCCAGAAAGAAAAACACCAATACAGTATACTAATGCATATATATGAAATTTAGAAAGACGTTAATGATAACCCTGTATGCTAGACAGCAAAAGAGACACAGGGAGGGAGGTTGGAGGGGGGTTCAGAATGCGGAACACATGTACATCTGTGCCGGATTCATGTTGATGTATGACAAAAACTAATACAATATGGTAAAATAATTAGCCTCCAATTAAAATAAATAAATTTAAATTTAAGAAAAGAATATATTTGAATCAGTTCTAATGAGGTGGATGAAACCGGAGCCTATTATACAGAGTGAAGCAAGCCAGAAAGAAGAACACCAATGCGATATACTAATGGATATACATGGAATTTAGAAAGATGGTAATGATAATCCTTTATCAGTTCAGTTCAGTTCAGTCGCTCAGTCGTGTCTGACTCTTTGCGACCCCATGAATCACAGCACTCCAGGCCTCCCTGTTCATCACCATCTCCCGGAGTTCACTCAGGCTCAAGTCCACTGAGTCCGTGACGCCATCCAGCCATCTCATCCTCTGTCATCCCCTTCTCCTCCTGCCCCCAACCCCTCCCAACATCAGAGTCTTTTCCAATGAGTCAACTCTTCACATGAGGTGGCCAAAGTACTGGAGCTTCAGCTGTAGCATCATTCCTTCCAAAGAAATCCCAGGGCTGATCTCCTTCAGAATGGACTGGATGGATCTCCTTGCAGTCCAAGGGACTCTCCAGAGTCTTCTCCAACACCACAGTTCTAAAGCATCAGTTCTTTGGTGCTCAGCCTTCTTCACAGTCCAACTCTCACATCCATACATGACCACAGGAAAAACCATAGCCTTGACTAGACGGATCTTAGTAGCCAAAGTAATGTCTCTGCTTTTGAATATATTATCTAGGTTGGTCATAACTTTTCTTCCAAGGAATAAGCATCCTTTAATTTCATGGCTGCAGTCACCATCTGCAGTGATTTTGGAGCACAAAAAAATAAAGTCTGACACTGTTTCCACTGTTTCCATCTGTTTCCCATGAAGTGATGGGACTGGGTGCCATGATCTTCATTTTCTCAATGTTGAGCTTTAAGCCAACTTTTTCACTCTCCTCTTTCAATTTCATCAAGAGGCTTTTTAGCTCCTCTTCACTTTCTGCCATAAGGGTGGTGTCATCTGCATATCTGAGGTTATTGATATTTCTCCCAGCAATCTTGATTCCAGCTTGGGTTTCTTCCAGTCCAGCGTTTCTCATGATGTACTCTGCATATAAGTTAAATAAGCAGGGTAATATTACACAGCCTTGACATACTCCTTTTCCTATTTGGAACCAGTCTGTTGTTCCATGCCCAGTTCTAACTGTTGCTTCCTGACCTGCATACAGATTTCTCAAGAGGCAGGTCTGGTGGTCTGGTATTCCCATCTCTCAGAATTTTCCACAGTTTATTGTGATCCACACAGTCAAAGGCTTTGGCATAGTCAATAAAGCAGAAATAGATGTTTTTCTGGAACTCTCTTGCTTTTTCCATGATCCAGTGGATGTTGGAAATTTGATCTCTGGTTCCTCTGCCTTTCCTAAAACCAGCTTGAACATCAGGAATTTCACAGTTCACATATTGCTGAAGCCTGGCTTGGAGAATTTTGAGCATTACTTTCCTAGCATGTGAGATGAGTCCCATTGTGTGGTAGTCTGAGCATTCTTTTGCATTGCCTTTCTTTGGAATTGGAATGAAAACGGACCTTTTCCAGTCCTGTGGCCACTGCTGAGTTTTCCAAATTCGCTGGCATATTGAATGCAGCACTTTCACAGCATCATCTTTCAGGATTTGAAACAGCTCAACTGGAATTCCATCACCTCCACTAGCTTTGTTCGTAGTGATGCTTTCTAAGACCCACTTGACTTCACATTCCAAGATGTCTGGCTCTAGATTATTGATCCCATCATCATGATTATCTGGGTCGTGAAGATCTTTTTTGTACAGTTCTTCTGTGTATTCTTGCCACCTCTTCTTAATATCTTCTGCTTCTGTTAGGTCCAGACCACTTCTTTCCTTTATCAAGCCCAACTTTGCATGAAATGTTCCCTTGGTATCTCTAATTTTCTTGACGAGATCTCTAATCTTTCCCATTCTGTTGTTTTCCTCTATTTCTTTGCATTGATCGCTGAAGAAGGCTTTCTTATCTCTTCTTGCTATTCTTTGGAACTCTGCATTCAGATGCTTATATCTTTCATTTTCTCCTTTGCTTTTTGCCTCTCTTCTTCTCACAGCTATTTGTAAAGCCTCCCCAGACAGCCATTTTGCTTTTTTGCATTACTTTTCCATGGGGATGGTCTTGATCCCTATCTCCTGTACAATGTCACAAACCTCCGTCCATAGTTCATCAAGCACTCTATCTATCAGATCTAGGCCCTTAAATCTATTACTCACTTCCACTTCATAATTATAAGGGATTTGATTTAGGTCATACCTGAATGGTCTAGCGGTTTTCCCTATTGTCTTCAATTTGAGTCTGAATTTCGTAATAAGGAGTTCACGATCTGAGCCGCAGTCACAGATGTTTAGAACAGTCTTTTGGACTCTGTGGGAGAGGGTGAGGGTGGGATGATATGGGAGGATGGCATTAAAACATGTAAATTATCACATGTGAAACAAATCACCAGTCCAGGTTCAATGCATGATACAGGGTCCTCAGGGCTGGTCCACTGGGATGACTCAGAGGGATGGGATGGGGAAGGAGGTGGGAGGGGGTTTCAGGATGGAGAACACATGTACAACCATGGCTGATTCATGTCAATGTATGGCAAAACCAAAACAATATTGTAAAATAAAAATAAATAAATAATTAAAACTGAAAAAAATAAAAAGTCTAGCAAATTGATAGCAAAACACAGCCAGCTCCTCTTAGCTCTATTCTTTCCCCAAACCACAGATATAGTACAGTAGTAACAGTAAGGAAATTAGGATTATAACTACCTAGAGTGTAGTTTGAGCCCTGGCTCTATCACTTACAGATATTATACTGCTGGGCATATATTTAACATTTCTCAGGCTACACTTCCTTGTTTATAATAATACTTTATCCTATTCAGTCGGTTCAGTCGCTCAGTCATGTCCAACTCTTTGTGACCCCATGAATCGCAGCACTCCAGGCCTCCCTGTCCATCCCTAACTCCCAGAGTTCACTCAGACTCGTGTCCATCGAGTCAGTGATGCCATCCAGCCAACTCACCCTCTGTTGTCCCCTTCTCCTCCTGCCCCCAACCCCTCCCAGCATCAGAGTCTTTTCCAATGAGTCAACTCTTTGCATCAGGTGGCCAAAGTACTGGAGTTTCAGCTTTAGCATCATTCCTTTCAAAGAAATCCCAGGGCTGATCTCCTTCAGAATGGACTGGTTGGATCTCCTTGCAGTCCAAGGGATTCTCAAGAGTCTTCTCCAACACCACAGTTCAAAAGTATCAATTTTTCAGCGCTCAGCCTTTAGGCAAAATGATAGGATACTGAAAGAGGGACTCCCCAGGTCAGTAGGTGCCCAATATGCTACTGGAGATCAGGGGAGAAATAACTCCAAAAGGAATGAAGGGATCAAGCCAAAGCAAAAACAATACCCAGCTGTGGATGTGACTGGTGATAGAAGCGAGGTCTGATGCTGTAAAGAGTAATATAGCATAGGAACCTGGAATGTCAGGTCCATGAATCAAGGAAAATTGGAAGTGGTCAAACAAGAGATGACAAGAGTAAACGTCGACATTCTAAGAATCAGCAAACTAAAATGGACCAGAATGGGTCAACTTAACTCAGATGACCATTATATCTACTACTGCAGGCAGGAATCCCTCAAAAGAAATGGAGTAGCCATCATGGTCAACAAAAGAGTCTGAAATGCAGTACTTGGGTGCAATCTCAAAAACGACAGAATGATCTCTGTTCATCTCCAAGGCAAACCATTCAATATCACAGTTATCCAAGTCTATATCCCAACCAGTAACACTGAAGAAGCAGAAGTTGAACAGTTCTATGAAGACTTACAATACCTTTTAGAACCAATACCCAAAAAAACATGTCCTTTTCATTATAGGAGACTGAAATGCAAAAGTAGGAAGTCAAGAAACACCTGGAGTAACAGGAAAATTTGGCCTTGGAATGCAGAATGAACCAGGGCAAAGACTAATAGAGTTTTCCCAAGAAAATGCACTGGTCATAGCAAACACCCTCTTCCTACAACACAAGAAAAGACTCTACACATGGACATCACCAGATGGTCAACACCAAAATCAGATTGATTATATTCTTTTCATCAAAGATGGAGAAGCTCTATACAGTCAACAAAAACAAGACCAGGAGCTGACTGTGGCTCAGATCATGAACTCCTTATTACCAAATTCAGGCTCAAATTGAAGACAATAGGGAAAACTGCTAGACCACTCAGGTATAACCTCAATCAAATCCCTCATGATTGTGAAAGTGAGAAATAGATTTAAGGGCCTAGATCTGATAAAGTGCCTGATGAAGTATGGAATGAGGTTCATGACATTGTACAGGAGATAGGGATCAAGACCATCCCCATGGAAAGGAAATGCAAAATAGCAAAATGGCTGTCTGGGGAGGCTTTACAAATAGCTGTGAGAAGAAGAGAGGCAAAAAGCAAAGGAGAAAATGAAAGATATAAGCATCTGAATGCAGAGTTCCAAAGAATAGCAAGAAGAGATAAGAAAGACTTCTTCAGCAATCAGTGCAAAGAAATAGAGGAAAACAACAGAATGGGAAAGACTAGAGATCTCGTCAAGAAAATTAGAGATACCAAGGGAACATTTCATACAAAGATGGGCTCTATAAAAGACAGAAATGGTAGGGACCTAACAGAAGCAGAAGATATTAAGAAGAGGTGGTAAGAATACACAGAAGAACTGTACAAAAAAGATCTTCATGATCCAGATAATCATGATGGTGTGATCACTCATTTAGAGCCAGACATCTTGGAATGTGAAGTCAAGTGGGCCTTAGAAAGCATCACTACGAACAAAGCTAGTGGAGGTGATGGAATTCCAGTTGAGCTGTTTCAAATCCTGAAAGATGATGCTGTGAAAGTGCTGCATTCAATATGCCAGCGAATTTGGAAAACTCAGCAGTGGCCACAGGACTGGAAAAGGTCCGTTTTCATTCCAATTCCAAAGAAAGGCAATGCAAAAGAATGCTCAGACTACCACACAATGGGACTCATCTCACATGCTAGGAAAGTAATGCTCAAAATTCTCCAAGCCAGGCTTCAGCAATATGTGAACTGTGAAATTCCTGATGTTCAAGCTGGTTTTAGGAAAGGCAGAGGAACCAGAGATCAAATTTCCAACATCCGCTGGATCATGGAAAAAGCAAGAGAGTTCCAGAAAAACATCTATTTCTGCTTTATTGACTATGCCAAAGCCTTTGACTGTGTGGATCACAATAAACTGTGGAAAATTCTGAGAGATGGGAATACCAGACCACCAGACCTGCCTCTTGAGAAATCTGTATGCAGGTCAGGAAGCAACAGTTAGAACTGGGCATGGAACAACAGACTGGTTCCAAATAGGAAAAGGAGTGTGTCAAGGCTGTATATTGTCTGTCACCTTGCTTATTTAACTTACATGCAGAGTGAAGGTGAAGTCACTCAGTCATGTCCGATTCTTTGCAACCCCGTGGACTGTAACCTACTAGGCTTCTCCGTCCATGGTATTCTTCAGGCAAGAATACTGGAGTGGATTGCCATTTCCTTCTCCAGGGGATCTTCCCGACCGAGGGATCGAACCCAGGTCTCCTGCATTGGAGGCAGACACTTTAACCTCTGAGCCACCAGGGAAGCAGACAGAGTACATCATGAGAAACGCTGGACTAGAAGAAACACAAGCTGGAATCAAGATTTCCAGGAGAAATATTAATAACCTCAGATATGCAGAT
Source organism: Capricornis sumatraensis (assembly GCF_032405125.1). NCBI lineage: Eukaryota > Metazoa > Chordata > Mammalia > Artiodactyla > Bovidae > Capricornis > Capricornis sumatraensis. The sequence goes on from NC_091086.1 coordinate 23,129,132, forward strand.
GACACCACCCTTATGGCAGAAAGTGAAGAGAAGCTAAAAAACCTCTTGATGAAAGTGAAAGAGGAGAGCGAAAAAGTTGGCTTAAAGCTCAACATTCAGAAAACGAAGATCATGGCATCCGGTCCCATCACTTCATGGGAAACAGATGGGGAAACAGTGGAAACAGTGTCAGACTTTATTTTTGGGGGCTCCAAAATCACTTGCAGATGGTGATTGCAGCCATGAAATCAAAAGACGCTTACTCCTTGGAAGGAAAGTTATGACCGACCTAGATAGTATATTCAAAAGCAGAGACATTACTTTGCCAACTAAGGTTCGTCTAGTCAAGGCTATGGTTTTTCCTTTATCCTATTATGTGACTGGTATGTTTTAAGATGTATGATATACTCAGTTCAGCACATAAAACTTGGCAAAGAATTGCAGAAGCTATTCTTTATAATGCAAGATATTACATGTCAGAGCGTATTAAGGAGTCTTTTATGCTCTATGTGCATTTTCAGAGCTACTTCAAAGATAGACTGACTATGTGACCCAAGCATCCTAGCCACAGCATAGCAGAACCAAGATCCACTCCTTTCCCAAATGCAGCCAACAGCTTTTTAGCCAGCAGCATTTAAAGTGATCTAGCATGACAGATTTGTCAAATAGAGTCAAAAGTGTCTAATGCAATAATATCTCTGTGTTGGAGATTTTGAATATATAATCTTTAGAGACAATCAGAAGATGGTGGTAGCTGGAATTTCCCAAATACTTATATACTGAGAATGTAGTACACAGAAGCCACTAGCAATAGAAGTCCTGACACTTCTATTAACCAGAGACCATGAGAGCACTTAATTAGCTGATATAACTTGAGGTGCCTCTGGTCACTAAAACCAGAAGCAATTTATCTTATTCAGAGCATATTTAGTATTAGAATTATGAGCAAGGGGACCAAGTGAACACAGTTGATCAACAACCTAACTACTGTATTGAAGCATATTTCCTAACCTGAAAAGATTACAAAGAGGAACATGATGTCTATATGATTTTTTATGGGAAAAAAAGAGTTAATAACAAAGGGCATATGTGATTTTTTTCCCTCAGGACAGGTAAGTGTTTCTCTAGGATTGTGTTCACAACAACTGCACAAATAGTAAAGAACAATGAAATGGTCAACTGACTACGCCAGCCACCTCCTTTAACGTAGTGCCAATTGACAAATAATTTGCAGTATGTCACAGGAGGCATTTAATTAAGCCTATAATGGCAGTTCCTGTTAGCTTTGTCTATAATTATTCTTTATTTCCTTAACATAAACAAATTAGCTTTAATAGTATGTCAGATGGTGTTTTCAGTCTCCACAGGACTTCTAATTTGTAGACTTTTCAGTTGCTGAATTATCAAAACTGTCCATAAAGCATGCTTCTCAGCCCCATGCATCTGCTTCTCTGGTGCTCTCTGGCCCCTGAATATCTATTAATTTACTTTCTTCACAGTGGGACCATTTTTTTGTTTGTTTTCAAAGGGATAATTTCACTTTCTAAGAATAGATGTTACATGGTGTCAAGAATGTGGTAGAACTCCAGGATACTAGTATAATTTTGAAAAGTTCATGCATGTTAGAAAATTTCTGTGTTTAACACAACAATGTTCCTCAACTGTTTAATGCAACTGAAAGAGAAGATACATCTTAGAAAATGAAAATATTTTCTCTGTCAAGTAGTTTAAAACAGTGAGTTACTACTGTCATCTAAACAATTTATAGGAGTGTCAATTTATATTCATGTCTATGAATATGAAATAGCCACTCAAGCAAGAGCTAGGAATAACTGAATTCATTCCCCCAACTGTGAAATAGGGGGTACTTAAAGTGTTGCTGAGTATCAGGGTGTTAGTAGTCATTCAAATACTACCACTGCTGCCTATCAAAGTAGGTCATGAAACACAGGCTGCTCTGATTCATGACAAAGAGACAGAAAGAGACACAGAGTCCCCTCTCCAATCCCTCTCATTCCCTCTGAATGCAATGTGGTGCCGGTATTTTGTTGATATTTTTACTAAATCACATGGACCTGAAAAGGACTGCCTGGTCAAAACAATGTTGGCTGTGATCTCAACGAATTACTTCACAATTGTCATTAGTCTCTGATTCTAGCTCAACATAATGAGGTGTCCCCTCTTTCAAATTTGTACTCTAAGTTTGTAATCCCAAGGTCATCTTAGAAATGGAATTTCAATGTCTTAGTATATTTTGGTACCGAGTGACTCACTTATGGTGAGTCAAACCTCCTCAACCTTCCCTTAGTTGTTGCTGTTAGTTGCTCAGTTGTGTCCGACTCTGTGACCTCATGGACTGTAGCCCACCAGGCTCCTCTGTCCATGGGATCTCCCAGGCAAGAATACTGGAGTGAGTTGCCATTTACTTCTACAGGGGATCTTCCCGACCCAGAGACCAAACCTTCATCTCCTGCATTGGCAGGGCGATTCCTTACCACTGAGCCACCAGGGAAACTCTAATCTTCTCTTAAATGCTTCCTAAAACTTTTATTCCTCTTATTGTCCTATGCCCATCCTATAAAGCACTGAGTTTAAGATTTCTCAAGTTTCCCCAAACTTTGAAAAACCACATATTTTAGAAGTCATTTGGGGACAAACAAAATGTTCCAGATGTACACCCATGGCGGATTCATGTCAATGTATAGCAAAACCAATACAGTATTGTAAAGTAAAATAAATAAATAAATAAAGAGAATAAAAATAGCTACAAATTGCAAAAAAAAAAAAAAAAGAAGAAGAGAAAAGAATGTATGAGAGATGCCAGTGAAAAGTATAATCATAGTAATCAATGTCTTCCTTAGGCAAGCATGTCAGAGGATAGCATCTTCTGTGAATGTTAACCAAGCCCATCAGTAGAACCATGCTCAACAAATAACCCAAATGAAGATTCCAATGTCTGTCTCTCTTTCTTTCATAGTTCATTTGAGGAATCAGAGGTTCCAATCTAAATTGCAAAGAAACTGTTGCTTTAGCAGTATCTCTATTTTTCAATAATCCTTCAGCTTATATCAGAATCATAAAGATCAGTTGGACCATCTTCCAGAGTCTTTATGATAATGACTTTTAATACTCCCAGGCATCTGAATTCTTCCAAAATGGAAATACCTTCTACATTCTCTCTATCCTTTTTCAGTGTTCACTGATGCTTGTTTCTGGAATATTTAAATATTTTAACTCAACTTGATTCAGTTCTAGAATGACAAGATTTAAGTGAATCCAGAATCATTATATGTCAACAACAACAAAACTTCAAAGTAGGGGAATAATATCTAACTGCTAAAGTTTTCAAAATCTGGTGTTATTTACTGCCTGTCTCCTCTTCTCTGGGTGACAGTTTAGTGCGCCCTATGAAAAGGAAAGGAGAAACACACACACAGTTCCAGCCTGAACATACTAGCCTTCATATCTAAGTTTTGAAGTAAATGAGAATTTTTTTTTAATGTAGCAACATTTTCCTCAGTAAATGTTCTAATTTAATACCTAGAGAGGTTTATTACACCATTCTTCCATAACTTTGTTTTATTATGACTTCCTCCCAGTCCAGGAGAAGAACTCAATGTCAGGCAATATCTAAATATAACATAAAAACTTTTGTCTCCATTCCACATGAGCTAGGGAACAACGCTAAAAGCCATGCATTTGCTTATTATAAAGAAAGATGTTTTAATAAACTATGTAATACATTGGAAAAGACCCTGGTGTTGGTAAAGATTGAAGGCAGGAGGAAAATGGTATGACAGAGGAGAGATGGTTGGGTGGCATCACCGACTCAATAGATGAGTTTGAGCAAACTCTGGGAGATGGTGAATGATGGGGAAACCTGCAGCACTGCACTCCATGGCATCACAAAGAGTCAGACATGACTGAGTGACTGAACAACAGCATGTAATACTGGGTGTTATAGCATCAAAACTCTAAAGGTTTTATAGAGATAGGGCCAAATTTATCCATTATTTCAACTGTCCAATTCTCTATAGATTTCCACATGCTTTTGATTACAATGCTATGTGACAGATTATAACCATCATTCTGAATGCACGGGTAATTATGTTTATTTTTTAAGTATTAAACTCAGTAATTTTTATGCCCTTTTCCAGTTGGAAACTTCCAACTATTGACCCAAGTACATTCAGTGCTAAGACCCTAGCTTAAAACAAAGACAGTATTACTTAGTTTTTGGTTGCAAATTCAATTTTCTCCATCCATAGTCATCTCTAATAGTCTTGACAGCTAGGCCATGTTTACAGAGGAAGTCTCCCCTTTACATCTAAATCCAAAAGTTATTTGGCTCATTGGCTGTTTTTAAGTATTATTTTTGAAAGGTTAGATGACAAAGGAATATTTCCCACTTGAGAAAAAGAAGAAGTAGAAAAACTGTGTGTTTTGGATTGGGAAAAATTGTGGAAGGATAAGACTCGGGGAACTATAACCCCAGAGTTTCTGGAGAGAAATGGTTGAAAAAAAATCTGGGGAACTCTCAGGTTTTCAAGCTAGTGATATGCATCCTTATAATATGGCACAGAAGAAAAGAGCTCCAAGGACAGAAATGGGTTGGGATAGATGGCTCTGGAAGATTGAATCCAAGTCTCTCTGATCTTCTGTGTTATGTCAAAAGAATCTCAGTTCAGTTCAGTTCAGTCACTCAGTCGTGTCCAACTCTTTGCGACCCCATGAATCGCAGCACGCCAGGCCTCCCTGTCCATCACCAACTCCCAGAGTTCACTCAGACTCATGTCCATCGAGTCAGTGATGCCATCCAGCCATCTCATCCTCTGTCGTCCCCTTCTCCTCCTGCCCCCAATCCCTCCCAGCATTAAAGTCTTTTCCAATGAGTCAACTCTTTGCATCAGGTGGCCAAAGTACTGGAGTTTCAGCTTTAGAATCATTCCTTCCAAAGAAATCCCAGGGCTGATCTCCTTCAGAATGGACTGGTTGGATCTCCTTGCAGTCCAAGGGACTCTCAAGAGTCTTCTCCAACACCACAGTTCAAAAAGAATCTAGATTATCTCAAATGTCCATGAGTGGGCTGTGGAGCTCTTTTCATCATAACAAAGGACAGAAGTCTCACTGGAGCAGAAAGACAAAGAAACTCAAATGCTTGATTAGACAGTGTTGCAGCCAGCTTCAGGGGTTAAACAAGGCTTTCAAGAATATTGGAAAAATCCATCATACCTTTCCTCTGACAAAAGAGCATGCTAGAATGTCTATGAGTCCAGACTTTGTTGTAGTGACTGTAGTCAAGGTCAACTGGAACGCAAGACATGTTAGCCTTCTAACATGTCTCCCTTACCACCACTGTGGTGAAGCTTTTCACAAGCTTTCTCCACAAGCAGGGAGGCATGAAGCAGGAGAGAGACAGACCTAGAGAAGTGTTTACTCAAATTATATTCAATTAAACTGAAACAGACTGCTTAAGGTCAGAAGAGCTGACTCTAATTGGCAAGTTTTCCTTTCTCTTCTATTGGCACAAAGGGGGCTTAGGAATATGCAGACAGTTATATTTTTGCACATTTTAAAATATATATTATTCCCTCTTTTCTAGAACTGTATTTCCATTCTTATTAGCTTATATTTATTAATGTTTCTATTAGATGCTACAACTGCATCTCCCTGAGTGGTACCTATTATGTCAATCTGTACAGAAAAACCTCTCTCATTAGTCAACAAATCCACTCATTCTACCTGACAGCACTGTCTTTTAAATCTGCCCAGTTTCCTTCATCACCACTGCTACTCATATGGATTATTTCAAGAGATTCCTAATGGTCTTGATTTCCATGCCTTCTGAATTTTTTCAATTCCATTCCTAGCCAACACAACCCCAGGCCTCTGTTTCACTCTTTATATACTGCATTTGAAATAATCTCTCAACCAGCAACTCTGTTCAATTATTGCTCTGCTTCAAATCCAATGGTTTTCAATTTTCCTGAGGATAATCCAAGCATATTTTAATGATATATCATTCAGGGTCCTAATAAAAAAGACATGACACATTCAAATTAACATCATTTCAGGTAGATCCTATATATGACTTTATTTAAATAGTAGTATAGGGTGTGATGTAAGGAAATCATAAGGAATAGTATAGTGGGGTTGCACCATGTCAATATGGCTAAGCTAAAAGCACATTTTTCAAAATCTCCTTCACTGTATGGTTCTGGCTTTGAATCGACCAGAAGAGAAATTTTTTTGAGATTTGGAATACAGAAGTGAGGCAGAGACCATTACAATCTGATGGCAGATGTTTTAGACTAGTAAAGAACAGGTACAGAGATATATATGGGTCCCAGCTGGTCCATGCTCCAGGTCTTCTTTCCTAACTGACTCCAACAGGGAGCCTGGGCTTGTAGACTCTTCCCCCAGCTCACCATCAACATTGTAGTCCAGGTGTTGAAAATGACTAGTATCAGATTGCCTGACAAACTTCGATGTGTACTCCTGTATCAGTGCTTCAGAAGAACTGATTTAAGACTTCTCTCTAATTCTCTCCAATAGGCCATTACTCCACCAGCTTCTCCCACCATTGTGGAAGCTCTAGTTCGTGTATGCAAAGTCACCTCTGTTTTATCTGACTCTTTGCGATCCTATAGATTGTAGCCCACCAGGCTCCTCTGTCGATGGGATTCTCTAGGCAAGAATACTGGAGCTGGTTGCCATGCCCTCCTCCAGGGGATCTTCCCAACCCAGGGATCAAACCACATCTCTTATGTCTCCTGCATTGGCAAGTGGATTCTTTATCACTGTTGCCACCTGGAAAGCCTATGGACCATTATTCCCCCAGCTTCTCCCACCATTGTGGATGGTCTTACTCCCATAATAAATCCCTTATTTTATAATTCCCATAGCATTTCTGCTTCTCTGACTTTTCGGAGCATTTGAGAGTCTGGGATTATTGTTATCCCTAGGCAAAAAGAAGAGCAGATAATTGGGTAGAGGAAGTCTTCTTGAGATAAGGAGAGACTTTGAGCTATGGAATACTACTGCAAAGCTATTTCACAGGAAGTCCAGCATGGAAATAAGTACCCTGATTTAGCTCTCTTCCCACATTCCAGCCTACTGCCTGGGATCCTCTTTGGCAGAAACTGCAGGCTTGGGAACCATTGATATAACCGATATTTTCTGACCTCCAGTGCAGAGAGCAAGTGACATATTGGAAGACATCCAAGACACATATTTTATGTTACACATTATGGCCAGTAAAACAAAACTTGGTGAATGAAAGTAAAGAAATAGAAAAAATTTTAAGGCAAAGAACAGGGAGATAAAGATTGAGGGAAAAGACTCAAGAATTGATTAGATGATATCAAATGATCTAATATACATGCAACTGATATACCAGAAGAAGACAAAAAGAGTGGAGCAGAAAAAAAAAAATTTTTTAACAACAATTGAAAGTTCCCAGTTTATTGAAGCTTAGTATTTTTCAAAAAGAAGATATTAAACATCAAATGGAATAAACACAAAGGACCTGTTATGAGGTGCATCATAGTCAAAATGATAAAAATCAAAGATAAGGAACAACTCTTAAAAGCTGAAACTCCAATACTTTGGCCACCTGATGCAAAAAACTGACTTATTGGAAAAGACCCTGATGCTGGGAAAAATAGAAGGCAGGAGGAGAAGGCGACAACAGAGAATGAGATGGTTGGATGGCATCACCTACTCAATGGACAAGAGTTTGAGAAAGCTCCGGGAGCTGGGGATGGACAGGGAAGCCTGTCCAGACATAAAGGAAGAGACTTCTTTTCAATCAGACCTGGCCCCTAAGTTGACTGAGCACATTTAGCAAGTAAACCTTGGTAATTCTCATGTCAACAACAAGTCAATGTCACTGTATGTGTGTGACAACATGTAAATAAGTGATATGTCTGTTTATGAGAAAAGTGGAACAATGAAATAAAAGACTGTGGAGCTAGAAAAAATAAAGTTCAATTACATTCTTCATTTATAAGTTGCATGAACTTTGGTAAGGCAGTTTTTCTGAACTTAAGCTTCCTATTTCAAAATACTGACATATAAAAGTATAGTTCAGGGTCACATTATACAACAAATGTAAACATAGCAAATATATTGGAGAACTATAAATCCAAGACAAAACCTCCTGCCAACTCAGAAAACTTCACAAAAGTAGAATAGAAGGGTTTTATTATTGAATGAACATTAAGGCAGAACATCATGCATGTCACAGTCAGTCTGCTAAGAGATTGCAAAGACAGAAAAAAATCTTCCCCTTCCATGCAGCCAAGAACATACAGCCCATTACCCACATGTTCTTGAGATGAACAGTAACTAGTCCTCAAGTAAGACAACTTAATAGTACCATGTGTCAGGCAGAGTTCATGCTAAATTCACCTGGTAACTACCGTGGCCATACGTGTTTGCTAATTAGTTTTAGCCAAGGGAAAAATAAACTCCTCATATCTTTATGACATGAGGTAATCCTATAACTTGGAGCAATGGACTCCCTGAAGTTAGACCTTCCTTGACCCTCTGACAGAGACAAGGAGACAGGGGTGCTATTTTTATTGATGATTACATTTTAAAGGATTGGCTCCCAGGTCCTTGAGAAAGAGACTCTTTGGTGGATTTTTAACTGTATTACATATCAGGTGAGCATGTTTCTGACTGTTTACCAAAATTAAAACTGGTGCTTAAAGTCTCCATTTGTACATAAACAAGCAAGTGTTTATTTTGTCTATCAAGCAGCAGTAAAAATACAAAATAAAAGAACTGTGAAGTTTCTCAATATCATAACTGATTCATGAAATAAATATTACTCCAGAATAATGCCTGAACAGAAACACTGAAGCAAGAATTTACCTGTAATTTTAAAGACCACAATATGAAACTACAAAGGCTGAAGAATACCTGCTGACTCCACTTCAGGAGATTAAATAGGCAAAAAATGTATTTGTGACTCTCATAAGGCAATTAGACAGGCTATATCAGCATTAAATGGCTGCAGAAAAGATGCACTGTGGGCTTTGGGGCTGTTCTTTCACTCCAGAAGGATGTGCATTAAGTGGGCATTATTGCAGTCATTACACAGGGCCTTACCTGTATCTCACACAATACAGTCCCATGACCTCTTGTTTCAGTGGCAAACCCATCTTGGTGCAGTCTCAAAGTTCCTGGGGAAAGAAGGGAAAATAAACTGGAGTTGAAGTAAATTCCAGGTTTAGATAGGACTGCAGCCAGTATAAAATCACAGTAAAATCATATTTTTATACAGATCCTTATTAACATCTGTAGAAGAAAAGCAGTGGCATACTGAATTGTCAAGTATAGCATTTGGAGGACAATTGCTAAGCATGACAGGAACCTCAATAAGCTGAATTCTGTCAGTCTGACAGCTTGCTGGAAGTAACAAAATGTCAATTCAAATGAGGTGGCAAACTACAAATTCCTTAAAATGGCAAGTAAATTCAGTCACATGGAGAAAATATTGTTTGACAAGCTACAGTTCAAAATAACTTAATAAATTGTAGTAACAACAAAAAACAACATGGCCTTTAAAAAAATTTAATAGAATACAAGGAGGAGTTGGCCAACTGACAATTATAAAAAAAGAAATAAACTGTAGTAACAACAAAAAACAACATGGCCTTTAAAAAAATTTAATAGAATACAAGGAGGAGTTGGCCAACTAACAATTATAAAAAAAGAGACTAATACACTGAGTAAGAGATTATGTAGAAAAAAAGAAAAATTTAAAAGATTTAAACACCACAATTACAAAGCATAACCTCATGCTCATATATTAAGTTCCTTCATCTAACAGTTGAAGAATATGCACACTTTATAAACATATTTTGAATACTCCCCACCACCAACCACATCTCAAAATAAATCCCAACAAATATCTGGGGACAATATCTTAAAATCACATTCTTTGGCCATGATACAACAAACTGACAACACAGAAAGGCCCCCCAAATAATATTTGGTTTTAAAAAAATCATTTATCTTATAATTCATAGATCAAATAGGAAATTACAAAGAAAATAAAATAGGCCTCTGTGACAACTGATTAAGGAAAGAGACAAAATACAAATAAAACACAAAATGAAAAGGGAAACTGGCTAAATATAAAGTAGTTAGAGGATATTTAAAATATAATTATTGGGGAACACTGTTGGGGGTTGTCAGGTAAAATCTGCAACTGAAGGCAAAGAGAGACCAGAAAGTGAGGCAGACCACTCCAAGTTGGTAGGTGGCAGCTTTAATGAGCAACAGAACTTATATACAGGGCTTATTTTTGGTGGTCTCATGCAAATCTCCAGCCCAGCCCAGCAGAATCTTAAGAGCTTATATAGATGTCTTAATTAGGTTCAACCACATATTCAGCCCAGGTGGTCACAGTAATTCCTTATTCTTTCAAGGTTATGTCCTAGAAACTGAGTCCCACTGTGGACAGAATGTACTTTCCTGCAAAGCAGAGGTGGTGTAGGGCCTCCAATTGCCAGGGTCAAGCTCACAAGATCTCCTCTAACAATAGTCAGCTATACTCTGATCAAGATCATGACCAAAATCAAATGGATAAACTACTCAAACATTTTTTAAAAGCCAAACCTGTTGCAAAAGATACCAAAACTTAAGTTTTGAAGATATTGAAATAATAATTGAAATGTTGGAGGGTAACCATTCTCAAAAAATGTTTGGAGGTAACTATTCTCAAATGTTGTTGAGTAGTGTCTGATTCTTTGCCATCCCATGGACTGCAGCAAGCCAGGTCTTCCTGTCCTTCACTATCTCTCAGAGTTTGCTCATATTCATATCCATTGAACTGGTGATGCTATTTAACCATCTCACCCTCTGCTGCCCTCTTCTTCCTTTGCCTTCGATCTTTCCCCGCATCAAGATCTTTCCCAACGAGTCAGCTCTTAGCATCAGGTGACCAGAGTATTGGAGCTTCAGCTTCAACATCAGTCCTTCCAACGAATATTTAGGGTTGATTTCCTTTATGACTGACTGGCTTATTCTCGTTGCAGTCCAAGTGAATCTCAAGAGTCTTCTCCAGCAACATAATTCAAAAGCATCAATTCTTTGGCACTCAGCCTTCTTTATGGACCAACTCTCACATCCATACAGGACTACTGCCATAGCTTTGACAATACACACCTTTGGCTATGTAATGTCTCTGCTTTTAATATGCTGTCTAGGTTTGTCATAGCTTTCCATCCAAGGAGAAAGTGTCTTTTAATTTCATGGCTGCAGTCACTATCCACAGTGATTTTGCAGCCCAAGAAAATAAAATCTGTCACTGCTTCCACTTTTCCCCCCTCTATTTGCCAAGAAATGGTGGGGCTGGATGCCATGATCTTAGTTTTCTGGATGTTGAGTTTTAAGCCAGCTTTTTCACTCTTTTTCAACTTCATCAAGCGGCTCTTTAGTTCCTCTTCACTTTGTCATTAGAGTTGTATCATCTGCATATCCGAAGTTGTTGATACTTTTCCTGCTAATCTTGATTCCATCTTGTGATTCATCCAGCCCAACATATCCCATGATGTACTCTGCATACAAGTTAAATAAGCTGGATGACAATAAATAGCCTTGTCGTACTCCTTCCTTAATTTTGAACCAATGTCCAAATATTCTCAAATATTCAGTATAAATAGAAGGTTTTCTAATTTAAACTAAACAAATATTGCCATTTCCTTTAGCCTCTGTTGGGCTGCACCCTACAAGCTGGAAGTCTTGAAGCTGTCCAGCTAGAAACCTAAAAAAGAACCCAGTGACAAAAAACAGCAAAGTTTTATTGGACAGAGCACCTTACATGTCTGAAACGGAGTGTCCTGGAGCGACCCCTACTGTGCTCAGCAGATGGCAGGCAGGACACAGGCAGCCCTCTTCACTACTTGGGGAGAAAAAGGCTACCATTTATAGGGGGAACTGATGTCAGGTTAACTTATCCATTACCAGGGAAACCAGTGTCTGAGTCAGGGGACAAGCATGTAGGCAATTACTGATTAAGCCTTATAATTCAGAGGATTGGATAGTCATATGAGGCCACGACTGGTCAAACAGGGAATACATAGGTAGCAAGAGAATAGTCATCTTGAATGGCCTGACCACAGAGCCTCAAAAGAGAAGTGGAGGGGAGCATAAGAAAATATTCTGTTACAAACATATTTCAAAGGTAATTAAGGTGCAGTGAAGTCACCCAGTCGTGTCTGACTCTTTGCGACCCCATGGACTGTACCCTACCAGGCTTCTCCTATCATGGGATTCTCCAGGCAAGAATACTGGAGTGGGTTACCATTTCCTTCTCCAGGGGATCTTCCCGACCCAGGGATCGAACCCGGGTCTCCAGCATGGAGGCAGACACTTTAACCTCTGAGCCACCAGAGAACATTAATGACAATTTTCCATTTGGGGTTGAGCTTATCTATGACCAGAAATATTTCCATAACAAACTATGGGAGAGACTAGGAATAAAGCTCCTTGAGCTCAGAAATAAATCTCCAACAGTCTATATAAAAATTAAAATTTACACTGCAAAGGTGAAGAAGCAAATACAGTAAAACTTGCTGCAATTAATTAATACATATAATTTGAAAACTAGCCCACCAGGTGACTAGTCTGCATGGATTAGATGAGCATCTCAGCACCCACTCAAGGGGATAAAACACCTTGTACTCTAATCAAGTGACTTGCAAATGGACTTTGGAAAAAACACACAGCCCCTTTCTGATCATTGAAGCCTCCCAAGTTCACAGCCTTCAATGCCCTATGTTTATATATCTATGCTATTCTAATAACCCACAACTGTTAAGAAGGAACTTAATTATTTTATTAAGAGATGGATCTTACCAAACCAAAAGATAATCCACTACGATTGAAAAGTATGCCTCTCCTAAGCTATTCCTTAAAGCGAAGTGTAGCTCCCAGACCAGAAGCATCAGCATCACCTGAAAAGTTGTGGGAAATGGAAATTCCAGAGATCTACTCTAGATTTACTAAATCAGAAACTCTGGAGGTGGCACCCAGCATTCTGAGTTTTAACAAGCTATCTAGGCAATTCTGATCTACATTTAAGTTTGAGAACCATTGGCCTAAAAGTCAACTCAAAGAAGAAGTTACTAAAGGTGTCTGTAAAGTACAGGTTGTCAAATGGTATTGTTTTCTACAATGTGCCCATATTTACCTGTCACTTCAAGGAATTTTCAGTGTGCAACCTGACTTGTGTTATATTTTTCATTCCTGCAGCAAACTCTAATACTGATAGCAGGCAGGTTGTTAAGGTTCCTATCGTGCTCAGCAGTTCCTCCAAATGCTAATACCTTGGCAATTCAGTATGCCCCTGCTCTCCTTTTCCAGATATTAAAACACAAATGCCCAGGCCCCAATGCCAGAAATTCTTATTTAATAGATCTGGAACAAGGCTTTGATATCAGTATCTTTAAGCCCCCACAGTACGTGCATGCATGCAACACACACACACACACACACATATACACATCCTCCTAATATATAGCCAGGATTGAATACCACTGGCATTTGAAACCATTTCTATACAAAGGTTAAAGGATTCAAGTAAATCAGCTGGTGGTCTGTGTGAGGAAAGTGTAAATAATTTGATAGTACATACCCGTGGTGTTCTTCTGCACCCTGCCTCACCTCTTCACTTTCTGAGACCAGATATGGGCAAAATTGGAAGAGAAGAAATAATTAGGAGCATGAAGCTCCACATCACTATGTTCCACTTTTGTTCACTCATGCATGTGCATGCTCAGTCAGATAAGAGCGATGCTTTGGACTGCTTTGTGATGCTATGGACTGCAGTCTGCCAGGTTGCTCTGTCCATGAGATTTCTCAGGCAAGAATACTGGCATGAGTTGCCATTTCCTTCTCCAGGGAATCTTCCTAATGCAGCAATCGAACCTGTGTTTCCTGAATCTCTTACATTGGCAGGCAGATGAGACCCACTGAGACCCCTGGGAAGCCCCTTGTAACTCATATATATGAGTCTATACTCCAGAGAAAGCATCAAACACAAGTCATGGAAAGTAGAAACTTTTTTTTCAAAACCAGGAAGTTGCCTATTATACAAATTAGCACACTTACAGGACATTACTAGTAGTACTATTGTAGTAATCAAACCTTTATCTTATAAGAACATATCTTCAGGGGAGTGACTTTCAGCTATCTAGACACAATCTCTGAGTATTCCACATTTAAGGAGAATTAAACATCACTGTTCTTATCCCTAGGTTTGACAGGAAATAAAAACTTGATAAGTTATGATGAAGATAAGCAAGTGTCTTTTTTTCTCTTTTTCCTGAATTTATTTTTCCAGTTATGTTTGTCATCTATTATTCAATCAGAAATTGACTTCAGATCTTTTTGTAATATGTTTCAAAGACTCTTTCTCAAATGGTTTAGCTGGACCACTAGCCTGATAACAATCCTTGACCTCTCCGCCCTTTAATTAGATGAATCAGATGAAAATGTTGCCCAAGGGGCTTGGGTGACTCCAGTAGCTGGACAGGATAATAGGCAGAGGAAAAGGCATCTGACTAATACCGCCACAGAACACAGGGGAAAGCCTACATTTCACTCAGTAGTTGTGTAAAATCTTACAGAAAGCTTACAACACTGTGATTTTTCTTTTGTGCTTTTCAAGAGCTAGCTTGGCAGGACTAAGTAGTTTATTGCACCTTGAGTTTGCCATGAATCTAAAAGGAAAATTAAAATCTGTGCTGAACCACTAGTGTTTAAGAGATAATGTTACCAGAGTAAAATATGTTATCTGACCAGAGGCCTCCTCACACTATATAAATCTTAGGTAGCATCAACACAAGCCAAGTTTTATAGCTTTCAGTATAAATGTCTAAAACCTCATTTTTTAGACTAACTTTAGCTAACCATCTGAGTTGAGAAGCCAACTTATGCAACTATTCAAGCAGAGCAGACTGTCAGCACTACAGAAGAAAGCTAATCATAAAAGGTAATATCTATGTAAGACCTCAGTGAGCTCTTCAATCATACCAGCTGATATTCATCAGCAAGGTAAATTGTGGCTCATCCCTGGAAAACTGCCTAGAGGCAAAAAAGTTCTGAACACTTGTAGCAGGGAAGACAAAGTCAGAAAGATGAGGAGCAATGAAGACACATGTCATAGATATTTGAATTGAGTAAATATTCTCCATTTATATCTGTTTATCTATGAAGGGACTTGAAATATCAAAGGTTGTTA
The DNA here is from genome assembly GCF_032405125.1 of Capricornis sumatraensis. NCBI lineage: Eukaryota > Metazoa > Chordata > Mammalia > Artiodactyla > Bovidae > Capricornis > Capricornis sumatraensis. The sequence continues at coordinate 23,144,370 of NC_091086.1, forward strand.
GTACTCAGTTATTTAAATAAAAAAAAAATCCTCTTCGTGGATCACAGCCTTGTCATGGCAAAGGGGCTTGCATAACTCAGTAAACCTCTGAGCCATGCCATGCAGGGCCACCCAAGAAAGACAGGTCACAGTGAAAACTTCTGAAAAAAATTTGGTCTATAGGAGGAGGAAATGGAAACCCATTCCAGGAAAAAGATATGGAAAAGAAGAAGTAAAACACTCACTGCTTGCAGATGACATGATCCTCTACATAGAAAACCCTAAAGACTCCACCACAAAATTACTAGACCTAATCAATGAATATAGTAAAGTTGGAGGATATAAAATCAACACACAGATATCCCTCTCATCCCTATACACTAATAATGTGAAATTAGAAAAAGAAATTAAGGAAACATTCCATTCACCATTGCAACAAAAAGGATAAAATACTTAGGAATATATCTACCTAAAGAAACTAAAGACCTATATATAGAAAATTTTAAAACACTGATGAAAGAAATCAAAGAGGACACTAATAGATGGAGAAATATACCAGGTTCATGGATCAGAAGAATCAATATAGTGAAAATGTGTGTACTACCCACAGCAATCTACAGATTCAATGCAATCCCTATCAAGCTACCAGCGGTATTTATCACAGAACTGGAACAAATAATTTCAAGATTTGTATGGAAATACAAAAAACCTCAAATAGCCAAGGCAATCTTGAGAAAGAAGAATGGAACTGGAGGAATCAACTTGCCTGACTTCAGGCTCTACTACAAAGCCACAGTCATCAAGACAGTATGGTACTGGCACAAAGACAGAAATAGAGATCAATGGAACAAAATAGAAAGCCCAGAGGTAAATCCACACACCTATGGACGCCTTATCTTCGACAAAGGAGGCAAGAATATACAATGGAGTAAAGACAATCTCTTTAACAAGTGGTGCTGGGAAAACTGGTCAACCACTTGTAAAAGAATGAAACTAGATCACTTTCTAACACCACACACAAAAATAAACTCAAAATGGATTAAAGATCTAAACGTAAGACCATAAACTATAAAACTCCTAGAGGAGAACATAGGAAAAACACTCTCCGACATAAATCACAGCAGGATCCTCTATGATCCACCTCCCAGAATTCTGGAAATAAAAGCAAAAATAAACAAATGGGATCTAATTAAAATTAAAAGCTTCTGCACAACAAAGGAAACTATAAGCAAGGTGAAAAGACAGCCTTCTGAATGGGAGAAAATAATAGCAAATGAACCAACTGTCAAACAACTAATCTCAAAAATATACAAGCAACTTATGCAGCTCAATTCCAGAAAAATAAACAGCCCAATCAAAAAATGGGCCAAAGAACTAAACAGACATTTCTCCAAAGAAGACATACAGATGGCTAACAAACACATGAAAAGATGCTCAACATCACTCATTATCAGAGAAATGCAAATCAAGACCACAATGAGGTACCATTTCACACCAGTCAGAATGGCTATGATCCAAAAGTCTACAAGCAATAAATGCTGGAGAAGGTGTGGAGAAAAGGGAATCCTCTTACACTGTTGGTGGGAATGCAAACTAGTGCAGCCACTTTGGAGAACAGTGTGGAGATTCCTTAAAAAATTGCAAATAGAACTGCCAAATGACCCAGCAAGACCACTGCTGGGCATACACACTGAGGAAACCAGAATAGAAAGAGACACATGTACCCCAATGTTCATTGCAGCACTGTTTATAATAGCCAGGACATGGAAACAACCTAGATGTCCATCAGCAGATGAATGGATAAGAAAGCTGGGGTACATATACACAATGGAGTATTACTCAACCATTAAAAAGAATACATTTGAATCAGTTATAATGAGGTGGATGAAACTGGAGCTGATTATACAGAGGGAAGTAAGCCAGAAAGAAAAACACCAATACAGTATACTAACACATATATATGGAATTTAGAAAGATGGTAATGATAACCCTGTATGCTAGACAGCAAAAGAGACACAGATGTATAGAACTGACTTTTGGACTCAGAGGGAGAGGGAGATGGTGGGATGATTTGGGAGAATGGCACTGAAACATGTATACTATCATGTAAGAAACGAATCGCCAGTCTATGTTCGATACAGGATACAGGATGCTTGGGGCTGGTGCACGGGGATGATCCAGAGAGATGATATGGGGTGGGAGGTGGGAGGGGGTTTCAGGATTGGGAACTCATGTACACCCGTGGCGGATTTATGTCAATGTATGGCAAAACCAATACAGTATTGTAAAGTAAAATAAAGTAAAAATAAAAAATTTTAAAAAAAATACCAAAAAGCCCTAAAAAAAATAATAATAATAAAGATATGCCAGAAGATGAGGCCCCCAGGTTGGTGTGTGTCCAGTATGCTACTGGGGAAGTTCAGTTCAGTTGCTCAGTCCTGTCCGACTCTGCAACCCCAAGAACCGCAGCATGCCAGGCCCCCCTGTCCATCACCAACTCCCGGAGTCCACCCGAACCCATGTCCATTGAGTCGGTGAAGCCGTCCAACCATCTCATCCTCTGTTGTCCCCTTCTCCTCCTGCCCTCAATCTTTCCCAGCATCAGGGTCTTTTCCAATGAGTCAGCTCTTCGCATCAGGTGGCCAAAATATTGGAGTTTCAGCTTCAACATCAGTCCTTCCAACACCCAGGACTGATTTCCCTTACGATGGATTTGTTGGATCTCTTTGCAGTCCAAGGGACACTCAAGAGAGCAGAGAGCAATTATGAATAGCTTCAGAAAGCAGGAATTGGCTGGGCCAAAGCAGAAATGATGCTCAGTTGTGGATGTTTCTGGTGATGAAAATAAAGTCCAATGCTGTAAAGAACAATATTGTATAGGAACCTGTAAAGTCAGGTTCATGAATCAAGATAAACTAGATGTGGTCAAGCAGGAGATGGCAAGATTGACCATCGACATGTTAGGAATCAGTGAACTAAAATAGACAGTAATAGCTGGATTTAATAACAATGACCATTATATCTACTCCTATGGGCAAGAATCCCCCATTTAGAAGAAATGGAGTAGGCCTCAGAGACGACAAAAGAGTCTGGAATGCAGTATTTGGGTGCAATCTTAAAAACTACAGAATGATCTTGGTTCATTTCCAAGGCAAACCATTCAACATTAGAGTAATCCAAGTATATTCACCAACTACTGATGCTGCCAAAGACGCTAAAGTTGACCAGTTCTATGAAGACCAACAAGATCTTCTAGAACTAACATCAAAAAAAAAAAAAATGTCCTTATCATCATAGGGGATTGGAATGCAAAAGTAGGAAGTCAAGAGGTACCTTGACTTACCTAGAGTAACAGGCAAGTTTGGCATTGAAGTACAAAATGAAGCAGGGCAAAACCTAACAGTTTTGTCAAGAGAAGAAGCTGGTCATAGCAAGAACCCTTTTCCAACAACCCAAGAGATGACTCTACACACGGACATCATCAGACAGTCAAAACCAAAATCAGCTTGATTTTATTCTTTGCAGCCAAAGATGGAGGAGCTCTATATCATCAGCAAAAACAAGACCTGGAGCTGACAGAGGCTCAGATTATGGAGTTGACTGAAGCTACTGATTTCAAAATTCAGGCTTAAGTTGAAGAAATTAGAAAAAATCACTAGGCTGTTCAGGTGTGACTTAAATCAAATTCCTTATGATTATACAGTGGAGGTGATAAATAGATTCAGGGACTAGACTTGATAGACAGAGTGCCTGAAGAACTTTGGATGGCAGTTCATAACATTGTATAGGATGTGGCAGTCAAAAACATTCCCAAGAAAAAGAAATGAAAGAAGGCAAAGTGGTAGTATGAGGAGTCAGTAAAATAACTGAGGAAAGAAGATAATCGAAAAGCAAAGAAGAAAGGAAAAGATATATTCAGCTGAATGCAGAGTTCCAGAGAATAGCAAGAAGAGATAAGAAAACCTTACTAAGTGAACAATAAAAAGAAATAAAGGAAAACAATAGAATGGGAAAGACTAGAGATCTCATCAAGAAATCTGGAGATATCAAGGAAATATTTCATGGAAGGATGGTCACAATAAAGGACAGAAACAGTGAGGACCTAACAGAAGAAAGAGATTAAGAAGAGGTGGAAAGAATACACAGAAGAACTCTACAAAACAGGTCTTCATGACCCAGATAACCATGATGGTGTAGTCACTCACCTAGAGCTGGACATCCTGGAGTCTGAGGTCAGGCTGACCTTAGGAAGCATTACTTTGAACAAAGCTTGTGGAGGTGACAGAATATCTGCTAAGAAATTTCAAATCCTAAAAGATGGTGCTGTTAAAGTGCTGCACTCAATATGTTAGAAAATTTGGAAAACTCAGCAGTGGCCACAGAACTGGAAAAGTCAGTTCATTCCATTCCCAAAGAAGGACAATCACAAAGAATGTTTGAACTACCATACAATTGCACACATTTCACATGCTAGCAAGGTTATGCTCAAAATCCTTCAATCTAGGCTTCAGCAGCACATGAACCAAGAACTTCCAGATATACAAGCTGGGTTTCAAAGAGGCAGTGGAACCAGAGATCAAATTGCCAACATCCACTGAATCACGAAGAAAGCAAGGGAGTGCCAGAAAAACATCTACTCCTGCTTCACTGGCTACACTAAAGCCTTTGACTGTGGAAAATTCTTAAAGAATATGCAGGTCAACAAGCAACAGTTAGAACCAGACATGGGAACAACTGATTGATCCAAACTGGGAAAGGAGTACAAAAAGGCTGTATATTGTCTCGTTGCTTAACTATCTTACATGCATGCAAAGTACATCATGTGAAATGCCATGCTAGATGAATCACAAGGTGGAATCAAGATTACCAGGAGAAGTATCAACAACCTCAGATATGCAGATAATACCACTCTAATGGAAGAAAACAAAGAACTAAAGAGCCTCTTGATGAAGGTTAAAGAGGAGAGTGAAAAAGCGGGCTTAAAACTCAACATCCACAAAACTAAGATCATGGCATCCAGTCCCATTACTTCATGGCAAATAGAAGGTGAAAAAGTGGGAGCAGTGACAGATTTTATTTCTTGGGCTCCAAAATCACTGAGAATGGTTACTGCAGCCACGAAATTAAAAGACGCTTGTTCCTTGGAAGGAAGGCTATGACAAACTTAGACAGCATATTAAAAAGCAGATACATCACTTTGCCAACAAATGCCTGTATAGTCAAAGCCATGGTTTTTCCAGTAGTCATGTATGGATGTGAGAGTTGGACCATAAAGAAGGCTGAGCACTGAAGAACTGATGGTTTTGAACTGTAGTGCTGGAGAAGACTCTTGAGAGTCCCTTGAACTGCAAAGGATCAAACCAGTCAATCCTAAACAAAATCAATTCTGAATATTCATTGGAAGAATTGAAGCTGAAGCCCCAATGTTTTGGTCACCTGATGAGAAGAGCTGACACACTGGAAAAGATCCTGATACTGGGGAAGATTGAAGGCCAAAGGAGAAGGGTGAGGCAGAGAATAAGATGGTTAAATAATATCACCAACACCATGGATATGAATTTGAGGAAACTCCAGTAGATAGTGGAGGAGAGCAAAGCCTGGTGTGCTACATTTCTTGGGGTGGCAGAGTCGGACAAAACTTAGTAACTGGACAACAACATTTTTAAAATGGTCAAACCTGGAAACAAGAGCTTCTCTCATTCTCTGAAACGCAATCAAATAAAGAGGTAATAGCAATATAATTTATTTTTAAGTAATTCTCTTTTCCTTACTAATAAATACAAAAATTTTCCCAATAGCCCTATGTGAAGGACAAAGAAAGATAAAATTATTCCCCATTTTGTAGATGAGAAAACAAATTATTGACTTGCTTAAATTAGCAATAAAATGAGGTTTCCTATTTCACAAGGGACACTACAAGACCTAGTGTGAATCACACAGAAGGAATCTGATTGTAGTCCCAATGCACAGAAATAGGATTTCCTCAACATTTGTAAACAATCACATTCTGTGAAGCAGCAAGGTTCATATGCATATTTTTCAATCTCAATCTATCCTTCTGTGTCCCTTTACCTGTGGCAAATATGAAAATTAATAAAATGGACAACTGTGTCTAAACTACTGTAATTAACAAACTTATTTAGAAAGTTTAGAATTTAAAAGTCAGAGAATATATCCAGGGAAGTACAATGAAATATTGACATCAGTTCAGTTCAGCTGCTCAGTCATGTCCAATTCATTGCAACCCCATGGACTAGAGCACACCAGGCTCCCTTGTCCATCAGCAACTCCCAGAGCTTACTCAAACTCATGTCTATTGAGTCAGTGATGCCATCTAGCCTTCTCATCCTCTGTCATCCCCTTCTCCTGCCTTAAATCTTTCCCAGCATCAGGGTCTTTTCAAATGAGTCAGCTCTTCACATCAGATGGCCAAAGTATTGGAGTTTCAGCTTCAGCATCAGTCCTTCCAATGAATATTAAAGACTGATCTCCTTTAGGATGGACTTGTTGGATCTCCTTGCAGTCCAAGGGACTCTCAACAGTCTTCTCCAACACCACAGTTTAAAAGCATCAATTCTTCAGTGCTCAGCTTTCTTTATGGTTCAACTCTCACATCCATATATGACTACTGGAAAAACCATAGCTTAGATGAAACTTTGTCATTAAAGTAATGTCTCTGCTTTTTAATGCTGTCTAGGTTTGTCATACCTTTTCTTCCAAGGAGCATCTTTTAATTTCATGACTGCAGTGATTTGAATTTTAAAAGGTAGGATAAATAATGTGCCAAGTAAAATGCAATAATCAAGAACAGAAGGGGAGAACAAGATGGTGGAGGAGTAGGTGGATGTGGAGTACTTCTCTCTCCAAGGATGCATCAGGAACACACCTTCAGACACAGAAGTGTATGCAGAACACCAGCTGATAGTAGACAGGAATACCTGAGTAGCGGAAAATAATATATAGAACCACACAAAACTTGGTAGGATGAAGGAACTAGGGGGAAAAAACAGGAGTGTCAGTAGGATGGGACCTGCCCTGGGCTGGTGGGGGAACTGAAGCAGGGGTCCGATTCTGACAGCAGGACAATTGTCTCAGTTAGAGGAGAAACATTTAAGGCTGAGAGTGAAACAGCTGATTTGTGGCAGCCTAAATGGAATGAGAATCAGATAGTCCTTGCCACAGCCATACATACCCTGGACAGGGATGCAGGTCCCCTGGAAAGTATAGTGGCTGGGAGCTGGACTTTAGGGGTTGTGGAGCAATCCCAGGGCAAGGGCTGTTTTTTACTGTGAAGAGACGTATCGAGGGGATGTGAGGGAGGAGATTGTTGTGGGAAATACCTGTGGAGGAAAGCCGGGCAGCCATGGAAGCAAGGCAATACTGCTGAGTCATGCGACGGAGGTGGAGCCATCACCATAGCCTGCCTCTCCCCACATGCCAGCATCGGCAGCTGAACAATAGAGAGGCTGGCCCATCAAATGCCTGATGCACTGAACTACAGAGTAAGACCTCACCTCACCCAGGGTGCCCCTTTAAGTGCCTGATGCACCAATCTACAGAGTAGAAGCCCAGCAAGGGGAGCCCCCTCTATGTGCCTGACGCTCTGAACAACAGAGGAGGACCCCAGGCAAGGGAGCCCTCTAAGTGCCTGAACGGGTGGAGCTACAGAGAAAGACTGGCCAAAGAGGCCTTCTGATTGCCAGCTACAAGAGGCTCAAAAAAAAGACTCTGATAAGGCCATAAATCCTGTGGCAGAGGCAGTCCATGTCCATGCACACTTGGTGCCACCAGGGTACCACCTCCATGCTCAGCTCTCACTAGGGCAGAGCTGCCACAGGCAAAAAAATGTCTTGTGTCTTTGCATGCTGGGTCACTTTGGTAGTGTCCAACTCTTTGCAGCCCTGTAGACTGTGGCCTGCCAAGCTTCTTTGTCAGAGATGGGATTCTTCAGGCAAAAATACTGGAGTGTATGGGCCAGTACTGGTTGCCATTCACTTCTACAGCACTATATTTCCTGCTGCCCTAACTGCCAACTCCCCTGAGTACCTGGTGCTGCCAGAACCCCTGAGCCCCAAGCAGCTGTATCATCTCCACACCTGGCCCTCACAAGGGCAAACCCAAGTCCTCCAGGGCAGCCTCAGAAGCAAACTCTAGTGGGTGAACCACATGCAGAGGTGGAAATAAAACCACAGTTGAAACCGAGGGGCAGTGTGGCTAAGGAAGAAGACCCAAAACCTTCCCACCAGCTATAAAAGCTGCAGATTAAATCCACGTGATCAACTAGGCAGACTCTGTGTCTATGCAATATATAAAAGGTCATTGAGAGCTCCCACAAAAGAAAATGCACTAGTTCTGATAGCTGTGGACATTGGAGGCCAGAACACACAGGAGTAGGACCAGATTAGAATCTGAGCTGTCCCCAAACAGATCCAGATATCAGCACAGCGTTGGAGGGCATCCTAGGGAGGTGAGTAGACTGTGACTCCCAGCAAGCAAAAGGACACTGACAACAGTGACTCAAGAAAAACATTTATTATTCTTGTTTTGACTTGTTCTGTAAATTCTTTTGGAATTTTTTTTTTCCTTTTTCCCCCCTCTATTGTAGCTGTCAATTTTATTGGCACTATGAAATCTAATTAAGCTTTTGAGATTTTTTTCCCCCCTTCGGTCACATTTTTTATACTTGTTATAAACCTCTGCTTCTGCATTGGGCTTTTGCTGTTCTGTGGAGTTTTCCTTTTTTTTTTTTGTCTCCGTTTTTAATTTTTAATTTTTTAAACCTATTATTTTTTTCTACATTTATTCCTTGTTTTGCTTTTCTTACTGTTCTTTTCCCCTTAGAGAGTTAATCTTTAATGTATATAAATCTTCTTTATCTATCTCAATTTAAAGTTGCATATCTATTCTTTCTTTTCTTTCTTTATTTTTCTTTTAACATATTTGTTAGTTTTATTTTCATTGCTTTATTCCCCAATTAGCACCTTGCTTTAGTTTTGTTTTCCAGTTTGTGCTTTAGTCAGTTTTGTTCTAGTAGATATAATATTTGCTTTCCTTTGTTCACCAGGTCAATCTATTGTACTTTATTTTTCTTGGGCTGTTTTGAATTTGCTTATGGGTGTATATGTATATGTGTATATTCAGTCACACTGTTTATTGTTCTTATAAACTTCTGCCTCTGTGTTGGGCTTTTGCAGTTCTGTGGAATTTTCCTCTTTTTTTTTTTCCTTTTATCTTTCTTCTTTCTTTTTTCTTTTTCTTTTTTTATTTTAATTTTTAATTTTTTTAACCTATTATAATTTTCTACATTTATTCCTTTACCTTTTCTACTGTTCTTTTTCCCTTGCAGTTAATCTTTAATATAAATCTTCTTCATCTACCTCTAATAAACTTTGTATATTTATTCTTTCTTTTTTCTTTCCTTTCCATTCCTTTTAACATACTTGTTAGTTTTGTTTTCATTCTTTTATTCCCCGCTTCACACCTTGCTTTAGTTTTTTGTTTTTTGTTTGTTTGTTTGTTTCCAGCTTGTGCTTTACTTAGTTTTGTTCTTAATTGGTAAATATAATTTTTTATTTACTTTGTTTGTCAGGTCAATCTACTGTGCTTTATTTTTGTTGGACTGTTTTGACTTTGTTTACGGGTGTATACGTACCTGTGTATATTCCATTATTTTAATTATTATTTGCCTGATTTTCTAACTGCGATTTGTCTGGGGTTCATCTTTGGTTTCTCATTTTTGAATATTTTAATCTCACTTAATGCCATAACAAACCACCTGTGGAATCTTTGTTCCTGACCAGAGATCAAGCCCTGAGCCTTTGGAGTGGGAGCACTGACTCCAAGACCCTAGACTACCAGAGAAATAACCCTAAGAAGTATCAAATAGTGAGAACTCAAACAAAGGAAGCTGCTTGAATACAAGACCCAGCATCACCCAACCACCAGCAGCACACTGTGCAAGACACCTCGTATAAACAACAAACAAAACAAAAATAAACCCAATCATCAGGAGACAGGATTACCACCTCACTCAGCCTTGCCCATCAGAGGAAAAACAGACAAACAAACAAAAGCTCAGCAGAAATCTCACCCTATACAAAGCTTACCCAAACCAATGGACCAACCTTAGGAGGGAAAAAAACAGAAGTAAGAAAGAAAACCTTGAAGCCTGGGAAAAGGCGATCTCAAACACATAAAGTTAAAAAAAAAGAAAAGAAAAGAAAAGCAGGGAAATACTACACAAAGGAAGGAAAAAACTAGAAACACAGAAGTCCAAATAAATGAAGAGGAAATAGGCAAACTACCTGAAAAAGAATTCAGAATAATGATAGTAAAGATGATCAAAAATCTTGAAAACATAATAGAGAAAATGCAAGAATCAATTAACAAAGACCTAGAAGAATTAAAGAATAAACATACAGCAACAAGGAACATAATTATTGAAATTAAAAATACTGTAGAAGGAATCAATAGCAGAATATATGAAGCAGAAGAATGAATCAATGAGCTGGAAGATAAAATGGTGGAAATAACTTCTGAAGAGCAGAATAAACTAAAAAGTATGAAAAGAACTGAGGATAGTCTCAGAGACCTCTGGGACAATATCAAATGCACCAACATTCGAATTATAGGGGTCCCAGAAGAAGAGAAAAAGAAAGGGTACGAGAAAATTTTTGAAGAGATTATAGTTGAAAATTTCCCCAATATGGAAAAGGAAATAGTCAATCAAGTCCAAGAAGCACAAAGAATCCTATAGGGGTTAAACCCAAGAAGAAACACACCAAGACACATACTAACCAAACTAACAAAGACTAAACACAAAGAAAGAGTATTAAAAGCAACAAGTGTCAAAGTATCATACAAGGGAAACCCCATATGTTTAACAGCTGATCTTTCAGCAGAAACTCTGCAGGCCAGAAGGGAATGGCAGGATATATTTAAAGTACTGAAAGGGAAACATCTACAACCAAGATTATTGTACCTAGCAAGGATCTCAAGCAAAATTGATGGAAAAATAAAAAGCTGTTCAGACAAGCAAAGGTAAGAGAATTCAGCACCACCAAATCAGCTTTGCAACAGATGTTAAAGGGACTTAAATAGTCAAGAAATACAAGAGAAGAGAAAAGAACTCCAAAATCAACCCCAAACAATTAAGAAAATACCAATAGGAACATATATATCAATAATTACTTTAAGTGTAAATGGATTAAAACCAAAAGAAACAGACTGGATGAATGGATACACAAATAGATCCATATATATGCTGTCTACAAGAAACCCACCTCAGACCTAAAGACACATATAGACTGAAAGTGAGAGGATGGAAAAAAATATTCCATGCAAATGGGAAGTATGCCATTGCAAAGATGGAGTAGCAATCCTCATATCAGACAAAATAGACCTTAAAATAAAGATTACAAGAGATAAGGAAAGACACTACCCAATGATCAAGGGATCAGTCCAAGAGGAAGACTTACCAATTGTAAATATCCATAAACCCAACATAGGAGCACCCCAATACATAAGACAAATACTACAAGACATAAAAGGAGAAATTGACTGTAACATAATAATAGTAGGAGACTTTAACACCCAACTCACACCAATGGACAGAGCATCAAAACAGAAAATTAATAAGGAAACACAAGTCTTAAATGATACATTAGATGAGATGGATCTCATTGATATCTTCAGGACATTCCATCCAAATGCAGAAGAATACACATTCTTCTCAAGTGCACATGGAACATTCTCCAGGATAGATCACATTTTGGGTCACAAATCAAACCTCAGTAAATTCAAGAAAATCGAAATTGTATCAAGCATCTTCTCTGACCACAACACTATGAGACTAGACATCAGTGCAAGGAAAAAACTGTAAGAAATACAAACACAAGGAGACTAAACAATATGTTTCTAAATAACCAACAGGTTACTGAAGAAACAAAAAGGGAAGTTAAAAAAATTCTAAAAACAAATGACAATGAAAACACAACTCAAAACCTATGGAATGCAGCAAAAGCAGTTCTAAGAGGGAAGTTTATAGCAATACAATCCTACCTCAAGAAACAAGAAAAATATCAAATAAACAACCTAACTTTACACCTAAAACAACTGGAAAAAGAAGAACAAAAAAATCCTCAAAATTAGTAGAAGGAAAGAAATCATAAAGATCTGAGCAGAAATAAATGAAAAAGAAATGAAAGAAACAAAGGATTAATAAAACTAAAAGCTGGCTCTCTGAGAAGATAAACAAAATTGACAAACCTTTAACCAGACTCATCAAGAGAAAAAAGAGAGAAGAATCAAATCAATAAAATTAGAAATGAAAAAGACATTCAACAGACATGTTGCATTCAACAAACAATGCAGAAATGCAAAGCATTATAAGAGACTGTTATGAACAACCAAATGGCAATAAAATGGAAGAAATGGACAGATTCTTAGAAAAGTTCAATCTTCCAAGACTGAACCAGGAAGAAATAGAAATTATGAACAACCCAATTACAAGCACTGAAATTGAAGCTGTGATCAAAAATTTCCCAAGAAACAAAAGTCCAGGACCAAATGGCTTCACAGGAGAATTCTATCAAACATTCAGAGAAGAACTAATGCCTATCCTTCTAAAACTCTTTCAAAAAACTGCAGAGGAAGGAAAACTTCCAAACTCATTCTATGAGGCCACCATCACCCTGATACCAAAACCAAAGACAACACAATAAAAGAAAACTATAGGTGGCCAATATCACTGATGAACATAGATGCAAAAATCCTCAACAAAATTTTAGCAAACAGAATTCAGCAACACCTCAAAAAGCTCATACACCATGATCAAGTTGAATTTACTCCAGGGATGCAAGGATTCTTCAATATTCACAAAGCAATCAATGTTATACACCATATTAACAAATTGAAAGATAAAAATCGTATAATAATCTCAATAGATGCAGAAAAAGCCTTTGATAAAATTCAGCACCCATTTATGATTGCTAAGTCACTTCAGTTGTGTCCGACTCTGTGCAACCCCATAGATGGCAGCCCACCAGGCTCCCCCGTCCCTGGGATTCTCCAGGCAAGAACACTGGAGTGGGTTGCCATTTCCTTCTCCAGTGCATGAAAGTGAAAAGTGAAAGTGAAGTTGCTCAGTCGTGTCCGACTCTTAACAACCCCATGGACTGCAGCCTACCAAGCTCCTCCTTCCATAGGATTTTCCAGGCAAGAGTACTGGAGTGGGGTGCCATTGCCTTCTCCCATTTATGATTAAAACTCTTCAAAAAATGGGCCTAGAAGGAACCTACCTCAACATACTAAAGACCATATATAAGCCTACAGCAAAATTCTCAAAGGTGAAAAACTGAAAGCATTCCCCATAAGATCAGGAACAAGGTGGTCCACTTTCACCACTATTATTCAACATAGTTTTGGAAGTCCTAGTTACAGCAATCAGAGAAGAAAAAGAAATAAAAGGAATCTAGATTAGAAAAGAAGCTCTCACTATTTGCAGATGACTTGATACTGTACATAGAAAACCCTAAAGATAGTATCAGAAAATTACCAGAGCTAATCAGTGAATTTAGCAAAGTTGCAGGATACCAAATCAATAGATGGAAATCACATGTGTTTCTATATACTAACAATGAAAATTCAGAAAGAGAAATTAAGGAATCAATCCCATTCACCATTGCAAAAAAATGAATTAAATATCTAGGAACAAACTTACCTGAGGAGACAAAAGAACTGTACACAGAAAATTATAAGACACTAATGAAAGAAATCAAAGGCAACATAAACAGATGGAGAGCTATGTCATGTTTCTGGGTAGGAAGAATCAATATTGTGAAAATGACTATACTACCAAATGCAATGTGCAGACTCAAAGTGATCTCTATCAAATTATCAATGGCATTTTTCACAGAACTAGAACAAAAAATTTCACAATTCATATGGAAACACAAAAGACCCTGAATAGCCAAAGCAGTCTTGAGAAAGAAGAATGGAGCTGGAGGAATCAACCTTCCAGACTTCAGATTATACTACAAAGCCACAATCATCAAGGTAGTTTGGTACTGGCACAAAAACGGAAACACAGACCAAAGGAATGAGATAGAGAGCCCAGAAATAAACCGATGCACCTATGGGTAGATTATTATTTTGAGAAAGAAGGCAATAATATACAATGGGGCAAAGACAGACTCTTCAATAAATGGTGGTGGGAAAACTGGACAGCTACATGTAAAACAATGAAATTAGAACACTTCTAACAACATTCACAAAGATAAACTCAAAAATAATTAAAGACCTAAATATAAGACCAGAATCTTTAAAACTCTTAGAGGAAAACATAGGCAGAACACTCAATGACATAAATCACTGCAAGATCCTCTATGACTCACCTCCTAGAGTAACAGAAATAAAAACAAAAGTAAACAAGTGGGACCTGATTAAACTTAAAAGCTTTTGCACAGCAAAGGAAACTATAAGCAAGATGAAAAAGCAACCCTCTGGATGGGAGAAAATAATAGAAAAGGAAACAACTGACACAGTATTAATTTCCAAGATATACAACTAAATGCCAGAAAAACAAACAACCCAATCAAACAGTTGGGAAAAGACCTAAAGAGACATTTCTCCAAAGAAGGCATACAGAACATAATAAACACATGAAAAGATGCTCAACGTTGCTCATTATGAGAGAAATGCAAATCAAAACTACAATGAGATATCACCTCACATTGGTCAGAATGGCCATCATAAAAAGTCTACAAACAATAAATGCTGGAGAAGGTGTGGAGAAAAGGGGAAGGGTCTTGCACTGTTGGTGGGAATGTAAATTGATACAGTCACTATGGAAGATGGTATGGAGATTTCTTAAGAAAATAGGCATAAAACCACCATTTGACCCAGCAATCCCAGGTGTATACCCTGAGGAAACCAAAATTGAAAAAGACACATGTATCTCATTGTTCTTTGCAGCACTATTTACAATAGCTAGAACATGGAAGCAAGTTAGATGTCCACTGACAGATGAATAGATAAAGAAGTTGTGGTACATATACACAATGGAATATTACTCAGCCACAAAAAGGAACATATTTGAGACAGTTCTAAAGAGATAGATGAACTAGAACCTATTGTGCAGAGTAAAGATAGTCAGAAAGAGAAAGATAAGCATCATATTCTAATGCATGTATATGGAATCTAGAAAAATGATACTGAAGAACGTATTTACAGGGCAGCAATGGAGAAACAGACATAGAGAATAGATTTATGGACATGGGGAGAGGGGAGGAGAGGATGAGAGGTATGGAAGGAGTAACATGGAAACTTACATTACCATATGTAAAGGAGAGAGCCAAAGGGAGGGAATTTGATGTATGGCTCAGGAAACAGGGGCTCTGTATCAACCTAGAGGGGTGGGATAGGGAGGGAGATAGGAGGGAGGTTCAAAAGGAAGGGAATATATGTATGCCTATGGCTGATTCATGTTAAGGTCTGAGAGAAAACAACAATATTTTCTAAAGTAATTATCCTTCAATAAAGAAGGAAGGTTCTTAAAATTAAAAAAAGAACAGAAGGAAATTCCTTTAACATCATAAATGCAATCTACATTACTACAACAGAACCTAAAGGAAATGTCATAGTTAGTGACAGAAACTGTACAGAATTCCCATTCTTTACAAGGAAAAAATGCCTGCTACTATGGAACTAGATCTGATAGAGTATCTGATGAACTATGGACAGAGGTTCATGACATTATACACGAGACAAGAATCAAGACCATCCCCAAGAAAAAGAAATGTAAAAAAGCAAAATGGCTGTCTGAGGAGGCCTTACAAATAGATGTGAAAAGAAGAGAAGTGAAAAGCAAAGGAGAAAAGGAAAGATATACCCATTTGAAAGCAGAGTTCCAAAGAATAGCAAGGAGAGATAAGAAAGCCTTCCTCAGTGATCAGTGTAAAGAAATAGAGGAAAACAACAGACAGGGAAAGATTAGAGATCTCTTCAAGAAAATTTGAGATACCAACAGAACATTTCATGCAAAGATGGGCTCAATAAAGGACAGACATGGGATGGACCTAACAGAGCAGAAGATATTAAGAAGAGGTGGCAAGAATACACAAAAGAACTGTACAAAAAAGATCTTCATGACCCAGATAATCACGATGGTATGATCACTCACCTAGAGCCAGACATCCTAGAATGTGAAGTCAAGTGGGCCTTAGGAAGCATCACTACGAACAAAGCTAGTGGAGGTAATGGAATTCCAGTTGAGCTATTTCAAATCCTAAAAGATGATGCTGTGAAAGTGCTACACTCAATATGTCAGAAAATTTGGAAAAACTCAGCAGTGGCCATAGGACTGGAAAAGGCCAGTTTTCATTCCAATCCCAAAAACAGGCAATGCCAAAGAAGGTTCAAACTACTGCACCATTGCATGAATCTCACATGCTAGTAAAGTAATGCTCAAAATTCTCCAAGCCAGGCTTCAACAGTACGCAAACTGTGAACTTCCAGATGTTCAAGCTGGTTTTAGAAAGGGCAGAGGAACCAGAGATCAAATTGCCAACATTTGTTGGATCATCAAAAAAGCAACAGAGTTCCAGAAAAACATCTATTTCTGCTTTATTGACTATGCCAAAGTCTTTGACTGTGTGAGTTACAACAAACTGTGGGAAATTCTGAAAGAGATGGGAATACCAGACCACCTGACCTACCTCCTGAGAAATCTGTATGCAGGTCAGGCAACAACAGTTAGAACTGGACATGGGAACAACAGACTGGTTACAAATAGGAAAAGGAGTATGTCAAGACTGTATATTGTCACCCTGCTTATTTAACTTATATGCAGAGTACGTCATGAAAAATGCTGGGCTGGAAGAAGCACAAGCTGGAATCAAGATTGCTGGGAGAAATATCAATAATCTCAGATATGCAGATATTACACCCTCAAGGCAGTAAGTGAAAAACTGAAGAGCCTCTTGATGAAAGTGAAAGAGGAGAGTAAAAAAGTTGGCTTTAAGCTCAACATTCAGAAAACTAAGATCATGGCATCTGGTCCCATCACTTCATGGCAAACAGATGGGGAAACAGTGGAAACAGTGGTAGACTTTATTTTGGGGGGCCTCTAAAATTACTGCAGATGATGACTGTAGCCATGAAATTAAAAGACACTTGCTCCTTGGAAGAAAAGCTATGACCAGCCTAGACAGCATATTAAAAAGCAGAGAACTTACTTTGCCAACAAAGGTCCATCTAGTGAAGGCTATGGTTTTTCCAGTAGTCATGTATGGATGTGAGAGTTGGACTATAAAGAAAGCTGAGTGCCGAAGAATTGATCTTTTGAACTGTGGTCTTGGAGAAGACTCTTGAGGGTCCCTTGAACTGCAAGGAGATCCAACCAGTTTATCCTAAAGGAGACCAGTCCTGAGTGTTCATTGGAAGGACTGATGTTGAAGCTGAAACTCCAATACTTTGGCCAGCTGATGTGAAAAGCTGACTCATTTGTAAAGACTCTGATGCTAGGAAAGATTGAGGGCAGGAGGAGAAGGGGACGACAGAGGATGAGATGGTTGGATGGCATCACCGACTCAATGGACATAAGTTTGAGTAAACTCCGGGAGTTGGTGATGGACAGGGAGGCCTGGCATGCTGTAGTCAATAGGGTCACAAAGAGTCGGACACAACTGAGCAACTGAACTGCATTTACTATCCAACATTTACTAAATATCTTAACAATTCAGTAAGATAGAAGAGGTTAATATCTGAAAGAAAAAGTTAAAAACTATCATTATGTTGAAGTAATGAGTTATAACTTACAAAAAAAGCCAAATGAAAAAGGCAATTAGCTCCATTTAGAATTTATTAAGGAGACGATATAGACATTAGCCCTAAAATTAATAACTTTCTATTTATCAATATCCAATTATTAAATTTAATGTTTTAGGTTTCATTTTTTAACTTTTTACATGAACTAATTATAGATTGACAGAAAGTTATAGAAATACTACAGACAGTTCCCACATACTTTTTACTTAGTTTGTCCCAGCCTTCTACAATGAGAATATTATAGCAAAACAAGGAAACTGATATTGGTATATGGTGTGTGTATACCCCTATGGCATGTAATCCCACGTGTAGATTCACAGAACCACCTTACAAACAAGAAACAGAACTAAAAGGTAGGCTGCAGTCCATGGGGTTGCTAGGAGTCGGACACAACTTAGTGACTTCACTTTTACTTTTCACTTTCATGCATTGGAGAAGGAAATGGAAACCCACTCCAGTGTTCTTGCCTGGAGAATCCCAGGGACGGGGGAGCCTGGTGGGATGCCGTCTCTGGGGTCACACACAGTCGGACACAACTGAGGCGACTTAGCAGTAGCAATAGCAGCATGCTACCTTGAAAAGATGTAGGTATGATCTTACCTATCTCCTTCCCCACCATCCCTATCCTTAACAGTAATCAATTTGTTCTCCATCTCTGTAATTTCTTTATATCAATGATGTTAAATAAGTGGAATCAGATTGCATGAGACTTTTTCATTTTTTCCTGTTTAGCATAATGCTTTTATTGAAAACTGGAATATTATAATGTAATAGGTCTGGAAATCAGACTGTCTCTGTCCTTGGAGTCTGTTTATGTAGCTTATGTAGACAAAACTGTTTCTTTATTTAGTGACTTTGTTTTGGGACTTCTCCAAACTATTCTTGTTAAGATATACTCTTTTGTTATATGTGGTCTCTGAAAGGAACTGTTCATTTAGCTTAGGTTCAGCTAGTATTTTGAAAGATTTCCTTGAATGCCAGAAACCAGCTGAGGTTAGCAGGAGACAGAGACAGAATCACTTTGAATACGTTAAGTGTATCAGATTATCATGGTGTTTGTAATGGGATAAGCAAATTATTTAATTAAAAAGACAAGTAAAATTGGAAAGCATATCTCCAAATATATGTTGTTACAGAAACATCTAAAGCAAGGTAACTCTGAAAGCATTGAAAGTTCATTATAAAGTGAGTCATGAGTCATTTTGATTATACTTAACCAGATCATATAATTAACTGTGCACAAATAGAACCAGTTTAGAAAGGGGAAAAGATCTGAATTAAAACTTATGCATTAGAAAATATATGAGGAAAATGAGCCAAAAGGCCAACTGAAAATGAAAAAAAGTTATATCCAACACATGTGGTAGACGAAGGGTAAGATTTTCTTAATGTTAAGATTTCCTTAAGATTCTTAAAAGAGGATTAAAATTCAATAGAAGAAAATTTTTTTCAAGCAGGTCATAGAAAGGGAAATATAAATGCATCTGAATACTTGAGAAGATGCTCAGTTTCATTCATTATTAAGGATGTATAAATTAGTTTTGCAATGAAATATTACCTTTCAGCTATCAAAATGACAAAGATAAAAAAGACTGGTAACAGATTTATTGAGAAATATAAAAATTTTGCTTTTAGTTCATAAGTGTAAAACATAAAATTAATTTTTTTATTAAATAGAGTATTATTCAAAGTATCATCCTTTCTAGAAAATACAAATTTAATGGGCTGTACTGCCAAGAAGATAGCCAAACTGAGAATAAAATTAAAGGTGAACACTGTGTATAAAAAAAGAAACAGCTATGGGCTTATTTTTCAAAGTATACTGCCAGACATAACACAATGTCAGGGGTATTCAAAGCATAAAATTAAATTTTACGTTTTACACAAATTCCATTAAGCTATTTATAATATTTCTATTTCTAAATGTTTTTCAGGTACTGTAAGATCTGTAGAGGTATAGGTCTTCTTGATTAAAACCTATCTTCATGTCAGTTGCATATTAATTATTTTGTGCCTTAGTTTGAATGCTTGATCATCACCATCATGTTATACTATATCCCAGATTTTTAAACCTATGTCAAGGTCTTGAAAGGGATTCATTGATATAGTAGCATCACTATAATTCAAGGGAGAAAAAAAAGTGAAATATTGCTGAAGTTAGTAAAACTGTGATTATGGCAGTAAACTGTGATTGTGGCAATTCCCCACTGGAAGACACAGATGCACAAAAGGAAATACAAATAAAAATCGAAATGGTGATAATCAGAAAGTCTGATTTTATTTGGATGAGCAATCCATTTTACCCTTTTACAATGTGACATTGTCTGCAGAAAACATATCAAATAGCCTTCTGAAGCCACTGAAATTCACATATCATTCTAAGACAAAACAGTGTCTTTCCTAGCAAGTAAATTAATCTTTTCTCAGAATGTGTACAAAATAATGTTTTCCAGTATCAAGTTCATTCATTTCATGACAAAGAAGACTAAAAATAGAGAAGTATTATTCAAAGTGTCATCCTTTCTAGAAAATACAAATTTAAGGGGCTATACTGCCAAGAAGATAGCCAAACTGAGAATAAAATTAAAGGTGAACACTGTGTATAAAAAAAGAAACAGCTATGGGCTTGTTTTTCAAAGGATACTGCCAGACATAACACAATGTCAGGGGTATTCAATATAGGTGAGCAGGGACTACTATTCTGTTCATGATGATAGACACAGCTTTACAACTATGCATGACTACTGATAAAGTGTACGAATTTGTTCCTGGTATATGGGCAGTATATATACAAAAAACTTTCTGTTATACTCTTAAAACGTATTAAAGAGTTGATTCTAAGCAAGTATTTTCTGAGCTGTGATGGAGTCTGGAAAAGCATCAGTAGTGAACAATGGAGCTGTACACACAGCCTGGAGAGAAAGCACAGTAATGGAAGGTTTCCCCTGAACCATTTCACATCGTGCTTCATATCCACAGAATATGATAAGTCAACACATGCCTCCTGATCTTGATGCTTGATTGAAAAACATAGAATTATGAATATATTTAATTGCAGGGACTGTATCATTTTTCTTTTTTGTCTTTTAAAATTTTTATTTACCAATGGAGTATACTTGAACAACAATGTTCTAAGTTTCGGGTATATGGCAAAGTGATTCAGTTATCCATACATGTGTATCTATTCTTTTTCAAATTCTTTTTCCATTTAGGTTATTATAGTATACTGAGCAGAGTTCCCTGCGCTATACAATAGGTCCTTGTTGGTTGTCTATTTTAAATATAGCAGTGCATCAATCTCAGTCTCAATTGTGTCTCAAAGCGTTAGTGCCAATCTCAAACTACAATCTATCCTCCTTCCACCCACCCTGGTACCATAAGTTCCTTCTCTTGTGAGTCTGTTACCATTTTGAAAATAATTTCATTCATATCTTTTTTTTTTAGTTTCCGTATATAAGTAATATCATACATTTGTCTTTCTCTCTCCTAGTTATTTCACTTAGTAAGATAATCTCCAGATCATTCCATATTGCTGCAAATGGTATTATTTCATTCAATTTTTTCAATCTGATATCTGAAGAAATATCCAATAATCATAAGACTATTTTCACAATAGTCTTAAGTCTATTTCACAAGAAGACTAACTCACCTCAGACACGCAGGTGACACCACCCTTATGGCAGAACGCGAAGAAGAACTAAAGAGCCTCTTGATGAAAGTGAAAGAGGAGAGTGAAAAAGTTGGCTTAAAACTCAACCTTCAGAAAACAAAGATCATGGCATCCGGTCCCATCACTTCATGGCAAATAGATGGGGAAACAAGGGAAACAGTGGCAGACTTTATATTTCGGGGCTCCAAAATCACTGCAGAAAAAAAAAAAAATCACTGCAGATGGTGATTGCAGCCATGAAATTAAAAGATGCTTGCTCCTTGGAAGAAAAGCTATGACCAGCCTAGACAGCATATTAAAAAGCAGAAACATCACTTTGCCAACAACGGTCCATCTAGTCAAAGCTATGGTTTTTCCAGTAGTCATGTATGGGTGCGAGAGTTGTACTATAAAGAAAGCTGAGTGCCAAAGAATTGATGCTTTGAGCTGTGGTGTTGGAGAAGACTCTTGAGAGTCCTTTGGACTGCAAGGAGATCCAAGAAGTCCATCCTAAAGGAAATCAGTCCTGAATATTCATTGGAAGGAAGGATGTTGAAGCTGAAACTCTAACACTTTGGCCACCTGATGCAAAGAACTGACTCATTGGAAAAGATCCTGATGGTGGGAAAGATTAAAGGCAGGAGGAGAAGGGGATAACAAAGGATGAGACGGTCACAAGGCATCGCCGACTCAATGGACAAGAGTTTGAGCAAACTACAGGAGTTACTGATGGACAGTGTAGCCTGGCGTGCTGCAGTTCATAGGGCTGTGAAGAGTAGGACATGACTGAGCGACTGAACTGAACTTATTTTCCAATGAAACATACTTTCTGTTCAGGTCAAAGACAAAATTTACTGATCACATTCTAGGTAACAGACATTCTACTTCTCTTATTTAGTTCTCACCACAAACCCTGCACAGAAGGTATTGTTCTTATTTTTAAAAAGGCAATAAAGACATAGAATAGTTAAACAACTGACTCTTTGCTTTTTAAAATCCACCTTAAGATTTAAAAGAACTGTTTTTATTATATTAGTAATTGAAGTTTATTTATCCTTATTGTCAAATTCGGATGTAAATTGAAGTAGGGAAAACCACTAGACCATTCAGGTATAACCTAAATCAAATCCCTTATGATTATACAGTGGAAGTGAGAAACAGATTTAAGGGTCTAGATCTGATAGATAGAGTGCCTGATGAACTATGGACAGAGGTTCGTGACATTGTACAGGAGACAGGGATCAAGACCATCTCTATGGAAAAGTAATGCAAAAAGGCAAAATGGCTGTCTGGGGAGGCTTTACAAATAGCTGTGAAAAGAAGAGAAGTAAAAAGCAAAGGAGAAAAGGAAAGATATAAGCATCTGAATGTAGAGTTCCAAGAATAGCAAGAAGAGATAAGAAAGCATTCCTCAGTGATCAATGCAAAGCAATAGAGGAAAACAACAGAATGGGAAAGACTAGCGATCTCTTCAAGAACATTAGAGATACCAAGGGAACATTTCATGCAAAGTTGGGCTCAATAAAGGACAGAAATGGTATGGACCTAACAGAAGCAGACGATATTAGCAGGTTGCAAGAATACACAGAAGAACTGTACAAAAACGATCTTCATGACCAAGATAATGACGATAGTGTGATCACTCACCTAGAGTCAGACATCCTGGAATGTGAAGTCAAGTGGGTCTTGGAAAGCATCACTACAAACAGAGCTAGTGGAGGTGATGGAATTCCAGTTGAGCTATTTCAAATCCTAAAAGATGATGCTGTGAAAGTGCTGCACTCAATATGCCAACAAATTTGGAAAACTCAGCAGTGGCCACAGGACTGGAAAAGGTCAGTTTTCATTTCAATCCCAAAGAAAGCCAATGCCAAAGAATGTTCAAACCACTGCACAATTGTACTCATCTCACATGCTAGTAAAGTAATGCTCAAAATTCTCCAAGCCAGGCTTCAACAGTACGTGAACCATGAACTTCCACATGTTCAAGCTGGTTTTAGAAAAGGCAGAGGAACCAGAGATCAAATTGCCACCATCTGCTGGATCATGGGAAAAGCAAGAGAGTTCCAGAAAAACATCCATTTCTGCTTTATTGACTATGCCAAAGCCTTTGACTGTGTGGATCACAATCAACTGTGGAAAATTCTGAAAGAGATGGGAATACCAGACCACCTGACCTTCCTCTTGAGAACCTATATACATGTCAGGAAGCAACAGTTAGAACTGGATAATAAATACAAATAGGAAAAGGAGTACGTCAAGGCTGTATATTGTCACCCTGCTTATTTAACTCATATGCATCATGAGAAATGCTAGGCTGGAAGAAGCACAAGCTGGAATCAGATTGCCGGGAGAAATATCAATAACCTCAGATAAGCAGATGACACCACCCTTATGGCAGAAAGTGAAGAGGAACTAAA
This sequence comes from Capricornis sumatraensis, assembly GCF_032405125.1. Lineage (NCBI taxonomy): Eukaryota > Metazoa > Chordata > Mammalia > Artiodactyla > Bovidae > Capricornis > Capricornis sumatraensis. Next base: position 23,168,244 of record NC_091086.1, read on the forward strand.
AAGCCTCTTGATAAAAGTGAAAGTGGAGAGTGAAAAAGTTGGCTTAAAGCTCAAAATTCAGAAAACGAAGATCATGGCATCCGGTCCCAGCACTTCATGGGAAATAGATGCGGAAAAAGTGGAAACTGTTAGACTTTATTTTGGGGGGCTCCAAACTCACTGAAGATGATGATTGCAGCCTTGAAATAAAAAGATGCTTACTCCTTAGAAGGAAAGTTATGACCTACATATATAGCATATTCAAAAGCAGAGACATTACTTGCCAACAAAGGTCCATCTAGTCAGGCTATGGTTTTTCCAGTAGTCATGTATGGATGTGAGAGTTGGACTGTGAAGAAAGCTGAGCACTGAAGAATTGATGCTTTTGAACTGTGGTGTTGGAGAAGACTCTTGAGAGTCCCTTGGACTGCAAGGAGATCCAACCAGTCCATTCTGAAGGAGATCAGTCCTGGGTTTTCTCTGGAAGGACTGATGCTGATGCTGAAACTCCAGTACTTTGGCCACCTCATACGAAGAGTTGACTCATTGGAAAAGACTCTGATGCTGGGAGGGATTGGGGGAATGAGGAGAAGGGGACGACAGAGAATGAGATGGCTGGATGGCATCACTGACTCTATGGACAAAAGTTTGGGTGAACTCCAGGAGTTGGTGATGGACAGGGAGGCCTGGCGTGCTACAATTCATGGGGTCACAAAGAATCAGACACGACTGAGCGACTGAATTGAACTGAAGTTAAATTTAGTATGTACTTTATTTTGTGATAATAAATACAAGGCTCTTTTATAGTCAATGCTGTTGCTGTTTGTTGCTTATCTGCTAAGTCACGTCTGGCTCTTTCGCTGCTCCATGGACGGTAGCCCACCGGCCTCCTCTGTTCACGGAGAGGCAAGAGTACTGGACTGGCTTGCCAGTTCCTTCTCCAGGGGGATCTTCCCGACCCAGGGACTGAACTCACATCTCCAGCATTAGCAGATGGATTCTTTACTACTGAGCCCCAAGGAAAGCCCATAGTCAATACAGTTTTGTACAATACCTGAGAGGTTGAGACTGACAACCTCTCTTCATAGGTAAGAATTTGATCACAAAGACAGAATGTAAGAGAGATTCTGCTCCCTAAAATAAAGGAAAATAGGCATAATTCTGAGTATACATTGAAATTTTGGGCATGAATTGGATCAAACTCTGGGAGATAATGAAGGACAGGGAAGCCTGGCATGTTGCAGTCTATGGGGCTGGTTGTAAAGAGTCAGACAAAATTTAGCGACTGAACAGCAGCAACAACAAACACACTGAAAACTTTAAAACTGACAATGTAAATCCTGACAAGAGCAACTATCAAGAAAATTTCAGATATTCATTGTCATGTATACAATCTCATGTGTATGTGCAAAGTTACTTCAGTCATGTCCAACACTTTGCCACGCTATGGACTGTAGCCCGCCAGGCTCCTCTGTCCACGGCATTCTCCAGGCAAGAACACTGGAGTGGGTTGCCATTTCCTTCACTAAGGAATCTTCCCCACCTATGGATCAAACCCACATCTCTTAAGTCTCCTGCATTGGCAATATGTTCTTTAACATTACCTCCACCTAGGAAGCCAGAATCCCCACTACCTCAAAATTAATTTAGAAGGAAATAAAAATGCTCAACAAATACTCAATGTATCTGGAAAAGTTTAAAGACATTTCAAATAGCAACTGAGTGAAAAAAGAAATTGTAACTAAGATGTTTAAATCTAAATGATAACAAAACAGTTTTATACTGTTTTTTAACACAGCTTTTGCAATGGAGTAAAAGGGGTTTGATTCTTATAATAGGAAAAAATGGCTGAAAATAAATAAATTAAGCATCCAAATTAAGAAGTTATAAAATATTTAGTAATCTACATGTTCAGTTCAGTTCAGTTCAGTCACTCAGTTGTGTCCGACTCTTTGCGACTCCATGAATCACAGCACGCCAGACCTCCCTGTCCTTCACCAACTCCCAGAGTTCACTCAGACTCACGTCCATTGAGTCAGTGATGCCATCCAGCCATCTCATCTTCGGTCGTCCCCTTCTCCTCCTGCCCCCAATCCCTCCCAGCATCAGAGTCTTTTCCAATGAGTCAACTCTTCACATGAGGTGGCCAAAGTACTGGAGTTTCAGCTTTAGCATCATTCCTTCCAAAGAAACCCCAGGGTTGATCTCCTTCAGAATGGACTGGTTGGATCTCCTTGCAGTCCAAGGGACTCTCAAGAGTCTTCTCCAACACCACAGTTCTAAAGCATCAATTCTTCGGCGCTCAGCTTTCTTCACAGTCCAACTCTCACATTCATACATGACCACTGGGAAAACCATAGCCTTGACTAGACAGACCTTAGTCGGCAAAGTAATGTTTCTGCTTTTGAATATGGCATCTAGGTTGGTCATAACTTTTCTTCCAGGGAGTAAGAGTCTTTTAATTTCATGGCTGCAGTCACATGTAGTAGATTGAAAATGGCCTGAAATGGTTTACATTCCTCCCACAGTGGAGGTGAGTGGTTGTCTGTGTTCCAGCCCTTTCAACCTGCACTGTTTCTAATAACTACTTTGATTATCAGAATAATGTGAAAATAAACATGTGCCAGTTTTAAATCTCAGAGGCATATCATGTAAAAAGTTCAATGACTCTTCTGGATAAGTCACACAGAGACGCCCTTAGACTATGTGAAAAGCAAGAGAAACTCAACTGAGCCTAGCCTTCCAGCTGTCATTTTGAATCTCTAGAAAATACCAGCCATCACTTGACTAGCAAGTGACCTCAGACAACACCATATGGAAAATTAGAATAATCGAGCCAAGTCCTTCCCAAATTCCTGACCCACATATTCATGCACAATTTAAGTGATCATTGCATGTTAAGCCACTGAAATTTATGGTGATTAGCCATACATAAATAAGTGAACAGAAATTGGTTCCCAGAAGTGCTGCAATAACAAAAAACTGAAACATGTTGCAATGCCTTTAGGAGTCAGCAGCAGGTGGAAGAAGCTAGAAGAACTGTGAAGACACTGTTGATGGAAGGAGAAGGGCACTGAGGCAGTGTCACTGAAAAGATGAAGGAAGGGGAGAGACAGACTACAATATCCACCTCGCTGATGTTTTAATCTGATACATTTTTTCTCCAATTACAGTTTCCTGAGTAACATTTTTTCTTATCCACCAATCTCTTCTTGCCTGAGAAAACTACAACCTAATTTTGTTTTGTGTGTAGATGAGACTGCCTACTCTTCTCTTTGGAGAGGTTCAGCTTCATTGCCTTTTGTTGGCTGCTATTCGTTTAACCAAAAATAGCCACACAGTCTGTTAGTATTAATACTTAATCTTCATTCCTCATGTTTTCACAGAGACAGAAATGATTTGTACACTACTGACCAGGAGGGGGCTGTTTGACTCTCCCCTGGCCCTCTTCATCTCTTCCCATGGAGGAGGAGGAGACCTGATGGGTTGATAAGTTCAAGCAAAGAATTCAGCAGAGTCCTTCTAGAGTCTCTCCTTCATTTCTTTCTGCTTGGAAAGACTGCTGTGTGGTAAGCTTACCTGGGAAGGCTGTTCTGTACAAAGGGAGACCTGCTGTTGTGTATCTTACCTCTCATTTAGTTCTAAACTATGGTGGGGACAGTTCAGTTCAGCTGCTCAGTCGTGTCCAAATATTTACGACCCCATAGACTGCAGCACACCAGGCCTCCCTGTCCATCACCAACTCCTGGAGTTTACTCAAACTCATGTCCATTGAATTGGTGATGCCATCCAACCATCTCATCCTCTGTCATCCCCATCTCCTCCAGCCTTCAATCTTTCCCAACATCAGGGTCTATTCTAATGAGTCAGTTCTTCACATCAGGTGGCCAAAGTATTGGAGTTTCAGCTTCAACATCAGCCCTTCCAATGAATGTTCAGGACTGATTTCCTTTAGGATGGATTGGTTGGATCTCCTTGCAGTCCAAGGGACTGTCAAGAGTCTTTTCCAATACCACCATTCAAAAGCACCAATTCTTTGACACTCAGCTTTCTTTATAGTCCAACTCTCACACCCATACATGACTACTGGAAAAACCATAGCCATGACTAGACAGACATTTGTTGGCAAAGTAATGTCTCTGCTTTTTAATAATGGTGGGGACTAGGTTGGCATAAATATCCTATACTCCATTCCCCCCAAATTCAATACTTCTAAGGTGTTTATCCATTCTTAGTTACAGGAACCTATTCACTTGATCAAATCAATATCTACTCAGTCATACTCCAGAGCAGGTATTTTTAATCATATAAGCTTAGGGTATCTGTGAGCATCATGAAAATATATGTATAATTTTGTATTCATTTGCATTTTTCTAGGAGAGAGTCAATAGACTGGTTTCATCATATTTTCCAAGAGGTCCACAGCCTAACTCTTGCCAAGGACTACTGCTCTTGAAACATTCCAAAGAGCTCCTGTTTCCTCTCCAAACAGTTAGTTTTAATCAGTTGCAGAAATAAAGGATCCTTTCCTCTGTCAGAGTATTCTCTGACTGGTGTTTCCTTTTGGTGATCTTACTTTTGCAATATCAATGTACCTCAAATTTAGGAAAATAGGAAGAAGACCAACTTCAAAAAGCTAAATATGGAAGTGACCTTCCACAGTCCATAGACCCTGGGAAGGAATGTGTTTTTAGAAACATAAGATGATGCATATATTCTGTTAACTAATGCCACCAGTAGGGCATGGAACAGTATTCCATTAGCAAACACGTAAGTATTTTTGCAACAAAACATGAATATGCATACGAAGTGGTATAGGGAAAGGGAAGTCTCTCAGTCGTGTCTGACTCTTCGCGACCCCATGGACTGCAGCCTATCAGGCTCCTCTGTCCATGGGATTTTCCAGGCAAGAGTACTGGAGTGGGGTGCCATCACCTTCTCCGACGAAGTGGTATAGAGACTATACATAATGTCACCTCAGTTCAGTCAGATTTTTGCATAAAATGAGTTACAAAATACTTCTTTTTCAGTGATCTGGGGGGAACATGTAGTTAAGGAATTGTGAACCTATAACTAAACACCATCCCTGCCCTCCTTTAATCTCCTCTTGTCCAAGACTAAATAATTCTAGTTTCTTAAATACATCTTTGAAAGTCTGTTTGTCATCAATTATCGCTACAGCTGTCCTTTTTCAGCATAATCTAGCAAGCAATAGAATTTGAGAACACTGTACATTATTATGCAATGGGGTTGGAGGGAAGATTACATTTGGCTTCCCAGGACTGTGATGATACCAGAACACAGTCAACTTTATATAGCTTCAAGGATAACACAATTTGCTTCTGCATTACTCTTCCTAGAACCTTATTATTAATCCTTGATATAAACTTCAGCCTCCAAACATCTGAAAAAGTCATCTTGTTCCTACACCCCTTGGTAATAGGCCCAATGATCCTTTTATCCTACAACAAAATGAGCTGTCCAAAAATGGAACAGGCTGTCTTAGAGTATAATGAGTTCCCTTTTATTAGAGGTATTTAGGTGGAAGCTAGACAATAAAGTGAGTGTGCTCATAATACTGAACAAGAAAACAATGAAAGAAGTTCATTTAAGCCCTATGTGACTGCAAATTTCATCTTGTAAACCTACTTACACAGAATTCATAACTAAACCTTATTCCACATGCTCCAACTTATTACCTCACACTTGGGCAGTGAAAACTATGATCTCAATCCTTTTCTTGCCCACAAGGAGAATGAGTATCCTATTTGTACCCATAGATAGGGTTCTCATGCCAGAGATCTGCTCTTCCCCAGAAGGGGCAGACAACTAGAATCCATTTCAATTCAAATCTGTTAACAAGTATTTATTACTAACTTGTTTTATCTCTAATAATAATTGCATAGAGTCTGCTGAGGAAACATTTACATGATGAGAAATTACATATGAGAAAATTTACATATTATTTACTACTTGGAGGACCACACTAAGGACAATATAACCATCTGTGAAACAATATGTTAAATTCCTTAGGCAAGAATACAGAAGAAATTTAAATAAAGAAAATTTAAAAGTAAGGCACTCAGTTTGAGGAGTCTAGAGTCTTGCTATGGGCTGGGCCAAAGAGAAAACTAGATGGCATTTGTAATCAGAGGGCCAGCTTTCTATTTTTCAGTCTTTCAGTCCAAGATTCTTTCTGGATCTCATTCTCTTCAAAACTTGGTATCAGGAAAAATTCTGACCAGATTTTCTCATTTTTATTATATTCTAGTGAGAGTTCCATAGCATTTTGAACTGTACTAGGACACTTAATACACCCTAAATATATTGTAGCAATTATTATCAATAAAGCATTGCATTTCCAAGGAGTATATTGAGAGATAAAAAGTTATAATACAATAGAAAAGAACTTAAATGATATATTATTTTATGCTTATAAAGATGTTGCAAAAGGACACATGCATCATGATATTAACTTTGGAACAAACAGGAAACTGCTCTATGGTCAGATATACATGGTGAGAAATACATAATATATAGATGTATATGGGAAAAGTACTTTTCCTACATAACAATAGTGATTTTTCTCTGGGAAAGAATGAAGTGGAACTGTGTATTGTAACATTTAAAAAACCAACCAAGGTGTATACACTTTTTTCATAAATATTTGGCAACATATTGTGCCAGCTGGGGATTACAAGAGAAAATGGCCAAGGATAACAAAATTCCTCAGCTAGAATCCATTATACAATCAATGATTTTTAAACATCATTTATATTCAAGTCCATACTGGTGATACGGTTGCTCCAAATACGAACATGACAGAGTCCTTGTCCCTAAGACGCTCGTGTTCTTACTCTCAGACAAAGAAAACAACCAGGAATGCTGGACCGTCCCTTGGATGTTGATGAACCCTCAAGATGAACAACAGCTAGAATGTTGTAGTAACCAGAAATGCTTGTTTTATCAAAATTGGGCATTCAGCCCACATTTCCAACTATACTTCTGCTTATGTGTAGTCTAGTACAGTGAAATAAAATTAGGGCTTTCAGATGGATATCCTGGGTATATAAGTCTTGGCTCTCATGCTAGACAGGACATGGAAAAGTCTTTTTACTTCTCTAGGTCTCAGTCTGTTCATCTGTAAGTTAGGAATCAGCAGTAATGCCTACATTATAGTTAATATGGTTATTAAATATATTGTTTTTTCTAAAATAAGTTCTTTATTGTTTTTAAATTGGTATACAAAAAGATTTTAGCACCAAGTAAGCACCCAGCACTATGCGAAGTACTATTTCAGAAATACATAAATATGGACTTCATCCTCAAGGAACTTGCAGGCTGTTTTGAGAGAAATACTGGCAATTAACTGCAAAACAAGATATAGCAAATGGTAACAAACTGTTACAAAGACTCAAAAGAGGGAGAGATTAATTAGAAATTTGTTGAATTGGGTGAAATTAAGGCAAGCTCATGATGAGCTAAAGTTAGGAGATGAGCAAAAGCTCTTAGAGAATAGTGATATGGCCTTGAGTCTAAAGTAGGGGACACAAGGTAACAGAATTTGGGATTAACAGACACATACTATTATACATAAAATAGATAAACAACAACAGGTAACAAAAAGTGGGAGACAAATTCTCAGAGTGAGGTTGTGCCCAATTTTATAAGATACTGATGAGGAAAAGAGTCAGGGTTTATTGGCCATGTGGAACCATCACAGTTTCTAGGGCAAGAGAGAAAATAATACCTTGGTTTCACAAAGATTAATTTTTTTATTTTTTTTAATATAAATTTATTTATTTTAATTGGAGGCTAATTCCTTTATAATATTCTATTGATTTTGCCATATATCAACATGAATCCGCCACAGGTATACATGTGTTCCCCATCCTGAACCCCCTCCCTCCTATCTCCCCTTACCATCCCTCTGGGTTGAAGACAGTATAAATAACAAATTGAAAAACTTAAATTGGGTATATTAGTAAGGATTATTTCTAGGCATCTGGATAAGGAATGATCTGACACTAGATAGAGTGAGAGATTGGGTCAGGGTTGTTTGAAGAGAATGGTTGAACTGGAGAGCTATTTCAGAGGAAAAAGAAAGAAACTTCATAACTGATTGAATATAGGAAGTGAGAGAAATCAAAGATGACTCAGAGGCTTCCACCAGGGGAACTGTGTGGATAGCAGTGCCATTAACCAAGCCACAATGCTCAGAAAGAGAGATGTATTTTGGAAAGTGGAAGAGAATGAGTTCAATTTGGGATGAGTTGAGTTTGACAAGCCAGCAGGATATCCAGATGGAAATGTCCAGAAGGCTGGGCACAGATGCACCGTAAGCAATTTACTTTGCCTTTCTTTCCTCCACTGCAAAATGGATGGGATATTGCTTTCCACTTCTCTCCAAGGACTGTGGAGAGGATTAATGAGGCAGTGTGCACATTTATTCCACACCAAGGATCAACGAGAGCTTGGAAAACTATTAGGTTGAGTCCCATTATGGTAACTTGGAAACAAAGCTGCTTTGATATGAAAGCCATTGAAGGAGGAGAATGCAAACCTGCAAGACCACTTTGTAGGATATAACTGTACTTCAGACAGCCAGTCCAAGCACAGCCTTGATGTGGGTGAGCACTAACCTGTTTCCAGCTGAAAGCAATGAAAGTGAAGCAGCTTTCCTATTGTCTGCATTTTCTTTTCGAATTCCTTTCCATAGCCCAAATGTGAGCTCAGAAATTAAACAGAACCCTTACAATGCTTTCCAGTGAAACTCATTTCACAATTTCTCCCATCATCAACAACTTTGATTTCTGAAGCACGCTACTGGTAATTGACTCTGTCCTATATAAGAGTAACTTTGTTTTATAAATAAGTCCCAGAAATAAATGGCATAGCAACCCACTGGAGAATCATCATGAACGGAGGAGACTGGCAGGCTATAGTGATGCAGTCACAAAGAGCTGGACACAACTGAGCGACTAAGCATAGTACATCATGTGATAAGGGGCTTCCCTGGTGGCTCAGACAGTAAAGAATCTTCCTGCAATGTAGGAGACCCAGGTTCAATCCCTGGGTTAGGAAGATCCCTTGGAGAATGGAATGGCTGCCCACTCCAGTATTCTTGCCTGGAGAATCCCATGAACAGAGGAGAGCCTGGTAGGCTACATTCCATGGGTCGCACAGTCAGACACGACTGCGTGGCATATTCGTCTTTCTCTGACTTCACTTAGTCTGATAATCTCTAGGTTCATCAATGATGCTGCAAATGGCATTATCTCATTCTTTTTATGACTAATATTAGAAAAAAATATTATGGTTACCAAAGGAGTAAAAAGGGGTTAAATTAGGAATTGAGGTTAACAGATACACACTGCTATATATAAAATAGATAAGCAATAAGGACTTACTGTATAGCACAGGGAACTATATTTAATATTTCATAATAAAATAACTATTAGTATAATCAAAAAGATTATGAAAAAAGATATATATTCTGTATACCTGAAAATAACACAACATTATATATCAACTATTCTTCAACAAAAAATTGAAAAGAAGGGTAATTTTGTATTGGCTCATATGCCAGTGATTAGTAACACTCAGGTCACCAGGGAACATATGCTCAAGTCCATTGCCAAGCCAGCAGCTCATATCTGAGATGTTCTTTCTGAAATGTGGGCTCAGACAAAGAATTATGCCTATTCATAAAATCAGAACTTTCCAGAACACCTCAAAACCATTTAATTTACAAATTTTGTTTCCTCTTCCTATCTTTCAGGGAGGGCAGAGAAACAAACTACAATGAAAGATAAATGATACGTAGGGAGAACATGTTCTTTGAGGGCTCTGATAGACCTGATTTCCAATTTGTCACTTATTGTATCCCCTTGCTTCTGGTCTTTCTGCACCTCAATGTCCTTAATTGTAAATTGTAGTGTCATGAGGATTGAATTTTTGCCACTAGTTATCTATGTGGCCTAGTACAGATTACTGAGACTCTTTTCACGTTGGCTTTCTCTATCAAATAAGAATAATATTAACGGCCATAGTTTATGTAAGAGTTGGATGACATAAAATTAGACTTTAGGTTTGGTTCTGATACATAGTTATTTCTAAATAAATGTCAGTTCTTATACTGCTGGCAGTGCTGCTGCTGCAATAGCATGAAGCAGATGGCTAACTAAAGATCCCCAATGAAGGTAAATTTAACTACAGAATGTGAGTAGAGATATTACGACAAGTAGCTCCCATGTAATTCAGGTTACAATATACATCAGTGGTCATTTTAAATAGGAATATAAATCACTGAAGGACATCCATGGATAGATGAAAATGTTGCCTGCTTTGCTTTGCCATTTAATAAGGAAACCTAATAAGTTGGGTGTGTTTTTTAAATGCTAAAATTAAATAGAAATTTGGAATAAAAAATAATTATGGTAGAGCCAATTTTTTCATTCTTAGTGGTGGTCTCCTAGCTGCTCATCGTGAGGGTCTTCAAAGCAGGTTCAAGGAGCCTCTCTTGGCCTAGGAAAACCTCTGAATATGAGGTTGGGCATAAATGATGTTGGGCATATCTTGAGCAGCTGGAAAATCAGCAGAGATGACAAGAAAACAACAGATGCCTCTCAACTTTCATTCCAGGGGTTTCAGGAAAAGGTAGAGACATCCTGAAATTCAGAAAGACTCCCTTTGGTAATAATTTTCCTCTCTTTCCTTGACAAATGTTTCCTCTCTTTCCTAGACAATGTTTTCTTGTCTAGTACTGCATTTGTTGCATGTTGGCACTTTAGAATAGCTAAACCTTATACTCCTTAAAGACAAGGTCATTTGAGAAAGAATTAGGAAGTAGGCAAAATTTCCTCTTTCCTTCTGTCCCTGAGGTTCATGTTGTTAGAACTAGAACTAACCCTTGTCTTCCGAACCTAAATCCACTACTAGCCAGGATCAGAATTAGTAGCTGTTTCTTCTTAAGACTGATGATTCTGCACATGTGCCTAATTTTAGAGTTTCCTAACCATCCTCTGCCATTGCCCTCCCCACCCAGGCAACTAGGTTTATCCATCCTAAGCCTCAGAGAAAACCCAGTAATCTGTCTGTCCTCAGGAATTTATTGTGTTTCAATAAAAATCTACTATATTCCCTGGGGGAAAAAAAGAATAATCAGTCTTAATTATATAGATTCTGTTTAATCTTTTACTACATTTCATTAGATTTTGGAGGGGTTAGTCCACATCTATCTTCCACTGCACCCCTACCCATAACCCTTCTAAAAGACAGAATGGCATCTAGGGAAGAAAAGAAGAAATATATATATGCTAGAATAAGGTTTTCTCATCAACTCTTTAAGTCATACCAGGGCCACCATGATCTATTCCATCTCTTTGTAGGACCTCTGTTAGTTATATGAAAACAGAAACTATACATAATAACAGCAATGACTATAATTCCAGGCAAACAAATTAGTTTCAAGCACCCTAATGCAAGTTATTGGTGGTGTGAAAGGCAAGGAATCTGCAGTAGAAACAAAAATTTATATCACACTCAAAATTGGTCTTATATTTAGGATGTGCTTTTTGCTACATATGTTGCAAAAACTATTCTTCTATGCAGGATGCCATTTTCTTCAAATAACTGATGTGCCATCTTGCTGAGTAGAGGACTGAAAAAAAAAATTTAGAATGCTTATTTTGATTTTGATATCCATTGTTAACCCCAAAGTTTCAAGGTTAAGATGCTGCCTTTTATTTTACTACAATATTGCTGTTAAACTTGTAGCACTTTCAAAGCTGATTGCACTGTTGGCCAGGTAACTGCTGTGGAGGCTTATCATTTATCAGTTAGACTGAGAATTAATATTTTCACACATGATTTTGCTTGAAAGAATATCAATGTTATTTGTAAAATTATAAATAATGAAATTATTTGTAAAAATATAAAGTCAGTTGACTGACTTCAGTAAAATTTTGCTTCCAAATTCTGGACATTATATAAGCAATATAAAAAAGGATTACTATCAAAGGTGACAGTGCCTGGAAAGATCAATAAGTATGCAAATATTAGCATCTCATCATGCTGTGCTTAGTTGTTCAGTCATGTCTGACTCTTTGTGACCCCATGGACTGTAGCCTACCAGGCTCCTCTGTCCGTGGGAATTCTCCAGGCAAGAATACTGGAGTGGCATCTTATCATAATGTTCCTCAGAAAGAAATGTATTACAATTTTTTTCTATACCTAGTCCCCAAAATGGATTTTTAAAACAGAGTTCCAAAGATAGCAAGGAGAGATGAGAAATCCATCCTCAGCGATCAATGCAAAGAAATAGAGGAAAACAATAGAATAGGAAAGACTAGAGATCTCTTCAAGAAAATTAGACATACCAAGGGAACATTTCATGCAAAGATGGGCTCGATAAAGGACAGAAATGGGATGGGCATAACAGAAGCAGAAGATATTAAGAAGAGGTGGCAAGAATACACAGAAGAACTATACAAAAAAGATCTTCACGACCCAGATAATCACAGAAGTGTGATCACTCACACTCACCTAGAGCCAGACATCCTAGAATGTAAAGTCAAGTGGGACTTAGGAAGCATCACTATGAACAAAGCTAGTGGAGGTGATGGAATTCCAGTTGAGCTATTTCAAACCCTAAGAGATGATGCTCTGAAAGTGCTATACTCAATATGTCAGCAAATTAGGAAAACTCAGCAGTGGCCACAGGACTAGAAAAGGTCAGTTTTCATTCCAATCCAAAGAAAGGCATTGCCAAAGAATGCTCAAACTACCACACAATAGCACTCATCTCACATGCTAGGGAAGTAATGCTCAAAATTCTCCAAGCCAGGCTTCAGCAATATGTGAACTGTGAACTTCCAGATGTTCAAGCTGGTTTTAGAAAAGGCAGAGGAACCAGAAATCAAATTGCCAACATTTCACTGGATCATGGAAAAAGCAAGACAATTCCAAAAAAAATCTACTTCTGCTTTATTGACTATGCCAAAGCCTTTGATGTGTGAATCACAATAAACTGTGGAAAATTCTTCAAAAGATGGGAATACCAGACCACCTGACCTGCCTCCTGAGAAACCTGTATGCAGGTCAGGAAGCAACAGTTAGAGCTGGACATGGAAAAACAGACTGGTTCCAAATAGGAAAAGGAGTATGTCAAGGCTGTATACTGTCACCTTGCTTATTTAACTTATATGCAGAGTACATCATGAGAAACGCTAGGCTGGAGGGAACATAAGCTGGAATCAAGATTGCCAGGAGAAATATCAATAACCTCAGATATGCAGATGACACCACCCTTATGGCAGAAAGTGATGAAGAACTAAAGAGCCTCTTGATGAAAGTGAAAGAGGAGAGTGAAAAAGTTGGCTTAAAGCTCAACATTCAGAAAACAAAGATCATGGCATCCAGTCCCATTGGGAAACAGTGGAAACAGTGTCAGACTTTATTTTTCTGGGCTCCAAAATCACTGCAGATGGTGATTGCAGTCATGAAATAAAAAGATGCTTATTCCTTGGAAGGAAAGTTATGACCAGCCTAGACAGCATATTAAAAAGCAGAGACATTACTTTGCCAACAAAGGTCCTTCTAGTCAAGGGTATGGTTTTTCCAGTAGTCATGTATGGATGTGATGGCTGGACTATAAAGAAAGCTGAGTGTCGAAGAATTGGCGCTTCTGAACTGTGCCAGTCCATCCTTCAGGAGATCAGTCCTGGGTGTTCATTGTAGGGACTGATGTTGAAGCTAAAACTCCAATACTTTGGCCACCTGATGCAAAGAGCTGACTCATTTGATAAGACCCTGATGCTGGGAAAGATTGAGGGCAGGAGGAGAAGGGGACGACAGAGGATGAGATGACTGGATGGCATCACTGACACAATGGACATGGGTTTGGGTGGACTCCGGGATTTGGTGATGGACATGTAGGCCTGGCATGCTGCGGTTCATGGGGTTGCAAAGAGTCAGACGTGACTGAACTGAATTGAACTGAAACAAAATTCATATTCAATAAAACCATTATGATAAGGATTATAACAACAAAATTGTTGGACTTTCAGAACTGGGAGTGATTCAGAATTAGCTGATCTTTAGTAACCCACTCCAGTATTCTTGCCTGGAGAATCCCATGGATAGAGGAACCTGGTAGGCTACAGTCCATGGGGCCACAAAGAGTTAGACACAACTGAAGCAACTTAGCATACATGCATAGTAACTCTGGAAGTGTCTCTAAAAGTCAGCCATTGCCAATTGCCTGGCCTTCAGCCAACTGGTGATGTTACCAGTAAGTGGTTTTCAGAAATGTGGTTGAAGAAGCAAATTTACAGTGATTAATTGAGATTGGATTATAGTTAGCTTTTTTGAGTCTGAAGTATAGGAAGTTTTTAAGAGCAGAGAATCTAGAAAATAAACCGTAACTTAGCATATTGTTATAAAAAGTGAAGAATCTAAATTTCTTCCCTATATACCAGCAATGACAATAGGAATTTAAAATTAAAAATACAACCTCATTTTCCTTAGTACCAAAAAAAAAATCAACAAACCATTTTATCCTAAAGCCTTTGCCTTACATCTACCCTGTAGAACTGGGGAAGGGTATGTGTTAAAGGAAAAGGAGACCTTGTAACCAGTCAGAGATGGAGCAGCCTTGGGCATATGGCAAGCTGGAATATCCTGTCAAGATGATGGGGAAAAGCATAGATTGACATAATATTTGAGGCTAAGGATAAACTCACTGGGCACAGAGTAGCTTAGTACATATTATAAAGTCATACATAGTACAAGAAAAGAGTGACCTGGATATTGATACACAAGTGATAGAATCATGTTTGGGGCATTATATGAAGGTGTCAGTTCAGTTCAGTCACTTAGTCGTGTCCGACTCTGCAACCCCATGGACTGGAGCCTAACAGGTTTCCCTGTCCATCACCAACTCCTGGAGCTTATTCAAACTCAAGTCCATCTAATCAGTGATGCCATCCAACCATCTCATTCTCTGTTGTCCCTTTCGCCTCTCGCCTTCAATCTTTCCCAGCATCAGGATCTTTTCTAATGAGTCAATTCTCATTAGGTAGCCAAAGTATTGAAGTTTCAGCTTCAGCATCAGTCGTTCCAATGAATATTCAGGACTAATTTCCTTTAGGATTTCCTGGTTTGATCTCCTTGCAGTCCAAGGGACTCTCAAGAGTCTTCTCCAAAACCACAGTTCAAAAGCATCAATTCTTTGGCACTCAGCTTGCTTTATAGTCCAACTCTCACATATTCATACATGACTACTGGGAAAACCATAGCTTTGACTAGACAGATCTTTTTTGGCAAAGGTCTCTGCTTTTCAATAGGCTGTCTAGGTTGCTCATAGCTTTTCTTCCAAGTAGTATACGTCTTTTAATTCATGGCTGCAGTCACCATCTGCAGTGATTTTGGAGTCCAAAAAATGAAGTCTCTGTCTTCATTGTTTCCCCATCTATCTGTCATGAAGTGATAGGACAGGATGCCATGATATTATGGCTGTTCCCTTCCTCACGGGATGTTCCCAACTCGGGGATCGAACGCAAGGATCCCACATTGCAGGCAGATTCCTTACCACCTGAACCACCAGGGAAGCCCATATGAGGACATAGACATCTCAATAATAGAAGCGGTCAAGTTAGGTGGGGACCAGAAATCAAGCCCAGTTCAGAGAAAGCCTCAGTGGGAAAAGAAAGGAGTTGGGGCTCTGCTCCTTCATACTGGAGTTCTAAGGACCTACGGTGGAAACTAGTTGCCATGGCTTTGACACTGTTTCCATCACATGAGTAGCAATGGAGACTGTAGATTAAAGCTCATTAGTTGCTAGGCTTCTCTCCTTCCAGTTTCACTAGGTATTTTGTGGGTTTTCCAGACCACAATCTGGTGGGGGGGGAAAAAAGCTCATGATACCCTATATTATTTTATCCTCAATAATTTTGAAATTAAGTAAAACTGAGCCTAAAAGTAACAGGCTCTAGTACATACTGCTAGGTTGAGCAGAGGTAGTCATTTTCTGAAATATCTGATAGGAAGAGTAATTTCTGAAGTGTTGAAGTGCTTGCTAGATAGTACATAGCCGTGTGGGATTTCTCATGGGCAACAGGTCCACCCAAGAGCACTGGGAAATATGGTTTGGCAAAGACTGGAAGCCTTGGATTGCTCTTTAATGTCATCCCTCCTAATATACACTTTTAACTGTTTGCAGTCACCTTGACTCTTTTCCTAGTGAAACCTGGGATCCCAAGACCACCTCTGTGTCTACTGTTCTCCTGAATCGCAATTGTTCCAAGCTCACTTCTCAACTGTGAAAGCCAGTTCAAGCTACATGCTAAATAGGGGCTAAAAGAAGTGTGTGCATCTGTGTGTCTGACAAAACTTGCCTGTCTTAACTGAATATGATCATGTTGCTAAGTCATGCATAACTAGACAACATAAAACATAGTCATTGTGTTTTGACAGGCCATGAGAAGCATCAAAACTAGTGGTTTCAGATGCCAGTCAAGGAGCTTTCCCTCCAGATATGACACATATCAATCAGACTGATGAGTTTTCACAATCATGATACTTTACAGGACCAAAAGCTCACAAATTGTAGACATATTTCTTAATTCTATTCTATATAAATATTTCCCAAACCAGTTTTAGTGCCTTCCAATGGAGCACAATCAATGCATGCTTACTTGACTGAATCAAAATAAATTAATTGAATTGACTCATACAAAGTAAATGCTCAATTAATTTATGTTTTGTATTGATTTGAAGACATCTTCATTCTAAAACACAATAAAATAATTTTGTACAAGCAAACCTTCAAGTTGTATGAAATAATCTACAAAAAGAAATAAACAAGAGTTGAAAGCATAGTAAAAGACTGAAGCCAGTTCTCTACAATCATGGAAAAAATGGACTGAGTATGAAACTGTATTCTAAATTCTTTTCTGTGATCCATTATGTAAGCTTCAGAATTTTCCAGTTCAGACAACCACATTTTACTACACTCTCATTTTTTTTTAATTTTTATTTTTACTTTATTTTACTTTACAATACTGTATTGGTTTTGCCATACATTGACATGAATCCGCCACTGGTGTACATGAGTTCCCAATCCTGAAACCCCCTCCCACCTCCCACCCCATATCATCTCATTTAGTTTGCCTGATGGAGCATAAACTTGTGTACTGTATAACACATGAGAGTAAGGCTATAATTATTTAATTAAGAAAGAAACTAATAAAATACACAATTTAAAAACAATACATCTGCTTTCAGATTCTGTATCTTGGTTCAGAACTGACTGTTAACAATTAAACCAGTCTGTGCACAGCCTTCAGCAAGTCTGATGGTTGCACCTATACTAATCAGGGACAAAGCCTTGATATTCAGGTGATTGAATAAGTTATCAACTATTCAGATAATAAGTGATAAATTAGGTCAAGAGTGAGGTGATAGATTTTTTGCATCTTTTCATTCATCAACAAATATTTTTAGGGTCAGATAAGAAGGCAGAGGAATAGGACAGGGAGACCACTTTCTCCCTCACAAATTCCTCAAAAGAACATTTCAATGCAGAGCAAATTCCACAAAACAGCTTCTGAATGCTGGCAGAGGACATCAGGCACCCAGAAAAGCAGATCATTTGTCTTCAAAAACAGGTAGGAAAAAATATAAAAGACGAAAAAAGAGACAAAGGTGGGGAGGGGAGGGAGCTCTGTCCCGGGAAGGGAAGCCCGTCCCGGGAAGGGAATTTTAAGAAGAGAGGTTTCCAAACACCAGGAAACACTCTCCCTGCTGAGTCTGTGGTGAGCCTTGGAAGCATAGAGGGCAACATAACAGGAAGGAAAAATAAATAAATAATTAAAACCAACAGATTACAAGCCCAACAGTAACTCCCCCAGTGGAAAAGCAGCACAGACGCCTGCATCCGCCACTAACAAGTGGGGGCAGGGCAGGGAGGCGTGGCAGGCGTGGGCTGCAGTGCTTTGTAAGAATCGGGCAGGAACACCCGCGAGTAACCAGAACGAACTAACTTGGGCTAGCAAACCAGACTGTGGGATAGCTACCACGCGAAAAGCTCAAACATAAGACACTGCCAGCACCACGCACAGAACAAAGGATGGAATGGAAATAGCCGGCTGAAGACCATCCCCCGCCGGGGACAGGCAGCCAGACCCATAAGGGCTGGAAAGGGGCAATTGCAGCCCCAGAGAGAATTTACCTACCAGACTGCAAGCAGGCTTCTTTGCTAAGGCTTCTGGGGGTGCTGGACAGTCACCATCTGCCTCACAAGGGGTGCCAGTGGCACACCCAGAAAACTGAGCAGCAGAGACAGGAAAGGCGACAACTCGCAGTGACCGCGCTCGCCAAACTCCTGAGATACTCGGACCCGGGAAGGGCACAAAATGCAGGCCCAACCAAATCTGCGCCTCTGAGGGCTACCTGAATGCCGAACCTGAGTGGCTTAGACCAGGGAGGTGAACGCAGCCTAGGGCCAGCCTCAGACGGTTCCCCCTGAGCATCTTAGAGCCGGAGCGGTTTGTGCGCCGCGAGAAGGGACAGGTCCAGGGGGGCTGAGACACTGTGTGCACACGACAGTGTTATTTGTTTGCAGCATCCCTCCCTCCCCACAGTGAAACTGAACAAGTGAGCCTAAAAAAATAAAAAAGTGTCCACCACCGCCCCCCCATGTCAGGACAGAAATTAGACACTGAAGAGACCAGCAAACAGAAGTTAAACAGAGGGAACCGCCTTGGAAGTGACCCCACACTGCCCACAATACCAGAGAAAGGGCCAGCAATATCTTTACTATTTTTACAATCATTCCATTTTTTTTTTCTTTTTTCTTTTTTTGTTTTTTGTTGATGCTGTTGTGGAGTTGTTTTTTCTTCTTTTCTTTTTCTTCTTCTCCTTCTTTTATTTTTTTCTAACATAAAATTTTTTAAGTCCTCTATTTCTCCTCTAATTTTTATTTCTGTACCCTACTATTACTTTTCAAAAAAAAAAAGACTCTATTTTTTAAAGCAAACACCATATATAGTCTTTGTGTGGTTGTTGTTGGTGTTTTTTAATAATTCTTGTGGCTTTGTTTTTTTTGTTGTTGCTGTTTTCTTGTTGTTGTTGTTTTTTTCATTTTCCCTTCTTCTTTTCTTTAATATTGTATTTTTGAAAATCCAACCTCTACTCTAGATTTTTAATCTTTGCTTTTTGGTTTTTGTTGTCAATTTTGTACATTTAAAAACCCAAAATTCACTACCCAATTTTACCTGAGAGCGAGATTACTGGCTTGACCACTCTCTCCTCCTTTGGACTCTCCTTTTTCTCCACCAGGTGGCCTCTGTCTCTTCCCTTCCCCTTCTCTTTTCTATCCAACTCTGTGAATCTCTGTGTGTTCCATACAGTGGAGAACACCTAAGGAATTGGTCACTGGCTGGATTTGTCTCTCTCCTTTTCATTTCCCTTTTTTATCCTCCTGGCCACCTCTGTCTACTTTGTCCCTCTCCTCTTCCCTGTATAACTCCATTAATACCTCTGAGCGGTCCAGACGATGGAGCACACATAAGTAAGTGATTACTGGCTAGCTTGCTCTCTCCTCTTTTGATCCCACCTCATTTCATTCCAGTCACCTCTAACTACCCCCTCCCTCTTCTCTTCTCCATGTAACTCAGTGAACCTCTCTGGGTGTCCCTCAACGTGGAGAAACTTTTTGTCTTTAACCTAGATGTTTTATCATTGGTGCTGTAGAGATGGAGAAGTCTTGAGGCTACTGTAAAAATAAAACTGAAAACCAGAAGCAGGAGGCTTAAGTCCAAAGCCTGAGAACATCAGTGAACTCCTGAATTCAGGGAACATTAAGCAATAGGAGCTCATCAAACGCCTCCATACCTACACTGAAATCAAACTCCACCGAAGGGCCAACAAGTTCCAGAGCAAGATATACCATGTAAATTCTCCAGCAACACAGGAACACACTGCTGAGCTTCAATATACAGGCAGCTCAAAGTTACTCCAAAACCACTGACATCTCATAACCCATTACTGGTCACTCCATTCCACTCCAGAGAGAAGAAATCCAGCTCCACCCACCAGAACTCCGACACAAGCCTCCCTAATCAGGAAACCTTGACAAGCCACTGATACAACCCCACCCACAGTGAGGAAGTTCCATAATAAAGAGAACTCCACAAATTCCCAGAATATAGAAAGGCCACCCCAAAAGCAGCAATATAACCAAGATGAAGAGACAGAAGAATACTCAGCAGGTAAAGGAACAGAAGAAATGCACACCAAACCAAACAAAAGGGGAAGAGATAGGGAATCTACCTGAGAAAGAATTCCGAATATTGATAGTGAAAATGACCCAAAATCTTGAAATCAAAATGGAATCACAGATAAATAGCCTGGAGACAAGGATTGAGAAGATGCAAGAAAGGATTAACAAGCACCTAGAAGAAATAAAAAAGAGTCAATATATAATGAATAATGCAATAAATGAGGTCAGAAACACTCTGGAGGCAACAAATAGTAGAATAATGGAGGCAGAATATAGAATTAGTGAAATAGAAGATAGAATGGTAGAAATAAATGAATCAGAGAGGAAACAAGAAAAACGAATTAAAAGAAATGAGGACAATCTCAGAGACCTCCAAGACAATATGAAACACTCCAACATTCGAATTATAGGAGTCCCAGAAGAAGAAGACAAAAAGAAAGACCATGAGAAAATACTTCAGGAGATAATAGTTGAAAACGTCCCTAAAATGGGGAAGGAAATAATCACCCAAGTCCAAGAAACACAGAGAGTTCCAAATAGAATAAACCCAAGGCGAAACACCCCAAGACACATATTAACCAAATTAACAAAGATCAAACACAAAGAACAAATATTAAAAGCAGCAAGCGAAAAACGACAAATGACACACAAAGGGATTCCCATAAGGATAACAGCTGATCTTTCAATAGAAACTCTTCAGGCCAGGAGGGAATGGCAAGACATCCTTAAAGTAATGAAAGAAAATAACCTACAGCCCAGATTACTGTACCCAGCAAGGATCTCATTCAAATACGAAGGAGAAATCAAAAGCTTTACAGACAAGCAAAAGCTGAGAGAATTCAGCACCACCAAACCAGCTTTCCAACAAATTCTAAAGGATATTCTCTAGACAGGAAACACAAAAATGGTGTCTAAACCTGAACCCAAAACAATAAAGTAAATGGCAACAGGATCATACTTATCAATAATTACCTTAAATGTAAATGGGTTGAATGCCCCAACCAAAAGACAAAGACTGGCTGAATGGATACAAGAACAAGACCCCTCTAGATGCTGCATACAATAGACCCACCTCAAAACAAGGGACACATGCAGACTGAAAGTGAAGGGCTGGAAAAAGATATTCCACACAAATAGAGACCAAAAGAAAGCAGGAGTAGCAATACTCATCTCTGATAAAATAGACTTTAAAACAAAGGCTGTGAAAAGAGACAAAGAAGGCCACTACATAACGATCAAAGGATCAATCCAAGAAGAAGATATAACAATTATAAATATATATGCACCCAACATAGGACACCTGCAATATGTAAGACAAATGCTAACAAGTATGAAAGGGGAAATTAACAATAACACAGTAATAGTGGGAGATTTTAATACCCCACTCACACATATGGACAGATCAACTAAACAGAAAATTAACAAAGAAACGCAAACTTTAAATGATACAATAGACCAGTCAGACCTAATTGATTTCTATAGGACATTTAACCCCAAAACAATGAATTTCACCTTTTTCTCAAGTACTCATGGAACCTTCTCCAGGATAGATCACATCCTAGGCCATAAATCTAACCTTAATAAATTCAAAAAAATTGAAACCATTCCAAGCATCTTTTCTGACCATAATGCAGTAAGATTAGATCTCAATTACAGGAGAAAAACTACTAAAAATTCCAACATATGGAGGCTGAACAACACACTTCTGAATAACAAACAAATCACAGAAGAAATCAAAAAAGAAATCAAAATATGCATAGAAACTAATGAAGATGAAAACACAACAACCCAAAACCTGTGGGACACTATAAAAGCAGTGCTAAGAGGAAGGTTCATAGCAATACAGGCATACCTCAGGAAACAAGAAAAAAGTCAAATAAATAACCTAACTCTACACCTAAAGCAACTAGAAAAGGAAGAAATGGAGAACCCCAGAGTTAGTAGAAGGAAAGAAATATTAAAAATTAGGGCAGAAATAAATGCAAAAGAAACAAAAGAAACCATAGCAAATATCAACAAAGCCCGAAGCTGGTTCTTTGAAAGGATAAATAAAATTGACAAACCATTAGCCAGACTCATCAAGAAACAAAGGGAGAAAAGTCAATTCAATAAAATTAGAAATGAAAATGGAGAGATCACAACAGACAACACAGAAATACAAAGGATCATAAGAGACTACTATCAGCAATTATATGCCAATAAAATGGACAACGTGGAAGAAATGGACAAATTCTTAGAAAAGTACAACTTTCCAAAACTGAACCAGGAGGAAATAGAAAATCTTAACAGACCCATCACAAGCAAAGAAATTGAAACTGTAATCAGAAATCATCCAGCAAACAAAATCCCAGGTCCAGGCGGCTTCACAGCTGAATTCTACCAAAAAGTTAGAGAAGAGCTGACACCTATCCTACTCAAACTCTTCCAGAAAATTGCAGAGGAAGGTAAACATCCAAACTCATTCTATGAGGCCACCATCACCCTAATACCAAAACCTGACAAAGATGCCACAAAAAAAGAAAACTACAGGCCAATATCACTGATGAACATAGATGCAAAAATCCTTAACAAAATTCTACCAATCAGAATCCAACAACACATTAAAAAGATCATACACCATGACCAAGTGGGCTTCATCCCAGGGATGCAAGGATTCTTCAATATCTGCAAATTAATCAATGTAATTCACCATATTAACAAATTGAAAAATAAAAGCCATATGATTATCTCAATAGAGGCAGAGAAGGCCTTTGACAAAATTCAACATCCATTTATGATAAAAACTCTCCAGAAAGCAGGAATAGAAGGAACATACCTCAACATAATAAAACCTATATAAGACAAACCCACAGCAAACATTATCCTCAATGGTGAAAAATTGAAAGCATTTCCCCTAAAGTCAGGAACAAGACAAGGGTGCCCACTTTCACCACTACTATTCAACATAGTTCTGGAAGTTTTGGCCACAGCAATCAGAGCAGAAAAAGAAATAAAAGGAATCCAGATCGGAAGAAAAGAAGAAGTAAAACTCTCACTGTTTGCAGATGACATGATCCTCTACATAGAAAACCCTAAAGACTCCACCACAAATTACTAGACCTAATCAATGAATATAGTAAAGTTGTAGGATATAAAATCAACACACAGAAATCCCTTGCATTCCTATACACTAATAATGAGAAAGTAGAAAAAGAAATTATGGAAACAATTCCATTCACCATTGCAACAAAAAGAATAAAATACTTAGGAATATATCTAACTAAAGAAACTAAAGACCTATATATAGAAAACTATAAAACACTGATGAAAGAAATCAAAGAGGACACTAATAGATGGAGAAATATACCATGTTCATGGATCAGAAGAATGAATATAGTGAAAATGAGTATACTACCCAAAGCAATCTACAAATTCAATGCAATCCCTATCAAGCTACCAGCGATATTTTTCACAGAACTAGAACAAATAATTTCAAGATATGTATGGAAATACAAAAAATGTCTATTAGCCAATGCAATCTTGAGAAAGAAGAATGGAACTGGAGGAATCAACTTGCCTGACTTCAGGCTCTACTACAAAGCCACAGTCATCAAGGCAGTATGGTACTGGCACAAAGAAAGAAATATAGATCAATGGAAGAAAATAGAAAGCCCAGAGATGAATCCACACACCTATGAACACCTTATCTTCGACAAAGGAGGCAAGAATATACAATGGAATAAAGACAATCTCTTTAACAAATGGTGCTGGGAAAACTGGTCAACCACTTGTAAAAGAATGAAACTAGATCACTTTCTAACACCACACACAAAAATAAACTCAAAATGGATTAAAGATCTAAATGTAAGATCAGAAACTATAAAACTCCTAGAGGAGAACATAGGAAATACACTCCCTGACATAAATCACAGCAGGATACTCTATGATCCACCTCCCAGAATTCTGGAAATAAAAGCAAAAATAAACAAATGGGATCTAATTAAAATTAAAAGCTTCTGTACAACAAAGGAAAATATAAGCAAGGTGAAAAGACAGCCTTCAGAATGGGAGAAAATAATAGCAAATGAAGCAACTGACAAACAACTAACCTCAAAAATATACAAGCAACTTATGCAGCTCAATGCCAGAAAAATAAACGACCCAATCAAAAAATGGGTCAAAGAACTAAATAGATATTTCTCCAAAGAAGACATACGGATGGCTAACAAACAGATGAAAAGATGCTCAACATCACTCATTATCAGAGAAATGCAAATCAAAACCACAATGAAGTACCACTTCACACCAGTCAGAATGTCTGCAATCCAAAAGTCTGCAAGCAATAAATGCTGGAGAGGGTGTGGAGAAAAGGGAACCCTCCTACACTGTTGGTGGGAATGCAAACTAGTACAGCCACCATGGAGAACAGAGTGGAGATTCCTTAAAAAATTGCAAATAGAACTGCCAAATGACCCAGCAAGACCACTGCTGGGCATACACACCGAGGAAACCAGAACTGAAAGAGACACATGTACCCCAATGTTCATTGCAGCACCGTTTATAATAGCCTGGACATGGAAACAACCTAGATGTCCATCAGCAGAGGAATGGATAAGAATGCTGGGGTACATATACACAATGGAGTATTACTCAACCATTAAAAAGAATACATTTGAATCAGTTCTAATGAGATGGATGAAACTGGAGCCGATTATACAGAGTGAAGTAAGCCAGAAAGAAAAACACCAATACAGTTTACTAACACATATATATGGAATTTAGGAAGATGGCAATGATGACCCTGTATGTGAGACAGCAAAAGAGACACAGATGTGCAGAGCAGACTGTTGGACTCTGAGGGAGAGGGAGAGGGTGGGATGATTTGGGAGAATGGCATTGAAACATGTATACTATCATGTAAGAAACGAATCGCCAGTCTACGTCCGATGCAGGATACAGGATGCTTGGGGCTGGTGCATGGGGATGACCCAGAGAGATGTTATGGGGAGGGAGGTGGGAGGGGGGTTCATGTTTGGGACCGCATGTACACCCGTGGTGGATTCATGTCAACGTATGGCAAAATCAGTACAGTATTGTAAAGTAAAATAAAGTAAAAATAAAAAAAATAAAGAACAAATATTTTTAGTATCTACAATGTGGCTTGTAATTTCATTTTTCCATTGTTAGCACAGCTCAGTTCAGTTCAGTCACTCAGTCATGTCCGACTCTTTGCGACCCCATGAATCGCTGCCCGCCAGGCTTCCCTGTCCATCACCAACTCCCAGAGTTCACTCAGACTCACATCCATCGAGTCAGTGATTCTGTCCAGCCATCTCATCCTCTGTTGTCCCCTTCTCCTCCTGCCCCCAACCCCTCCCAGCATCAGAGTCTTTTCCAATGAGTCAACTCTTCACATGAGGTGGCCAAAGTACTGGAGTTTCAGCTTCAGCATCATTCCTTCCAAAGAAATCCCAGGGCTGATCTCCTTCAGAATGGACTGGTTGGATCTCCTTGCAGTCCAAGGGACTCTCAAGAGTCTTCTCCAAAACCATAGTTCAAAAGTATCAATTCTTCGGCACTCAGCCTTCTTCACAGTCCAACTCTCAAATCAGTCCCTATCAAATATTTGATATTTTATAAATTGTTGCCAAATCAAGTTATAAGAATATTTGTAACTGACCCATGTCAAAATCATTTTAGTGATTCTAAGATTAGGAAAGCATTTAGACAAAGAAAGAGCACTTCAGAATTTTATAGACTAATTCATTAGCAGATTATGTTAATGTTATTGCCTACAGCTGTCCCAGTGGAGTAATTTTTGGTAACTATGTTATGTTTCCACACAACAAAGAAAAAAATTATTGAAATGTAAAAATCCATTTATGTTTTAGAAAGGCACTAAAGGAAATCGTACCCCACTCTAGTGTTCTTGCCTGGAGAATCCCAGGGACAGGGGAGCCTGGTGGGCTGCTGTCTATGGGGTCACACAGAGTCAGACATAACTGAAGCGACTTAGCAGAAGCAGCAGCAGAAGAAGCTTTTTATAGTTTATAGACCATACAATGCAAAATTTGATTAGTTCAGCACTAAATTATTCATGTTCTATATAACTTCACTGAAATACCAAAAATCTCACCTTGGATAAATTTAAATAAGCATTTGCTAATTTTAAAAAATAAAAAGATTATCAAAGGTGCCAAGCATATGCTGTGCTAATAAGATGCCACCACATACAAGGATACCTCAGTTAATGAAACTCTAGACTCAAAGGTTATTTTTAATAGTAAAGAAAACTGACTTTAAGTCAAATAAACAGCATACCTTTTAAATCATGAAATGGCACTTTGGCATAGTTCACATGTCAGGCCCAGAGAGGCTCATAAGATGAATCTGTGTGTAGTTGCACCTGACATAATTACACACACACACACATACACACACCCCCAACATACACAGCATTACACCAAGCAAGAGAAGCTAGGAAGTTTCCAGGGTTCTCATCTTTTCTTTCCTGAAGCAAGTTCCCTTCTCCCATCATCTCTATGATTTCTCTAGCTCCTTAAATTCCTACCAGTTAGATGTAATCATATTATGAAGCTCTACACACTGGAGTAAATACCAATGGAAATATGTGCCACTTCAAGATGTAGCCCCTAAAGACATCCACATACATCCCTCGCTGCCTTTCTTCCCTTCGTGGCCAGCTGAAATAGAGATGATCCTCCAGTCTCTGTAGAGAACTTGGGAGCTACATATTAAAGACGGCAAAGCCTCCACCAACCAGGCCCTTGGATAGCTACATGAAGGAAGGCTGTCAGGCCAACTAGGCAAACACCCAGTACTCTTAGCAAGAAGTAAATTTCTTTTGGTTTGACCCTCTGTACACATCGGGATGTATTTGTTATAGCAGTTAGCCATATCTACCAAAACACTGTCTAACGTGAAGATCTAAATCTAGACATGCTTACTTGGTTTAGCATTCTCCGGGCCTGCTTCTTCAGAGGGCATATTGAAAGAACTAAAATAGCTATAGCTACTTGAGATGCTTTTCCCCCAAGATCTTCAAGTGGAAGAACTTGTGCCAGATTTAACCTGGATTTTCCCATTTTCAAATCTAAATACTCTCTCCATTTCTCCTTCCCTGCAACTTCTCCATTTCCCCTAACCACAGACCAATTCTCTTTACTCCTATTTCCAATTTAAGCCCTTCTTTTTTTTCTTCCCTAGGACTTATATGTATACTTTATACTTTTGACATTTTGGCCATAATTTTCATTATTAGCGGCAACATTTTCTTTTTCTCCTACAACCTAATCAGCTGGTGCATGCATGCAAGTGTGCTAAGTTGCTTTAGTTGTGTCCAACTCTTTGCAACTGTGGATCTTAGCCCATCAGGCTCCTAGTCCATGGGATTCTCCAGGCAAGAATACTGGACTGGGTTGCCATGCCCTCCTCCAAGGGATCTTCCCAGCCCAGGGATCAAACCCACATCTCCAGGTCTTCTGCTTTGGTAGATGGTTTCTTTACCACTAATGCCAGCTGGGAAGCCCAAACAACTGATAATGTTATAGAAACACTTGTAACCACTTTTGAGCTTTACCAAAGAAAAGTAAGACAATCCTCCCACCAGGCTCCTATGTCCCTAGGTTACATATTAAGATAAGTAAAACAACAAAGCATAGTATGGAGCTCTACTGAGAGGAGGAAGGAAGGAGTAGTAGGGGTTAGATAGGGAATCCAGTTGTTTCATGGACATGACCACTTATCAGCATCCCCTGGTGAGTGATACTTCTATGATTCTTCTGCATTCATACATTCTTAAAGATAATGAGCTAATGCAAATGAGATTTATCAAATAAAAATTATATTAAGAGTCAAGAGAATACCAAGAAGAAAGGCAGAGTCCTTTCTCACCGAAGGCTTATGGCCTAATTAGAGACACAAGATGTACACATTTATGTTCCCTGGTGGCTCAGTCAATAAAGAATCTTTCTGTGATACAGGAGACCACCTGCAATGCAGGACACCTGGGTTCGATCCTTCATGAAAATCCCCTGGAAAAGGAAATGGCAACCCTCTCCAGGATTCTTGCCTGGAAAATCCCTTGGACAGAGGAACCTGGCCGGCTAAAGTCCATGGGGTCACATGAGTTGAACATGATTTAGCAACTACAGTGGATGATTAAGTGCCAAAATATATCACACAGATAATATAGGGCTTACAATGTTTCAAAGATAGAAGACATCAGTGTGAAGTGCATCCATCAAGAGACATTTCAGATAGCCATAAGAAAAGGTGGCAAGAATACACAGAAGAACTATACAAAAAATATGTTCATGACCCAGAAAAGCACGATGGTATGATCACTCACCTAGAGCCAGACATCCTGGAATGCGAAGTCAAGTGGGCCTTAAGAAGCATCACTACAAACAAAACTAGAGGAGGTGATGGAATTCCAGCTGAGCTATTTCAAATCCTGGAAGATGATGCTGTGAAAGTGCTGCACTCAGTATGCCATCAAATTTGGAAAACTCAGCAGTGGCCACAGGGCTAGAAAAGGCCAGTTTTCATTCTAATCCCAAAGAAAGGCAATGCCAAAGAAAGTTCAAACAACCGCACCATTGCACTCATCTCACATACTAGCAAAGTAAAGCTCAAAATTCTCCAAGTCAGGCTTCAATACATGAACCATGAACTTCCAGATGTTCAAGCTGGATTTTAAAAGGCAGAGGAACCAAAGATGAAACTGCCAACATTCACTGTATCATCAAAAAAGCAAGAGAGTTCCAGAAAAACATCTACTTCTGCCTTATTGATTATGCCAAAGCCTTTGACTGTGTGGATCCCAGCAAACTGTGGAAAATTCTTCAGAGATGGGAATACCAGACCACCTTACCTGCCTCCTGAGAAATCTGTATCAGGTCAAGAAGCAAAACTTAGAACTGGACATGGAACAATGGACTTGTTCCAAATTGGGAAAGGAGTATGTCAAGGGGGTATATTGTCACCATGCTTATTTAACTTATATGCAGAGTACATCATGAGAAATGCCGGGCTGGATAAAGCACAAGCTGGAATCAAGAATGCCAGGAGAAATATCAATAACCTCAGATATGCAGATGACACCACCCTTATGGCAGAAAGCAAAGAGGAAATAAAGAGCCTCTTGATGAAAATGAAGGAGGAGAGTGAAAAAGTTGGCTTAAAACTCAACATTTGAAAAACTAAGATCATGGCATCCAGTCCCACTACTTCATGGCAAATAGATGGGGAAACAGTGGAAACCATGAGAGACTTTATTTTTGGGGGCTCCATAATCACTGCGGATGGTGACTGTAACCATTAAATTAAAAGATGCTTGCTCCTTGGAAGAAAAGCTATGACCAACCTAGACAGTATATTAAAAAGCAGAGACATTACTTTGCCAATAAAGTTCTGTCTAGTCAAAGCTATGGTTTTTCCAGTAGTCATGTATGGGTGTGAGAGTTGGACTATAAAGACAGTTGAGTGCCAAAGAATTGATGCTTTTGAACTGTGGTGTTGGAGAAGACTCTTGAGAGTCCCTTGGACTGCAAGGAGATCAAACCAGGCAATCCTAAAGGAAATCAGTCCTGAATATTCATTGGAGGGACTATTGCTGAAGCTGAAACTCCAATAAGTTTTGCCACCTGATGCACAGAACTGACTCATTAGAAAAGATTCTGATGCTGGGAAAGATTGAAGGCAGGAGGAGAAGGTGACGACAGAGAATGAGATGGTTGGATGGCATCACCGACTTAATGGACATGAGTTTGAGCAAGCTCCAGGAGTTGGCGATGGACAGGGAAGCCTGGTGTGTTGCAGTCCTTGGGGTTGCAGAGAGACAGACATGACTGAGCTACTGAACTGAACTGAATTGAAGTGGTTTATTTTTCCCTCCATTTTATTCAACAGCATGGAAAATTTGATCCAGCCCAGGAATTAGAAAGCCTCCCCTCTGCTGTCAGATATAGTTTACCTGAAAATGAGACTGTCAGAGATCAGAGGGTAAAAGCTCTAGCTGGCTCTTGTCTTCATTATGAGTTCTCCTCTGGGGAAAGCTATAAAAGAGCACAGCACTTACATATCTGAAATATAATGAAATGACATGTTTTTAAAAGGTCAAGATGCAAGAATGTAACATAAGTATTGTGTTAAACTTATATTTTGAAAATCAGTAATCTTAAAGCCTTTGCAGAAAATTAAAATTACATGATAGATAGATTGACATTAAAAGCCCTTGAAAAATGTTATAAAAAATGGAATATAACAAAATCCAACCCTGCTGAAGGTCTAAGATAAAATTTCTTATCTCTAGGGTCTTTTATCCTCATATAATTTCCTTTTGAGTCATAAAGTCTGACTTAGCACAATGTTTTAGATCAATAACTGTGCAAAGAGTCAAATATAAGGATCCAAGTGAAATAATAGAAATCACATTCTTTAACTTGCAACTACACATCTATTCAAACTCTTACAAAGTAAATACTTGACACTGAGCGTATTTCATTTGGCTGGCTGCTTTTAATTCTGAGCTCTTTCTAGAGGAGACTGACTTCCCTGTAGGACTTCTTGAGAGGCAAAAAGTGACATATAGAATGCCATCAACAAACTCAGTTTGTGAAATACTAGTTGTGAGACCCAAAGCTTGGAGGCTGACCTCTTTAATGGTTTACCCAAAAGATGGATTATCAAAAAAATCAAGGACAATATATATTTTTAAAGCGTCAAAGTCAAACACTCATCGTATTTTAATTATTATTATTGGTGTTATGCTATTAATATACAGAAGATTATTTAGTTCTTCATTTAAAATTAAATTACATAAAACCATGCCCCATCTCTGTTAATACCCTAAAATGTCTCATCCTTTTGCTCCTTCTTGAAGGCACACACAACCTGACAAATTCCTACTGCTAATTCAATAGTCATCTTAAAGCATCATTTCTTTTGGAAAGCCTTTCCTAGACCCCAGGCAAAATGAGACAGTCTATCATTTTTAGTCACCTGATATTTTGCATATTCTTTCATTTTAACAATCATAAAATTTCATTACATTTGTGCATTTTCCACTAGGATTTCTTTTTTTTCCACTCTTTAAATTCTTTTCTGATTGAAGTAGAGTTGAAGTTCAATATTATATAAGTTAAAGGTGTACAAGATAGTGTTTCACAATTTTTAAGGGAGTTGCAAAGAGTCAGAAATGACTGACTGAACAATGACAAAATACCCCCTTAAAATTGTTATAAAATATTGACTCTAGTCCCTGTGTTGTAGAATATCACTTGTGTGTGGAATCTAAAAAAAATACAAAAATGTAGTTAACATACAGAAAAGAAGCAGACTTGCAGATAGAGAACAAACCACTAAGATTTCTTGAAGAGAAGGATTGTTTCTTATTCAAATTTGCTTTCTGGTGCCTCATAAGTGGTTAGCATAAAGCAGGAATTTAACAAATATTTTTTTCTTTTTTTTTAATTTTTATTTTTACTTTATTTTACTTTACAATACTGTATTGGTTTTGCCATACATTGACATGAATCCACCACGGGTGAACATGAGTTCCCAAACATGAACCCCCCTCCCACCTCCTACCCCATATCATCTTTCTGGATCATCCCCGTGCACCAGCCCCAAGCATCCTGTATCCTGCATCGAACATAGACTGGCTGCTTACAAGAGACCCACCTCAAAACAAGGGACACATACAGACTGAAAGTGAAGGGCTGGAAAAAGATATTCCACGCAAATAGAGACCAAAACAAAGCAGGAGTGGCAATACTCATCTCCGATAAAATAGACTTTAAAACAAAGGCTGTGAAAAGAGACAAAGAAGGCCACTACATAATGATCAAAGGATCAATCCAAGAAGAAGATATAACAATTATAAATATATATGCACCCAATATAGGAGCACCGCAATATGTAAGACAAATGCTAACAAGTATGAAAGGGGAAATTAACAATAACACAATAATAGTGGGAGACTTTAATACCCCACTCACACATATGGACAGATCAACTAAACAGAAAATTAACAAAGAAATGCAAACTTTAAATGATACAATAGACCCATTAGACCTAATTGATATCTCTAGGATATTTCACCCCAAAACAATGAATTTCACCTTTTTCTCAAGTGCTCACGGAACCTTCTCCAGGATAGATCACATCCTGGGCCATAAATCTAACCTTGATAAATTTTAAAAAATCGAAGTCATTCCAAGCATCTTTTCTGACCATAATGCATTATTAGATCTCAGTTACAAGAGAAAAACTATTAAAAATTCCAACATATGGAGGCTGAACAACACACTTCTGAATAACCAACAAATCACAGAAGAAATCAAAAAAGAAATCAAAATATGTATAGAAACAAATGAAAATGAAAACACAACAACCCAAAACCTGTGGAACAAATATTTTTAATAAAAGCATAAATGAAGGGAACTAAATTATTCAGTAAGGAGATCCGTGTTTTAAAGCATGTACTACATTATACAAAAGGACAAGAAGGTACTAAACCACTAGGAAGTACAGAATTTATCCGAGTTGTAATTATAATAATAATTAGTGTTAAGCACATTATTTATGACAGAATCTATAATATAAACCCACAACCAGCTTGGTTAATTTAAATCATACAGTTAAATGGGAGGACAAATGAGTATTTGAAGAAACAAGAAAAGTGATTGGTGAGTGATGTGAGCAGAAGGCTTGTACACACTATAAGAAATATGTATTTACATTATCAAATAATCTTCTGGAAACATGTCATGAAAATGTTTCCCTTATGAATCTAAGTAACTGATCGTTAAGCTGTAACACTCTAACTGAGCTCCATATGTAGCCCTTTTCAGTACTGAAATACATCTGTGCCTGATGTAATTCACAAAAAGTGTGCAATTAAGGTAAAGACCAAGACCTGAAAGTGTGTAAGTACTCATTGACCTCTTTCATTCCTAAGAAAGATGAAAGTGACAAAATCACACTGTATTGCAGAATGTACTTCCCAGCATTTTTCAAATCTTAACATCTCATTTCTAAATTATATAGGTAGGTGCATAAAATGTGTAGCTTTGTCATGACTTTGTCACCTCAGATGAAATAAAATGCTGCGGCTGTCACTGATTCTTTCTGGCGCTCTCTTTGTTCTGGTCTCATAATACATTTTCTCAGGTGGAATGCTTTCTTTCACATTAGACCACAGCTAGAAATACCAAAGTGTCTAAAAAATTATTGTCAGCATTGCTCAATATTATCATGTACTGCATCTGAATTCAAATAATCCCAACATAGACCAAAATATTCATTTCTAATCCCACATTTTTTCCTTAACAAAATGCATCAAAGATTTTGAAAAAGACATAAAACACCACCATGAGTGGTTTGGCTACAAAGAGCTCCACAGGACTGCTAGTTCTGCCAACTTGGGGAAAATCCATCCTACCTAGTTTTATCCACTTACAAGGGAAAAAAAAACATGATGTCACCTAGTTCTATTGACTTACAAAGAAAACACCACAGCCATAACACAATAAAGAAGAAGTTGCTGAAAGCTGGAATGAAGGCAGCAGAATTTAGGGAACTCAGGATGGATGACAACATGGCAGTGAGTACCCTGGGTTTCCTCCGTGCCTCCTCATATATCCCACCTTGGACACTAAGCTCTCAACTCAGAACTACTAACAGGCATGACTTTTTTTAAAAAGATTCAAGGAAAACCTATTTATATTGCACCGCTTTCTACATACATTTGCTTACCTAGAAACAACATATGTATATTCATGTTTGAAGAAGAGCTCTCACTCAGAAAACATCACCAAGAACATGGAAGTCAGCTCTTTACCTCCTACATAAGAAACATTCAAAAACAAGTTTCTGTATAGACCAGTGGTTCCCAAACTGGTTTTAATCACAGTCTCTTAGAGGACTGGTTGAAATAAATTGCTGGAATTAACCCCTCCAAAGTTTTAACTCAGTAGATCTGGAGTGAGGTCCAAGAACTTATTCTTCTGAAAAGTTAATACCAGCATAACACCAAAGGTAATACCAATGAAACTTATCTGAACCATGCAATGCCCATATTAATGGTAATGTTAATATTCCCACAGTTAAGCCATAATCTCAGCTACAAATATTCTGCTAATGGATAACTATATTCTATGTGTATCATACCAGGAAGACATAATCCTAGTCTAAGTGGATAATATTGTTTGCCTATAAGGGAGGGAATATTTTCACTATCACCTTGAGAAGAGGTAGGTTTGGGAGCAGGAAATGGGCATCTAGAAGGCAAGCCTTAGAATACATATAAAATATGGTGAGGGACTTTCCTGGTGACTCAGATGGTAAAGAATCCGCCTGCAATGCAGGAAACCCAAGTTTGATTCCTGGGTAGGGAAGATCCCCTGGACAAGGGAATGGCAACCCCTCCAGTATTCTCACCTGGAAAATCCCATGGACAGAGAAGCCTGGCAGGCTATAGTCCATGAGGTCACAGAGAGTCAGACACAACTGAGGGGACTTAGCACGCATGAATGTTAAGCCAGAGAGATTCTCCCCACTTGGGTACCATGGCTGTTGGAGTCTGAATACAAGAAGTATAGAGATGAAGCCCTAAAGTCATGGAAGTTGGTCTTCTTTAAAAAGCTTAGGGAGAGGCACCACAATCTGGGGGAAAGGAACAACAGCAGACATTCTGGAGTTAGATAGTTGATTCCTATGTAGAAAAAAGAGGACAGGGTTTTTTGATCTATGGAATAACAGTAATACATAGCTGATCCTGTGTCTCATCCCTTCTGGGACAATTAGGAACCAGGGAAGTAATTTATATGCAAGCTGAAATGTGTGGACATTAAAGATCCCATAATGTGTGGAGTTTGGAGGCACTCTTAACCTAGATTAGCACTAGAGATTATCTATCCTCAAAGAACCATATAGTCTCTGCAGGAATATAGATCAGCCGAAGAATTGATGCTTTTGAACTGTGGTGTTGGAGAAGACTCTTGAGAGTCCCTTGGACTGCAAGGAGATCCAACCAGTCCATTCTGAGGGAGATCAGCCCTGGGATTTCTTTGGAAGGAATGATGCTAAAGCTGAAACTCCAGGACTTTGGCCACCTCATGCAGAGAGTTGACTCATTGGAAAAGACTCTGATGCTGGGAGGGATTGGGGGCAGGAGGAGAAGGGAACGACAGAGGATGAGACGGCTGGATGGCATCACTGACTCGATGGACATGAGTCTGAGTAAACTCCGGGAGTTGGTGATGGACAGGGAGGCCTGGCGTGCTGCGATTCATGGGGTCGCAAAGAGTTGGACAAGACTGAGCAACTGAACTGAACTGAGGCTTAATAACAGCAGTGATTCCATACTAATTTTACAACAGGGCAGGACTAAATGAAAAAGTCACACCACATGGCAATAGATTTTTATGGCAGTAGACTGGTAAGACCCCAGAGCTCTTTTCTGTTGGTGCCAAAACGTGAACCACTTTGGGAATGTGGAAGATTCTGAGGTTCTTGGGCAAATTAAGAGGAAGGGGAACCCCAAGAGGGAAATTCTAGGTTTCCTGATAAAGAAGAAAATTGGGTAGTGAAGTGATTAATTGAAAAAATTAAGGAGATGTGACCAAAGAGGTCTTCTGAATTAGTGGAGCATTTCATACCAATTACATGGTTGTTGTTAAATTCCCTGTGGTTTGTTGGCTGATTGGTTAAATCATGACACTAGGAAATAGTGGATAGGAAATTTAATTCTGCACTTAAATAGCCCAGCTATGCTCATTATCACAGACCCTGGATTCCTCCTAACACTGGCCAGGCCTTTTAAAAAAGGATGGTGATAATCCAATTTAAGAACTTGAAGAGTTTATGGCAGATGAGTACAAATTCATTACTGTAGCTGAATAAATAGTCCCAAAATGCACCTGATGTTAGTGGGCAATTATATTATCTTGGCATTTCAAAAAAAAAAAAAAAGCAGAATTCCAAATTGACTGAGAAATGCCATTTTGACTCTTACAGTGATCTTTGAAACTCATTTAACAAATATAATATCTACCTGATACCACTACATATGCATGTTTAGTTGTATCCAGCTCTGCTACCCCATGGACTGTAGCCTTCCAGGCTCCTCTGTCCATGGGATTTTCCAGGCAAGAACACTGGAGTGGTTTGCAATTTCCTTCTCCAGGGGATCTTCCTGACCCAGGAATCAAACCCAGTTCTCCTGCATTGCAGGTGGATTCTTTACTCTCTGAGCCACCAGGGAAACCCCAGAAAACACTGTGCAAGTCAGTCTTATGAAGTGATTGTACTGCTTTATGCTCCAATCAACAGTAAAGGAGAATTCCAGTTGCTCCATATAACAATCAACAATCAGTGTTTTCCATTAAACTGAAGCAAATTTGGTTGTATAGTGATATCTCATTCTGGTTTTGATTTTCATTTTCCTAATGGCTGATGAACTTAATGACCTTTTCATGTGTTTCCACATCTTCTCCCACTATGTAGGTTACCTTTTCCCTCTTCCAATAGTATCCTTTTATGTACAAGTTTTAATTTCAAGACTGTCAAATATTAATACATGGATTTTTTTCTTTTTTGTTTCATGTGTCCTGTTAAATATTTGTCTATCCCAAGGTGACTAGCATTTAACTCTGAAAAGTTCGTAGCTTTATCAATCACAATTGGATTTTTGAGTCATTGCTATTTTGAATAAAACTTTGTGTATGGCATGGAGTGAGTCAAGGTTTATTTTTTTCCCATATGTATATTCAATTGATCCAGTACAATTTATTGAAACTACCATTATATGCCCCACTGAAACACAGTAATTTCTTCACTTAAATCAGTAAACTATTTAGACATGACTACTTCTAGAGTATTTTTTCCATTTGCATTGTCTGTCTTTGCACAATATCAGACTGCTAAATACTAGGATTTTTTAATATCTGCAATCTTATAGTCTAATTCCTCTCAGTTCGTCTTCAGGATGCTCTTGGCTATTACAGGTGCTTTGCATTCTCATTTAAATTAGTGCTAGTTTGTCAATTTCCACCCAAATTAAAACTGGAAATTAAATTGAGATTACATTGAATCTATTGGTCAATTTACATAAAATTGAAATGTCAGCAATATGATCCAATTTAATAATCCAATCCATGAACATGGGATACTTCTCTATTTAGATGTTATTAATTTCTCTTGGCAATGTTCTATAATCTCCATTATAAAGGCTTTCACAATCTTTGTTAACATTATCCTTAGGCATGTATTTTTTCATGTCATAACTTTAATTTTCTAAAATTTGATGCTAGCATATAACAATAAAATTAATTTTTATATATTGACCTTTATCCAGCTGCTTTGAAAAATTTATCTACACATTCTAATTCTTTATATTCTTTTGGATTTCCTCTGTACAGCATCATACAATCTATGACTATTGAGTAACAGTTTCACTTCTCTCTTTCCAACAATTTTTATCTTTTATATTTTTCTTTTTCTTGCCCTATTTCACTGGGCTAAGACTTCTAAGAATGATGTCAAACAGACTGGTAACACAAGGATGGGGGCCTTCTTGTTATGTCCCTGAACTCATAGAGATTGTGCTCAATATTTCATCATAAAGTATAACATTTACTAAAGCCTCTTTTGGTAGATACATTTTAATATATCAAGAAAGTTATCTTTCACATTTTCTGGAAACTTACTTTCAATAGAAACTAAGCAAAACAACTTTAAAGAAACTACTTCAGGAGTAAAAGTCTAAAAAAAAGTGTAAAATAAAAGTAATAAATACAGAAACTGGTAAATTGGTAAACATGTGGGTAAACATAAATCTTAATTTAATTCAAATTTTAAATAATATCTGATTTGTGGGAGTTTAAATATAGATAGGAAAATGCAGAAGCTTAATTTGAAAGCTCCCTGTTTTTACTACAGGAAACAAAAAATAAAAAAATATTCATATTCTCTCTCTCCCCACAAGCTCTCATATTTTCTCAGAAACTAGACCCAGAAAAATCAACCATGTCTAAAATTCAAGTAAATGATACCAGAATCCAAGCATAGCCACAAACATTTCTAATGGTGCAACAGAGAAGGACTGGATGTCTACAGCATCCCAAGACTCTTCAGCAAATATTCACTTCCTGAAAGAGAAGTTCTCTGTAACAAAACTGATATGAGAAGGGCTGAGATGTAACAGAACTCTAACTTCTCAGTAATGAAGAAAGAAGTTGCAGAAAGTGCCCAAGGGAGCCACAGTGAGCAGCTTTCAGAAAATACTCCTTTAAAAGTGAGTCATCACTTGGGCAGGCAACAGTCCCTTAATGATGGTTGCCTCTGAGGCAGCCTGTGAAACTCGGCGAGAGTCACATGAGAAGTCATCTGAGCCAGACTACTCTGGGTTCAGAGGTATCCCCTCTACACAGAAGCATCAAACTCTGCGGAAACAAGCTGTAGCTACAGCTATAGAAGAGCCTCTGAACTTATCTACAAAAAAGAAATGGAGTTACAGATGTAAAAAAAAAAAAAAAAAAAAAAACTTATGGTAACCAGGGGGTAAGGGAGGGAAGGGATAAACTGGAAGATTGAGATTGACATATACACACTATATTACATATAAAATAGATAACTAAGAAGAACCTTCTATATAGCACAGGGAACTACTCATCACTCTGTAATGGCCTTTATGGGAAAAGAATTTTAAAAAGAGTGGATACATGTATATATACAAGAGATTCACTACGTTGTATACCTGAAACTAACACCACTGCTGCTGCTACTGCTAAGTCGCTTCAGTCGTGTCCAACTCTGTGCGACCGCATAGACGGCAGCCCACCAGGCTCCCCCATCCCTGGGATTCTCCAGGCAAGAACACTGGAATGGGTTGCCATTTCCTTCTCCAACGCATGAAAGTGAAAAGTGAAAGTGAAGTCGCTCAGTTGTGTCTGACTCTTCACGACCCCATGGACTGCAGCCCACCAGGCTCCTCCATCCATGGGATTTTCCAGGCAAGAAGACTGGAGTGGGGTGCCATTGCCTTCTCCCAACACCACACTGTAAATCAACTATATTCCAATTAAAAAAAAAAATTTAAAGGACCTCTGAGCTGAGAGGCTTGGAAAACTTCCTAGGCCACTCCCTCCACCATCTCTACAAAATCTTCCTGCTAATACTCTAAGAAAACTCAATTCTATCACCTTAGAATAACAACAAAAATATATATGATAACATATAATCAGGGCTTCCCTAGTGGTTCAGTGGTAAAGACTCTACCTGTCAATGTAGACTTAGGTTTGATCCCTGGATCAGAAGGATCCCCTAGGTCAGAAGGATCCTCTGGAAAAGGAAATGGCAATCCACTCTAGTATTTTTGCTTGGGAAATCCCATGGACAGAGGAGCCTGGCAAGCTACATAGTCAATGGGGGTCACAAAAAGTTGGACAGGACTTAGCAACTAACCAACAACAACATTATCAGAAAAGGGGGGAAATGAACAGCATAACCATTTTACAGATGATAAAAATTCACCAGGAAAATACATTTGCAAAACATAAAAAGTATAAAATAAGATTCTGCTTTCATCTCTGACATGTAAGGAATTTGGTAACAAGATTTCTATCCCTATAGGAAAAACTTTATTAAACTGAAAACTAAGGACATTTCTCTATCAGAGAACTGAGGTTTCAGGCCATTTCACCGAGCTGAATTCTGGAGAAGCAGGTGCATCCAGAGAGGTATAGCTCCTGAGATATGCTTACCTGGAGCAGAAGCTGTGGGATGTCATGAGCTGGTATAAATGAATGTTAAATAAAAATAATTTTTGACAAATTACTGAAGACTAGGTGTGGAACGTTTGAAAGTGAGAAATGTCTGAGACTCACAGTCATTGGGGAACCCCCTCACACTGATAAATTAATTAAGATTTGTCATATAAATATCATTAAATACAAAATCTTAGAGTACAAAGTTTAATTGGGGTCTAAAGATTACTTTTAGAGCCTTGAGCATAAGAACATTTGGTAACAGTTTTTTACTATAAAATAGTCCATATGAAGTTGAAAATTAATTTTAAAATATGTATCTACATTACCATAGCAGTTATAAAAATCAGTTTATTATAACCAATAATTCTGAAAATAGCTAATTTTAATAAGAATAAGGAAAATTAATACTATTATAGCAATACTATTGCCATCCCAGTAAAGAAAACAGACACTAAAATGACTTGAGAATAAAGGATTTATTTGTATCTGATTAGTTTATAAGACTAGTCTTTTAAACACTTTAATTTTTAAGACAAAACCTTACTAAATATTGTTAAAATTTTAAATGATTTTTTGTTATTAAATGTTATAAAAATATTAAGAGAATGATACAAATCTAGCAAAACAGGCATAGACTCTCTACTTGAGAAATTATAAAATAACAATGAAAGAAATCAAAAATCTAAATTAATGGAGAGATAGTCTATTTTATGGATTAGAAAAGTTCATATTATTAAAATATCAATTACTCCCAATTTGATAAACAGACTAAATATAATCAAAATCAAAATCCCAGCATGTTCTTTTTATAAATGTTCATAAATGGATTCTAAAATCTACCAGGAAAGGCAAAAGTACTAGAAGAGCCAACACAGTTTTAAAAGGAAGAACAAGTTGGTGGACTAACCATAACTCAGTTTCAAAAGTAAACATAGTTAATTAATCAATATAACATGCATCAGTAAAAGTGTAAGCCAGTATATCAATGTAATAGAATAGAAAACCCAGAAATAGACCCACACAAATATAGTCACTGATTTTTGACAAAGATGCAAAAGCAGTTTAACTGAGAAAGGATGTTTTGGGTTTCAGCAAATGGTTTTGCCAATTGGATACTCACATACAAAGGAAAAAAATGAGGCTCAACACAGACCTCACAGCTTAAAATTAACTCCAGATGTATCATAGACTTGAAAGGAAAACACAAACAATAATACACCCAGAAAAAAACAGGAGTAAACCTGAATGACCTTGGATTTATTGAGTTTTCAGATACAACATATCACAGGCATGAACCATGAAAGGAAAAAATAATCAGACATATTAAAATTAAAAACTTTTGCTCTATGAAAAAAATTACTAAGAAATTAGAAGGTAAGTCTCAGACTGCAAAAAATATTTACAAATCACTCATCTGACAAAGGATTTTTATCCAGATATGCAAAGAACTCTTCAGTTTAGTTCAGTTGCTCAGTTGCTTCCAACTATTGGCAATCCCATTGACTGCAGCACGCCAGGCCCCCCTGTCCATCACCAATTCCCAGAGTGTACTCAAACTCATGTCCATGATAGAGAATGAAATGGCAACGCACTCAAGTATTCTTGCCTAGAGAATCCCATGGACAGAGAAACCTGATGGGCTGCTGTCCATAGGGTAGCACAGAGTCGGACACGACTGAAGCAACTTAGCATGCATGCATGCATTGGAGAAGGAAATGGCAACCTACTACAGTATTCTTGCCTGGAGAATCCCAGGAACAGGAGCATGGTGGGCTGCTGTCTGTGGGGTCGCACAGAGTCGGACACGACTGAAACGAAGCAGCAGCATCAGCATGTCCATTGAGCTGGTGATTCCATACAATCATCTCATCCTTTGTTGTCCCCTTCTCCTCCTGCCTTTCTTTCCCAGCATCAGGATCTTTTCAAATGAGTCGGCTCTTTGCATCAGGTGGTCAAAGTATTGGAGTGTTAGCTTCAACATCAGTCGTTCCAAAGAACATTCAGGATTGATCTCCCTTAGGATGGACTGGTTGGATCTCTCTGTAGTCCAAGGGACCCTCAAGGGTCTTCTCAAACACCACAGTTCAAAAGCATCAATTCTTCGGTGCTCAGCTTTCTTCACAGTCCAACTCTCACATCCATACATGACCACTGGAAAAATCATAGCCTTGACTAGACAGACTTTGATGGCAAAGTAATGTCTCTGCTTTTTAATATGCTGTCTACATTGATCATACCTTTTCTTCCAAGGAACAAGTGTCTTTTTATTTCATGGCTGTAGTCACCATCTGCAGTGATTTTGGAGCCCAAGAAAATAAAGTCTGCCACTGTTTCCACTCTTTCCCTATCTGTTTGCCATGAAGTGATGGGACTGGATGTCATGATCTTCGTTTTCTGAATGTTGAGCTTTAAGCTAACTTTTTCACTCTCCTCTTTCACTTTCATCAAAAAGCTTTTTAGTTTCTCTTCATTTTCTGCCATAAGAGTGGTGTCATCTGCATATCTGAGGTTATTGATATTTCTCCCAGCAATCTTGATTCCAGCTTGTGCTTCTTCCAGCCCAGCATTTCTCATGATGTACTCTGCATAGAAGTTAAATAAGCAGGGTGACAGTATACAGCCTTGATATACTCCTTTTCCTATTTGGAGCCAGTCTGTTGTTCCACATCCAGTTCTAACTGTTGCTTCCTGACCTGCATACAGGTTTCACAAGAGACAGGTCAGGTGGTCCGGTATTCCCAACTCTTTCAGAATTTTCCAGTTTATTGTGATCCACACAGTCAAAGGCTTTGGCATAGTCAATAAAGCAGAAATAGCTGTTTTTCTGGAACTCTCTTGCTTTTCCCATGATCCAGCAGATGGTGGCAATTTGATCTCTGGTTCCTCTGCCATTTCTAAAACCAGCTTGAACATCTGGAAGTTCACGTTTCATGTATTGCTGAAGCCTGGCTTGGAGAATTTTGAGCATTACTTTACTAGCGTGTGAGATGAGTGCAGTTGTGTGGTAGTGTGAGCATTCTTTGGTATTGCCTTTCTAGGGAAATATAAATCAAAACGACAATGAAACATCACTAGACACCTATTAGAATGACTAAAATCTGAAACACTGACAATTCCAAAGGCTAGCAAGGAAACTGAGCTGCAGAAACCTCCATCACTGCTCAAGAGAAAGCAAAATGATATAGCCAGTTTAGAGGAAGCTTGATGGTTCTTATAAAATTTATCATAGACTTAAATATTCACGCTCTTAAGTATTTACCCAATTGACTTAATAACTTATTTCTACACAAAACCAGCAAGCAAATTTTTAAAGCAGTTTTATTTGTAATCACAAAAAAAAACCTTCAACTATCTTGATGTACTCAATAAGCAAATACATAAACAAACTTTGATGCATTGATGCATAAATAAATTTGGTAAATTGATTCCGTGGACTACTCTTAGGGAAGCAAAATCAATGAGCTATTAACCTACACAAGCAAGGATGAATCCTAAGTATGCATTAAAAGAAGCCAGCCTGAAAATGCTACATACTATATGATTCCAGCTAAATGTCATTCTGAAAAAGGCAAAATATGGCTACCCATTCCAGTATTCTTGGGCTTCCCTGGTGGCTCAGACAGCGAAGAATCTGCCTGCAATGCAGGAGACCTAGGTTCAATCCCTGGGTTGGGAAGACCCCTTGGAG
This sequence comes from Capricornis sumatraensis, assembly GCF_032405125.1. Classification (NCBI taxonomy): domain Eukaryota; kingdom Metazoa; phylum Chordata; class Mammalia; order Artiodactyla; family Bovidae; genus Capricornis; species Capricornis sumatraensis. The sequence goes on from NC_091086.1 coordinate 23,211,970, forward strand.
AAGGGCATGGCAACCCTCTCCAGTATGCTTGCCTGGAGAATCCCCATGGACAGAGGACCCTGATGGTCTACAGTTCATGCCTTTGCAAGGACTCGGACACGACTGAGCGACTAAGCACAGCACATAGCTATAGTAAGATCAATGCTTGCCAGAGGCTCAGGGGCAGAGGAAGGTAGCATGAGCTACCTTCTCCAAAGCACAGGAGACTAATTAGTTTTTAGCATGGTAAGTCTATTCTGTATGGTATTATAATTGTGGATATAGAACATGATACCTTTGTCACAAGCCATAGAATTTTAAGGCACAAAGAGTGAACTTTACTGTATGCAAATTTTTTAATAATATTTTAGAAGTTTCAGGGATCCCAGGATAAAGTCAGTTACATAGGCTCCAAACAAAAGGTTTTCAACTTCCAAGAGAACAGGGTATGTTATTTAAATGAGTCTTTCCTGAAGAACTATTAAGAGAAAAATTTAACCTACTTCACCCAAAAAAATGAGTGAAGAAAGATAAACAAAAGGACTAGTGAACCAAAACTTCAGTAAAAATATAAAATAGAAGAAGTGATCTAAGAAACAATTATCTGGTTCTTGATTTTAAAAAGAATGTTCATATTTGCCTTCATTGCCTCTGCACCCTATGGACTTGCAGTGTCTTTTATTATGTGAGGAAATTATTTTCTATTCCTAATTCACAATGAGTTTTTATATCATTAATCGATTTTGTGTTTTTTCTGTATATATTATTATTTTTATGTCTATCTTCTTTAATCCCTTCCTTGTTGTCCTGAGCTAACTCCTACATAGCTATAGTATTTTAGGTAATTTTTTACATTGCTGCTTTAAGTATATACCCACTTTTTAAGAATATTTAAATCCACCTGTAGCATTGGAAATGTTTTCCTACATTCTATTCTTAGAATAATTCAAGAGATATTGAAGCTTTCAGAAAATTGAGTCTGCTAATATTTTGATATGTAAATTTTAACCACTGTTCAATTTTTAATGGTTATAAATATATGCAGATCATTTTTAACTCAGGTTTGATCAATTTTATTTTTAAAATATTTCCTGTTTTATTGTTATTAATTTAGTGCCATTAAGTGACTTTTATTGTTTTTTTATATATGAATCTATGAGTCATATCCTCTGCTTCATTTCTAACAGTATTTTATAGCTTGAACTTTTAAAGTTGATAAATAGTAGTTTCTCTGTAGAAAATCATAGCATAGACATATAATGTATAAATTGCAAGCCTGTAGAAGGAAATGGCAACCCACTCCAGTGTGCTTGCCTAGAGAATCCCAGGGACAGAGGAGCCTGGTGGGCTGCTGTCTATGGGGTTGCACAGAGTTGGACACGACTGAAGCAACTTAGCAGTAGAAGGAAAATAAATAGAATGAAAAAAGTCAATCCCGTCTGATGCAGGATACAGCATGCTTGGGGCTGGTGCATGGGGATCACCCACAGAGATGTTATGGGGAGGGAGGTGGGAGGGGGTTTCATGTTTGGGAACACATGTAAGAATTAAAGATTTTAAAATTAAAAAAAAAAAGTAAAAGAAATTTAAAAAATAAAATAAAATAAAATAAAATATTAAAAAAAAAAAAAAAGAAAGCAAGGAAAAAGAAAAACAGAATCCAAGATAAAGTGAGACAAGTAGACATCAAAAACTAGGATACAAAAATAAAAGCAAGTATGTAGTTATAAAAATAAATATGAATAGATGAAGCTCACAAAGCTAAGAGTTTAACTCAGGATACAACAACAACAACAAAAAAAAAGAATGAATATTATAATATGAAGCCTATGTTTATAAATTGAATGCCTACTAACTTGTTGCAATGTTAATTAAAATAAGGCATTTGTGCTTGCCTGACTAGAACATTCTCCTTTAAAACACAAGGAAAAATAAAAATATGATGAACAGCCCACCTTCCCACAAAAAAAGAACAAACCCAAAGCATATAGAAGGGCATAAAGATAAAAGCAAAATTAATATTAATGGATATAAAACAATGATATAAAAGACTTTTTTAAAGTAGATATTATACTCTAAAATTACTAATAAAACAGACAAAACCCTGATGAGAGTTACCAATAAAAAAAAGAGAAGGCACAAATTAACAACATTTGGAATAAAAGAGGTAAATTATATATAAAGTAAAAATTTTAATATAAGCAATCTGTTAACATAATAGATAAGTAAACATGAAAATATAGATGTCAAATGCCAAAAACTTTTTAAAACTGGCTCAAGAAGACTTCTGCTATTTATGTAAACATTACATAATTTGAATAAGAAGTTAAAAACAGTCTCCACAAAGAAAACCACAAACCCAGACAGTCCAATTAGTGAGTTTCTGGAAACTGTGAAAGATAAAATATTCCAACTTACAAAACTTTTCTAGAGTTTTATTTTTTTAAAAAAGAGGCCCAACTCCTGAAATTGTTTATGAAACTAGTGTAAATAGATACCACAACTACACAAGTATCAGAAAACAAGAGACTAACCTCATTCATGAACACACATTCAAAACCATAAACAAAATAATCTAAACTTTAATTATATTTAAAATATAATAAATCATAGGCAAGTTTGTTTTAAATACAGGAATACAAAGTTGGCTAACTTTTTTTAATTCACTTATTTTAATTGGAGTCTAATTACTTTACAATATTGTAGTGGTTTTTGCCACACATTGACATGAATCAGCCATGGATGTACATGTGTTCCCCATCCTGAACCCTTCTCCCACCTCCCTCCTCATCCCATCCCTCAGGGTCATCCCAGTGCACCAGCCCCAAGCATCCTGTATCATGCATCAAACCTGACTGGCAATCTATTTCACATATGATAATATACATGTTTCAAATCATCCCATCTTTGCCTTCTCCCACAGAGTCCAAAAGTTTGTTTGTTATATCTGTGTCTCTTTTGCTGTCTCACATATAGGGTCATCGTTACCATCTTTCTAAATTCCGTATATATGCATTAATATACTGTATTGGTGTTTTTCTTTTTGACTTACTTCACTCTGTAAATAGGCTCCAGTTTCATCCACCTCATTAAAATGGATACAAATGCATTCTTTTTAATAGCTGAGTAATATTCCATTGTGTATATGTACCACAGCTTTCTTATCCATTCATCTGCCATTGGACACCTAGGTTGCTTCCATGTCCTGGCCATTGTAAACAGTACTGCAATAAACAGTGGGGTACACATGTCTCTTTCAATTCTGGTTTTCTCGGTGTTTATGCCCAGCAGTGGAATTGCTGGGTTGCATAGCAGTTCTATTTCCAGTTTTTTAAGGAAATCTACACATTGTTCTCCATAGTGCCTGTACTGGTTTGCATTCCCACCAACAATGTAAAAGGGTTCCCTTTTCTCTGTACCCTCTCCAGCATTTATTGTTTGTAGACTTTTTGATAGCAGCCATTCTGACCATTGTGAAATGGTACCACGTTGTGGGTTTGATGTGCATTTCTCTGATAATGAGTGATGTTGAGCATCTTTTCATGTGTTTGTTAGCCATCTGTATGTCTTCTTTGCAGAAATGTCTGCTTAGTTCTTTGGCCCATTTTTTTATTGGGTCGTTTATTTTTCTGGAATTGAGCTGCAGGAGTTGCTTGTATATTTTTGAGATTAATTGTCAGTTGCTTCACTGCTATTATTTTCTCCCATTCTGAAGGCTGTCTTTTCATCTTGCTTATAGTTTCCTTCATTGTGCAAAAGCTTTTAAGTTTAATTAGGTCCCATTGTTTATTTTGCTTTTATTTCCATTACTCTGGGAGGGGGGGTCATAGAGGATCCTGCTATGATTTACGTCAGAGAGTGTTTGCCTATGTTTTCCTCTAGGATTTTTATCGTTTCTGGTCTTACGTTTAGATCTTTAATCCATTTTGAGTTTATTTTTGTGTGTGGTGTTAGAAAGTGTTCTAGTTTCATTCCTTTACAAGTGGTTGAGCAGTTTTCCCAGCAACACTTGTTAAAGAGATTGTCTTGTCTCCATTCTATATTCTTGCCTCTTTTGTCAAAATTAAGGTGTCCATAGGTGCATGAGCTTATCTCTGGGCTTTCTATTTTGTTCCATTGATCTATATTTCTGTCTTTGTGCCAGTACCATACTATCTTGATGACTGTGGCTTTGTAGTAGAGTCTAATGTCAGGCAGGTTGACTCCTCCAGTTCCATTCTTCTTTCTCAAGATTGCTTTGGCTATTTGAGGTTCTTTGTATTTCCATACAAATCTTGAAATTATTTGTTCTAGTTCTGTGAAAAATATCGCTGGTAGCTTGATAGGGATTGCATTGAATTTGTAGATTGCTTTGGGTAGTATACTCATTTTCACCATATTGATTCTTCTGATCCATGAACATGGTATATTCCTCCATCTATCTGTCATCTTTAATTTCTTTCATCAGTGTTTTAGTTTTCTATATATAAGTCTTTTGTTTCCTCAGGTAGATTTATTCCTAAGTATTTTATTCTTTTTGTTGCAATGGTGATAGAATTTTTTCCTTAATTTCTCTTTCTCTTTTCTCGTTGTTAGTGTATAGTAATGCAAGGGGTTTCTGTATGTTAATTTTATATCCTGCAACTTTACTGTATTCATTGATTAGCTCTAGAAATTTTCTGGCAGTCTTTAGGGTTTTCTACGTAGAGGATCATGTCATCTGCAAACAGTGAGAATTTTACTTTTTCTTTTACAATCTGGATTTCTTTATTTCTTTTTCTTCTGATTGTTGTGCCAAAACTTCCAAAACTATGTTGAATAGTACTGGTTAGAGTGGCCACCCTTGTCTTCTTCCTGACTCTAGAGGAAATGCTTTCAATTTTTCACCACTAAGGATAGCACGGGTGGCTGCAACAGGCGCACATAGAGTGGGCGGCTGTGACCAGTACACATAGCGCGGCTGAGAGGAACTACCGCACATCCGAGGTCAGGGGCGGTGGCCGGGAGGACTAGCCCACGCCCAAGTCCAGGGGTGATGGCCCGGGAGAGCTACCCCACGTCAAAGGATCTGTGGCTGCATGTGCACAGGAGGGCCTAGAGTAGCAATTCGATGTTCAAGGTCACAAGGGACAGCAGTGAGGAGATACCCCTTGTCCAAGGTAAGGAGCAGTGGCTGCACTTTGCTGGAGCACATGTGAAGAGATACCCCACGTCCAAAATAAGAGAAACCCAAGTAAGATGGTAGGTGTTGCAAGAGGGCATCAGAGGGCAGATACACTGAAACCATACTCACAGAAAACTAGTCAATCTAATCACACTAGGACCACAGCCTTGTCTAACTCAATGAAACTAAGCCGTGCCCCTGGGGCAACCCAAGATGGGCAGGTCACGGTGGAGAGGTCTGACAGAATGTGGTCCACTGGAGAAGGGAATGGCAAACCACTTCAGTATTCTTGCCCTGAGAACCCTATGACTTCCCTGCCCCTGGGATTCTTCAGGCAAGGACACTGGAGTGGGTTGCCATTTCCTTCTCCAATGCATGAAAGTGAAAAGTGAGAGTGAAGTCGCTTAGTCGTGCCCAACTCTTACTGACCCATGGACTGCAGCTTACCAGACTCCTCTGTCCATGGATTTTCCAGGCAAAAGTACTGGAGTGGGGTGCCACTGCCTTCTCCGCATGAACAGTATAAAAAGGCAAAATGATAGGATACCGAAAGGGGAACTCCCCAGGTTGGTAGGTGCCCAATATGCTACTGGAGATCAGTGGAGAAATAACTCCAGAAAGAATGAAGGGACGGAGCCAAAGCAAAAACAATACCCAGCTGTGGATGTGACTGGTGATAGAAGCAAGGTCTGATGCTGTAAAGACAATATTGTATAGGAACCTGGAATGTCAGGTCCATGAATCAAGGCAAATTGGAAGTGGTCAAACAGGAGATGGCAAGAGTGAATGTCAACATTCTAGGAATCAGTGAACTAAAATAGACTAGAATGGGTGAATTTAACTCAGATGACCATTATATCTACTACTGTGGGCAGCAATCCCTTAGAAGCAATGGAGTAGCCACCATGGTCAACAAAAGAGTCTGAATAGCAGTACTTGGATGCAATCTCAAAAATGACAGAATGATCTCTGGTCGTTTCTAAGGCAAACCATTCAATATCACAGTGATCCAAGTCTATGCCCCAACCAGTAATGCTGAAGAAGCTGAAGTTGAACAGTTCTATGAAGACCTACAAGACCTTTTAGAACTAACACCCAAAAAAGATGTCCTTTTCATTATAGGGGACTGGAATGCAAAAGTAGGAAGTCAAGAAACACCTGGAGTAACAGCAAATTTGGCCTTGGAATGTGGAATGAAGCAGGGCAAAGACTAATAGAGTTTTGCCCAAAACAATGCACTGGTCATAGCAAACACCCTCTTCCAACAACACAAGAGAAGACTCTACACATGGACATCACCAGATGGTCAACACCAAAATCAGACTGATTACATTCTTTGAAGCCAAGATGGAGAAGCCCTATACAGTCAGCAAAAACAAGACCAGGAGCTGACTGTGGCTCAGATCATGAACTCCTTATTGCCAAATTCAGACTAAAATTGAAGAAAGTATGGAAAACCACTAGACCATTCAGGTATGACCTAAATCAAATCCCTAATGATTATACAGGGGAAGTGAGAAATAGATTTAAGGGTCTAGATCTGATAGATAGAGTGCCTGATGAACTATGGAGGGAGGTTCATGACACTGTACAGGAGACAGGGATCAAGACCATCCCCATGGAGAAGAAATGCAAAAACACAAAATGGCTGTCTGGGGA